>NC_138777.1:143214038-144414038 GCF_965119305.1 Pelophylax lessonae
AGCCTCTGAACTGTCCCCGGGTTCACTTACCTTTTAGAAGAAATACTTACCTTGAAAATGTCTTGTCTAGCGCTGCCATCTCAGGTGTGGGCAGCTGAAGCCAGAGCGTCCTCTTTGGTGTCCTCTTCGGTGATGTCAGAGTCCCAGAATTCCCTGCACCGGCCCTGCTTGTCACTTCCGGTGCAGGCGCGTCATCCCTGCACAGCTTCTGTGTGTGCTGATCCTTGTCCAATGACTTTCCCCCCTTCCTGGGCAGACCCCCTGGCAAGCTCCCTGGTCCTCACGGACACTGTTTTTCATAGGGACCTCTGCCACTGCTCCACCGTCAGTTTCTCCTGGACCTTGCAGCTCAGCTCCACACTCTGGTCCACTAGACCGACTGCCTGTGACCACTTTCCAACCTGATAGGAGGAGAGACAGCCGTCACCCTCCTCCTGGGACCTGGCTTCCCGCCCAAAGACGCCCTGTCACATGTGTCCCTGGCTTTTATGGTCAATCCCAGGATGCACCACTGTTGTGCCATTCCACTGGGACTGCCACAAAAGCTATTGTGTCACTGGCTGGGTTTCCTCCACTGTCCAACAGGCTCCCCTATTTGATACAGTGGGGACACTCCCTCAGACCAAGTGAATCACACCTGGACACATGTAACAGGCCTAAGGCTCCATGTACACGGGACGCTGGAAATGGTCGTTTAGGAGCAGTTGGGCGTTTTTTTCAGAAGCCCCTGAACCCATCTACATTTTATCTTATTTGTCCATGTACACCAGGTCATTTGCAGGCAGTTGCGTTCAGGGACTTTTTTTAGAACGCAATTATTTGCGTTCGAACGTGTGTTTCCCGGCGTTTCAAACGCACAAACGCGTCTAAACGCGTCCGAACGCGTCTGAACGCGATGACCCGCGTTTAGCGTTCGCGTTTTTCCATTTTAAAGGGGAATAATTTTTTTGACCTCTAGGAACGCTTCTAAACGCAAACGCCCGCAAACGCCCGCTAAACGCGGGTACAAACGCGACCGAACGGACGTTTCAAACGTCCTAAAAATTCCAGCATTCAAAGGGACTTTTAACAACGTCCCGTGTACATGGAGCCTAACTAGAAACCCTGCTCCCTGATAAGCAGAAAAACAATCTGATGCTTTTACCTAGCACCTGACTAGGAGGGTGCTACATCCACCCCCGACCAAAAATGAGCCATATCCCCATTGGCTCTGGGGCAGCCGCCCCACTAAAAAAAACCTACTGGAAATAAATACACAGACTATCCCACAAACCTGGAGTGGGGGAAAAGGGAAAAGAAACAAATGTACATAATAAGGTAAAGTAGCAAAATATAAATCTGTATGTACAGTATGATTCATGTTAGGTGCATATGTACCCCCCACCAAGCAAATCCTTCCCTGGTGGGTGGACATGGCATCCTAACTGACTAACTCTAAAATTCTAAACAACCTGAAAAGGAAAACATAGGTTAGGCACTTCTGCATTTACATTTTAGAGCAACACATCCTCTTCTCATCCAGCATCCCTAACTAGACGATCCAATTCCACACGTAGTCTTAACTTGGTGCTATGCTCGCTCCTTCAAGGTGACCCTGAACCTTTTTGTAATCTGTGACCCTGGCCCGATGGCCCAAAGGGTCTCTTGAACAGCCAAGTTTCTGAGAGGGTCAGCCCTCTGGTGTAAGTCTACTAACTGGTGGTGTCCCGTAGTTTCCCGACCCTTCTGCAAGGCTATAAGGGAAAGGGGTAATGGAAAAGGGCACAAGCCCCAACATGACTGAGCTTGACTTTTCTTTTTTTTTTCTTCTGTTCAGTTCACAAACATAGGCTAGCCAGCCTCACTTGAATTTGAATGTTCTCCTTAACAGTAGAAGTCTGGATGGGGAATCCATACAATCTTCCCATCCTTATCCTGTATTCGGATAGACCAAGCCTGGCCAGACCCATCTGGGCGGCGGACCTCCACCCGGTCCAGGTAGATGGAACCCCCATGACTCCATTGTGTCTTGACCGATAGAAAAGTCTTCCACCAGTCTTCCTGGACTGGTACCGATGTGGTTTGGAGACAAAGAGGAAGTCCCATATGGCTTCATCACACCACGACTCTATCCTGGCCTCTACATCGAGCATAGCCTCCCGTGGAGCATAGGGATAGTCATACCCATACTCTAAGGCCATCTTCCTCTGTATCCACTGTTGCATCCTGGAAAATCTGGGGAGGGTCTTCCGATTTCCTCTCCCAGTTGAACAATATGGGGTCTCATCTCTTTTGATGAGGGAGTCATAGGCCTCATTCTGATCCCGAACCCTGGTATGGTTAGGTCTGGGACCCGATTTACATAGGCCTCACAGAACCTCAGATTCCTGGCACACTCTCCTCGCGCCACAGAATCCCTAGTCTCCTCATCTGGCACATCAAGACTGGATGGACTGCTCTGTTCCTCAGACCCCAAGTTCCATTCAGTCTCTTCTTCAGGCTTCCAAACATCTAGTCCTTCCTCCAAGGACCCAAACTGATTCTGAAAGCTGAGAGACCCCACATCGATGACCTCAGCCTCTTCCTAGCTGCTCACACTCACACAAGCAGCCCCAGTCACCGCTGACCACCTTTTCTCCTCTGCCTGTGTAGGAGCAGACTTTGTCTCTGGCGCTGCCGCTGCAGTCTTCAGTGCACCAGGTGGCCAATTCCCAGCCCACACTACCTGCATGTACCCTGGCTCGGACATTCGGGCCTCCTTCCATCTGCATACTGGACCACTGTCAGTCTGCATGGTCTCCAGCTACATCATGAACCACAGCATTCCTCTTCCACGGCCCAGGAGGGCCAACAAGGCACGAGTAACCCCTGTCTCCCATGTCACACTTAACTTTTTGGGCCGACCTTCACTCCTCTGCCCACAGCAGCAGATTGCAGCAGATCTTGTGCAAAATATATAGGCATGGATCAACTGATAGGAGATTCACCCTCTCATCTGCACAAATGGGACAAATCCAGATTGCTCAGGGGAAAACTTCCAGCTATCCCATACACTGTCTTAGGATGATGGCTCAGAATATACCCATAGAGAAAAGAATGGGCAAACAATTGTGCATTACCTCAAATAACGTTTTATTATACATAAAGGACATGCACTTACAATTTTTTGAAGATTCAAGGAGCGGTTCACTAATGCTTGTAGAGAGCTGCGGCCGCCTGCAGCGCAGACCGCGGACTGGATGTGTGACGGTGCAGCGCCTCCTCTATGATGCATTACCTTACATTTACTCGGCGTAGCATTATCTTTCACATTATACCAACAAAACTGGCCAACTTCACTGCTTTTTCTTTTTTTTTTTATTCAAAGTGTATTTTTCCCAAAAAATTGCATTCGAAAGGTCGCCGCACAAATACAGTGTGACATAAAATATTGCAACTACCGCCATTTTATTCACTAGGATGTTTGCTAAAAAATATATATGTTTGGGGGTTCTAGGTGATTTTCTAGCAACAAAATACTGATTTTAACTTTTAGGGCCGGTTCACACTATTGCGAGTGCGGCGATCGCATGTAATTCGGAGCGCAATGCTCCTTCATTACATGCGATCGGATGTGCGGATGCGAATTCAGCCATACACTTTGTATGGCTGAAATTCGCACTGCACCTGCACAAAAAACGCACAGTACCCTTTTTTCCAGCCGCATCAGGATCGGATCGCACAGTGGTTAACACTTGTGCGATCCGATCCTGTGCGAACTGTCAGATCGCACTGCAATATGCGATCAAACTGCGGGTGTCGTTCACATTTAATTGACACCCCCTGCGTATCTCATATGGCAGTGTGAACTGGCAGATGTGCGTTTGCGATGCGGGAACAGGCTGCGAATTCGCAGCCTTCCCGCATCGCACAAGTGTGAACTGGGACTTAAGCAACAAGTGTCAGAAAAAGGCTTAGACTTCAAGGGGTTAAACCAAACAATAACAATATATTATATATACACACAGTATCTCACAAAAGAGAGTACACCCCTCACATTTTTGCAAATATTATATTATATCTTTTCATGTGACAACACTGAAGAAATGACACTTTGCTACAAGGTAAAGTAATGAGTGTACAGCTCGTATAACAGTGTAAATTTGCTGTCCTCTCAAAATAATTCAGCACACAGCCATTAATGTATAAGCTGCTGGCAACAACAGTGAGTACACCCCTAAGGCTGGCCATACACTATACAATTTTCTTGTTCAACTTTGCTTTAGATTTACCAAAACCATGTAATATAGGGTCAAACCTAAACACTTTCAATTTGTATGCAGTCAGGCAGGCCCTTGCACTACATAGTTTAAGGTAAATCTAAAGGAAATTGAATAAGAAAATTGTATAGTGTATGGCCAGCCTAAGTGAAAATGTCCCTACGTGAAATGTTTCAGTCAAAAGACTAAAACACGACTAAAACTAAAATGGCATTTTAGTCAAAAGGCTATAACTAAAACGAAATCAAAATTTGCTGCCAAAATGAACACTGGCCCAATTAGCCATTTTCCCACCCGAGTGTCATGTGACTCGTTAGTGTTACAAGATCTCAGTTGTAAATGGGGAGCAGGTGTGTTAAATTTGGCATTACCGCTCTCATACTGGTCACTGGAAGTTCAACATGGCACTTACATAGTTACATAGTTTGTGAGGTTGAAAAAAGACATCAGTCCATCCAGTTCAACTCATGAAGTGTGTGCGTGTGTGTTTGCTGTTAACCGTATATTGTATACCCCTGTATGTTGTGGTCTTTAAGGTGCCCATCTAATAGTTTTTTGAAACTATCGATGCTCCCTGCTTATACTACTGCTTGTGGAAGAGAATTCCACATCCTTACTGCTCTGACAGTAAAGAACCCTTTTCGTATTTTAAGGTTAAACCGTTTTTCCTCTAGTTTTAGTGAGTGGCCACGTGTCTTATTGTATTCCCTTTCTCTGAATAGTTTGTTACTTATGCTAGTGTCATCACCATTACAATATTTGTACATTGATATCATATCCCCCCTCAAGCGTCTCTTCTCCAGAGAGAATAAGTTCAATGCCTGTAGTCTTTCCTCATAGTTGATGTCCTCCATTCCCCTAATTATTTTTGTTGACCTTCTCTGGACTCTCTCCAGCTCCAGCACATCCCATCTGAGTGCTCAGAACTGGACGGAATACTCCAGATGTGGTCGGACGAGAGTCTTGTAGAGTGGGAGAATAATCTCTTTATTTCTGGAGTGAATCCCTTTCTTATACATGCCAGTATTTTGTTGGCTTTTCTTGAAGCGGCTTGGCATTGCATGCCATTGCCAAGCTTGTTGTCCACTAGTACCCCCAGGTCCTTTTCCATCTTAGGTTCACCCAGAGGTTCCCCCCCCCCCCCCAGTGAGTAGCTTGCTTTCGGGTTTCTGACGCCCACGTGCATTACTTTACATTTTTCAACATTAAACCTCACCTGCCATGTAGTTGCCCACCCCATTATTTTGTTCAGGTCTGCTTGTAAGGTTCCCACACCCTGCATAGAAGATATTGGCATGCTTAGTTTAGTATCATCCGCAAATATAGAGATTGTGCTGGATATCCCCTCCTCTAGGTCGTTTATGAATAAACTAAACAGGATTGGTCCCAGGATAGAACCTTGGGGGACCCCATTTTCCACACCCACCCCTTTAATTTACCACCCTCTGGACTCTCCCCTGGAGCCAGTTCTCTATCCAGGTACTCACCCTATGGTCCATACCTACCTTCCTTAGTTTGTACAGTAAGCGTTTGTGGGGAACGGTGTCAAATGCCTTTGCAAAGTCCAGATACACCACATCCACAGGCTTTCTTTTGTCTAGATGGCAACTCACTTCATCGTAGAAGGTTAATAAATTGGTCTGGCAAGAAAGATTTTTCATGAATCCATGCTGATTACTACTAATAATACCGTTTTGATTACTAAAATCTTGTATCTAGTCTCTTAACATTCCCTCCAAAATCTTGCAGACTACAGATGTTAGGCTGACAGGTCTATAGTTACCCAGGATATATCTCGGCCCTTTTTTAAATATTGGTACCATGTTGGCTTTTTTCCAAACAGCTGGCACCATGCCTGTCTGTAGACTATTCTTAAAGATCAAGAATAATGGTCTGGCTATTACCTGGCTGAGCTCTTCAAGAACCCTCGGGTGAAAGCCATCCGGTCCCGGTGATTTATTTATGTTAAGTTTCTCTAGTTTAGTTCTAAGTCTATCCTCTGTTTGCCATGGCAGTACTTCCTGAGGTGTATTATTTAATTTAGCATTACGAGCAGTGGCGGCCGGTGTGTTGAGGGCGCAGGGGCGCCGCCCCCCCATCCATACGTCCGGCCCCCTAATCTACATGCAGGGGCGCAGGACGCATGGAGTACAATGGAATTTTTTTTTTCATCACCTGATTAGAGCCAGAGGCTCTAATAGGGCGATGCAAAGGGTGGAGCCGGGGCGCAGAGCAGTGCAACCCGACTCCACCCATTGTGTGACAATAGCGAATGAAAATTCGCTATTGTTACACCGATCCTCCTCCTGGCCAATCAGGAAGCGCGTCCGATACGCGCTTCCTGATTGGCCGCAAGGCAAACCCCTTGCCATTGGCCGAGGAGGAGGCGGGAGCGGAAGGAGACGCGCCGCCGGTCACCTCAGAAGAAGCCGCCCGCTGCGGTATCAGAAGAAGCCGCTGTAACTAAAGCCGAGAGCCGCCGCGTATCACTAGTCCCGCCGTCAGCAGCAGAAAGCAGCAGAGTCGGTCCAGTCATCCTGAGAGAGCAGGAGGTAAGTGATTCAATGCAGCCAGTGCCTCCCTCCTCTCTCTCCTGTCACTGTGAGGGACTGCGGACTCGAGTCCGGCGGTGGTGGGGGGGGGCACACCGTGGTCACTCTACATTGATGGGGGCATGCTGTTGGTCACTCTACATTGAAGGGGGCATGCTGTTGGTCACTCTACATTGAAAGGGCCATGCTGTTGGTCACTCTACATTGATGGGGGCATGTTGTTGGTCACTCTACATTGAAGGGGGCATGCTGTTGGTCACGCTTCATTGATGGGGGCATGCTGTTGGTCACTCTACATTGATGGGGGCATGCTGTTGGTCACTCTACATTGAAGGGGGCATGCTGTTGGTCACTCTACATTGAAGGGGGCACGCTGTTGGTCACTCTACGTTGAAGGGGGCAAGCTGTTGGTCACTCTACATTGAAGGGGGCACACCGTGGTCACTCTACATTGAAGGGGGCATGCTGTTGGTCTGTTGGTCACTCTACATTGAAGGGGGCACACCGTGGTCACTCTACATTGAAGGGGGCATGCTGTTGGTCTGTTGGTCACTCTACATTGAAGGGGGCACACCATGGTCACTCTACATTGAAGGGGGCATGCTGTTGGTCACTCTACATTGAAGGGGGCACACCGTGGTCACTCTACATTGAAGGGGGCATGCTGTTGGTCACTCTACATTGAAGGGGGCATGCTGTTTGTCACTCTACATTGAAGGGGGCATGCTGTTGGTCACTCTACATTGAAGGGGGCACACCGTGGTCACTCTACATTGATGGGGGCATGCTGTTGGTCACTCTACATTGAAGGGGGCATGCTGTTGGTCACTCTACATTGAAGGGGGCACACCGTGGTCACTCTACATTGAAGAGGGCATGCTGTGGTCACTCTACATTGAAGGAGGCATGCTGTTGGTCACTTTACATTGAAGGGGGCATGCTGTTGGTCACTCTACATTGAAGGGGGCATGCTGTTGGTCACTTTACATTGAAGGGAGCATGCTGTTGGTCACTCTACATTGATGGGGGCATGCTGTTGGTCACTCTACATTGATGGGGGCATGCTGTTGGTCACTCTACATTGAAGGGGGCATGCTGTTGGTCACTCTACATTGATGGAGGCATGCTGTTGGTCACTCTACATTGATGGGGGCATGCTGTTGGTCACTCTACATTGAAGGGAGCATGCTGTTGGTCACTCTACATTGAAGGGGGCAAGCTGTTGGTCACTCTACATTGATGGGGGCATGCTGTTGGTCACTCTACATTGATGGGGGCATGCTGTTGGTCACTCTGCATTGAAGGGGGCATGCTGTTGGTCACTCTACATTGAAGGGGGCACACCGTGGTCACTCTACATTGAAGGGGGCATGCTGTTGGTCACTCTACATTGAAGGGGGCATGCTGTTGGTCACTCTACATTGAAGGGGGCATGCTGTTGGTCACTCTACATTGAAGGGGGCATGCTGTTGGTCACTCTACATTGAAGGGGGCACATCGTGGTCACTCTACATTGAAGGGGGCATGCTGTTGGTCACTCTACATTGAAGGTGGCACACAGTGGTCACTCTACATTGAAGGGGGCATGCTGTTGGTCACTCTACATTGAATGGGGCATGCTGTTTGTCACTCTACATTGAAGGGGGCATGCTGTTGGTCACTCTACATTGAAGGGGGCACACCTTGGTCACTCTACATTGATGGGGGCATGCTGTTGGTCACTCTACATTGAAGGGGGCATGCTGTTTGTCACTCTACATTGAAGGGGGCACACCGTGGTCACTCTACATTGAAGAGGGCATGCTGTGGTCACTCTACATTGAAGGGGGCATGCTTTTGGTCACTCTACATTGAAGGGGGCATGCTGTTGGTCACTCTACATTGAAGGGGGCACGCTGTGGTCACTCTACATTGAAGGGGGCACACCGTGGTCACTCTACATTGATGGGGGCACTGCTCACTGGTCACTCTGCATTAATGGGGGCACACTATACATTGATTACTGAAGGCCCCTTTCACACTCGTGTGACCTCAAAGTCACGCTATTTTTACCGCGTTTTTTGCAGCGAAGCAATGCCTATTACATTTTTCTGTTTGCGCCCCCCCCAAAATTTTTGAGCACCAGCCGCCACTGATTACAAGCTGGGTTAGTGTAGCTCCCCAATTCTTTTGTGAAGACTGAAGAGAAGAAATTATTTAACACTCTCGCCTTCTCTCTGTCCTCCGTGGCCAGCTTCCCTTCATTGTCTTTTATGGGGCCAATGTGTTCTGGTCTCGCTTTCTTACTATTTATATACTTAAGGAATTTCTTGGGTTTTTTTTTACTCTCTTCCGCTATATGTCTCTCGTGTTCTATTTTAGCCGCCTTGATTTCGCCTTTACATTTCTTATTACACTCTTTGTAATGCTTGAATGCTGCCATTGACCCCGCAGCCTTGTATTTTTTGAAGACCTTTTCTTTAGTATTAATATGCATTTTTATAAGAGTTCAGCCAGCCAGGGTTTAGTTTTGCTCTTTTAAATTTATTTCCCTTTGGAATGCACTGGCCAATCCCTTTGTTTAGTATGCTCTTGAAGCACTCCCATTTTCCTCTATGTTCTTTGTTCCCAGGGTTCTATCCCATTTGATATTTTTTAGCAAATTTAGTGAAATTGGCTCTTTTGAAATTCAGTGTCCTTATATTAACCTTGTGTTTCCTATTACTTTGATTAATACTGAAACCAATTGACCTACGGTCCCTATTTCCTAAGTTGCCCCGTATTTCTATATCCGTGAGCAGGTCTGTATTGTTGGTAATTAGGGATGATCGAACTTTTGAAAAGTTCGGTTCAACCAGAACACCCGAACTACCTGAAAGTTCGGCCCGGATTTCAGAACCCCATTGAAATCAATGGGATCCGAACTTCGGTAATAAAAAAACACCATTTTGAAGCCCTAAAACCCAATAAATGCCCCTAAAAGTGCCTAGGGTTCTGGGTCATGCCCCAGGGACTATTAATAATCACACAAAAAAAAGTTCTTAAAAATTGTCATTTTTGATAGAGAGCCAATTATTGAAAAAAAAATGAGATTTCTTTGGATTTAGTGTCTGGGGGGTCTAAAAAGTGTACCTGTGAAATTTCAGCTCTGTAGCATGTCCAGAACCAGAAAAAAAAGTTTGTTTGTATTAGAATTAATATAGAACAGGTTAGTAGCTTCGCTACTTTTACACCCGGCTTTTTGTTGCAGGCGTTTTATTGGGCTTTTTTAAGGACATGTTTGTGAGTGCATGTGCTCAGCATCATATCCAGAACTTCTGTGTAGGGGTATATACACACACACACATGTATGTTTATATACACATACACATATATAGGTGTGAAAGTAGCAGAAACCTATGCTTGCGCTAATGAAATAATTAACAGGCATATGTCTCCGCTCCTATAACACCTATGTGTGTGTATGTGTATAAATACATATAAGTGTGTGTGTATATATACCCCTATACAGAAGTTCAGATGTTATGCCTGCCTCCAAAGACCCCCAAAAAATGCCCAAAAAAACCGCCTGCAACAACACACCTGGGCATTTTTTTTTTGTGCAGGCGTTTGTTTGGGCATTTTTTGGGTGTCTTTGGAGGCAGGCATAACATTAGAACTTCTGTGTAGGGGTATATATACACACACACATGTATGTATATATACACATACACATAAAAAGGTGTGAAAGTAGCAGAAACCTATGCTTGCGCTAATGAAATAATTAACAGGCATATGTCTCCGCTCCTATCACACCTATATGTGTGTATGTGTATAAATACATATAAGTGTGTGTGTGTATATATACCCCTATACAGAAGTTCAGATGTTATGCCTGCCTCCAAAGACGCCCAAAAAATGCCCAAAAAAACGCCTGCGCCAAAAAAAAAACGCCCAGGTGTGTTGTTGCAGGCGTTTTTTTTGGGCATTTTTTGGGGGTCTTTGGAGGCAGGCATAACATCTGAACTTCTGTATAGGGATATATATACACACACACTTATATGTATTTATACACATACACACATATAGGTGTTATAGGAGCGGAGACATATGCCTGTTAATTATTTCATCAGCGCAAGCATAGGTTTCTGCTACTTTCACACCTATATATGTGTATGTATATATATACATACATGGGTGTGTGTATATATACCCCTACACAGAAGTTCTGATGTTATGCCTGCCTCCAAAGACGCCCAGAAAATGCCCAAAAAAACGCCAGCTACAAAAATGCCCAGGTGTGTTTTTGCAGCAGGTGGTTTTTTTGGGCATTTTTTGGGGGTCTTTGGAGGCAGGCAAAACATCTGAAATTCTGTATAGGGGTATATATACACACACACTTATATGTATTTATACACATACACACATATAGGTGTTATAGGAGCGGAGACATATGTCTGTTAATTATTTCATTAGCGCAAGCATAGGTTTCTGCTACTTTCACACCTATATATGTGTATATATACATACATGTGTGTGTGTATATATACCCCTACACAGAAGTTCAGATGTCATGCCTGACTCCAAACATGTCCTCAAAAAAGCCCTATAAACGCCTGCAACAAAAAGCAGGGTGACAGGGGAGAAGCCACCATCCTGTTCCGTAAGTGTTTTAAGAGAAACAAACTTTTCTCTATAGCGGTCACCCTGACATGGAAGGGTTTTGTCACCCTGCCATAGCAGTCAGAGTCAGTTAACCCTACACTACACTACGGTCCCCTTACACTTAACACTTTCCCTACAGAAACTAGATTAGTAAATCTAACTATAGTGGAAAATAGTACCCTAACTACACTAGATATCCCTTTCCTCACACTAATAATAGCTAAATGACACTTTGAAGCAGAAGTAACAGAACTGCTTCCACTCTCTTCCACGTCCCTGTATTACAATGCTAGGAATTTGGCAGGGCTATCTTATATACTGGGGGGCGTATTCACTAATGATTGGCCTCTGGACCCCCTAGTCACTCCAATCACATTCCTAGCATTCTCCTGCCCCCTCAATTGGCTTTTACTGATGGTTCTGGTCCAATCGCGGGCTTTTAAAGCCCAGTTCCTGTCCCATTGCATTTTGGTCGGTTCTGGTTGCCAAATTCCGAACTTTTTCAGCAAAAAGTTTGGAATTCGGCCGAACCTCGAACAGTCAATGTTCGGGTCGAACCGATAGTCGGCCCGAACCGTTCGATCATCCCTATTGGTAATCAGTAGGTCTAGTACCGCATTGTTTCTTGTCGGTGCGTTTACCATCTGACCCATCATGGCAAAGAACTCTCTGAGGATCCTAAAAAAAAGAACTGTTGCTCTACATAAAGATGGCCTAGGCCAGTGATGGCGAACCTTGACACCCCAGATGTTTTGAAACTGCATTTACCATGATGCTCAACTACACTGCAGAGTGCATGAGCTTCATGGTAAATGTAGTTCTAAAACATCTGGAGTGCAAAGGTTCGCCATCACTGGCCTAGGCTATAAGAAGATTGCCAAGACCATGAAACTGAGCTGCAGCATGGTGGCCAAGACCATAAAGTGGTTGAACAGGACAGGTTCCACTCAGAACAGGCCTTGCCATGGTTGACCAAAGACGTTGAGTGCATGTGCTCAGCGTCATATCCAGAGGTTGTCTTTGGGAAATAGATGTATGGGTGCTGCCAGCATTGCTGCAGAGGATGAAGGGGTGGAGGGGTCAGCCTGTCAGTACTCAGACCATACGCTGCACACTGCATCAAATTGTTCTGCATGACTGTCGTCCCAGAAGGAAGCCTGTTCTAAAGATTAAGCACAAGAAAGCCCGCAAACAGTTTGCTAAAGACAAGCAGATTGAGGACATGGATTACTGGAACCATGTCCTGTGGTCTGATGAGACCAAGATAAAGCTATTTGGATCAGATGATGTCAAGCGTGTGTGGCAGAAACCAGGAAAGGAGACAAAGACAAGTGTTTCTTGCCTACAGTCAAGCATGGTGGGAGTGTCATGGTCTGGGGCTGCAAGAGTGCTGCCGGCATTGGGGAGCTACAGTTCATTGAGGGAACCATGAATTCCAATATGTACTGTGACATACTGAAGCAGAGTATGATCCCCTCCCTTCGGAGACTGGAATGCAGGGCAGTATTCCAACATGATAACGACCCCAAACACACCTCCAAGACGACCACTGCCTTCCTAAAGATGCTAAAGGTAAAGGTGATGGACTGTCCAAGCATGCCTCCAGACCTAAACCCTGTTGAGCTTCTTTGGGGCATCCTGCAAAGCTCTGGCGAACTCCATGTCCAAGGGGGTTTAGGCAGTGCTGGAAAATAATGGTGGCCACACAAAATATTGACAATTAGGGCCCAATTTGGAAATTTTCACTTAGGGGTGTACTCATCTTTCTTGCCAGACATTGTTGTTTAGACATTAATGACTGTGTGTTGAGTTATTTTGAGGGGACAGCACATTTACACTGTTATACATGCTGTGCACTCACTTTTTTACATTGTAGCAAAGTTTAATTTCTTCAGTGTTGTCACATGAAAAGATATAATAAAATATTTACAAAAATGTAAGGGGTATACTCACTTTTGTGAGATACTGTATATACACACACACAAACACACAGTATATTAATGCAGCAATGCAGTGAGTCAAACAACAGCAAAAACCAGACTGAGCTGGGGTGCCACAGGGAGATAATGGCCTCACCATCTCACCCCTTCAAAAAAAGAGGGGGTGTGGGGTTCCCAATAAATAGTTACCTGTAACAAAAGGAATGGTAGCAAGAAAGCTGGAAAAAGATTGGGAAGGAAACCCAAGCGGTATAGGCTAAAAAATGAATATCTTTATTGAAAAAATATATACAAAATGTAACACATCTATCGGCAATAAGTCAAAACAAGGACATACATACAGTGTGCACCTAACTGACAGTAGTTATATTATTAATGATATTAAATGATTCATATACTTTCATATACACATGACACACAAAAGAGTAAGGAAAGCAGACCATACTGGTAAAGTCTGGATGTAAGTTTTATGAGCTCAGTGATCTATATTTTATGCAAGCCTGAATTATAAAAAAAATATTTCCCAAATTAGCTAAATGGTGTCCACGCAGACACATACATGTGTACATACAATATCCAGTAACTTACCTTGTATAATTTTAACATTTAATCATAAATAATTATCTTTAATACCGTATTTATACTGCATTTGTACAAGGTTATCATAAATATGCTGCTATAACAGCAGGAAACCCATGTCTCTTTGTTAACCTATGAGCACAGAAATAAGGGAGCTGGAAGGTGGCTGTCATCCTCATCACTGCTTCACTACTTAGTATATCACTAACCTGGAAGAACTATGCAGGCAGGAGTTCTGATTTTTTAGTCGTCACTTACTTTTACCACACTTGATCCAGGTTTATATTCCACTGGGCAAAAATTAGAGTGAATGGTGTGGCGCTAAATCAACTTAAATTACAAAAACAATATGGTGAATAATAATACAAAAAATCAAAACACGTGTCTCATTTCAATTTAATAACAGTGATATCATAAAAATATCAATATACAGAATAAAACAATAAAAAGGATAATCTTTCCAGGTCTTGCCTTGCCCACCTGTTGGTAGCCATCTTGGACATGTGCAGACTGCTGCCTCTTATAGACTCTGATTGCATCATTACCTGCCTGCTGCCTGGGTGTCGCACAGTGATGATGCTGCACACCTAAATAAATCTATCACCTGATGGGTTGCAGTCCTTGCCCTTGTGTTTGTGCTCCAAGGTGCATCTCTGCTAGCAGTCTTCTGTTCTCTGTGTTCCTCTGTGTATGACCTGGCTTGGCTGACGACTCTACTGGTTCTCAACCCCGCATCGTCAGATGACCTGGCATCGGAAGACTACCCGCTTCTGAACTCGACCCTGGCTTGAATGACTACCCACATCTGGACTTGACCCCGGCTTTTTCCTGC
The DNA here is from genome assembly GCF_965119305.1 of Pelophylax lessonae. Taxonomy (NCBI): domain Eukaryota; kingdom Metazoa; phylum Chordata; class Amphibia; order Anura; family Ranidae; genus Pelophylax; species Pelophylax lessonae. The sequence goes on from NC_138777.1 coordinate 143,228,803, forward strand.
TCTCACTTGCTCACTCTTGCTGTGCCTTTACTGTTGTTTTCTCCTGAGCAGCGGGTTCGGGTGTTACTCGGGTGTTTGTAGACTCTGGTAGACTCCGATGCTGGCGGTTACTATGACAGTACGTTTGCTGCTGCGAATTCCATACCCTTGCAGCCTTTTATTTCTCCACTAGTTATCGAGGCGATTGATGGAAGACCCCTGCAACTGACACAGGTTACCCATGAGACTGTTTCGGTTGATATGGCGATAGGGGCTGTCCACAGGGAGTCGACGTGTTTCCAGGTTATATCATCTCCACACTACTCTGTTGAAAAAAGACACAAGTCCATCTGGCTCAACCAAAAAAAAAAAAAAAAAAACAGTGAAGAAAACCCAACCATTCAATCCCATATACACAATCCTATACCCGCAGTTGATCCAGAGGAGGGCGAAAAAACCCCAGCAAAGCATGATCCAATTTGCTACAGCAGGGGAAAAAATTCCTTCCTGATCCCCCGAGAGGCAATCGGATATTCCCTGGATCAACTTTACCTATAAATATTAGTACCCATTTATATTATGTACACCCAGGAAAGAATCCAGACCTTTTTTAAAGCAATCTAGTGAGCTAGCCAAAACCACCTCTGGAGGGAGTCTATTCCACTCCATTCACAGCTCTTACAATGAAGAAACCTTTCCGTATTTGGAGAGTAAATCAGTTTTCCTCTAGACGTAAAGCGTGCCCCCTTGTCCTCTGTGTTGACTTTAAAGTGAACAACTCAACACCATGTTCACTATATGGACCCCTTATGTATTTATACATGTTGATCATAGCCCCCCCCCCCCTTAATCTCCTCTTCTCAAGAGAGAATAAATTCAGTACCTCTAATCTTTTCTCATAGCTGAGCTCCTCCATGCCTCTTATCAGTTTGGTTGCCCTTCTCTGCACTTTCTCCAGTTCCCCAAAATCCTTTTTAAGAACTGGTGCCCAAAACTGAACTGCATAATCCAGATGAGGTCTTATTAATGATTTGTACAAGGACAAAATTATATCTCTCTCTCTGGAATCCATGCCTCTGTTAATACAAGAAAAGACTTTGCCTGCTTTGGAAACCGCAGCTCGGCATTGCACACTATTATTAGGCTTATTATCTACCAGAACATCCAGATCCTTCTCCGCTATGAATTCCCCCAGTTTTACTCCCCCTAGTATGTATGATGCATGCATATTCTTAGCCCCCAAGTGCATAACTTTACATTTATCAACATTAAACCTCATTTGCCACATAGTTGTCTCAATGAAACAGTGCATTGAGGTCAGCTTGTAAGTTGGAGACATCCTGTAAGGAAGTTATTCCACTTCAAAGTTTGGTGTCATCTGCAAAGACTGAAATGATACTTTTAATCCTATATATAAAGATATTAAGTAATGGTCCCAACACTGAACCTTGGGGTACACCACTGATAACCCTAGACTATTCATAGTAAGAATCATTAACACCCTAGTCTCTGAATTCTATCTTTTAGTCAATTTTTTTTTTTTTTAGTCAATTTTTTATCCATTTATAAACTGATCTTTCCAAGCCTGTAGACTTTAACGTACATATTAGTCATGTGTGGGGAACTGTGTCAAACACTTTTGCAAAATCCAAGTATAGTATGTCCACAGCCACCCCTCTGTCCAAGGTTTTACTTGCCTCCTCATAAAAAGAAATCAGGTTTGTTTGACAACTGTCTTTCATGAATCCATGCTGTCTGTTGCTTAAAATATTTTTTTCCAGCAAGAACTCATCTATGTGGTCTTTTATCTCTCCAATATCTTCGCGACTATAGAAGTTAAACTAACAGGTCTATAGTTACTTGGCAAATACTTGGATCCCTTTTAAAACATACTATTCCAGTCCTTATCAAGTCCCTAAAAATTAGAAACAAAGGCTTTGAAATTACAGCGCTCAATTCTTTTAGGATGCGTAGGTGGATGCCATCTGGTCCAGGCGCTTTATTCACCCTTATTATGTCTAAATATTTCTGGACCATATCACTTTTGAGCCATTGTGGATCATTTGGGGGCTGTATCAATACCATCCTCATTGTTGTCATGAGCTTCCACATGCTCCTTTGTATACACAGAGCTGAAGAAAGTATTTAATAAATTAGCTTTCTTTGTCCCCAGTCACCCACTCCTGATTATTTTGTAAAGGTCCTACATGCTCAGACCTAACCTTTTTACTATTAATATATTTGAAGAATTTTTTGGGGTTTGTCCTACTATCTTTTGCAATCTGTCGTTCATTTTGAATTTTTGCGTCCTTGATTTCCTTTTTACATATTCTGTTATATTCTTTGTAACAATTAAACAATGATAGTGTTCCTTCATTTTTATATTTTTTAAAAGCTCTTTTCTTATTATTTATAGCTTTTTAAACTTTGGCCGTGGCTCTTGGTCTCCACAGTATGGTGCTGTTTGTATCCATGGGCCTGTTAAAGTACTTTGTACATCCTCGGATTCAGTGTTGCCTACTGAATATCGTGAGTATCAAGATGTATTTGACAAGGTGCGCGCTGGTACTGTTTCTCCCCATCGTTTGTGCGATTGTGCCATAGACTTGCAACCTGGTGCCATTCCCCCTTGTGGCACGGTTATCCCCTCTCTGTTGCGGAGAATAAGACCATGGAGGAATACGTGGCGGATGCACTTGCACGGGGGCACTTTCGCAAGTCCACTTCTCCAGCTGGTGCCAGTTTTTTCTTCGTAATGAAAAAGTGGAGTGAATTGAGACCTTACACGGTCAAGAATGCATACCTGATTCCATTGATTACTGAATTGTTTGACCACCTCAAGGGAGCAAAGATCTTTACCAAGCTTGACTCAAGGGCCGCGTATAACCTCGTAAGGATCAAGGAGGGCGATGAATGGAAGACCAAGTTTAATACCAGAACCGGTCATTACGAATCTCTGGTGATGCCCTTTGGCTTGTGCAATGCGCCCGCAGTCTTCCAGGTGTTTATCAATGATGTCTTTCGTGATATGTTGCAGCAATGCGTGATAATCTATTTGTATGACATCTTGATTTACTCGGACTTCATTGAATCACACTACTTGGATGTCAGACGGGTGCTGGAACAGTTACAAGAGAACGGGCTTTTCTGTAAGCTTGAGAAATGTGAATTTCACCTGTCTCAATTTTCCTTCTTGGGCTACATTACGTATTTCTGCTGAAGGGTTCTCCATGTACCCTCAGAAGGGTTCAGCTATTCTATAATGGTCTTGCCCCAGTGGTCTCCATTCCATTCAGTGTTTCCTTGGGTTTGCCAACTACTATCGGAAATTTATCAGGATCTTTTCCTCTTTGGCCAAACCTATCTCAGATCTGACCAAGAAGGGCAGCGATTTCCACAATTGGATGCCTGCTGCCATCCAAGCTTTCAAGGCTCTCAAGTCTGCTTTAGCTTCGGCTCCCATTCTGTCTCATCCCACTCCTGGTTTGCCCTTTGTCCTAGAGGTGGATGCGTCTGAGATGGGAGTAGACGCCCTCCTGTCTCAGCATCGGACTCCTGATGGTGTAAGATTCTGGTACCTCCGGTACCCTTAATCACCACTTTCTCTGTAATGCGTCCCACCTTTCTCTTCAGGTGGTACGCATATACCTTTAAGAACGATGATGTCACTGCTGAGCGCCGCAGAGCGGCTATTTCAACCGCCGGCGGTCTCACTCACATTGTTCGTTCAACCTGCCTTGTTATCCACATGCTTTCAAGCCTGTCTCTCGATCGGAACCTCCAGCCATTCCCTTTACCTGGAGCAGACCGGAACCTCGCTACTGATCCCTGTATCTCGCTACCGGATCATTCCTTATCTACTGGACCTCTCTAAACTACTAACATTACAAGTGATAAGTACCCCGCAGGGGAACCCTCCATAACCTTATTGCACTATCTACCTATGCACATTAAGGACTGTTACTACCTATCCATACTATCCTATCATCTGCACTGTTACATAGATTGCTAGCTCTTCAGCCTAATATCATCTATCATCTGCACTGCTGCATAGATTGCTAGCTCTCCTGTCTACTACTATCTATCCTTGCACTGGGTTAGTCTATCCTGTATTTGTCATCTGCTGTCCTCACCACCTGTTAGCATACTCGATACTAACCTATCTGCATTCCTAAATACCATCTTGAACTCTCCTATACAAAACCTATCAAGTGATTACCATCCTTGTCACTGTTCACACCTGTCCCTTCAGCACATCACCTTCATACTATCATATACATCCTATCACTCCAGGAACATCTCGTTGAGTGTGTATATATCTGTATGTTGAAGCTGACAGGCCCACGGTGATGAGTCCTGGAGAGTTGGATCTGGTATTCAACACATCTCTACATGACTACTGAGTGGAGATTTTGCAGCTGCAAATCCAGCCTATACTAAAAACGCAGGAGCGTTACAGATTGAACGAACCTTAAAAATGGATTCAGCAGAATTACCCACTCAAGTGACACAATTAACACAACAAGTAAAAGCGTTAATACTTGCTCTGACTGACGTACAAGAAAAGAATCAGACTCTGACACAGCAGGTAACCCAGCTCTCACGGCTTACTGCTGTTCAGCCTCCTGAACCTAAAATAAACCCTCCTCTAGTGTTTACAGGTGATCGGAAAAAATTTCGTGAATTCAAAAACTCATGTCAATTGCTTTTTTTGTTAAAACCTCGTACATACCCCACTGATCAAATAAAAGTCTGTACCGTTATTTCATACTTGACGGGTGATCCACGGGCCTGGGCAGACTCTCTCTTTGAGAATAATGATCAGATTCTCAACACCTACTCCTTATTCCTAGCGGAACTCGCTAGTTTATACGATGACCCCAATAGGCAGAGTACTGCTGATATTCAGTTGAGGGCCTTAAAACAAGGAAGGAGACCTGTAGAAGACTTTGTATCTGAGTTCAAAAGATGGACCCTTGATTCAGGGTGGAATGACACATCTTTGCGAACTCAATTCAGACTCGGGTTATCGGAAGCTGTTAAAGACGAGCTCGCCCGAGCGGATTTACCTGGCACCTTGGAGGCCCTGATACAACTTAGTATCAACATCGACAGACGACTGCGAGAAAGAAGGGCTGAAAAGATGGGAATGCCATTGTCTAGTCCTTCTCAGATTTCGGCTGTTGACCCTACTCCCATGGATGTAGGAACCATACGCCCACCTTTAACGACTACTGAACGAGCTAGAAGAACATCCAGAAATCTCTGCATGTACTGCGCATCCTCGGATCATTTGATAAACACCTGTCCCCTTGTCCGCAAAAAAGAGGGTGAGTGTTCACATGTCTTGCTGGGAGGATTAACGACTTCCTTTTCTAACCCCTATCTTTTTGTTCATTTAATATTACAGTGGGACCAAACTAGGATCACCACCAAGGCTATGGTCGACACTGGATCTTGTGGAAACTATATTGATACACGCTTTGTTACCTTAAATAAAATACCTATTATTTCAAAATCTAAGCCTGTTTCTGTTAGTTTCATTAATGGTATTCCACTGTCTTCTGGTCCAATCACCAACCAGACTCAGGCACTCCTTGCCACTACCAACGAATCACATGTGGAGACCATCACCTTTGACATACTATCCTCACCCCATTTTCCTATTATTTTGGGACTTCCCTGGTTACACACACACCAACCAATCATAGATTGGAAAAAACGGACTTTGGTTTTCCCTTCTCACTATTGTGAGAATACGTGTAACCTCCCATTTTATGGGAAGATTCTGTCTGTGGTGTCAGATGAAATTGCACCACTATGCTATCAGGATCTGTCCGAAGTGTTCCTTGAGAAAAATGCTCAAGTGTTGCCTCCCCATAGGGATTACGATTGCACTATCGATCTACTCCCTAACAGCAAATTGCCTTTCGGTCATGTTTATCCCCTTTCACAGGATGAACTTTCTCATCTCAAGGAATACTTGGATGAGAATTTGACAAAAGGGTTCATTAGACCCTCTACTTCTTCCACTGCTGCAGGACTTTTCTTTGTCCGCAATAAGGATTCCAGTCTCAGGCCTATTATCGATTATAGGCAATTAAACACGATTACGATAAAGGATCGCTATCCTTTGCCGCTCATCCCTGAACTTATTGAACAGGTGCGTGGGGCTACTTATTTCACCAAATTAGACCTGAAAGGGGCATACAACCTAATCCGAATCCGTGACGGGGATGAGTGGAAAACAGCATTCAGAACCAGATACAGACTATTCGAATACCTTGTGATGCCATTCGGGCTATGTAATGCTCCCGCAGCTTTCCAAAGATTCATAAACGACATCTTTAGAGACTTACTTGATGTCTGTGTTGTAGTATACCTAGACGATATACTTATTTATTCTCGATCTATGCCTGAACACATAAAACATGTAAGACTTGTGTTGTCCAGACTGCTCTCACACAGACTATATGTGAAATAAAAAAAATGTCGATTTCATAAAGAAGAAATATTATTTCTAGGATACTTCATATCCAAAACTGGAATTAAGATGGATATGAGTAAGATATCCTGTATTCTAGACTGGCCTATACCAACAACTCGTAAGGCCCTACAGCGATTCCTTGGATTCTCGAACTTCTATAGGAAGTTCATCAAGAACTTTTCCGCTATTGTGAGACCTCTCACACAATTGACAAGTATAAAAAAACCATTCAAATGGTCAGAAGAAGCAAATCAAGCTTTCTGCTTGTTAAAATCAAGCTTTACTTCTGCTCCCATACTACGCCATCCAGACCCATCCCTCCAATATATTCTAGAGGTAGATGCGTCAAATATGGCAGTAGGAGCAGTTCTCTCCCAACGACCAACAAACACTTCATCACTCCACCCAGTTGCTTTCTTTTCAAAATCACTAAGCAGCCCAGAGGTGAATTACCCAGTGGGTGAAAAGGAGTTGCTTGCCATAAAACTGGCACTGGAGAATTGGCGACATCTGCTCGAAGGTACCCAGTTACCAATACTCATATATACAGATCATAAAAACCTTCAATACCTCCAGACTAACAAGACTCTCTCCCACCGGCAGGTACGATGGTCATTATTCTTTTTAAGATTTAATTTCCTAGTGATCTACACGCCTGCAGACAAAAATAAAAAAGCGGATGCGCTATCACGATTAACCGAAGATAACTGCGCCGAAATCCCTTCCATTCCCATAATACCCTATGAACGCATTATTGGTGTTGTCCGTTCCTTGAAGGAAGAGATTTTGCACAGTATAAGAATGGATTCACCTCCACCACAACTAAGTACTGATGCAGAAGGCTTCCTCTATTACAATGACAAATTCTACATACCCCCTACTATGCGCACCAAGATTTTGGAGTTATCGCATGATGTGCCCATGGCAGGACATATGGGTATAACGAAAACCTTTAATTTGCTCACCAGGCAGTTTTGGTGGCCTGATATGAAGACGTCTGTACAAAAATTTGTTTCTTCATGTGACATCTGTGCAAGGTCCAAAATTGACACTACAAAACCATCTGGACTACTTTGTAGTCTACCAATACCCCAGGTTCCATGGGAAGTTGTATCCTTAGATTTCATAGTAGAACTACCACCCTCTAAAGGATTTAATACCATCCTAGTGTCAGTGGACCACTTGACAAAGATGGCACATTTCATTGCTATCCATAGACTACCTTCATCTAAACAAACAGCAGAACTACTGATGAAACATGTGTTTAAGTTGCATGGAATTCCAAAAACTCTTTTGTCCGACCGTGGTTCACAATTCATCTCTAAATTTTGGCAAGCACTTTGTCAAATTTTACGCATTGAGCGAAAGCTCACTTCTCCCTACCATCCTCAGACCAACGGACAGACTGAAAGAGTCAACCAGTGCATTGAGCAATATCTATGTTGCTACACATCATACTTGCAGGATGATTGGGTGGATCTCCTTCCTCTAGCAGAATTTGCTTACAACAACGCAACCCACAGTACCATGAAGCAAAGTCCGTTCTACTTGAACTATGGGTTTCATCCCACTCTTCTTCCACCACGCATCCTGCCATCGAGTAACCCAGTAGCCTCGGATTACCTTACCCAAATAAAAGACTCTTTGGGCTTACTCAATACCACTATATCACACGCTCACAGTCAACAAAAAAAGTACTACGACCTTCGTAGAAGACCTTCTCCTCAGTATGCTATTGGGGACCTTGTTTGGCTATCGACAAAGAACTTAAGATTAAAAATCCCTAGCAAGAAGCTTGGACCTTTATTTTTGGAACCCTTCCCAATTAAAAAACTTATCGGAAAAGCTGCAGTACAGCTCACCCTACCAGCAGATCTCAAGATCCATCCCATCTTCCATGTGTCGCTACTGAAGCCCCATGTTCCTAACCAAGGAATAAGGCCTACCATCTTGCCTCCACCTCCAATACAAGTTGAAGGCGGAGAAGAGTATGAGATCAAGGAAATTTTGGATTCTCGCATCCATAGAGGAAGACTCCAGTATCTCATAAGATGGAAGAACTATGGACCCCAAGACGACACCTGGCTAGATACCTCTGATATTCATGCGCCTAGACTTATACAGAACTTTCACTCGAAACACCCAGAGAAACCTGTCCTATAGGCCTTCCGGAGCCGGCCTTAAGGGGGGGGTACTGTAAGATTCTGGTACCTCCGGTACCCTTAATCACCACTTTCTCTGTAATGCGTCCCACCTTTCTCTTCAGGTGGTACGCATATACCTTTAAGAACGATGATGTCACTGCTGAGCGCCGCAGATCGGCTATTTCAACCGCCGGCGGTCTCACTCACATTGTTCGTTCAACCTGCCTTGTTATCCACATGCTTTCAAGCCTGTCTCTCGATCGGAACCTCCAGCCATTCCCTTTACCTGGAGCAGACCGGAACCTCGCTACTGATCCCTGTATCTCGCTACCGGATCATTCCTTATCTACTGGACCTCTTTAAACTACTAACATTACAAGTGATAAGTACCCCGCAGGGGAACCCTCCATAACCTTATTGCACTATCTACCTATGCACATTAAGGACTGTTACTACCTATCCATACTATCCTATCATCTGCACTGTTACATAGATTGCTAGCTCTTCAGCCTACTATCATCTATCATCTGCACTGCTGCATAGATTGCTAGCTCTCCTGTCTACTACTATCTATCCTTGCACTGGGTTAGTCTATCCTGTATTTGTCATCTGCTGTCCTCACCACCTGTTAGCATACTCAATACTAACCTATCTGCATTCCTAAATACCATCTTGAACTCTCCTATACAAAACCTATCAAGTGATTACCATCCTTGTCACTGTTCACACCTGTCCCTTCAGCACATCACCTTCATACTATCATATACATCCTATCACTCCAGGAACATCTCATTGAGTGTGTATATATCTGTATGTTGAAGCTGACAGGCCCACGGTGATGAGTCCTGGAGAGTTGGATCTGGTATTCAACACATCTCTACATGACTACTGAGTGGAGATTTTGCAGCTGCAAATCCAGCCTATAATAAAAACGCAGGAGCGTTACAGATGGACCCTTACTTCCTTGTGGGTTCTACTCCAAGAAGCTGTCTCCGGCTGAATGCAATTACGAGATTGGAGACAGAGAGCTCTCGGCCATTATCCTGGCTCTCAAAGAGTAGAGACACTTGCTCGAAGGTTCTGTGGTTCCAGTTCTCATTCTCATCGATCATAAGAATCTGACATGTCTCTCGGAGGCCAAGAGGCTCACCCCCCGTCAGGCCAGATGGGCCTTTTTCTTGTCTCATTTTAACTATGTGGTCTCCTATTTGCCCTGCTCCAAGAATGTTAAAGCTGATGCCTTGTCTCGCCAGTATTCTGAGTTGTCCAGGGAGGACTCTTTGCCGATATCGGTCATACCTATAGATCATGTCCTGGCTACCATCCCCACCAACTTAACCTCTACTCTTGGGGAACAGATCTTGGCTGCCCAACCTGACGCTCCCACAGGAAGACCTGCTTGCAAATATTTTGTACCTGAGGGGCTGCGCATCAGACTGTTGTGCGCGTACCACCATTCCAAGACTGCCTGTCATCCTGGTAAGAACCTAATGTCCTGGGCTTTTTCCAGTCAGTTCTGGTGGCCATCTCTCCGCACTAATGTTGCTGTGTATGTGACTGCTTGTTCAGTCTGTGCTCAGAACAATTCTCTGGAACTATCCTTGGGCTTACTGCATCTCATTCCCAATAGGGAGTGTCCCTGGTTTCACCTGGTCATGGATTTTATTGTGGAACTTCCCATGTCTCGAGGTTACACGGTTATCCTCATGGCTGTCGACCAGTTCTCCAAAATGTGCCACTGTGTTCCATTTAAGCGATTCTCTACCGAGGACCTTGCCTCAGTGTTTGACAGGGAGGTCTTCTGTTTACATGGGTTGCCTAAGGAGATTGTCTCGGACCGTGGGAGCCAGTTTGTCTCCAGGTTCTGGCGTGCCTTTTGCTCCCAGTTGGGTATTTGGCTCTTCTTCTCCTCAGCCTACCATCCGCAGTCCAATGGTGCCACTGAGCGACCCAAGCTCTGTAGCTATTTCTCCACTGGTATATCTCTGACCATCAGGACAATTATGAAGAGCATCTACAATCGCTTAATTTATTCTCCCTGGAGAAAAGACACCTGAGAGGGGACATGATAGCAATTTATAAAGACCTCAATGGTGATCTCAGCATAGAAAAAAAGCTATTCAGTCACAAGGATTGCATGAGGACTCGAGGACATACAATGCGATTAGAGGAGAAGCGTTTTGACCTCAGGCAACGCAGGGGTTTTTTTTTACTGTTAGGGCTACAAGATTGTGGAATTTTCTACCACAAGAGGTAATTTCTGGGGGAAGTATGGCTACTTTCTAAAGACTCTTGGATGTACATCTCAAGGATCAGGACATTAAGGGGTATGAGAGATGATTACGGCCACGCGCGCCTACACAGGTTAAACTGGATGGACTATTGTCCTTATTCAACCTCAACTACTATGTAACTATGTAACAACTGGGTTGATCTGCTACCCTGGGCGGAGTTTGCCAGAAACTCTGCCATCAACTCGTCTTCCGTAATGTCTCCATTCATGGCCTATTATGGGATACAACCCGCTGTGTTGCCCGAGTCGTTCTCGCCACAGAACATTCCGGCTATGGAGGATCATCTTTGTGCCCTCTGTTCCTCTTGGGTGCAGATTCAAGAGTCTCTGAACAGCGTCAGAACCTCCAGGTAGACCGGAGTAGTTTATCTGCTGCTTCGTACCAGGTCGGGAAGAGGGTGTGGTTGTCGACCCGTAATCTCAACCTCAGTGTGCCCACTCCAAAATAGGCAGCTCTTTTTATTGGGCCTTTTCACATCCTCTGTAAGTTGAACTTATTGGACTATACCCTTGATCTTTCCCCTGGCATGTGTATCTCCAATGTCTTTCATGTGTCAATTTGGAACCCAATGGTTTGCAATCGCTATACATAGTTACGTAGTAGTTGAGGTTGAATAAAGACTATAGTCCATCCAGTTCAACCTGTGTTGGTGTATGTGGATGCAATCATCTTACAAACCCCTGAATGTTTTGATCCTTGAGATATACGTCCAAGAGTCTTTTAAAAGTAGCCATACTTCCTGCAGTAACTACCATCTGTGGTATAGAATTCCATAATCTTGTAGCCCTTACTGTAAAAATCCCCCTGCGTAGCCTAAGGTTAAATCTCTTCTCTTCTAATCGCATTGTATGGCCACGTATCCTCATGCATTCGTTGCGACTGAACAGTTTTTTTTCTATGCTGAGATCACCGTTGAGGTACTTGTATATTGCTATCATGTCCCCTCTCCTTTCCAGGGAGAATAAATCAAGCGCTTGTAAGCGCTCTTCATAATTAGGATCCTCCAATGCCCTAATCAGTTTAGTTGCTCTCCTCTGGACTCATTCCAGCTCCATCACATCCCTTCTGAGGACTGGCGACCAGAACTGGACAGAATACTCAAGATGTAGTCAGACCAGTGATTTATAAAGTGGTAGGATTATAGTTTTATCTCTGGAATACAGCCTCTTCCTTATGCAAGCTAATATTCTGCCGGCTTTGGCAGCTGTAGCTTGACATTGCATGCTATTACTAAGTCTATCTTCCAATAAGACTCCCAGATCTTTCTCCATTTTTGATTCCCCCAGCCCCCCCCCCCCAAAGTGTATTGGGCATTCATTTTTTTAGTCCCCAAGTGCAATACCTTACACTTCTCCACATGAATACTCATTTGCCATGTAGTTGCCCACTCTGTTATTTTGTTCAGGTCATCCTGTAAGATATCTGCCTCATGATGTGAACTTATTGCCCTATTTAATTTTGTGTCATCTGCAAAACTGATATTGAGCTATTGATCCCGTCCTCAATGCTATTTATGAATAAGTTGAACAAAATTGGTGCCAGGACTGAGCCTTGGGGGACCCCACTTACCACCCCAGACCGGTCTGAGTAGGTGTTAATCATTACCACCCTTTGGACACGCCCCTTTAACCACTTTTGTATCCAAAAGCCAACCTTGTAGCCGATGGCTGCAGACCTTATTTTATAAATTAAGCGTTTGTGGGGAACTGTATCAAACGCCTTAGCAAAATCCAGGTACACCACATCCACAGGTCTCCCACTATCTAGCTCACAGCTCACCTCCTCATAGAATGTTAACAGATTAGTTTGACAAGAACGCCCTTTTGTAAGCCCATGCTGATTACTACTGATGATGTTCTTCTCTTTAGCAAACTATTGGATATAGTCCCTTATCATCCCTTCAAGAAGTTTACATATTATTGATGTCAGGCTGACCGGCCTATAATTTCCTGGGACATGCCTCTGCCTTTTTTTTGAATATTGGTATCACGTTAGCTTTCCTCCAGTCATCTGGTACATTTCCTGTCAAAATACTATCTGCAAAGATCCGGAACAGTGGTCTAGATATAACCTTACTGAGTTCTTTGAGTACTCTCGGATGTACACCATCCGGGCCTGGTGATTTACTTGTGTTAATTTTATCCAGCCTATCCTTGATTTCACCCTCTGTTAGCCATAGCGGCAAGTCCAGTGAAGTACTGCTAACCATACAGTCATGGTCAGTGTACCCTCCTTTTCCTGTGTAAAGACTGAGGAGAAGAAAGCATTAAGCACGGTTGCCTTCTCTGTGTCCTCTGTAACCATCCTCCCATCATCGTTAATTATGTGTGCAACATGCTCATACTACTTCACTTCCTCGTCCCATTCCTGTGGACAATCATGAGGGGTATGAGGTTATCAGCATATTGGATTCTTGTCTGTTCCAAGGTCAGGTTCAATTCCTGGTGCACTGGAAGGGCTATGGTCCTGAGGAGCACTCCTGGGTTCCCTCCACTGATGTTCATGCTCCCGCCCTTCTCCTTGCTTTCCATGCTTGCTTTCCTCAGAAACCCTTTTTTGCTCTACGGAGGAGGGGCCGTTGAGGGGAGGGTACTGTCAAGGTCTTACCTTGCCCTCTTGTTGGCAGCCATCTTGGACATGCGCAGACTGCTGCCTCTTATAGACTTTAAATGCATCATCACTTGCCTGCTGCCTGGGCGTCGTGCAGTGGTGATGGTGAGGCTGTACACCTGACTATATCTATCACCTGATGGTTGCAGTTCTTGCCCTGGTGTTAGTGCTCCAAGGTGCATCTCTGCTAGCAGTCTTCTGTTCTCTGTGTTCCTCCGTGTGTGACCTGACTACTCTCCTGGTACTCGACCCCACATCGGCCGACAACCCAGGCATCGGCAGACTACCCGCTTCTGAACTCGACCCCCGGCTTGGATAACTACTCGCTTCTGGACTTGACCCCAGCTTGTTCCTGCTCTTACTTCCTCACTCTTGCTGTGTGTTTATTGTTGTTTTCTCCAATAAACTGCTTTATCTTACCTGCATCCTAATTGGCCAGTATCTGTTGTCAATGTGTGTAGCACAGTTAACACAGCAAAAGAGGCCAAATTTTTGCAGGACTAAAATACAATCTTAGAAAAGTATACTGTTAAATAACACCCGCTTCAATATGTGCTATTGGGGGGGCACTGGTTTATCACACTAGTTGTTCAAAAAATTGGCCAGTGAGTTTGGCACTGTGTGTATCAGACTTAAATCAGCAGAAGAGGCAATATTGTTGCAGGACACAAATACACTTGTAAAAGTATACTCAGATAACACCCCACTTCAATATGTGGTATTGGGGGGCCACTGGTTTATCACACCAGTTGTTCAAAAAATTGGCCAGTGAGTTTGGCACTGTGTGTATCAGACTTCACTAAGCAAAAGAGGCAATATTGTTGCAGGACACAAATACACTTGTAAAAGTATACTCAGGCTAGGCTCCAAAAAGTAGTAGGCTCCAAAAATTAGCTCATATGGTTTGAACTGACAGCAAAAAACTTAGTTTTTGATAGCTAGAGGTACAGTAGGCGTTCACAGTATACACAAGTTGGTGGTGGGCTGTTTAAGCGGCAAAAATTAGCTCACATGGGTTGAACTGACAGCAAAGAACGTATTATATAATGGATAGAGGTACAGTAGGCGTTCACAGTATACACAAGTTGGTGGCGGGCTGTTTAGGCCGCAAACATGAGCTCATGTGGGTTCAACTGACAGTAAAGAACGTAGTATATGATTGCTAGAGGTACAGTAGGCATTCACAGTATAAACAAGTTGGTGACGGCCTGTTTAGGCCGCAAACATGAGCTCACATGGGTTGAACTGACAGTAAAGAACGTAGAATATGATTGCTAGAGGTACAGTAGGCGTTCACAGTATACACAAGTTGGTGGCGGCCTGTTTAGGCCGCAAACATGAGCTCACATGGGTTGAACTGACAGTAAAGAACATAGTATATGATGGCTAGAGGTACAGTAGGCGTTCACAGTATACACAAGTTGGTGGCGGGCTGTTTAGGCCGCAAACATGAGCTCACATGGGTTGAACTGACAGCAAAGAACGTAGTATATGATGGCTAGAGGTACAGTAGGCGTTCACAGTATACACAAGTTGGTGGCGGGCTGTTTAGGCCGCAAACATGAGCTCACATGGGTTGAACTGACAGCAAAGAATGTAGTATATGATTGCTAGAGGTACAGTAGGCGTTCACAGTATACACAGGTTGGTGGCGGGCTGTTTAGGCCGCAAACATGAGCTCACATGGGTTGAACTGACAGTAAAGAACGTAGTATATGATTGCTAGAGGTACAGTAGGCGTTCACAGTATACACAAGTTGGTGGCGGCCTGTTTAGGCCGCAAACATGAGCTCACATGGGTTCAACAGACAGCAAAGAATGTAGTATATGATGGCTAGAGGTACAGTATGCATTCACAGTATACACAAGTTGGTGGCGGGCTGTTTAGGCCGCAAACATGAGCTCACATGGGTTGAACTGACAGTAAAGAACGTAGTATATGATAGCTAGAGGTACAGTAGGCGTTCACAGTATACACAAGTTGGTGGCGGCCTGTTTAGGCTGCAAACATGAGCTCACATGGGTTGAACTGACAGTAAAGAACGTAGAATATGATTGCTAGAGGTACAGTAGGCGTTCACAGTATACACAAGTTGGTGGCGGGCTGTTTAGGCCGCAAACATGAGCTCACATGGGTTGAACTGACAGCAAAGAACGTAGTATATGATGGCTAGAGGTACAGTAGGCGTTCACAGTATACACAAGTTGGTGGCGGGCTGTTTAGGCCGCAAACATGAGCTCACATGGGTTGAACTGACAGCAAAGAATGTAGTATATGATTGCTAGAGGTACAGTAGGCGTTCACAGTATACACAGGTTGGTGGCGGGCTGTTTAGGCCGCAAACATGAGCTCACATGGGTTGAACTGACAGTAAAGAACGTAGTATATGATTGCTAGAGGTACAGTAGGCGTTCACAGTATACACAAGTTGGTGGCGGCCTGTTTAGGCCGCAAACATGAGCTCACATGGGTTCAACAGACAGCAAAGAATGTAGTATATGATGGCTAGAGGTACAGTATGCATTCACAGTATACACAAGTTGGTGGCGGGCTGTTTAGGCCGCAAACATGAGCTCACATGGGTTGAACTGACAGTAAAGAACGTAGTATATGATAGCTAGAGGTACAGTAGGCGTTCACAGTATACACAAGTTGGTGGCGGCCTGTTTAGGCTGCAAACATGAGCTCACATGGGTTGAACTGACAGCAAAGAACGTAGTATATGATTGCTAGAGGTACAGTAAGCGTTCACAGTATACACAAGTTGGTGGCGGCCTGTTTAGGCCGCAAACATGAGCTCACATGGGTTGAACTGACAGTAAAGAACGTAGTGTATGATTGCTAGAGGTACAGTAGGCGTTCACAGTATACACAAGTTGGTGGCGGCCTATTTAGGCCGCAAACATGAGCTCACATGGGTTGAACTGACAGCAAAGAACGTAGTATATGATGGCTAGAGGTACAGTAGGCATTCACAGTATACACAAGTTGGTGGCGGGCTGTTTAGGCCGCAAACATGAGCTCACATGGGTTTAACTGACAGTAAAGAACATAGTATATGATGGCTAGAGGTACAGTAGGCGTTCACAGTATACACAAGTTGGAAGCGGCCTGTTTAGGCCGCAAACATGAGCTCACATGGGTTGAACTGACGGTAAAAAACGTAGTATATGATTGCTAGAGGTACAGTAGGCGTTCACAGTATACACAAGTTGGTGGCGGGCTGTTTAGGCCGCAAACATGAGCTCACATGGGTTGAACTGACAGCAAAGAACGTAGTATATGATGGCTAGAGGTACAGTAGGCGTTCACAGTATACACAAGTTGGTGGCGGGCTGTTTAGGCCGCAAACATGAGCTCACATGGGTTGAACTGACAGCAAAGAATGTAGTATATGATTGCTAGAGGTACAGTAGGCGTTCACAGTATACACAGGTTGGTGGCGGGCTGTTTAGGCCGCAAACATGAGCTCACATGGGTTGAACTGACAGTAAAGAACGTAGTATATGATTGCTAGAGGTACAGTAGGCGTTCACAGTATACACAAGTTGGTGGCGGCCTGTTTAG
Source organism: Pelophylax lessonae (assembly GCF_965119305.1). Taxonomy (NCBI): domain Eukaryota; kingdom Metazoa; phylum Chordata; class Amphibia; order Anura; family Ranidae; genus Pelophylax; species Pelophylax lessonae. The sequence goes on from NC_138777.1 coordinate 143,245,885, forward strand.
GCCGCAAACATGAGCTCACATGGGTTCAACAGACAGCAAAGAATGTAGTATATGATGGCTAGAGGTACAGTATGCATTCACAGTATACACAAGTTGGTGGCGGGCTGTTTAGGCCGCAAACATGAGCTCACATGGGTTGAACTGACAGTAAAGAATGTAGTATATGATAGCTAGAGGTACAGTAGGCGTTCACAGTATACACAAGTTGGTGGTGGCCTGTTTAGGCTGCAAACATGAGCTCACATGGGTTGAACTGACAGCAAAGAACGTAGTATATGATTGCTAGAGGTACAGTAAGCGTTCACAGTATACACAAGTTGGTGGCGGCCTGTTTAGGCCGCAAACATGAGCTCACATGGGTTGAACTGACAGTAAAGAACGTAGAATATGATTGCTAGAGGTACAGTAGGCGTTCACAGTATACACAAGTTCGTGGCGGCCTGTTTAGGCCGCAAACATGAGCTCACATGGGTTGAACTGACAGTAAAGAACATAGTATATGATGGCTAGAGGTACAGTAGGCGTTCACAGTATACACAAGTTGGTGGCGGGCTGTTTAGGCCGCAAACATGAGCTCACATGGGTTGAACTGACAGCAAAGAACGTAGTATATGATGGCTAGAGGTACAGTAGGCGTTCACAGTATACACAAGTTGGTGGCGGGCTGTTTAGGCCGCAAACATGAGCTCACATGGGTTGAACTGACAGCAAAGAATGTAGTATATGATTGCTAGAGGTACAGTAGGCGTTCACAGTATACACAGGTTGGTGGCGGGCTGTTTAGGCCGCAAACATGAGCTCACATGGGTTGAACTGACAGTAAAGAACGTAGTATATGATTGCTAGAGGTACAGTAGGCGTTCACAGTATACACAAGTTGGTGGCGGCCTGTTTAGGCCGCAAACATGAGCTCACATGGGTTCAACAGACAGCAAAGAATGTAGTATATGATGGCTAGAGGTACAGTATGCATTCACAGTATACACAAGTTGGTGGCGGGCTGTTTAGGCCGCAAACATGAGCTCACATGGGTTGAACTGACAGTAAAGAACGTAGTATATGATAGCTAGAGGTACAGTAGGCGTTCACAGTATACACAAGTTGGTGGCGGCCTGTTTAGGCTGCAAACATGAGCTCACATGGGTTGAACTGACAGCAAAGAACGTAGTATATGATTGCTAGAGGTACAGTAAGCGTTCACAGTATACACAAGTTGGTGGCGGCCTGTTTAGGCCGCAAACATGAGCTCACATGGGTTGAACTGACGGTAAAAAACGTAGTATATGATTGCTAGAGGTACAGTAGGCGTTCACAGTATACACAAGTTGGTGGCGGCCTGTTTAGGCCGCAAACATGAGCTCACATGGGTTGAACTGACAGCAAAGAACGTAGTATATGATGGCTAGAGGTACAGTAGGCGTTCACAGTATACACAAGTTGGTGGCGGGCTGTTTAGGCCTCAAACATGAGCTCACATGGGTTGAACTGACAGCAAAGAATGTAGTATATGATTGCTAGAGGTACAGTAGGCGTTCACAGTATACACAGGTTGGTGGCGGGCTGTTTAGGCCGCAAACATGAGCTCACATGGGTTGAACTGACAGTAAAGAACGTAGTATATGATTGCTAGAGGTACAGTAGGCGTTCACAGTATACACAGGTTGGTGGCGGGCTGTTTAGGCCGCAAACATGAGCTCACATGGGTTGAACTGACAGTAAAGAACGTAGTATATGATTGCTAGAGGTACAGTAGGCGTTCACAGTATACACAAGTTGGTGGCGGCCTGTTTAGGCCGCAAACATGAGCTCACATGGGTTCAACAGACAGCAAAGAATGTAGTATATGATGGCTAGAGGTACAGTATGCATTCACAGTATACACAAGTTGGTGGCGGGCTGTTTAGGCCGCAAACATGAGCTCACATGGGTTGAACTGACAGTAAAGAACGTAGTATATGATAGCTAGAGGTACAGTAGGCGTTCACAGTATACACAAGTTGGTGGCGGCCTGTTTAGGCTTTAAACATGAGCTCACATGGGTTGAACTGACAGCAAAGAACGTAGTATATGATTGCTAGAGGTACAGTAAGCGTTCACAGTATACACAAGTTGGTGGCGGCCTGTTTAGGCCGCAAACATGAGCTCACATGGGTTGAACTGACAGTAAAGAACGTAGTGTATGATTGCTAGAGGTACAGTAGGCGTTCACAGTATACACAAGTTGGTGGCGGCCTATTTAGGCCGCAAACATGAGCTCACATGGGTTGAACTGACAGCAAAGAACGTAGTATATGATGGCTAGAGGTACAGTAGGCATTCACAGTATACACAAGTTGGTGGCGGGCTGTTTAGGCCGCAAACATGAGCTCACATGGGTTTAACTGACAGTAAAGAACATAGTATATGATGGCTAGAGGTACAGTAGGCGTTCACAGTATACACAAGTTGGAAGCGGCCTGTTTAGGCCGCAAACATGAGCTCACATGGGTTGAACTGACGGTAAAAAACGTAGTATATGATTGCTAGAGGTACAGTAGGCGTTCACAGTATACACAAGTTGGTGGCGGCCTGTTTAGGCCGCAAACATGAGCTCACATGGGTTGAACTGACAGCAAAGAACGTAGTATATGATGGCTAGAGGTACAGTAGGCGTTCACAGTATACACAAGTTGGTGGCGGGCTGTTTAGGTCGCAAACATGAGCTCACATGGGTTGAACTGACAGCAAAGAATGTAGTATATGATTGCTAGAGGTACAGTAGGCGTTCACAGTATACACAGGTTGGTGGCGGGCTTTTTAGGCCGCAAACATGAGCTCACATGGGTTGAACTGACAGTAAAGAACGTAGTATATGATTGCTAGAGGTACAGTAGGCGTTCACAGTATACACAAGTTGGTGGCGGCCTGTTTAGGCCACAAACATGAGCTCACATGGGTTCAACAGACAGCAAAGAATGTAGTATATGATGGCTAGAGGTACAGTATGCATTCACAGTATACACAAGTTGGTGGCCGGCTGTTTAGGCCGCAAACATGAGCTCACATGGGTTGAACTGACAGTAAAGAACGTAGTATATGATAGCTAGAGGTACAGTAGGCGTTCACAGTATACACAAGTTGGTGGCGGCCTGTTTAGGCTTTAAACATGAGCTCACATGGGTTGAACTGACAGCAAAGAACGTAGTATATGATTGCTAGAGGTACAGTAGGCGTTCACAGTATACACAAGTTGGTGGCGGCCTGTTTAGGCCGCAAACATGAGCTCACATGGGTTGAACTGACAGTAAAGAACGTAGTGTATGATTGCTAGAGGTACAGTAGGCGTTCACAGTATACACAAGTTGGTGGCGGCCTGTTTAGGCCGCAAACATGAGCTCACATGGGTTGAACTGACAGCAAAGAACGTAGTATATGATGGCTAGAGGTACAGTAGGCATTCACAGTATACACAAGTTGGTGGCGGGCTGTTTAGGCCGCAAACATGAGCTCACATGGGTTTAACTGACAGTAAAGAACATAGTATATGATGGCTAGAGGTACAGTAGGCGTTCACAGTATACACAAGTTGGAAGCGGCCTGTTTAGGCCGCAAACATGAGCTCACATGGGTTGAACTGACGGTAAAAAACGTAGTATATGATTGCTAGAGGTACAGTAGGCATTCACAGTATACACAAGTTGGTGGCGGCCTGTTTAGGCCGCAAACATGAACTCACATGGGTTGAACTGACAGCAAAGAACGTAGTATATGATGGCTAGAGGTACAGTAGACGTTCACAGTATACACAAGTTGGTGGCGGGCTGTTTAGGCCTCAAACATGAGCTCACATGGTTTGAACTGACGGTAAAAAACGTAGTATATGATTGCTAGAGGTACAGTAGGCGTTCACAGTATCAAGGGTGTAGGAACCCACACAAATCTGGGGGGGACAGCATTTTTACTCGCCAGGTATTTGCTTTTTCAGTAAACTGCGAGAGAGAGAGTGTGTGTGTGTATGCGTGCGTGTGCGTGTGCATGAATTTTTTTTAATTAGTTAAAAAAAGCAAAAGAGTTTAAAGGAAGCTGCACCCAACTAAAACCCTCCCAACCACCCCCAATCCCATATCCCTGTTGCCTGTAGGTGAACACCTCCACCAGCACAGTATGTAACCAACGGTGACACAAATTTACATCAAAACCTAGAGCAGGCCCGGGGTCCCCATAGATCCCCCTTTTGAGAAGGGTCCCCATAGATCCACCTTTGGAGCAGGGTCCCCATAGATCCCCTTTGGAGCAGGGTCCCCATAGATCCCCCTTTGGAGCAGGGTCCCCATAGATCCCCTTTAGAGAAGGATCCCCATAGACCCCCTTTAGAGAAGGGTCCCCAAAGATCCCCCTTTAGAGAAGGATCCTCATAGAATCTATTGGAACCCTTCTCTAAAAGGGGATCTATGGGGACCCTGCTCCAAAGGGGGATATATGGGGACCCTGCTCCAAAGGGGGATCTATGGGGACCCTGCTCCAAAGGGGGATCTATGGGGACCCTGCTCCAAAGGGGGATCTATGGGGACCCTGCTCCAAAAGGGGATCTATGGGGACCCTGCTCCAAAAGGGGATCTATGGGGACCCTGCTCCAAAGGGGGATCTATGGGGACCCTTCTCAAAAGGGGGATCTATTTAGACCCCGGGCCTGCTCTAAAGGGGATCTAGGGGAACTGAGTTGTAAAGGGGATCTATGGCATAGATCCACTTTAAAGCAAGGTTGCCATAGATCCCCCTTTAGAGCAGGCCAGCATCCCCAAAGATTCCCCTTTACTAGGGCAGGTCCCTCCATAGATCCCCCTTAAGTGCAGACCTCATAGAATTCTCAATAGATCCCCATTCCAGGCCAGGGAGGGTCCCCTATATATTCCCCTTTAGAGCAATCAAGGCACTAGGCAGGGTCCCCTATAGATCTCCTTCTCCTTTAATGATCCATTCCGATTTTAAATTCTGGATTAGCTGTAATAGGAGGTCACATACTCACAATGCAGAAAGAATGAAGAGTTGACTTATCCACGTCTCTCATGAGAAGCTGGAGCTCGGGTGAGCTGGGGCATGCTGCGCACTGCTGAGACAGGTCATGGCAGGCACGGGCAGCAGGTTAGAGGAGGAAATTGTAAGTTCCTTCCGTTCTTCTCCGAGTCCTCCACTCTGAAGCACTCAGGGCCTGGGGGCGGGGCAACCGATGCGCAAGGCGCAACTTGAGCACTAGTGCACCTGATTGGCTAGGACGCCGGCACAATCCTACTAACCAGCGGGCAGCGGCGTGGGAGGTGGAAGTCAGCTGTGACTGTCACTGACTGTGCCGCCACCACGGACCCTGCAAGGACCAATCACGGACACCAGTGTCCGTGTACAAACACCTTGCCGATCCCTGCAGTGACTACGCTGTTCGTGGTATAGTTAACAGCACTCTCCAAGTACTAAACTGGGGGGGTTTTCACCATACCTGTCCGCCCCGCATTATTTCCTGGGGGGGATATGTCCCCCCCGTCCCCCCCTGTTCCTACGCCCATGACTGTGAATGGTGAATGGTGGACTTTTGTACAGCCGAGAAGGTGCATGTCAGTGTGCTGACTGGGAACCTGTTGCCAGGGGAAGCTACCCTCTTCAAAAGTTGGGACTGTTTGACTGCAAAAGCAGCTCTGAACTCTTCAAGTTCCTTGTGTTTTTTGCTGCTATGAAGCCTGTTTAAGTTAATAAACATTTCTTTGGTTGCAACGCCTGTGTCCTGCGATCCAGCTGATTCCCCAAACATTACAACCCTAAAACGACATTGGAGCATTTTAAATGACTTTTGTGGACATTGACAAAGCGATTTCTGTGCGACTGCAGCCGATCTCTAACTGCCCCTACAGCAACCACAGGATACCTCTCCCTAAGCTCAAAAGATACTAGACCTATACCGAAATACCAGCCCTGAGAAGGACTTTTGTGGACATTGACAGAGCGATTTGTGACTGCAGCCGATCTCTAACTGCCCCTAAAGCAACTACAGGATACCTGTCCCTAACCTGAAAAGAAACTGTAGAAGGCCTATACCAAAATACCAGCCCTGGAAAGGACTTTTGTGGATCTTCACAGCGCTATACGTGTCTAGCAAACTCTCCCTGACGAGCACAGCAGACCTCTCCCTACACTGGCAGAAAACGGAATCTGAAATGGCCGCCAGGTCAGGTCTATTTATTGGGTAGGGGGACTGTCTATGTGCTGGAATGTTTCAATTGGCTGTCCCGTTCCTCCTGATGGCTGTGTCATGGGTCAAAGTTCTCCCCAATGTAAACAAATATGGCCGCTGCGAACTATGCCATGTGTCCGAAAATTTGGCGGGTAGCGAACAAGCAAAGTTCGCCGCAAACCGACCGCCGGGCGAACCACAAGGCCATCTCTATTGATCATCACTCAATAGACTGCATAAGTCTTTTTCCCAGGTTGTTTGGGGCCGTGGAGGTGTAAAGGTCCAAGAGAGCCTTATAAAAAGATGAAAGAGGTCTTGGAGGGGGAGAGGAGTGGGCAAAAATACTTTCCATAGCCGTGAGTTTGGAGCTGGAGCGGAGTGGTTTGGGCAATTTCCTCACGAAGTGTGATAGTTGAGAGTGTCTCCTGGAATCCAAGAAGGTTGAATGGGAGATGCCTGACATAGCTTGCAGAGGAGCAATATCCTGTTGTACAATAACCTGATGCAGTAGTGGAGATGAGTATCGCATCCAATTTCGAAAGAGAGGGTCCAGATTGCCTGGGGGAAGTAGGGATGTCCCAATAGTGGCATTAAGGGAGAGTTAAAGAACCAGGTGTTTTGCAAAGAAAGTCCCAGATGAGGATAGTGGCACTCGTGAGAGGGGAATTGTGCAGCTTCAGATACCTATCAGTTGGAGGTATCCAAAGCTGAACATAAGGGTCTGAGCCACTTTGGACCAAGAGTTTGTCGGTAGAATGGTGTTTCCAGTCAGACACCCTCTGCAAGGCAGCTGACTGATAATAGAGCTAAAGGTCCGGCAATGCAAGACCACCTGTTTTTTAGTGCGGTAAAGAAGAGAGCGAGCAAGTCTTGGGTGGCCAGACATATCTGCCTATCATGCTGGACAAGGTTCGGAAAAAACTAGAAGGAAGCTTACATGGAAGCATCTGAAATAGGAGAAGGACCCTGGGCAAAACATTCATCTTGATAACGTTGATCCTCCCCAGCCAGGATGTAGCTAGGTATTTCAAAGAATGGAGATCTCTTCTAATATCATTAAGTAGGGGGATGTGGTTGTGTTGGAACATGGAGGATAGAGAAGAGGACAGCTGTACACTTAAGTATTTAAGAGTGTGACGTTGCCAGGTAAATGGAAATGCTGCTTGGAGGGCAGATGCAGTGGTTTGAGGGATAGAAATGTTTAGGATTTCCAATTTGGTCATGTTTATCTTAAAATTGGACAATGCTTGGAATGTGGAGAATTCGGCTAGTAGATTAGGAAGGGAGACGGTGGGTTGTTGTATATAAAAGAGAATGTCATCCACCTAGGCGGCGTTTTTATGTTCTGTGTTCTGCGTCCCAAAGCAACAGCGGAAGTGACGCAATTACGTCTTACGCGTTTCGTCAGTCAGACTCCGCCTCTGATGTCTGACCGATGAAACGCGTAAGCCGTAATTGCGTCACTTCCGCTGTTGCTTTGGGATGCACTTCCGGTGTTGGGAACGCACGGCGTTCCAGGAAGCCTCGCTATACAGCTAGGATTGCTGCGGTCCCGTTTTTTTATACGCTTGTTTACTTCTGTTATTTTGTGAGTACCTTTTTCATTTATTCAATAAAATGTCTTTTAAAATAATACTTCACTATGTGAGGCTCTCCTTTCATCTATGGTCTGGATCCCCCTATTCTATTGATCCTGTACTGATGCCCCTTGGCAGAGGTGGGGGACTTGAGTCACATGACTTGACTTAAGTCAGACTTAAGCCACCAGTTTGAGGACTTGCGACTTGCTTGACTAAAATTAATAAAAGACTCAAATTGACTTTGACTTGGTATTCATGACTTGAGACTTGACTTTGACTTGAGACATATGACTCTAAATGACTTTACTTTTTAAGTTATTAAATATTTGCATTTTCTCAAGATGTGTTAAAGCAAAATGAATGTGCCTGTTATGTTTCTGACACCACAGTCACCTAAAACACCTCAGTGTGTTATGATTTTTAGGACACTGGCTGTTTAACAATGGAAATACTTAAAGTGGAGTTCCACCCATTTTAATAAGTTTAGATGTATGTAATCCCCTTTAGAAATACTTTTACCAATGGAAACAATTTTTTTTTTTTTTTTGCAAGGAAATACCTTTTTTTCTTCTTTATTCATCCGCACTTCCGGTTCTGAGTCCGGCCGCCTATAGGCGATTACGTGACTCGGTGATTCACATGCGAATTGCCTAGTGACGAGATCTCGCATTATTACACCGTACTCGGATGTATTGGATTGAGCCCGTGCTCCACCCCGCCTCCTCTCAGTGAGTTCTATGGGATGTAATGCTTTCAGTCCGTGCTCACTGAGAGGAGGCGGGGCGGAGGCGGGGTGGAGCACAGACTCAATGCAATACATCCGAGTACAGCTGATGCCGGTGTAATAATGCGAGATCTCATCACTAGGCAATTCGCAAGGGCTGCTGGGATACATCCCAGCAGCCCTTGTGAATCGCCAAGTGATGTAATCGCCTATAGGCGGCCGGACCCGGAAGTGTGGATGAATAAAGAAGAAAAAAAGGTATTTCCTTGCAAAAAAAAATAAAATAGTTTCCATTGGTAAAAGTATTTTTAAAGGGGATTACATACATCTAAACTTATTAAAATAGGTGGAACTCCACTTTAACATGTTTTTAGTGACTGTGGTGCTGAAACATGACCGGATGAAGGATTTTGAGCTGTTTGGGCATTCAAAGTGTTTCTTTAATATGCCAAGAAAAAAGCACTAAGCAGTTTTGTTAATGTTGAAAATAAAACAAAACCTTTCCTGAACACTGACTTAACTGATTTAAAGGTGAAAATGGGGGTAGATCAGTGTTTTGACTTGATTTGTGACTTGACCAAAATAAATGACTTGACTTGCCTGACTTCTAGCAGGGAGTCGACTTAACTTGCTTGCTTTTCGCCACAGTAACTTGGGACTTGCTCGAGACTTGAAGGTTAAGACTTGAGACTTGCTTGTGACTTGCACATGTGTGACTTACTCCCATGTCTGCCCCTTGGAGCCAAACCGAATAGTACCATTTGATTGTGTTCCTGTCCTGGAGTGATGTTTAAACCAGATGACCTGAAACACTGATCGAAGGGCTTTCTGCCTAAACAGGATTACCCCCCAGGAGGGTACAAGGCCTTTCACCCCTGTAGGGGTACAGTGTTCTGGTGAGTGCGGTCTTTACTGACTTGCTTGAGACTTGAAGGTTAAGATTTGAGACTTGCTTGTGACTTGCACATGTGTGACTTACTCCCATGTCTGTGATACACTCTTAACCAGCTCCCAAGGAGTCAATAGCTCGTAAGTCAGAGAAAACAATATTGTCCCCTTGTACTGCAGCTGTAGTACAGTAGGCAGCCACAACAGGCCCAGGTACTTCCTCCCAGTTACTTTCTTCTAAGTTGATGGGCACCCCAGGATGCCTAGAGAGCATTAGCCCCAATTTTATTTGGGCCCTGACTTGTACTTGAGAGTGAATTGGTAATTACACAAGGCAGCAAGCCACCTATGACCAGTGGCATCCAGCTTAGCTGTAGTCAAAACATAAGTCAGGGGGTTGTTGTCAGTTCTCACCTCAAACTGAGCCCCATACAAGTAATCATGCAGCTTTTCAACAATAGTCCACTTCAGGGCAAGAAATTCCAGTTTGTGAACAGGATAATTCTTTTCCGCTGGGCTTAGACTATGACTAATATAGGCAACAGGCCTAAGTCCCCCTGGGTACTTCTAAAGTAGGACTCCTCCTAATCTATCATAACTGGCATCTACATGCAGAATGTATGGCTTTTGTGGGTCTGCATAAGCCAACACTGGTGCTTCTGTCAGACTTTTCTTAAGCTGTAAAAAAGCTTTTTTCACAAGCAGAAGTCCACCTCTCACTAAAAGGAGTTTTGCTGTTTGTGTCAATGCCAGGGCTTTCTTTGAGCAAGTCATTAAGAGGCCGAGCAGTCTTGGAATAGCCTCTAATGAAGCAGCGATAATAGCCACAAAACCCCAAGAAGGACCTCAGTTCTGTCAGATTTGTGGGACAAGGCCAGGTTACCACACCCTCCACTTTTAACAGGATCAGTTTCTACCCCTTCTGCAGATACGATGTGACCCACAAAGTTTACTGAAGAGCGAGCAAACTTACATTTGTCCAGGGAGAGTTTCAGACCATCTCTCCTCAAACGATCTAGCACTTTAAACAGTCTCTGGAGGAGCCAAAAACAATTAGAACTAGTATCAAACAGAGCAGTAGTGGGTATATTATTAACAAGCAAATTGGAAGCACATCTGTGGCCTACCCCAGGTAGCTTGGTAAACATTTGTTTTCTTGATTTTCCCTGTATTGTTTTGCACATATGTCCAGCTTTACTGTGAATTTCAGAACTGTCAGCAAGCAATGAACATTGACGAACTGTGTGGTCTGCTTGTTCACAGCGGAAACATTTAATGTGGAAAGAGAGGCTTATCACTGGAGGTTGTATCAGCAGATAGAGCTCTAGGCTGTGGGAGTCTAGCCACCTCTTTGTTATTAGCAGCATACTTTCCAACTGTCCCTTTTTTCCTGGGACAGTCCCTGCAAATAGGAGCCTGTCCCAGGTAATTTATATTGTCCCTGGAAGCGCCTGTTAATCGGGCTGCCCATAAATGTTACGCAGAAGTAGTGCAGCTGAATGGGAGACTTATTCCAACTCTGCTACTGTGGCCTTTTAAATTTCCTGTAATTCTCTCTATATTGAGTAGACTCTATTATCTGATAAGTAGGCGAGATTAATTATGCAGAGTGGGTAGAGCTTCAGGGAAGTGGGTGTGGTAATTGACAGCTGTGCTGCAAAGTGTCCCTGGAAATTTTTTCTAAATGTTGGCAACTATGTAGCAGCAGTCTCATTTTTGTGCTCAACCCAAGAACTCTAACTTTGCTCTTAGAAGGGGTACTAAAAAGAATATCAGACTGCTGTTTCTTTACTTCAGTCATAGTTTCAGTGAAACTAAAGTTTCTCCCTCTCAAAACAACTCTTAGGACCAGTGACATTGGGTAATGTGGCAGTAGCCCCTTTAATATTTGAGCGGTCCTTAATTTGTCAACATCTGTAGGAGAGATTACCTTGTCAGTGAGCAATATCCCTAGAAGCACTTCTAGCCTCCTCACAAACACAGAAACGTCCTCTCCCTCTTTATGCTTTGTCAGGGTCACGGTGCAGTCCATAAGCATCTGTCAAAATATCAATATATTCTTGAGCACTGACACAAGGGTGTCCTTGTAAGCTCTGATAATGGATGCTGGTGGTCTTAAATTTTCCATGATGCGCTGTTTTTTCTTATCCTCTGAGCAAGTCCATTCCTCTATCACTTGCTGTACAAAATCTTTCCACACCTCAAAGCTTTCTTCACCAGCGGGGACAGGTAGCACTCCCTAAAAAGCCTTTAATTTGCGATAAGAATGAGCAATGACTTCAGTGACTTTTAGCAGAAGATGCTCAATATTTGTTTCCTGCTTAACCTCTGTAGAAGTCAACATTACAATTTCTCCTGATGAAGCAGTTGTATTCAATGGTTCTCACTTTACAGGTAGGGATGGTAACTTCCACCTTACTGGAGGTGAAATTACTGGAAAAACTGCAGCACAAACAATTACTTCAGCCCCTTTCGGATATATACAAAAGGGCCCTTTAACTGGATTTAAATCCAGCTCACTGGGACAGAGATAATGGGTATACAGTTCATAACTCTCATCTTCCTCTCTTTTATCCACAAGAGCAGCATACTGCAAGGTTTCATTTGCTTTTAGCACCTCCTGCAGTTTGTGGGCACTCACAGTGATAGGTACATACGAAATAGCAAATGTCCTTTTAGGTGGAAGTCCCTCTTCCAGGGTCCACTGCCTCACAGCTTCTGTTGATGACAGTGACATGGTCGTTTCTTAATGTCCTGATCAGTGGCGGCTGGTGCTCAAAATATTTGGGGGGGGGGAGGGGGCCCAAACAGAAAAATGTAATAGGCATTGCTTTGCGGCAAATAACGCTGTAAAAAATTGCGTAAATTTGGGGTCACAAAAGTGTGAAAGGGGCCTTCAGTAATCAAGGTATAGCGTGCCCCCTTTCAATGCAGAGTGACCAGCGTGCCCCCTTTCAATGCAGAGAGACCAGCATTCCCCCTTTCAATGCAGAATGACCAGCATGTCCCCTTTCATTGCATACAGACAAGTGTGCCCACTTTCAATGCAGAATGACCAGCGTGCCCCCTTTCAATGCAGAATGACCAGCGTGCCCCCTTTCAATGCAGAATGACCAGCGTGCCCCCTTTCATTGCAGAGAGACCAGCATGCCCCCTTTCAATGCAGAATGACCAGCGTGCCCCCTTTCAATCCAGAATGACCAGCGTGCCCCTTTCAATGCAGAATGACCAGTGTGCCCCCTTTCAATGCAGAATGACCAGCGTGCCCCCTTTTTAATGCAGAGAGACCAGCGTGCCCCCTTTCAATGCAGAATGACCAGCGTGCCCCCTTTCAATGCAGAATGACCAGAGTGCCCCCTTTCAATGCAGAATGACCAGAGTGCCCCCTTTCAATGCAGAGAGACCAGAGTGCCCCCTTTCAATGCAGAGAGACCAGCGTGCCCCCATTCAATGCAGAATGACCAGCGTGCCCCCATTCAATGCAGAATGACCATCGTGCCCCCTTTCAATGCAGAGAGACCAGCGTGCCCGGATTCAATGCAGAATGACCAGCGTGCCCCCTTTCAATGCAGAATGACCAGCATGCCCCCTTCAATGCAGAGAGATCATTGTGCCCCCTTTCAATGCAGAGTGACCAGCGTGCCCCCTTCAATGCAGATTGACCAGCGTGCCCCCTTCAATGCAGAGAGACTTACCTGCAGCGGCGGCTTCTTCTCAGTTCCCCGCGTCTCCTTGAGTCCTCCCGCCTCCTCCTCGGCCAATGGCATGCATTCGCCTTTCGGCCAATCAGGAAGCGGGTCTGGGACCTGCTTCCTGATTGGCCAGGAGGAGGATCCGTGTGACAATAGCGAATGAAAATTCGCTATTGTCACACAATGGGTGGGCTCAGGGCGCACTGCTCTGTTCCCCGGAACCACCCTTTTCTGAAGCCTGTTAGAGCCTCTGGCTCTAATCAGGTGATTAAAAAAAAATCCATTGAGCTCCATGCGTCCGGCACCCCCCATGTAGATTAGGGGGCCGGACGCATTGATGGGCGCCCCCAACGCACCAGCCGCCACTGGTCCTGATCCAAGATATTGATCTCAGCCGTGCTTCCAAATGTAGCGCTATTCTTTTCACTCTCTGCGGCTACTGGGGTATGATGGCGCCACCTGTATAGTATTTAGGAGCAGAGTCTTTATAATCTGTGTGTTTAGGACAGGATTTATAACAAGCGTTAGTGCCTCCATTCAATTGGGGCTTGTGAATAGCAAGTGAAATCCCAATTGAGAAATGTATCATCCACATAGACAGTAATCCACACAGCATTGTATTTGAAAGTCCATGTACTGAAGAAATAACATTCAGTGAAACCATCCAACATAAGGTATTTTCTAAACAGGAACATGAAATCATTAACAGTCTCTGTATGTATAAATGAGAGGCGACTGAAGCAACTTACAGTCTGTGCTCTCTCAGCAGGAATCCACTGTTCTCCCTCAACATGTGCTTTCACACCTACCCAAGAATCCTTGCTACCTATGCTCTTCTGCAGCAGTGGATGGTGGTCACAGACAGTCGGCCTAGTGAACCAGAGTGTGTGGCTGAATCCATAGGTCCAGGAGAAGCTGACTGGTGGAGTTGAGGGCAACGGTGACTCTGGAAAACAGTGTCCATGAGTACAGAGGAACTTGCCCGGGGGGCCTGCCAAGGAAGGGGACCACTCCAGAGTGTAGAGTCAGTGGACGGGTGTCAGCACACAGAGTGAGAGAAAGGGGAAGCCAAGTTAGAACTCTGAAGATAATTACAAGCAGGAACATATATTCTATCTTCATTCCAGTGGCAGAGTGAAGCAGCGGCCTTGCCGCATCCTCAAGTCAGTTGTCCTTGATACTGTGAATAGTTACTAGTTGGAGTATGCCACTCATCCCTTCTCCTATCCCAGTTCCAAATAAAACTACAAAACAACATCCCCTGGATTGATCATTGACTGAGCCAAGTACTTAAAGGGATACATTTCTGCAAGCAGTTGCTACGGGTAACCTAGGGGAATCCAGAAAGTGTTATATCCAGCAGTCCCATAGAGGGCAGTGCTACATAAGAAAAACAAAATAATGTCCCTCGATGTAAATCCATCGTCAATCACGCGTAAAAAAAAACCCTCTTGCCTCCTGGGAGGCCTCCCACCGACTGCCTCCTCTGTGCTTTAAAATTTCTTATAGCATGCACCAGTCCGTGACGTCAGAAGGGGGTGGTGCCACTAAGTGGCGCAGGGGAGGCATTAAGCCCAGGGTTGTCGGGAAGAGCCCCCCCCCCCTTCCGAAGCACCCCCCCGCATCTTGAGGGCATGTGGCCTGGTATTGTTCAGGAGGGGGAGGAGCACTCGCTTGTCCCCCCCCCCTTTCCTGACCTGCCATCATACCCTTTTTAAGGCAAATTACTTGCATTTAAGCCTTCAAAATGGGCACTTCTGATTTTTCCTGTTCGGATCCCATGAACTTCAATGGGGTTCGCTGTTAGGGTTAGAACATTTCCCCTGTTCAGGAGTTCTGCTGCAAACTGTACAGGGGGTGTTCGGCCCATCCCTATTCTTAACCTTTCAGATGTTCCTGCAATGCCCTTGATGAAGCAGCTGAGGACTGGGAAATGTGTTAGCGACTGTTAAAAATGAGACCAATTCAAATTTACAAATCTGTATTTCTTTTATTAATATTTGATGTCTTATACTTGTGTAATATTGTAGTTTGTACAATTTTTATGGTGACCAATGATTTAGTCAGCAATTAATTTTAACGATTTGTAATAAACACATTGTTTTACTCATCTTAGCTATTCATATTGTATGGTGCCTGAAAGGTGATCTTTCCATTGGTGGTTCTAGACTCAGGATATGCAGGTTTCAGTGGTACACAAGGTTGTCTAAATTGTATTATTTTTGATGGAAAGTATTTACTTCTACTTTACTGCAAGGATTAAAATAAATATATGACTAGTAAATAGAAATGAGGCCACTTATTACAGTGTGCAACAAAACACACCATGGTGTGTTGCGGTAACACGCGTGGCTCTGCAGGCTATTATTTGAATAGGCTTTAAAAAAATAACTGAAAAATTGCACCAAGTGCCCTGCAGTGGCCTGTAGTAAGGGTGTAGCCTGTAGATGCTTTGGGGTGCCCATTAGAATGAATGGCCTGCAAAACACCAGCTTAAAGCATTATTATGCATTGCAGTAATATATTAATTTTACCATGCATTACCACAAGGCAATGGTATGAACGGTACATTTATTCAACTTACTAATATTTATACAGTATATGTGCCAGGCAGGGCATGGAGGCACATTGACACACATATATTATTATTGAGTGAGACACTTATTTTTTAATTTACTAAGAAAAAGGAAATCAATAGATGCTCGACTCCTAATTGCACCTAATTGAAACAACTAAGACTTTGACGTGGAGAACGGAAAAGCAACATTAAAAAGGTGAATGCCTATTAGCAGTGGTGTATTTAGGTTTTGTGCTGCCCTAGGCCTGACTAAACTTGTGCACCCCCTAAGTTAACGTGACCCACCCCTTCATGTTTATGACCCACCCTGTCATCTGTAAATCACAGATCACAACCACAGTCTATCAGTGCCCATCAGTGTAGCCTCATCAGTCCCCATAAGTTCAGCCTCATCAGTGCCCATCAGTGCAGCCTCAATACTGTCCATCAGTGCAGCCTTATCAGTTCAGCATATCAGTGTCCATCAGTGCTGCTTTATCAGTGAAGCCCCATCAGTGCAGCTTATCAGTGCCGCCTTATCAGTGGCCATCAGCGCAGCCTCATTATTGCCCATCAGTGCAACATATCAGTGCCTATCAGGGCAGCATATCAGTGCAGCCCCATCAGAGAAGCTTATCAGTGCTGCCTCGTGCCCATCAGTGCAGTCTCATCAGTGCCCATCATTGCAGGATATCAGTGCACATTAGTGCAGTTTATCAGTACCCACCATTGCCACCTCATCAGTGGCCATCAGAGCAGCATATTAGTGCCCATCAGTGCAGCCTATTAGTGCCTATCAGTGTAGCCTATTAGCGCCCATCTGTGCAGCCTAATAGCACCCATCAGTGCAGCATATCAGTGCCCATCAGTGCAGCATATCAGTGCAGCCCCATCAGTGCAGCTTATCAGTGCCACCTCATCAGTTGCCATCAGTGCAGCCTTGTCAGTGTCTATTAGTACAGCCTTATGTCACAGTATCAGTAAGATTACTCCTATCTTGTAAGATATTTGGACTTGTGTTTGCTGCCTCTGATTGTGATCATAGTGATTATTTCACTTATTTGTATAATGACTAGGAAGTCCACAGTCATTATACAAATAAGTGAAATAATCAGTGGCAGCAAACACAAGTCCAAATATCTTAAAAGAAAGGAGTAATCTTACTATTCCAGTGACATATTGCGATAGCACATATGAGGTGAGCAGGTCCAAAATATTTTTGCCATCATATACAATGAAAAGTCCTAATTGTATATGATGCGATTCAAGATGCTTGATCAAGGACAAGGATATTTAAATAAATGAAATTATATTATTGACATGATGCCTGCCATACCTGGGGGTGGAAGAGGGCAGGCGGAACATCAGGCTGCAGTGCCACACTTATTATTAGCATTGGCGGCCGTCAGGCCAGTTGTATTAAGTGTGGTCGGTGGTCTGTCCGAATGTCCTCAACGGCCGGTATTATTATACCAGCAGGTAGCAGTGTGCCCACTTTATGGGGGTGCCAGACAGATTTGCCTCCTGGACCCTGCCCTCCGGCCCAATTCACTCCAAAAGACTGGCACTATACTAATAGTGTAGCGCAAGCAGGCGGGCAAACTTTTTGTGTGAGAGCCAGGAGAAGGCTGTTTTTTTTTTCATGCGGGGTGCAGCGTTTTTGCTGCCCCCCTGAAAAGTACCGCCCTAGGCCTGGGCCTTGTTGGCCTAGGCCAAGATACAGCACTGCCTATTAGTAAATGTCAAGTCAGGATAGTCACTTTTCCATATTAGAAAATGCTAAACGTGGTCCCTAGAGAGCAAAGGACTGCGGGATTTAGCCAGGATCCCGTTTGTGTGTAAAAAGAAACAATTGGCAAATATGATTTCTTGTTTAGAGTGTTTTTTTTTTTTATAATGCATTTTTTGTTAATGTTACAGAGCAATGCATACTTTTTTCTATTGCTAAATATATCTAAAAAAAAAAAAAAAAAGTTTTATCTCTAGTACAGTATATGACAAACAATTTTCCATGTCTAATTCAAATTTTATTAGAATATCTAATAACTTAGAATTATATATCTTAATTCTTGAATCATGGTAACATTATATATTCTACCTGAAACTATGGGCAACACAGTGGCATAGTGGTTAGCACATTTGCCTAGCAGAAACCATGGGATTTGACCGAGCCTAACTGGCTTCTCTAATGGGCATTGATTGGTGTCACTTATGTTCACTGATTGGTGTCACTGATGGGACTTTACTGTAAACTGATGATGATCAGTGCCCTGATTACCTGTCCTGGTCACCCATTCGAGGAGGAGCCGCTGATCAGCTCTCCTCGCCACACACTCTAACAGTGTGAGGTGAGGAGCGCAGTTTAATGGCACGTCCTCATTTACGTGTGGCCAATTGTGATTGAACACAGCCGATCACATGGGTAAAGAGCCATGTCATTGGGTCTTTACCAAGATTGGGGTCGCGCAGTGTTCTAGAAAAACAGCGCGGCCGCTATCACCGCGCTGTGCGCCCCCGCGAGGGCAGCCATCATATGACGTCGTCCCAGAACGAGAGTCACACTGCTCAGCCGTCATTTGACTGTGGGTGGGCGGCAAGTGGTTAACATTGAGAGACATCTTTTAGCTGCCTACACCAGCCACG
Organism: Pelophylax lessonae; assembly: GCF_965119305.1. Lineage (NCBI taxonomy): Eukaryota > Metazoa > Chordata > Amphibia > Anura > Ranidae > Pelophylax > Pelophylax lessonae. The sequence continues at coordinate 143,264,168 of NC_138777.1, forward strand.
GCTTTTTTGCACCACATGCATACTTGGAAAACACACAGGACTCTAAAGTCATGCAAGTCTACAAAGGGCTATGGGAGGTTATTATGAAAGTGTTTTCTTCATATGTAAATTAATCAGATCACAGAGAGCAGGGCTCTGGGAGAGTGGGACACTGGTCAGGAAAAAAATAACTGGGCAGGATTAACTTCTAATTGTGATTCATTCAATCCTGTCAGCAGCAGCACAGCTAGCAAAACAGGCTGTGTATGAAGAGGTTTCCTTTTGAATGATGCTGTGATCTGTGAGATGGGACTTGAGGGGTTTGGATTTGGATTCCTGTAGGTGTGGCTGGGTGGGATTGAATGCTAATTAGGATGTATTCCTTTCCACCCACCATCATAGCTAAGAAGGAATTCACATCATTTGGAGACTCTGAAAGACTACAGAGGGGTGTGTTCTAGGCTAGTGATTGAGCAGGAAGTGGCTGAAAGGCCCTCAGTCTTCATCCAGACTATACAGAATGTCACATGGCACAAAGCCTCAACTAAACCCACAATATCAGAGCATCTGCAGATAACAGAGAAACATTAGTACAAAGGTATGATCTATGCTGGGACTGATCATGGGATAGTAGACAGGATTTCTTATACTCTAAACTTACACTAAAAACGATGACACTACACACTTAACTGTTGGATTTAAAAAGGCCGCGGCCGTTTATTATTTGTTTAAAACATTAATAACTTGAAACATCAGTTCAAAGCAGTCAAATAACCCGGCCACTACGGCCCAGGTTAAAACAAATAAATAATACATAAATCAATTATCCACACTTATACCAAACATTTATTCGAACAAATCCAAGTAGAATATCGTCCCCCTTTGCATTATGCAAAGGTGACCCTACAAATAATATACTGGCCGCGACAAATAAAAGAGGGAGGGGAACAGCACGGCTTGGGTTCTTCTGAGGTGATCTGAATCCTGTCGATTGTGAGCCCCCTTAAATAGCAGTGAGGCGAGCTCTGGAGGCGGGAAAAATACAGGAAAAAACAGGTACACTACCTAATCTTCCTAGGTACAGGGGCAGGCTTAATTGGATTGGGGCTTATTCTAACCTAACAGAAAGCTACAGCTCTTTCTACCCCAGCAACAAGGTTTCCTCACATTCTAAGCCTGCCAAACTAGCTCCCAGTTACTAAGCTATACCTGTCACTATCCCATAGATAAAAGGGGTTTATTGAACCCCCTTTTCTTTCCATTCTATTCAGTTATAGGGAAAAGAAAGTTGTAGTTCAGCTTTAACAGAAATTTCCCCTTCCCCACTTAATTTGCCCAGCCTGTCTCTTTCTTTTCGTACATCACGGGACACAGAGCCATAAATCATAACCTATGGGTTATATAGCCACCTATAGGCGAAGGACACTGGCAACCAATCAGAATTGGTGACCCCCTATATAACCCCTCCCACACAGGAAGTACCTCCGTTTTTTTCGCCAGTGTCTAAAAGGTGAAGGTTGCTGTGGAGAGGTGCTCCACATGTTTGTTATATTTCAAAGAAGAAGAAAGAAGATTATGCTATCGTACCCCAAACAAAGACCACTGGATCTAAGGGGTTAGCTATCGGATCCATCTAAAACAGTCAATGGACTAAAGAGATGGTACCCGAGCCTTGGGAAGCAGATATAAAGTTTTGCCTGTACAATATCCTTTTTAGGCGCTGGACCCTGGGATCCAGACCCTTGGAATACCAAACCCAAAAGGCACTCCATGCAGGGTGCTCTACAGGTCCAAGGCCATGGCACCTCTTATATAGGTATCTTAGACAATGCTCACTGTGAAGGGTGAAGACTGGATTCTTGCTTATAGCAGTTTCCTGTGGCAGGCCTGTGAGTCTATTTTAAATATTTACACAGCAAACAAAAACCTTAAAAGGTTAAAAATGGCAAAATTGTAAATATTTTATGCACTGTTCTCTTTAAAGCGGAGTTCCACCTAAAACCAAAAAAAATACATAAAAATACCCCCGGGACAGTCAGCGCTAGTGCATTCCACAATGAATAGCCTCTGAACTGTCCCGGGTTGCACTTACCTGCAAGAAGAAATACTTACCTTGAAAATGTATTGTCCAGCTCTGCCATCTCAGGTGTGGGCAGCTTGAAGCCAGCACGATCCTCTTCTGCGTCCTCTTCCGTCCCACGATGCACTGCACCGGCCCCGCCGTCACTTGCGGGGCTGCAGCGTCATCCCTGCACAGCTTCTGGGCATGCCCAGAAGGTGTTTAGCAAGGTATGACAGCGCATGCACCGGAACTGACGTCCGGGCCGGTGCAGGCGCATTGAATTCCTGGGAGCGATGATGTTCAGCTCCCAGGAATTATTGCAAGCCAGGAAGTGACGACTCGCCGTGGCTGCCGAGGGAGGAAGAGGAAGTAAGGTAAGTATATTATCTTCTAAAACTAAAACTAAAAATCTTCTCGAGGTAAGTAAAAAAAAATTGCGATTTTTCAGGTGACCCGGAGCAAGAAGATGGACCGAACTTCAATTTTAGGGTGGAACTCCACTTTAATAAGATTGCAGAGACTTGTGCCAAGTGTATTTCTGCTTGTGTTTACATTGTAACAGGTTTATACAAAGTATGTTTAAAGTATGTTTAAAGCATATTGTTACACTGTTTCTTACCCTGAGCTGATTACCTGATAGGTATCAGCTGTGACAAACAAGATTCAGCCTAAACTGCTCTCACCCCCATTTGTCTGTTGTGTTTGCCCTGGCGCATAAGCATCCGCATGTTCGCCTCTGCTGGACCGCGTGTCTATGGCGTAGGCCTATTCGCGAGCGTGGGAACCTTTGCATTTAAGTACAGGTGTACGCCGCGTGGTGGGCGTGTTCTAACGCGATTTGGCGTGCACATAGACGCCACTCACCATGCCGCACATGCATAAAAAGGCACGTTCTGCAAGGAACTGTTTCCAACACACTAACCTCTGTCACAGACTGAAAGGGACACAGAGCAGCAGCAGCTGGGTTGCGAGAGTCACTGTGGGTGTTTGTTACTGGCACTAATAGGTCCTGTATCTTAGGTAATCAATGTTGTGTGCATTGGGCTGTATAAGCTTGCCACAGACCTTGAATACTCTTTAAAGGTAGTACCTCAAGTTTGTCTTGCTATAAAGCAATGTCTGCCCGAAAGAGGACTGCAGGGAGCACAGTTGTAAAGGGCACTAGGATGCCATCATCAGGCCCTGAAGGTCCTTGTCATGCTTCCACTGTATCTACTCATCCTGATAAACCAGAGACAATAGCCAATCTGAGCCATTATGGTTGTCAGGCATAGTAGCTACTCCGTGTACTTCTGCCACAGCCTATGTTACCAAGGACGATTTGGCAGGAAATTTGATTGTGTTTTAAAATAGGGAAATGATATAAAATGGTACCTTCATCCCTAAATTAGCAAAGACATTTGGATAGAAGGGACCAAACCAGCCTGGGAAGGAAATGGAGGAAAGAAAAGGTGGGGGGGGGGGGACAGAGGGGGCTAGGGGGAATTTAATGGTACTGAACAAATCACTGTAGATATTAATTAACCACTTAACGACCGCCCAACGACTATTTACGTCGGCAGTTTAAACCTAAATACCAGTGTTATGGCAGCAGATAGCTGCCATAACCCTGGTATTTTTTTAAACTGCGGGCGGTCGGCTTCGGATTCGCCGCGGGATCACCCTTCCGGGGCGGTGGAAGAGGTGCCCCCCCCCCCCGCTGTGTCCCGCTACTTTTCCCAGCTTACCAGACCCGCCGGCAGCGGGGAAAATGATTCGGCCCGGATCCTCACAGACAGGATGTTGAGTGAGGGCAAGCCTGCCCTCGCTCGACTCTATGGTCTTGGAGGACCGGAGCGACGGCAAACGTCGTTGCCTAGCAACCGGTTTAAAGGCCCAATTTTTTTTTCTTTCATCTTTTAGTGTACTTGTGAGATCTGAGGACTTTTTGACCCCAGATCTCACAAAAAAGATGTCCTGTCGCGCCTATTTCTATTACAAGGAATGTTTTTTTTTAAAAAATGGTGTAAAAATAAAAAATAATAAATAAAATAAATAGTAAAAAAAAAAAAAAATTAAAGCGCCCTGTCCCTGTTAGCTCGCGCGCAGAAGCGAATGCATACGGAAACCCCGCCCACCTATGTAAACAGTGTTCAAACATGTGAGGTATCGCCGCGATCGTTAGACCGAAAGCAATATTTTGAGCCCCAGACCTCCTCTGTAACTCTAAGATGGCAACCTGTAGAAATTTTTAAAATGTCGCCTATGGGATTTTTAACCGCTTGCCGCCCGCCCGCCATCATATGACGGCGGAGCGGAGCGACCATTATCCTGGCCCGCCGTCATATGACGGCGGCACTTTAAGCAGGGCAGGCGCGCGATCGCGTGCGCGCCGCCCTGCACTGCCGGTGTCAGGGTGTCCCCGGGACACCCCCCGTCACCGGCAGGGGGGAAACAGCCAATGGGCGTGTTTCCCACGTGATCGGCTGTGTTCCAATGACACAGCCGATCACAATGAAGGCGCCCACAAGATGACCGCGCATGCGCGATCGGGAGCGCGCAGCGCGGTCATGTCGGTGGCACTGTGTTCCATAGGAACACAGCTGTCACCGGCGGTAGTAAACAGTCACTGACAGTGACTGTTTACTATGTGATCGGCTGTGAATCCATTCACAGCCGATCACAAAATGTAAACAAAGAGCAGTAACTCACTGTTATTAGCTCTTCTCCCCTCATACAGTTTCCAGTATGAGGGGAGCAGAGCTAGAAAGAGTGAGTTACTGCTCTGTACACCTGTCACAAAGTAAAAGCACACAAATAAATGTCCCCACACAGTCCTCACCCCCCCCCCCAATGTCACCTGTCACCCAACAGTGACCTCATCAGTTCCCAGAAATTGACACCCATAACGTTCACATGTGAGCGCAGCGATCGAGGGCAGAATCACAGCGATTCTGCCCGCGATCCGGAAATCATTGCAAATCGCGGGACGCCTGTGCTATGCCCGTGATTTGCAATAGCACCCCAAACGCTGTGCGGAAATGGCAGCAACATCGCACAGCGTTTGGGGTGCTATTGCAAATCACGGGCAACGCACAGGCGTCCCGCGATTTGCAATGATTTCTGGATCGCGGGCAGAATCGCAGTGATTCTGCCCGCGATCGCTACGCTCACATGTGAACGTAGCCTAAAGTTCACCGGTCACCAGAGACTGCCATCAGTACCGCCGTGCACCATCGCCCGTCACCTGTCACCCATCAGTGACCATCGCCCGTCACCTGTCACCCCATCAATCACCGTTACCTGTCACCCCATCAGTCATCGTCACCTGTCACCCCATCAGTCATCGTCATTTGTCACCCTATCAATCATCGTCACTTGACACCCCATCAGTGATCGTCACTTGTCACCCCATCAATCATCGTCACATGTCACCCCGTCAGTGATTATCATCTGTCACCCCATCAATCATCGTCACTTGTCACCTCATCAATCATCATCACCCGTCACCTCATCAATCATTGTCACCTGTCACCCCATCAGTCATCGTCACCTGTCACCCCATCAGTCATCGTCACCTGTCACCCCATCAGTCATTGTCACCTGTCACCCCATCAGTCATTGTCACCTGTCACCCCATCAGTCATCGTCACCTGTCACCCCGTCAGTTATCGTCACCTGTTTGCCATATACATGTAATCACTTACTGACCGCCTAACGACTATATGCGTCGGCCATTAAAAGCTAAATACTGGGGTTATGGCAGCAGATAGCACCCATAACCCCGGTATTTTTTGAAACGGCGGGCGGTCGGCTTTCAGATAAGGGTGGTCCCAGTGGCGGATTCGCCGCGGAATTACCCTTACGGTGCAGGGGAAGAGGTGCCCCCCCCCCTCCTGCCGCGTCCCAGACGTTTTCCCAGCTTACCGGACCCGCCGGCAGCGGGGAAAACTATCCGGTCCCGGATCCTCAGAGACAGGAAGTCGAGTGAGGGCAAGATGGCCCTCACTCGACTCTATGGTCTTGGAGGACCGGAGCTACGTCAAAAGACGTTGCCTAGCAACCGGTTTAAAGGGCCGCTTTTTTTTTTCTTTTTTTTTTTTTCCTCTTTCAACAATGTTTTTTTTTTCTTTTTTAGTGTAGTTGTGAGGTGTGAGGTCTTTTTGACCCCAGATCTCACAATAAAGAGGACCTGTCATGCCTATTTCTATTACAAGGGATGTTTACATTCCTTGTAATAGGAATAAAAATGATCAAAACATTTTTTTTTTAAACTGTGTAAAAATAAAAAAATAATAAATAAAATAAATAAACTGTGTAAAAATAAAAAAATAATAAATAAAATAAATAGGAAAAAAAAAAATTAAAGCGCTCTGTCCCCGTTAGCTCTCGCGCAGAAGCAAACGCATACGCAAGTCCCGCCCACATATGTAAACGGTGTTCAAACCATACATGTGAGGTATCGCCACGATCGTTAGAGCGAGAGCAATAATTTGAGCCCTAGACCTCCTCTGTAACTCTAAGCTAGTAACCTGCAGAAATTTTTAAATTGTTGCCTATGGGGATTTTTAAGTACCAATGTTTGGCGCCATTCTGTGAGCATGCGCAATTTTGAAGCATGACATGTTGGGTATCTAATTACTCGGTGTAACATTATCTTTCACATTATGGAAAAAAATTGGGCTAAATTTACTGTTTTCTTATTTTTTAGTTCAAAAAAGTGAATTTTTTTCAAAAAAATCGCATTTGGAAGACTGCTGCGCAAATATGGTGTGATAAAAAATATTGCAATGATCTCCATTTTATTCTCTAGGGTCTCTGCTAAAAAAATATATATAATGTTTGGGGGTTCCAAGTAGTTTTCTAGCAAAAAAAATGATTTTAGCTTGTAAACACCAAGTGTCCAAAATAGGCCCAGTCTTAAAGTGGATAAATGGACAACTTTGTGTAAAGCGCTACTTGGATGTTAGGCCTCTGTATGTGGCTAGGCTGTGTAAAAGTGTTACACGTGGTATCGCCATACTCAGGAGGAATAGCAGAATGTATTTTGGGGTGCAATTTTTGCTATGTACATGCTATGTGTTAGAAATATTGCATAAATGGACAGCTTTGTGTAAAAAAAATGTGTTTTCATTTTCTTTCCACATTTTCCAAAAACTTGTGGAAAAAAATGACATATTCAAAAGACTCATTATGCCTCAAAAATTATATGTTGGGCTGTTTGCTTTCCAAAATGGGGTCATTTTATGGGGGTTTCCATTGTCCTGGTGCTCCAGGGCCTTCAAAAGTGCGATAGGTTGTCAGGAAATTATATGTGTAATTTGTGCTCCTAGAATGCCGGACGCTGCTACTTGGATGTTAGGCCTCTGTATGTGGCCAGGCTGTGAAAAAGTCTCACACATGTGGTATCGCCATACTCAGGAGGAGTAGTAGAATGTGTTTTGGGGTGTAGTTGCAAGTATACATGTGCTGTGTGAGAGAAATAACCTGTTAATACGGCAATTTGTAAAAAAAAAAATCTTAATTTTGCAAAGCATTGTGGGAAAAAATTACAACTTCAAAAAACTCACCATGCCCCTTATTAAATACCTTGGAATGTCTACTTTCCAAAAAGGGGTCATTTGGGGGGTATTTGTACTTTCCTGACCTTTTAGTGTCTCAAGAAATGAGATAGGCCTTCAGTACATCAGGTGTGATCAAGTGTGATCAATTTTCAATGATTCGCACCATAGCTTGTGGACTCTATAACTTTCACAAAGACCAAATAATAAACACTTACTTGGGTTATTTTTACCAAAGATAAGTAGCAGTATAAATTTTGGCCAAAATTTGTGAAGAAAAATGACTAATTTGCAAAATTTTATGACAGAAACAAAGGAAAATTCGTTTTTTCACGATATTTTCAGTCTTTTTTTATTTATAGCACAAAAAATAAAAAACCCAGTATTGATCAAATACCATCAAAAGAAAGCTCTATTTGTGTGAAAAAAAGGACACAATTTTTGTATGGGTACAGTGTTGCATGACTGAGTAATTCTCAGTCAAAGTGTGAGAGTGCTGAAAGCTGAAAATCGGTCTGGGCAAGAAGGGGGTGAAAGTGCACTGTAGGCAAGTGGTTAAGTACCAAAGTTTGTCGCCATTCCGCGAGCGTGCGCAATTTTGAAGCATGACATGTTGGGTATCTATTTACTCAGTGTAACATTATCTTTCACATTATGGAAAAAAATTGGGCTAACTTTACTGGATTCTTATTTTTTAATTCAAAAAAGTGAATTTTTTCCCAATAAATTGCGTTTGGAAGACCGCTGCGCAAATACGGTGTGATAAAAGATATTGCAATAATCTTCATTTTATTCTCTAGGGTCTCAGAAAAACAAAATATAATGTTTGGGGGTTTTAAGTAGTTTTCTAGCAAAAAAAAATGATTTTAGCTTGTAAACACAGAGTGTGAAAAATAGGCCTGGGGCTTAAGTGGTTTAAACGTTCTTTTATTTGAATAGTTATGAAAACATATAAAATGACAATACATTTTACACATCCACATACAGTTATTGTATAAATGATCTCTACATAAATAGGCCAGAAGAAACAGATAACTGTAATGAGGCCTTGCCCGACATGTTTCGCAGTCCAAATACCGCTTCTTCAGGAGCATTAGTTGGAGAAGAGATTAGAATCACCCTATTAGGGATATACATATAAGGATCAAACAAATCATCAAAATATACACATTTTTTCTACATTGCAAGTTCTTTAAATGGTGTACAGTGTGACGGGGGAGCACCAGAATAGCACCCATACCAAGTGTGACATGCAAGAGGGCGGGGGCAAAAAATGTTCCCCTCGGGACGAATGCGGGAGTGAAAAAAATTCTTCAAAGTCAAATAGAGATGCTAGAAGGAATAGTCACAAGATTATGTGTGTTTAAAGGGAGCAAAACCCCAACCAGGAAACACCAGAAAAAAATCAGATAAAGTTGAAAATAAAGTGCTCAGTGTTGTAATCCTATAATGGGGCTGTATATGTTAGTTACCATAAAGGTAAGTAGTATCGGCCAGAGATTTGATGAAAAGGCCTCAGCACGATACATGGAAAATCCAGTAGTTGAAAACAGTGGCGGCTGGTGCTCCATGGGCTGGGGGGGTGTGGGGCGTCATCCATCCCCCCCGTCACCAGCTCACTCACCCTGGACTGACTTGCAGGGCCGGCAGCAGCGGCAGCGGCTTCCCCTGTGTCTCCTCCCTCCTCCTTGATCAATAGCATGGCCTCTCCTTTCGACCAATCGGGAAACGGGTCTCAGGACCCGCTGCATCCGGACCCAAGCATTCGGGGCATGGTCAGAAAAAGCCCTGGGCCCAGAGATCAGCCAAGTCTTCCTCTAAGCCCTCTCAGTGAAGGGGTGCCCCCACTCGCCTGGGTGGGGGGGAGAGACTCCTGCAGTTCTCAGGGGCATGGGTGGAGTTAATTCTAAACAACTAGGTTGTCTCCACCGTTACACAGGGATACAGGCTGGAATTTTCGGGTGTTCCCACATCCTCAGTTTGTAAGGTCAAGTATACCAACAGATCCCCTAAAAGAAAGATCTCTCTTTCAGGCATTGGACCAGCTGAGAGTTCAGAGGGTGATAACCGAGGTTCCAGAAAACGAAAGTTTCAAGGGTTTTTATTCAAACCTATTCATAATCTCAGCCAAAATATCGTTCAGACGGTACAATTTTTGGAACGTCTGGGTTGGATACTGAACTTAGCAAAGTCAGCATTACAGCCAGTCCAGCATCTGGAATACCTGTGGCTTCTTGTCAACATGGTGCAGGCAAAGATATTCTTGCCAGCAAGAAGGGTCTCAGACCTGAAGGGTCAGGTTCGGTCTATAGTAAGACTGAGATATCCGTCTATACGTCTTTGCATGATTTTACTGGGAAAGATGGTGTCCACATTCGAAGCAATTCCCTATGCTCAATTCCATGCCAGACCCTTGCAGAACAACGTTCTTTCTGCGTGGAACGGAAAAATTCAGTCCTTGGACCGGTCCATATCTCTGCTACCAAGAGTACGACAGAGTCTGAATTGGTGGTTGTTGACCAGAAATCTAGAGAAGGGGAAATCCTTTCTTCCAGTAACTTGGAAGGTAGTGATTACACATGCCAGTCTCTCTGGCTGTGGAGCAGTTCTGGAGGAAGCCACTGTCCTGGGGAAATGGTCTTGGGTAGAGAGCCGTCTCCCCATCAACATTTTGGAAATTCGTGCAGTCAGTCGGGCTCTGAAATTCTGGACCCCCACACTTCGGAGTCACCCTGTCAGGGTGCAATCCAACAATGCCACAGCCGTGGATTATGTCAACCATCAAGGAGGCACAAGGAGTCGATCAGCCAAGAAAGAAGTGGATATTATCTTGTCCTGGGCAGAGAAGTTTGTGCCATGCCTGACAGCACTGTTCATTCATGGAATAGAGAACTGGCAGGCAGATCTCTTGAGCCGTCAACAAATGTTTCCGGGGGAATGGTCTTTACATTCTGAGATTGTTCAATTGATCTGCCTACGCAGGGGGGTCCAAGACGTAGATCTGTTGGCATCCAGGTTGAAGAACAACTTGGAGAGCATTGTGTTCAGAACCAGGGATCCACTCACAGTCAGAGTGAATGCTTTGGTGACCCCCTGGGAGGAGTATTCCCTAATCTATGCCTTTCCTCCAGTACAGCTGATATGGCGTTTGTTGAGCAGGATACAGCTGGAGGGGCTGGTACATTCTGGTAGCTCCGGCTTGACCGAGGAGGATTTGGTATGCACATATCCAGAGGTTGGCAGTGACGAGGCATTGGGTCCTTCCACTGTGTCCGGACTTGCTCTCTCCAGGTCCGATATTCCATCCTGCTATACAGTCTCTAAATTTTAGGCCTCGCCTATTGAAGCCTTAATCTTGGAAGAGCAGGGTGTGTCTGGCCCCGCAGTTCATACACTGATAAACGCCAGAAAGCCAGTCTCTAGAAATATTTATTACAGGGTCTGGAAATCCTATATTGCCTGGTGTGAATCTAGGAAATGGCATCCCCACACATATATTATCGGGATAATTCTATCCTTCCTGCAAGCAGGGGTAGATATGAAATTAGCCCTGAGCATGATTAAAGGGCAGATTTCAGCTTTATCGTTTTTTTTTCCAGGAACCGATCGCTTCCCATTTGTTGGTTCAAACCTTCATCTGGGGAATATTGCATTTGTTTCCACCAGTAAAGCCATCATTGGATCCTTGGGACTTAAATTTAGTGTTGGCAGTTTTGCAAAAACAACCTTTTGAACCTCTGGGGCAGGTTCCCCTGGTTCTTTTGACCAAGAAACTGGTCTTTTTGGTTGCGATAACTTAGGGTAGAAGGGTATCGGGACTAGCAGCTTTTTCCTGTAAAGAGCCATTCTTGATATTTTATCAAAATAGGGTGATTTTACATCCTCACCCAGATTTTTTGCCCAAGGTAGTGTCCGTCTTTCATTTGAATCAGGACATTATATAATCTTTTTTTTTTCCAGATCCTCACTCAGAGGAGGAAAAGTTATTAAATTCTCCTGATGTAATGCGTGCGTTTAAGATTTATCTACAGGAAACAGCTCAGATTTGTAAGGCCAAGAGCTTGTTTGTACTACCAGAAGGCCCCAGAAAGGAGTTGGCAGCATCTAAATCTACGATTTCTTGTTGAATTCGCCAGGTTATTATCTAGGCGTGTGGTTTAGTAGGAAAGGTTCCACCTTTTCCTGTGAATGCACATTCTAACAGAGGAGTAGGTGCCTCTTGGGCACTTCGCCATCAAGCCTACAGCCTCTATGGCTCAGATTTACAAGGCTGCGACCTAGTCATCGGTGCATACGTTCACTCATTTCTACAGAGTGGATGTTGGGACCCAGGAGGAGTCTGCTTTTGGCCGCAGTGTGCTGCAGGCGGTGGTGTAATCCTTCTGTTAAGGGTCAGATGGCGGTATTTTTTGGTGTACCCCTCCCCTCAGACGCATTGCTTTGGGACGTCCCATATGTTATGATTTATGGCTCTGTGTCCCATGATGTACGAAAAGAAAAATTGATTTTTAATTCATATTTAACTGTAAATCCATTTCTTGAAGTACATTACGGGACACAGAGATCCCTCCCCTCTTCTATGGGGTCTTTTATTGCCTGCTACAAAACTAAGGTACTTCCTGTGTGGGAGGGGTTATATAGGGGTCATCATCAATTCTGATTGGTTGCCAGTGTCCTTCACCTATAGGTGGCTATATAACCCATTTGTTATGATTTATGGCTCTGTGTGCCCTGATGTACTTCAAGAAATGAATTTTACCGGTGAATTATCAATTAAAAATCCATTTTTTCTGTGTGCATTTTAGTTTGCTCATTGTATGCTGCCTGCAGCTGGATTCTTTTTTTGTCTGCATAAAAAAAAGTATGGAAAGTAGGTTATATGGTTTCCAATGGCATAGTTCACACCAGTGTGGTCATTTCCAGGGCGTCCCAGAAAAAAAAGTAGAACATGCTGCATTTTTCCTGCACTAGACTATATTGGAATGTAGTAAAACGCATCAAAGTGCACTGGAAAGCATCACAAAATGCACCAGACCCCAGTACAGTGAAAAAAACAGGTATATAGACGAAAAAAGCATCTGGAATGCATCCAGATACTCACCAAAGTGCATCAAATACACGCATGCAGAAATGCGTCCGGAACGTATCTGGAGTGTGCTTTTGTGGTGTGAACCAGCCCTTAGCCCAAGCACATGATCTATGTTCTTATGCATCTGCATATGACTGGTGTGGTGGGGATTAGGGACACTGACTTGGGGCAGTATGTTAAAAAATGGAAAAAAAACAAAACGTGGGTTCAAAAAGTTAACAATTTTTATTAAAATACATTTTTAATTTCTGTAACAAACTTTCATCTGAGTAGTTCAGTGTCACCATAGTAACACTGTACTACTCTGGGTGGGGGCGTCCTTTTTTTTTTTTTTTTTTTTTTTAGCATTTTGATTGGTGATACAGTGAAAATCTTTGTACCAGCAATACTTTTAACTTTCATGCAAGGGTTTCATTCATGGCAGTTGTGATACTACTGATCTGTGATTGGCTAAAGCTAATCATATGGTGCAGGGTGCTGTGATTAAACCCAGGTTACATGTGATAGCTGTGGGCCAATCACAACTCATTAGCATTGGAAGCAAAGCTGTTATAAATGAGATTCATTCATAAGAGCTCTGTAAACATTGTGATCATTGTGTCGCATAACGATCCCATAAGCTCAGGGCTTCTTCTCAAAGTGGAACGGTACTATCTGCTGTGTCACAGCCCTTGCAAGCAGCAGAAACCCCCTTAAGCTGGATACACACTATACAACTTTTGTTGTTAGATTAACTTTAGATTTGCCTTCAATTATGTAGTGCAAGGGCCTGCCTAACTGCATACAAATTGAAAGTGTTTAGATTTGACCTCATATTATATGGTTTTGGTAAATCTAAAGGAAAAAATCTAAAGACAATTGTATAGTGTGTATGGCCAATTAGTCCCAGTAGGCACTCTGACATATGTACATGATTGTGCCTGCATGTTCCACCCAGCCACAGTATATGTATTTTGGCGGGACAGCGTGTCTGTGTGTGGGTATATATATATATATATATATATATATATATATTATTAATATACAGTATTTATATAGGGCCATCAGTTTGTACAGCACTTTACAAAATGCATGTATTTATATTTATATATATACACACAGGGCTCGAGTCCTGCAAGAACGCATGTGAACTGCGTTCCTGTGCTTTTTTCACAGCAGGAACGCCATTCCCATTGGCAGCCGCGTCCTGCAGGCAGGGCCGCTGTCAAGGGGGAACCACAATCCTCCGCTGTGCAACTATTTATAAATAAAAAAATGTCCCTGGACCCCCTGTGTTCCGTGGGAGTGGAGACAGTAAGTGGACTATTTTCTCTGTTTCGGGTAGGCAGATTAATCCGCCGCAGCACATTACACAACTCCAGCCTGGTCTCCAGCCTCTTCAATGTGATTAGTTGGTGACAGGCTGGAAACGCTGTGGCAGATTAATCCGCCTACCTGAAACTGATAAAATAGTTCACTTACTGTTCCTGCTCCCATGGAACACGGGGCCGGCAGGCGCTGTGGGCGGTCCGGCATTGTTGCTGTAACCCAAGGGAAAAAGGGAAAAAAAAGGGGGCAGGGGGTGGTGTCGGAGTCCAGTCTAGGTTGCTCATGTGAGCTCACCTGAGTGACAAGCAGTGTACGGGGACTAGTGAGAGTTATGCCCCGTACACACGTGCAGATTATCTGAAGACTTTTGTCTGCAGACTTACCAAAACCATATAATATGAGGTCAAACCTAAACACTTTCAATTTGTATGCAATCCGGCAGGCCCTTGCACTACATAGAAAAGGTAAATCTGAAGACAAAAGTCTTCAGATAATCTGCACGTGTGTACGGGGCATCAGAGTGAGATTCCAGGTGGTCATCCCTTGGGGCTGTGTCTGAGTCCTCCTGTCAGTCTATAGGTATGGCCACCCCACACTAGTCCTCCTATCAGAGCAGTGATTGGGCTTTTTCTGTGATTGCTGTGGCCTGAGGAGATCCCAGTCTGATCAGTTCATCCTGTCCAATGCTGTGTGCACAGAGGATATAAAATGACCACTTGGACCCCACTACCAATGAATGCTGACCAAGTAAGTGAAATGGCCCAAATAAATATTGTGTCCTAATGGTGTGTGCATGGACCGCGCTGACTTGTGTGTGTGTGTACGGGGATGTACACCCCAACGTGTGCTGTATAGTGTATTATCAGGGCGCCGTCACTCTGCCTCGCTGGGGTTTGGCCGCACTGTGCCCACGCTTTCTCATAGTCTTCTATGAGATTTGTGCATTTTCTAAAGTTGCACTAAATGTCCCACATGCTGCATCTTTAGTGAGATTTCTAAAACACACTAAAAAACACTGGATATAATAGAAGTCTATGGGAACCCGTGCAAAAACCACAGGTGCACTCCAGCAAACTTCAGCTGGGCAGTGTGAAGGCTCCCTTGTAGCGTAATTCCAGACACCTGTAAAGTCTTGTGTGTTTTCTTTTTTTTTTCTTAACCGCTTGCCTACCGGGCACTTTCACCCCCTTCCCATCCAGGCCAATTTCCAGCTTTCAGTGCTGTCACACTTTGAATGACAATTGCGCGGTCATGCTACACTGTACCCATATGAAATTTTTATCATTTTTTTCACACAAATAGAGCTTTCTTTTGGTGGTATTTAATCATCTCTGGGTTTTTTATTTTTTACAAAAAAAAGAAAAAAGACAGAAAATTTTGAAAAAAAAAATTTTTTTCTTATTTTCTGCGTGTAAATTTTGAAAATAAATAAATTTTTCTCCTTCACTGATGTGCGCTGATGAGGCGGCATTGATGGGCACTGATGGGCTGAACTGATGGGCACTGATGATTTACCACGATCTGTGATTGGCTGTGACACGGCCAACACAGATTTTCCCCGATGCGCGCTCACGGGAGCGCGCGGGGAGCCTGTCTCTGGGAGGCCGTTTAAAGACGGCCTCCCGAAAATGTGAGTCCGCGCTGCAGCTGTACTTCGGCTATAGCGCGGATGGCAGGTGGTTAAATGACATGTTATACTTGCCTCCTCTGTGTAGTGGTTTTGCACAGAGCAGCACGGATCCTCCTCTGTCCATGGGAGCGGGAGCAGTAAGTGGACTTTTTTATCAGTTTCAGGTAGGCGGATTAATCTGCCACAGCGCGCTACACAACTCCAGCCTGGTCACCAGCCTCTTCAATGTGAGTAGACCGTGACAGGCTGGGAACGCTGCGACGGATTAAGCCGCCTACGCGAAAATGATAAAAAAAGTCCACTTACTGTTCCTGCTCCCATGGAACACAGGGGTCCGGATACATTATTTTTTTTTTCTAAATGGCTGCACAGGTGGGGGATTATCTAAGTGGTGGACCGGATTTGGGAGTCCCTGCCCCCCCCCCCCCCCAGTTGCCCAGCTCAGTGGTGCCCAGAAGGAAGGGAGAGGACCAGAAGTACCAGCAGTGCTCAGCTGGTCTCTGGGTTCCCAGCTCCAGGAGGAATCACCTGCAGGACAAGCCCTGCACCCAGGCCCCAGGTAGAAGACTGCATCCAGACCAGGTAGTGGGGGGGGGGACTAACAATGCTGCATTTGAATTGTTGTCTTAGCGCCAGTTCACATATATGCGATGACAGACCTTGCATGTGATGCACAGTGTACTGCTGTGCAAATCACATGCGATGTGTGTGCGATGCAAATTCAGTCATATAGATTGTATGGATGAATTTGCATCGCATTCAGACACAACTCGCACAGGACCCTTTTTTGGGTCTGCACCAGGATCAGATCGCATGAGTGTTCACACCCATGCGATCCAATTCATGTTTGAACTGACAGTTCGCACTGCAATATGCGAACTGATCTGGGGTTGTCGTTAACTTTGTATTGACACCCCCAGCGATTCGTATATGGCACTGTGAACTGCCTGCAAGTTGAATGCGATGCGGGAACCCGCAGTGGATTTGCAGGGTTCCTGCATCGCATATATGTAAAGTGGGACTAATACCAAGCATGTTTGGAGTGACACATCTGAGGGGCATTGCTGTAAATTAGGGTACACTAGTGTTGTCCTCTGAAGAGTGAACCACAATGGATCCATTTTCAGAGGGTGTTTGCCAGGTGCAAGGAAGCATTATGATGCCTCCTCATCATCTAATTTAATCCTTAAAAACCTGCACCACCTACAAAGGTTCCTCCTTATATCAGGACCCCCCCCCCCCTTAATGCATTCACTCAGCGGAAGGTGGTCTCTGCTCACCAGAGTCCCCCCTACATCAGAGTTCCCGGTATTCCCCTTTACATCAGTCTGCAGGATTCTCCCTTACAGTGCAAGGGGTAACTCCACTTAGCTGAAGAAATTCACTTTGAACTTCACCTTATTTGCATAACTCTCTTTAGGTAATACAATGAGGTGGATGGAATGTAAATAAGGTTAAGTTCATAGTAAATTTCTACACCTAAGTGGAGCACCCCTTTTAGAAGTGCCATTAACCTGTAGGGACTGGCATTTAGGAAGTTAAAACAGGCAGGGAGGAAAATGTGATATCACCTCCTCACTGCCTGACAAATGCCTCTGAAAAGTGATCTGAGCATGGATCAGTTTTCAGTGGAGTAACAGTGCCTGCATACAAGCCTTTGGGCTCACACGGTGTTCTGCGGTTTGGCTACAGTGCAGGTGTGCTGGCAATTTTCCTTAGCTGCAGTCCCTTAGACTTCTTTTAGGTTGTGCGTTTTTGCTGCATTTTCTGAAAGTGCACCAAAGAAGCATACAGGATTTTTTGTGCACTTTCAGAACATGCAGTAAAAATGTGCAACCTAATCGAGGTCTATGGGACTGGGGGTAACATGCAGGAAGACTGCCAGTACACCAGCACTGCAGCCAAACCCCAGCATGCCAGTGCATAGCACATAGGGCAAGGTACTGTCACAGGCTGCTAGAAAGAAAAATCTTTCTCTGCAGTGAAGGGGAGGGGGAGGGGAGGGATTTGGGAGAGAGAAAAGGAGGGAGGAGAGGTTACACTCACTTACTTGGACATTCACTGGATTCATTTTAAAGCTCTCTGTGTCGAGCCGAATGCTCAGTTTGAACTTTCCCGCCCACACATCCTCCACATCCTCTTCATAGACGACAGCACACGGGCTGCTCAAAATGTGGCGGGCAAAGAGAGAGAGGTTCCAGCCTCTAGCAGCTGTTCCTGTGGAGGATGGAGGGGCTGGGTAGCTCGTTCTGTAATGCAGACACTCAGCCCTGTGACAGAACACATCGCTGGCTGCCTGCCTCGCAGCCCTGGACGGAGTTCCTTTGCGTACAGCCGCACTCCGCCAACTCCGGAACTGCGCGTGCGCAGTTCACAGCTGGTGACACAGCGGCCTTTTTACAAAGCATCAGAGCGGCCCAGGGGGAAAATGCCTCCCTGCCCCCTGGCCCAGTCCGCCCCTGACTCTATGGACGCTGATGTGAAGGGGAGCTCTGATGTAGGGCAATGCGCCAGACCCTGATGAAAGTGGGACCTCTGATGTAAAGAGGAATGCAGTGGACTCTGATATAAGGTGGTCTCTGGTCACCAGAGCCCCCCCTCCCCCCTTATATCAGAGTTCTCCTTTAGAGCATGATCTGCAGAATTCCCCTTTATGTCAGAGTTCCCTTGCACTATAAGGGGGAATCCTGCAGACTCTGATGTAAGGAGGAACTCTTTGCTGGCTGATTTTTTATCTTAACCTGACCTTCGTGTAAATGGAGAAATATGGCTTTTGACTTTTGTTTAACTTAAACACATTGCTAATAGCGCTATCTACATGTTTATAATTTAAAATATTGATATTTGCACTGTTTACCACAGAATACGGGCATTTTAGGTACTTTTTTGCATTGTCGAGGGGGGTGGGGGATCTTGGGTGAGTTCCCACACTTTTTTTCCCAGGACTTGACCCCTGTATATGTGTGTATGTATGTGTGTATGTGTATATATATATATATATATATATATATATATATATATATATATATATAATCTTCCACACTGTATTTACATGAGCATGTACAAATGCAGGAAGTCTAATGTGCATATAAATAGGAAGTGACTTGTGTGTCCGTGAGCAGGAAGTGAATGTGTACTGATGATCACTAAACACAGAAATCCTCCAGGTAAAGAAATCCTCCAGGTAAAAAAACCTAACTACCACATCCCCCAAACCTAGTGAACACTAGTACATCTCCCACCACACTTAACAGCAAATCAGCACTCCTCCTTCCTAAACAGGGACCTCGCCATGTTCGCTCAGATCAATCCTCAGAGCAGCAGTAGCACTTCCGCAAACGTAATGATGCATTTCCAGTTCGGCAGCCTTGAGACCGTGCGCTAAAGCGAATTTTTGTGCACAATCGTGCTTAAAAGACAGAGATGGGAATAGATTTTCTTTTGTATGCAGTAGATTTGTTCAACAATGATTTGACTTTGTTTACAAATGGATTGGTGTCCCTGGGATCGCAATTAGTGATTTCAAAAACAGAGGTCCAATAAATTCAGCTTTGGATATGGTAAAGGTTTTTTTTTTTTTTTGGGGGGGGGGGGGGGCGTTATTTTATTTTATGCCTTGCATGTGTGCAGAGTAATTTTTTTTATTTTGTAGACTATTATAGCTTTATCTATTTGCATGTGTGTTAACAATACCTTCTGCTTGAGAGAAAAAAAAAAAAAAAGCAGCAACACAATTCAGTACATTTGTTTACCTGTGCAAAAATAAACCGTGTTTATGGTGCTACATTACAATAGGCTTAGAAGGGCCCTGCTCATAAGAGCTTACAATCTAAAAGGGATCACAACTTAAAGAGAAACTCAAAAGGGGAAGATCTGCTCTAAGGACTTGTCTCCCGCTCCTCTTGTACAATCGGCACTTTTGAGGAGTGGGGGGGGGGGAGCAGGTACCTGATTTTGAGTACTTCCTTCCTTCCCCCCCCCCCCCCCCCTGCAGTCTTCTAGGACAGTGGTCCTCAACTCTGGTCCTCAGGGCCCACTAACAGGCCAGGTTTGCAAGATAACTGAAATACATCCCAGGGGATATAATTTGCTGCTCAGTGATTGCAGTACTCCAGTCTGCATCTCCCTAAGGTAATACTTAAAATCTGGCCTGTTAGTGGGCCCTGAGGCTTGGAGTTGAGGACCAATGTTCTAGGACACTGACAGGTCCAGAAGACTGCATCCACCATTCACAATGCGCCGCGTGACTCGCACAGGTGCAATGAGCGCCCATAGTGAAGATGCCGGCACCAACGAGGGAGGACAGAGGATGAAGACAGCTGAGCTGAGTGCATCGGTTGACAATGGGACAGGTGAGTGGCTGTTTTTTAAAAGTCAGCAGCTACACTTTTTGTAGCTGCTGACTTATTTTTTTGACCGGTGGCTGGAACTCCTCTTTAACTGTCACCGTGGACAACAGGGAACAAAAGGCCAATATTAACTAGGCAACACATTTTAAAGGTACTCTTACCACCCCACCATCCTCATCAATTTGTTGTTAGGTGCAAGATTCTCAAAAACAAAACAGGGGATCAAAAGAATGCAGCGTACCCACAAACTACAACATAGCACCAACGTGGTAAGCCGGAAAGCAAAAACCCACGTTTGAGAAACAAATGCACAACAATTACAGCAAACACACAAAACAAACATCAAAACCACTTTAGGCTACATTCACACCTGAGCGTAGCGTTTTCGCGCATTTTTTTACCGCGATTTTTACCGTGATTTTTACCGCGATTTTACCGCGATTTTTGTGCAGGCGTTTTTAGATTGAATAGAGACCAATGGAAAACGCCTGTAATCTGCCCAAAAAGAAGCTCATGTACTTTTTTGAGCGTTGGGCGTTTTGCTCACAGCGTCAAAACGCTCAGATGTGAACAGGGGCCATTGAAATGAATAGGATTTGTCTTGTTGGGCGTTTTGAGAGCTGATCCTAGAGCAGAAAAACTCCCCAAAAACGCCCCAAAACGCCTACATGTGAACGGAGCATTAGTTGGATGTTGGTCATCATACACAATATCACCCCCCCCCCCCCCAAAAAAAAAATTGTTTTGGATCGAACTGTTGTTTTTTTTTGTTTTTTTTAACGTTACCTTTTTTCAATATTATAAAAATGCACTGCATATGAAATGGAAACATATTGCAAAAAACATAGTAAGGTATAAAACTTAAATAATATGATTCATACTCATTGTGTTTGGTGGGTTATTTGTGCGTTGGACTAGCAGGGATGATAATCTTCCGAAATAAAAAATTAAAACGTTAAAAGGAATATGGCCAATCCTCAGAAATAACTTCCAAAAATACAAATCGATTTGGAACAAATACACAAAATAAATGTTATGTACAAAATAAATTCTGAAAAACATCACGAATATGATGAAACAAAATGATTTACTTACATACAAATCCTAGACTAAACAAATTTTTCCATCATGCCCATCTCTAATATGGACTATTCTTTCATGTTTTATCTGCCACACGCTGTTATTATGTGTACTACTTATTATTTATTTGTTCAATTGTGTGAATGGGCCATAAATTCTACTCTATGATGGATACATTATAAAATGTTTTATTTATTTACAGTATTTATATAGCACTTCATATTGCACATGTTTTATAAAACACATATAACCATTTACATTAGTCCATATTCCCTGCATGGGCTAACAGCCCACACACTCAGGCTAGATTTAGGTAGAAACCAATTAAACTACCGGTGTGTATTTAAACTCTGGCAATAAACACATATAAACTTATAAAAAGCATTGAAAGCCATGTATCTATGCAGCCAATTTTCCAGGTAAGAGGAGAATCTTGGACACAGCACTGCAAGGTGTGCTGTTCTCATAGTAATTTGTACATTGCATTATCATCTTTCTTTCACTTGTTTCCATGCATTGTCGTACTGTTGCCATCTGCTGGCCAGAATTTGCATCCCGCACGCCTTGTTCTTGTTAAAGTGGAGTTCCGGGCACAAAAAAATATTTTCAATGAAAATACCCCCGGGACAGTAAGGGCTAGTACATTCCACAATGGCTAGCCTCTGATCTGTCCGGGTTCGCACTTACCTGCAAGAAGAAATACTCACTTTTTCTTCTCCAGTGTTGCCATCTCTGATGTGGGCAGCTGAAGCCAGCGCGATCCTCTTCTGCGTCCTCTTCCGTGTCCTCTTCTCTCAGAATGCGCCTGCACTGGCCCCTCTCGTCACTTCCGGTGCGGCGCCGCATTCCTCTACAGCTTCTGGGCATGCCCAGAAGCTGTTTAGCAGGGAATGCGGCGTCGCACCGGAAGTGACGAGCAGGTCAGTGCCATCGCGTTGATTCCTGGGAGCGATGACGTTCAGCTCCCAGAAATTATTGCAAACCGGAAGTGACGGCGCGGGCCGCGGCCGCCGAGGGAGGAAGTGGAAGAAAGGTGAGTATATCTTTCTACAATAACAAGGTAAGTAAAAAAAAAAAAAAAAATCGTAACTATCCATTTCCTTTTCAGGTGAAGAAAGGAGAAAAAAAAAGCATCCTTTTTTTTGCTTTTTTTTTCCTGTCTGATGACGCAATCAGTGTGTGCCGGATGTGTGATTCCAGGACCCCCACGTGTCGGCTGAGGGAGGGTGACTGCGGACCGGGACTCAAGTAGTCAGGTGCATATTTTACCAAACGGTACTGCCCTATGTGCATCTTTCTGCTCTCTCACACACGATTGGTTTGAGGAGACTACAGCTGGGAATAAGTGCGATTGAATGCTGAGTCTGGTGCCGATCTATTGGAGAAACATCACTAACTACAGGCTTGATATACAGAGATATCTGGTAAGAGCACAACCTTGGGGAATTTGCACGTGGTGAGGTGGAGGCATACGGTCATCAACTGTCACATATATGGTGTGCGGTCTCCTCCCCATGACCCCACTGGAAACGTAGCTGGTGATGGACTTTTCACACATATTTGGACTCTGTCATCTTGCACTTTTGTTTATAGTGAGAGCTTTGCCAATGCAGAGCTGTGTTTTTACTGTTCATTAGCGCTGTCTGTGCAGATTAACTGTTGATAGGCACCTTGTTTCATAAATTTTAGGCAGCTGCTGTTTTAATATTTTAGAGTTTTTTTGTCTATGTGCGCATGAGATACTGCTGCATTCATAAGCGCTGGGTGATTGAGTTTTGAGTACTTCCTTAACACTCAGTCCTTTTTTCCAGTATTGTATCACCGTCTATTGCTGTATCTGGATTGAATAAACCCCACGTTTGATTTCATCCTCATGCCTAAGTCTGGATTCATCTAACCCAAGCATCTGCCGGTCCGGTCTGCCCCACTGCTTGGATACGAAGGTAGGAAGTCACACAGCTATTATCAGTTATACCTTCATTCGCCTTCATGTGGGGACAGAACACAAGGCAAGAATGATAACCACTGAACATGAATATTGTTAGATATAACCTTTTGGGGCAAAACAAAGTACAGGCAGACAGTCTGTTGTTTCACTGAACGCTGCTTTTGTTCGGAGCAGGAACTCTTCTTTTATTCCTTTTGAGGCATAGACAAAAACATGAACTCACAAATGTAACACTGCCATCTAGTGGTCATACAATGTAATAGGCACACAGTAATGACATACAGTGGTTGTTGCTGATTAAATATGCTAACACCCCCACCCCACTTGTATGCTAACACCCCAACTCAACAACTACTATCTATGTCAATCCAATTTCTGATCTAAGATCCACAAATCTGGTTCTAGCTAGTGGCTTTGTCAAAGCATTAGCAATCATTTTTTCCGACTCACAATACACAAGTACAATCACTTTCTGATCAACTAAGTCATGAATGTAATGATGTCTGACATCGATGTGCTTGGTTCTTCCATTAGTTTTCTCACTTGTTGCAAGCTTAATGCAAGCCTGATTGTCCTCAAATAAGACGGTAGGTTCTGATGTTGCTTCTCCAAGATCCTTGAGTAATTGCTGTAACCACACAACTTCTTGACTGGCATAAGCTGCAGATATGTATTCAGCTTCTGTAGAGGACAATGCCACTGACATCTGTTTCTTGCTAGACCATGATATAGGACTGTCTCCCAATTTTAATAAGTAACCACTTGTGGATTTGCGTGTGCTGTGATCACCTGCCCAATCGGAGTCCACATATCCCACGAGGTTTAAACCACCACTTGCTGATAGTTTCAAATTTAAGCTTTTTGTCTGTTTCAGATATCTCATAACTCTTTTGATCGCATTCCAGTCTCTTTGACGTGGTTTATCAACTCGCCTGCAAAGAAGAGACATGCTGGCTGCAATGTCTGGACGTGTAGTGGGTGCAATGTAGAGAAGTGCCCCCACTGCTTGTCTGTATTGTTCATTGGATGTGAGAAAATCATCTTCTCCTTCTAACTTTGGATAGACTGTATCCATAGGTGTGCTTGCTCCTTTCGCCTCTGTCATGTTGAATTGCTGAAGAATAGATTCAATTTTTGCACTCTGATTCAACAGGAAACTTCCATCTTTCTCACACTGGATGTCAATTCCAAGATAATATGTCACTTCACCTAGGTCTTTAGTTTCAAAGTGCTTGTTGAGTACTCCTGTTAACTTTGCAATTTCATTGTCGTTTTTGTGAGCAATGATCAGGTCATCTACATAAATTAGCAGATACATCCACTCAGTGTCTACTTGTTTAGCATATAGGCACGGATCAGCTTTGCTTCTTGTAAATCCTTCATTTAGTAGAACTTGATTAATCTTCAGGTTCCATGCTCGAGCTGATTGTTTAAGGCCATAAAGAGATTTATTCAACTTGCAGACAAGATGCTCTTGTCCCTTTTTCAAATATCCTTCTGGCTGTGACATGTAAATTTCTTCTTCAATATCACCATTAAGAAAAGCTGTCTTAATATTGTGATGTTTCACAATCATTGTACGCATGGCAGCCACTGTCATTAGTGTTCTGAAAGTACTTTGTTTAGCAACTGGAGCAAAAGTAGCATCATAGTCCTCACCAAACTTCTGTGAGTAACCTTTAGCAACCAGCCTTGCCTTGTACCGACAGACTTCCCCTTCAGAGTTACATTTGGTTTTAAAAACCCATTTACATCCTATGGCATGTTTACCTTGAGGTAGCTCTGAAGGTGTCCATGTCTGGAGATCTTTGAGTGATGTCATTTCTTCATCAGCGGCTTTATACCATACTTGTTTCTCATGCATTGGCAGTTTCTGCATCTCTTTCCATGAACCTGGTTCAGTTTGAACAGCTCTGCGAGCTATGTAAGATAAACGTTCAGCTGGAACACCTTTATTGATTCTGGTTGATTTTCTGACTGAAGGTATTTCTGGTTCAGTTTCAGGTTTTGATTCTTCTGCAGTTATTTCTATTTCTGTATCACTTCCCTTATTTTCTTGAGTGATGTTGATTCTTTCTCAGTTTGAGTCTGTTGTTCAAACTTTGAGCACACAGAACTTTCATCAATAATCACACTTCTGCTGACTGTTACTTTGTTCGTGTCTTGATGTAAAATCCTGTATCCTTTTTGAGATTCACTGTACCCCACAAGTACACCTTCTTTTGCACATGCATCCCATTTTGTACGTTTTTCTTTTGGAATGTGTACATAGGCTTTACTTCCAAAAATTCTGATGTGTCTTAAATCTGGTTTCCTTTTGTTCCACAGTTCATATGGAGTTTTTGTTGTTGCTTTTCCCGGCAAACGATTTTGAAGATAACATGCAGTTGTGATAGCTTCTCCCCAGTATGTAGTTGGCATATCAGCATCAAATAGCATGCTCCTTCCACTTTCACACAGTGTGCGGTTCATTCTCTCTGCAACTCCATTTTGCTCTGGGTTATATGGAACTGTTGTCTGGAACATAATTCCATGCTTCCTGAGAATGGCTTGTGTTTTTTACCACTTGTATATTATGAGCCATTATCTGTTCGTAGCACTCTGGGCATTCCGCCAAAAATATTATTTACTTGAGCGAGATACTCTTCTAATTTCTCTGGCACTTCATCCTTATTGTGAAGTAGAAATACTGTGGTATATCTGGAGTAATCATCAATGAAGGTCAGGAAGTACTTTTTCTTTCCTGGAGTCATAGTTTTCATTGGACCACAAAGATCTGAATGTATTAAGTCCAGAGGTTTTTGGGATTTGCTGTTGGTCTGCTTGGGAAAAGGTGTCCTTGCCATTTTTCCTTTAATACAGCTTGTACAAATCATTATGTGATCACATGGATTAATCTTAATACCACTTGCATAGTTATTCTCAACTATTTTCTTTATTGTATCAGAATTTCTGTGCCCCAATCGTCTGTGCCAAGTGTGGATGCAGTTTGAATGTTTATCCTCTTTGGCTATTTTAACCATTTCACTGCAGTTCAGCTGATACAGTTCATCTATGATTTTAGCCTTTGCAAGCAAGCAATCCCCTTTTGTTATGATACAACTGTCACCCTGAAATGTGACTACATTGCCTTGGTTAGTGAGTTTCTTTACTGACAAAAGGTTGCTTTCAAGATCTGGCACATACAGAACATTCCTCATATGGATCTTTTTAGTGATATCTGGAGAGATAGGAGAGTATAGAAAGCCATCTCCTATTCCCACTGATTTCATAAATTGTCCATTAGCTGTAGTTATCCCTTCTGTTTTGCTTTCATCAAGCTGAGTGAAGAAACTTCGGTCATTTGTCATGTGACTTGTAGCACCTGAGTCCACACACCATGCTTGCACAGAGGTGACACCATTTTTGGATCCGAATGCATACTCCTTTGTTTCTATGACATTCTTAGCTTGTTGCAATGCACTTTGTTTTTGCATTCTAGCTTTCCAGATTCTACAATCTGCTTTTAGGTGTCCTGGTTTCTTGCACAAAAAGCATTCCCGCTTTTCTAGCTGCACGTTACTGTGTTTATTTTTGATTTTTGTCTTTAAAGCTGTCTCTGAACACACACTCACATTACTCATGCTTTCAGTTTTGCACTTGTATTCATCCACAAGCTTGCCTTTAACATATTCCAGTGTCAGATCATCATCTGGACGTGCATCTAGTGCTGTGACAAGTGTCTCATAGCTTTCAGGAAGTCCACTTAATAACAGCGCTGCAACATGGAAATCTTTTATCTCTTCTCCAATCCCTCTCAGTCTCTCCACCATCTCTAAGGTCTGTCTTATATAGTCCTGCATGTCCTGGTCTTTCTGTAGCTTAGTCTGATAGAGCTTTCTGATTAAATACAGTTTATTGCTGAGATTAACTCTTTCATGTGCTTTCTGTAACTCTTCCCACATGTCTTTAGCAGTCTGACAGTTACATATATGTATGATTTGATCATCATCTATGCACAGGGAGATTGTGCTCTGTGCTTTCTGATCTCTGTCTAACCACTCCTCTGTGGGCTGTCCAGGTCTTGGTTCATTTATACATTTCCACGTACCTTCTCTTATAAGCAGCATTTTCATCTTGAATTTCCAAGATTGGTAGTTCTGATTTGTCAGATTTGCAATGGAGAACTTCGCTGAGGGGATGGCAGCAGCCATTTCTGCTGTTCGTCTTTCTGCTGCTGTCTCCTGCACTTACTTGCTTTAGCTCACTGTATCTGGCTATATCCGGGGGTAATCTATATTATATCCTGGGCTTCTGTAACATGTCCTGGGCCCATAACCTGTTAGATATAACCTTTTGGGGCTAAACAAAAACATGAACTCACAAATGTAACACTGCCATCTAGTGGTCATACAATGTAATAGGCACACAGTAATAACATACAGTGGTTGTTGCTGATTAAATACAAACCTTGTATGCTAACAAATAATATAAGGACCGGAAGAGATTTTTTAAAAATTTCTCATATAAAGAATAAATCAAATGTGTTAGGCTTAAGGTAAGAAAAAAAGGAAGGGAAGTGTTACAATCTTTGCAAGTTTATCTTTTCCATTGGGACTGGAAGAAGATATTTACAAAGTGAGGAGATATGCCCCCTTAGAAATGTATAACTGTAACAGATGTCTGTTGAAAAAGTCCCCATTACCTCCTGCTCTTGAGTTGTTGTGGCTTTCCGATCACTTTCTGTCTGTAACAATGGCCACCATTGCATACAAATAAAACAAATACATTTGTCAGGAGTTCCAACCCCTCCACCCTTCATGCAAAACTAAAAAAAAAAAAAAAAAGTTTGGCTATAGAAATATGGTACTTAAGTTTTGCTGATTTAACAGAACAAACGCTACACTCCCACAAACCCTAACTTCAAGGGCTGAATTCTCAACAGAATATATCAAGAAATTCTTGGGAAAACAAATAATTAAGACAAATTAGGTAGGAAGAAAATGTACATCAGTCTGTTGCGAACGATCAAAAGAGAGAAAAACTAGAAACCCTATAGGACTACTACAGCTCATTGGATAACCTTGAACAGCAGGGGAAGGAAAGGAGCAAGGCTGGGGAAAAATATTATTAAATATAAACACAATGTTTTTTAAATCTGTTTTATTATTAAATAGCATGTATAAAGTGCCAACAGTTTTACTTAAAAAAGAAGACAATACAACAATACAATTTAATAGGGTTAGGAGGGCTCTACTCCTGGGATCTTACAATCTAATAGGGAGGGGCTGATGGAACAAAAGGATAATAACTGAGGGATGAACTGATAGGAGAAATTAAACGATTCGCTCATTAGCCAAAGGCAGGATAGACTTCCCTGAGAAGATGAGTTTTCAGGGATCGCCTAAAGTGGACAGAGTAGAAGATACCAGGACAGATTGCGGTAGGGAGTTCCAGAGGATGGGAGAGGCTCTTTAGAAGTCCTGGAGACAAGCATTGGGAGGAAAAGACAAGTAAGCTAGAGAGCAGGAGGTCTTGGGAGGAGTGGAGAGGATGGTTTGGGTGATATTTGGAGACATGATTGGTTATTTAGCTTGGGGCAGAGTTGTAAATGGCTTTGTATGCTATTGTTAATGTTTTAAATTTGATTTGTTGGGAAATGGGAAGCCAGTGGAGAGTTTGGCAGAGATGGGGTGGCGAACACATAACAGTTGGTAAGGCAGAATTCATGAAACACTGAAGAGGGGATAGCCTGCAAAGAGGTATGCCTAAGAGGAGGGAGTTACAATAGTGAGGGCGAGAGATAACAAGGAAGTAAATAAGTTGCTTAGTGGTTTCAACAGATAAGAATGGGGCATATTTTGGAGATGTTGCGGAGGTGAAATCTACAAGATATGACAGTGATTGGATTTAGGGCTGAAATGACAGGTCAGAGTCCAAGATTAGACCTAGTACCCTGGCATGAGGGGAGGGAATGATAGTTGTATTATTGATCTTGATGGAGAAGTCAAGAGAGGGGGCATAGGCAGAAGGGAATATTATGAGCTCAGTTTTAGAAAGATTGAATTTGAGGAAGTGGTGTGACATCCATGCTGATATTTCATTTTAGCCAGACTGTTAACATTGATTGTGTCAGTCCAGCGCGGGCTCAAAACCTAACGAAGAAGGATGTTTAAAGCATATCAGATCCTGTCTGTATGTTCTATTTCCAATTGTTTTCATGGCCAGCTTCAAAGTAAATGTCACTCAGGTTAGATTTTTTTTTTCTTTTTTTAGGAGGCTTTAATTTTTTATCCCAATTGTCATCTAATGGTATGCTCGGCACATAAACAATTATAGGTCTGTATGCTATTATGCTGATAAAAATTTTGTTTGGGGTTTCAGTCATGCACAAATCTCAAGAACTCCAACCATTAACACCTTCCCTTTTCCCCCCAAAGTTTACGTATGGGAGTCATTACCTATGAAAGACTTGAGCTAAATTGACAGCATCAGGTAATGGTTTGGCTTTGTAGGTCACATCTGAATGTAGGAAAGAGCATTGTTGTGTGCAGAGATTTTCGAACTTGTTGCCAGTCGTCAAAGTACCACTCCTGCACAGTCAAATCACATGCTACAGGGCAGCAGGCTCAAGTGGGCTGAAGAATAGGCAAACATTTTTACCATCTTTTATTCTTAGCAAGAAATATATCTTCCTATGGCCACAAATATTGAGTGAAGGATAATCATGTACAAAATATTAAAAACAAATGCTGAAATGTTATCCAGCAGCATATTCTCCCTAGAGAATAACTTATTTACATATATTAAAGCAAAAACACGGATCGGGATGGACAGATTATTGGGTGGGGCTGGGGAAGACCCAGCTGTCATGGTACATGTGGGTACCAATGACATAGCTAGAGGAAGATGGAGAGTCCTAAATGATTTCAGGCACTTAGGCGCTAAGTTGAGGAGTAGGACCTCCAAGGTAGTATTTTCAGAAATACTACCTGTACCTCGAGCCACACCAGAGAGGCAGCGGGAGATTAGGGAAGTTAACAAGTGGCTGAGGAGCTGGTGTAGTAAGGAGGGTTTTGGGTTCCTGGAGAACTTGGCCAACTTCTCAGTTGGTCACCAGCTCTATGGTAGGAACAGATTGCGCCTAAATGGGGAGGGTGCAGCCGTACTGGGTGAGAAGATGGCCGAAAAGTTAGAGGGGCTTTTAAACTAGGTTATGGGTACAAATGTAGAATTAGCCCGTGGAAAGCAAGATTCAGAGGGCACAAATGGGGACATTAGCGGTAGGGTGTTCGGAGCTCCTAAACCAGGGGGGGGGTATGGGGAAAAAATCACAAGAGCAGCCTAAAAACATCTTATGAGGATATATGTAAACGACCAAAATTACAAGGGTTGTATACCAATGCCAGAAGCCTGGCCAACAAGATGGGAGAGCTGAAGCTGCTGATGTTTGAGGAG
The DNA here is from genome assembly GCF_965119305.1 of Pelophylax lessonae. NCBI lineage: Eukaryota > Metazoa > Chordata > Amphibia > Anura > Ranidae > Pelophylax > Pelophylax lessonae. The sequence continues at coordinate 143,294,590 of NC_138777.1, forward strand.
GACTTAGATTTTGTGGGAATAACTGAGACTTGGTTCGACAGCTCTCATGACTGGATGGCGACCATTCAGGGCTATTCCCTTTATCGCAGGGATAGAGAAGGTAAAAAGGGGGAGGGGTATGTCTGTATATTAAGAACAGTGTACCGGTAAATATGAGGGATGATATTAATAATAGAGCTATGGACGAGGCAGAATCCCTATGGGTAGAACTTCAAAGAGAAGGCACTGTGGGGAAGGTAATATTGGGCGTATGCTATAGGCCCCCCAACCTGAGGAAGGAGGGGGATGCGGACCTCCTTTTACAGATAGGATTGGCAGCAAGGAACCGCGCATTCAGCCAAGGCTCAGCAGTTCCTAAATGTTTTGCAGGACAATTTCATGGGTCAGATGGTGAATGCACCGACCAGAAACAATGCTGTACTTGACCTACTGATTACCAACAATACAGACCTGCTCACGGATATAGAAATACGGGGCAACTTAGGAAACAGTGACCATAGGTCAATTCGTTTCAGTTAGTTTCAGTATTAATCATAGTAATAGGAAACATAAGGACACTGAATTTCAAAAGAGCCAATTTCCCAAAACTGCGCTCTCTGCTAGAATATCAAATGGGATAGAACCCTGGGAACAAAGAACACGGAGGAGAAATGGGAGTGCTTCAAGAGCATACTAAACAAAGGGATTGACCAGTGCATTCCAAAGGGAAATAAATTTAAAAGAGCAAAACTAAACCCTGGGTGGCTAAACTCCAACTTAAAAATGCATATTAATGCAAAAAAAAAGGCTTTCAAAAAATACAAGACTGAGGGGTCATTGGCAGCATTCAAACATTACAAAGAGTGTAATAAGAAATGTAAAGACGAAATCAGGGCGGCTAAAATAGAACACGAGAGACATATAGCGGAAGAGAGTAAAAAGAACCCCAAGAAATTCTTTAAGTATATAAATAGTAAGAAAGCGGGGCCAGAACACATTGGCCCCATAAAAAACGACAAGGGAGATTTGGCCACAGACGACAGGGAAAAGGCGGTAGTGTTAAATAATTTCTTCTCTTCAGTCTTCACAAAAGAATTGGGGGGGCTACACTAACCCAGCTTGTAGGGTCAAACTAAACAACACACCTCAGGAAGTACCGCCATGGCTAACAGAAGATAGACTTGGAACTAAACTAGAGAAACTTAACATAAATAAATAACCGGGACCGGATGGCTTGCACCCGAGGGTTCTTAAAGAGCTCAGCCAGGTGATTGCCAGACCATTATTCATGATTTTTAAGGATAGTTTACAGACGGATATGGTGCCAGCTGATTGGAAAAAAGCCAACGTGGTACCAATATTTAAAAAAGGGCCGAGATATATCCCGGGTAACTATAGGCCGGTCAGCCTAACATCAGTAGTCTGCAAGATTTTGGAGGGGATGTTAAGGGACCACATACAAGACTTTAGTAATGAAAATGGTATTATTAGTAGTAATCAGCATGGATTCATGAAAAATCGTTCTTGCCAAACCAATCTATTAACCTTCTATGATGAAGTGAGCTGCCACCTAGATAAAGGTAAGCCTGTGGATGTGGTGTATCTGGACTTTGCAAAGGCCTTTTGACACAGTTCCCCACAAACACTTACTGTTCAAACTAAGGAAGGTAGGTATGAACCATAAGGTGAGTACCTGGATAGAGAACTGGCTCCAGGGGAGAGTGCAAAAGGTGGTGATTAATGGGGAGTACTCGGATTGGGCGGGTGTGGAAAGTGGGGTCCCCCAGGGTTCTGTCCTGGGACCAATCCTGTTTAATTTATTCATAAATGATCTAGAGGAGGGGATATCTAGTACAATCTCAGTATTTGCGGATGATACTAAACTAAGCATGCCAATATCTTCTATGCAGGATGTGGAAACCTTACAAGCGGATCTAAACAAAATAATGGGGTGGGCAACTACATGGCAGATGAGGTTTAATGTGGAAAAATGTAAAGTAATGAACTTGGGTGACAGAAACCAGAAAGCAAGCTACTCACTAGGGGGGGAACCTCTGGGTGAGTCTAAGATGGAAAAGGACCTGGGGGTACTGGTAGACAACAGGCTTGGCAGTGGCATGCAATGCCAAGCGGCTACAAGCAAAGCCAACAGAATACTGGGATGTATAAAAAAGGGGATTCACTCCAGAAATAAAGAGATTATTCTCCCTCTCTACAAGACTCTGGTCCGGCCACATCTGGAGTATGCGGTCCAGTTCTGGGCACTGGTCCTCAGGAAGGATGTGCTGGATCTGGAAAGAGTCCAGAGAAGGGCAACAAAAATAATTAGGGGAATGGAGGACATCAGCTATGAGGAAACACTACAAGCACTGAACTTATTCTCTCTGGAGAAGAGACGATTAAGGGGGGATATGATATCAATGTACAAATACTGTACTGGCGACCCTAGAATAAGGAACAAACTATTTAGAGAAAGGGAATACAATAAGACACGTAGTCACTCACTAAAACTAGAGGAAAGGCGGTTTAACATTAAAGTACGTAGGGGGTTCTTTACTGTCAAAGCAGTAAGGATGTGGAATTCTCTTCCGCAAACAGTCGTATCAGCAGGGAGCATCGATAGTTTCAAAAAACTATTAGATAGTTACATAGTTACATAGTAGGTGAGGTTGAATAAAGACAATAGTCCATCCAGTTCAACCTGTGTAGGTGTGTGTGGCTGTAATCATCTCACATACCCCTGAATGTTCTGATCCTTGAGACGTAAGTCTAAGAGTCTTTTGAAAGCCACCATACTACCCGCAGAAACCACCTCTTGTGGTAGAGAATTCCACAATCTTGTAGCCCTAACAGTAAAGAACCCCCCACGTTGCCTGAGGTTAAAACGCTTCTCCTCTAATCGCATTGTATGCCCTCGAGTCCTCATGCAATCCCTTCGAATGAACAGCTTTTTTTCTAAGCTGGGATCCCCATTAAGATATTTATAAATTGCTATCATGTCCCCCCTCAGACGTCTCTTCTCCAGGGAGAATAAATCGAGCGATTGTAGACGCTCTTCATAGTCAAGGTCCTCCAATCCCCTAATTAGTTTAGTTGCCCTTCTCTGGACTCTCTCCAGCTCCAACACATCCCTCCTGAGGACTGGCGACCAGAACTGGACAGAATACTCCAGATGCGGTCGGACCAGAGTTTTATAAAGTGGAAGGATTATAGACATTGCATGCTGTTGCCTAATCTATCATCAACCAAGACTCCCAGATCCTTCTCCATTTTTGATTCCCCCAAGGGTTCCCCTCCTAACGTGTATTGTGCTTTTATGTTTTTAGTCCCTAAGTGCAAAACCTTACACTTCTCCACGTTAAACCTCATTTGCCATGTCGTTGCCCACTCTGTAATTTTGTCCAGGTCATTCTGTAGGATATCTGCTTCATGCTGTGCAGTTATTGCTCTGGCCAATTTTGTGTCATCTGCAAAAACTGATATCGAACTACTGATCCCGACCTCAATGTTGTTTATGAATAAATTGAACAAGGTTGGTCCCAGGACTGAGCCCTGGGGCACCCCGCTTACTACCTCAGACCAGTCTGAGTATGCGCTGTTTATTACCACTCTTTGGACACGCCCTTTAAGCCAATTCCGTATCCAAGAGCAAACCCTGCTGTCGATACCTGCAGACCTTATTTTATGGGCACCTTAAAGACCACAACATACAGGGGTATACAATGTAAGGTTAACAGCAAACCCACACACACATCATAGGTTGAACTGGATGGACTGATGTCTTTTTTCAACCTCACTAACTGTTACTATGTAGCACAGACAGAAACCAAACAAATTACGCTGTAAGTTGTCGTTTTTATGTTTCTCCAAGAAAGGTCCTTTGTGTCATAAATTATTATGTGTTATTTGATGCATTTGTTTTTCTGATTGCCTGATTGAGCCCCTCTTCCTTAAAAAAATAAAAAAATAAAAATATATTCCCTTTTATAATACATTCTCTTTAAATTGTGTTTTGTTGTAAGACTTCACATCACTTCGCCCATCTGGGGAGAAAGGCCAGCTCTCCTCTATCTGTCAGCAAGTGGTGATGGGGCTCCCGCTTTTTATTCTGTCACTGAGCAGCTTAGTATAGCAGACTGATGAGGTCCCTTCAGCTGTAAATGACCTGTCAACCTTTGTTTGCTTAAGGCTTTGCCTAATTGGATTAACGAATGTGACAAGTTCATAGACCTAGTAGGATTTTCCATTCAGTGACTCAGTGACCTAATAATGAGTTTGCAAACAGCTAAGAAGCCACTCTGCCATATTAACAAACGCTTTTTTTCTGTTTTGATAGAAAATAATGTGAGAAATTATGCAACACTAGTGTGTGTGTGTCTGTGTGTGTGTATACACACACACAGTGCTCAGCATAAATGAGTACATACCTTTTGAAAAGTAAGATTTTATTCAACATCTCAATAAACACAAAAACTATTTCCAAACTGTAGACAAAACTGAGCTTTATAGAACATTTGTTTAGCTCATTACATGAAAGTAAGGTTAATAAAATAACATGGATTACAAAACCTTCAGTTTTACTCCAATTAGTTGATGCAAAAATGACAAACTTGGCCACTGAATCACTTGAACCCTGTTCTTCTTCAGAAATGCAACAGTGAGTGTTAATATATATATATATGTATATATATATATATATATATATATATATTGTGTGTGTGTGTGTGTGTGTATGTGTGTGTGTGTATGTATATATATATATATATATATATATATATATATATATATATATATATATATATATATATATATATATATATATATATATGGAGAGAGAGATTTAAATAGTAAATAATAATTTGGTTGACTTATTCAGAAATAAAATTGTATATCCTAAACAGTTAGCACCCCCCTTAATTCCCAATTCAAAATATTTATTTTTTATTTTTTTTATGGTTGGCATTATGCTGTCCATGATCCCATTATATAGGAGATCGGGCCTAATCTACTGACAACTATCCTATGTATGTGATCACGTAGCGAACATACAATGAATACATCAGTGATGCATGTGCATGCAGATTTAGCAGTTATATTTTGAGCGTTACATGAAATAAATATTAAACTAAAGAATGGCCAGATAAAGATTAGCTATTACTTTGTGCTGACAAGTCTGGTTAAGCTTCCAAAACTGGATTAGAAATGGCTTTCCGTTGTAACGCTCCTGCGTTTTTGTAGTAGGCTGGATTTGCAGCTGCAGAATCTCCACTCAGTAGTCATGTAGAGATGTGTTGAATAACCAGATCCAACTCTCCAGACTCATCACTGTGGGCCTGTCAGCTTCAGCATACAGATATACACACTCAATAAGATGTTCCTGGAGTGGTAGGATGTATATGATAGTATGAAGATGATGTGCTGAAGGGACAGGTGTGAACAGTGACAGAGATGGTAAGCACTTGATAGGAATGTTCAGGAGAGTATTAGATGGTATTAGGTAGAATGCAGATAGGTTAGTAATCGAGTATGGTAACAGGTGGTAAGGACAGCAGATGACAAATACAGGATAGACTAACCCAGTGCAAGGATAGATGGTAGTAGACTCAAGAGCTAGCAATCTATGTAACAGTGCAGATGATAGAATTAGTATGCATAGATAGTAACAGTCCTTAATGTGCAGAGGTAGATAGTGTAAGTAAGGTTATGGAGGATTCCCCTGTGGGGTACTTATCACTTAGTAAGGTTAGTAGTAGAAAGGTCCAGTAGTGAGGGAGTGATCCTGTAGCGAGATACAGGGATCAGTAGCGAGGTTCCGGTCTGTTCCAAGTAAAAGAAAGTAGCTGGAGGTTCCGGCAGCAAGACAAGCTTGTAAGCATGTGGACACACAGGCAGGTTGAACGAACAATGTGAGAGAGAACGCCGGCGGTTGAAATAGCCGCTCTGCGGTGCTCGGCGATGACGTCATTCTTCTTAAAGGTGTATGCGTACCACCTAATTAGAAAGGTGGGACGCATATTTGCAAAGAAAGTGGAAAATAAGGGTACCAGAGGTACCAGAATCTTACATCCGTGAGGTTAAGTGAAATTTTCTGTGCAAAGTCAGAAGCTCTAACTTCAGGGGACATGATAGTGATCTACAAATACATCAATGGCGATCCTAGCATAAGTAGAAAACTATTTAGTCCCAAGGAGAGCAAGAAGAGACGTGGTCACACAATGAGATTAGAGGAGAGGCGGTTTAACCTAATGCTGCGTAAGGGGTTCTTCACTGTAAGGGCGGTGAGAATGTGGAACTCTCTTCCACAAACGGTGGTAGCTGCGGGGAGTATGGCTACTTTTAAAAGACTTTTGGACATGCATCTCACAGATCACAACATTCAGAGTTCTAGGAAATGAGCAGGCCACTGACACAAACGCACACCTATACAGGTTGAACTGGATGGACTAATGTCTTTATTCAACCTCATCTACTATATATGAATGACATACTAAAATGACTAGCTAATGCTTTTACTTGGTTTCAAATCTAAACCCAGGACACTGAGGTCCAATCTACAGTATATCAGTAAACATGGAGATTGTCTTAAATACTTCATCTAAACACTGCAAATATAAAATTCACCATTATATAATAAATCTTGCAAATATCCTTTTTAATGCAATAATTTGTTAGCCACTGAAAACATCAGAACTAGAACACTAAAAGTAAATCTGTCAAGAGAGAAGAGAGAAATATGCCGTTAAGGGCCAACTCCAGACAAAGAAAACATTATCTCTTGCAGTGGGGATGTGATCGCACTACAAGGTTTAATTTCTCGTTTTGTCTAGGGGGGAATAGAAACAGTTTTACTTACCTTATCATTCTCTCCCCTGGCAGGTGGCGCTCCCCTACAATCTGGCAGAATCCTCTTGTTCATTGCAGGACTATGGACCCTGCTCTGGTCTTGATAGCATCAGAACTTTAGACTGGGTGCAGACACTGTTGGGGACAGTCTAGCTGTGGGGAAAATCAGGAAAGTAAACCTCCCTTTGTTTTTCCTCTTGGCGTGAACAAGCAATTGACCCTTTCAGTGGCACATCTCCGCATAGTGATAATTTTTTATTTGCCCAGAGTTGGACTTTATTGTCATTGCTAAACTCTCTGAAAATTCTAGTTGTCTGGCTTTTATGCTAATCCATTAGCTTCAGTATTTCCTGTCTCTGACCTAGAACAAATATGAAGAGCAGGATGGTAAGAGAATATCAGAAGTCTTGTCAATATGCTTGTTTCAGGGAAGTACTTCAATATAGGTTTGTCAAAGAGTTAGAATTACAGCTGAATTACATTTTTGGAATCAAGGTCTGCATTGGAAGCCTAAGGTTTACTGTAACATATGACCTCTTTCCTTTGCTATTATGTCTACTGTGCTGAATCCTTTTTTCTTGTTAATCCTATACACTGCAAGTCACCTCCGGACCGCCCACCGTGTATTTACTACTACTACTACTACTTTGACGGTAAATATAGGTTATGGCAGCTAACGTAAAAGTGGTCCCAGCGGCGGATTTGCCACTGATTTTGAAAAGAAAAAATTGTTTTTTTCTTTATTGCTTTTAAGTGTAAATGTGAGATCCAAGTTATTTTTGACCCCAGAGCTCCCATTAATAAGCAAGTGTGCTGCTTATTTCTATTACAATGGATGTTTACATTCCTTGTAATAGGAATAAAAGTGATCAATTACAGAGGGACAGTGTAAAAATAAAAAGTAAAATAAATAAGAAAACATTTTTTTAACCACTTGCCGACCACCCGTCGTAGTATTATGCTCGGCTGCGCTCAGTCACGTAGTTCTAAGTGACTTCGAGCATCTGGTTGTTTAGACACAGCGGGAGGCGGGCCACTGGAGGAGCGGCAGCGATTTTCGCTGCCCTCCAGCGATTGTCGGAGAAACCGAGAGAAGACCTCTTATGTAAACAAAGCAGGCGGATCTTCTGTCAGACAGGCAGGAAGAGACCAGCAGTTTCAGCTAAGCTGAAACTGCGATCTCTCTGTGCCTGTCACAGAACCATCACCCCACAAAGTGAGCAAGCACTTTAGGCATACATTTAACCCCTTTGATCACCCCCAGTATCCTTCCCTGCCAGTGATCCTTCCCTGCCAGTGTAATTTATACAGTAACAGTGCATATTATTTAGCACTGATTACTGTATTAGTGTCACTGGTCCCCAAAAAGTGTCAAAAATGTCAGCTAGGGGTCCGATCTGTCCGCCGCAATGTTGCAGTCCCACTAAAAATCGCTGATCGCCCCCATTACTAATGAAAAAAATAAAAATAAAAAGTCCAAAAATCTATCCTGTAGTTTGTAAATGCTATAACTTTTGGGCAAACCAATTAAAATACGCTTTTTGGGATTTCTTTTACCAAAAATATGTAGCAGAATAATAATTGAATTTTTAAATTTTTTTTTATTGGGAATGTTTTATAGCAAAAAGTAAAAAATATAGCATTTTTTTTTTTTCAAAATTGACGCTCTTTTTTTTGTTTATAGTGCAAAATCTAAAAACCGCAGAGGTGATCAAATACCACCAAAAGAAAGCTCTATTTGTGGGAAAAAAGGACATCAATTGTATTTGGGTACAGTGTCGCGCAACCGCGCAATTTTCCGTTAAAATAACGCAGTGCCGAATCGCAAAAAATTGCCTGGTCATTAAGGGGGTAAAACCTTCAGGGGCTGACGTGGTTAAAGCGCCCCGTCCCTCCGAGCTTGCACGCAGAAGCAAACGCATATGCAAGTCGTGCTCACATATGTAAACTGTGTTCAAACCACACATGTGAGGTATAAACGCGATCGTTAGAGCGAGAGCAATAATTTTAGCACTAGACCTCCTCTGTAACTCTAAACTGGTAACCTGTAAAAATTTTTAAAACGTCGACTTGGGAGATTTTTGAGTACCAAAGTTTTTCGCCATTCCACGAGCGTGTGCAATTTTAAAGCATGACATGTTAGGTATCAATTTTTTCAGTGTAACATTATCTTTCACATTATAGATAGAAATTGGGCTACCTTTTACTGTTTTTAAATTTTTTTTTAACTCAAAAAAGTGTTTTTTTCCAAACAAATTGCATTTGTAAGACTGCTGCACAAATACGGTGTGAAAGTATTGTAATGATCTCCATTTTATTCTCTAGGGCCTCTGCTAAAAAAAATCTATAATGTTTGGGGGTTCTAAGTAATTTTATAGCAAAAAATACAGATTTTAAATTGTAAACTACAAGTGTCAGAAATAGGCCTGGTCCTTAACCACTTACCGCCCGCCCGCCGTCATATGACGGCGGGACGGTGCGGCTATTATCCTGGGCGGCCGTCATATGACGTCCGCCCATTCAAGCAGGGCAGGCGCGCGATCGCGGGCGCGCCGCCGTGCATTGCCGGTGTCGGCGTGTCCCCGGGACACAGCCGATCACCGGCAGGGGGGAAACAGCCAATAGGCATGGCTGTTTCCCACGTGATCGGCTGTGTTCCAATGACACAGCCGATCACAATGGAGGCGCCCGGGAGATGACCGCGCATGCGCGATCGGGAGCGCGCAGCGCGGTCATGTCGGTGGCACTGTGTTCCGTAGGAACACAGCTGTCACCGGCAGTAGTAAACAGTCACTGACAGTGACTGTTTACTATGTGATCGGCTGTGAATCCATTCACAGCCGATCACAAAATGTAAACAAAGAGCAGTAACTCAGTGTTACTAGCTCTTCTCTCCCCATACAGTTTCCAGTATGAGGGGAGAAGAGCTAGAAATAGTGAGTTACTGCTCTGTACCCCTGTAAAAAGTAAAAAGCACACAAATAAAGGTCCCCCACACACAGTCCTCAGCCCCCCCCAATGTCCCCTGTCACCCAACAGTCACCTCATCAGTGCCCAGAAATTGACACCCATAACGTTCACATGTGAGAGTAGCGATCGCAGGCAGAATAACCGCGATTCTGCCCGCGATCCAGAAATCATTGCAAATTGCGGGACGCCTGTGCGCTGCCCGTGATTTGCAATAGCACCCCAAACGCTGTGCGATGTTGCCGCCATTTCCGCCTGCCGAATCACGGTAACATCGCGCAAACATCGCATGACGCCCAAAAAAGGTACAAGAGTTTCTTTGGAGCGTCATGCGTTGTTTGCTTGATGTTACCTCGATTCGGCAGGCGGAAATCGCTGCAACATCGCACAGCGTTTGGGGTGCTATTGCAAATTACGGGCAACGCACAGGCGTCCCGCGATTTGCAATGATTTCTGGATCACGGGCAGAATCGCAGTGATTCTGCCCATGATCGCTACGCTCACATGTGAATGTAGCCTAAAGTTCACCGGTCACCAGAGACTGCCATCAGTACCGCCGTGCACCGTCACCTGTCACCCATCAGTGACCATCGCCCGTCACCTGTCACCCCATCAATCACCGTCACCTGTCACCCCATCAGTCATCGTCACCTGTCACCCCATCAGTGATCGTCACTTGTCACCCCATCAATCATCGTCACATGTCACCCCGTCAGTGATTGTCATCTGTCACCCCATCAATCATCGTCACTTGTCACCTCATCAATCATCGTCACCTGTCACCTCATCAATCATCTTCACCTGTCACCCCATCAGTCATCGTCACCTGTCACCCCATCAGTCATCGTCACCTGTCACCCCATCAATCATCGTCACATGTCACCCCGTCAGTGATTGTCATCTGTCACCCCATCAATCATCGTCACTTGTCACCTCATCAATCATCGTCACCTGTCACCTCATCAATCATCTTCACCTGTCACCCCATCAGTCATCGTCACCTGTCACCCCATCAGTCATCGTCACCTGTCACCCCATCAGTCATCGTCACCTGTCACCCCATCAGTCATCGTCACCTGTTTGCCATATACATGCAATCACTTACTGACCGCCTAACGACTATATGCGTCGGCCATTAAAAGCTAAATACTGGGGTTATGGCAGCAGATAGCCCCCATAACCCCGGTATTTTTTGAAACGGCGGGCGGTCGGCTTTCAGATAAGGGTGGTCCCAGTGGCGGATTCACCGCGGAATTACCCTTACGGTGCAGGGGAAGAGGTGCCCCCCCCCTCCTGCCGCGTCCCAGACGTTTTCCCAGCTTACCGGACCCGCCGGCAGCGGGGAAAACTATCCGGTCCCGGATCCTCAGAGACAGGAAGTCGAGTGAGGGCAAGATGGCCCTCACTCAACTCTATGGTCTTGGAGGACCGGAGCTACGTCAAAAGACGTTGCCTAGCAACCGGTTTAAAGGGCCGCTTTTTTTTTTTGCTTTTTTTTTTTTCCTCTTTCAACAGTTTTTTATTTTTTTTTGCTTTTTTAGTGTAGTTGTGAGGTGTGAGGTCTTTTTGACCCCAGATCTCACAATAAAGAGGACCTGTGATGCCTATTTCTATTACAAGAGATGTTTACATTCCTTGTAATAGGAATAAAAATGATCAAAACATTTTTTTTTTTTAAACTGTGTAAAAATAAAAAAATAATAAATAAAATAAATAGGAAAAAAAAAAAAATTAAAGCGCCCTGTCCCCGTTAGCTCGCGCGCAGAAGCAAACGCATACGCAAGTCCCGCCCACATATGTAAACGGTGTTCAAACCATACATGTGAGGTATCGCCGCGATCGTTAGAGCGAGAGCAATAATTTGAGCCCTAGACCTCCTCTGTAACTCTAAGCTAGTAACCTGCAGAAATTTTTAAAATGTTGCCTATGGGGATTTTTAAGTACCAATGTTTGGCGCCATTCTGTGAGCATGCGCAATTTTGAAGCATGACATGTTGGGTATCTAATTACTCAGCGTAACATTATCTTTCACATTATGGAAAAAAATTGTGCTAAATTTACTGTTTTCTTATGTTTTAGTTCAAAAAAGTGAATTTTTTTTCAAAAAAACCGCATTTGGAAGACTGCTGCGCAAATATGGTGTGATAAAAAATATTGCAACGATCTCCATTTTATTCTCTAGGGTCTCTGCTAAAAAAAAATATATAATGTTTGGGGGTTCCAAGTAGTTTTCTAGCAAAAAAAAATGATTTTAGCTTGTAAACACCAAGTGTCAAAAATAGGCCCAGTCTTAAAGTGGATAAATGGACAACTTTGTGTAAAGCGCTACTTGGATGTTAGGCCTATGTATGTGGCCAGGCTGTGAAAAAGTGTTACACATGTGGTATCGCCATACTCAGGAGGAATAGCAGAATGTATTTTGGGGTGCAATTTTTGCTATGTACATGCTATGTGTTAGAAATATTGCATAAATGGACAGCTTTGTGTAAAAAAAATGTGTTTTCATTTTCTTTCCACATTTTCCAAAAACTTGTGGAAAAAAATTACATATTCAAAAGACTCATTATGCCTCAAAAATTATACGTTGGGCTGTTTGCTTTCTAAAATGGGGTCATTTTATGGGGGTTTCCATTGTCCTGGTGCTCCAGGGCCTTCAAAAGTGCGATAGGTTGTCAGGAAATTATATGTGTAATTTGTGCTCCTAGAATGCCGGACGGGGCTACTTGAATGTTAGGCCTCTGTATGTGGCCAGGCTGTGAAAAAGTCTCACACATGTGGTATCGCCATACTCAGGAGGAGTAGTAGAATGTGTTTTGGGGTGTAGTTGCAAGTATACATGTGCTGTGTGAGAGAAATAACCTGTTAATACGGCAATTTGTAAAAAAAAATAAAAAAATAAATAAAAATCTTCATTTTGCAAAGCATTGTGGGAAAAAATTACAACTTCAAAAAACTCACCATGCCCCTTTATTAAATACCTTGGAATGTCTACTTTCCAAAAAGGGGTCATTTGGGGGGTATTTGTACTTTCCTGACTTTTTAGTGTCTCAAGAAATGAGATAGGCCTTCAGTACATCAGGTGTGATCAAGTGTGATCAATTTTCAATGATTCGCACCATAGCTTGTGGACTCTATAACTTTCACAAAGACCAAATAATATACACTTACTTGGGTTATTTTTACCAAAGATAAGTAGCAGTATAAATTTTGGCCAAAATTTGTGAAGAAAAATTACTAATTTGCAAAATTTTATGACAGAAACAAAGAAAAATGCGTTTTTTCACAATATTTTCAGTCTTTTTTTATTTATAGCACAAAAAATAAAAAACCCAGTATTGATCAAATACCATCAAAAGAAAGCTCTATTTGTGTGAAAAAAAGGACACAATTTTTGTATGGGTACAGTGTTGCATGACTGAGTAATTCTCAGTCAAAATGTGAGAGCGCTGAAAGCTGAAAATCGGTCTGGGCAGGAAGGGGGTGAAAGTGCACTGTAGGCAAGTGGTTAAGTGGTTAAACCTGAACTACGGGAATGTATCACAAACAATCCTTGCAGTGGGCCTCTTTCTTGCCTGAGTCTTTGCTCTGGTTTGCTTCATGTGTTCCTCTCCTCTCCCTGAAGTTCCAGTTTGTGGATGGGGCCATATGTAATGCAAGGCTATTTGTCCCGCATTGAATGGTAACAGCAGCTCAAAACACCTTAGAGAGGAGGCTGCGGGAACCAGTCGCAAAGACAGAGAGCTTGCAAGAGCCAAGAGTAAGGTAGATATTTTTTCTTTTCTGTGCACCCCAAGACTACACAAGCATTTAACCCTTGCAATGTAGAAAGGTCCCAACACAAGGGTTGTTTTTATCACAGTTCAGCTCTGCGCAAATTTGTTTGAAGACTCTTTGGCCTCGTTCAAACATGCATACTTAAATGTTCACCTGTGCAAATATAAAATTACAGACTGTAAATTGCATTTCATTGAAAGTGGTAATAAAGCAGTAATAAACACAAAAAGGAAAATGTAATATATTGCAGCTTTCCAATCCCTAAATGTGGTGGCTGCATTATTTTTTATTTTTTTTACTTGGTGATATTGCAAGTAACCCCTCCTGTATTTGGGTGTTTCCACTTCACTGGAAGAGAAATGGAAACACCTTTGGACAGCAACATTAACAGTCTAGGGAGAAGGTAGTGTTAGATGCACTAGCAGATTTAGATGGATTTTACCAACAAATTAAAGCTGAACTAGCAGTCTAAAGCCTGCCATAGATGGTTTGAATCAAGGCCAGTTCAGCAGGGACTGGCCGAGATTCAATCCATGTATGGGCAGGTCTGTTTAAAAATGTGTAGGCATACATGTGAATTTGATCAGACTAGTTGAACAAAGACTACTTGGTGAAGGTGGGCTCTTGCCATTATGTGCAAGTATGCTTTCAAATTTGGCAAACGTATCTACATGGAGTAAAAGGAGCATGGTTTTAGTTCCATGACTATGTGCAACGTTGATAAGATTTAGATGAGACATATGTTGTCACAGACCTCTCTTCTAGGTCAGTGTTTCTCAACCTTTTTTCAGTCGGGCCACCCTTTGAAAGCATATTTAGTCTCGAGGCACCCCAGTCTAATGGGCCATACAAGCTATACAATTGTCTTTAGATTTACTAAAACCATATATTATGAGGTCAAATCTAAACACTTTCAATTTGTATGCAATCAGGCAGGTCCTTGCACTACATAGTTAAAGGTAAATCTAGAAATCAAGAAAATTTAACAACAAAAGTTGTATAGTGTGCATCCAGCTTTAGGCAGGTAGTTGCGGGTGCGAGAATCGGAGCTGTTCCCACACCTGCAACCACCCACAGCTTAAACATGTTGCTCTTTACAGATGTGTGGGGTTGTCATTCATTTCTAATAGCACCTGCACCCATCTAAAAACAACACATTTGCAGATGTGGGAACCGCTTGGAAATTGCATGGTGCAAATACTCAATGCGACTTCCTAGCCACTGTTTTAAAAATGATGCAGGAACCATTTTCCTGCATGAAACACAGGCACAGTGGCCTATACAAAGGAATGAGCTGTCGTGCCCAAGCAAACACAGCCCGTAGAGCCACAATAGCATGAACCTAGCCTAAGAGCTCACTGACATGTTAGGTTGGGGGGTGGTAAAACAATGCAACTGGGCCACAGTTTTACCACCCCAGCTGCTTTCTCTTTACCTGCAGAGGCAGCAGCCAGGGCTGTACACATGCTGTAGCCCCAATGCTTTGTGGCTATGACAGAAATTCTACCCCATGTTGCGTTTGGCGGGCATTACTGATGAATGGGAACTTGCTGCAACCCCTGTGCACTGCATGCAGTTGCAGCACAATGGTGGTGCATTTAGAGAGTAAAACAGGCAGTGAAAAGGCGACATATTGCCTCCTCACTGTCTGTCAAATGCCGCTGAAAAACGGTCTGAGAATGAATTGCTTTTCAGTGGAGCAGCTTTCTCTACCGCTATTTTGAAGGAGCCCTGAAAAAGCAGTCCTGCTAGCTAAAGCTGGATACACACTATACAATTTCCTATAGATTTTTTTTTCCTTTAGATTTACCAAAATCATATAATATGAGGTCAAACCTAAACACTTTCAATTTGTATGCAAGCAGGCAGGCCCTTGCACTACATAGTTAAAGGTAAATCTGAAGGAAATCAAGCAACAAAGTTGTATAGTGTGTATCCAGCTTTAGAAAAGCAGTTCTGATCATACAAAGTGTAGGGTTCAGGATCAAAAGTAACATACAGACATCCACAAATACGACACATGCTGTACATACACATATATATATATATATATATATATACACACACACACACACACCCTCATAGGTTTACATACCCTGGCTGAATTTATGATTTCTTTGCCATTTTTCCAAGAATATGAATGATAACACAAAAACTTTTCTTTCACTCATGCTTAGAGTTTGGCTGAAGCCATTTTATTATCAATCAACTTTTTAAATCATAAATGACAACAGAAACTACTCAAATGACCCTGATCAAAACTTTACATACTCTGGTGATTTTGGCCTGATACCAAATGTTGGCACAAAGGGGTTTAAATGGCTATTAAAGGTAACCATTCTCACCTGTGATCTGTTTGTTTGTAATTAGTGTTTGTGTATAAAAGGTCAATGAGTTTCTGGACTCCTGACAGACCCTGAATCTTTCATCCAGTGCTGCACTGACGTTTCTGGATTCTGAGTCATGGGGAAAGCAAAAGAATTGTCAAAGGATCTGCGGGGAAAGGTAGTTGAACCTGCACCGCTGTAATCAAAAAAAGGTTTAACTGGTGGCGAAAATAATCTTTTACCAAATGCCTGCTTTGTTGAGGAAGTTTTTGGTCACTTTGCTGTGGCACCCCTGGAACTCTTCAGGGCGCACCAGGGTGCCGCAGCACCCCGGTTGAGAAACGCTGTCTAGATAATGGAAAAAATGCCTTTTTTTATCTTTAATGATTATATGGAAATAATGAGTTTAGCCCTGTGCTCTCAATCTTTCCTGCACTCTTCCACTGGCTCCAAACAACAGTCTAGGGGTTTCTTTTTGGGTTTTTTTTTTTTTTTTTGGCAATGCTGAACTCCTATAGGGATAAGACGCATGGGATTCCCGGTAAATTTTTGAACTAAACAACTTGAGGAATCCTAACTTCTGGCTGCGCCAACCAAAATTGAATGCGCTACAGTTTCTCTGTGCTGTTGGTGACTTGTACTCCTCCCAGAGTTTAAAGCTACACAGTCATTCTTCTTTAGCACTGAGGTCATCTACTCACATAGCCACAGGATCTTTGTTTGCCTCCTGTCGATATCCACGAGGCTCTTGCTAGTGAGGGAGATGTAGACTCACACCATAATAGGACAGCTGTACCCTTTCCCACCAACTACCTCCTGGTCCTCTCCAATGAACTTCCTCCCGACCCAATTGATCCCTGCACTTGAACTTGCAAATAGGCCCCTCAGCTAAGCCTAGCTGGGACCTCCTGTTTTCGCAATGGCTTCTCTAGCACCCCTGCCCCATGGGGGGCTGAGAGTCTGTTGCAGGGGTCTCCTCCAGCAGGACTGGACCCAGGAACAGTGCAGTGCTTCCTTAGGCTTCAGACTATTTTTTGGCTCCCAAAAGAAAGGGGGAATGGTCTGACACTAGCCATTGTGTGCACCTTCATCCCTAATTCAAATGCAAAGAAAAGAGTGCCCAGATGGGACTTTAATTGAGGTGCACGCAATAGTCACTACTATGGAATAATGAATGTTTTGGTTTATTATAAAAACATAACTGAATATGAACAAGTAACAGATGTCAAGATATTAATACAAAACATGATCAACATGACATGATTACAGAGCAACATACATATGAAGCAATAGACTTAGTATATAGCTTTAATTGAGTAAAAACATACAATAAAAGTATAATGGTTAATGCACAGGCCAATGAGCATCTGTGCAAGGCATATGTAGCAGTAATACATGAGTAGAATGTCTTGGACTAAAATTCAACAGAACATCTTGTAGAAAACCGGACGCGTTTTGTGGGTCTGGTTGCCCACTCATCAGGAGTAAATAATGATGTAAGCCTGTCAAAGACAATAGTGCACATGTTATAAAATAGCCAACAAGTATGGAATATCAACAAGTGTATGACCCAAGTGGGGAAAACCATACTTACATGCGGCTAAATATGACTAGTGGAGGGAATGCTGTCATGTGGCGAAGGTACCATAAGTCTGACCCGGGAGCTGAAGGGACAAGGATTGGGGGCAAAGGGATGGAGAGCCAGGCGAGAAGACGTGTGATATGAAAGTATGATGATAGTAATGTGACACCAACTGAAAAACGCATGGATAAACATCTCAGTATTAAAAAAAAAAAAAAAATGTGTGAACTGTATCACGTAGTGATGACAGAAAAAATTATTGATGTCCAAATATATTACAAGTATAGATATATATGGTATCACATGGTAATAGCAGAAAAAGGTAATGGTGTGAAAAAATGTTGCAAAAAAAACAGATGAAAATAAAACCAAGAGAGAAAGGGTGAGAAAACTGAGATCACATCACCTGGTGCTAATCTGATAGACAGAGGAGTGAAGGGAATAATACAAGGTGTAGAAATTAGTAGAGCTTGGTGTGTGATCCAACTTGGTAAATTGGCACTGACTGAACTTGCATAGAAATGTAACAAAGTATTAAAAGTGTATAAGCTGTAACACAAAAGTGACAGCAAAATAAAATATAGAGTATATAGGAAAAAATAAAAAATAAAAAAATGAAGATAAAAATAAAAAATACAAAATAAGTAAAAAATTAAAAAATGTTTTTCTTATTTTACATATGTGCATGTAAAAATATATAATCCAGTCAGACCCAAGAGGGACCAAAAAACAGAAAGAAACTATGATATCTACACCGTGTAAGTGGTGGGAAACAGAAAGTGAGAATGGTGTCCTAAAGGTGAGGAGACCAAAGGATGCAAGGGAAAAAGTAAAGACCTTGAAAGAAGTTGTTGAGGAAGATACAATGATGTGCCAAGAAAACGAATGTGGAGGATTGCCAAAACATGATGGGAGTTGAGAGTGTGCAAAGCATTCCTCATCTGAAAATCCATAGCGAATGCAGGCAAATCCTGTCCCTAACGCCATGTGATGGTGTAAAGGGCAGTCAGACGCCAACTGGCATGTGTCCGTCCAAAAGGGGATTGCCAGCTCACGCTGGCAACCACAACCAAAGATGGAATCACTGCTTGCACGTGTGGACGCCGCAGATGTGGCCGTTCAAATGAACAGCGGGGACATGGCGCCGATATATATATATATATATATATATATATATATATATATATATATATATATATATAGGTGACTCCGCCCACAAAGGGAGGGGACAGCAAGGGGAAAGAGAAAAATTCTTCTTTCCCATGATATATCGCAGCTCCCGGTGCAGACAGTGTCCTGCCACTAGAGGGAGCACCCTAAAACCACTAAGTCACTGAGATGCTGGATATGCACCAACAACCAGAAAATGTAAAAAGAAATATCTAATGTATAACTTGTAAGGCCCATATAGAAAAATTACATTGGTCGGACTGAAGCAGTGTGAGACCATAAGCGGGCAATGGGTGTCTTTGTAACGCTCCGGCGTTTGTTTAGTGGAATGGATATGCAGCTGCAGAATTTACACTCAGTAGTCGTGTAGAGATGTGTTGAATCACCATATCCAACTCTCCAGACTCCATGGAACTTTGGGTATTGGTAGACTGCA
Organism: Pelophylax lessonae; assembly: GCF_965119305.1. Taxonomy (NCBI): domain Eukaryota; kingdom Metazoa; phylum Chordata; class Amphibia; order Anura; family Ranidae; genus Pelophylax; species Pelophylax lessonae. Next base: position 143,313,668 of record NC_138777.1, read on the forward strand.
AAGTAGACCAGATGGTTTTGTAGTGTCAATTTTGGACCTTGCACAGATGTCACATGAGGAAACAAATTTTTGTACAGACGTCTTCATATCAGGCCACCAAAATTGCCTGGTGAGCAAATTGAATGTCTTAGTCATACCCATATGTCCTGCCATAGGTACGTCATGTGATAATTCTAAGATCTTGGTACGCATACCAGGAGGTATGTAGAGTTTGTCGTTAAAGTAGAGGAAGCCTTCTGCATCAGCACTTAGTTGTGGTGGTGGTGAATCCAGTCCTATACTGTGCAGAATCTCTTCCTTCAAGGAACGAACACCACCAATAATACGGTCATGGGGTATTATAGGAAGTGAAGGGATTTCGGCGCAGTTATCTTCGGTTAGGCGTGATAGCGCATCCGCTTTTTTGTTTTTGTCTGCAGGCGTGTAGGTCACTAGGAAGTTGAATCTTAGGAAGAATAATGACCAACGTACCTGCCGGTGGGAAAGAGTCTTGTTGGTCTGAAGGTATTGGAGATTCTAATGATCTGTATATATGAGTATTGGCAATCGAGTACCTTCAAGTAAATGTTGCCAATTTTCTAGTGCCAATTTTATGGCAAGCAACTCTTTTTCACCCACTGGGTAATTCACCTCTGGGCTACTTAGTGATTTAGAGAAAAAAGCAACTGGGTGGAGTGATGAAGTATTCGTTGGTCGTTGAGAAAGAACTGCTCCTACAGCCATATTTGACGCATCTACCTCCAGGATGTATTGAAGGGATGCGTCTGTATGGCGTAGTATGGGAGCAGAAGTGAAGCTTGATTTTAACAAGCGGAAAGCTTTATTTGCTTCTTCAGACCATTTGAATGGTTTCTTTACACTTGTAAGTTGTGTGAGTGGTCTCACAATAGAAGAGAAGTTCTTGATGAACTTCCTATAGAAGTTTGAGAATCCAAGGAATCGTTGTAATGCCTTACGAGTTGTTGGTACAGGCCAATCCAGTATACATGATATCTTGCTCATATCCATCTTGATACCGTTCTTAGATATGATGTATCCTAGGAATAGTACTTCTTCCTTGTGAAATAGGCATTTTTTTAATTTTACGTATAAGTTGTGTGCGAGTAATCTGGATAGCACAAGTCTTACATGTCTTACATGTTCGGACAAGGACTGAGAATAAATGAGTATATCATCCAGATATACCACAACACAAACATCAAGTAAGTCTCTGAAGATGTCATTTATGAATCGTTGAAATGCTGCGGGAGCATTACACAACCCAAAAGGCATCACTAGATATTCGAATAATCTGTATCTGGTTCTGAATGCCGTCTTCCACTCATCCCCATTACGTATTCGGATAGGGTTGTATGCCCCTTTTAGGTCCAATTTTGAAAAGTAGGTAGCTCCGCGCACTTGTTCAATAAGTTCGGGAATGAGAGGTAAAGGATAGCGATCCTTTATCGTAATGGTATTTAATTGCCTATAGTCTATAATAGGCCTGAGACTTAAATCCTTATTGCGGACAAAGAAAAGTCCTGCAGCTGTGGAAGAAGTAGGGGTCTAATAAACCCTTTCGCTACTAAATTCTCATCCAAGTATTCCTTGAGATGAGAAAGTTCATCCTGAGAAAGAGGATAAACATGACCGAAAGGTAGTTTACTATTAAGGAGTAGATCAATAGAACAATCGTAGTCCCTATGGGGAGGCAATACATGAGCATTTTTTTTCAAGGAAGACTTCTGATAGATCCTGATAACATGGTGGTGGTGAAATTTCATCTGACACCATGGACAGGATTTTTTTATGTGATTGAAGGTTACACGTGGTCTCGCAGTAGTGAGAGGGGAAGGTTAAAGTCCGTGTTTTCCAATCAATGATTGGTTGATGTATGTGTAACCAGGGAAGTCCCAAAATAATGGGAAAATGGGGTGAAGGTAATACATCAAAAGTGGTGGTCTCAGCATGAGACTCGTTAGCAGTAGCAAGGAGTGCTTGTGTCTGATTGGTAATTGGACCAGAAGATAACGGAATACCGTTAATAAAACTAACAGAGACAAGTTTAGATTTTGAAATAATAGGTATTTTATTTAAAGCAACAAAACTAGTGTCAATGTAGTTCCCACAAGATCCTGTGTCGATCATAGCCTTGGTGGTGATCCTATTATGGTCCCACTGTAAGGTCAAATGAATAAAAAGATAGGGATTACAAAAAGAAGTCGTTAATCCCCCCAGCAAGACATGTGAACACTCACCCTCTTTTTTGCGGACAAGGGGACAGACGCTTATTAAATGATCCGGGGAGGCGCAGTACATGCAGAGTTTTTCAGATCTTCTCCTAGCTCGTTCAGTAGACGATAATGGTGGGCGTATGGTTCCTACTTCCATAGGAGTAGGGTCAACGGGCGAAACCCGAGAAGGATTGGATAATGGTATTCCCATTTTCTCAGCCTTTCTTTCTCGCAGTTGCCTGTCAATATTGATGCTGAGTTGTATTAAGGCATCCAAAGTGCCAGGTAAATCCGCTCGGGCGAGCTCGTCTTTAACGGCTTCTGATAACCCGAGTCTGAACTGGGTTCGCAAAGATGCATCATTCCACCCTGAATCAAGGGTCCATCTTTTGAACTCTGCTACGAAGTCTTCAACAGGTCTCCTTCCTTGTTTTAAAGCCCTCAATTGGCTGTCAGCAGTACTCTGCCTATTTGGGTCTTCATATAGGCTAGCGAGTTCTGCTAAAAATAAAGGATAGGAGTTAAGAAGAGGGTCATTTTTCTCAGAGAGAGTCTGCCCAAGCCCGTGGATCACCCGACAAATATGAGATAGTGGTGCAGACTTTAATTTGGTCTGTAGTGTAAGTACGAGGTTTTAGATTAAAAAGCAATTGACATGCATTTTTAAATTCACAAAATTTTTTTCGATCACCTGTAAACACTAGAGGAGGGTTTATTTTGGGCTCACGAGGTTGAGCAGCAGTAAGCTGTGAAATACGAGCTACCTGCTGTCTCAAGGTCTGATTTTCATTTTTCACTTCGGTAAGGGAAAGGATTAATGCATCTACCTTTTGTGTTAGTTGTAACACATGAGTGGCTAATTCTGCTGAATCCATTTTTTTTCTGGTTCGTACAATCTGTAACGCTCCGGCGTTTGTTTAGTGGAATGGATATGCAGCTGCAGAATTTCCACTCAGTAGTCGTGCAGAGATGTGTTGAATCACCATATCCAACTCTCCAGACTCATCATTGTGGCCCAGCCTGCCTCAGCATGCAAATATACAGGCACTCAGTTAAGGTGTTCCTGGAGTGATAGGTTGTTTACGATAGTATAGAGGTGATGTGCTGAAAGGACAGGCGTGAGTAGTGATAGCAATTATAGGCACTCAATAGTAATGTTCAGGAGTGTTAGCAGATGGTGATAGATAGTATGCAGATAGGTTAGCAATCATGTACAATTAACAGGTGGTAGGGGACAGCAGATGAAGTGTACAGGAATTGCTAACTCAGTGCAAGGATATAGATGGTAGTAGACTCAAGACCTAGCAATCTATGTAACAGTGCAGATGATAGAAATAGTAATGCATAGATAGCAACAGTCTTTAGTATACAAGAGTAGATAGTGCAAGTTGATAGGAAGGAATCCCCTGCGGGGTACTTATCACTAGTTGGTTTTAAAGAGATGAGGGGTCCGGTAATGAGGAGAAGGATCGGTAGCGAGATACAGGATCCGTAGCGAGATACAGGAAATAGCTGGAGGCTTCGGCAGCGTCAGACAAGGCTGTGTAACAAGCGGTTTGTACGAACACCTTGTGAGTGAAAACCGGCGATTGAAATAGCCGCTCAGAGCGGTGCCTAGTGATGACGTCACGAGATTTAAAGGGACAGGTAGCTATATGCGGAAGAAATGGGCTGGAAGGGTACCGAAGGTACCAGAATCTTACAGTCTTCCACCTGGAACATACTAGAAAGAAAGGGGGAATGGTCTGACACTAGCCATTGTGTCCACCTCCATCCCTAATTCAAATGCAAAGAAAAGAGTGCCCAGATGGGACTTTAATTGAGGTGCACGCAATAGTCACTACTATGGAATAATGAATGTTTTGGTTTATTATAAAAACATAACTGAATATGAACAAGTAACAGATGTCAAGATATTAATACAAAACATGATCAACATGACATGATTACAGAGCAACATACATATGAAGCAATAGACTTAGTATATAGCTTTAATTGAGTAAAAACATACAATAAAAGTATAATGGTTAATGCACAGGCCAATGAGCATCTGTGCAAGGCATATGTAGCAGTAATACATGAGTAGAATGTATTGGACTAAAACTCAACAGAATATCTTGTAGAAAACTCGACACGTTTCGTGGGTCTGTTGGCCCACTCATCAGGAGTAAATAATGATGTAAAGATTTGATAATGAAATCATGATTTTTTGGCTCCCCGACCACCTACTGGGCATACATCCCCAGGGATTACCTGGAGTCCCATAAATATTCAGGCTGTCTATGCTGCTCAGTAGCCTGTGAGACACTGAGCAGCCCTAACCAATTAACCACTGCTCCACTGGTTACAGAAGAGCTAGCTAAATTTACCTAACACCCTACACTACACGAAGAGGATGCTACAAACTTTTTGAGGGTGGCTGAAGTGTGCCTGGTGTCTTCTTTGAAAGTCAATAGGAAGACATTTCAATAAGATGCAACAAAAACATTTGGGAAGCAAAGGTCAGGTGATGCAGAGTAATACTGCTTAAACCAGCAAAGGTGTTGCAATTTATTTACCCTGAAAGGGAACAAGCTTGACCTAATAAATAACTTTAGGTTTTTTTTTTTTTTTCAGAATTAGCGTAGGTCCTATGTAGAAGGTGAGTGCTGGTTCTGTAATGTAAGATAGCACAAGGGTGTGCTCAGAGTGTGATGGAGTTTATGCACTGGCACTAATGATTAAAAAGACTACATATGCACTTCTGTGTGAACAGAGTGGGCACTTGTAGTTCATATGCTTCTTCACCGATGCTAATGACTTTGATTTATTTTAGGATTGTCATAGACTTTATTCATTCATTTGTATCATCATTGTTTACACATTTATTTGTGGCATATTGACACTTTTCATGGATACATAGTTACATAGTGAAGTTGAAAAAGACACTAGTCCATCTAGTTCAACCAACAAGTAAAAGATATTGAAAAACCCCATATACAGAATCCTATACCCACAGTTTATGCAGAGGAAAGCAAAAAAGACCCCAATAAAGGAAGATCCAGTTTGCTTCAGTGGGTAAAAAAAAAATTCTTCCCAGATCTCCCGGAAGGCAAAGTTACATAGCAACAATATTGGCGCAAACATAGGCACGGTGTTGGATCCTGGAGATCGTGGCACAAGGTCACAGTTCATATATAGGTTCATTAGAGGAAGTCCATAAAGTCACTAGGATGCTCACTGTAGTGGCAGCTTGTGTGAGGGTAAGAAGCAACTCTAAAGAACAGTAAATACGAAAACACAAGCGCCTCCTAAGTGTAGCATGTCGGAAATTTGAGGTTAAAAAGGAGTGTTACACACAAAGGTATGCGTATGGTAGGCTTTGAGCACTGTGGTATCAGTCCTCCGCATCAATGTCCTGGGGGTACCTGGTGAATGCCACACCGCCAAGCTGCCATGACGTCCCTTCCAGATGCATGGCAGATGAGGTTTAATGTTGAAAAATGTAAAGTAATGCACTTGGGGGCCAGAAACCAGAAAGCAAGCTACTCACTAGGGGGGGAACCTCTGGGTGAGTCTAGGATGGAAAGGGACCTGGGGGTACTGGTAGACAACAGGCTTGGCAGTGGCATGCAATGCCAAGCCGCTGCAAGCAAAGCCAACAGAATACTGGGAAGTATAAAAAAGGGGATTCACTCCAGAAATAAAGAGATTATTCTCCCGCTCTACAAGACTCTGGTCCGGCCACATTTGGAGTATGCTGTCCAGTTCTGGGCACCGGTACTCAGGAAGGATGTGCTGGAATTGGAAAGAGTTCAGAGAAGGGCAACAAAAATAATTAGGGGAATGGAGGACATCGGCTATGAGGAAAGACTACAAGCACTGAACTTATTCTCTCTGGAGAAGAGACGATTGAGGGGGGATATGATATCAATGTACAAATACTGTACTGGCGACCCTAGCATAAGGAACAAACTATTCAGAGAGAGGAGATACAATAAGACATGTGGCCATTCACTAAAACTAGAGGAAAGGCGGTTTAACCTTAAAATGCGTAAGAGGTTCTTCACTGTAAGAGCGGTAAGGATGTGGAATTCTCTTCCACAAGCAGTCGTATCAGCTGGGAGCATTGATAGTTTCAAAAAACTATTAGATGGGCACCTTGGAGACCACAACATACAGGGGTATACAATGTACGGTTAAATGCAAACACACACACATCATAGGTTGAACTGGATGGACTGATGTCTTTTTTTTTCAACCTTACTAACTATGTAAGAATCTGATGTGCCTGAAGAAGGAATGCATGCCCTTGATGGCCTGAAGGAGTGCATGCTCCACAAACGCGTTGCCATTAGCACAGCAGCCCAACGGTGCGTTCCACGGACCTAGGAAGCAGCGGAGTCCATCGCTGCTGTCCTTATCCCGTGAACACTGCTCGTAAGATCCACCAGGTACCCCAAAGACATTAATGCAGAGGACTGATACCACAGAGCTCAACGCCTACTATATGCATACCTTTGTGAGTGACACTCGTTTTTAACCTCAATAAATCTCCTACATGTTACACTTAGGAGGCGCTTGTGTTTTCTCTTTTATAGTTACATAGTTAGTCTGGTTGAAAAAAAGACACGAGTCCACCTAGTTCAACGTTCAACCAATAAAAGGGGAAAACATTTTTTTTTTACAATCCTATGTACACGATCCTATACCCACAGTTGATCGAGAGGAACGCAAAAAAAAAAAAAAAAAACAGCAAAGCATGATCCAATTTGTTCCAGCAGGGAAAGAAATTCCTTCCTGATCCCCCAAGAGGGAATCAGATATTCCCCGGATCAACTTTACCTATAAATATTAATATTCATATAAATGGTAATATAAACAGTGTTGGGGGTAACTAGTTACAAAGTAATGGATTACAGTAACTACATTTTTTTTTTTGGTAACGAAGTAACGTAACTAGTAGGGTTGAGCGAACACCTAGATGTCCGTGTTCGACGGGTTCGGCCGAACTTTAAAAAAAAGTCCGGGTCCGTGTCCCGGACTTTAACCGAACTTTTCCCGGACACCGAACCCCATTGAAGTCAATGGGGACCCGAACTTTAAGGCACTAAAATGGCTCTAAAACACCAAAGGAAAGGGCTAGAGTGCTGCAAATGGCAGCAAAACGTAATTAAGAGCATGGCAAGTGCTCTGCAAACAAATGTGGATAGGGAAATAACTTAAAACAACAAAAAAAAAACAGAAAAATAAAACAATGTTCTTCTTCATCTCTGAAGGACGAGGCCCATATGGAGTAGGAGGGAGGTTGAGGTGGTGGTGGATGTGGCGGTGACATAGGCGTGCGCACAGGGTGTGCTGGGTGTGCCTGGGCACACCCTAATCACCTAGGGCACATAGCATTGCCAGTGAGGAGATGGGAAAGATCTCCCTGGGACCTGCTCTGCTCTATTTCTCCTTGCCTACAGGTACATGGCCCCGATACATTACTCTCCCTGCTGGCAAACACATGCATGTGTATTTCAACTTTGGGGTGCACACCTTAATGCAATAGGCTGCGCACACCTATGGGCGGTGTAGGTGGAAGCGGCGGTGGAGGAGGACCAGGGCCGGATTAACAGCATCATGGGCTTGGTGCTGAGGATTTTGAAGGGCCTTAAGGGCCGTGCCTTGCCATGCACCCAGAGGAGGAAGGGTGCAGCCATGCATGCCTAATTCAACATGGGATGCTGTCTCTGAAGCCCATAAACACATCCATGCATCGCCAACTGTCCCTCCTTGTCCGGCCTTCACGCTGTGTGGGGAGGTTCTGAGGGTGCTGCCTGGGGAAGCGAGCATAGAAGCCAGACTTCTGTGTTTACAAGTGACAGAAGAGCGGTAACAGTGAATATGGCCAACCCGGGGCCTATATAAAAGGTAGGGGCCTGGAGCTGCAGCTCCAATAGCCCCTACATTAATCTGGCCCTGAGGAGGAGGACGAGGTAGCCAACACTGCTTCTTTTCAAAAATTTTAAATGAGGGTACACCCCAAAAGAGTGAGAAAGAGCAAAAATGGAACAATGGGTGGGTAAGGTCGGTATCCATTGCTATTCTGCATAAGGTACGGAAAAGTCCCGTGGGATCCATGCCTGGTTCATTTTAATGAACGTGAGCTTGTCCACATTGTCTCTGGACAGGCGGCTGCGCTTGTCTGTTATAACGCCCCCAGCCGTGCTAAATACCCGTTCAGATAATACACTGGCTGCAGGGCACGCCAGCACCTCCAAGGCGTAAAGGGCAAGCTCAAGCCATGTGCCCAATTTGGAGACCCAGAAGTTGAAGGGGGCAGACCCGTCATTCACTACATGTAGGCGTGTGCACACATACTGCTCCACCATGTTGGTAAAATGCTGCCTCCTGCTAAGACGTTCCATCTGAGCTGCTGGTGCTGCTGTTTGTTGTGGCGTGCTGACAAAGCTTTTCCACATTTCGGCCATGCTAACCCTGCCTTCTGAGGTGCTGGCGGTGCCCTGGTTGCGTTGGCGACCTCCTCCTCCTCCTCCTCTGCCTTGTGCTTCCACTGTGGCCCCGCTGTCAGATGGGAATGCCAGCAGCATGGCGTCTACCAGCGTGCGCTTGTACTCGCGCATCTTGCGATCGCGCTCCAGTGAGTGAATTAAGGACGGTACGTTGTCCTTGTAACGGGGATCCAGCAGCGTGGCCACCCAGTAATCAGCACAAGTTAGAATGTGGGCAACTCGGCGGTCGTTGTGGAGACACTGCAGCATGTAATCGCTCATGTGTGCCAGGCTGCCCAGAGGCAACGAAAGGCTGTCCTCTGTGGGAGGTGTATCGTCCGTGTCCTCTGTATCCCCCCAGCCACGCACCAGTGATGGCCATGAGCTGGCCTGGGTGCCACCCTGCTGTGAACATGGTTCCATCTCCTCCTCCAGCTCCTCCTCCTCCTCATCCTCCTCATCCTCCAGAACTGTGCCCCTGCTGGACAATTGCGTCCCTGGCGTTTGCGTGTGCAGGAACCCACCCTCGGAGCCCCTTGCGAATGACTGCCCTGAAAGCCTTGGAAATGTTACCTCTTCATCCTCCTCCTCCTCCTCATCCTGTGCCACATCCTCTTCCATCATCGCCCGAATTGTTTTTTCAAGGAGGCATAGAAGTGGGATAGTTAAGCTGAGAACGGCGTCATTGCCACTGGCCATGTTGGTGGAGTACTCAAAACAGCGCAACAAGGCACACAGGTCTCGCATGGAGGCCCAGTTAAATTAAATAGCGGAATAGAAAATATGATCCAAAAAAAGTGTATGTATATCACACGTACACAACCACACTGGGCCCCAATTACTATTGTTTGTACCCCTAAAAGGCTAGATGAGGAGTAGGGGGAGTATGGAACAGGCAGCACCCTCAAACCTTCAGAAGTATGAGATGAACCCCAACAACTTGGAAAGGTGGATCTCTCTCACACGTACCAACACAGACTATCCCCCAATTTAACTGATCCCCAAAGGTTTTTGATTAAATAGCGGAATAGAAAATATGATCCCAAAAAAGTGTATGTATATCACACGTACACAACCACACTAGGCCCCAATTACTATTGTTTGTACCCCTAAAAGGCTAGGAGTAGGGGGAGTATGGAACAGGCAGCACCCTCAAACCTTCAGAAGTATGAGATGAACCCCAACAACTTGGAAAGGTGGATCTCTCTCACACGTACCAACACAGACTATCCCCCAATTTAACTGATCCCCAAAGGTTTTTGATTAAATAGCGGAATAGAAAATATGATCCCAAAAAAGTGTATGTATATCACACGTACACAACCACACTAGGCCCCAATTACTATTGTTTGTACCCCTAAAAGGCTAGGAGTAGGGGGAGTATGGAACAGGCAGCACCCTCAAACCTTCAGAAGTATGAGATGAACCCCAACAACTTGGAAAGGTGGATCTCTCTCACACGTACCAACACAGACTATCCCCCAATTTAACTGATCCCCAAAGGTTTTTGATTAAATAGCGGAATAGAAAATATGATCCCAAAAAAGTGTATGTATATCACACGTACACAACCACACTAGGCCCCAATTACTATTGTTTGTACCCCTAAAAGGCTAGGAGTAGGGGGAGTATGGAACAGGCAGCACCCTCAAACCTTCAGAAGTATGAGATGAACCCCAACAACTTGGAAAGGTGGATCTCTCTCACACGTACCAACACAGACTATCCCCCAATTTAACTGATCCCCAAAGGTTTTTGATTAAATAGCGGAATAGAAAATATGATCCCAAAAAAGTGTATGTATATCACACGTACACAACCACACTAGGCCCCAATTACTATTGTTTGTACCCCTAAAAGGCTAGGAGTAGGGGGAGTATGGAACAGGCAGCACCCTCAAACCTTCAGAAGTATGAGATGAACCCCAACAACTTGGAAAGGTGGATCTCTCTCACACGTACCAACACAGACTATCCCCCAATTTAACTGATCCCCAAAGGTTTTTGATTAAATAGCGGAATAGAAAATATGATCCCAAAAAAGTGTATGTATATCACACGTACACAACCACACTAGGCCCCAATTACTATTGTTTGTACCCCTAAAAGGCTAGGAGTAGGGGGAGTATGGAACAGGCAGCACCCTCAAACCTTCAGAAGTATGAGATGAACCCCAACAACTTGGAAAGGTGGATCTCTCTCACACGTACCAACACAGACTATCCCCCAATTTAACTGATCCCCAAAGGTTTTTGATTAAATAGCGGAATAGAAAATATGATCCCAAAAAAGTGTATGTATATCACACGTACACAACCACACTAGGCCCCAATTACTATTGTTTGTACCCCTAAAAGGCTAGGAGTAGGGGGAGTATGGAACAGGCAGCACCCTCAAACCTTCAGAAGTATGAGATGAACCCCAACAACTTGGAAAGGTGGATCTCTCTCACACGTACCAACACAGACTATCCCCCAATTTAACTGATCCCCAAAGGTTTTTGATTAAATAGCGGAATAGAAAATATGATCCCAAAAAAGTGTATGTATATCACACGTACACAACCACACTAGGCCCCAATTACTATTGTTTGTACCCCTAAAAGGCTAGGAGTAGGGGGAGTATGGAACAGGCAGCACCCTCAAACCTTCAGAAGTATGAGATGAACCCCAACAACTTGGAAAGGTGGATCTCTCTCACACGTACCAACACAGACTATCCCCCAATTTAACTGATCCCCAAAGGTTTTTGATTAAATAGCGGAATAGAAAATATGATCCCAAAAAAGTGTATGTATATCACACGTACACAACCACACTAGGCCCCAATTACTATTGTTTGTACCCCTAAAAGGCTAGGAGTAGGGGGAGTATGGAACAGGCAGCACCCTCAAACCTTCAGAAGTATGAGATGAACCCCAACAACTTGGAAAGGTGGATCTCTCTCACACGTACCAACACAGACTATCCCCCAATTTAACTGATCCCCAAAGGTTTTTGATTAAATAGCGGAATAGAAAATATGATCCCAAAAAAGTGTATGTATATCACACGTACACAACCACACTAGGCCCCAATTACTATTGTTTGTACCCCTAAAAGGCTAGGAGTAGGGGGGAGTATGGAACAGGCAGCACCCTCAAACCTTCAGAAGTATGAGATGAACCCCAACAACTTGGAAAGGTGGATCTCTCTCACACGTACCAACACAGACTATCCCCCAATTTAACTGATCCCCAAAGGTTTTTGATTAAATAGCGAAATAGAAAATATGATCCCAAAAAAGTGTATGTATATCACACGTACACAACCACACTAGGCCCCAATTACTATTGTTTGTACCCCTAAAAGGCTAGGAGTAGGGGGAGTATGGAACAGGCAGCACCCTCAAACCTTCAGAAGTATGAGATGAACCCCAACAACTTGGAAAGGTGGATCTCTCTCACACGTACCAACACAGACTATCCCCCAATTTAACTGATCCCCAAAGGTTTTTGATTAAATAGCGGAATAGAAAATATGATCCCAAAAAAGTGTATGTATATCACACGTACACAACCACACTAGGCCCCAATTACTATTGTTTGTACCCCTAAAAGGCTAGAAGTAGGGGGAGTATGGAACAGGCAGCACCCTCAAACCTTCAGAAGTATGAGATGAACCCCAACAACTTGGAAAGGTGGATCTCTCTCACACGTACCAACACAGACTATCCCCCAATTTAACTGATCCCCAAAGGTTTTTGATTAAATAGCGGAATAGAAAATATGATCCCAAAAAAGTGTATGTATATCACACGTACACAACCACACTAGGCCCCAATTACTATTGTTTGTACCCCTAAAAGGCTAGATGAGGAGTAGGGGGAGTATGGAACAGGCAGCACCCTCAAACCTTCAGAAGTATGAGATTGTGTTCACTGTACCCCACAAAGATTGAGTTCACTGCACCCCACAATGATTGTGTTCACTGCACCCCACAAAGATTGTGTTCACTGCACCTCACAAAGATTGTGTTCACTGTACCCCCCAAAGATTGTGTTCACTGCACCCCACAAAGATTCTGTTCACTGTACCCCACAAAGATTGTGTTCACTGCACCCCAAAAAGATTGTGTTCACTGCACCCCAAAAAGGATGTTGTTCACTGCACCCCAAAAAGGATGTTGTTCACTCCACCCCAAAAAGATTGTGTTCACTGCACCCCACAAAGATTGTGTTCACTGCACCCCAAAAAGATTGTGTTCACTGCACCCCAAAAATGATTTTGTTCACTGCACCCCAAAAAGGATTTTGTTCACTGCACCCCAAAAAGGATGTTGTTCACTCCACCCCAAAAAGATTGTGTTCACTGCACCCCACAAAGGATTTTGTTCACTGCACCCCAAAAAGATTGTGTTCACTGCACCCCAAAAAGGATGTTGTTCACTGCACCCCAAAAAGGATTTTGTTCACTGCACCCCAAAAAGGATTTTGTTCACTGCACCCCAAAAAGATTGTGTTCACTGCACCCCACAAAGGATTTTGTTCACTGCACCCCACAAAGATTGTGTTCACTGCACACCAAAAAGGATTGTGTTCACTGCACCCCAAAAAGATTTTGTTCACTGCACCCCAAAAAGATTGTGTTCACTGCAGCCCAAAAAGATTGTGTTCACTGCAGCCCAAAAAGATTGTGTTCACTGCAGCCCAAAAAGATTGTGTTCACTGCAGCCCAAAAAGATTGTGTTCACTGCAGCCCAAAAAGATTGTGTTCACTGCAGCTCACACACAGAAAAATGGATGTGGATCACTGACACCTGCCTATCTCCAATCCCACACCACACAGCAATATCGATTGTAGTTTGTAGAACACAGTTTCCCTAAAATTCAGCAGACTCTGTCCCTAACAGGATTGAGAAGAGATCGTAGATCAGGATTGAGTGCAGATTCACCCCACCCCCCACACAGCAATATCGATTGTAGTTTGTAGAAGACACTGACCCTATAATTCAGCAGACTCTATCCCTAAAATGCCTACAACTCGCCCTGCCTAAACACTCCGACCTGTCCCTCAATTCTATCCGGACACAAATGGTTTTTTCCTGCCTATCTTTCCCTAATCAGCAGCCAGCACGTTGATGTGTGCTCTGTCCCTGAATCTAAGCAGCATAATGACGCCGCTGCGGCTGCCTCGAACTTATAAAGACTTGGTCACATGCTTCAGACGGCCAATCACAGCTACTGAGACATTTGCAGGCATGGCTGGGATGGCTTAAGGCACACCAGTTAAACGATTGTTGATTGGCTGTTGAAAGCCCGCCATGAAAAGAGCGCCAAAGCATGCAAAACCCGGAAATAAAACGACCGAACACGGATTTTTACCCGAACATACAGTAAAGTGTCCGTGTCCGTGTTCGGGTACAAAAAATCCAATTATTCGGTACGAACACGAATAATACAGTCCGTGTTCGCTCAACACTAGTAACTAGTTACAATACTAATATTGGTAACTACACTACTTTACTAGGCTATAGGAGGTAACTACACTACTTTACTAGGCTATAGGAACGCACTTTCCTGCGTTACCCAAGCCGTGCGATACAATCGTTATTTCGAAGAATAGAGAGGGATGAAGTTTATGACTTTTTGTTGCACTTTTTATGTTTTATTCTGTTTTTTCAGGTTTTGTTCTCATGTTTCCCAAAGCCTGTGTTTATACAATAAACTCTATGCAGAAAGAGTGTCATGTATCTTCTTCTACGCGGTCAATTAAGAAAGAGTACAGTAAAGTAATAAGTAGTGAAGTTACTTTTCAAATGCAGTAACTAGTAAAGTAATCTCGTTACAATTTACAGAAGTAACTAGTAACTAGTTACATTTTTTGAGTAACTACCCCAACACTGAATATAAATATTAATATCCAGTTATAGTATGTGCATTTAGGGATGCATCCAGGCCTTTTTTTAAAACAAAACAATCTACTGAGCTGGCCAGAAACAGCTTTTGAGAGAGTCTATGCCACATTTTCACAGCTCTTACTGTGAAGAAGCCTTTCCATATTCAGATATTAATTTCTTTTCCTCCAGACGTGAAGAGTGGCCCCCTGTCTTCTGTAATGACCTGAAAGTGAATAATTCTACACCAAGTCACTATATGGACCACTTTTATGTATTTATACATGTCGATCATACCCCCCCCCCCCCCTTAATCTCCTCTTCTCAAGAGAGAATACATTAAGTTCAGCTAATCTTTCCTCATAGCTGAGCTCCTCCATGCCTCATATCAGTCTCTGCTTCTCCAATATCCTTTTTGTGAACTGGTGCCCAAAACTGAACTGCATATTTCAGATGAGGTCTTTCTAATGATTTGTACAGGGGCACAATTATGCCTCTCTCTCTGCATTCCATACCTCTTTTTGCCAGAAAGGGTTTTGCTAGCTTTAGAAACTGCAGCTTGGCATTGCATGTTATTATTAAGCCTATGATCTACCAGAGTACCCAAATCCTTCTCTGCCATTAACTGCCCCAGCTGTTTCCCTCCCATAATGTACCATGCATGCATGTTTTTAGCCCCCAAGTGCATACCTTTACATTTATCAACATTATACCTTACTTGCCAGTTGTCCAATTAAATAGTGCATTGAGATCAGATTGTAAATTGGAGACATTCTGTAGTAATGTTATTCCACTTCATAGCTTGGTGTAACCTGAAAACACTGAAATGGTACTTTTGAACCCAAACCCTATATCACTTAAAAAAATATGTTAAAAAGGAAGGGTCTCAACATGGAACCTTGAGATACACCATTAATACCCTTAAATTATTCTGGGTATAAATCATTAACCACTACTGTATTTTAGGCCCCTTTCACACTTGTGCAACTTGTCCTGGGATTTGGGACTGCAAACCATGATTTCCAGTAAGTACCATTCATATCTGTATGACTTCAATTCACAACGACTTTAGAGTAGTCCCTGCACTACTTTGGGATAATTTTGAGCTCCAAAGACATAGGCATTGCTTCAAGTCCAGTCAAAATCGCGCGACTTCTAGGTCTCATAAGTGTGAAAGGGGCCTCAGCCAGTTTTCTACCCATTTAGAAACTGAATTTTTCCCTGTCGAACACTATGGCAAAATCCAATTAACCACTTGCCTACAGTGCACTTTCGCCCCCTTCCTGCCCAGGCCAATTTTCAGCTTTCAGCGCTCTCACACTTTGAATAACAATTGCGCGGTCATGCTACACTGTACCCATATGAAATTATCTTTTTTTTTCACACAAATGGAGCTTTCTTTTGGTGGTATTTAATCACCTCTGGGTTTTTTATTTCTTACAAAAAAAAAAGAAAAAAGACAGAAAATTTTGAAAAAAAAAAAAAAGGTTTTTCTTATTTTCTGTGAGTAAATTTTGAAAATAAATAAATTTTTCTCCTTCATTGATGTGCGCTGAAGAGGCGGCACTGATGAGGTGGCACTGATGGGCACTGATGAGGTGGCACTGATGAGAAGGTACTAATATGCCACACTGATGGGCACTGATAGGTGGCACTGATGAGCACTGATAGGTGGCACTGATGGGCACTGAGAGGTGGCACTGATGGACACTGATGGGCGGCACTGATGAGCACTGATGGGCAGCACTGATACACTGATGGGCAGCACCATCAGTGCCCACAATCAGTGCCCATAGTGCTGCCAATCAGTGCTCATCAGTGCCTACATAAGCAGGCACTGATGGGCACTGACTGGCAGCACTATGGGCACTGATGGCGGGCACTGTGGGCACTGATGCTGGGCAGTAACTGGCACTTTATTTACATTTTGTGTAATCAGGGCACTGATGATCAGTGCCCTGATTACTTGTTTTTGTCTCCCCTGTGAGGAAGAGCCGCTGATCGGCTCTCCTCGCCTCACACACTGACAGTGTGAGGCGAGGAGAGCCGAATAAAGGCACTTCCTCATTTACATGTGAGATGAGTACAGCCACACACACCTACACAGGTTGAACTGGATGGACTATTGTCTTTATTCAACCTCACCTACTATGTAACTATGTAACTATGTGACCGGCTGTGATTGGACACAGCCGATCACATGGTTAAAGAGTCATGTCATTGACTCTTTACTGAGATTGGATGTTGCTAGGACACGGCGCGGTAACAATTGCCACTCCACGCGCCCCTGGGGGTGCGCGAGAGAAGCTGTTCTGGTGCTCTGGTGCGCCGTCATATGACGGCGTCCCAGGATAATAGCTTTTTTTCATTTATTTTTTTTTATTATTTAAATTTTTATTTTTGAACTTCATTAAAAACGTACAAACATTTCAGAAGCAAAGAAAGAAACCCCATATATCATTTAACAGATTTACAAAATATTGCCTTACGGTACATTTCTTCCCCTTTTTTCTTTTTTTCTTCCCTCTCCCTCCCCTCCATCCAACCCCCCCCCCTTCCCTTCTCTCCTCCATATTCTTCCTTAGCCTACTCTGTTGGTATCTCTGTTGTTTTTATTTAATTAATATTTAAGTATTAATTTCTACATATTTATTTGATTTTTTGAAATCTATCCATTTTTCCCATTTTTTTTTTTTATATTAATTGGGTTTTCCTCCTGGCTATTACTAATATATTCCATATTAAAAACATAGTTTATCCTAGTACACCATTCTTTTAACTCTGGGGGATCTACTTCATGCCACTTCTTCAGTATTGTTCCCTTTGCTGCATTTAGCAGGGCTGGGATCAAAGTTGCTTTATATTGTTTTAGTGGTATTGTCGTTTTATGAAACAGACATACCCATGGATCAATTGGGATCATTATTTCGGTAATTTCACCAATAATTTGACATACTTTTGTCCAAAATTTTCTAATTTTAGGGCATTCACACAGTATGTGGTACATCGTTCCCTTTCCTCCACATTCCCACCAACATTTGTCTGTTTTGTCTTGTTGGTATTTATGTGCTAATTCCGGTGTGATGTACCATCTTAACAAACATTTATAATTTAATTCTATGGTTCCTACATCTATGGCTACATATCCCGCCGCCTTCAGTACTACATCCGATTCTTGTTTTGATAATTGCATCCCAATTTCTTTTTCCCATTTTGCAATAAATGGGGGCCTCTCTAGACAGTGCCACTCCGTCAACATCTTATATACTTGAGATGTTCCATGTTTTAAAGTTGATGTATAACATTGTTTTTCAATGATATTTAATGTTTTCTCCGATCTAATCGGCTGTGGTAATAAGTTCACAAAGTGGCTCAACTGGAGATACCTCCATTCATCCAATTTCATCCCTTTATCATTAATCTTTAAATGTTGAAGTGTTTTAACATGACCCTTGTGAACCATATATTTTAATTGAGTGTTTCCTATCCAATTTCCAAATTTTCTTTCATTCCCTGGTGGGAAATATTTTGTGCCCATACGTTATATCATTGGGGAATTATATTCCCATTTGAATTGTTTATTAACCCCATCCCATATTATATATACCACCCTTGTCAGTTCATGTACTCCATGTGATTCCCTATATTTTGGTGGGATCCATATTGTCTTATGTAGATGTGTGTTATTTTGTGCACATTCTATTTTTACCCATCTTTTCCCTGTGATTTATTTTGTCCATTCAATCATTCGTGTGATAATTACTGCCTTGTAATACCTTTCTATATCTGGTGTTGCTAACCCTCCCTGTGTTTTACTTCTCGTGAGAATCGCATGTTGCACTCTGGGCTTTTTTCCTTTGCCATATGTATTTTGTTATCATGGTTTTCATTGCTCTGAAAAAGCTGGGGGAATGTCCACTGGTAATAAGGAGAACTTCTACAGGATCTTAGGTAGCAGAAACCTCTTAACGACGTTTATTCTCCCTACCCAGGAGATCTGATTATTAGATCTCCTCCCTATATCAGTTTTTATTTTGTTTAGTAGCGGTACAAAATTTGTTTGGTAAAGCTTTTCAATGTCTGCTGTTATATATATCCCTAGGTATTTTAAATTAGTTTTTGACCAGGTATATGGGAAATAAGATTTTAGGGCCTGTTCTTCTCCGATGTTTAAACTAATATTAAGGATTTCAGATTTTACTGGATTTATTTTGAAGTTGGATAGATTTCCATATTCTTTTAATTCTTTTTGAATATTTGGAAGGGTGATCCTGGGGTTGTTAATATATAGCAATAGATCGTCTGCATATGCTGCAATTTTATGCTCTTGTTCAACATTCACTCCACTTATATCTCTATTTTGTCTTCTCTTTGCCATTAATCGTTCTAAAGCTAAAATGATGAACAACAGGAGAGAGAGGGGGCACCCTTGTCTTGTCCCATTGCCCATCCTAAAGCTTTCTGATAGTCCTCCATTTATTTTGATCTTTGCTGTTGTATTTTTATATAATACTTCTATCCACTGCCTCATCCTTAGTCCAATCCCTAAATTTTTTATTGTCTCCTTCATGAAGTCCCAATCTACCCTGTCGAAGGCCTTTTCAGCGTCTATCGACAATAGAAGAGCAGGGACATTATAGTTTTCAGTTTTTTGTAGGAGTAAAAGGGTTCTTACTACATTGTCCTTTCCTTCTCTACCTGGCACAAATCCCGTTTGATCCGGGTGAATCCAAAGCTCCAGAAGACCTTTTAGTCTTGTTGCCAAGATTTTTGCGAATATTTTAGTATCCACATTTAATAGGGCAATTGGTCTGTAGCTAGAACAGAGGGTTAGATCTTTCCCTTCTTTTGGTATTATCGTGATATGTGCCAGTAAAGATTCCTCCCCTTTAAATCTTCTTTTTCAATTTTATTTAAATATGTATGCATTTTGGGGACTAGAATTTCTCTAAATCATTTATAGTACCTTACTGTATATCGGTCCGGTCCTGGGCTTTTCCCATTTAGGGTAATTTTTAATGCCTCTCTTATTTCCTCTTGGGAAATGGGGGCATCTAGAAGTTCTAATTTATCTTTTGATAGTTTAGGTAGATTTGCTTCCTTAATATATCTCTGTATGTTTATTATTCTCTCTTGTTTTATTTGGTGTGTTTCTTCCTGACGTACATTTATATAAAGCGCTATAAAAGGTGTGAAAAGCTTCACCAGAGTTGGTTATTTCTCCTTTTACTATTTTTCACTTTTTCAATATATTTTTTTCTTCATTAGTAGTCTTGCTAGAGATTTCCCTGGTTTATTGCCGAAATTAAATCTATATCTTGCTAGTTTATTGAAATGACGTCTATTTTCTTCTTCCAGTAGATCTTATAACTTATCTCTTTTTAACATAAGATCTTTTTCTATTTCTTTTGTTAGATCTTTTTTGTGTCTTTGTTCTAGTTCATATATTTCTGTTGTTAATTTATTTATTAAACTAGTCCTTTCCTTCTTTTTTTTTGAGGCAATGGATATTAATATCCCTCTGATGTATACTTTGTGTGCTGCCCAGATAGTCGCTACTGAGGTTTCAGGGGTTTCATTTTCCTGAAAATATAGTTCTAGTTCTTTTTCTATTCTACTTACTTTTTCTTCATCCTGGATTAATTCCTCATTCAGGGCCTAATTCAGTATAAGTTTGGAGTAGAGCTACTCACTTCTCCAGAAATAACTCCAGCCTAAACTCATTGCATCCTAATTAGGTAAGTGGCTGGAGTTAAACCATCAACTAGATGCTTTAATGAATTCGGGTTTGGAGTTAACTTAGGCTGAATTTGAGTTTGGAGTTAACCAAATTCCCTTTGTGTTTTTCATAAAAGGAAATTTGTCTATTCTGAATCACTATTACACAGCAATGTCATCTAATATGGTTTATTTTAATTTTAAGGTATAGTTATGTATCTTATGTGTTTTAACCTTTAGATTTTCTAATAGCAGACTACACAGCTGTCTAATTAGCAGTCTTCATTCTTTATTCATCTGAAACTTTCAGGCATGTCTGATTGTATTCAGCACTTTGGTGTAGTGGGCTAAGCTCACAGCCAACGATTGCTAGGTCATGAGTTCAAGGCCAGACCATGATAACACCCTGTGTGCCATAATTTTTTTTGCCACATAGTAATACATTGGCTACATCAGCTAAAATTGCATGTCAATGGCCATGTATATTCAAGAAACAAACATGCATATCTGCAGGGTGCAATTATGCATTTGCCAAGTTTCAGTATTTATTTATAGCTGTTTAAAATTTAAGAAGGTGATGGCACACTTGGGATTTGAACTCATGCTCTCAGTGTTTATAGCCAGGAACACTAGCCACTAAACCATTGAGCTGAGCATGATTACCCCTGGAATATTTATTCCCATGTTTCAATAGTTAACCACTTCCTTACAGGGCAGTTACACCACTTCCTGCCCAGGCCAATTTTCAGCTTTTTATACTGTTGCATTTTGAATGACAATTGCGCGGTCAAACAACCCTGTACCTAACACAAATGTATGACAGTATTTTCATAAAAAAATAGTGCTTTCTTTTGGTGGTATTTGATCACTGCAAGGTTTTTTTCTATTGGCAAAAAGAAGACCTAAATGTTTGACCCCTAAAATAATGTGTTTTTGTTTATGTAATAAAATTTGGTAAATCAATATGTTTTTTGTTGCACTGACGAGCATTGATGAGGCTGCGCTGGCAGGCACTGATGAGACACTAATATGCAGAACTGATAGACAGATAGGTGGCACTGATATGCAGCATTGATAGGTGGCACTGATGGGCAGCACTGATGAGGAGGGCACTAACAGGTTCCCTGAGCACTAATTGGCATCAATGGTGGCATGGGTGGGCATCCCTGGTGGCATCCCCCAAGGGTCTGCACTGGTAATCAATGCTCTGATTACAAGCACAGACCCCCCCCCCCCCCACACACACTTACTTTGCATATGAATGCCATTTCTTCACAGCTGAAAGTGGCCCTCACCATGATTAGCCAGTTGATTGTGACCACTTGCTGGAATGTGTGCAAGCCAATTTGGTGTCATTTCTGGTCCAGGGTGAACGCCAATGTGCCATTTGCAATTTATTGTAAAGAGATTTTGCTTTATTTTAAAAATGGCGCACACAGACAACTAAAATGTATTGGAAATGTTTTACCTAGGCCAGTGATGGTAACCCTTAACCCCCCCCCCAAGATGTTTTTGCCCTACATTTCCCAAAATGCTCATGTACTCTGCAGTGTAGATGAGCATCATGGGAAATGTTACAAAACACCTGTGTTGCCAAGGTTCATCATCACTGACCTAAGCCAACTAAAAAGGTGAGTGAGCGCTGTAGCAATCTTTTATTTAGTAATCATTTTTAGTGATTTTTTTATTAAATGTTTTGGTTACATTCATCCACAGCGGCTGAATGGAAATTTTGTATTATTCCTTAATTTATATATTTTTAGCTAAATATATACATAAACACTTAAATTTTTTACAATTTAACACACACCACACACACCCCCCCACACACACACCCACCCCACCCCACACACTTCGCTGGAGTAAAGGAAGAAACCCTACCCATGTTCATACTGTACTGCCATTGCACACACACAAAAAATACAAGAAATGGATTACATTCAATAGACACAAAAGATATCTGAATTACATCTAGACAAATATGAAGAAAAAAACAAAAAACCAGGAGCTGTGTACAAATGAATAAGTTTTATTGAACATGTATAAAACATCAGTAATCACTCAAGCAAGCATGTGAAATGCTCCCCCCCCCCCCCAAACCCCCAAATAAAGTAATTTTTATTCAAATTACAGTGCAAAGATACAACATATGATGGATAGATAGAGCTTACAATATCCAAAAGTCAAGCAAAATAAGTTGTAGACACCTTAGTATTAAGCATAAAACATACCCAACATACTTTTATGTTAATTGTTTGCATGAGCCTGCCTTTTCATTTAAATACCATCAAATCAGTAGAACATACAGCTACACAGAGGCATGAAAATAAAAAAAAAACATGTATAGAGTACATAAAGACACACTTTGCAAAAACTATAGCAAACAGTTAGAGCATGAAAAGTATTCATCCAACAGAATACACTTACTGCAATATGGATCTTTAGGCATGGCAGCAAACCCCCCCCCCCCCCCCCAAAAAGCAAATTCGAACATAAAGACCTGTGGCCCTTCCACAGGCCAAATGATATGATCTCATACATCCCTTTATATAACCTTGGTTAAACTACACCCACCCAGTATAGGAAACGCCCAGCAAAGTAATTAATTGGGTCTGTTGATTCCTAAACCAAAATCACCAGTTCACTAATGAATGAGTGTTTGGCTTGCCATCCATGATCCAAGTTTCTTACAAGTCAACACACATAAGAAATGCTTTCAATAATCTCAGCATGAGCACAAAGTGGCTTTTTCATTTAGACTTATGCCCCATACACACTTGCAGATTATCTGCAGACTTTTGTCTGCAGACTTACATTTTCTATGTAGTGCAAGGGCCTGCCGGATTGCATACAAATTGAAAGTGTTTAGGTTTGACCTCATATTATATGGTTTTGGTAAGTCTGCAGACAAAAGTCTGCAGATAATCTGCACGTGTGTATGGGGCATAATGCCTCGTACACACGTACCGATCGTCGGCCGACCGATCAGCCGTCTTTTGTCCAGGGCTGTCCTGTCTGTTGAAAACTGCAAAAGACTGCACACGAATTTTGCCGGCCAACAACAGACGACTGCAGAAGTGATGTCATGTGATGGTTAACTTTCCGTGTGTTTTTTCTTTTCTGAGCATGTCCAGTCTTGCTCATCTGCTGTTTGTCAGCCGAATTCTGTACTGACTGGCGAACAATCGGCCGTTCTGGTGTTGGCCAACAAAAATTTTAATGCCTGCACGACAGATTCTGTTCGGCCGAAAATGCGCTGTCGGCTGTCGGAAGCATCATACTAACAAGCCTACAATTGGCCGATCGGTCGTCGGCCGAATATTTACGGCCAACAATCGGTACGTGTGTACGAGGCTTAAGGCTGGCCATACATGTTCCAATTTTCTTACAATTTTCTGTCCAATTTTCTTGAAATTTACCTTCAAGTATGTAGTACAAAGGCCTGCCTAATTAGATACAAGTGAATGTGTTTTTTAGCTTTGACCTCACATTATGTGGTTTGTGGTAGATCTACCAGAAAATTGTACAACAAAAGTTGAACATGTATGGCCTTATGGCTTAATGGGCCATACACACTATAATGCCTCGTACACACGTACCGATCTTCGGCCGTAAATATTCGGCTGACGACCGATCGGCCGATTGTAGGCTTGTTAGTATGATGCTTCCGACAGCCGACAGCGCATTTTCGGCCGAACAGAATCTGTCGTGCAGGCATTAAAATTTTTGTTGGCCAACACCAGAACGGCCGATTGTTCGCCAGTCAGTACAGAATTCGGCCGACAATCGGCTGATTTGCAAGACTGGGCATGCTCAGAAAAGAAAAAACACAGGGAAAGTTAACCATCACATGACATCACTTCTGCAGTTGTCTGTTGTTGGCTGACAAAATTCCTGTGCAGTCTTTTGCAGTTTTCAACAGACAGGACAGCCCTGGACAAAAGACAGCCGATCGTTCGGCCGACGATCAGTACGTGTGTACGGGGCTTAAGATTTTCTGAAGACTTTTTCCTTTAGATTTACCAAAACCAGATAATATGAGGTCAAACCTAAACACTTTCAATTTGTATGCAATCTGGCGGGCCATTGCACTACATAGAAAAGGTAAATCTGAAGGAAAAAGTCTTCGGAAAATCTTAGTGTGTATGGCCCATTAGTCTAAATGAAAAAGCCACTTTGTGCTCATTCTGAGATTATTGAAAGCATTTCCTATGTGTGTTGACTTGATGTAGTAATTTATATATATATATATATATATATATATATATATATATATATATATATATATATATATATATATATATATATATATATATATATCTTTTTTTTTTTTTTTTTGGGTTGTTGAATTCTGAGTTCTGGGGTTGCACTGCATATGTTCAATCAATTTGCAAATTCTCAGATTTGCAAGCTCAAACACTGCTATTTTTCAGAGTGTAATGTGGCTCTATATAGGAAGCAAAACTAATATGGCTCCCCACTCAACAAATATATTAATTTCACACATATACAATGTTTTATTTTTGGGGTGTTGCTTGTCATATATAACAACAGACAGTTGTAGGTAGTTCAGGGATTTGAACACCCAAATACATTGTTGCAAGGCAGCTGTGCTGCCCACTTGGATATTTTGGTCAGTTTATTTAATCAAGCTCAAGCTCAATACATATTTGCAACATTTTTGCAAAACACAATTTACACAAACATAATCACTTTGTTACATTTATTTCATAATATATGTCACTGATAGTTTCTTAGCCTATCAATTTATATTTAAAATACTAATTTTTCACAGAAATAAATGTTTTAAACACCTATATATAATTTCCAGCATGCAGGATTATTTTTAAAAATTTGTTGATTTTATACAGTTTCACTAAACTAGGTTAATTATTTGGGAATTGTGGTCTCTGAGATTTTTTTTTTTTGTTGTTTCTTGTTATCTTTATACCAAGCATACATGCACTGGCACCTTAAGAGCCCATTCACATTGAGGCGACACGACTTCGGGGGGCGACCTGTGAAGTCGCGTGCACCACTGTGCACCGCGACTTGCAGAGACTTCACATACTGGAAGTCTATGCAAGTCGCTCCGAGGTCGCCCCAAAGTGGTACAGGACCCTTTTTCTAAGTCGGAGTGACTTGTGTCGCTCCTATTAGAACAGGTCCTGTACTACTCAATGGACCGCGACATACCGCGACTTGTCAGGCTGACAAGTCGCCTGACAAGTCGCGCTAATGTGAATGGGCTCTAAAAATTAATATAGTTTGATTCAATTAGTCCATCAAACATTTTTAATAAATAAAAATTATTTGAGCTTGAATTGGGTCTAAATAGAATATATATTTTTTTTTTTTTTAAAGTACAAATCACACATGCTTTGAAAAAAATGTCATTAGCTTTAGGTAGTTAAGTGGTTAGCACCGCTGCCTTGCAACAGTGTATTTGGGTGTTCGAATCCCTGAACTACCTACAACTGTATGTTGTTATATATGACAAGCAACACTAATACGGCTTCTCCCCAAAAATGAAACATTGTATATGTGTGAAATTAATATATTTTTGGGGTTGGTTAGATATAGGAAGTAACAATAATATATAGTTTTTTGCATATATATATATATATATATATATATACACATATGCAAAAAAACATATATTATTGTTACATTCTATATCTAACCAACCCAAAAATATATTAATTTCACACATATACAATGTTTAATTTTCGGGGAAGAGCCGTGTTAGTGTTCCTTTTCATATATATATATATATATATATATATATATATACACATAGGCAAATCAATAAATAAAACATATATACACATATAATTATTTTTGGGTATCTATATATATATATATATATATATATATATATATATATATATATATATATATATACACACACACATATATTTATGTATAGATATATATTTTTTTGTGATATATATATATATATATATATATATATATATATATATATATATATATATAGACATACATAGATATGTGCAAAAAAAAAATAAAAAAATTATTAGCGCCGGAATAGCGCCGTTTTACCGCGAATTTGCGGCGGTATTTGCCGCAAATTCAATAAAACTCCCACTAACGTTTTCAAAAACGTTATTTTCAGCCTTGTTTTTGGTTTGGAGCATGCTCACATGGGCTATCTGCCAGAAATTGACTCTGGAGCTATTTTTGCATTTTACACTTTTATTAATATCTTTTTTTCTACTTAACATTTTCACACAGTTTAAAAGCAGTTTAGCTCAAAATCATATAACACATCTTTCCCATACATTTTTTATTTTTTTCCTGCCATATTTTGTGATTTTGAAAAAATTAGTCCACCTTTTAGCTGGACTGTTTTTAAGTCCAGTCCTGACATTAGTTGATCTTAACAGTTGGCGTTATTTTCCGCCCGCCGTTCTTTGAATACCAATTTCAGACTTAAAAATTCGCCGGTTCGCAAAATCCCGCCGAAACGCCAATTCTCCGTACTATGAATCAGGCCCTCAATCTCCATGTCCTGATGATCTTTTGGAAGCCTGGCAATCTTATTGTTAAACCCGATGGGGCATGATCCGACAGGGTTATTGTTCCTATCTCTGTATCCACCACGATTCCAACAGTCGATGGCCAATAAAAATGTAGTCCAGGCTTGAGTACATCGAGTGTACAGAAGAGTAATAGGTATAATCTCTTTTTTTTGGATATTGGATCCTCCACGCATCTACTATACTAATTGTATCTGATGCAGTTTTTTCTTTATTTTTCTACGTTTATATTCTCCCAGCGACCTTGCCCTCAATGTACAGTCAAGACCTGGATCCATACAAAGGTTTATATCTCCTGCCAACACCAAATAACCCTTTCTAAAGAGTGCCAGATCATATAAGATCTTCCCTAGATAATCACTAGGGTTTTTATTTGGGCTATAGATGTTAGCTGGTGTAAATTCTGTACCTTTTTATCTGTCCCTTGAGAAAAATATATCGGCCAAAAGGGTCAATTCTACTCTCCTCAAGGGAGAAGTCCACATTTTTGGCTATTCCTATTGCCACTCCTCTTACTCGATCGACTGGAGTATCACCATAATACCATATTGGGAAGTGTTTAGAGTAGAGTTTTGCATTTGAGTGTAGAGAGATAGGCGTTTTCTGCAGAAAGGCTATACTTGCCATATCTCTCCTTAACTCTGCTAGGATTTTATGTCTTTTTGTTAGGGATTTATAACCTCTTACATTATAAGTTATTAGCCGGTCATTGTCCATATTTTAACAATGTTTATATTTTCTAAAATATATCCGTTATTTTAACAGGTGAGATGGCTTGTAGAATTTCTTTTTTCTCTTGGAAGAAGAGAGTTCCCCCCCTTCCCATATCCCACCCTCCACACCTCCCCATTTCTCCTCCCTCCTTCCTCCCCTGTTGTTCTATGGTGTTAATATGATCATAGTTTGATCCAAGGGTATCCGACCGTCTCCTGGGCCCTCTTGCCCAAACACCCATTTTTCCCGGGGTGATGCTCTATTTGATCAGGCACATATTGAGTCCATCCCTGTTAGGGGATGGTATCTCAGGCTTCCCGGGTTACCGTCCTATATTTCCCCTGACTAAGTTTCTCCCTCCCTCCCCATACCAGAAGCCGAAGAAAATTTTTTTTTTTAATTTTTCCTTCCGTAAGATTAACATCTTTAGTTCAGTTCCACTTTTTCCTTGCTGCGAGTCTCCACTGCTGCTCCTCCGCTTCCAAGTTATCCTCTGTGTCTTATTCATCACACCATCCTGGTAGACTTGCCTCCAGAATGTCAAGTTTTTTACAAAAATTGTGCGTTTCTTCTGGAAAAGTTAGTTTGGCAGTCCTTCTGTCTCTTCTTCCTATGAGACATGCTGGAAATCCCCAGTTATATCTGATTCCATGTTTTTGCATGACTTCTAATAAGGGTCTCAATGATCTTCTTCTCCTTAAAGTTTCAGGTGATAAGTCTGTAAAGATCTGTACGTTACTATTTTCAGCATTTATTAAAGTTTTGTTCTTCTTCAAGTTCTCCCATATTTGGGCTTTCTCAGCATAGTTTTGGAATCTTACTATGACATCTCTGGGATATTCCGCTGGGATTCCTGTTGGTTTCCTAATACGGTGGGCTCTTTCAATCAATAGTTCTTTTTCATCTCTTCCTAATAAAGGATTGAAGATTTTTTGGATTTTCCCTCCTAAATCTTCTTCTTGTGTTGTATCAGGCAATCCCTGGATTCTTAAATTTTTCCTCCTGTTTTTGTTTTCTTGGTCTTCTAGTTTATATGCAAGACCTCGGAAGTTTCTTTTAACTTCTTTCATTTCTTTTCTTAATTCTTTTATTATAATTGTTTGATTTTCCTGTCTTTTTTCCAGCTTTTCTACCCATCCTAGAGCATGTCCTAGGTCCATGTGGATTTTGACTAGTTAGATTTTTTAAGATCTTTCTAAATCTGCAAACATTGCAGCCATCTCCACCTTTTGTAGGTGCTTGTTCTCTCTCTGGCTCCTGCTCCGTCCTTAATTGTGGGCATATTTCAGAATTTGCAATGTCTATATTTGATAGTGATTTATTTTGTTCGATTCTTTTCCTTTACCTCACTTTGTTTCTTGCGTGATCCTGGCTGTTTTTCTTGGGGTATCTGCAGTGTCTTCATGTGTCATATATTTCCTGATTGTACCAGGGCTAGAGCTTACCCTTGGTGATTTAGCCATTGCCCCTCCTCTCGCTGCCTTTCCCTTCATTTCTCCTGTCCCCTCCCAAAAAAAAAAAAAAAAAGGGGGGGTGGAGGACACAGAGCAACCTCGAGAGGAATGAGGCAATTCTAGATAGACTTTAGTATTTATAGATAGGATAACGTCATATATATATATATGCTTGCACAGTTTTATGGAATATCGCAGTGTCGCATCAGAATTTCAGTATCTTTAACCTTTAAGATGATATCATAACCCAAAGTATTATTGATCCGACAGGTCTACACCATAGTCAATCCTGGTTTTTCTCTTTTTTTCTTTTTCTTTTCTTCCTCTCCCTCCTTTTTACACTCACTACTTTACATTGTAAAAAAAAAAAAAGTGTAATTTCTTCAGTGTTGTCACATGAAAAGATATAATAACATTTTTACAAAAATGTGAGGGGTGTACTAACTTTTGTGAGATACTATATATACAGTATCTCACAAAAGTGAGTACACCCCTCACATTTTTGTAAATATTTTATTATATCTCCTCATGTGACCACCTCGTGGGTCCAGCTTCCTTCACACTATGCATTTACCAGATCTCTAACTTAAAAGCATTCAAAATGATGTTTCAGCAGTTAACTCGCTGCCTGCTGTGCATGTCTGCCTCTCACCACTCGCTGGTACCAATACAGTCAAGATGGTCAGGCTCCAGCGGAGTGCTGATGTTACTCTGGGACACCGTATGGTCCCGCTTTGATGCGTTTTGTCATCACACCTTCGTCTGAGGGTGTGGCCATACGGCGCAGTATCCCCATATTTATAAGATCACACAAGGGGTAATTAACCCCAATTATAGCAAATGTCCCATGGATCAGCACTGCTCATGCTCCTGCACAAATTAGTGTGGAATCATATCTATATTCCATGCACTGCAGTCAGCGATTCCATACATAGTTTAGTACCAAATCAAGACTATTCTCTATAGTGCTAATGGGAATATTGGAGCATTTTACATGTAATTAAATATTTACAATATATAATATGGACAAAATAATCCTATACTCAAATTAATAAATGGATTTTTCCTATATACCCACCTGTAAAATCCATTTCTTGGAGTACATCGCAGGGCAGAGAGACCGTTTATCCACTTTACCACCGGAGGATTTTGCTGTCTTACGTCCAGGCCACTTTTTGCGATTCGGCACTGTGCAACTTTAACTGACAATTGCGCGGTCGTGCAACGCTGTACCCAACGAAGTTTACGTCCTTTTTTTCCCACAAACAGAGCTTTCTTTTGGTGGTATTTGATCACCTGTGCGATTTTTACTTTTTGCGCTATAAACAAAAAAAGAGCGTCAATTTTGAAAAAATAACAATATTTTTCACATTTTTTTTTATATGAAATTCCCCCCCAAAAAAATGTAAAAATCAAATTTTTTAAAACATTTTTGGCCAATTTGTTTTCTGCTACCTATGTTTGGTAAAAAAAAAATCACAATAAGAGTATTTTGATTGGTTTGCACAAAAGTTATTGCGTTTACTAAGGGAAAGACTTCTGTCATTTTTGGTGTTTTTTTTTTTTTAACGAGTAATGGCGGCGATCTGCGTTTTTTTTTTGCGGGTGACTGCGACATTGTGGCGGACAGATCGGACCCTTGACTGACATTTTTGACACTTTTGGGGGGACCAGTGACATTACTACAGTAATCGAAATTTTTTTACAAGAAATTTTTTACAAGAAATTTTTGCTCATGCTGTATAGTCCCCAAGGTGCCACATCCCCAAAATAGGAAATCACAACCAAAAAAGGTTCCCCTAGGGTGGGACTTTAAAGGCACCAAAGTTACACAACAAATGAAATAGATAAAATAAAACAAACTTTATTGACTTGTGCAAAAAGATAAAAGAATAGGCAAGCAATAAAATACTCCACATAAACCAGTGCAACTTGGACCACTAAACCTCCGGGTTTGACCCGACGCGTTTCGGAGTGTGGGTTAACTCCTTCCTCAGGGGTGCCCTTAGAGGGTGGTATAGTTCACTAGAGTGGGAAGTATGGATAGCCTGCCTAAGGGTTAAAAGCAAAGGGTATGCATGCCAACGTTATCCACTGGGGGTGCCATCTGGTTATCCTAGAGAATCTAGGGATCTTGAATGAACTCCTGGATCCAAGTGGTCAGCAACTGTCCGCTAACCAGTCTCAATCAGAGGCTAGGTGGGAGCAGCTGAAACCTATTCACAGCAGTTCTGGAACCGAAGCAGTTCAAAAATCCCCAATGGGTGTTGAAGCATGAAAAATCCTGCGTGTCAGCTGCTCCCACCTAGCCTCTGATTGAGACTGGTTAGCGGACAGTTGCTGACCACTTGGATCCAGGAGTTCATTCAAGATCCCTAGATTCTCTAGGATAACCAGATGGCACCCCCAGTGGATAACGTTGGCATGCATACCCTTTGCTTTTAACCCTTAGGCAGGCTATCCATACTTCCCACTCTAGTGAACTATACCACCCTCCAAGGGCACCCCTGAGGAAGGAGTTAACCCACACTCCGAAACGCGTCGGGTCAAACCCGGAGGTTTAGTGGTCCAAGTTGCACTGGTTTATGTGGAGTATTTTATTGCTTGCCTATTCTTTTATCTTTTTGCACAAGTCAATAAAGTTTGTTTTATTTTATCTATTTCATTTGTTGTGTAACTTTGGTGCCTTTAAAGTCCCACCCTAGGGGAACCTTTTTTGGTTGTGATTTACTACAGTAATCAGTGCTATAAATATGCACTGTTACTGTAAAAATGACACTGGCAGGGAAGGGGTTAATTGTATTGGAGAGGGAGGGGTTAATGTATGCCTGGTGCTTACTAACGTGTGTGGGGGGAGGTGACTGAGTGACACAGGGACAGATCGCAGGTTCAGCTATGCTGAACCCTGCAATCTGTCACTGTTTGTCACTTAGGAGATCCGCCCGCTTTGTTTACACAAGCGGGCGGATCTCCAGACTCGATTCCCCGACGATCGGGGAAGAGCGGTGGTGATCACCGCCGCTCCTCCCCTGGCCCGACTCCCGCTGTGACTGAAAACAGCCTGAGCGAGCCTCCGGCGGCGCGCGAGTACAGTCACTTTGCCGCAGTACAGTCCCAGTGACTGGTCGGCAAGTGGTTAAATTCATAACTATTTGGCTTATGTGCCACCTATAGGTGAATGGACACTGGCAGATCAATCAAACCCCTCCTATATAGAAAGTACCTCAGTTTTGTAGCAATACATATCCAGAAAAGAGGGGAGGAACCTCTGTGTCCTGCGATGTACTCCAGTAAATGAATTTTACAGGTAAGTATGCAGGAAAAAATTAAATTTTCTTTATCGTACATCACAGGAAACAGAGCCGGTTATATTCATAACTATTTGGGATGTCCCAAAGCAATACCCTTGAGGGGAGGGAATAGTATGAAACAGGTGCGCTGCTATAATGCAATAAATGAAAGTACCTAATGAGTAAAGTGAATTGCTGCTCCCACCGTGTTCAAGTACTCATAAACTTGAAATAATCAGAAATGTTTATAAGGATAATGGTGGTGCACTATTCATACATCAGTGCTGTGTATTAAAAATAATCAAAAGTTGTTGGAAAAAAAAAAAAATCAAAAGTGCCTATTCATAATATACATATAAAGTTAATGACCTAAAAACAAATAAAGAAGTGATAATCTTTGTTAACAATCCGTGATTAAAAAACAGTGACGATCTATAGTACAGTCCGTGATTTCATCGATACATGCAGTGCTTTTCAATCCAGGTACACATATAATGATGTGATTAAAAGGCTTCTTAGAAACCAATATAAAGTGCTTAGTCCTTCCACCTGCTGGAACACCTCTGTGTGCAGTGCTGTAGAGCCGGGGAGTGCGTGACCAGGACTCTACCGCGGCAGATGCAAATAGGACTACACAGAATGCACTAACACCGCCTGTCCCTACATCCCAAATGTGAGTTTTTCTATATATGTTTATGATGAATAAATGCTTTTAAAAGTATAATGCACTATGGAAAATCCTCTTTCATTTATATAAACTGTGAAATCGCTCCACTGAGATGAGAGAGTGGAAGCTGATGAGGCTTGCAGGTGGAGGAATTTGGTTTTTCATTGCACAAACCCCTTGTGCTGCAGGTGAGCGTGCACTGCACACAGAGGTGTTTTAGCAGGTGGAAGGACTAAGCACTTTATATTGGTTTTGTTCTAAGAAGCCTTTTAATCACAACCTCATTATATGTGTATCTGGATTGAAAAGCACCACATGTATTTCTTCTTCCCTTCTTGTTGGCATACCTCTACACAGGCTATCCCCCCTTCAATCCATCACGAATGCTACCGCCAGACTCATCCACCTTACCAATCGCTCAGTGTCTGCTGCTCCTCTTTGTAAAGCCCTCCACTGGCTTCCGCTCACCCAACAATTTAAATGCAAAATACTTACAACATCCTACAAAGCAATCCACAGCTTAGCTACTAGCTACATCACTAGCCTAGTCTCAAAATACCAACCTAATTGATCTCTTCGTTCCTCTCAAAACCTCCTGCTCTCTAGCTCCCTCGTCACCTCCTCCCATGCTCGCCTCCAGGACTTTTCCAGAGCCTCTCCAATCCTATGGAACTCCTTACCCTTATCTGTCCAATTATCTCCTACTCTATTAGCTTTTAGGCGATCTCTGAAAACCCTCCTTTTCAGAGAAGCCTATCCTACCCACACCTAACAAATGTACCTCCATTTTCTCCATCAGCCCATCCCCCACGGTTATTGCCTTTTGTTTCACTTGACCCTCCCTTCTAGATTGTAAGCTCTAACGAGCAGGGCCCTCTAGTTCCTCCTGTTTTGAATTTTATTGTAACTGTATTGTCTTCCCTCACATTGTAAAGCGCTACGCAAACTGTTGGCGCTATATAAATCCTGTATAATAATAATAATGTATAGATGAAATCACAGACTGTACTATAGATCACTGTTTTTTAATCACGGATTGTTCACAAAGATTATCACTTCTTTATTTGTTTTAAGGTTATCAACTTTATATGTATATTATGAATAGGCACTTGAGGGGAGGGAGACACCATCACAGAAACTTCCACCAGAGAAGGACCTACTCTGCTGTTTGTAATAAGCTGAGATCAAAGGCAGTATCTTTCGCAGTTTTGACATCCACCTGGTAAAAACCCTGTGAATGTATGAACCAAAGACCAAGTAGTGGCCTTGCAAACCTGAGTCACTGATGCCTGATGGTGGATAGCCCAGGATGCACCCCCACACCTGGAAGAGAAGCTCTTCTAAGCAAGAGTGGGATTTTACCCTTTCAAACCATAGGCTTGTATGATTAACTGGCAGATCCTATGAGAAATAGTTAACCTGGAAGCCGTTGACCTTTCTAGAACTCTTCTAACAGCACAAACTAGGATTCCAGACCTGTGCTGACAATTCAAGGGAATCCTAACCACCTGAACTAAATTCAGAGTATGCAGTAATTGTTTAACTGCCAATTGTGAACTAGGAAAAAGAAAGGCAAGACACTGTCCTAATTCCAGTAAAAACTAGAAAACCACTCTAGGCAAGAAAGTTGGATGAGGACGCAACATCATCTTAACATGATGCAAAACCAAGAACGACTCCATACATAAAAAAGAGCAGCCAGCTCAAACATTCTTCTTGCCTAAGCGATAGTAACCAAAGAAGCCCCCTTCTGAGTCAAAGAATTAACGGAGTTTCTCAAACTGGTTCAAAAGGTGGCTTCTGCAAGGACAACCGAGACCAAATTCAAGTCCCAAGGACACAAGGGTGGCCTGACAGATGGAAATGTTTGCTTCACACCCTGCATGAAGCTTGAAGCAAGGGGTCTCTGGGGAAAAAATGGATAAGGACAAAATCTGATCCTTAATGGTACTTAAGGCCAATCTCATTTCTCCCACTCACATAATTCCGCGGGTTGCCATTTCCTGGCTATACCCCAGGCATAAAAGATTTCCATGTTTTATAATGGAAGCTCCCTGAAGACAGCTTCCTGGGCTCAACAGTGCAGAGCTAACAGGACACAGGACCATTAGGTCTGGCAGGACTGGAAGTGACCAAGGAACTTCCCCAGCAAGATTCACTGTCATTGTAACAAGCCCTCCTAGGCTAATTCAGCTTACACTATTATCAGTGTTACCACCTCCTGGATTCTTCACAAAAGATTCGGCAGCAGTTACAAAAAGAGGGAAGGTGTCAATTAGGGAGAATTGGTCCCAAAGGTGTTACCAGTGCATCTATCCCTATTGCCATTGCTACCAGATTGCCAAAAAATTTTTTGGGTGCAGGGACTACATGGTCTCAGGATTAGTCTCTGATGATTAGAAAGAATGTGGTTCACCTTCCTGAACTGCACGACTCCTGGTGCCACCCTGGCGGTTGATATATGCCACAGTAGAATCATTGAATCTACAACTGGTTCATCCAAACCAGAGCAAGGTGTACTGGCCAAAATTTCAAGATATTGATGGGCAGTTGTGACAGGAGTCTGGGGGGGGGGGGGGTTTGTGGAACCTAGATTACTTTAGAGAGGTTGGGAAATGCCTTGTCCAGCTTCCCCGGCCCCTCTTATGTGTAAGTCACCCTGTGTCTATTAGGGGCACAGGGTGACCAAGAACCCCAGTCGGGTCTGTACTAATCAGACTCGCTGTACAACCACACCGCATTTCTTGTTCCCCTGGTTATCCTGGGTTCTATATGTGTGGTTTGTGTTGAAAGAATGAAGGGCCTCTTTCATTCTTGGGACAATAATAATACTATTTCTGAAAAATATGCCCCAAGAAATATATAAAGATAAACAATTTGACTTTTCAGATTGCTTGAATATTTTGGGAGTCTCTCATAGACCCTTGCTACATAGTGAGGTGGGGTTTGTTATTGTTAAGTACCTGTATTCCATTGTTCTATTGTTTCTGTCTGCTTTAAGATCAACATATTATGGGATGTATATGTGTATGTGGATTGGCTGCTAAGGGGGAAGGGGGTTGTCCCGCAGCGTATATCTCTTTGTGCCTGTGTTTGAATAAACAATTAATATTCTGGTTTCCTCCAAAACTGTTACTGTCTAGTTCTTGGGGTAACTATAGCCAGATTCACGTCTCGTGTTCCAGAGCTTAGGAAGCAGCTTCTTGACGGAGATACCCAGTCGGGGTGTCCGGAGTCCGTCACAGTAGTATTCTCTCCCGTGGAGACCAAGTCTACTGAACTGTAGCCACCTTCAAACCAACTGGAGAGACTGACATCAGTGGCTATTATCTTCTAAACCCCTGAAAGGAAGAATTTCCCCTTCTCCAGATTCTGAACCATCCCTGACCAATTTGAGCTCTGCAATACCCTGGGAACAGAGCCCTTTGGCAATCCAATGCTTGGATCTCCATGTTCCAGACAGAGAGAATAAATCTCTACCAAAGACCTGGAGTAGGACTGTAGGTAGGGAACGTGCTTCGACCTAGATACAACTATGTCCTGCAGAAATGTATTGCATGAAAATCTGGAACTGACTGCTTCCTGAGCAAGGATTATTGAGGTTTACTAAGATTGACAACCCCTGCATCTTCAGTAAGTCCAGCACCGAGGCTAGGAGCTTCGTGAACCCTCAGGAGCTGTGGCCAGCCCAAAGGGCAGAGTCCCAAAAGGAAAAGACGATTTTCTACTGCTATGGCAGAAACCTTTTGATAACCCTGGAAAAAAGCGGCACATGAAAATATGCGTGAACAGACCAAGCCTATCTGAAATAGAATGATGTCCAGCAGCTTGAGATTTAAGATAGCCCTCATGACCCCATTTGGTTTTGGGACCGTTACCGGTTGAGTATCTTACAATAATGAGCCAATAACTTCTGCCCTAAGGGCCAATGCAAGGCAGAAGGCTGATGATTCTGTGGCAAACTCAGAAGGTCCCAAGAGCTGTATTTAACCTGCCAGGTTTCTTCCGGCTAAAGACAGAGGGAACCACCTCAAACTACTCCAAGATCCTCTGACCTGAGATACTCTCAAAACACAGCAGCTTCAGATGCCTCCCTCACTCAAGAGGAGAAAAGCTTACAGTACCTGGTATTCCAGGGCAGTCTCCCATCCAAGTACTAACCAGGCTTGATTCTGATTAGGCTCCGATCAATGGCGATCAGGCATGTTCAGGGTGATGCGGCCGCAGTCCATCTGGCGATGAAACACTGCAATGCCAAGCACCACAGTGGTTCAGATGCACCTGACACCACTGGTCCATCGGGAGATGTAGACATTGCCAGATCACTGAACCTTAGAACGGTGCACCTGCCTCCTCTGGCTGCCTCTCCCTTCTGGAGCCATTTAATTTGTATAACAGGTAAATAATGTAGCAAATATATTGGCTAAAACATCCCCCAAGGATGCAGGCCTAAATCAAGTTGGTCTCAACCCCGTAGGTATGGAAGTACCCAGGTATGCCGTTATGTTGGTACCTAGGTATGCAAGCATGCAGGCAGTGGTGTATTTAGGTTTTGTGCTGCCCTAGGCCTGACTAAACTTGTGCACCCCCTAATGGTTATAAACACCCACCCCTTCATGTTTATAACCCACACTGTCATCTGTAAATCACAGACCACAACCACAGTCTATCAGTCCCCATAAGTTCACCCTCATCAGTGCCCATCAATGCAGCCTCAATACTGTCCCATCAGTGCATCCTTATCAGTGCCCATCAGTGCTGCCTTATCAGCGAAGCCACATCAGGGCAGCTTATCAGTGCCGCCTCATCAGTGGCCATCAGCGCAGCCTCATTATTGCCCTTCAGTGCAACATATCAGTGCCCATCAGGGCAGCATATCAGTGCAGCCCCATCAGAGAAGCTTATCTGTGCTGCCTCGTGCCCATCAGTGCAGTCTCATCAGTGCCCATCATTGCAGGATATCAGTGCAGCCTCATTATTGCACATCAGGGCAGTTTATCAGTACCCACCATTGCCACCTCATCAGTGGCCATCAGAGCAGCATATTAGTGCCTATCAGTGTAGCCTATTAGCGCCCATCTGTGCAGCCCAATAGCACCCATCAGTGCAGCATATCAGTGCCCATCAGTGCAGCATATCAGTGCAGCTTATCAGTGCCACCTCATCAGTTGCCATCAGTGCAGCCTTGTCACTGCCTATTAGTACAGCCTTATGTCACAGTATCAGTAAAATTACTCCTATCTTGTAAGATATTTGGACTTGTGTTTGCTGCCACTGATTGTGATCATAGTGATTATTTCACTTATTTCTATAATGACTTGGAAGTCCACAGTCATTATACAAATAAGTAAAATAATCAGTGGCAGAAAACACAAGTCCAAATATCTTAAAAGAAAGGAGTAATCTTACTAATCCAGTGACATATTGCGATAGCACATATGAGGTGAGCAGGTCCAAAATATTTCTGCCATCATATACAATGAAAAGTCCTAATTGTATATGATGCAATTCAAGATGCTTTATCAAGGACAAGGATGTTTAAATAAATTAAATTATATTATTGACATGATGCCTGCCATACCTGGGGGTGGAAGAGGGCAGGAGGAACATTAGGCTGCAGTGCCACACTTATTAGCATTGGCAGCCGTCAGGCCAGTTGTATTAAGTGTGGTCGGTGGTCTGTCCGAATGTCCTCACCGGCCGGTATTATCATACCAGCAGGTAGCAGTGTGCCCACTTTATGGGGGTGCCAGACAGATTTGCCTCCTGGACCCTGCCCTCCGGCCCAATTCACTCCAAAAGACTGGCACTATACTAAAAGTGTAACGCAAGCAGGCGGGCACACTTTTCGTGTGAGAGCCAGGAGAAGGCTGTTTTTTTTCATGCGGGGTGCAGGGTTTTTGCAGCCCCCCTGGAAAGTGCCGCCCTAGACCTGGGCCTTGTTGGCCTAGGCCAAGATACAGCACTGCATGCAGGTATATAAGTATTCTTGCCGTTTAGGCATTTATGTATGCAGTTCAAGGCAAATAAGCACATATGTATGCAGTTTAATGAAAATAAGCACATATTTATGCAGCTTAGGGCAATAAGCACACATGTACAGAGTTCAATGCAACTAAGCACATACAGTATGTACGCAGTTCAATGCAATATTTACATATGTTTGCAGTTCAATGCAAATAAACATGTTTGTAGGTTGTTCAATGCCAAACACCACAGTGGTTCAGATGCACCTGACACCACTGGTCCATCGAGAGATGTAGACATTGCCAGATCACTGAACCTTAGAGTGGTGTACCTGCCTCCCCTGGCTGCCTCTCCGTTCTGGAGCCATTTTAATTTGTATAACAGGTAAATAATGTAGCAAATATATTAGCTAAAACATCCCCCAAGGATGCAGGCCTAAATCAAGTTGGTTTCAACCCCGTAGGTATGTATTAGCTAAAACATCCCCCCAGGGCCGGATTAAGAGCATCATGGGCTTGGTGCTGAGGATTTTTTAAGGGCCTTAAGGGCCGTGCCTTGGCATGCACCCAGAGGAGGAAGGGTGCAGCCATGCATGCCTAATTCAACATGGGATGCTGTCTCTGAAGCCCATAAACACATCCATGCATCGGCAACTGTCCCTCCTTGTCCGGCCTTCGTGCTGTGTGGGGAGGTTCTGAGGGAGCTGCCTGGGGAAGCGAGCATAGAAGCCAGACTTCTGTGTTTACAAGTGACAGAAGAGCGGTAACTGAATATGGCCAACCCGGGGCCTATATAAAGGTAGGGGCCTGGAGCTGCAGCTCCAATAGACCCTATGTTAATCTGGCCCTGCATCCCCCAAGGATGCAGGCCTAAATAAAGTTGGTCTCAACCCCGTAGGTATTCAAGTACCCAGGTATGCCGTTGTGTAGGTACCTAGGTATGCAAACATGAAGGTATATAAGTATTCTTGCCGTTCATGCATTTATGTATGCAGTTCAAGGCAAATAAGCACATATTTATGCAGTTTAGGGCAATAACCACACATGCACAAAGTTCAATGCAACTAAGCACATATGTCCGCAGTTCAATGCAAATAAGCACATACTGTAGTTCAAGGCAATAATTACATATGTATGCAGTTCAATGCAAATAAACATGTTCGTAGGTTGTTCAAATGAAAATATGCAATAATGCCAGCCTGCGTTTATGCAAACATGCGTATATGTACAGTATCTCACAAAAGTGAGTACACCCCTCACATTTTTGTAAATATTTTATTACATCTTTTCATGAGACAACACTGAAGAAATGACACTTTGCTACAAGTAGTGAGTGTACAGCTTGTATAAAAGTGTACATTTTCTGTCCCCTCAAAATAACTCAACACACAGTCATTAATATCTAAACCGCTGGCAACAAAAGTGAGTACACCCCTAAGTAAAATTGTCTATATTGTGCCCAGTTAGCCATTTTCCCTCCCCGGGCTCATGTGACTTATTAGTGTAACAAAGTGAACAGCGAGCAGGTGTGTTAAATTTGGTTTTATCACTCTCACTCTCTTGTACTGGTCACTGGAAGTTCAATATGGCACCTCATGGCAAAGAACTCTCTGGGGATCTGAAAAAAAGAATTGTTGCTCTACATAAAGATGGCCTAGGCTATAAGAAAATGCCAAGACCCTGAAAGTGAGCTGCAGCACGGTGGCCAAGACCATATAGGGGATTAACCACTTAAGCCCCAGCCCTATTTCGGACACTTTTTGTTCACAAGTTAAAACCAGTATTTTTTCCTAGAAAACTACATAGAAGTCCCAAACATTATATATATTTTTTTAGCAAAGACTCTGGAGAATAAAATGTCTGTCATTGCAATATTTTTTGTCACGCGGTATTTGCGCAGCAGTCTTTAAAATGCCATTTTTTGGGGGAAAATTTTGAAAAATCACATTTCACTGCATTTAAAAAATACTAAACAGTAAAGTTAGCCCATTTTTTTTGTATATTGTGAAAGATGATGTCACGCCGAGTAAATAGATAGCCAACATGTTACGGTTTAAAATTGCGCACCTCCGTGGGATGGCGACAAACTACGGTCAATAGAGATCTCAATCGGCGACGCTTTAAATTTATTTAACTGTTACCAGTTTAGAGTTAGAGTGTAGCTCTTTTTTTTTTTAAATCATTGCACATGCTCTGGCGATTGCGGCGATACCTCACATGTGTGGTTTGAACAGTGATTTCATTTGCGGCTCGACTTCCGTATACGTTTTTTTTGTGCGCGAGCTAACGGTGACAGGGGCGGCTAAATTTTTATTTTTTTTCCTATTTATTTTATTTTTTTTTTAACTTTATTACAGGTTTTTTTAAAAAAAAAAAAATCTGATCACTTTTATTGCTGTCACAAGCAATGTAAACATCCCTTGTGTCACCAATATGTAGTGACGGGTACTCTTTATGGAAGGATCGAGGGTCTAAAAGACCCTAGACCCCTCCACTACACTTCCATGTATGCACAATGCCGAAAACAGCATTTTTGCATACAGCCGTTTTTTAAATTTGCCGCTTTTTGAGGCACAGTAACCCGGAAGTGACGTCATGGACGCCGCCTCCGTGTTACGTCATCGGAGACCCAATCAAAGCCGTTTCCGCCATTGATCGGGACTCCATCCAGCCGGCGGACGTGCCGGCTGGGTGCTCGGGGCTCCCGGTGGGACGGGAGCCCCGAGCAAAGTCACGGAAGGCGGCGGGAGGGGGGGGCGTCCCCTCCCGCTCACCCGGGTAACGATCGAGCGGCTCCCGAGCCGCATCGGTCATTACCGACGGAAAGCCGACCGTTGGCTGTTAACCACGGTACCGGGATGATGCCTCTAGCTAGAAGCATCACCCCGGTATACTACCGCAAAGTCTGCCGACGTGTATATATACGTCAATATGCGGTAAGTGGTTAACAGGACAGGTTCCACCCAGAACAGGCCTCGACCAAAGAAGTTGAGTGCACATGCTCAGCCTCATATGCAGAGATTGTCTTTGGGAAATAGATGTATCATGGAGGAGTGGAAGAGGACTCCAGTGGCAACCTGTGAAGCTCTGGTGAACTCCATGCCCAAAAGGGTTAAGGCCGTGCCGGAAAATAATTGTGGCCACTCAAAATATTGACACTTTGGGCCTAATTTAGACATTTTAACTTAGAGGTGTACTCACTTTTGTTGCCAGCGGTTTAGACATTAATGGCTGTGTGTTGTTATTTTGAGGAGACAAAAAATTGACACTGTTATACAAGCTGTACAATCACTACTTTGCATTGTAGCAAAGTGTAATTTCTTCAGTGTTGTCACATGAAAAGATATAATAAAATATTTACAAAAATGTGAGGGTTGTACTCCCTTTTGTGAGATACTGTAAG
This sequence comes from Pelophylax lessonae, assembly GCF_965119305.1. NCBI lineage: Eukaryota > Metazoa > Chordata > Amphibia > Anura > Ranidae > Pelophylax > Pelophylax lessonae. Next base: position 143,356,001 of record NC_138777.1, read on the forward strand.
TATGCATTTATGCAAATATAAACGTATGCAAATATACGTTTATTCAAGCATGTATTTATGTAAGTATGCAAATATAGGTTTATGCAAATTTCCGTTTATGGAAGCATGCAAGCATGCGTTTATGCAAACGTGCTTATGAAACGTGTTTATGCAAGTACGCAAACATGCATTTATGTAAGCATTTGTTTATGCAAATATGTGTTTATGCAAACGTGTTTATGCAAGTCTGCAAGCATGCATTATGCCAATATGCGTTTAAGCAAGCACGCGTTTATGTCAGCTTGCAAGCATACAAGTTTTGCAGGATTAGTCAAGCACATATGCATCCAATGCAGCCTCTATGCTGCTTCAGAGCAGCCTAAAGTAAACTCCTGCAGACCAAATGCACGCTATTCTGCAGACACAACTTCTTAAAGTGCACTGATAGTCATACAGGGGTGTATCGACAGACAGTTGTACAAGCCCCCTGGAGTAAGCAGTAAGTATATACACTATACAAATGTACAAGTATATGCAATATATAATCATGACTTGTCTGGTCACGCAGCTCTCCTATAGCATACCTGCCAACTGTCCTGTTTTTCCTGGGACAATCCTGGCAAATAGGAGCCTGTCCCAGGTAATTTACACTGTCCCTGTTAATCAGGGACAATGTAAATCATTTTTTTTTTTTTATTTTGTGCCACACAGTGTCGCTCTCACCCCAGCTAGGTGTTGTAGTTCTGGCAGCAGGTTGTCTCTCTCTCTGTGCCCGCTCACTCTTCCCATCTGTCGCAAATTTAACGTGTCACCGGAGGCAGGGTGTCAGCATGGTGCACTTTCCAAAATCCGCCAGCAGGGGGAGGCAGAGCACCTTCCGAAAAGCTGGAGGCCTCACACTCCATTAATTACTACTATTAATAATGTTTTTTTATAGATATAATTTTTACACCTGTTAATTGATACATTATATATAGTTTTCTAGCTCTAGATAAATGTGTGTACATATCTGTGTATGTGTATATGTGTGTGCATATATATATTATTGCTCAAAAAAATGAAAACAGACCTCAATCCTCAATGGAAAAAATCTCATGCTGGATATCTATACTGGTATGGACTGGGTATGTGTTAGGATAATATGGACTGGGTAATGTGTTAGGATCTATACTGGTATGGACTATACTGGTATGGACTCTGTAATGTGTTAGGATGGTATGGACTGGGTAATGTGTTAGGATCTATACAGGTATGGACTCGGTAATGTTAGGATGATATGGACTGGGTTATGTGTTAGGATCTATACTGGTATGGACTGGGTAATGTGTTAGGATCTATACTGGTATGGACTGGGTAATGTGTTAGGATCTATACTGGTATGGACTGGGTAATGTGTAGGATGGTATGGACTGGGTAATGTGTTAGGATCTATACTGGTATGGACTGGGTAATTTGTGAGGATGGTATGGACTGGGTAATGTGTTAGGATCCATACTGGTATGGACTTGGTAATGTGTTAGGATCTATACTGGTATGGACTGGGTAATGTGTTAGGAAGGAAAGGATGCCACATTGTTTTATGTAAATGAAAATTATCACCCTACAGAGGGCTGAATTCAAAGACAGGTGAATAAAGTGTGAAATGTGCTCAGGTGTGACCATACAAAAAATGTAATATGGAAATATAAATAAAGTGCAAGGTGTAAATAAGTACAATAAAACCTAATTATACCAGATAGTATAATCATACTTATTTACACCTTGCGCTTTATTTATATTTCCATATTACATTTTTTGTATGGTCACACCTGAGCACATTTCACACTTTAGAATTGCAGGGAATTGTGATGAGAATTTTAAACTTTAGGCAGAAGTAGTGCAGCTGAATGGGAGAATTATTCCAACTCTGCTACTTTGGCCTCAAGTTTTCAATTCCCTTTTCAATTTCCTGTAATTCTCTCTTTATGAAGTAGACCCTATAATCTGATAAGTAGGCGGAGATTAATTATGCAGAGTGGGCAGAGCTTCAGGGAAGTGGGTGTGGTAAGTAATTGATAGCTGCGCTGCAAAGTGTTCCTGGAATTTTTTTTTTCAAATGTTGGCAACTATGCTATAGGAAGTACTCATTATGAAGCCATGGGCTGCAGTTATGTCTCGGAAGCCTTGCTGATCTTTTAGCCCAAATAGTTCACAAAAAATGGCAGCCCTTCTACTTCCTGCCTTTACTTACTGCCCCCCATTAGCCACCAGGAGAAAGACCAGACAGTCAGATCCATCTCTTAAAAAAAGAAAAAAAAAATTACTGCAAATGCAGACTTATTTTTCCTGATGCAGGACTCTGAATCATACCAGGAGTCCAATCTTCACCCATCACGGCAGGTTTTGTCACTTAAGAACCTTCAAGGACTGGGTACTCTGGGTTTTTCCTGGTTCACTCCTCTGGACCTGTATAGCACCCTGCTTTGTTTGTTTGTTTGGTCAGAACAAACACTTCACAGGGTTCCATTACGCAATGTCCAGCGCCGTAAGGCTGCATTACATGCAAACCTCGATGGAATCTTCTCTTCTATCCAATGAGGCTTCGGTACCATTCATTTTGGCTAACCGCTTTTTTGAATGAATCTGATTGAAGTCCATGATTCTCAGAAGAACTGTTCCAGACCTCCAGATATACTCCAAGAGCACATGTAGCACTTTAGTGACCACCACCTTACAGACACTGGCAAATAAACTGAAGTACTTCCTGTATAGGAGAGGTTATATAGGGGAGGACTTCCTGTTTGATCTGTCAGTGTCCATTCACTTATAGGTTGCGCATAACCAAAAAGGTTATGTAAATTTACCCGACTCTGTGTTCTGTGATTTACGATAAAGAAATAAAAAATGAACGAAAACTAGACACTGGAAACACTAAGAGTTAAAACAGGCAAATAGTGTGGTAAAATAACTCATTCGGTAAATCGGTTGTGAAAGTTAAATTCACTAAGAATTTAGCGTTCAACAACGAATGTAGTATTTTTTTGATTGTCCGGTAATGAGCGCATTTTCTCATGCAATAATTTATCACACGTGCTTGTGGTTAAGGGTTGTTTAAGGTAATTTCCTTATAACATTTTACTTTTTTAACATGTTCGTTTTTTGCAAAAGGAAAATAATCTTTTAATCCAAAATGTTTACAGTAATCTGTAGTTGGAGGCATTACAATTTTTAACTGCCTTCTCAAATATATGTCTCCTGATGCTTGCTCTATTGCCTGAAAGTACCTGTTAATCTGTGTTGCACTCCTTTACTAAATCCATCATGCCATTCATTCTTAATAATGTTTTTTTTTTCGTAAATGTATGGCCTAGTAGAGCTGTTGAAAGTGCTCTTTACTAGAATGTTCTATGGTTGTGTCCCAATTGTGTGCTACTGCCTATGTTTTTATATGGTGGAAACTGAAGAAAACTTGAATTTTTATATTTTTTTATTATTTTTTTTTTTTTTTAAACATTTTTATTTATTTTTTATAAAGTTTAACTTGTAATGGTGTATATAACCAAAAGTATTGCAGTGGCCACTTCAAGAGGTCACTTCTAGCTGGAGTAATTGTCATGGCTAACATTCTCCATTGTTGCACTTTTGTAAACCACGTTTACAAACGGTTACAAAATTATTATTTTGTAAAAAGTTCTTGATGGTAAATTTCAGCCGATGTTTGCATCTAATTTGCACTGCACGCCTTTTTGATTTGATAAAAAATAAAATTACTTGTGTACTTGTAAAACTCCACTGTGTCCACTGCTGGTGGAAAAGTGTCTGGGTGTTGCTCCTTCCTGTGGGTGTTCGGTGGATGGAATTAGGCCCCTTTCTGTAGGTCTTCTGTTGGTTGAATTGCGCTCTCAGTGGGTGAAATGCCCCTTTCTGAGGGTTTGGACAGTCCCCTTTTTTCTGTTAACCTCACTTGTTACCGCCACCAAAAGGGTGGTGTTAAATATCGTTTTTTTTAGTTCCTGTTTCATTTGCGAATTGGACTCTGGGCAGATTACTGCACGATTGTTTACAATATTTACCAACAATATTTTTTCTGTTTTGCTGCAAAAATTATTATTTTTTTTTTAAGAATTGGACTTTATTTATGGCATGCAATAATGTATGCAAATTAGTAAGTGCAGTGCAATTATGTAGTGTTGAATGATATGAAGCCTTTCTGGATAAACCTCTCCTTGATTACCTGAGATTGTAACTCAAAATCCCTGTCAGAGGAATAGTACCTCCTAATTCACATAATCGGACCCTTAGGAATGTTCCTCAGCCATAGAGGATGATGGCCACTTTGTATGGGTAAATAACTATCCAGATCAGTTGGCTTGAAATTTACCTTAGTAATTAGACCATTCCCCTGTGTAGAAATGGTCACATCTAGATAGTTTACACATTCCTTACTAACTTGAGCGGAGCGCCATTTTTTTGGTGATTCACAGAGGTACACAGAGGCTGCATACAGACATACAGGCAATTTTTTACTTTTTTTTTTTTGTATGAGTTTTTAAACATTTAACAAAAATAAAGCCTAGTAAGCAGTGAGCACTAAGAGTATTACTCTTTTTTGGTTTCCCATTCGTTAGAACAAGCTAGAATGGCCTAGGGTGACAATGGATTATTATCCTAATGCCTAAATGCCTACATTGACCAGGAAGGAGGCATACAGAGGAACACAGTGGGCACAATTCACTAAAGGTTATCGCATGCGTTATAACTGTCACGTGACCACTTAACGCATGTGACAATGAAAATGAAAATTCACCATCGCTCGTATGCAGTATTTAGCGCAAACACCAAAAACGATTGTTAAACTCTGCATAGGCAAAGTAAAAATAAATAAATAAATGCATGCGGTAATTAAATACTGGTCAAAGCTTGCAATAACTATGCGATTACTATGCGGTTGCTATGGCAATGTAATACTCCACAGTGATTGGTTTAAAAAATAGGTGGTAAAGTGCAAGCTGGAGGTGTGAATGTGGAGTGTCAGAGTGAGGAGTTGTTTCTGGAGGCTGTCAGTTGACATATCAAATAGGATGGAGCCCTTTCAATCCATTCTTCTGGAATTTAAGGCAATGCAGAAGAGGAGGAGAAGATGTCAAGTAGTCCTTTAGAAGGATAGAACCTTCAAGGAGCACATACTGCTGGATCAATTCTCCGAAGCTGATACCCTGCAGAAGTTCAGGTTATCCAAGCAACTTATCATGGAGCTCTATACCCAACTGATAAGGTACCTTGAGCCCTCAACACAGAGAAGTCATGCCATACCAGCCATGACCAGCCAGAAGTTTGTCTGCCTTACATTTGTTTTGGAAGGTCGTCATACCAGGTGGTAGCTGATGAGATTGTGGGAATTTCCCAGTCCTTATTTTCCCATCTCCTCATCCGAGTCCTATTTGGTTTTCTGTGCAATAGCACCAAAACACATTTTTTTCCCTGATTCTTGCCAGGAGTAGGATCAATTAAAAAAATGATTTTTTTATAATATTGCTGAAATACCCAATGTGCTCCGTGCAATTGACTGTACTCAGGTCGCCTTTTTACACCATCATTTAAGGAGCATATACTCAGGAACAGGAAAGGTTACCACTCCTTAAATATCCAGGTGGTTTGTGATGCAAATCCGGAATGTAGTCACAAGATTTCCACGATCTGTGCACGATGCACACATATTACGTCAATCCCACATCTACAAGAATTTCTAAACTCAAAATATATCCGGAGTTTGGCTGCTGGGTAAGATACCTATATGTTTCATCTGTTTTTATGCTTGTGTTCATTCCCTTTAAAGAAACTAATCAAAAGTTTGTCTATCTAGGCAATTCAGAGTACCCATGCTTACCATGGCTTCTAACACCACTGTTGAGATCATCCTCAGATGCTGAAAGTAAGTATAACACTGCTTTCACCAAGACCAGAATCGTGATAGAGCAGAAATTTGGAGTTGTGAAACACATTCTGGGGGATTTCTACGCTACAGTCCTGAAAAAATAGGGGACATGATTGTGGCCTGCTGTGTGCTGCATAATATGGCTCATCGTGCTGGTCTGCTGTCCGATTCCGACCTTCAGGAAACAGATGAGAACCAGATCCCACCACTACCAGAAATTCCTTTCTGATGACCGTGGTAATGCCATACAAAAGAGGTTCATCCAAAGCTATTTTGAAAGGTATGTCTGTAAATAGGTAACATATGATCATCTGCATTTCTAGAACTGTCATCTCCTTGACCCCTCCTAGGATTATCCAGTACTCAAAGTTGCACTTGATAGTTTTACTCACTGCTGCACACAGGCATATGTAACAGCAAGTTAGGCATTTTTTGGGACCATGACATAATTTGCAGGATTACTGAATTGTTTTCTCTGGCATCAGAACGTGTAGTGGTCTATCCAGCTGTTTTCAAAGTCTGTGCATTAGTGAGCATATACCATTTTTTAAAATGTATGTGTAACTTCCAATTTTTTTTTTGTCATGTTCTATTGTTTAAGAAAAATAAAGGGTTTAACACCGCAAAAAAACACAAAGTTTTAATTTTTAGGAAAATTTTTTTTTCACTCAAAATCCAAAAGATGAAAGGATATCAAACCTCATCTTTTATTATTTAAACTTTTTTAAAAGTAGCTGTGAAACTAGGAAACTGTGACAGTGCCTTTAGGCATTGTACAACACACAACTTAGAGCCATTGCAGAAGTATTGTCAAAGTAAAGATGGTGAACCACTCAAAATTAAAAAAAAAAACATTGATTCCAGGAATAGGGTTTAAACAGTTGGCATAATGCTTAAACAAAACTGTGAGAATAAAAAACTATTTTGTTGACTCAACCACTCTTCATGAGTGATAATCAGTAAATCAATGCCGTAACTCACTAGGCTTGTCAAACCAAAACTTATTTTTATTAACCAATACTAGAAAAGATTACACCACATTAAAAAGGTACCCAAAAAACATCATTCCACGTACACTTAAAACCACACACATTCTCCTCACTCACATACACAAACATGGTGACCCAATGATTTTGATATCATGATTTATATTCTTGCAAAGCAGATATGGACAAGAAAAATCCCTCCAGATTTTTTTGATAATGATTAATATAAATAAAAGTCCTTGCGTTGGTACATGTCCATCATAAGGAAACGTATTTCTTCACCATGGCTAGTTCAGAAAGATATGGTAGTAGTGCTGAATAAATATCTATGGAGGAAGCGTGGAAATCCTTAGGGAAGTTCTTAATGTAGAGAAATGCAATAAAGGTCTCCAGTATAGGCTGGTTAAATCCCGTTCCTCTTAAAGTGATTACCAAGGGGACAGCATGGGTATAGTGGTCCAGAGGAGGAAACTAATTTTAGAAGCTTGCAATAACTGGTAATGTCATATAAGCAAAGAACATTCCATCTGTGACTGCAAGCATATCATAAGCCTCCCTCGCACTCCAGAAATAGGCCAGACCAGTAAGAGTATTTCCCTGTGTCCCTGAACCATAACATTTATCAATCCATGTCATTCAAACAAATAGGGACAGCACCGTTCCACATAGTTTACACAACCCAATCAAGTACTGGCGTCAGTTTCCCATGGGCTACATGTATGTTAATACTTATCTGCTCCTGACGCTTGTGAGGGTTCCAGTATCAAGTAGCTTTGTAGGATTATCTTCCAGTTCCTGGATGGATGGAGACTGGGTCACTGTGAGGAGGTATTCTGACCGGCTGCTTAAAAGGCAAAATGGAGGATGGGCTGGCCACCATGTGCAATTGGGACTTTAAAATGGTTGCTAGGTCATGCACGCCCACGGGCGTGCAGTGGCATGTAAATATACGTTCTTGCGCAACACTAAACACTAATGCGATGTGGAAATTGCGTTTTGAGATATCGGAACCACATCACTATGAAGTGGACCAGCTTCCAGGATTCCCAGTTGGATCTCCTGTTTTCCAGCAGTCCAAACTCGTATCTCCCTGATTTCTGGTAAGAATCCACCTTTACCACCGGGTGTTACCACTGTACCACACTTTCACTTCTATCACTTGAATGTCATTATAGAAGACTTTTTGCGGTAAGAGACCACCCTGGCATTAAGAACAAAAGTTTGTGTGAAACACCATTGTCTGCATATTTTGGCACGTCACCCTGGCATTGACTCACTCATTTTATTCTTGATGTTATATTTGCTTCACAATATTTGAGAGACTATTTTCTATGTATTTTTACATTTTGGAATTTTTTTCATGTTGATTTATTTCATCCATTCATACAAGTACTTGTAAAATAGGAATATTTATTGTTTCTATACACTTTAGTACTGAAACCCCTTAAGGGAGATAATTTCTCTTTTTCACTATTACATTGATATTTTACCCATTTGCATTGTTAGCGCACTATTTATTTGCCTATTCTTCACTAATGCGACGTACCTACATGCACACATATAATATCATTACTTGCCCATACCCACAATGCCACCGCGCATGCTCGCAATGCCACTGCGCATACGCACAATAGAATGGTGGCTTAAACGTGGGACATTGTAGATGAAACAAACAAGCATTGAATGACATGTATGTTAAAGGTAAGCCACAAATCTGCAATTCTAAGTTAATGGTATTCTATTCTATGTTGAGGGGACCGTAATGAGTTGGGAGTCAACTTCTAAAATGTATCCCCAGTTTAATGCATACATGGTGACACACCCCTCCCCCACTCACAGTCAATTTTAAACCTCCTACAATTAATGTCATACTCCTATCAAAAAAATTATATTCCCTAATATTCTCATTATTTCCTGACACCAGCAAGTTTTTTTTCTATTTATTTAGCAAAAAAATATATAAGTTAACTGTTTGTCCCTTTCCCACCCCCTCCCTCTCTCCCCTCCTCCTTTCCCTCCTTTTATTTTTAGAAGGGAACAAAGCTAAGGCTATTATTGAGGTGCTTTGGTAGCCTCCAGCTCTCTTATGCACCGGGCCTCATTTTATAAAACTAACTGGTCAAAATGTTCCCCTCTGGCATCCTGGGGGACTACTTCCAGAACCCAGCATTTCAAAACAGCTTGCATTCCTATCATGCTTCAGACACACGTGTCTGGCTATGGGAGCCCTTAAATGGTAGGTAGATATCTAAAAAAAGTGGTCCTGAAAACGTTTTACGTATTGATCTTATCGTCTTGCTGATATAAAAGGGGTGATAGGAACAAAAAAATTACATATATATTACACCCATTGTGTTGCAATTGGCTCTTTGCCTACACCACAGGAGCCTCCCCGTGGGTAACTCTAGAGTGTCCCCCTTCTAGCATGTACAAACAGTACTCGCAGCTCCCACAATGAGTCATACCTGTATTTACAAGGTGGCGAGTAGGTTTCCACATGATGTAGCTATTGACCAGGAGATTATTCAAAGAACGAGCTCTCCTTTAAACCATCTGTGAATACTCAGTGATAAATCTCCTCACAGAGGTATCCTCCTTCAAAAGGTGGCAGTGGGTGGAGCAAATATGTCTAAATTTGTGAGCTGTAGCAGGCTATTAGTTGCAGTTGTCTTTCTTTATAGTTTGGTCTTAATAGAGCCATTTACATCCAAGAAGATCGTCAAGTCCAAAAATGTGACAAATTTACAACGGAAATCACTTGTAAATTTTAGGTTATAGGGGTTGTTGCCTAAAGTGCCCACAAAGTCACTCAGTTCCCCTTCAGTTATTGTCCAGAAGATGCGGACGTTGTCTTTGTACCTGTACCAGGATAGAATCCTGGACAGGCACACAGATGACACCCCCCCTCCATCAAAGAGCCAAGTTTCCCAGTATCACGTACCTGGTGGAGACCAAGCTGTAGAGGGGGCTTCTCTTGCACCTCCTGTCCAACACCCCTGATAGAGATGACAGGCGGTGTAAGACACAGAGTGGCACGAGGGCCGGTATAGCAGGTGATGTCTTGGCAGAAGACTGATGGCTGTGGATCACCGGATGAACACCTGAAACTGGAACTCGGTGATGCTGGATGAGAAGGCAGGAGCGTAATCGGAACACAAGCCAAGGGGTTGTCAACAGCCGGACAGCACGGGTACAGGAACGTGAGGCAGAAGCGGAGTCAGGATACAAGCCGAAGTCGGTACACAGTCTGGCAGCAAGGTACAAAGGCATAAGGCAAGGCAGGGTCAAAGACAGGCTGAGGTCACAAGGCAGGCAGGAATCCAAGGAGAGTCAAAAGGCAAGCCGGGTCGGTGTAACGGGAAATCCACAAGCAGGTCAGGGCACAGGTAAACAGGAACACAAGCTGAAAGACCACTCAGCAATGTGCTCCTGTCACCGCCTGGTATAAATAGGCCGTTTGGCGCCAATTGCGTGCGCACGTTGCGTACGCACGTCCGCGCGTCCGCGCATTGGCGCGTTCGCGCATTGGCGCATTGGCGTGTTCGCGCATTGGCGCATGCGCATTCGCACATTGCTTCCCGTGTGCCTGGGCACGCGCACTGAGCGTCTCTTACACCCAGTCACTGAGCGAGATATTGATATGAGCCATAGCACATTTAGTGCCCATGGCTGTGTCTTGAGCCTGGCAATAACATCTGCCGTTGAACTGAAACGTAATATTAACTAGACATTAAGCCCGTTAAATTAACGGGCGCTAGAACATATGTGGTCAGAGTCCCCTTTAATAGTGTGGTCAGAGTCCCCTTTAATAGTGTGGTCAGAGTCCCCTTTAATAGTGTGGTCAGAGTCCCCTTTAATAGTGTGGTCAGAGTCCCCTTTAATAGTGTGGTCAGAGTCCCCTTTAATAGTTTGGTCAGAGTCCCCTTTAATAGTGTGGTCAGAGTCCCCTTTTAATAGTGTGGTCAGAGTCCCCTTTTAATAGTGTGGTCAGAGGTCCCCTTTAATGTGCCCCGATAAGAGCTGTGTTTGTGTTCTCTATCGGACAATATTCCACCATTTCTCACATAAGAATACACTGGCACTGTAATCCATCCGTCCCGATAGATGTGCAGAGAGCAGAGACTACGCCCCACCTTACTTCAGTCTGTTAGGGCAGGACTTCCCAAACTGTCGCTCGCGTCCCGGTGGGTTGCGAGCCGCATATGAGTGGGTTGTCGGCAGACACTGCTGCCAGCCCATAACAACTGCCTTTTCACATTACGGTGATGAATTCTGTCATGAACAATAAAAGCCATTTAAATGTTGTATTCAATGTACTTCATAATGCACATATATATTAAAGACTTTACATTTCATTCTGCACAATATATATATATATATATATATATATATATATATACTATATGTATATATATATATATATATATATATATATATATATATATATATATATATATATATATATATATATATACTGTATGTGTATATATATATATATATATATATATATATATATATATATATATATATATATATATATATATGTGGGCCCGTTTAGCAATGGCTCTACTGTCTAAGATCATTCCAATAACCTGTAGACCTTTACAGTCGGGTATTGATGAATACAGGGCCTCTATGTCCAGAGTGACTAATAGAGTACCCTCAGGTAATAACCCGACTACTAGTCATGTAAAAGAGTCAGTAAATGTGAAGTGTCTTTAACATAGGAAAATTGGTTCCAAACGAATGGCTGTAGCGTCTTGTCAATATATTCACTGATACTTTCAGTCAGTGATTCTACTCCAGAAATAATTAGATCTCCCTGAGGATTGTCCAAGGACTTGTGGACCTTGGGTAGTGTATAAAACACTGGGTTCTTGGATGTTCAGTTTTCACAAATTCCACAGTGTCTTTATCAATTTGGTCATCCTGTCGGGCCTGGTTAATCAACTTAGACAATCTCTTTTGGTTTCTATCAATGTTAATGGTGGGGATTAGGGTGTACCATTTGTCTATTGTTCAAAATTCATTGACATATTCTGATATTCTTAGTTCTATCCATGGGGACAATATTTCCCCCTTAGCTGCAGTCCTTATAATCAGATCTGTATTATTACGAAATTCTTGTAAAGCTTTTCTTTCCTCTTGTGACAAATTGTCCTTGGGAAAATGTTCCCACCTTTGTTTTCTGATGTCGTTGGTTACTGCTTTAACAAACATGCCACTCCTGAGACTGCAGACAAAGGGGGGAATGTCCTTGATCTTTTGTATAAACCCAAATCCTTCAACTTAGTCATCTCATTGGGACATTCTTGTCCCTCAGTCATTTCACCACATATCTCAAGGGCTAGGTCCATTGGTTCCCTAAAGCTGTCACCATTTTCCTTCTCTTATTCAACGTGCCCCTCCTCCTAGAGGTCAATAAGGTCCCTGAGGGTGCGAAATCTACATCTTATTAAGCTCGACCAGTCCGCCAAAGGTCCCAAAGGAGCACTCGCTTCCTTAATATTCCCTTAGGATTAACTTCCTGGCAAAGAGCTATACAGTATCTCACAAAAGTGAGTACACCCCTCACATTTTTGTAAATATTTCATTATCTTTTCATGTGACAACGCTGAAGAAATTAAACTTTGCTACAATGTAAAGTAGTGAGTGTACAGTTTGTGTAACAGTGTAAATTTGCCGTCCCCTCAAAATACCGGAACACACAGCCTCTAACCACTTTACCACTAAGCCTATTTTTGACACTCTTTGTTTACAAGTTTAAATCAGTAATTTTTGCTAGAAAACTACTCCATTGTTTTTTTTTTTTGTTTTTTTTTTTTACATTTTGGTGCGGGGTTCCCCGTAAAATCCACACCAGACCGAGAAGCAATACTGACATAAACTGAAGTGCCTATATATATATATATATATATATATATATATATATATATATATATATATATATATATATATATATATATATATATATATATATATATATATATACACAGTGCCTTGCGAAAGTATTCGGCCCCCTTGAACTTTTCGACCTTTTGCCACATTTCAGGCTTCAAACATAAAGATATAAAACTGTAATTTTTTGTGAAGAATCAACAACAAGTAGGACACAATCATGAAGAGGAACGAAATTTATTGGATATTTCAAATTTTTTTAACAAATAAAAAACTGAAAAATTGGGCGTGCAAAATTATTCAGCCCCCTTAGGTTAATACTTTGTAGCGCCACCTTTTGCTGCGATTACAGCTGTAAGTCGCTTGGGGTATGTCTCTATCAGTTTTGCACATCGAGACAATGACATTTTTGCCCATTCCTCCTTGCAAAACAGCTCGAGCTCAGTGAGGTTGGATGGAGAGCTTTTGTGAACAGTAGTTTTCAGTTCTTTCCACAGATTCTCGATTGGATTCAGGTCTGGACTTTGACTTGGTCATTCTAACACCTGGATATGTTTATTTGTGAACCATTCCATTGTAGAATATGCTTTATGTTTTGCTTTATTGTCTTGTTGGAAGACAAATCTCCATCCCAGTCTCAGGTCTTTTGCAGACTCCATCAGGTTTTCTTCCAGAATGGTCCTGTATTTGGCTCCATCCATCTTCCCATTAATTTTAACCATCTTCCCTGTCCCTGCTGAAGAAAAGCAGGCCCAAATCATGATGCTGCCACCGCCATGTTTGACAGTGGGGATGGTGTGTTCAGGGTGATGAGCTGTGTTGCTTTTACGCCAAACATAACATTTTGCTTTGTTGCCAAAAAGTTCAATTTTGGTTTCATCTGACCAGAGCACCTTCTTCCACATGTTTGGCGTGTCTCCCAGGTGGCTTGTGGCAAACTTTAAACAACACTTTATATGGATATCTTTAAGAAATGGCTTTCTTCTTGCCACTCTTCCATAAAGGCCAGATTTGTGCAGTATACGACTGATTGTTGTCCTATGGACAGAGTCTCTCACCTCAGCTGTAGATCTCTGCAGTTCATCCAGAGTGATCATGGGCCTCTTGGCTGCATCTCTGATCAGTCTTCTCCTTGTATGAGCTGAAAGTTTAGAGGGACGGCCAGGTCTTCGTAGATTTGCAGTGGTCTGATACTCATTCCATTTCAATATTATCGCTTGCACAGTGCTCCTTGGGATGAATAAAGCTTGGAAAATCTTTTTGTATCCAAATCCGGCTTTAAACTTCTCCACAACAGTATCTCGGACCTGCCTGGTGTGTTCCTTGTTCTTCATGATGCTCTCTGCGCTTTAAACGGACCTCTGAGACTATCACAGTGCAGGTGCATTTATATGGAGACTTGATTACATACAGGTGGATTCTATTTATCATCATTAGTCATTTAGGTCAACATTGGATCATTCAGAGATCCTCACTGAACTTCTGGAGAGAGTTTGCTGCACTGAAAGTAAAGGGGCTGAATAATTTTGCACGCCCAATTTTTCAGTTTTTTATTTGTTAACAAAGTTTGAAATATCCAATAAATTTCGTTCCACTTCATGATTGTGTCCCACTTGTTGTTGATTCTTCAGCGGACCGTGTGAAACATAACATAGAATAGGGGAGGTTCTGTTAATTTAGAATTGCAATTTTGTGACTTACCTTTATCTCACATATGTCATTCAATGCGTGTTTCTTGTTTCATCTATAATGTCCCATGTTTGAGCCGCCATGCTATTGTGCACATGCACGGTGGCATTGAGTGCACATGCGTGGTGACTTTGCGGGCATGAGCACATAATGACACTGTGTGTGTGCATGTAGTTACATTGCAAATGTGCGTGTGCAATGGCACATACACATTAGTGCTTGTGCAAGGACGTATATTTACTTGCCGCTGCACACCTGACGTGGCGGGCATGCATGACCTAGCAGCCATTTTAAAGTCCCAATTGCACATGGTGCCCAGGCCATTCTCCATTTTGCCTCTGAAGCAGCCGGCCTGTGTTTAGCAAAACCAGTCAGGCATGCATCCACTGAATACCTCCTCACAGTGACCTATTATCCATCCATCCAGGAACTGGAAGATAATCCTACAAAGCCACTTGATACTGGAACCCTCACAAGTGTCAGGAGTTAATAAGTATTAAAATACATGTATTCCATAGGAAACTGACACCAGTACTTCATTTGGCTGTAAAAACTATGTGGAATGGTGCTGTCCCTATTTGTTTGGAAGACATGAATTGGTGAATCTTATGGTTCATGGACACAGGGAAATGCTCTCTTTCTGGTCTGGCCCATTTCTGGAGTGCGAGGGAGGCTTATAAAATGCTTGCAGTCACAGATGGAATGGCCTTTGCTTATATTACATTACCAGTTATTCCAAGCTTCTAATATTTGTTTCCTCCCCTATACCCATGCTGTCCCCTTGATAATTACTTTAAGGGAAAGGGGGTTTAACCAGCCTATACCGGAGACCTTTATTTCATTTCTCTACATAAAGAACTTTCCAAGGATTTCCATGCTTCCTCCACAGATACTGTATTTATTCAACACTACTACCATATCTTTCTGAACCTGCCATGTGAAGAAATACGTTTCTTTATGATGTACGTGCACCAATGCAAGGACATTTATTTATGATGTTAATCATTACCAAACAAATCCTGGAGAGATATTTCTTGTCCATATTTGCTTTACATAGTTACATAGTTAGTCAGGTTGAAAAAAGACACAAGTCCATCTGGCTCAACCAATAAAAAAAAAAAAAAAACGTAAGAAAAACCAACCATACAATCCCATAAATACAACCCTATACCCGCAGTTGATTCAGAGGAAGGCGAAAAACCCCAGCAAAGCATGATCCAATTTGCTACAGCAGGGTTGAAAAAAATTCCTTCCTGATCCCCTGAGAGGCAATCGGATATTCCCTGGATCAACGTTACCTATAAATAATAGTACCCATTTATATTATGTACACCTAGGAATGAATCTAGGCCTATTTTAAAGCAATCTAGTGAGCTAGCCAGAGCCACCTCTGGAGGGAGTCTATTCCACATTTTCACAGCTCTTACGGTGAAGAAACCTTTCCATATTTGGAGACAAAATCTGTTTTCCTCTGAACGTAAAGAGTACCCTCTTGTCCTCTGTGTTGACCTTAAAGTGAATAACTCAACACCAAGTTCACTATATGAACCCCTTATGTATTTATACATGTTGATCATACCCCCCCTTAATCCCCCCTTAACCACTTGCTGACTGCCGCCCGACTATATACGGCGGCAGTCAGCCCCTCACAGGCAAAGTGACGTAGGGGTTACGTCACTAGCCTGTGAGGCTCTGGGGAGCGAGCGTGCGCCACTGGATGCGCACTCCTGCTCGGTCACGGACCCCCCTGCGCGTGTGCCCGGCGGACATCGGGATCGTCCGTTACAGCGTAAACAAGCCGCCTGTCATTCTCCCCTGTGTAAGAATAGTGATCATACGGTTCTGCTATGTACTCACTCACTGTTCTTACACCTCAAGCCACAGCCAATCACAGTTAGAATCACGCCCCTATGGACACACTTAACCCCTCCCTCTCAAAAAAAGTTAACCCCTTCACTGCCAGTGTCATTTTACAGTAACAGTGCATATGTATAGCACTGATTACTGTAGTAATGTCACTGGTAACCCCAAAAGTGTCAAAAATGTCAGTCAAGGGTCCGATCTGTCCGCCGCAATGTCGCAGTCCCGCAAAAAAAAAAATTGCAGATTGCCGCCATTACGCGTTAAAAAAAACCAAAAATGACGAAAATTTATGTTTTTTTTTGTTTATAGCGCATGATCAAAAAATCGCACAGGTGATCAAATACCACCAAAAGAAAGCTCTGTTTGTGGGAAAAAAAGGACGTCAAATTTGTTTAGGTACAGCATCGCACGACTGCGCAATTGTCCGTTAAAGTCACGCAGTGCCGAATCGCAAAATAGGCCCTGGTCAGGAAGGGGGTAAAATCTTCCGGGGCTTAAGTGGTTAATCTCCTCTTCTCGAGAACAAATTCAGTTCCTGCAGGAATACAAATCATGATATCAAAATCATTGGGTCACCATGCTTGTGTGTGTGTGAGTGAATGTGTGTGGTGGCATGATGTGTTTTTTTATGTGGTGTAACCATTTCTAGTATTTGTTAATAAAAAATATAAAGCAAATGTTTGGGTAGCCTCGCTCCTATCCCATAGGACCCCACTCCCGTAAATATTCAGGCTGAACCCAAGGCTGCATTCCTTTTTTGTCCTCCTCACTCATAGAAACCATTTTGTATGAAGTTTCCTACCTTTTTGAAAGATGTGGTGACTGTGGTGTCCAGAAGTTTCCAGAATGGCTCCATGGCTCTAGTAGTCACCCAGTCCTCAGCTAACAGCAGGGTCGTGAATAGCACACATGCACAGATGGTTGACACCTGTAATAACAGAATCTCTGCCAATGGCAAGCAGTTGCACCAGGTCGAATGCCCAGCTAAAAGCGGGTGACCTCTAAAGTGTGCCCAGCATGACGGTGTGCTCTGCTGTTCCTGGGGTTCGGGTTGCGATGCGGATACATCGTTTGCTTTGTGGAAGAGATCCAGGATATGTGAGTATGTTTGGCTTGAGGTCAACAGAAGGGACCAGATGCCATGTGGGCTGCTAGTTACTCCACTTTTGTTAGAAAAGAAAAATAAATAATAACCAAAATGAAAACTTATGGAGATGTCTATGCTGTGATGTGCAATGTAGCATTTTTATCAAACTTTGGGGCAGTTTCTGTCCTGAACAGATATCAGTTTGTTTTAGCAAGGTTTTTTCTTTCTGTGTTGGAGGCTCTGTCTAATGAAATCACCTGTGTAGTGGTGCTCTGATGTGAGAAGTCTTCTGTGGTAGTATTCCTTTAGCAGTGGTTAACCCCTTAGGGGTATTCTCTTTCCTAGCAAACAAACAACTGTTACTTTGTCTCTCTGGAATTCAGCAGCTGCAGTTTGTATTTGGAAGGTTATTTAATAAATTACTGCATGGCTTGAGTAGCAATTGTATTTGTTATAATATATATTTTCTTAACAATGTGGAGTTCTCCCTTAAACTAACTTAGATTTGTTTATTTCTGCAACAAGTCCTCTATGCCTTGACTGCTCTTTGCAGGTCATTGCTGGAGAGGGACAGTGTCTTCCTTACTGATACTGTTCCTGTATTGTCAGCCCTTCTGCAGGTCTCCTGTAAGAAAAGTGGACTAATAGACACTTGCTATTAAGCGTCTCCAGATCTACATGCATTATGCACACCGTAAAGTGGGCCTTTGCTGCTTATGCCCTAGCTGGTAAAACCCTGAATGAATTTCCTGCCTTGTTCGGGCATCCAGGGAGCAAGATGACAGTGACCAACAGGGTGCAACGGGTTGTCAAGACACTCTAAAGGAGTCTGTTACAACTCTCCCTGTACAAAGATTCTCTACTCTGACAATGTCAAGCTTTTCCTTGCAGGACCAGTCAACTGGCCAATTTACCCTCTTCAAACAATGCCTAAAAGTAATATGCGAATGAGCAAGATCTTTGAGCAGGTTTTTGTACCTCCTTTCTTAAAGCTGCTAGGATGCCTAAAAAAAAGTACCTGCAATGCAAGTGTTTTAGCACTTTCAAAGTAGTGCATTGTCTTTTTTCCTATGATGATTAGGCTAGAAGATCATTCTTGAAGAGGGGTGCAAGTTGAACAGAAGGACAGAGCAGCAGAATGTCTTAGTGGTCAGCACCTTGTGGTACTGGGTTGCTCAAATTCAAACCCCAACCAGGACACTTTTTTTCGTGCACTGCAGGATGTCAGATTAAGGAACTTACAGTATGGGGAGGAGGTTTTCCAGCATAATGAGTCACCTGTTTGGTTGATGTGGCCTTCATCAGCTTAGCCGTATATGTATATCGAAATTATTATAAAAAGGTAGGGTAAGTCGGCGCTGCCAAAAATTGTGGATCAATCAGTAAACAATGTGTGTTGCTGTTAAGCGCCAAATGGATATGGGCAATTGCACTAAACCACTAAGTAAGTAAAAAACACACAGTATTATAAATAGCAATAGTATAAATAGACTTATAAGTGCTATGGTGTCGATCAAAGTGACTGGTGCTAATTAAATCTACATGCTGGTTACCCCTGTAGGGGTGCCGCCCTCTGGTGAGTGCGGGAAGTATTGAGAGGGGAGCACGATTTCCTCACCCAGCACCCACGTTTTTGGAGCCACTTCTGGAACCCACTCTTTTTCTTTAAGAAGAATTTTCACCTATATAATTTATTTTATTTTTCTAGTTTTTATAATAACCTCACTTATGGACTTTTTATGGAAATTAATTGTTTCACGTGGACATTTTTACTGGATCACTCATATTGATTTAGTTATACATATATATAATTTTGGACTCACTATAAATCACCTAATTTATTGATATAGAAGATCTGGTTTTTAGATCACGTTACCACAAACCCTGAGAGTCACTTTATACACCTCTATTTAATTGAATATACTTTTTATTCACCTGGGTATTTTTTAGACTTATTAACTAATTATATGGTAGCACTAATTTCACTTAATTTTTTATTCTAATCTTTATGTATATTTAATTAGCACCAGTCACTTTGATCTACACCATAGCACTTATAAGTCTATTTATACTATTGCTATTTATAATACTGTGTGTTTTTTACTTATTTATTGGTTTAGTGCAATTGCCCATATCCATTTGGCGCTTAACAGCAACACACATTGTTTACTGATTGATCCACAATTTTTGGCAGCGCCGACTTACCCTACCTTTTTATAATACTTGAATATAGCCTTCACACTATATTTTTGGGGTAGGCTGCAGCCAATTTTTCAGCTTCATCCACTTGCGCGAAATTTTTTATATATTATGTATATCGAAATAGCTCATAAAAATAGAAATTTAGCAAGTAGGAGGTACCACATCCCAGTTTACTAAAAAATAAGAATTAAAACAATGTGGGGCATATATCGGGACTTTTCAAGTACCGTCTAAGACAAATACTAGTAGTATCACACTAATACAGTGATTTGTGTTAAAAACATTTATTTAATATACAAAGAATAGCCAAAGAAAAACATAACAGGACAGGAGAACAAATAATACATATAGAAATCAATAATGGATATCAAACATAAACGTAATCCTCATCTCTTAGAAATGCAATCACTGGGAATTACAGCTGGGCCAGATTACTCTGGTACCAATCAGGTATTTCCTTAGGTGTACCACAACCCACTACCCTATATGTTTCACGGTGTGAGCCGCTTACTCAGGGGTACAGATAGATGTTCGCGAGGATAACTGCAGAACAATTGAGACAAAAAATTAATTACAAAACAGATTTACTTAAATTATTACATCGTATTGTTTAACAGCATAATTCCTTATACTACGCACATGGGGACGGAGTGAAATTCCCCCCACCCCTATGTGTATTACATATTAGACAACATTATAGTCAACGTTCATAAAAATCACAGTACATCACATAGACAAAGAAGCCAGGAAAGAGCATGGATAATCCCACCTGAACGGTTGCTGGTCTGTGGGCAGGAGAGAAGGACACGCCAGGGACCAAGGCAGGAAGGACAAGCCCCCCAGGCGGAAATGGACAGCCTGTAGTAACCCAGAAACCAAGGCAAATGTAAGATCGAAATAATCTATGGGCAACAATAAATCAAAAAAATCAAAAAATGGGTATGGCAAGTTAATGGCCATACTAGGCCCATATTATCCATAGAAGAGGAGGACGGAACTCCTCAGAGAATCCCATAGCCTTAGGCACTGGAAATTATGCTATATTATATATATATATATATATATATATATATATATATATATATATATATATATATATATATAAAAAATAAAAATATATATATATTAGAGCAAAGGAGGAAGGAGATAGGGAACCCAATAGTAATGATTAAAAGAGAGGCCTACCGGTATTACAGCTTTAAAACCATAAAGGTCAGATCCCAGATGGTGGGATGGATGGATGAAAGATCAATGATGAAATTCCTACATGCTTGCTTACGGATTGAAAGAATCCAGGGAACTCAACGGTTTCTATGTATATATACAAGAAGAGAAGGAATATCACTAGGAGATTCCTATCTACAGTAAAAGAGATATGTGTTAGATCATACATAAAAAGAGGAAGAGGAGAATGTGAATGTCCAATATGGACAGGTAGATACAAAATAATAACAGTGATGTAGCAAGAATGAAATAAGTGAAAGATCTTCAGAAAATAGTAGCCAGTGTTTCCCCATCCATTGTGTATGACAGAGGAAGAAGAGAAGCAGACTGGCCGTCCTAATCTCAATTTACCTTAGACCTCCGATATCGCCAGCAACCACCATCTGCGGCTGATCGGTGTCCAGCCTGGGGTATATGTAGGCCATCAACACTGGCGTCATCAGCAGGGGCGACGCCCCGCAATGACGTGCCGGTGTCCGATACACAGACTGCGCACGTGCGCAGGTAGGAGCGCCACGTAGCTGCTAAAAGTGTGGGCAGACGTCACCCTCATAGTTGCTATGCAACCAGGCGAAGCTCGCAGCCGTGATGGACTGCAGATGAAGCAGCGTATCCCAGAGGGAGAGAGCCCACTGAATATGCAAGGAGGTACACCATGTTAATGGTAGTAGCTCCCATGTGTACCACATGCCCGCCTGATGGGACACGTATAGGCCCACTAGCACGATCGTCCCAACCCGTCCACCCCAGCTGGGATCCCCTGTCATCCAGGCAACCATCATGGCTCCAGTGTCCACATGCATAGAAAGTACAGTACAAGACATCAACAGCATATAAATCGTATTTTACATTAATATCCTATAGCATACTGTTAGCCGAACACAGTTCTTTTTGCATAAAAGTGATCTATTGTCACAGTTGCCAAGCGCAGAAAGTTCTCTGGCTCGAGCATCTAGGATTTATAAATAAATAGCTATACCAACAACAATCATATACAATCAACATGTTATAGCCTGTTAGGGCCTATTGGGACATGTTGAGATTTTGTCTAGAAAGAAGACGGATAGTACACCACGGTATAGAAATAGGGGATACAGACTGGGGACACAACAATTAGTAGAAACAATTAGGGGAAGGATGACTCGACAGACAAAAAAGAAACACAAGAAAACAAAAAAGACCTATAGCTGTAAGAATTGTCTATAAAAATGACTTGTAAGTGTGCATTTCGTTGAGGCCCGGAGGGTTGAGAGCATTCAGTCTCTCAATCCATAGGGTCTCGCATTGTAATATGCAACGATCCCAGTTACCACCTCTCGGGTCAGGGGGTACTACCTCCCGCACTTGGAAAGTTACTGCTGTGTTATTGAATTTGTGGTGTAGACCAATGTGTCTTGTTACCGGGGTGAGAATTTTACCGTTACCTGAGTAATAAATATGGTCTCTTATACGTAGGCCAAATTCACGTATGGTCTTTCCCACGTAAAAAGCTGTGCATTGACAGGTCATTAAATAAATGACCCCTTGGGTGGTACAGTCTGCGCGTGCGCGTAGTCGATGTAATTGTCCATTTGGTAGTCGTGTTACAGGACCCTCATTGACCCATGGGCATCGGGGGCAGTTGCCACATCTATATGTGCCCATTGGTTCATAGGGAATTCCTTGTTCAGTCTTGACATAGTGACTGGAAATTAAACGGTCCCTGATAGATGTAGCCCGTCTAAAGACCAGTTCTGGTTGACATTTGACATATCTAGATAAAGTGCTGTCCTCCATTAATAAATGCCAGTGTTTATTGACAGTTGTGCGAAATTGTGCAGAATTGTCAGAAAACCGTGTGATTAGCCTTACTGTTGAATTCTCATTTTTTGGTTTCTGTCTATATAGAAGATCTGCTCTTGATTGTATCCGTACTTTATTGTATCCGTACTTTATTGCATGCCTTTCTTAAAGTTGTTCGAGAATATCCTCTTTTTAATAGGCGTTGTTGCAGCTTATCTGCTTCTGCCCTGAAATCAGAAGTTTCTGGGCAATTTCTGTGTATTCGCAGGTATTGTGCGTACGGTGTACTTTTTATGAGTGTATTTGGGTGTGCACTGGTAGCGTGTAAGAGGGTATTTCTGGCACTAGGCTTTCTGTATAGACTAGTAGTGATACGACCGTCTGCCGTTCGGCGGATTTCAATGTCTAGGAATGGGATCATAGTTGCACTCACTGTATGTGTAAATCTCAGGTTGAATTGATTTTGGTTTAACAATTCCAGCATTCTTTTTAGTTCTGTCGGGGGTCCAGACCAAATCAAGAATAGGTCATCGATATATCTAAACCAGCAAGATGCTGGAGAAGATATATCTTTCCCAATGTCCTAAGTATAAATTAGCATACGAAGGGGCACAACATGTCCCCATAGCAACACCCTGGAGTTGCAAGTAGGTGTCTTCCATAAATGTAAAAAAATGTCTTGTTAAAATAAATCTCAAAAGTGCCAGAACAAAGTAATTTTGAGGCTAAAAGGACCGATCAAGTTCCCGAAGGAATAGTGCTGTCGAGGCGATCCCTTTCTCATGTAGGATACTTGAATATAACGCTTCTATGTCTATTGCTACTAGAAGGGCCTCAGGTGATGTGGTAATATCGTCTATATGCTTTAATAGGTCTGAGGTATCCTGGATATATATGTTTTAATTCTTATTTTTGAGCTTAGCCGTATACATGGAGTTATTATTGAAGGATGCTGTGTCCTTCAGGGGTATACTCAATCAGGATGATTGAGTGTGTCCTTAGGGGGTGTAGCATCTTCTGGTAGTAGCCTTGTCTTGGACTTGCCCCCAAGGGGTATATCAGTCCTCAGATGCAGCCTGGGAGCCTGCCTTAACCCTTGCTTCTCTTCCAATGCAATGGAAGTTGAGATGAAGAATATTCTATCGTAAAGAATAATTCTGACAAGTAGGACAATCTGGTCTGCATTACAAGAGTGTAAACTGCACCCTTAATGGGCTAGCTTTATCTTGATGGCAAATAACTAGAGATTAGTTATGAGCCGAACACCCCCTGGTTCGGTTCGCACCAGAACAACGCAAACAGGGGAAAAGTTTGTTAGAACATGCAAACTCCATTGAAGTGTATGGGACTCGAACATGAAAAATCAAAAATGCTCATTTTAAAGGCTTAATTGCAAGTAATTGCCAAAAATGGTGTATGGGTACCTGGGTACTGCTGTCAGTTACCTTGGTGGAGGCCGAAGTGCTGAGAGGGCTTCCCTTGCAGCTCAGTTCGGATCACCCCTGGAGGTGAAACAGGAGATGACACGTCCCAAGGAGCACTGAATGCGGGTGAAGTCTGGATGGATGGATGGTTCGGTGTAGTCACCCAGGACCGCTTCCAGGAGATCTAGAGATTCTCAAAGTAAAGAGACAAAGGTTAAATGCCAGGCCGAGGGTCATACACAGTTAATCAGTCCGAGGAAGTGGAGGTAACAGAGGGGCAAGACAAGAGAGAGTCCGTGGAATCCAAGCCAAGGTCGGTACACAGGAGATCCAGCAGAAGGGTTTACAGAGCAGAGAGTGGTCAGGCAAGCCGAGGTCGATCACGGGAGAAGGTGCAGACAAGTCAGAGGAGTAAGCCGGGTCAAGCAGGAACACAGATCAGCGGACAGGTCATAGGTACAGGAGCTGATGATAAACCAGCACCGGAGCACAGCGGAGAAGTGTCTTATATAGGGCCGGGATGGGCGTGATGACGCACACGCTCCACGCCGGCATGCCTACGTGCACGCGCCGACGCGCTCCCGCGCATGCGCACCCGCCTCCGACACCGCTGTTATTGCTAAATGGCGCTTTCTTTCCTGACAGTGCCCCCCCCCGAGGGGCAGCCTCTGGATGCCAAACGACCATGTTTCTCCGGAAATTTGTTGTGGAACTCTCTCAGGAGTTTAGGAGCATGGATATTACTCAACGGTTCCCATGAATTGTCCTCTGGAGGGTATCCTTTCCATTTGATTAAATATTAAGTGCGATTGCCTCTTTGTCGACAATCCAGGATAGTCTCAACCTCAAATTCAGGCTCCCCTTCCACTGAACCTGGAGGAGGTAGTACCTCTTCTCTTCCCGGGTATGGGCTTGGTATTGCTGGCTTGAGAAGCGAGGCATGAAACACTTGGTGAATCTTGAAAGAGCCAGGCAAAACCAATTCAAAGGCCACAGGGTTCACCACTCTCCTGACCTCATAAGGGCCAATGAATCTCGGCCCCAATTTCTTGGATGGGCAGGACAGTTTTAAATGAATTGATGAGAGCCAAACCTTATCTCCCACCTTGTATGCTGGGTTCTCTTTCCGTTTGAGATCAAATAACTTTTTATAGTCCCATTGTGCTTTCTGAATATTGTCCCGTAGTAGCTGAAAATTAGTTTTAATGGCTGCTAGACGGTCTTGGACTGCGGGAACCGTGATTTCCTGATCCAAGTTAGGCAAAAAAGAAGGGCGAAAGCCATAATTAGCCCAAAACGGGGTTTGGTTGGTTACGGAGTGTACAGAATTATTGTAGGCAAATTCTGCGCATGGAAGCAGGGAGGTCCAGTTGTCCTGAGAGCAGGTGCAAAAGCATCGGAGGTACTGTTCCAGGGTTTGATTTGTTCTTTCAGTCTGCCCGTTGCTTTGTGGATGGTAAGCAGACGATAGGGATACTTCAACCGACAGGGACTTACAGAGCTCCTTCCAAAATCTAGAGGTAAATTGAACACCTCGGTCTGACACTATATTATTTGGAAGTTCATGTAGCCTGACCACCTCTTTGATAAATGTGTTGGCTGTTTCCACGACAGAGGGAGTGCCCATCATGGCTAGGAAGTGAGCCATTTTTGAGAGTCGGTCTACGACTACTAAGATGGTAGTAAACCCTTCTGAGGGTGGTAGCTCAACTATAAAGTCCATGGATAGACCTTTCCAGTGCTGTTCTGGAACCGGCAATGGTCTTAACAGACCCCATGACTTGATCTTTGCCCCTTTGTTACGTTGGCACGTGATGCAGGAATTCACATATGTTCTGCAGTCCTGGTGCAGTTTAAGCCACCAAAAGCGGCGCTGGATAAGGTCATAGGTCTTTCTTACCCCAAAATGTCCGGCGAGTTTGTGGTCATGGAAGGTTTTAAGGACCATCAATCTCACTTGTGAGGGAACAAAAATTTTTCCCTGGTACCAGAGGAATCCTTCCCGCTTATTTAAAGAACCAGCTTCGAGTCCTGTACATTGGATAGAGGCTTGCTGAATCGAGGATTGTAGGTCAGTGTAGATCAAAAAAAAGTTTTGAGCTGACAGGATGGTATTGGGCTCTGTTGTGCCGGGAGTATCAGGAAACATCCGGGACAGGGCATCCGCTTTTCCATTCTTAGACCCTGGCCTGTAGGTGATATGGAAATTTAAGCGTGAGAAAAATAAAGCCCACCGGGCTTGCCGAGGTCTCAGGCGTCTAGCGGCCCTGAGATATTCTAGGTTCTTGTGATCCGTAAATATCATGATAGGGTGTGCTGCACCTTCCAGCAGGTACCTCCATTCTTCTAGGGCACATTTAATGGCCAGAAGTTCCCGATCCCCCACGTCGTAGTTCTTCTCTGGGGGTGACATCTTCCGAGAGAAGAATGCTACTGGATGTAGTAGGGCCTTTGGGCCTTGTTGCTGAGACAGAATAGCCCCTGTGGCTACTTCCGAGGCATCAACTTCAAGAATGTAGGGAAGAGCTGGGTCCGGATGTTGGAGAATAGGTGCAGTTACAAACAGGTTCTTCAAGCTATCAAAGGCTGACTGACCCTCAGGTGACCAGCGGAAGCGGATCTGCTGGCGTGTTAGCTGGGTGATGGGCGAGATAATAGTTGAAAAACCCTTCACAAATCTTCTGTAGAAGTTAGCGAAGCCCACAAATCGCTGAACTCCTTTTTTATCAGTGGGGGCTGGCCACTCCAGAATTGCTCTCACCTTTTGTGGGTCCATAGAGGCACCCTCTGTGAAGATAATAAGCCCTAGAAACTGAATGGACTCTCTCAAATTCACACTTCTTCAATTTCACGTAGAGCCCGTGTTTCCTCAGGGTGGTTAGCACCTTTTTGACATGAATCTGGTGAAGTTCCAGAGTAGGGGAAAAGACCAGGATGTCGTCTAGGTACACAATTAAGAAATTATCCAGGAATTTTCAGAAAATGTCATTCACCAGATGTTGGAATGTGGCCGGAGCATTGCACAGCCCGAAGCGCATGACCATATATTCAAAGTGGCCGAAACGGGTTCTGAACGCCGTTTTCCACTCATCCCCCTCTCGGATGCAGATAAGGTTGTATGCCCTCGGAGGTCTAATTTAGTAAAGACTTGAGCAGTCCGGAAGCGCTGGAACAATTCTGGAATCAAGGGGAGAGGATAGCGATTTTTAATGGTAATCTTGTTGAGTTCCCGGTAATCAACGCAGGGTCTTAACGTGCCATCCTTCTTCTCAACGAAGAAGATTCCAGCGCCCGCTGGGGAGGACGAGGGCCTGATGAACCCTTTTTCTAGATTCTCATCAACATAAGTCCGAAGAGTTTCCAATTCCTTCTCGGACAAGGGAAATATTCTTCCAAAGGGGATTTCTGCCCCTGGGAGGAGCTCAATGGGGCAGTCATAGGGCCTGTGAGGGGGTAGAGCATCGGCCTTTTTCTTGTCGAAGACATCCCTAAAATCACGATAAGCTACAGGAATATCTCCAAGCAGGTCTGGGACTGGCTGGACAGCTAGACAAGTGGCGGAAGTGTTGGATCCAGGAGAAGCAATGGTCCAGGCAGTATTTGGATGAGAAGGAAATCCTCTTATTTACCCAATCAATTTGTGGGTTGTGAGCCTGGAGCCATGGTAGGCCTAGGATGACCGGAAATAAGGGGGAAGACAAGACAAGACATCGAAGCGGAGGAGCTCTTGATGGCCCGAGTTCGTGGTAGTAAGAACCGGGTAGGTCTCCTTGGTCACCGGTCCGGAACTAGGCAAGGACCCGTCAGCCAGAAAGACTTGAAGCCGTTGCTCCTTAACTTGCAGGGGGACCCTCAGTTTCTTAGCTAGTGTGCAATCCAGGAAACAACTACAAGCTCCGGAGTCAATAATTGCCGTGAGTTGGATCCTCTCCCTCTGGGGAGATAGGAAGGATAAGGTGAGCAGGGGACGGCTCAGAGACCTGACAGTTCAGAACAGACCGTGAATAGCACTTACTAGGCCTCACAGGACAGTTGCGGAGGAAGTGGCCGGAAGCTCCACTGTATATGCAGAGGTTCGCCTGGCGGCGACGTTGTCGCTCTTCTTGAGTAAGGGAGGAACAAATTAACCCTGGAGAACTGGGCCGACTTCTCAGTTGGCCACCGGCTCTTTGGTAGGGACGGATTGCACCTAAATGGGGAGGGTGCAGCCGTACTGGGTGAGAGGATGGCCAAAAAGTTAGAGGGGCTTTTAAACTAGGGAATGGGGGGGAGGGTACAGATGTAGAATTAGCCAGTGGAAACAAGTTTCAGAGGGCAGAAATGGGGGCATTAGCGGTTGGGTGATCGGAGCTCCTATACCCAGGGTGGGTATGGGGAAAAAATCAAGTGAGCAGCCTAAAAACATCAAATGAGGATAAATGTAACCGGTCAAAATGAAGAGGTTTGTATACCAATGCCAGAAGCCTGGCCAACAAGACGGGAAAGCTGGAGCTGCTGATGTTTGAGGAGGACTTAGATTTTGTGGGGATAACTGAGACTTGGTTTGACAGCTCTCATGATTGGATGGCGACCATTCAGGGGTATTCCCTTTATCGCAGAGATAGAGAGGGTAAAAAAGGGGGAGGGGTATGTCTGTATATTAAGAACAGTGTACAGGTAAATATGAGGGATGATATTAATAATGGAGCTAAGGAAGAGGCAGAATCCCTATGGGTAGAGCTTCAAAGGGAAGGAACGGTGGGGAAGGTAATATTGGGCGTATGCTATAGGCCCCCCAACCAGAGGGAGGAGGGGGAGGCGCACCTCATTTTACAGATAGGATTGGCAGCAAGGACGGGAAACGTCATTATAATGGGGGACTTTAATTATCCAGATATAGACTGGGCAGAAGGAACCGCACACTCAGCCAAGGCTCGGCAGTTCCTAAATGTTTTGCAGGACAATTTCATGGGTCAGATGGTGAATGCACCGACGAGAAAAAATGCGGTACTTGACCTACTGATTACCAACAATACAGACCTGCTCACGGATATAGAAATACGGGAGAACTTAGGAAACAGTGACCATAGGTCAATAAGTTTCAGTATTAATAACAGTTATAGGAAGCAGAGGGGTAATATAAGGACGCTGAATTTCAAAAGAGCCAATTTCCCAAAACTGCGCTCGCTGCTAGAAAATATCAATTGGGATGGAACCCTGGGAACAAAGAACACGGAGGAAAAATGGGAGTGCTTCAAGAGCATACTTAACAAGGGGATTGACCAGTGCATTCCAAAGGGAAATAAATTTAAAAGCGCAAAATTAAACCCTGGGTGGCTAAACTCCAACATAAAAATGCATATTAGTGCTAAAGAAAAGGCCTTCAAAAAATACAAGACTGAGGGGTCATTGGCAGCATTTAAGCATTACAAAGAGTGTAATAAGAAATGTAAAGACGAAATCAGGGCGGCTAAAATAGAACACGAGAGACATATAGCGGAGGAGAGTAAAAAGAACCCCAAGAAGTTCTTTAAGTATATATTAAAAAAGCGAGGCCAGATCACATTGGCCCCATAAAAGATGATAAAGGAAATATGGCCACTGAGGACAGAGAAAAGGCGGAAGTGTTAAATCATTTCTTCTCTTCAGTCTTCACAAAAGAATCGGGGGACTACACGAACCTAGCTTGTAAGGCCAAACTAAACAACACACCTCAGGAAGTGCCGCCATGGCTAACAGAAGATAGACTTAGAACTAAACTAGAGAAAATTAACATAAATAAATCACCGAGACTGGATGGCTTGCACCCGAGGGTTCTTAAAGAGCTCAGCCAGGTGATTGCCAGACCATTATTCTTGATCTTTAAGGATAGTTTACAGACGGGTATGGTGCCAGCTGATTGGAAAAAAGCCAACGTGGTACCAATATTTAAAAAGGGGCCAAGGTATATCCCGGGGAACTATAGGCCGGTCAGCCTAACATCTGTAGTCTGCAAGATGTTGGAGGGGATGTTAAGGGACCACATACAAGACTTTAGTAATGAAAACGGTATTATTAGTAGTAATCAGCATGGATTCATGAAAAATCGTTCTTGCCAAACCAATCTATTAACCTTCTACGACGAAGTGAGCTGCCACCTAGATAAAGGAAAGCCTGTGGATGTGGTGTATCTGGACTTTGCAAAGGCCTTTGACACCGTTCCCCACAAACGCTTACTGTACAAACTAAGGAAGGTAGGTATGGACCATAAGGTGAGTACCTGGATAGAGAACTGGCTCCAGGGGAGAGTCCAGAGGGTGATGATTAATGGGGAGTATTCGGATTGGGCGGGTGTGGAAAGTGGGGTCCCCCAGGGTTCGGTCCTGGGACCAATCCTGTTTAATTTATTCATAAATGATCTAGAGGAGGGGATATCTAGTACAATCTCAGTATTTGCAGATGACACTAAACTAGGCTTGCCATTATCTTCTATGCAAGATGTAGAAACCTTACAAACGGACCTGAACAAAATAACGGGGTGGGCAACTACATGGTAGATGAGGTTTAATGTTGAAAAATGTAAAGTAATGCACTTGGGGGCCAAAAACCAGAAAGCAAGCTACTCACTAGGGGGGGAAGCTCTGGGTGAGTCTAGGATGGAAAAGGACTTGGGGGTACTGGTAGACAACAGGCTTGGCAGTGGCATGCAATGCCAAGCCGCTGCAAGTAAAGCCAACAGAATACTGGGATGTATAAAAAAGGGGATTCACTCCAGAAATAAAGAGATTATTCTTCCACTCTACAAGACCCTGGTCCGGCCACATCTGGAGTATGCTGTCCAGTTCTGGGCACCGGTCCTCAGGAAGGATGTGCTGGAACTGGAAAGAGTCCAGAGAAGGGCAACAAAAATAATTAGGGGAATGGAGGACATCAGCTATGAGGAGAGGCTACAGGCACTGAACCTGTTCTCTCTGGAGAAGAGAAGATTGAGGGGGGGATATGATATCAATATACAAATACTGTACTGGTGACCCTAGCATAAGGAACAAACTATTCAGAGTAAGGGAATACAATAAGACACGTGGCCACTCACTAAAACTAGAGGAAAGGCGGTTTAACCTTAAAATGCGTAAGGGGTTCTTCACTGTGAGAGCAGTAAGGATGTGGAATTCTCTTCCACAAGCAGTCGTATCAGCAGGGAGCATTGACAGTTTCAAAAAAACTATTAGATGGGCACCTTAGAGACCACAACATACAGGGGTATACAATGTACGGTTAAAAGCAAACACACACACATCATAGGTTGAACTGGATGGACTGTTGTCTTTTTTCAACCTCCCTAACTATGTAACTATGTAACCCGATCTGCATAGGTTCACCATCCGTAGAGGCATTGATAGCTGGTCCAGGGAGAGGAGAGGAGGCAAATGGGGCCTTGGGCATGACCCAGGTAGCTCGAGCCCCCTGACGTCTGTTCATTTGGATGGCAAGGGAGATTAAATCTTCCAAGGATGCCGGTGTCTCCACTCAAGCAAGCTCATCCTTTAGAGCTTCAGAGAGGCCATGATGGTACTGGTATTTCAATGCTGCCTCATTCCAGTCCGTGTCGGCCGCCCATCTACGGAAGTCTACCGTGTAGTCCTCGGCCGGGCGTTTGTTCTGTTGTAGGGCATGTAGGGCAGACTCCGCTGTGACCGTGCGCTGGGGGTTCTCATATAGTTGGGCCATGGCCTCAAAAAAGGAGCTTACGGAATTTGGAATTGGGCTCTTCTGTTCCAGGAGATTATGTGCCCAAGTCTGGGGCTCTTCAGCCAATAGGGAAATTATGAATCCCACTTTAATGGATTCAGAGGAGAAGGTCCTGGGTTGGAGAGCCAGGTATAACAAACAGGCATTCTTGAAAGCCCTAAGTTTTCTTCACTCGCCATGGAAGCGTTCTGGCGTGGCTCCGGTGGCGGAGCTGGAGCCAAGTAGGTGGAACTAGCTTGATCCGGTTGAGACGGGGCCGGTAGAGAGCTAGTGGCAGGCTGATTAGGGTCAGTTGGAGGAGAGGAGCCGGCTAGGTTTAGCACCCGACCTTCCAGCTGGAAGTAACCCTCTTGCAGCCTTTGTACGGCTTGTTGGCATAGAGCCTCGAGCGGGGAAGCACCTCTGTCGGCCTCTGACATGGCTGGTTTATGCTGTCAGTTACCTTGGTGGAGGCCGAAGTGCTGAGAGGGCTTCCCTTGCAGCTCGGTGCGGATCACCCCTGGAGGTGAAACAGGAGATGACACGTCCCAAGGAGCACTGGATGCGGGTGAAGTCCGGATGGATAGATTGTTCGGTGTAGTCACCCAGGACCGCTTCGAGGAGATCTAAAGATTCTCAAAGTAAAGAGACAAAGGTTAAATGCCAGGCCGAGGGTCATACACAGTTAATCAGTCTGAGGGAGTGGAGGTAACAGAGGGGCAAGACAAGAGAGAGTCCGTGGAATCCAAGCCAAGGTCGGTACACAGGAGATCCAGCAGAAGGGTTTACAGAGAAGAGAGTGGTCAGGCAAGCCGAGGTCAATCACGGGAGAAGGTGCAGACAAGTCAGAGGAGTAAGCCGGGTCAAGCAGGAACACAGATCAGCGGACAGGTCACAGGTACAGGAGCTGATGATAAACAAGCACCGGAGCACAGCGGAGAAGTGTCTTATATAGGGCCGGGATGGGCGTGATGATGCACACGCTCCGCGCCGGCACGCCTACGTGCACGCGCCGACGAGCTCCCGCGCATGCGCACCCGCCTCAGACACCGCTGTTATTGCTAAAGGGCACTTTCTTTCCTGACAACTGCCTTGGGGGACAGGTACCAATGAAATTTTTTTTCAAATAAACAATCGTTTTTACAGGAGCAGTGATTTTACCCACTTGCCAACCACTCACATTGCGGCTACGTCGCAGGACTCCTCCCCTTGTAGGCGGCGCGCGCGCTGTAGGCTCGCTCCCGCTGTATTCAGACACAGCGGGAGTCGGCCAGGGGAGGAGAGGTTGTGATCGAGTGAGGAAATCCGCCCGCTTGTGTAAACAAAGCGGGCGGATCTCCTATGTGACAGGCAGGGACAGATTACAGGATTCAGCATAGCTGAACCTGCGATCTGTGGCTGTGTCACACAATCCCCTCCCCCCACACATGTCAGTAAGCACCAGGCATACATTTAACCCCTTGGTCACCAATAAAGTTAACTCCTTCCCTGCCAGTGTCATTATTACAGTAACAGTGCATATTTATAGCACTGATTACTGTAGTAATGTCACTGGTCCCCCCCAAAAGTGTCAAAAATGTCAGTCAAGGGTCCGATCTGTCCGCCGCAATGTCGCAGTCCCGCAAAAAACATTGCAGATCCCCGCCATTACTCATTAAAAAAAAAACAATAAAAATGACAAATTACATAAAACTTTCCCGTAGTTAGTACCTGCGATAACTTTTGCGAAAACCAATCAAAATACGCTTGTTGCGATTTTTTTTTTTTAACCAAACATATGTAGCAGAAAACAAATTGGCCTAAAATGTTAAAAAAATTAGATTTTTACATTTTTTGGGGGGGAATTTCATATTAAAAAATGTGAAAAATATTGTTATTTTTTCAAAATTGTCGCTTTTCTTTTGTTTATAGCGCAAAAAGTAAAAATCACACAGGTGATAAAATACCACCAAAAGAAAGCTCTATTTGTGGGGAAAAAAGTACATAAATTTAATTTGGGTACAGTGTCGCACGACTGCGCAATTTTCCGTTAAAGTAACGCAGTGCCGAATCACAAAATATGGCCTGGCCAGGAATGGGGTAAAATCTTTTGGTCTTAAAGCAGTTAAAAATACGCTCATTGAGAATTTTTTTTGTCAAAGACTTGTAGCTAAATACATTTTGGCCTAAATATATGACAAAAATTTAATATATTGGATATTTTTTAACTGTCAAAGTAGAAAAATATTGTTATTTTTTCAAAATTGTCGCTCTTTTTTTATTAATATCGCAAAAAATGAAAAGCGCAGAGGTGATCAAAAGAAAGCTCTGTTTGTGGGAAAAAAAGGACGTAAATTTAGTTTGGGTTTGGTGTTGCATGCCCACACAATTGTCAGTTAAATTCGCACAGTGCCAAGTTGCAAAAAGTGGCCTGGACGTAAAGCAGGAATATCCTCCGGTCCTAAAGTGCTTAAAGTGAAACAATAAAAATGAAAAATTGCTCTAAATATTGTGCCTGGGGGTTCCCTTAATGTGCCTGTAAAGTGGCGCATTAGTGCGATGTATGTAGCCTGCTGCAGCAATACTGACATTTCTAAAGGGGAAAAAATGCCACTTAAACTTGCTTGCAGCTGTAATGAATTGTCGGCTCCCAGCAATACAGATAAAAAAAACGTCAAAATTAAAAAAAAAAAAAAAAAAAAAACTATGTGGGGTCTCTCCCCCCCAAATCCATACCAGACCCTTATTGGCGCAAGCAGCCTGGCAGGCCAGGATAAGGGGGGCGGGACGAGCAAGCTCTCCCCCCCCCCCTCCTGAACCATACCAGGCCGCTTGCCCTCAACGTTGATGGGGACAAGGGCCTCTTCCTGGACAACCCTGGGCAGCGGTTGTCGGGGTCTGCGGGTGGGGGGCTTATCAGAATCTGGAAGCCCCCTTTTACCAAGGGGACCCCAGATCCCGCCCCCCCCATGTGAGTGGATATCAGGTACATCGTACCCCTACCCATTGACCAAAAAAATGTGTACAAAAAAATAGACAAAAGCCAGTTTTTGACAAGTCTTTTTTTAAAAAAAAATAGTGTCCCCCGATGTAAATCCATCATCCATCACCTTGCCCGCCGCCACACCTGAAAAATAGGGGGAAAAAAAGACGCTCCGGCCACTTCACACGCCTCCCGCGTAATGAGCTGTTTGAGCTGTGACAGCTCTTTTTTAGGAATCTGACATCACGAGCGCTCCATAATGTACTGCGCTGGTGCAGTGAATAAATTACTGACGTCACGTCAGAAGGGGGGTGCCACCGGATGTTATCCTGGCCCCTTTCCTATAAAAGAGCTGTCTCAGCTCCAGCAGCTCATTACGTGAGAGGCATGAGAGAAGGCGGGAGCGTTTTTTTTTTTTTTTTTCCATTTTTCTGCTGCGGCGGCGGGCGATTGTGATTGGCGATGGATTTACATTGGAGGGACACTATTTTTTTATTTTTATTTTTTAATAAAGGACTTGTCAAGAACTGGCTTTTGTCTTTATTTTTTTTGTACACTTTTTTTGGTGAATGGGTAGGGGTACGATGTACCCGATATCCATTCACATAGGGGGGGAGGTCGGGATCTGATTCTGATAAGGCCTCCACATGCTGACCCCAACAACCACAAACCAGGGTTGTCCAGGAAGAGGCCCTTGTCCCCATCAACATGGTATGGATTTTGGGGGGGCCCCCACGCCATTTTTTTTTATTCTGTCATAGGGTTCCCCTTAACCACCTAAATACAGGGCGCTTTCACCCCCTTCCTGCCTAGACCAATTTTCACACAATATAATTCAGTGGCCTCACTACAATCACAGCACAGCACTAAACTGACTGCAGTACACTGTGTAACATAAGAATCAGCTCTAGAATACACTGCACTGCTTGATATATACACTACAATAACTGATAAATATATATACTCAACTACCTGATATATCCTACAATAGCGTAAAAATATATATACAGTATATACTACACTGGCTGATCTATTACTAGATACAACACACAATCCATTAACTACCTG
The DNA here is from genome assembly GCF_965119305.1 of Pelophylax lessonae. NCBI lineage: Eukaryota > Metazoa > Chordata > Amphibia > Anura > Ranidae > Pelophylax > Pelophylax lessonae. Next base: position 143,391,765 of record NC_138777.1, read on the forward strand.
CCTAATCTTACTCCTATCTCACCGAACACACTCTACACTGCTGCCGTGTAAGCAGCAGCTTTATATAGTGTGGGGCGTGGACTTAGCCCCTAAACCATGATTGGCTAAAGGCACTCTGCCTCTGGCCAATTACAGACATTGTGCATGCTTTGGCCAATCATCAGACAATCAGTAATTTATTCACTGCACCAGTGCAGTGCATTATGGGGCGCTCATCTGCAGGCGAACTTCCCGCCAAGCACCCCATTTGTTAGTGTATTCAGCGAACACACGAACGCCCGATGTTCGAGTCTAACTTACCTTTGACTCAAACTCGAAGCCCATCCTTTCTAGAGTTGATTCTACAAGTAGAATAATTTTGTCTGCATTGCGAGAGTCTAAACAATCCCCTATAAAGGGCTAGCTTCATTTGATAGCAAATCGCTGGGAATTATTCTACAAGTGGGCCGATCTTGTCTATATTGTAAGAATCTAAGCAGTCCCCTTCAAGGGCTAGCTTCGTTTGACAGCTAAGAGCTGTGTTTAGTCTGGCCTCCTGCCTCAGTGTACATGTCTACTGAAGGAATGTAAGAGGACTGTGAATCAAGAGTTAGTGTTTAACTCCAAAGGGTTTTCTTCTGCAGTTCCAGCCTGGAGTCCAGAAAGTATTGAAGAGAGAGAGCCCTCAACAAAGTAAACAAAAAGAAAGCAGCGCCAGCTTAGTGAAGCATAAGGTTTATTAATAAAAAAAACACATAGTGACTTACTCTTAGGTAAGTAAAGGCCGGTTCGGTAGGTAAATGGGATCATCCATCTTTTTGTCCTGGATACCGTTGCAGAAAGGAGGGGTGCAGGGTGCCGGTGGTGCGTGGAGGCTGTTGTCTGGCAGCCTGTCTGATGGTGCTGTGGCAGTGGAGGATTCTCAATGGGGCTCCACTTCCTACTTCCTGTCAGCCCGACATTACTTCCTGTGAGGTGGAGGGAAAGATGGGCGTTGCTAGCTTTCGGAGCATCCGTGCTCCTTCATTAGGCGGTGGGGGTGGCTTATCAGGGACAGGGAATATATACCCTGTTGATAAGTAGCTCATTAGAGCATAAGTCCGGAGAGGGTGGGTCCCAAAAGGGGCGGGCCGAGGTGCTAGTGTGGCTTCAAACATAAACTCTGCATTAGGTTAAACAGGGAAAAACCCTGGAGGCATGACAGGAGCCATGATAAGTCCATAGGAAGTCCTGACAGGAAGTAGGAAGTGGAGCCCCATTGAGAGTCCTCCACCACCACAGCACCATCAGACAGGCTGCCAGACAACAGCCTCCACGCACCACCGGCACCCTGCACCCCTCCTTTCTGCAACGGTATCCAGGACAAAAAGATGGATGATCCCATTTACCTACCGAACCGGCCTTTACTTACCTAAGAGTAAGTCACTATGTGTTTTTTTTTATTAATAAACCTTATGCTTCACTAAGCTGGCGCTGCTTTCTTTTTGTTTATTCTCCTCAGAGCCTCTCCTTGCTCCAGCTGGCAGCCGCTTTCGTGGGCCCCCTCCCCCCTTCCACCTCATCCTTTTTTTTTATATTTTTTTATATTTTTCTACCCATTTTTTACTTTCTATATTTTTACCTCTTTACCTCATGGTATGCCACCCACCATTAGAGAGCGCCATGTAATCATTGACTCAACAAAGTAGTCAGCAAAGAGCTCCACTTCTGGGGGAGAAGTTGCTTACTGGCCTTTTTCATATTTGTGCCACCCATACATATCTTATGGGTACCTGGTTGCTCCTCTTCCAAAAGGAAGATACAGCTTTGGTCTCGGAATGTTGGACCCTCACGTCAAGCACTTCAGGCCATGTGGGTCAATCAGTCACCTTCAAGCCTCTGACTGTGACAGGAAGAATCTTTTGCTCCAGCAACAATAAGCAAGTTCTGCTAGCCGACATGGTTCTTACCGTCTCTAGGGGATGGCAATTCCAATTCCAGCAGATTTGATTTTAAAACAAGTACTATTGTTGCTCAGAGGGATGCCTATTTCCAACTCCCAGAGCTGTCTTCTGACATACCTCTGTTTCTATATGGATTAAGACGTCATGCAGCATATATGTCTGCTGGTTGGGTTCTCAATCCACTCCTCTAGACAGGAATTCCTGTCAACTATATGAAGGAAGTTCTCAGAACCCTAAAAGAGATTGGCTGGCTGTTTTTTTAAAAAGGGTCATGTGACCCCTACGCAAATCTTTGTTTATCTGAGAGCTTAATCCATCACAGTTCAGGATACATAGTTTTTGCCACTAGAGCATACTGGTGGTGGGATGCTGGGTAATTCTAACTTTCCTCTCTTCACCTGTCAGTGTCTCAATACCTGATGATTAGGACCATGGTCTCTCCCATTCCTATATTGAGGTGCGCTCAATGGAAATGGCTTCTTGTCCTGAGAGTTTTTTTTATCAATGTTGATCATTCACCAAGCAAATCATGTCTCACAAACAGGCAGATGAAGCCGTGGGTGCTGGCACAGTAATAAATATTTTGTGCTGCTGAGTTCTTGCCAGTGGAACTCCCCTATTGGGAAGTTGTTTGAACACTCTGGTTTCTGGCCAGCTCTTTCATGCTCCCTTCACCTTTTGTCACCTTCACACCTTTGTCACAACTTCACAGTGGTGTCTTACATCAGGAGACAGGTCAGAACCTGCAGGATCAGTCCACTGAGAAGAGGTAGAGATGACTGTGATCTGGGTGGAGTAGAACCTTCCTTATCTCTTATCAGTCTACATAGAATTTCTAAGAAGAATCCATAATCTGTGGCCCAATTGGGCAATAAGTGGTTCCTACATCTAGGTCCCTCCAAGTGGATTTTATCCCTGGACAAGATTTCAGAGTTAGTTCTGGTAGTATCGCCTTATTGCTACAAGCTGGAAAGCTTTTCCCAGGGGCCTGGGCCGAGCTCTGGGTGTAAATGCTGTGTCAGATCAGGAAAGTTTTCATAAGCCATATGCTTTCCATACACAGTTTTTTTTTGGGGTCTGTTGCTAAAAACCGTGGCAATTTTTTGCAATAATTACCAATTGGTCAAACAGGCCTTGGTTCCTGCCTTTGATACCGGAGTATTAAATTGAAGTCCTTTCTCTTGGAGGAGATCTTCTGTCGTAAAAACCAATATTCCACTGTTCATCTCTTCCACTTTCTCATCCTGGCAGGAAGAGACTGATCAGGCTTGGCTGTTGTTTCTCTAAGCTAATATCTATAAATTCTGCAAAAGGAATTAAATAGAGCTTGTTCAGTTTGAACTGCTTTGTTTTCTTTGCTCCAGTCCTCTGGTTAGGTGCATTCCAGACTTCAACTGATCCTAAAGCTCTCTTAGAGGGCAGATCTCTGCAGTCCCTGTCATATCCAATGTCTCATGGGTAGACTATCCCTTACTCATCAAATACTTTCATGGGGGGCTGCATCTGAGACTCCAAGGAGAACCAATACTCTCTAGGCAGAGTTTACTACTTGCTCTGGACTTCCTTGCCGGCTCTAGATGAGATATTTTTGCAGTCCAGCTTGGGTAAAGACTGAGCCATGAAGACATGCAATCTAAGGGCTAACTCTTTAGCCAGGAAGTTTGGCAAGATCACAGCTTTAGGCTAGGAAGTATCCTTTGGTGACTTACAGCTCCAGATGGGATCCCCTTCAGTCCAGGTGGAGTAAGGATCGAGCCAAAATGTCAATCTCTCTAGGGCTACATCCTCAGTAGAAAGCTTGGCCAGAATCAGGGCCTTTAAAGGCCCATTGACAGCTTGCTGCTGCAGATGGAATATTTTTCAGTTCAGTTTTGATTAAGGTCTTAGTCATAAAGGCAGCCTTTCTATGGGTTCTTTTTCCTCAGTCAAGAGGTTTGCCAGGATCTAGGCCTTATGCGGAGAGGATTCCTTTCTGCCCAATATGGGTAGTGTTCAAATCTATACTGGGTGGCAATCTGAGGTGGCTTCAGGCATTCAGGCAATAAAGGATTTGTTCCTCCTATATGCAGGACCATCAAGAAAAACTGGTTCCATGCCATAGATATTGGGATTTTTTGAGCATGCTCTCAATCTACAGCTTTGCTCAGAGTTTTAGGACATATTTGTGACTCTTTCTAGCAGAATCAGCAGGACAGGGATGTCTTTCAGAATTTTTGCTGGATTGGTCTTTCCAACTAGCCATTGGGCTTATAAAGCTTGGTTCCTACGGAAGCAGTCACCGCGCACTCATCCAGGAGTGTGTAAGCTTATTGGGCTCCCTGTGAAAGGGCACCAGGATTAGTTGTGGGAGGAGGACATGTCTTCCATTAAAGCTGTTCTGGCTCATTGTGGGGTGTAGCTAACTTCCTTATACTGGTAATATCTATCCATAGGGTTTGTTGGCTATTATTGAAACCCTACTTTTCCAACATCCCACCCTTGTTTTTTGGGCTAGTTCCCAAACGTGTGCTGTCATGGAAGTCTGTCAGGAAAACTGAAAATTTACTATCAAATACTTATCATAATTTTTCTTTCCTGATGGACTCCATGGCAGCAGAGTTCCCTCCCAGAGTTATGAGTAGGCTAGTTACGGAACACGGCATCTGGCTCAGCCTGAAAATTTGTGGGAGTGGGGTCCTATGGGGTAGGAGCGAGGGCAGGGCTACTTAAACGTATGCTGACATGGAATCCATCAGAAAAGGAAAATTACGGTGAGTATTTGATAGAAAATTTTCAGTTTTTTGGTTTGATAAGCCCTGGGAATTACAGTATTGATTTACTGATTAACACTCATGGAGAGTGGTTGAGTCAACAAATTGGTTTTTATTTTCAGTTTTGTTTACTTCCATATCATAGACTCCCACCCTCTCCATGATGCTAAATCAATATGATTTCTATATGAATGAATATTATATTTTGTCACAGGTTTTGTATATTGATGTATTGATGATTTTTATAGGCTCTAGCTCTATGGATTAGTTTCTAGAGGGTCTCCGTTTATAGTTTTTGCATCACGCTTAAAAAAAAACAAAAAAAACGCACACCTTTTTAAAAGTGATGTTACCTGCTAAAAAAGTATAAATGAAGGGAAAAAATCTGCTTTTTATTTGGGTAGAGTGAGGATGGATCATAACACCAGTGAGTTAAATCCTGTTTGTGTCCCCATAAGGGGATGTAACCTTTGCTACTTGTCCTGTTTATTGTTTAATAGTGGGGATAATCTGCTGGCCCAAGGGTTCTCCATGTAATTTGCTTATTTTGCGAGGTGTGGTGTTTCACTTCCATTTTTGGCAATGGACGGAAGTGAAGGGAAATCCCCTCAATGGGACATTTTTCAGTAATAAGTGACAGGTGTTTTGACCAGTATTTCGCTTATATATAATATTTAAAAATGTGAACCTATAGTTCAAGTCAGTGGCCAGGGCTGGCCCAAGATATTGTGCTGTCTGGGTCCAAGAATTTGATGCTGCCCCCCCCCCCCCAAAAAAAGGCAACCCTACTTCATATCAGGAGTCCCCCTTAACATCAGGAACTCCATACTTAGCATCCCTACATCACCTTCTGTCTCCATCACTCCATCACCTCCTCCCTCAATCACTCCATCACCTCCTGTCTGCATCACTCCATCACTTGTCTCCATCACTCCATCCCTCCTGACTCCATAACCTCCTGTCTCCATCCTTCCTTCACCTCCTGCCTTCATCCCTTCATCACCTCCTGTCTCCATCACTCATCCCTCCTTCACCTCCTGTCTCAATCACTCCATGACTTCCTACCTCCATCCCTCCATCACCTCCTGTCTCCATCCCTCTATTCTTCCTTCACCTCCTGTCCCCATCACTCCATCCTACCATCCCGCTGTTGTAAGTCCCTCCAACCTCTTCACCCTCCATCACTCTCATCCCTCTGTTACTCTATCCCTCCATCCCTACTTTCATCTTTTCATAACTCCATCATAACATCCGTTTATCTCTTACTCCATCTCTCCACCATACTGTCCATCCAATAATCCTTGTGCCCTATATCCCTCCACCCTTTCCATTGTCAATTACTTTCATCCCTCTTTTATTCTGTCTCCATCACCCCATCCCTCTATCTTTTGCTCCATCGCCCCATCCCTCTATCTTTTGCTCTATCCCTCTATCCTTTGCTCTATCCCTCTATCCTTTTGCTCCATCACTCCATGCATATATCCTTTGCTCCATCACTCCATGCCTTGCTCAATCCCTCCATCTATCCGCCTCTCTCTCACACACACACACACGCACACACTATACAGACACACTGTACAAACAAATACTATACAACAGCACTTTTCATCTAACAGTCAGCTTGATCTGTCATATTGCTGCTACCTCCCCTCACCTGGCATGCTTAGATTTGTAGTGCCCCATACACAGACACATGAGGTAGTCATACAGGAGAGGAGGATGTGCCTATGTACTGGACTGGTGAGCAGGTAGTGGGTAGGGACTCTAGGGAGGTGTAATAGAGATTTGAGGAGATCTTAGAAAAACATCTTCTCTTCAGAAGCAGAGCAGACACACACACAAAAAAAAAACAATCTAACAGCATCAGTGGAGTCTGCTACAGAGAGCCCATCCCCCCTCTCCTCTTCCTGCCCACTAAGACAAGCCACCCACATTGCTACTACATTCAGCCGAGAACCAGCTTACCTTCTGCTAGGCTGAACTTCATCCTCCACTGCAGGCTTCACTCCTCCCCCTCCCTGCTCTGATGAAGTCAAATAAGGTGTGCTGGGCAAGGGGGAGGGAACTAATAGCGGCAGAAGCACTCTGAATGATTATCGGAGACTCTCAGGCTCGCTCTGGAACTGGGCATGCGCAGTTCAGAGCCGAGAGTGTTATCGCTGCAATGGGCGGCATTTTGCCACCCCTCTTAAAGGGCCGCCTGGGTCTAATGGACCCTTCAAGTGTAAGCTTTAGCCTAGAAAAGAGCATACCATAGTGTTGCACTTAGCAGGTCTTCTGTCTTAAGAAAAAAATATATAAGAGTAGGTGATGTCATCTGTTCAACAGTAGCCCAGCATAGGGCGATGCTATACTGTAGCAATATACATGTATTGTGTATTTATTGCTGTAAAAAAATGTTTTTATATTTTAGTTTTTTAAGCATGTCAAGTAAATTCTTTAAGTATATAAACAGTAGGAAAGCGAGGCCAGAACACATTGGCCCCATAAAAGACGACAAAGGAAATCTGGCCTCAGAGGACAGAGAGAAGGCGAAAGTGTTAAATAATTTCTTCTCTTCAGTCTTCACAAAAGAATCGGGGGGGCTACACTAACACAGCTTGTAATGCTAAACTAAATAATACACCTCTGGAAATACCGCCATGGCTAACAGAGGATAGACTTAGAACTAAACTAGAGAAACTTAACATAAATTACTGGAACCGGATGGCTTGCACCCGAGGGTTCTTAAAGAGCTCAGCCAGGTGATTGCCAGACCATTATTCCTGATCTTTAAGGATAGTGTCAGGTCACCTGTGGGCAGGTGACAATTGCACCCTGTTGGAGGCAGGGGTGCAGCGCAAGGTAGTGAACCCAATAGCTGACTGTTGCGGATGGACAGGAACGTGAGCCCAAGATTCCCCAGGGCGCGGAGTCTAAGACCCAGCAGATGTTCACCAGAGCCTCTAGTGGTGAGGATGGACTTGGCTGCAGCTGGGCCCAGGTTGCGGTCCCTGGGGTCCCCCGGGTCACGCTCCGTAGGGAGAGAGGGGAAGCAGCGACTCAGGACACAAGGGATAATGATGGGTAAGCCGAGGTCAGGGCAACAGACAGATGAGGGTAACCAAGGGACAGGCCGAAGGTCATGGTAACAGGCAAACAGGAATAGTCAGACACAAGCCAAAGTCGGTACACAGAAAGGTAGCTGAAGCACACGGCAGACAGGAACAGAACTAACAAACACTGTTGAACAGCAAAGCAGACCTGCAGTGCGCTGGTTATTATAGACTTCCTGGAAGGGCCTGGGGTGTAGCCAAACAGGGAAGAGAGATGATAAAAGCAGCCAGAAGGAAGAGTCTGGCCCTTAATGCAGACATTTAATGCAGACATGAGGAACAGGTAAGCTACCAGACATTATTGCATGTCCATGACAGTACCCTCCCTCTTACGAGGCCTCCCCCTTCTCCGCCCGGGCCCGGGTTTTGAGGGAAACAGATGAAATCTTTAACAGACTAGGTGCAAAGACCTCCGATGCAGGGACCCAAGATTATCCCTCAGGACCAAAGCCTTTCCAATGAACAAGGTACTGAAGAACGCCTCTACAGAGTCGGGAATCCACAACTTGACTGACCTTGTATTCCTTAGGAATGGGCAAAGGCATGAGGAGACCAGCAGGTGCTTGTGTGGAGGATTTAGACTGAGCACAGACATGCCAAGCCTTGACATAGTCTTTGACCTCCGAGCGGAGATTAGGCCACCAATAGTGACGGCTGATGAGCAAGAAGGACCGGAGAAAACCCGCGTGGCCCGCCACCTTGGAATCCTGTCCCCAATGGAGAATTTTAGCTCTTAGCTCAGTGGGGACAAAGATCTTACCAGGAGGAATTTTTGAGTCCAGGGTGGTAGAATGGGCAACAATGCAAGAAGTTGGGACGATCGGCTCAGGTTCAGGAGTGGACTCCTTGTCCAAAGTGTCAAAGGACCTGTGGGGACGAAGCACCTCAGCTGATTTCTTACAAAACACATCCCGGTAGTCGCTGTATGCAGTGGGAAGGTCAGAAGATACCGTTGTGGTAGCAACCGGAAGTCTCTCCTTTGGGGTCACCTTGGAAAGGCATGACGAGAGACATGAGGGGCCCCAAGCCAGGATCTGCCCAGAGACCCAGTACACATGGGGAGAGTGGAGCTGAAGCCAAGGAAGGCCCAATACAATGGGGGTAAAGGCTTTGGGTAGGATGAGAAAGGATATCCACTACTGGTGGAGAATCCCTAGCAACATCCTAATAGGTAGTGTCTGGAAGCGAATAGGGCCCCCTGTAAGAACAGTGCCATCAATTGCCGAGACTACCAACGGCGTAGAAAGGGGTGAAAGGGTGAGCTTCATAGAAGAAGCAGTTCTCCAATCCATAAAGTTGCCGGCCGCCCAGGAATCCAGATATGCAAGGGTCAATTGGGGAGAAGTGCTTACATGAAGGGACACCGGAAGCAAAATACGGGAAGGCGATGTTTCTGGGTCCAATATTCCACCTTCTAAATATATTATCCGAGCGTTTCTCGGGCGAAGCAGGCAGGAGTCATGAAGGTGGCCCTTGCCTCCACAATAGAGGCATAAGCCCAAAGTTCTGCGCCAAGCACGTTCTTCGGGGGTTAGTCTGGTCCAGCCCAGCTGCATAGGTTCCTCAACAAGCAGAGGATGCTCCACAGGACGAAGTGAAAGGAGCTCAGACTGGCTAGGACCTAGGGAGTGTTGGCGTCTTTCTTCTTTGGGCTGCATAGGTTCCTCAATAGGCAGAGGATGCTCCACTGGACGAAGTGAGGGGAGCTCAGACTGGCTAAGACCTAGGGAGTGTTGGCGTCTTTTTTTCTATGGACCTCTCCTCAAAACGAATATCGATCTGGTTGCATAAGGAGATGACATCGTCCAGACCAGCGGGTATGGTTCTTCCCGCTAATTCGTCCTTCACTCGGTCAGAGAGGCCATGCAAAAAGGTAGCGACCAGGGCCTCATTGTTCCAGCTCAATTCAGCTGAGAGGATACGGAACTGGAGAGCATATTGTCCCAGTGAATGGGATTCTTGGCGGGAACGTAAAAGGTCACTAGCCACTGAAGAGGCCCGAGCCGGCTCCTTGAAGATGTTACGAAAGAGCTTCAAGAAGTCGGACAGGTTGGAAACTACCGGATCGTTCTTCTCCCATAGGGGGGCAGCCCAGGCTAGAGCTTCACTGGAAAGGAGGGAAATAATGTAGGCTACCTTTGCCCGATCTGACCAGAAGTTTCGCGGCTGAAGCTCAAAATGGATGGTGCATTGACTAAGAAACCCCCTGCAGGCCTTGGAGCCTCCAGAAAAACGGATTGGAGGAGGTAGTTCCAGCGAATGCGAATCTGCGACAGGCATGACAGGCCCAACCAATGGTTGCTCTTGGGGTTGCGGATTCGGGGTTCCCAATGAGGTCTGAAGCTGTTCAAAGCGGGATGCCAGCTCCCGTAGGAATCGCAACACCTGAGTCTGATTAGCTTCTTGCATCTCGAGTCTGCGAACTAAGCCCTGTAATGGATCGTCTGGAGGGTGCGGCGCGTCGGCCGGGTTCATGGCCGTTCAAACTGTCAGGTCACCTGTGGGCAGGTGACAACTGCACCCTGTTGGAGGAAGGGGTGCAGCGCAAGGTAGTGAACCCGATAGCTGACTGCTGTGGATGGACAGGAACGTGAGCCCAAGATTCCCCAGGGCGCGGAGTCTAAGACTCAGCAGGTGTTCACCAGAGCCTCTAGTGGTGAGGACGGACTTGGCTGCAGCTGGGCCCAGGTCACGGTCCCTGGGGTCCCCCGGGTCATGCTCCGTAGGGAGAGAGGAGAAGCAGCCACTCAGAACACAAGGGATAATGATGGGTAAGCCGAGGTCGGGGCAACAGACAGACGAGGGTAACCAAGGGACAGGCCGAAGGTCAGAGTAACAGGCAAAAGGAAATAGTCAGACACAAGCCAAAGTCAGTACACAGAAAGGTAGATCAAGCACAGGGCAGACAGGAACAGAACTAACAAACACTGTTGAACAGCAAAGCAGTACAAGAAAACAACAAGAGAAGGGCGCACCGACCTTGTGCATTACCACTTAAAAGTTTATTAAAATCAAAGAAGGGTAGCGTACAATATACTCACAAACATAGCATATGAACAAGCATATAGGAAATGGGCACCGCTCGCTTCCAGGACACTTCTCTACTGCTGGATAGCGTGATGGCGTCCTCAAAACCTGATGTGGCTTACATGTTTTTCGAGGGAGGACCCTCTTCCTCAGAGCCAAAATCGCCACTGACCCACCATGCACTCCTAGGAAGTTTATATAGCCAGTGGCCACCGCCCACGCCAACCCGACCCCGCCCTGGGAGGGGCAAAAGGTCAGGGACAGGTGTAGGAGAAAACAAACTGGGGTGCGTGTCCCAATGGTCAGGTGCATGCAATAAATGATGTTCATAATATGGCAGTAGCACTGAGTGCAAAACAACCAAGGATAGCATGATGGTGGTAATGGCCCAAAAAGTTTTGTATGGATGCTTGTGATACAGGAGAAAGAGAAATATATGTATACATAAATAATAAACAAATACATAGATGATGACAGATGATAGTTAATGCTGAAGCATTATACTCAAAAGTATCATTAGGAAACAATGATCAGTGGAGGTCAATAGATCAGTATATGATCATATGAATACCATGATTGGTAACAGACAATTCTGCTAAAAAACGATATTTAAAACATCAGTAATCAGTAGATGGTGTTAGCTTTCTGGGGGAATGAGTTTGTAACACCATCTACTGATTACTGATGTCTGATCATGCATGTGTTTTACCCTTGTTTTAAATATCGTTTTTTAGCAGAATTGTCTGTATAAAAAAGGGGATTCACTCAAGAAATAAAGAGATTATTCTCCCACTCTACAAGACTCTGGTCCGGCCACATCTGGAGTATGCTGTCCAGCTCTGGGCACCGGTCCTCAGGAAGGATGTGCTGGAACTGGAGAGAGTCCAGAGAAGGGCAACAAAAATAATTAGGGGAATGGAGGGCATCGGCTATGAGGAAAGACTACAAGCACTGAACTTATTCTCTTTGGAGAAGAGACGCTTGAGGGGGGATATGATATCCATGTACAAATACTGTACTGGCGACCCTAGCATAAGGAACAAACTTTTTAGAGAAAGTGAATACAATAAGACACGTGGCCACTCACTAAAACTAGAGGAAAAACGGTTTAACCTTAAAATACGTAAGGGGTTCTTCACTGTCAGAGCAGTAAGGATGTGGAATTCGCTTCCACAAGCATTCATATCAGCAGGGAGCATTGATAGTTTCAAAAAACTATTAGATGGGCACCTTAAAGACCACAACATACAGGGGTATACAATGTACGGTTAACAGCAAACACACACACATCATAGGTTAAACTGGATGAACTGATGTCCTTTTTCAACCTCACAAACTATGTAAAAAAAAAAAATATATATAATTCTTTTATAATAGTGATGTCACTAGTTAAAGAGAAACTACAAAACTACAACAATGGAACATCGGCGCCCAGCATGGATAGGATTGGAGCCTATAAACTGGAACCTATCCCTGAAATACTCCTGGGATGGGGAATGAAACAATGAGTCAGCAGAGGGGATGAGGTGCGCTTGGGGTTAAGACTCTCTGATGATGAACCATAATGTGCATAGTATGTAATACTCCACTTGGGGATGTTAAAAAACAGTGCTTTATTCAAAATAAACAGGAGTTGAAGCAGGGGTAAAACCAGCATATAACCAACAGAACAGAGCGGATATCAGGCACAGCCTATGTACTTGCTTATGGTTCCCGCAGCGGTCAGATCACAGGGTGGTATGGGCTAGAGAAGCCTCCTGGGCCATACTCGATGGCCAGCCGAATAGACAACTTGGTCCTGCAGCTGTGTGCCTGTTATGGAAAGCCGTGTCCGGACCAGCGTGGAATGCAGTAAGCAGGTGTGGTGCGGGTGATGATGTCAGTCACATATGCCCATAAGCCAGCCAGAAAGTGGAGAGCATGCCAGGCAGAGAATGGTCCCATCACCATGACGGCGTCAGGTGGCGGGATGGATCAATCTGTTCATTTATATGGGACAAGGGGGACGGCCGAACAGAGTGAATTTGAATAATATAGATAATTAATTCCATGCCTCCGTGTCGATTTGCTCTGCTGTGAGTCATAGAAAGCATAGAAAGCATACATCAAAAGTCATCCATGCATGAATTAATTAAAAAAATACAATATGCCATTATAAAATTTTAATAAAAAAGCTGAACAATGATAATGTAGAAATTATAACTAAAAAAAAAATTACTCACACACGAAGCGAACTGCACCAATGTATACACCCAAGTGTTTGCTATACGTGATGGTGTAGGTCACCATGTTGTAATTCTGAGAGGAAGGTGGCAACAAAAGAAGGGTGGAGGCATAGAAAGGGAAGTAAGATATAAATGGGGAGGGGGCGGGGGGGGGGGGTTGGGGAAAGGGAGGAGGATAGGGAAAAAGAAAGGGTGGTAGGGGGTAGGGGTAAAGACAAATGATTACCCAGCCCAGGAGGCTTCTCTATCCCACATCTCCCTGTGATCTGACCGCTGCGGGCACCATAAGCAAGTACATAGGCTATGCCTGATATCTGCTCTGTTCTGTTGGTTATATGCCGGTTTAAACCCCTGCTTCAACTGTTTAGTTTCAATAAAGCACTGTTTTTTACCATCCCAAAAGGCATATTACAAACTATGCACATTATGGCTAACATTTGATGGCCTAATAATCAACTGCCTAAGCAATTCAATTTATTGATGGCAATATTCAGCTGTTTTGGACATGAAATCTTGCATAAATTCTTTTAATGCTTTTCAGCTGATACTCTATCAATGTCAGTTTTCCCTCTAGCATTTGTCTGTGCTTTATTTGTGCTTCATGAAATTGCTCACTCTGTTCTTGATCAAAAGCAAGTTGTTCTCTGTCGCAATTTTGTGTTCTGCGTATAGTACGGCTACGTGTACTGTATGAGGTTGTGTTTGGAGCTTTCACATTGACATTCACATCACCTGTGCATGATGGTATAGCTCCCTCAGTCGATTGTGTATTTGCTGTTGAAGACAACTGATTACTAGGCTCATTGCTCAATATAGTATTGCCCTCTACTGATTGTAATATGTAATCTGTTTCAATTTGAGTTGAAATCACAATTTGTGCATTGTCCGGTTCGGAGAAGAGCATCGGGGTACCTATTTCTTTATTGTTATCTGCAATTTAAAAAAAAAAAAAAAAAGGGTTTTAAGATAACTGCCTAATGGTTTTACTTACACATCTGTAATACCATTTCAATCTTTGATTGGTCATGTGCAACCTTGTAAGAAAAATCACCTATCTAATTAACAAATCATGCAGTATTTGTCTGCTGTCTTTGCTTAAATAATATTTTAAAGACTTATTAAACACGCATACCAAAGACATCAAATTTGCTTACCTTTTCTGGGTTGTATGGTATCAAAACCCTTTTCCAATCCAAATACAGTCTCCTCGTGCATATGGGGCATAATCCAAACTTTCAAATGTTTTTTTTCTACCACGGCCACCAGTTTTTGTCCTGGAAAAGAATGGATACTGTAATTCTCTGCATTAAGTTTTGCAATTATAACATCAACCCTCAACCTCCCCACTCCCCACCAAAATACTTGCCTGAGTCAAAGATCAGTCCAGCGCTGTCCATGACAGCAATGGCTCTTTTGACTTTTCCTGTTCAATGTGCAGATTAATAGTGGCTGGTGACACTCCGACTGCTGTTAGTCTAATACTAACTTTGAGCTAGGACTGGGCCTAAACATGGACAGGGCTTGAAGAGACAATGCAAACAATTTTGAAGACTAAATATACTGAAAAAGCACTTACCTTTCCTTCTTGTCCAATGCTATCTTCTTCTTGATACTTCTTTTCATGTCTTAGTATCTTTTCTTTACATTCTCCTCACTCCGTGGGGCAACTCCAACTGCATTAACTGCTTGTGTTATTCATTCCTATTGCTTTTACTTCCATGCATGATTGGTTTTTAGCATCAGGGGACCCAGCAACTTATCGAATACAGGCACCAGATGTTTGACTGAAGCGACATTTTCATCAGACCTGTATGTGAAAGGAGTATTCCTTTGCCGACCTTCAGAACAACGTCTTTTTTATATTGATGTGTTGCTGTTAGATGGGCACTGCTGTCACTGGAGGTGTCCTTTTGACCTTCTCTTCAATTATCTGCCTGTAATTGCCTTTTTTCTCATTCACTGGAGTCAGTAGAATGCGTCTCTTTGAGGGTACATATGTCTTGTCCGAAGTCTCGTCATCTACTTCTGTGCTGCTGTCCAAATAATTGCTTTGCATGGGATGATATTCGTTTGTTCTTTGAGTATCCACATATAACTGCTGTGAAGCACATTTCTCTTCATTGGGTTTTACATGTGAATCCTGTGAAGAAGAAAATTAAAAATGATCATTAACAAATTTAAATTATGTTTAACAAAGTTTTTTGACTATCTATACTTACCTTTTTTGTTTGTTTTTTTTGCAGATGATCCAGAGATAGCAGAGGTTGAAATGCTGGGTTTTGGAATTGCTAAACTGGTTCCTGTTTTCTGCCTTCTTTGCACTGTAACAGAAGAAAAAAAAGGACGAGTTGCATTTCTGTGCATGTGCTATGTTCACATCTAAAAAAAAAAAAAAAAAAAATAAAAAGTTAATGAATAAAATGTTGTGCTTACCATCAACTGGCCTTTGCTGTGCATCCCAAGCTTCTCAGTCATTATTTGCTTAATGGATTGGCAGTACTCTGCAATACAAAGTATTCATTTTTTTTTTTATATGAAAAAGCAAAACAATACACATAATGCATAAAAAAAAAAATAAATAAATAACAATAGTTACCACAATTATTTTGTATAATGTGAAAGATGTTACGCTGTGTAAACATCCCTTGCAATAACAATACATCATTACTCCAAAGACATGCTGGTAGGTTAATTGGATCCTGTATCAAAAAAAAAAATGGGCCCTACTATGTATGTATGAATGTGAGTTAGGGACCTTAGATTGTACGCTCCTTGAGGGCAGGGACTGATGTGAATGTGTAATGTATATGTAAAGTGCTGCGTAAATTGACAGCGCTATATAAGTACCTGAAATTAATAAATAACTAAAATTACAGGCCCTCTTTTATGGAGAGATCAGTGGTCTAAAAGAACCCAAATCTCTCCCCTTAAAAGCAAAAGATTAACAAAAATAGAAGATGAGCAGTGGCGATCTAGTCATCGCTTATCTCTATGGAAAATCCCTGCCGATGCTAGATTGTTCCTGGGCTCATGGATTACCAGCGTTAGCCAGGGAACCACCAGGAAGTGGCGGGAGGGGGGGGCACCTCTCCTGCTGCTTCTTAAAGTAATCTTGTGGCTATGCTCCGCTGGGATCACTTTTATGATAAAGCCGGCCGCCAAATGTAAAAAATATCGGGATTATAGCACCTAGCTGCAGCCATAACACCGGGATTTACTGTCAAAATGATGTATATTTACAGTAAGGGGGTCAGCAAGTGAATTAACAGGCTATAAATAGTTGGAAGAACACATTGAAAAACAAAGGACATCTGAATGGCAAAAGCTTGTGTGTTTGTACAATATTAAAAAAATTACATTTTTACCAGTGGTGTTGATGGCAGGACACCCACAAAATTTGTGCTTTTGAGCTGAAAGGGAAAAATTACATATTTAAGTCTCCATTTAATATGCATGAAGCCAAGCAACATAATATTTGATGCGCACACAAGTAAAGAGCATACATAGGTATCGCACGGATTTGTAAAGGGTGTTTGCCGCACACATGTGAGGTATCAACACAAATGTCACAGCGAGAGTTATAATTCTGGCCATTCCATGAGCGTGCACAATTGTAGAGAGTTCGCTATATATTTACTTGGCTTAACAACATCCTTCTCATACAAAAAGGATGTCAATTTTTTTTAAAAATTGATAAGATTGGGCGTGGCCTGGCGCGACATGCAGTGAGACGTGAGTAGCAGGAGCTCTGTCCGCCTAACATCCTGATTCACAACCCTGATCCTGAACCCTCCCAGCACGTCCTGACACCCCGCTTTCACTGGTACCTCCTCGAGCTCCCGCTGGGCATGTCACCGCCTAAAAAGAACTCGGAGGCCGCAGCTAAACTGGCCAAATTCCGCCGGCAAGCCGGCAAAGCCTCCAGCCAAGATGGCGCCGACCCGGGCACAGATGCGGGGCCAGCGGCGGGAGCTGACACAGCGGCGGTGCTTGAGGCGATCTCCACTTGCCAGGCCACCTTGACATCTAAGATTGATGAGGTCAAGGTGGATATCTCCTTGATCCGACAGGACATGAAGCACCTGCGGGAGCGGGTCACGGAGGCGGAGCGCCGGATCGGCGGTTTGGAGGATTCTCTGCCCCCTCTGCAACACTCTACTGACAGGCTCCAGGACCAGGTGACCCAGATCTTGCTAAAACAGGACGATATAGAGAACCGCCTGAGAAGATGTAATCTGCGGTTTATTGGCCTCCCTGAAGGCTCTGAAGGTGCAGACCCCTCCAACTACCTGGAAAATCTCCTCATTCAGTCTTACGGCAGGGTTTCCTTCTCCCCCACTTTTGTGGTTGAGAGAGCCCACCGTCTGTCGGGCCGCCCGCCCCGCAAGGAGCACCCCCCCGCACCTTTATAGCAAAATTCTTCAATTACCCTGACCGTGACGCTATACTGCGCCTGGCGAGGGAGAAGGGTAATATCCCTATGGGCAATAGCAAGGTGGCCATATTCCCAGACTTTTCGGCTGAAGTCCAGAGAAAACGGAAAAGCTTCCTGGAGGCTAAACGCAGACTTCGGATCAAGCATATTAAATATGCCATGATGTACCCTGCCCGCCTTCGGGCAGAAGGTGAAGACCGGGTTCACTTTTTTGAAGACCCAGAGGCGGTCATTGCATGGCTGGAACACCTTGAAACCCACAACTGAACGACAGCATGTTACCCTTCTAGGGGACTTTGGCCACCTTCGTCTCCTTGGATCCTTTCCCACAGTTGGAGGACTTGGTCGCATCCTGCACCGCTGATATCCCTTCACTCTACCGCTTTCACTATCCTCCTTCTCATCAGCTTTATTATAGCTGCACCACATTTGCTGTGGACAGATACATTGCCCGTTTCTTAGTCCTTATTTGCCGACACACTGCACTGTATTGCCCTAGTTTGCTGTGAGGGCCCATTACAGCTGGACCTGAGGGAGGACCTAGGCCCAGCTGTGCACCACCATGCCATCTGAGCTGAACACTGTCTATGGCATGTCGCCCAGCAATTTTTTTCGCCCCTGGCACCTGCTTGGACATGATGTGAGGTCCCTGTGTTGTTTTTTCCCCCTGTTTTTTTCACTTGCATTTGTTTTTCTTTTTTTCCCCCATTCCACGCTGGAAGGACTTCTGTATGGCCCTTCTTACTGTGCCCCGTTGGGCACCTACAACTGCTTTGTGGATGGGCCTTTAACCTTTTCTGCTGTTTGGATTACTCAGGGACCTTGTTTTTTGGGTTTTGTGGAAATCTATGCCCACACAAGTTGGGGTGTGTGCAGGGCGGGGTGGGGGGTAATCATTGTTGTTTATTGGACTGTGCATGCCTTATGTCAATTTCCTATGACTGCATTTTACTGTGCTGCTGTTGGGAGTCTGTATACTGCGAGAGGTAGGGCCTTTCTCCTGATTGGTCTATTTCCCCTCTTGCAGTTCAGAGTGCCCTGTGGGGGAGTGCGACTCGGGATCCCTGGGACTTCTCAGCTATCACTCCTAGGTTTCCAAATATGGCAACCATAAAATTACTGACATGGAATGTTCGGGGCCTCAGGGATAAGGTTAAACGCTCTGCGGTCTTTGCTAACCTTAAAAAGTACCGAGCTGATATCCTGATCCTGGTGGAGACTCACCTGGAGGACCATATGCACCTGTCGCTTAAACGCCCCTGGATTGGCTGGGTGTATCATTCTGTGTATACCACCCACTCCCGGGGAGTAGCGATTTTAGTTGCCAAATGTGTTCATTTCCAGCTCGACTCGCAGGGACAGTTTATTTTCTTACATGCACTGGTTGATTTTGGCCTTCTATGTACCTGCGCCTTTCGCCATGTCCTTAATTATGGAGGGTCTGGCATATATGACACAGTATCCTGGGATCCCTGCGGCCTGGCTGGGGGACTTTAACACCGTGATGAACCCGACCCTGGACAGGCTTCAGGTGGGCCCTCGGGCGACCTAGTCTCCTACTTCCACCAGGTTTGCCCGCCTGGTGGAGAGTGTGGGTTTGGCGGATACATGGCGGGCCAAATTTCCCCTGCAGCAGGCGTACTCCTGCTTTTCCTCTACTCACTGTTCAATGTCCTGAATTAATATGATTCTGATGTCTAAAACTATGCTCCCTAGGTTGGTGTCTGCAGGGTTCTTCCCTAGGTCCCTCTCTGACCATAGTCCCTACTGGGTGACAATCCGGTTGTCACATGACAGGTCGCCCCCGGTCTGGCGCCTCCACCCAATATGGCTGTCCTTACTGTCCGAGGGGACCTCATTGGACGCCCAGTGGGGGCAATTCTTTAGTGAAAATACAGGCTCGGCCTCCCCCTTGGCAGTGTGGGAGGCATTTAAACTCCACGCCCGAGCTACCCTAACATCCCAGATTAAGGGCCACAAGACCGACTCCGCTGCGGCATACCATCGGGCGGAGGAGGGTCTCCGGTTGGCTGAAACGGACTTCCTGGGCAACCCATCTCCCTCTAATGCCTCGCGTCTTCAGACGCTGACGAGGGTTGTCGCTCAGATGGAGTTTGAGCAGGCCAAAGCAAAACTGTTCTTCCAAAAGCAGAAAATTTACGAACATGGGGAACGGGCTGGGAAATTTCTGGCCTACTTGGTGCACTGTGAAGACAGACCGCCTGTTGTTATTTCTTTGCAGACTGCCACTGGGGACCTCCTAACAAACCCTCAAGAGGTGGCGAATTGGTTTTGCTCCTTCTTTAGTGACTTGTACACTTCTCAGGCACCTGTTGACCCTACCGACATGCGACTACTACTTGACGGGGTTGAGTTCCCTAGACTTATGGAGGAGCAGGTGGAGATGCTGGAGGCACCACTTACGGAGGAGGAGATCGCGGAGGCCGTGTCCAGGTTCCCCAGATCTAAATCCCCTGGAACAGACGGGCTTCCAAATGAGTTCTATGTCCACTATTCTGAGCTTCTCTTGCCGCAGCTGTTAGCGCTGTTTAATGCCATATTTGATGAATCCACCCTGCCAGCCTCTATGGGCGAAGCATTGATAGTGCTGATCCCCGAACCGGGCAAGGACCCCCAATTTCCAGAATCTTACCGCCCTATTTCACTCCTACAGGTAGATGTAAAAATACTGGCCAAAATTCTTTCTATTCGTTTAAACCAGGTCATATTGTGCCTAATTCATGAAGACCAGTCAGGCTTCATGCCAGGCAAAAACACCTCCTTCAACCTTCGTAGACTGTTAATGAATTTACAAGCTCGGCATGAGAACTCGGGTAGCAGGGTGGTGGTTACACTGGACACGGCCAAAGCTTTTGACTCTGTGGAGTGGGGCTTCCTGTGGGAGTGCTTGGAGAGGTTTGGGTTTGGACCGCGGTTTATCAAGTGGGTCCAGCTGATGTATAGTGCTCCGGTGGCCAGGGTTCTTGCAAATGGCGTGACTTCTGCGGCATTCCCGCTGACCAGGGGGGCAAGACAAGGGTGCCCTCTTTCCCCCTTGCTCTACGCTCTGGCGGCCGAACCACTAGCCATAGCAATCCGGAATCACTCTGGTATCCATGGACTGTGCCTGGGCCCTCTAACCGAAAAAATCAGTATGTATGCGGATAATACGTTATTGTATCTTGCGGACCCCGATGCATCTTTAACCACGGCCTTATCTCTAATAGAGTGTTTCGGGAAATACTCAGGCTTACAAATTAACTGGAGCAAGTCACATATCCTCCCTCTTGACCATTCTCCCCCCCTTCGGTCTCCCTCGACTTCGACCTTGCAGAGGGTATCGCGAATAAAATATTTGGGTGTTCTGGTCACTGCACGCCCCCCAAGACTATATCTCTGACAATGTCCAACCTCTATATGACTTAATAAAAGCCAAGACACAAATTTGGGCAAGGCTGCCTCTGGGTGTTTTTTGGGCAGAGTTAACCTCGTAAAAATGGTTCTCCTGCCCAAGATCTTATATATTCTATGGCACTCCTCAATATACTTACCTTTGAAATTCTTCAAACAAATGGAAACCCTCCTTAAAGTGTTTGTATGGGGCCAGAGTAGACACAAGCTTCCTGGCGTAAATTCAAAAACCCCTCCAATTTGGGCGGGGTAGCCTTTCTTGACTTTAACCTATATTACCTAGCTGCCCAAAAGTTGCATCTGTTTCAAGTAGACAAAACTGATAAGTCCCATTTCCTTCTGCTCCTGTGCCCTGGATGGTCCCACCCAACTGATGACCCGCTGACAGTTATTCTACGTGGTGTGCCGGGCTCTGAACTCTCGGGTGAGTCCGACTCTATGCTCTATCATTACAGTAGGGTGTGGGAGGTGGTGATGGATAGACTGAAGTACCCCGCACTGCACTCTTATACCCCCCTGTGGCACAACGCGCCCCTGGCGAAGTTTAGGTCTGTGCCAGACTCTACTCTGTCGAGCAGCAGGGGAATTCTCTATCTCCCACAGCTGCTGCACGGAGACGATATGCGGTCCTTTTCTGACTTGAACTTGACTTACTCCCTTCCGGCCCATATGCTCTTCCGCTACAACCAGATCAGACGCGCATTTAGATCCCAGTTCCCGTCTGCTCCTCCCCCACTAGAGGCCATCTCTATGCTTGAATTTATCAAAAGCACTGACCCACAACACCTGATTTCTGTGCTGTACGCAGAGCTCCACACCCCTTTTTCCTATGTTATAGCCTATGTTGTCAAAACAACTTGGGAGGCGGATGTGGGGGTCATGGATGACGAGGATTGGGATGACGCCCTAGGGACATGCAGAGCGGTATCCCCTAAACTTTCTGACAGACTCACCCAGCTGTTTATCTTGAACCGAATGTATCTAACTCCCCTTGGCCTATCGCTCTACCGAACTGAGGTCTCCCCGAGCTGCCCGATGTGTTGGGCGGCAGTGGGCACGTTTTTCCACCTTCTCTGGAGCTGCCCCTCACTTCAGGGATACTGGAAGCAAATCGTCACCTTTCTACATGACAAAATGGGCTCCCCGGTACAGTTGACCCCCAGGCAGTGCCTCTTGGGTATATTCCCAGATGAGGACACTGACAGGCACCTTACCACTTTCCTACAGACTACACTATTCCTTGCTAGGAAGCTGATAGCCAGACAGTGGATGCGGGAGTGTCCGCCCACTTTCGGTGCCTGGAAGTCGGAGGTCAATAACCTCTTACCATACCACAAACTCATGTATAAACACAGAGGTAACCCACTCAAATTTAACAAGATCTGGGATAGGTGCGTCCAAAGGTCTGATACTTGTACTTAACGCACTTGGTGCTTACATTTGAGATCCTTTGTGGGCACTCTCCGGTATGTGCAAACGGCCCTATTGCATAATTGCATTTTTGCATTTTTAATCTTTTCTGATTGTTTGTAAGTCATACTGCCAAGTATTGTTCTGACTGTATTTGTATGCACAGTTCATGTCACTGTTGTTATTCTGAACCTTTTCTTTTTTCAATAAACTCACTGTTTTAAAAAAAAATAAAAAATTGATAAGATTGTTATTTTTTCGAAACAAATAAAATGTAAAAGCCGCTGCGCAAATAACGTTTGACATGCTAAATTGCAACAATACACATTTTATTAGTTTCTGCTAAAAAAAATATATATATATAAAATATATATATTGTACAGGACGCCAAGGATGGGTCCTGGACGGGTGCTGTATAGCGCCAATATTTGGGTTATGGTCCCTTTAAGGGAAGTATGGTAGTACTCAGGGGGTCACCCAGGAGGGAGGAATTCCTGGGAATAGCCTGAATCGGGAGAGGACTGACTCCCAGTTCTCTCTATGTTATCTCTGAGAGATATTTGGGACCCAGAATTTCAGAGACCCTGAAGTGATATTCAGGTGGGAAAGGGTCTTCATCTCTGACTACAGGGATTCCAGCACACACAGGGTTAAGAACCTCCAGGAAACAGCTTCTCAGCTTCTGCTGTCTACGCCAAAAGGATATGACGTTCACACACAGGATGTGACATTTATGCGAGATGCTTGCGATAACTTACCGCACAGTTTCATGCAGTATTTTCGCAAAGATAATGCATGTGAGTTTTTAGGGAGAGTTTCTTTGTGAATTACACAGTGTGTTTTATTGTTTTGCGATATGTTACCGCATACTCGGATGTGGTAACATATCACTTAGTGAATTGTGCCCACTAACCCTATGACAAAGGGAAAAAGTGTGGTTTTCCTAATATACTGTATATTGGGTACATCTTGTGAGGTGACAGCAGTAGAATATTGGTGTTGGAATAGGAGCAATTCAGATACCAGCAATTTCAAAGCACTCACCGGTGGAAAAGATATTAAATATTTAGGAGTTGTTCACAATAGAAGAAAACATTTTTTTAACCACTTACCGACTGCCCGCCAGCTTTTTACTGCGGCAGGGCGGCTCGGCTGCGTCCAGTCACGAAGTACTACGTGACTGGAGTGCGAGTGGTTTCGGCGGCACGCGTGCCGTGTTTAGACACAACGGGAGGTGGGCTAGGGAGGAGAGGCGGCAATCGCCGCCTTCCTCCCTCGATCGTCTGGGAAACTGAGAGAGCGCCCACCTGCTTATGTAAACAGAGGTGATCAAATACCACCAAAAGAAAGCTCTATTTGTGGGAAAAAGGACATACATTTTTATTGGGTACAGCGTCGCACAACCGCACAATTATCTGTTAAAGTAACGCAGTGCCGAATCGCAAAAAAATGGCCTGGTCATTAAGGGGGCAAATCCTTCGGGGCTGAAGTGGTTAAGGAGCGCCAAGGTGTTTTATCTACTAGCATATGTATCTCTTCCTTTGTTGGAAACTATCTCTCATAATAAAACTACTACTTGCAAATACAGACTTCAGCTTGACAGTGATGTGAGAAGACCTTACTGTCAATTTTTTAAGGCTACATTCACACCTGAGCGTAGCGTTTTCGCGCGTTTTTTACCGCGATTTTTTACCGCGATTTACAGGCGTTTTTACAGTCGTTTTTTGTGTAGGCGTTTTTAGATTGAATAGAAACCAATGGAAAACGCCTGTAATCTGCCCAAAAAGAAGCTCATGTACTTTTTTGAGCGTTGGGCGTTTTGCTTACAGTGTCAAAACGCTCAGATGTGAACAGGGGCCATTGAAATGAATAGGATTTGTCTTGTTGGGCGTTTTGAGAGCTGATCCTAGAGCAGAAAAACTCCCCAAAAACGCCCCAAAACGCCTAGATGTGAACAGAGCCTTATGGACACTTAGACAAATGGTTCATAGTCATCAAGAATACATATCCTCAAAAATCATAGATATCAAATAGGTGTTTTTCCATAGAAGTTCAGACGTGTACAGTGAAAACAAAGATTCTTTTTGGTTGGCTGATAGTTTTTTGGTTCCAATATGGTTTTTATTGAAACATTTGTAACATAAGTTGCACATCAGTACAATAGTACATCATTTGACAGTAACAGGTACATTATGACAAGGTAGAGGAGCTTGTTTTAATATCCCAGATGTTCCTAGAAAAATCTGACCTGGAGTTTGCAATTTTGTTGGCATTAAGGTCGGTGAATTATGTCGGGACTGGGTGGAAGATGGGCTAGAGACGCTCTGTCCTCCAGTGCTTCCCCTCACCAGGATTTCCAGAAGAAAGCAATCCTAAGGCAATGAGGAATAAACACTAAAGTCTGCTATGGGAAGTCAGGGTGTTTTTTTAGGTAGGAGGGTGGAACATTAGGGGGGGGGTAATAGGTTAAAGAATGTGGGAAAAGTTGTGGAAAGGTTCTCTGAAAATTTACACAGTAAAATCACCAGTGTTAAAATTCTGAGGTTAAGGTGTTTAGAATAAAGCGTTAATATTATGGTGTTGAATTACAGGGAATTAACACTACTAGTTTAACCCCTTCCATACTGCGCCATAATAAAATGACGGTGGCAGGAAGTCTTTCTCGATCCGGGCGGACGTCATATGACGTCCGCCCGGTCTCGCCGCTACTGCGCGCCCCGCAGGCGCGCAACGCGGCGATCGGGGGTGAGGCTCGTCCCTTGGACTAAACCCAACCCCGATCATGGTAAACAGCCAATGAAATTGGCTGTTTACCATGTGATCGGCTGTGTCAATCACAGCCGATCACATGAGCGGCTCCAGCGCGAGCCACTCGTTCCCTCCTCAATGCGCGCCGATCGGGGACGAGGCTCGTCCCTCGGACAGAGCCCATCCCCGATCTAGGTAAAGAGCCAATGAAATTGGCTTTTTACCACGTGACCGGCTGTCTCCAATCACAGCCGGTCACAAATGTCAACAGAGAACACAGTAACTAGCTGTCACCGTGTTCTCCTCCTCAAACACTGATCCTGTGTGAGGAGGAGATTGCGGTAACATCTAGTTACCAAATACAGTGCACCCCAAACACACTGATTGCCCCCCCCCCAATAAAGAGCACCTGTCACTAACCCATCAAAGTACCTGTCACTAGCCCATCAAAGTACCCGAGTACCTGTCACTAGCCCATCAAAGTACCCGAGTACCTGTCACTAGCCCATCAGGTACTCTGATGACAGGTACTCGGGTACTCTGATGGGCTGGTGACAGGTACTAGGGTACTCTGATGGGCTGGTGACAGGTACTCGGGTAATCTGATGGGTAGGTGACACAGGTACTCGGGTACTCTGATGACAGGTACTCGGGTACTCTGATGACGGGTACTCGGGTACTCTGATGACGGGTACTCGGGTACTCTGATGACGGGTATTCGGGTACTCTGATGACAGGTACTAGGGTACTTTGAGTACCCATCCTCGGAGTACCCGAGTACCCGTCATCGGAGTACCCGAGTACCCATCATCGGAGTACCCGAGTACCTGTCACCTACCCATCAGAGTACCCGAGTACCTGTCACCTACCCATCAGAGTACCCGAGTACCTTCCACCTGCTCATCAGAGTACCTGACACCTGAAGTACCTGAGTACTTGCCACCTGCTCATCAGTACCCATCACTACTCATCAGTACCCATCAGTACCTATCACCTATCAGTATCAGTACTGATCATCTGTACCCATCAGTACAGTATCAGTACTACTCATCAGTACCCATCACCTGCCTGTCACCTGCCCATCAGAGTACCCGAGTACCTGTCACCTGCCCAGCAAAGTACCCGAGTACCTGTCACCCTTCATACAGCCACCATGTCCAAGTCCAAAAAGGTTTATATACATCCTCCGTTTAAACCTAAATACCGGTGTTATGGCAGCAGATAGCTGCCATATCCCTGGTATTTTTTTAAACGGTGGACGATTAACTTTCCGATAAGGGTGGTCCCAGCGGCGGATTCGCCACGGGATCACCCTTCCGGGATGGCGGAAGAGGTGCCCCCCCCCCCCTCCCGCCGCGTTCCGGTCCTTCTACCCGCTTACCGGACCCGCTGGCAGCGGGGAAAATTATCTGGTCCCGTATCCTCACAGCCAGGATGTCGAGTGAGGGCAAGCTTGCCCTCACTCGACTCTATGGTCTTGGAGGACCGGAGCTACAGCAAATGTCGTTGCCTAGCAACCGGTTTAAAGGTCCCTTTTTTTTTTTTTTCATTTTATTTTATTATTAATTTTTTTTTTCTATCTTTTAGTGTACTTGTGAGATCTGAGGACTTTTTGACCCCAGATCTCACAAAAAAGAGGTCCTGTCGTGCCTTTTTCTTAAAAATTGATAATTTTTATTTCTATTACAAGGAATGTAAACATTCCTTGTAATAGAAATAAAAATGATCCATTTTTTTTTTTTTTTAAACGGTGTAAAAATAAAAAATAATAAATAGTAAAAAAAAAAAAAAAAATTAAAGCGCCCTGTCCCCGTGAGCTCGCACGCAGAAGCGAACGCATACGGAAACCCCGCCCACATATGTAAATGGTGTTCAAACCACACATGTGAGGTATCGCCGCGATCGTTCGAGCAAGAGCAATAATTTGAGCCCTAGACCTCCTCTGTAACTCTAAGATGGCAACCTGTAGAAATTTTTAAAGTGTCGCCTATGGGGATATTTAAGTACCAAAGTTTGTTGCCATTCCGTGAACGTGCGCAATTTTGAAGCATGACCTGTTGGGTATCTATTTACTCGGCGTAACATTATATTTCACATTATGGGAAAAATTGGGCTAACTTTACTGGTTTCTTATTTTTTAATTAAAAAAGTGAATTTTTTCCAAAAAAATTGCGTTTGGGAGACCGCTGCTCAAATACGGTGTGATA
Source organism: Pelophylax lessonae (assembly GCF_965119305.1). Classification (NCBI taxonomy): domain Eukaryota; kingdom Metazoa; phylum Chordata; class Amphibia; order Anura; family Ranidae; genus Pelophylax; species Pelophylax lessonae. The sequence goes on from NC_138777.1 coordinate 143,418,995, forward strand.
AAAAATAATGCAATAATCTCCATTTTATTCTCTAGGATCTCTGCTAAAAATATATATATAATGTTTGGGGGTTCGAAGTAGTTTTCTAGCAAAAACAACTGATTTTAACTTGTAAACACCAAATGTCAAAAATAGGACTAGGCAAGTGGCTAGGATGCATGATGGTGCTCCTTGGATGTTGTGCCCCTCTATATGGCTAGGCTGTGAAAAAGTCTCACACATGTGGTACTGCCATACTCAGGAGGAGTGGCAGAATGTATTTTGGGGTGTAATTTTTGCTGTGTACATGCTATGTGTTAGGAATATCCTATTAATTGACAACTTTGAGAAAAAAAAAAAGTTTTTATTTTTTTCCCACATTTTCCAAAAACTTGTGGAAAAAAATGACATGTTCAAACGACCCATAATGCCTCATAGAATATACGTTGGAGTGTTTGCTTTCCAAAATGGGGTCATTTTGAGGACTTTTCCATTGTATTGGTGCTCTAGGGCCTTCAAAAGTGTGATAGGTAGTAAGAAAGTTTTATGTGTATTTATGCTCCTAGAACGCCTGAAGGTGCTACTTGGATGTGGAGTCTCTTTTTATGGCCAGGCTGTGTAAAAGTCTCACACGTGTGGTATCACCATACTCAGGAGGAGTAGTAGAATGTATTTTTGGGTGTCATTTTTGCTGTGTACATGCTAAAAAAAATGTTTTCTTCATTTTCCCAAGAATTGTGGGGAAAAAATTATAACTTCAAAAAACTCACCATGCCTCTTACTAAATACCTTGGACTGTCTACTTTACAAAAAGGGGTCATTTGGGGGGTATTTGCACTGTCCTGACATTTGAGGGCCTCAAGAAAGGAGATAGGCCGTCAGTACATCTGGTGTGATCAATTTTCAGTAATTGGTACCATAGCTTCTAGACTCAATAACTTTCACACAGACTAAATAATATACACTAATTTGGGTTAATTTTACCAGAGATATGTAGCAGTATAAATTTTGGCCCAAATGTATGAAGAAAAATTAATTTTTTGCAAAATTATAAAATAGAAACTAAAAAAAAGTGTTTTTTTTTTTTTCAAAATGTTTGCTCTTTTTTTGCTTATATCACGAAAAAAAAAAACCCCAGTTTTGATCAAATACCACCAAAAGAAAGCTCTAAATAAAAGTAACATACATATACACAAACATATTTATTTATTTATATATATATATATATATACACACACACACACACACACACACACACATATATATATATATATACACACACACACACACACACACACACACACACACACACACGTATAAAGCCCTTTAAAATGTTTTAGCACAGTACCTTTCCTCATTCAGCCGGTTACTGCACTGTAGGGGTAAGCAGAGAGCACAACACTCCCCCCTCCCTTTACTTTCACTTTGCTGAGGCTGACAGAGCTCCCTCACAGTGCCGATGTACAGTTCGGCAAGGGAAAGAGAGATAGGCTCATCCAATAGCCCTTCTCTCATGAACCCAACGGCACACCTGATATCACGTACCTGGTGGAGACCAAGCTGTAGAGGGGGCTTCTCTTGCACCTCCTGTCCAACACCCCTGATAGAGATGACAGGCGGTATAGGACACAGAGTGGCACGAGGGCCGGTATAGCAGGTGATGTCTTGGCAGAAGACTGATGGCTGTGGATCACCGGATGAACACCTGGAACTGGAACTCGGTGATGCTGGATGAGAAGGCAGGAGCGAAGTCGGAACACAAGCCAAGGAGTTGTCAACAGCCGGACAGCACGGGTACAGGAACGTGAGACAGAAGCGGAGTCAGGATATAAGCTGAAGTCGGTACACAGTCTGGCAGCAAGGTACAAAGGCATAAGGCAAAGGCAGGGTCAAACACAAGCTGAGGTCACAGGTAGGCAGGCAGGAATACAAGGAGAGTCGAAGGCAAGCCGGGTCGGTATAACAGGAAATCCACAAGCAGGTCAGGGCACAGGTAAACAGGAACACAAGCTGAAAGACCACTCAGCAACGTGCTCCTGTCACTGCTTGGTATAAATAGGCAGTTTGGCGCCAATTGCGTGCGCACGTTGCGTACGCACGTTCGCGCATTGGCGCATGCGCATTCGCACATTCCTTCCAGTGTGCCTGGGCATGCGCACTGAGCGTCTCTTACACCTGAGGACCTCTGGCGGCACATTAGTGTGCCGCGGCACACTGGTTGAGAAAGATGGGTTTAAACAATCCCCTCTATCCGGGGAAATTCAGAGTTGAAATACCTCTATGAGTGTTAATTTAACTCTGAACAGTGTGGGTTATATAAACACCAGGAAAGTGTTAAAAATAACTCCCACAGAGTTAAATAAACACTGGCGATTTTACTGTGTAGTAATGTCAATATTCTCATTGCACACATTACTGGTTTAGGCTAAAAAGAAGCGAATGCTGCAGCAACACTCAGCTGGAGACATCACAGATCAATGTACATCTTTGCCAGCACACCACAAAGATGTACTTTGACCTCTGGAAATGTAGGGCGCTCTGTAACAGTGTTAGAGATGAGAGGTTATGGTAATGGATGTAGGATGGGGATCTCCAATGGTGGAGGTGTGGTAAGCATGCTGCGAGGACAGATAAATGTAAGGGGTATGAATAAGGGCAGATGGGGGGTTGGCAGAAACCTGTATACCCCACATGTATACTTATAGACACCTAAACAGTAGGGTAGTGTTCCTCATCTGACCTATAACTTGCAGTGAACTGAGTTTTGTATTAGGTGTAGGGTGCCTGTGCTATTCGGCATTGTAAGAGGAGAGGGGATTTGGTCAGGCTTGAGAGGCTAGAGAGGTGGATGCATTATGTGGTAATATGCAGCAGAGTAATTAAAAAGCTGCCATTTGATCCAGGCTTGGAGAAAGTGGGCCATGTTGTCCTTGCTAATGTGAATTCATTTTTCTATAGCGGAGGTTGAGTTTACCGGGGAAAGCCAGTCTAGGAAACAGTCTCTGGACAAGATTATTCAGTGCCCAGGGCGAAGATGCCAAACTGCACCCCCTCTCCTGAAAAGCAGCACACAATCTATCCTGTACAGTAAAATATGGGGCTAACAGATGTAAAAAGAAATGTCCCAGTATCATTTTGAAGAAAAAGTGCCCCTGTGTTGGTGGTATCACTAAAGATATTCTTGCTTTAGCAGTGTCACTGGGAAGAAAAATATCTCTGCGTCGGTGGAGTCTGATTTGGTAGTGGTATAATGGGGGAGGGGAGCTGGGAGAGTGGGGGCTCTGTGGGGTGAAATTCAGGGCCTGTTCACGCTACAGGCAGTTACAGTACCTGTGATTTTCCTCATGGATAAACACATGTAACTACTGTATAAAGACACATTGAAAACAATTGTTTTCTGTGTGTCATGTTCACAACAGAATGTGGTGTTTCTCTGCATTCCAGAGATGTGATATTATGCAACATATTTGCATAATATCGCATCTCACTGGTAGGGACTACATGTCAGCGCGTTGCTGTGGGGCCCTGTGTTGTTCTGAAGGAGGTAGAGGGGAACTCTGGGGCCAACTTTTTCTGTCTATAGTCAGTCTAAAAAACAGATTACTTGTAACATTAGCCGCTATCTAAATATAACCCAAGATGGTTTATACTATATATGTCACTGTAGAGGGATTTTCAGACATTTTTTTTTCTAGAACTAAAGGAGAAGTTCACCTTTAGTACAAGGGTATACAATGTACGGTTAACCGCAAACACACACACACATCATAGGTTAAACTGGATGTACTGATGTCTTTTTTTCAACCTCACTAACTATGTAATGAACTATGTAGTGTAAAGCCCCGTACACACGTACCGATGGTCGGCTTACAAATGTTCCTCTTTTCTCCCCGGGATGTCGGTGTCTGCTGAAAAGTGCAAAGACAGCACAAGGACAGCACAAGAATTTTGTCCGCCGACTGCAGAAGTGATGTCATGTAATGGTTAACTTTCCCTGTGTTTTCTATTTTCTGAGCATGCCCAGTCTTGCAAATCTGCGGTCTGTCGGCCGAATTGTGTACTGACAGGCGAACAATCGTCCGTTCTGGTGTCGGCATACAAATATTTTCATGTTTGCAAGAAAGACTTTTGTCCGCGGATTGTGCGCAGACATCTGTCGGAGGCACCATACTAACACGCGTACAATCGGCAGATCCTTCGTCCACCGACGTTTGTATGCCGACGATCGGTACGTGTGTACGGGCCTTTAGTGCGCACTTTCTGATCCCCTTGCCCAGTTACAGCGGGCGGGTTATCCTTTCCGCACACACAGCTGCCTCATTCATTCAAACAGATGAACTACAAATCCTGTCTGCCACTGCAGCAGACGTCTTGCAGTTCTCCATAAACTGCTAGTGTGCTGGTGAGCGCTATTGTAGTTCATTGATCTTCCTGGACTTCAGTAACTGTCTGTCCATGCAGAAGGTATGGGTAGACAGCTGTATTGAGTGTCTGCAGGAGCCTGACATTGCAATAGGTGCAATGCTCTGCAGGCTCCTAGGGAAAAAAAATAAAAGCACATTTTTCTCTTTCGTTCACTGACGGACACAGCTCCATGTCTTCTTAGACCCTTGGGCTTATGCTGCTCTCTCAGGAGTAGGAGGAAACCATTTTGGCTACACCCCTGAGGCAGTCCCAGAGGGTATACCATTACTTCCTGCTATAGGACTTCAGTTTTTTCTGCCTAGTCAGGAGTAAGGACCGGACTCCCTGCTGGGATCTGTGGTCCTGGCTTTTTTTTTCCTTTTTAAATGGAATTTTTTCTTTTCTTTTGTTATTTTCGGTTCTTGTGTGAACTACAATCAATTCTGTTCCTTTGTGCACTGTAATCAACAGCCAGACTGGGTGACGCACTGGATATTGTGGATCCTTATGGCCTTCCCAGTCTGGCCTGCGAGCGCGACCCAACTATTAGCTCCGCCGCGACATAGCCCCACTGTATGGGGGCTGGCCGGCGAGTGAAACACCTTGTGAGGTCGCATAGCCCTGGTCACGACAACGGTCACGATCAGAGTCGCAGTGTACCTCTGGCCGCAGCACCCCCATTTTGAATGGCGCAGTGGACTGCCGGAGTTGGTGCCTGCTTAATTCCAAGGTGTAGTGATTAGTATTCCCCCTCTTTTCTCTGGGAAATAATGGGGTGGACGTTGGCCCTTCTTGAGGATGTTAATTCTCCCCCTGTGCCCTTCCTCCCCGCATGGTTCCCTCCTCTCCCTAGTGGGGTTTTTTCCCTGCCCCCATCCCTCTCCTTTAGTTCCCTTTGGGGCACATGGGTGTTTCTGGGTGGGAGTGTTGGTTAGTTGTTTAGGTGCTGGGCCGGAGGGCGGTGGGAGTGTGCTGCTGGTGGCTCCCTTTTGGGGCACCTGCATTTATTCCTTTGCGGGGGGATCCCTGGAGATCTCCCCCCTGGTGGAATACTAATTCCCTGGGGTCCAGTGGGGTCTGGGTCCTGTGAGGCGCCGCCATTTTGCAGTGGATAGTTACATAGTTACATAGTTACATAGTTAGTGAGGTTGAAAAAAGACATAAGTCCATCCAGTTCAACCTATGATGTGTGTGTGTGTTTGCTTTTAACCGTACATTGTATACCCCTGTATGTTGTCGTCTTTAAGGTGTCCATCCAATAGTTTTTTGAAACTATCAATGCTCCCCGCTGATACGACTGCTTGTGGAAGAGAATTCCACATCCTTACCGCTCTTACAGTGAAGAACCCCTTACGCACTTTAAGGTTAAACCGCCTTTCCTCAAGTTTTAGTGAGTGGCCACGTGTCTTATTGTATCTCCTTTCTCTGAATAGTTTGTTCCTTATGCTAGGGTCGCCAGTACAGTATTTGTACATTGATATCATATCCCCCCCCTCAATCGTCTCTTCTCCCGAGAGAATAGGTTCAGTGCTTGTAGTCTTTCGTCATAGCTGATGTCCTCCATTCCCCTAATTATTTTTGTTGCCCTTCTCTGGACTTTCTCCAGTTCCAGCACATCCTTCCTGAGGACCGGTGCCCAGAACTGGACAGCATACTCCAGATGTGGCCGGACCAGAGTCTTGTAGAGTGGAAGAATAATCTCTTTATTTCTGGAGTGAATCCCCTTTTTTATACAACCCAGTATTCTGTTGGCTTTGCTTGCGGCGGCTTGGCATTGCATGCCACTGCAAAGCCTGTTGTCTACCAGTACCCCCAGGTCCCTTTCCATCCTAGACTCACCCAGAGGTTCCCCCCCTAGTGAGTAGCTTGCTTTCTGGTTTCTGGCCCCCAAGTGCATTACTTTACATTTTTCTACATTAAATCTCATCTGCCATGTAGTTGCCCACCCTGTTATTTTGTTCAGGTCTGCTTGTAAGGTTTCCACATCCTGCATAGAAGATAATGGCATGCCTAATTTAGTATCATCTGCAAATACTGAGATTGTACTAGATATCCCCTCCTCTGGATCATTTATGAATAAATTAAACAGGATTGGTCCCAGGACAGAACCCTGGGGGACCCCACTTTCCACACCCGCCCAATCCGAGTACTCCCCATTAATCACCACCCTCTGTACTCTCCCCTGGAGCCAGTTCTCTATCCAGGTACTCACCTTATGGTCCATACCTACCTTCCTTAGTTTGTACAGTAAGCGTTTGTGGGGAACGGTGTCAAAGGCCTTTGCAAAGTCCAGATACACCACATCCACAGGCTTACCTTTATCTAAGTGGCAGCTCACTTCATCGTAGAAGGTTAATAGATTGGTTTGGCACGAACGATTTTTCATGAATCCATGCTGATTACTACTTATAATACCGTTTTCATTACTAAAGTCTTGTATGTGGTCCCTTATCATCCCCTCCAAAATTTTGCAGACTACTGATGTTAGGCTGACCGGCCTATAGTTACCCGGGATATATCTCGGCCCCTTTTTAAATATTGGTACCACGTTGGCTTTTTTCCAATCAGCTGGCACCATACCTGTCTGTAAACTATCCTTAAAGATCAAGAATAATGGTCTGGCAATCACCTGGCTGAGCTCATTAAGAACCCTTGGGTGCAAGCCATCCGGTCCCGGGGATTTATTTATGTTAAGTTTCTCTAGTTTAGCTCTAAGTCTATCCTCTGTTAGCCATGGCGGCACTTCCTGAGGTGTATTATTTAGTTCGGCCTTACAAGCGGGGTTCGTGTAGCCCCCCGATTCCTTTGTGAAGACTGAAGAAAAGAAATTATTTAACACTTCCGCCTTTTCTCTGTCCTCTGTGGCCATTTTTCCTTTATCATCTTTTATGGGGCCAATGTGCTCTGGCCTCGCTTTCCTACTGTTTATATACTTAAAGAACTTCTTGGGGTTCTTTTTACTCTCCTCCGCTATATGTCTCTCGTGTTCTATTTTAGCCGCCCTGATTTCGTCTTTACATTTCTTATTACACTCTTTGTAGTGCTTAAATGCTGCCAATGACCCCTCAGTCTTGTATTTTTTGAAGGCCTGTGGATGGTTGTGTTCAGCCTCGGAGGCCATGTTTGTGTAGTCCGGTGGCCATATTTTTGGAGTTTCCCATTGTAGTCTATGCGGCGGATATAAGAGTGATCCTGTGAGCTACTATGTCTTAAAACTGTAGCCTGCACTAATCACTCCCCAATCAATTAGTGTGAAAAACAAATGGTAATCTTTAAAAATGCTGCGCAGTAAGTGCTGTACTAATCAAAATATCCAGTGATAAATAAATTAATTCATAAGATCTATAACACACATGATAAATCAGCATAAACAAAAATAATAGCTATATCAATAAAAATAGTGAATGATTATAAAAATTGATGAGAAGGTGATGTATGATCCCAATCACCAGTGCTGTGAAAAAAGTTGAAACAATATGACAGCTTGTCAGATGTGTCATCTCCACTCTTGTGACCCCCCTAATGGGTGGGTTCTCACCTTATTGAATGTGATCTCGCAATTAAACTTGTTCTAAAAGAGCTAGTATACCCTCACAGGGTGATGGTGGATCGTTTCTTTTATTCCTCTTTTAATCCAAACTTCCAGTGTTAGATATATAGCTCCAGCAGCTCTCTTCCATATGGGGAGAAACATAAAACCATGGTACAAATAACGTATGGTAAAATCAACTTTATTAAAAAACGTAGGTTCACTCACATTCAGTTGGTGTTTGATCTATCCCAGAAGGAAATATAATGATAGTATATGTGTATATGATGGATGGCCGAGCGCAGACCCTCTTTAGTGGGATCCTTTCCAGTGTACCTGCTACTGTGGAGTACTCCGATCACCAACACTCGCCTGGCCCCTCCCCTACGCTTGACGACACAAGGGACTACGTGTCTTCCTCAGAGGGATCTAATTGGTCGGTTGATCTGCTGTGTTTTATATGGAATAATGCAGGCGTCCTTTTCTAGTAGACTACAGGGCGCCGCCATATTATTGTGGACATATGTGCAGTATCCGAATATCCAGTGGCTGTTTTAACTCTTTTTACTGCGATTATGTCAGTGATAAGTCCAGTGCGATGACATGCAGTGGGGGCCTCTAGTACCAGTGTCAGCGCTTCCTCTTCCTTTCTGATTGCAGCGTGGCAGGCAGTTGGCGCTTTGGATTCAGCTCTGGGTGCTTGGTGGTGAGTCCCTGTGGGTATACAGTCCTTTCTCTGCTATAGATAGCACCGCCGGTGCGCTAAACCTTGTGGTACCTCAGTGATAGCAGTGTGCGCAGGGATTTTTTTCTAAAAAAAAAAAAGGAAACTTCTTTTGTGCACAGTGCGGTTCTGATGTAACCATGGAGCCCCTGGAATGTGTATCACCACCTGACCCACTCCTTGAAACTGCGGGGACCCTCTGGGTCTCAGTCTGCCCTGGCAGCCATGACGGCGGCCATGCAGTTACTTGTGTCAAAGGTTAAAATGGCCCTGCAAAGGCAGCCTAGCAAGAAGCGCCCCCCCGCCTTCAGCTGTCTCTTCTGCCTCTTCAGAGTCTGAGGTAGATTTGGCCACCGTGGATGCGAGTCAACCCACTGGGTCAGCGTCCACGCACCCTGAGTGATCTTAACAGTGAGAATGAATCCCCTTCCACTGCAGCCGAGCATGAAAAGGCACTGGTGGAGGCACTGATTGTGTCAGTGCTGGAAACTTTAAAGTTGGAGGACTCAGCTAATGCTGAGTCGGTGACGCCGGTGCAGTTTGGCACCCGCAGATTTTCCAAGGCGGCTAAGGTGTTCCTCTTTCCGGCCTATTTTGACGAGATTTTCGCTAGTCAGTGGGGATCCCTGAAACACGTGGTTGGAATACCTGGAAAGATGTCCCTTTAATCCTCTGATGGTTCCATCGTCGGTGGACTCTGAGGTTTCAAGGTTAAATAAGGCCACACTTTTACCGGTGGAGGAGTCTCCATCCTTTAAGGATCCTGTGGACGAGAGAGCTGAGGCTCTGGTTCGATACCTTTTCTCCGTGGCAGGTTCAATTTTCAGGCCGGTGTATGCTGAGGTAAGAGTATTTTACTTCCGCAGGTTGCTAGGGGCAAGGAACCTCGTCGTAAATGTGGTCCCTTTTTCTCTGCTCACAAGCAGCCCTTTCGCCCTACTGGATTGCAGGAAAAGGCTTCAAGATCCACCTGTACTTTCGTGGGTGGCTCCAAGAGACCATGAAATGGTAAGGCAAGAGCGGGCCCTGTTGGTTCCGCAGACAAGCCTTCCCCAGCCTGAAGGGGCGCCCTCACCCGTACCTGGGGTAGGGGGGCATTTTTGTTTCTTTCTGGGACCCATGGACCTTGCTCATTGAGGACAAATGGGTCCACGAGTTGATTCGGCTCAGTTACAAGATCAAGTTTCATTCCTTGCCTCTGGCAAGGATCTTTCCTTCCAACTTACGTCTGTCTCATGATTGGCTGCAGGGCCTCTATGGGGCAGTGCAGGGCCTGTTAGCACAAGGAGTCATTGTGCCGGTTCCAGAGTCGGAACGTTTTTCAAGGTTTTTATTTGAATCTGTTTACTGTTCTCAGGATGGAATGCAAGGTCTGCCCGATCTTGGACCTCAAGGCTCTGAACCACTTTGTGCGGGTTCAGAAATTTCAGATGGAGTCCATTAGCACATTCACACAGTAGTGGTATTCCTTCTTCAAGGGGATCTTTTGGCTTCTATAAATCTCAAGGACATTTACCTTCATATTCCAATATATGCCAGGCACCAGCGTTTTGCCGTGGGCGAGGAGCACTATCAGTTTGTGGTGTTACCTTTTGGTCTCGCTTCAGCTCCTCGGGTGTTCACGAAAGTATTGGCCTTGCTCCGGCAGAAGGGATTGCGGTACTAGGTTACCTGGACAATCTACTTCTGTGCGTAGAGTCTTCATCGGCTCTAGAAGTCGACTTGGAATTTACTGTGTGAACTCCACAAGAGTTCGGATGGACACTGAATTTTTCGAAATCAGCTCTGACTCCGTCCACCAAACTGCATTACTTGGGTCTGACGCTTGATTCAGCCTCGGCCTGGGTGTTTCTTCCACAGGCAAAACTGCTGAAGTTGCAGGATGCGATTCAGCTCCTGTCGTCACTCAGGACTTGCATGCATGTGCTGGGTCTAATGGTCTCCACCTTTCTGATCCTATTGAGCCAGGTATGAGAGGGTCTTTGATATGGTGGCTACGCTCTCTGGCGCTTCACCTGGGGAAGTCTTTTCTTCCCCTTTATTGGACAGTGATTTCCATGGATGCCAGTCTGTCTGGGTGGGGAGGTGTCTTGGGAGTATACTTGGCTCAAGGTGTTTGGACTCGAGAGGAGTCCAGTCTGCCGATCAACATCCTGGAGATTCGGGTGATCAGGCTTTGTTTGTCTCAGTGGAGAGATCATCTGCAGGGATGCCCGGTTAGGACACAATTGGACAATGCTATGGCTGCCTAGGAAGTAGTCGGCATACCTGAGGTGGGCAGAATGATATGTTCCAGCCCTCTTTGCTGTACACATTTCAGGGGTAGAGAATTGGCAAGTGGACTATTTCAGTCGGCAGACGTTAGATCAGGGAGAATGGCCTCTTCATCCGGAGGTGTTTCATTAACTGTGTGTCCGGTGGGGGACTCCCGATGTGGACCTGTCGGGCTCCTGTCTCAACAGGGAGGTGCAGAGGTTTGTGTCAAGGTCTCGAGATCCTCTGGCCTACATCGCAGACACCCTGGTGACCCCCTGGGGTCAGTATCGTCTGATTTACCATTTTCCTCCAATACAATTTCTGTCGAGACTGCTAAGCAGAATGGAGGTAGAAGGAATTCCAGTCATTCTGGTGGCGCCAGACTGGCCTCACCAGTCTTGGTATACAGGCCTGGTGAGGCTGGTAGCAGACATTCCTTGGAAACTTCTTCTCAGGGAAGATCTTCTGTCTCAGGGACCAATCTTCCATCCTGTTTTACAGTCGCTGGCTTTAACGGCCTGGCTATTGAAAGCCTGGTGCTAAAGAACAGAGGGCTGTCGGGAGTTGGCAATTCCTATGCTGTTGAAAGCTAGGAAATCTGATTCTAGGAAGGTTTATCATCGAGTTTGGAAGGTGTACATTACTTGGTGTGAGTATCAGGGGGGTTTCTCCAAGCTCCTTTTCTGCGTCTCACCTGTTGCAGTTTCTGCAACTAGGTGTAAATTAGCATTTGGCTCTGGGCACCATCAAGGGCCAGATTTCCACCTTGGCCATATTTTTCCAAGGTATAAAAGAAATTTGATGGTGCAGGTAACCAACAAAAAACCTGCGCAAAGGAAATATTATAAATGGATAAATATACCTTCGTGAAAATTATAAATCGTAATAAAAAGTGTAGGAAACAATTCCTCATCAGGAGCCGCAACAAAAACGTAAAAAGCGTGAAATATGGAAAAAAATGTTTAATATTGCTAGATAAGAGTTGCGCTTAACCAAATTACATTGTGAGAAACACAGACCTTATAATGCATAAGTGGATGAATAATATAGTGCAATAATCAAAGGTGTAAAAACTGATAACAGATGATGTCCGTTACGCACTGACGAAACGCATCAGAACGTAGGATTGTAATCGCCCTACCTCGTCACTCCTGGCTCCCGGTGGAACGCAGGTGGAACGCGGAAGCGGCGTTCCAACCTGGAGACCTCGGCTGTTTTCATTCTTATGCTTTGTACAAGCCATTTACCATGTAAGTGCATCTGAGTAATTTTAATAAATTATACTTTAACTACGTACTTCACTATGTGTGCTCCTCTTGTTTCTTCCTGGGTACGGTATATGGGAGTCCATCCCCAGCAACAGTGAGTTACACAGAAGGATTTTTTGAAGTGTATTGGAGGTGCTGCCTTATTCTGGTATCGGCTGTTATTACCATTGGTGTCCTGTCTCTGCTTAAATTGACCCCCTGTAACTTAAGGGGTCCAATTCATCTGGTAAGCCTTGAGTGCACACCGGGTGATCCTGCTATTTTGGTGGAGGTGTTTAAGCTTATCAAGTACTGAAGTTACAATAATCAATTATCTATTCACATTGGACATTTTTATTTTTGGATCCATTGCGGACTATCTATTAATTGCAATAATTTTTATGTTTGAATTATATTTTATATATATTTTTCACTTGATACTTATGTATCATTTATGATTGCACAGATATTTCTGTATCTTTTTTTACATTTTGATTATTGCACTATATTATTCATCCACTTATGCACTATATTATAAGGTCTGTGTTTCTCACAAGTGTAATTTGGTTGAGCGCAACTCTTATCTAGCAATATTTAATTTTTTTTCCATATTTTTCCAAAGGCTGTTGGTGGCGAAGTCCTTGGTTCACACTTTTGTGCAGGGGGTTTGCCATTTGACTCCTCTGGTGCAATCCCTGGTACCTCCATGGGAATCTCAATTTGGTACCGTCGGTACCTCAAAAGCCTCCTTTTGAAAATATTTGTGAACTTCCTCTGCTCACTCTGTCGCAGAAGGAGGCCTTTTTGGTCGCTATTAGTTCTGCGCGTAGGGCGTCAGAGTTGGCTGCCTTGTCCTGTCAGTCACCTTACCTGGTGGTTCACAGGGACAAAGTGGTGTTACGACCCTGTCAGGTGTTCCTTCCTAAGGTTGTCTTGGGGATCATTTGAATGAAGATATTGCGTTGCCATCTTTATGTCCGAAACATCCTAAAAAAGTTGCTCTACACTCCCTGGACATAGTTCGGGCAATTTGGGTGTACCTGGCGGTGACTGAGTTGATTTGGAAATCCGATTCTTTGTTTGTTCTTACAGATGGACCTCATAAGGGGCAGGCTGTATCTGCTGTGACCATTTACAGATGGATCAGGCAGACGATGGTGCAGAAACTGTCAATAGAAAAAAACTATTGCGCTTACTAAAAACTATTCCGAAGTCAGCTGCGGGCACTACAATACAACAATATTTTTACGATCACTATGTATACAAAAATGCCGTGCTAAAGTTGGTATAAAAGATTAAACGTGTTGTAACACATAATAAAATCACGATTATATTTGTAAATACCATATAAAAGTGTGTAAAATAATAGAAAATGACAAAAGTACAAAGTGCCAAACAAATTTGCAATAATTTTGCTCTAGTAAAAGTCCAATAATATTTCCACCTTCCAATGGAAACCGAAAAAGTGCAGACCTTGTAAATAAATAGATGAGTCAAAGTGTCAAAACCCGGATGTTGATATCCATATGGATGGAAAAGATCTGTGTTCCAAAGTGGAAAGGAGGAAAAGACACTGCCAGTGCTCCAAACCAAAAAAACGTTTGCACTTTTTCGGTTTCCATTGGAAGGTGGAAATATTATTGGACTTTTACTAGAGACTTTACTACAACATTTTTGGCACTTTGCACTTTTGTCATTTTCTATTATTTTTACACACTTTCATATGTTACATAGTTACATAGTAGGTGAGGTTGAATAAAGACAATAGTCCATCCAGTTCAACCTGTGTAGGTGTGTGTGGCCCTAATCATCTCACATACCCCTGATTGTTCTGATCCTTGAGATGTACGTCTAAGAGTCTTTTGAAAGCCACCATACTTCCCGCAGAAACCACCTCTTGTGGTAGAGAATTCCACAATCTTGTAGCTCTAACAGTAAAGAACCCCCCCCCCCCCGTTGCCTGAGTTTAAAACGCTTCTCCTCTAATCGCAATGTATATGACTGAATCGCTTTTTTTCTATCCCGAGATCACCATTGAGATATTTATAAATCGCTATCATGTCCCCTCTCAGGCGTCTCTTCTCCAGGGAGAATAAATCAAGCGATTGCAGATGCTCTTCATAATTAAGGTCCTCCAATCCCCTAATTCGTTTACTTGCCATTCTCTGCGGCTCCAACACATCCCTCCTGAGGACTGGCGACCAGAACTGGACAGAATACTCCAGATGTGGTCGAACCAGAGTTTTATAAAGTGGAAGGATTATAGTCTTATCTCTGGAATACATCCCTTTCTTTATGAATGCTAATATTCTGCTGGCTTTGGCAGCTGCCGCTTGACAATGCATGCTACTGCCTAGTCTATCATCTACCAAGACTCCCAGATCTTTCTCCATTTTTGATTCCCCCAAGGGTTCCCCCCTAACGTGTATTGTGCTTTTATGTTTTTAGTCACCAAGTGCAAAACCTTACACTTCTCCACATTAAACCTCATTTGCCATGTCGTAGCCCACTCCCTTATTTTTTCCAGGTCATTTTGTAGGATATCTGCTTCATGCTGTGCAGTTATTGCCCTGCCCAATTTTGTGTCATCTGCAAAAACTGATATAGAACTACTGTTTCCCATCCTCAATGCTGTTTATGAATAAATTGAACAAGGTTGGTCCCAAGACTGAGCCTTGGGGGACCCCGCTTACCACCTCAGACCAGTCTGAGTATGAAAGTAAGTATCCCTTTTCTAAAAAAGTTATACTCCCCGTGCCTAGGAGTTATTAAATATAAATTACTTTTAAATATGTGTAAAAAATGTGTAAAAATATATAAAATGTATTAATAGATTTGTGTAAAAAATATATATATAGCAGCAGCAGTAGTAAAAAATTAAATTTGGAAAAAATAGTCCTAAAATTAGGGCTATCTACAGCGCTTGCTAAAAGGTTTTATATAATATTATGTGAATATAAATTATATATAAAAGTGCTAATGTGCAAATAAATTTACGAATAAATTACTCAATGTACAAATTGTGTCAATATGCAAATAAATACAAATCGATTAATCAATATTCCAAGTCCATACGTAAATAAAAAAACTTTTTCCTATTTTTCTAGTGTACAATGTGTATAGAATTTCAAAAAATGTCCAACAAATTAATTCTTGGAAAAAAAAAAAAAAACTTTGTGCAAATAAATTCTCCTTAAGTTTATGTGCAACGTGCTCTTAGATAAGTTTGTAATATAGTAAGTAATAAAAGTGCAGGTGCTTCAAAAGGCCTTCTTCCCGTGCAGTAATTTATAAGTTGGGTAACTTACCAGATAAAGTGGGTCTCACATATCTTATAATATTGAGACCGAAAACGCTTAGTGGTAAGTCCCCTTTAA
The DNA here is from genome assembly GCF_965119305.1 of Pelophylax lessonae. NCBI lineage: Eukaryota > Metazoa > Chordata > Amphibia > Anura > Ranidae > Pelophylax > Pelophylax lessonae. Next base: position 143,434,511 of record NC_138777.1, read on the forward strand.
GCCTCTCCTGTGCCGTGGTCTCTCTCCCCAGCGTTTTATAAGGCCGCTCCAATGGAATTAAGGAAGGAAGAAAAAAACTCCAGATGGTGTAATATTGTTGGGATCAAAGGTTTAATCCAAAAATAAAGGTTTAACAACATTTTTGTAGCAGGCTCCAGCAAGGAGCTAAAGTGCTGGTGTCCGTGACTTGCAATGCAAAGCGTGCAGAGTGGCGAGCGGAGGTAAATCCGGCTTGCGTTCCAATAGTCACGTGACTTACGTTGTGCGGTCCACGTTCTGACGCGTTTCGTCACATCCGGCGACGTTTTCAAAGGCTACCTGCACTTTTATTAGTTACTATATTACAAACTTATCTAAGAGCACGTTGCACATAAACTTAAGAATTAATTTGTTGGACATTTTTTGAAATTATATACACATTGTACACTAGAAAAATAGGAAAAAGTTTTTTTATTTACGTATGGACTTGGAATATTGATTAATTGATTTGTATTTATTTGCATATTAACACAATCAGTCTGAGTATGCGCTGTTTATTACCACCCTTTGGACACACCCATTTAGGCAATTCCGTATCCAAGAGCAAACCCTGCGGTTGATACCTGCAGACCTTATTTTATAAATTAGGCGCTTGTGGGGAACTGTATCAAACGCCTTAGCGAAATCCAGGTACACCACATCCACTGGTCTCCCCCTATCTAGCTCACAGCTCACCTCCTCGTAGAATGTTAAGAGATTGGTTTGACAAGAACGCCCATTTGTAAACCTGTGCTGATTACTGTTGATGATGTTGTTGTCTTTGGCAAACTCTACGATATAGTCCCTTATCATCCCCTCCAGAAGTTTACATATGGTATTTACAAATATAATCATGATTTTATTATGTGTTACAACACATGTTTAATCTTTTATACCAACTTTAGCGCGGCATTTTTGTATATATGTAGACGGTGGTGCAGGCCTATTCCATTAGAGGGCAGGTTCCTCCTTTCTGTCAAAGCACATTCTATGAGGGTGCTTAGTGCCTCCTGGGTCTTCCATCATCAGGTGTCAGTGGTTCAGGTGTGCAAGGCAGCAACGTGGTCATCTGTACACACATTCACAAAGCTTTATAAGGTGGATATACTTGCATCTTCGGATGTGGCGTACAGCCTCAAAGTTATGCAGGCTGCGGTTGCAGAGGCACCTGCCTCTTGGGGGTGTATTTTTTCCTGGTGGTGAGCTCCAGTTGTTTCTGGTTGAGCTCCTGTTTTACCTGGTTGGCTTTGTTTAGCCCTTGTTAGGAATTATATGTATTACTGTGTTCTTCCCACCCCTCATATTGACACTGCTTTGGGACATCCCAAGGGTTTAAAAAGACATGGAGCTGTGCCTGTCAGTGAACAAAAGAGAAAATTGATTTTTGTCTTACCATAAAATCTTTTTCTCTGAGGTTCACTGACGGACACAGCTCCATGTCTTCTTAGACCCTTGGGCTTATGCTGCTTTCTCTTCAGGAGTAGGACTAGGTGGAAACAATTTTGGCTACGCCCCTGAGCCAGTCCCAGAAGGTATACCATCACTTCCTGCTTTAGGACTTCAGTTTGTAACAAGCAGTGTCAGAAGAATACATAACTCAACCCAACAGAGAGGTGGGTGCTGTGTACATCAGTGAACCTCAGAGAAAAGGATTTTACGGTAAGACAAAAATCTATTTTTCTCTTTCGTTCACTGACAGGCACAGCTCCATGTCTTCTTAAACCCTTGGGATGTCCCAAAGCAGTGTCAATATGAGGGGTGGGAAAAACACAGTAATACATATAATTCCCAACAAGGGCTAAACATATCCAACCAGGTAAAACAGGAGCTCAATGTTTAGACCTTGTTGGGAATTATATGTATTACTGTGTTTTTCCCACCCCTCATATTGACACTGCTTTGGGACATCCCAAGGGTTTAAGAAGACATGGAGCTGTGCCTGTCAGTGAACGAAAGAGAGATTTTTGTCTTACTGTAAAATCCTTTTCTCTGAGGTTCACTGATGTATTATAATGTAAAATCAACATTAAAAAAACAATCTCGTGAAAAAGGATTTATATGCACAGTCCCATGATAGGATCAGCAATAGAAAAGCACAAGGTCCAGTGCACAGATGTGCACAAAAAATTGGTGATGACTTGAAAAGTGATCTAGTACAGTGCTCTAGAATCATGTATAATTGTGTAAAATGTATTTTTTTAGGGAGTTTATGTTTAATATCTTTATCAGTATATATGGAATATTTTATTTCTGATTAGCATGATGATTCTGATCAATATGCTGCTATATAAGACTAATTATAACTGTAGCCATTTTGTGGCACTGTTTTAAATTGGATGTAATTTCTGTGTATTGCCATGCGGTTCCCATGGTAACCGCCTGCATGTATGTCTCTGCAATGGTCATCCAGCCTCCAGCCCTTGATAAAGTCATGTGACAGTGATGCAACATGTTGGGAGGAGCTGGGTGATGTCAGTTCAGGTCTAAGGCCGAGACCGGAAGTTTGGAATTTTTCCACGCTGCATTATCGTGTGACCCCTCAGTAACATTTTTCTACACACATCTTTGCAATTTTACAAGTAAGTGATTACTTTGTTCCATTAAAGTTGTTTAACCACTTCTAGACCGGAAGGATTTGCCACCTTAATGACCAGGCCATTATTTGCAATTTGGCACTGCGTGATATTAACTGACAATTGCGTGGACATGCAATGCTGTACCCAAGCAAAATTTACGTCCCTTTTTTTTCCCACAAATAGAGATTTCTTTTGTTGGTATTTGATCACCTCTGGAAGTTTTATTTTTTGCAATATAAACGAAAAAATACTTTTGAGAATTTTTGAGAATTTTCTACTTTTTCTTATAAAAAGTTTCCATTAAAGTCAGTTTTTGTCATACATTTAGGCCAAAATGTATTTAGCTACATGTCTTTGATAAAAAAAATATCAATAAGCGTATATTTATTGATTTGCGCAAATGTTATAGCGTCTACAAACTATGGTGTATTATTTATTACTTTTTTTTAACTGTAAAAACAACTTTTCCAGGCTAGGGTCTCTCAAAATGCGATAGCCAACATACTTCGAGACCCTGTGTAAAAAATGTGCCTAAACTGTGCCATGCTGTACCCTATACTTGTACTCTACAAGTGTGTGGTAGCAACGGAAACAGTCCCAGATGCAGAGACCAGGTTGGCCGGGACAGGAAGGACAAAACTAGCAGGAGTCACGCCTAATTCACGTTTCCTACAGACATGACATCATCTTTGGGGTGTTGTTTGGATAGGGGTACTAGGGAATATTTCCGGAAAATGCCTCTCATGCAGCCAGCTAACTGCATCTGTATTGTAAATTTGGGCCACAGCACCTTCTGAATACAGAAGGAAAAGGAGAACCCCCAATTTGGTGGGACTGTATATGCGACTGAACACTCAAAAAGAAAGTACTAACGTGTATAAAACATCCAACACTTTATTGCTTGTACATTGAGAATAACAAGGAAAAATAACAATCACAATATATTCTAAAAAGTTGCATGCAAGTACAGCTCATAGAGGGTATAGAAGATTTCGGGGTACATATGGTGAAGAAAAAATCTCTCTGAGAACTTTAGTAAGTTCATTGATTCGAAATTGAGACCATATGTACAGAGTTTACCATCTTATGTAAAAGACACCATCCACCTGCTTCAGATCTTGAAGGCCCTGTCTATCCCTTCTGATGCCCTGTTGGTGGCTATAGATGTAGAGGCGCTCTACAGATCTATACCACACCAACAGGGTATCCGTACCATCCATCAGATTCTTTCTCAATCTGAGCTTACTCAGTGTGATATAAACAAATTCATTGTCCAGGGTTTGGAATATATCCTCACCCATAACATCTTTTCATTCGACGGTTCCCACTACCTCCAGGTACAGAGCGTTGCTATGGGGATATCTTGTGCCCCATCGTACGCCAACCTGTACCTGGGGAAGTGGGAATGACACTTCCTTTTGTATGACTCATTGATTCCATGGACAAAATACATCTTATGGCATCGTTATATAGACGATGTTCTGGTAATTTGGAGTGGCTCAAAGGAACAATTACTTGAATGAATGATATACATTAACAATAATGTTTTCAATCTCAATTTCACAATGATGTGTGACCCTCACTCTGTCAATTTTTTGGATGTCACAATTAAGAAAGACACATCAGGTACCTTACAGACGTCGCTTTATCGAAAACCCACGTCCGCTAATACTATTCTCTATGCCTCTAGCTCCCAGCCATCACCCCTGATTCATTCCATACCGTATAGCCAATACCTCAGTTTTCGGAGAAACTGCTCTGATGATATTGCTTTTAAGGCTGAAGCAGACAATCTTAGGAAATGGCTCCTTACAAGGGGCTATACCAAAACCTTTCTTAGAAAGGCCTTTAACTGGGCCATCTCATATACAGGACAGGAACTACTTTTTGGCAACAAAAAAGAGATGAGATCCAAAAATCAGAACAAGGAATCCAACGCCCCTCGTATTATCTTGCAATACACTGAACAACATCAGCAGATCTACAAGACTATCAATAAGTTTTGGCATTTACTTCGTATTGATCCTAACATCAATCCCCATGTACCAGAAAAACCCGCTATCACCTATCGGAAATCTAAGGCCCTTAAAGACTTTTTGACACAAAGTCAATTCGTTGGGGAATTCCGCTGTGTTCCCTGCAAAAGATTGGGTACCTTTACATGTGGAGGCTGCAATTATTGCAAGTTTATACACACTCAAAATAACGTCAAATTGCCCAATGGTAAAATATTAAACCGTCCCACTTTGCCAATTGCAAAACCGCAGGGGTTGTATACCTTCTTTTGTGCCCTTGCGGCAGCTACTATATTGGCAAAACGAAATTACCTCTACATAAACTAATATACAGACATGTGAGTAGCATGCGCAGTTGAAACCCTGACCTCCCTCTTGGGAGGCATGTTCGCGACATGCATGCAGGTCGATTCCCTACACCTAAATTCTTAGTAATGGATAGGGTCCACCCGAACCCTAGGGGGGGTGATTGGAATAAAATATTATTACAAAGAGAAACACACTGGATAGTAGACCTCGATGCAACGACACCTCCAGGTCTCAATGACCTGGTGAGCTTCAAGCTTTTTTTAGAGGGCTTTTCCTCTAGGGGGTGGGAGAGATAGCTTTTGTGAACTGAGCGACCGTCCCATTCCACACGGAAATTCCCTTAAGTTATTTCCTTTGTCCATATACTTCCCTATATATGAGCACATATTTTAGTGTGCTCCTTACTTTAATTGTAACTTGGGCTAGAACCCCCCTTTTTGAATCATTTAAATGGCTTATTAATATAGTATATGAGGCATTGGTAACTTTCTTGATATAGGATAGGTACTTTTGATGGACATCTTTCTTGGCTCATCCGAGCAGTTGACAAATACTTAAGTGTGTATATACTGTGGGATGATCGAGGGCACTGGTGCACACCTCCAGTTGTGCCCTAGTGTCTCTACTCACCCATATTGTTACACACTTAGGCCTCAATATCTGTGCACATGATTCAGATCTGTTCCTTATACTGGATATAATTCAGTTAAATGCATATATATCGTTATGTATTTGCTCGAATTGTTGTATGGCCATCATTATAACTTTATGTTGAAATGGAGCACATTTTTTGTTACAATTTATGCAGGCATTGATTGATACAGTGCCTTTCGAAAGTATTCAGCCCCCTTGAACTTTGCAACCTTTTGCCACATGTCAGGCTTCAAACATAAAGATATAAAACTGTACATTTTTGTGAAGAATCAACAACAAGTGGGACACAATCATGAAGTGGAACGAAATTTATTGGACATTTCAAACTTTAACAAATAAAAAACTGAAAAATTTGGCAAGCAAAATTATTCAGCCCCTTTACTTTCAGTGCAGCAAACTCTCTCCAGAAGTTCAGTGAGGATCTCTGAATGATCCAATGTTGACCTAAATGACTAATGATGATATCATGAAGAACAAGGAGCACACCAGACAGGTCCGAGATACTGTTGTGGAGAAGTTTAAAGCCGGATTTGGATACAAAAAGATTTCCCAAGCTTTAAACATCCCAAGGAGCACTGTGCAAGCGATAATATTGAAATGGAAGGAGTATCAGACCACTGCAAATCTGCGAAGACCTGGCCGTCCCTCTAAACTTTCAGCTCATACAAGGAGAAGACTGTTCAGAGATGCAGCCAAGAGGCCCATGATCATTCTGGATGAACTGCAGAGATCTACAGCTGAGGTGGGAGACTCTGTCCATAGGACAACAATCAGTCATATACTTCAAAAATCTGGCCTTTATGGAGGAGTGGCAAGAAGAAAGCCATTTCTTAAAGATATCCATAAAAAGTGTAGTTTAAAGTTTGCCACAAGCCACCTGGACACACCAAACATGTGGAAGAAGGTGCTCTGGTCAGAGGAAACCAAAATCAATCTTTTTGGCAACAATGCAAAACGTTATGTTTGGCGTAAAAGCAACACAGCTCCTCACCCTGAACACACCATCCCCACTGTCAAACATGGTGGTGGCAGCATCATGGTTTGGGCCTGCTTTTCTTCAGCGGGGACAGGGAAGATGGTTAAAATTGATGGGAAGATGGATGGAGTCAAATTCAGGTCCATTCTGGAAGAAAACCTGATGGAGTCTGCAAAAGACCTGAGACTGGGACGGAGATTTGTCTTCCAACAAGACAATGATCCAAAACATAAAGCAAAATCTACAATGGAATGGTTCACAAATAAACATATCCAGGTGTTAGAATGACCAAGTCAAAGTCCAGACCTGAATCCAATCGAGAATCTGTGGAAAGAACTGAAAACTGCTGTTCACAAACGCTCTCCATTCAACCTCACTGAGCTCGAGCTGTTTTGCAAGGAGGAATGGGCAAAATTTTCAGTCTCTCGATGTGCAAAACTGATAGAGACATACCCCAAGTGACTTACAGCTGTAATCGCAGCAAAAGGTGGCGCTACAAAGTATTAACTTAAGGGCTGAATAATTTTGCACGCCCAATTTTTCAGTTTTTTATTTGTTAAAGTTTGAAATATCCAATAAATGTCGTTCCACTTCATGATTGTGTCCCACTTGTTGATTCTTCACAAAAATTTACAGTTTTATATCTTTATGTTTGAAGCCTGAAATGTGGCAAAAGGTCGAAAAGTTCAAGGGGGCCGAAATACTTTCGCAAGGCACTGTAATTGTATGTTGTTCTTCTTGCTGTATTCCTATGCTATTTTAAGCTTTACTTATCAATGTATTGATGTCCGCACTTCAAAATGTATATGACATATATATGTAATATGACTTGCATTCCTATCTACATTAAGCACTCATATTGAAACATCTTAATTATGTCACTACATATGTCATATATATATATATATATATATATATATATATATATATATATATATTTCCCTTGTTTATTGTCAGAATACAATATATACATTAACTCTTCCATTTGCCTCTGTCCTCTCTCCTTCTCTCCTCTTTTTCAACACCTTTTATTTTCCAACTGCTCTTCTTTACTTCTTTCTGCTGTGTTCTGTGCCTCGTGTGGGCTCCCCTGGTGCGGGTAGGGGGCGCTGGTCTCCTCTGGCGCCCCAGCATTCACGGGACTTTATCCCGCCCGCTAGTCCTTACTTCCGGGTCTGGTGGTTTTGTGTCACTTCCACGTCGGTGCCCGTGGAGCGCAGGACGGGCCTCCCCTTCCTTTGGGGGCGTGCCGTGCGCGCCTCGGGCGAGTGATCTCATTGGTCCAATATGCACATGCGCCATGACACAGATACCATTGCGCATGCACCTGTCAGACGCCTTATCTTCCGCCATTCCCTGCAGTTGGTGCAGAGGATGCCGTGGCCACCACACATACAGGTAACTACTCTTGGTCAGCAATTTAACAAATCTGTGTTACTATATCGAACAAGTCTAATTATCACATCTTTATTGCTCGGTTACTTGTCACCATTCTGGTCAGCACCTCCCTCTCCCTTTTTCAATGTGTCTATGCACTCACTTTCTATATTAGGCACACACCCTTCTCATCTCATAGCATTTACTATAGGCCATTTAAAACCAGCTCTTCTTTTGGAACATCTTTTACTCAGGCGTTTTTCTTCATATACTCTTTAATATATACTCACCTGTGTGAGTGGCACTTTTAAAGTTTTCCGCTGTTCGGGACTCTTGACTTTAAACAGGTGATATTGTTCCTTATACTCTATAACACTATGGCCATGTATACGCTGATGAGATCTGGGTTGTCTTTGTACTTTTTTTTATCTTATCTATCATCTTACACACATCTTGGTGTTACAAATCATGGTTTTGGGATTCAACATGTCTCTATACTCTTGTTGAACTCGGGATGATAGATTCTCACCTTTGGTACTTACTGCCCTTTTTCTTATGGGGATAGTAACAAAAAAAACTTCTTGCTAACCATATATATGTTGCAAACTCTGGCATTTTTATTGTCATTACTAGGGATGATCAAACTTTTGAAAAGTTTGGTTCGACCAGAACACCCAAATTTCCCGAAGTTTGGTTTGGATTCCTGAACCTTATTGAAGTCAATGGGACCCGAACTTCGGGAATTAAAAAACACCATTTTGAACCCCTAAAACCTAATAAATGCCCCTAAAAAGTGCCTAAGGTTCTGGGTCATGCCCCAGGGACTATGAATCAGGCAAAAAAAAGTTCTTAAAAATTGTCATTTTTGATAGAGAGCCAATTATTGAAGAAAAAAAAAATTAGATTTCTTTGGATTTAGTGTCTGGGGGATCTAAAAAGTGTATAAATTTGAGAATAATTTTTTATTCTCTAGTTAAATTTGGCTGCGGTGGCTCCCCACTTATTATTTGAGACCCTCTTGGATTACCATTGGGTCCCTTGACGGGTCTGTGCCCAGGTAATATAGGACACAGCAGTCTCTATTTTGGGTGCCTCTCCTATCGATCTAAAAAGTGTACCTGTGAAGTTTTAGCTCTGTAGCATGTCCAGAACCAGAATTATAGCATGCCAAACATTCAAAAATGACTTTTTTGCTTAACCGCGCCTTTCTTTTTCTCCTAATCAACTGCACAGCCAATGAATATGATGGGGACATAATGCAGTGCACTGGGAACAAGATTAGAGTTTTTTTTTTTTTTTTTTAAAAAAGGTGCTGTCTCTTTAAACGTAGATATAATTAACGGGTGTATTTTCACAATGGGGCCATTACCAAATGTTTTCAAGAAGTCAAAAGATGTATGTAGATGCACTTTATTTCATGTAAAATGGTGTTTGGTGCACTTTAACTTGACTTCTCACAAGAAAAGGACATATATGCACGGATACATTGAGGGCTAGGGGTAGGGGTAGGGGCCACAATGTAGTGCACAGTGAACAAGATTAGAGATGTTTTGGATGAATACTGTTGTCTCTTGACTTTGAATAGAAGTAAAGGATGCTTAAAAATTGGGCCTTTGGTGGTGCTGACGATGCCTGACACCATAACCCTATAAAAGTGCTGGTCATGAAGGCAATAACTGCCTTTGTAAGGAAAAAAATTGCAATGATATGCATCGGTGAAACAGGTGTGCAAAAATTGTTGTGTGGGTGTTGGCGGAGCCATACCACTGTAAGCCCAAAGAACTGGTGTTGAAGTAGGCGAAAAAATTAAGAAGATGTGTACCTGTGGATCAGGTGAGCAAACATTGTGTTTTGGGTGTTGGTGGAGCCTCCCCACCGTAAGCCCAAAGAGCTGGTTTTGAAGAAGGCGTAAAAATTGTGAAGGTGTGCACCCGTGGAATAGGTGCGCAAACATGGTATTTTTGGTGTTGGCGGAGCTTCCCCACCGTAAGCCCAAAGAGCTGGTGTTGCAGAAGGCCAAAAAAAAAATTAATCTTTTCTAGTGGAAACTAAAATGAGGTTCTGTGAACCCAAACAGAACGAGAGGAGGGTTGGAGGGTGGCACCCTGGTCAAGGCTTAAACTGAGGCTCAGCTGCCACATCGCAACGATAGACTAGTCTACAATGTCTGCATCAGGTGAATGTCAAACAGTCGACTGAGTCGGTGGAGAGTCTCGTTCGATGGTCTGTGACAAATCCTCCTGCTGCGCTGAATGCCCGTTCCAATAGGACACTGGAAGCAGGGCAGTCCAACAACTACATGGCATACTGGGCCAGTTCTGGCCAGTGGTCTAATCTTAAGACCCAGTATGCCAGTGGATCGGATTTGTCACCTGAAAAGCCCTCTGTATCACTTTTTGCCCTGACGTAATCGTCCACCATGTGTAATGTTCCGGTACCTTTGGTACCCTAAATTACACTTTCCACAAGTGTATGCGCCCCACCATTTACTTTTGGAAAGGTGCGCATACACCTTTAAGACTGGAGCTGTCATCACTCAGCGCCGGACTAGATGGCTATTTAAGGCGTCGGTTCTCACTCACATGTGTTCGTTCAAACACCCTTACCTGGATACTAACCTTGCTTGAAGCTTCCATGCTTGCAAGCTTACCTCGCTGACGGAACCTCGCCGCGCTGATCCCTGTATCCCGCTACTGGATCATCCGCCTCTCCTGAACCACCCTTCGGCTGTATCGCTAATAGTGCTAAGTACCCCGCAGGGGAATTCTCTATAAACTTATACTAAGCTTACACTATCTAGCTCTGCATAGTAAAGACTGTTTATCACATCTGCATAACTAGATTGCTAGCTCTTGAGACTACTGCTACTTTTCTGCACTGGGTTGATCTCTTTTGTATGTCCACCTGCTATTCTGTCATCTGCTACCATACAACATTGCTAAACCTTCCTGCATCCATCTGCTACTGTCTCACCTTCAAGTGTCTATCACCTACCACCTCCACTCAACCTATCCCTCAACCTTCATCATTGTGTTACCACATACATAAAGTCATTCTAGGAACCAGCTTGCTAATTGTGTGTATTTACTGGCTGAAATAAGACCTTCCACACATGATGAGTCATTGAGGTTGGGAATGGTATCTCAGCATATCTCTTACATGACTACTGACGTGGAACTATTTCTGCAGCTGAAAATCCACACCATATAAGAAACGCAGAAGCGTTACAGATTGAACGAACCTAAAATGGATTCAGCAGAAATAACCACTCAGGTGACACAATTAAAACAGCAAGTATCTGCGTTAATACACGCACTTGCTGAATTAAAAGAAGACAATCAGGCTCTGTCGCAGCAGGTAATTAGACTGACACAACTTACCTCTGCTCAGTCCCCTGAACCCAAGATAAATCCCCCTTTGGTATTTACAGGCGATCGCAAAAAATTTCGCGGATTTAAAAACGCATGTGAGTTACTTTTTTTGCTAAAACCTCGTACCTACCTTACTGATCACATTAAGGTTTGTACTATTATTTCTTACCTATCAAGCGATCCTCAAGCCTGGGCAGATTCTCTTTTTGAGAAAAACGACCAGCTTCTCAACTCCTATGCCTTGTTCCTGGCAGAGCTCACTAGCCTATATGATGACCCCAATAGGCAGAGTACTGCTGATCTTCAGTTAAGATCCTTGAAACAAGGAAGGAGGCCTGTAGAAGACTTTGTCACAGAGTTCAAGAGATGGACCCTTGATTCAGAATGGAATGATGCATCTCTGAAAACCCAATTTAGGCTTGGCCTATCAGAAGCCGTTAAGGACGAGCTCGCCCGAGCGGATCTGCCAAAAACCCTGGATGCATTAATACAACTCAGTATTACCATAGATAGAAGACTACGAGAAAGAAAGGCTGAAAAGATGGGAATGCCATTATCCGTTTCCTCTCGGAGTCTGGCCGTTCCTATGGAGGTAGGAACCATACGCCCACCGCTATCAACTATGGAAAAAGCCAAAAGACTAAATTAAAATCTCTGCTTGTACTGTGCATCCCCGGATCACAAGATAAACGTCTGTCCCCTAGTCAACAAAAAGAAGGGTGAGTGTTCACATGTCTCTCTAGGAGGATTGACAACTTCATTCACTAACCCCTACATTTCTGTTTTTTTGACATTACAGTGGGACCAGAACAGGATTACTACTAAGGCCATGATTGACACAGGATCTTGTGGAAATTATATGGATATATGTTTTGCTGCTTTAAATAAAATTCCTATTATTTCTAAACTCAAACCTGTCTCAGTAAGTCTTATTACCGGTGTTCCGTTATCCTCTGGTCCGATCACCGATCAGACACAAGCACTTCTAGTCACTATTAACGAGTCTCATAGGGAGACTTCTACCTTCGATTTAATACCATCACCCCACTTTCCCATTGTGTTGAGACTTCCCTGGTTGCACACACACCAACCAACCATAGATTGGAAGAAACGGTCCTTGACCTTCCCTTCTTGTTATTGCGAGGAAACGTGTAACCTCCCGTTTTCCGGGAAGATTCTGTCTGTGGTGACAGATGAGATTGCACCACTATGTTATCAGGATCTTTTTGAGGTTTTTCTTGAGAAAAATGCTCAAGCATTACCTCCTCATCGAGACTATGATTGTAGCATTGATCTACTCCCAAATAGCAAATTGCCGTTCGGTCATGTTTATCCTCTTTCACAGGATGAACTTGCCCATCTCAAAACCTATTTGGATGAGAACTTGGAAAAAGGTTTTATTATGGCACTTTTCCACTGCAAGTACCGGCTAGTACCGGCTCGGCTCTACTCGGCCCTGCTTGGCCTGGTTTGCTTTTCCACTGCTGGTACCGCATGGTATAGGGTCGGAACGCTTCGGTACGGTACGGTATAGGTTTGCTTTTCCACTAAAGCAGTACTAAAGTTAAGTGGGTGGGATAACAACGGGGTGGGTGGGATTCTCTGACCAATCAGTGGCTAGTAGTGACTGCATGCAAAGGATTGTGGGATATGGTACCAGTTTGGTACCTGTTGGAACCACAATCGAGTAGGTACTGTTTTTTCAGGGCCGTACCGTACCGTACCGTACCGTTCGGTTCCATGCAGTGGAAAAGCAAACCTATACCGTACCGTACCGAACCGTTCCGACCCTATACCATGCGGTACCGCAGTGGAAAAGCACAAAAGGGTGCCGAACCGGTACGGTTCCATGCAGTGGAAAAGCGCCATTAGACCTTCCACTTCTTCCACAGCAGCAGGACTCTTTTTTGTTCGCAATAAAGATTCAAGTCTCAGACCTATCATCGACTACAGGAAATTGAATGCTATCACAATAAAAGATCGCTATCCTCTACCGCTTATCCCTGAGCTCATTGAGCAGGTGCGTGGAGCTACCTATTTTTCAAAATTAGACCTGAAAGGAGCATACAATCTCATTCGAATCTGTGATGGACACGAGTGGAAGACTGCATTCAGAACTAGATACGGATTGTTCGAATATCTTGTGATGCCATTCGGCCTATGCAATGCCCCTGCAGTTTTCCAACGATTTATAAACAATATTTTTAAAGACTTACTAGATGTCTGTGTTGTGGTATATCTGGACGATATACTTATATATTCACGGACCCTGTCTGAACACATAAGACATGTAAGACTTGTATTATCGAGATTGCTTGCACATAATCTTTATGTGAAGCTGAAGAAATGCTTGTTGCATAAAGATGAGGTACTCTTCCTAGGCTACATCATATCCAAAACAGGAATCGAGATGGACATGAGTAAAATATCCTGCATTCAGGATTGGCCTACACCAACTACACGCAAGGCGCTACAGCGATTCCTGGGATTTTCAAATTTCTACAGGAAGTTCATAAAAAACTTTTCTGCTATTGTGAGACCCCTCACACAGCTCACTAGCATAAAATACCATTTAAATGGTCAGAAGAAGCAAATAAGGCTTTCCACTTGTTAAAGACAAGGTTTACTTCCGCTCCCATATTACGCCATCCAGACCCATCCCTCCAATACATTCTGGAGGTAGATGCGTCAAACATGGCAGTAGGAGCAATACTCTCCCAACGACCTACCCATACTTCACCACTTCATCCAGTCGCTTTTTTTTCTAAATCCCTGAGCAGTCCCGAGATAAATTACCCCGTGGGTGAAAAGGAACTGCTTGCTATAAAATTGGCTCTGGAGAATTGGCGACATTTACTCGAAGGCACCCAACTACCAATAATTATATACACGGACCATAAAAACCTCCAATATCTTCAGACTAGCAAAACTCTCTCGCATCGACAGGTACGATGGTCACTATTCTTTCTAAGGTTTAACTTCCTAGTGACCTACACACCTGCAGATAAGAACAAAAAGGCGGATGCACTATCACGACTAACTGAAGAAAACTACTTTGAAATCCCTTCCGTTCCTATAATACCTCACAAACGCATTATTGGAGTTGTCCGTTCCTTAAAGGAAGAGGTTCTGCATGGTATAAGTTTGGATTCACCCCCACCACAACTAAATACTGATGCAGAAGGCTTCCTCTACTACAACGACAAACTTTACATACCACCTACCCTACGCACCAAGATCTTGGAATTATCGCATGATGTGCCTATGTGTCACGATCCGGGGTCAGGCTCGAAGACCAGTAGCTATAGCAGTCGCAGGTCACACAGGAACCAGCAGGATAGGAACACTGACAGGTCACCCAGGCAGATGACGCAGGCTCACCTGAGGTGCGGAGTCTAAGTACTAACCGGTCTTCACCAGCGCTCCTGAAGGTGGAGATGGATTTTGCTGCGTGTTAGCACCAGGTCGCGGTCCTCAAGATCGCCCCACCAGGAAGTGAGCAAGTCAGAGTCCAGTAGCAGATAGGGATTAAGCTGAAGCGTAGTCAAGGAGTAGCCAAAGGTCGGTAACCAGTAGTTGCAGGTTGGGATCAAACAGAAGAGTAGTCGAGGAACAAGCCAAGTGTCGATAACGGATGGTAGCAAAGATACAGACGGCAGCAGGAGAGACAAGAGAGATATCGGCTGTTTAAGGCACAATATTCTGGCGACCAGGAAGTGCAAAGACATGGTTTATAACAGGAAGTTCATGGGAGGAGCAAAGGGTTCAAGGTTCAAGGCAATAAAGATTCACAGCAGGATCATTCAAGGATTTGTCCAGGGAGCTGTCCAGCATTCCAGGTAGCTCAGTGAGTAGAGTCATTGCCAGACACCATGGAGGTCCCAGGTTCAAGTCCGGGTCCTGACAGTACTCCCCTCCTCCCAGGACGTCCGCTGGACGTCTTAGGACCAGGTTTAAGAGGAAACCTCTGGTGGAACTCCTTTGTTAATCTAGGGGCATGAACATTTTCTTCTGGCTCCCAGGAATTTTCTTCTGGTCCATATCCTTCCCATTGAACCAGATATTGTAATTTATTCCTAAACATCCTGGAATCAAGAATTCTCTCCACTACAAATTCTTCTTCACCCTGTACTTCAACAGGTGGAGGAGGCGGAAGAATTCTTCCAGGAAAGGGATTTTCCTTAAATGGCTTGAGCAGTGATATGTGAAAAACTGGGTGAATTCTCATACTGTCGGGAAGTTTTAAACGGAAAGTGACTGGGTTGACCTGAGCAGAAATCTGGAAAGGTCCCACAAACTTTTGTCCCAACTTTGCAGATGGAACATGGACCTTCAAATTTTTGGTTGATAACCAAACCTTGTCACCCACTTGAAAGGTAGGAAGTGATCGGCGATGTCTATCAGCAGCCTTCTTGTAACATTCCTGAGCCTCCTTCAAAGTCTCAATTAATTTCTCCTGAATCTCTTGCAACATAGTTAATCTGTTGGCTACAGCAGGAATTGGAGTTGAGATAGGGAGATCAGGAATAAAAACTGGATGATAACCATTGTTTAAGAAAAACGGGCTTTGAGAGGTTGAGCTATGTCTAGAATTGTTGTAAGAAAACTCTGCCGTGGGAAGATAGTCCACCCAGTCATCCTGAAGATAACTAACAAAACATCGAAGGTACTGTTCTAAAGTTTGATTGGTCCTCTCAGTCTGACCATTAGACTGAGGATGAAAAGCAGAAGACAGGTTGATTGCTACTCCTAAAGCTGAGCAAAAGCTTTTCCAAAACTTTGAAGTAAACTGTACTCCTCGATCTGACACAACGTCTTCAGGAATTCCATGTAGTCTGAAGATTTCTCGAACCATCAACTCTGCAGTTTGTTCCGAAGAGGGTACCCCCTTAACTGGTATAAAGTGAGCCATCTTGGTGAGGCGGTCAACGACCACCAAGATAGTGGTCATTCCTTTTGAGGGGGGTAAATCAACCACAAAGTCCATAGAAATTGACCCCCATGGTCTTGATGGGATAGGGAGTGGTTGGAGCAACCCCAAAGGAGAAGCTCGGGGTGTCTTATTGCGTGCACAGGTCAGGCACGAGGCTACATACCTTTTAACATCTTTCTTGTACCCAGGCCACCAAAAGGAACGTGATAAAAGTTCCTCTGTTTTAGAAACTCCAAAATGTCCAGCAAGTTTTGAGTCATGACTCAACCGGAGGACTTCAACCCGAGCAGACTCAGGTACATAGAGGCGATGCGTTTTAATCCAAAAGCCATTCTTGAACTCAAGACTGATGTCCATAGGAGGATTATTGAGGAGTGAGTCATTCTCGTAACCTTCTTTGAGGAGACTCAAGAATGCCTTTGAACTTGTGACACCTAGGAAGTTCTTTTGAGACAGGATTGTGCATTCAGCATTGTTCTCCTGGGAAGGCCCAGACAACATCCGTGATAAGGCATCAGCCTTACCATTTCTTGACCCAGGTCTATATGAGATAATAAAATTAAATCTAGAAAAGAACAGCGACCAACGTGCTTGTCTAGAAGACAATCTTTTGGCCGAACAAATGAATTCTAGATTTCTGTGATCAGTAAGAACAGTCACAGGATGCTTAGTACCTTCCAGCAAATGCCTCCATTCAGAAAAGGCTTCCTTAATTGCCAGTAACTCCTTATTCCCTATGTCATAATTCCTCTCGGCTGAAGACATTAAACGAGAAAAGTAAGCACAAGGATGAAGCTGCATCTTTTCACCGCTTCGTTGTGAAAGGATAGCTCCCACAGCAGAGTCAGAAGCATCCACTTCCACTACAAACGGTAGCTCAGGATTGGGATGTACCAATACTGGTGCAGAAGTGAACAGAGTCTTTAACTTATCAAAAGCAGCCTGAGCATTAGATGACCACACAAAGGGCACCCCTTTCTTTGTCAGCTGTGTAATCGGAGCTATCACCTTAGAGAAATTTCTGATGAATTTCCTGTAGAAATTGGCAAACCCGATGAATCTTTGAATTTCCTTAACGTTTGCAGGGACAGGCCAATCTACTACTGCTCTAATCTTCTCAGGATCCATGCTTACTCCATCTGGTGAAATAATATACCCCAGAAACTGGATCTGGGTTTGTTCAAACTCACATTTCTCCAATTTGATATAAAGTCGATTCTGCCTTAATCTTTCAAGGACAGTGCAAACATGCTTGCGATGCTCCTCTAGGTTATTGGAAAAAATGAGGATGTCATCCAAATAAGCAACTACAAATTGGTCCAACAGATCTCGAAAAACATCGTTGATGAAGTGTTGAAAGGTTGCAGGGGCATTACAAAGACCAAAAGGCATAACCAAGGACTCGAAGTGTCCGTATCTGGTTCTAAAGGCGGTTTTCCATTCATCTCCTTGGCGGATACGAACAAGGTTATAAGCCCCCCGCAAGTCAAGCTTTGTGAAAATCTTGGCAGAACGAAGTCTTTCCAACATTTCAGAGATCAACGGGAGAGGATAACGGTTTTTAATAGTAACTTTATTCATGTGCCTGTAATCAATGCAAGGACGTAAGGTAGAGTCTTTCTTTTCAACAAAGAACAAGGCTGCTCCAGCAGGGGATGTTGAGTGTCTAATAAACCCCTTCTCTAAATTCTCATCAAGCCACTCCCTGAGCACCTTTAATTCAGGTTCTGATAAATTGAATAGGCGGCCGAAAGGTATTTCTGCACCTGGGAGTAGCTCAATGGGGCAATCATATGGGCGATGAGGAGGTAACTGGTCGGCGTTCTTCTTATCACAGACATCCTGAAACTCATGGTATTGTGGAGGCAGTTTGAGATATGACTGTGCTGTAACCACATCCAACTGCGTTTCCTTAATCTGTGGAGAACTAATTGGACAAGGCTCTCTACAGTATTCCTCACAATGGGGGGATGTAAAATTTATAACGCGTGCTTCCCAATTGATTGAGGGATTATGGGTGGAAAACCAAGGGATGCCCAAGATCACAGGAAATTTAGGTGACGTAATCAGCTGAAAACTGATGGTCTCACGATGGTTAGCCTCAAATTGGAGAACCAAAGGGACTGTTTCATGGGTAACAGGTCCTGAAGTTAAGGGTGATCCATCCACTGTCTCCATATCGACTGGGGCTAATTTATTTCTTGTCTGAATCATATTGTTTTTGGCAAAGTCTATGTCCATAAAGTTCCCCCCTGCACCAGAGTCCAGCATAGCAGAGCAAGGAATCTCAATGCCCTCAGAGATAAGTTTAATAGGGAGGACAAAATGAGGTAGTGAAGAATTTACTTTATTTTCTTCCTGGACCAACGGGGAGATGGACTGGCTAATGGAGTTTATTTGTTCAGGCGTGATCACATCAACTGATGCAATTGTTCTTCTAACCTTGTTAGGGCAGTTAATTGCATAATGACCAGAATCTCCACAGTAAAGACATAGGTTCTCAGAACGTCTTCTTTCTTTCTCCTGAATGGAAATGGATCTCTTAATTGCATCTACCTGCATTGGCTCAGGAGTGTTAGAATTAGGAGCAACTTTGAAATCCTGCTGAACAAATGGAGTAGCAGAGAAACGCATGCCACTCTTACTTGCAAACATTCCCAGCCTCTCCTTCCTCCTTTCTGTAAGTCTCTGATCAATTTTGATACATAATTGGATGAAGGCATCAAGATCATCAGGAGTCTCAACTCTAGCGAGCTCATCCTTTACCTGTTCAGAAAGCCCTCGGCGGAACTGACTCTTTTGCGCAGCAGGGTTCCAAGTAGTATCTGCAACCCAACATCTGAATTCTGCTGTGTACTCAGCGACAGAGCGTCTTCCCTGCCTCATACTATGCAGCTTTGCTTCAGCAGTAGCACAGCGGTTGGGATCATCAAAAACCTGATCCATTGCGGTCAAAAAGGTCTGCAGATTATTTAAAATAGCACTGTCCTGCTCAATATATGGGGAGGCCCAAGCTAGAGCTTCTCCAGTCAGAAGTTCGAGAATCAAGGTTACCTTTCTCTTCTCAGAAGGAAATGCAGCAGGGTGTGTTTGAAAATATAAACGACACTGATTTAGGAAACCCCTGTAATGATGGCGGTCTCCATTAAACTTGGATGGTAAAGGCTGAGGCATATGTGTGATAGTATCACCTCGGTCCAGTAGTAGTCTCTGCAGAGCATGAATCTCCTTCTGTTGTCTTTCCAATAGACTTTCTAGTTTATTAACTTTTTCTTGGCAGGTAACACCAAATTCTTGCAGCTCAGCAATTTGTTGCCTAAGAGGAGTCACGATGCTTGCTATAGCGGCCTCCATATTTTGGGCCAGAATATTCTGTCACGATCCGGGGTCAGGCTCGAAGACCAGTAGCTATAGCAGTCGCAGGTCACACAGGAACCAGCAGGATAGGAACACTGACAGGTCACCCAGGCAGATGACGCAGGCTCACCTGAGGTGCGGAGTCTAAGTACTAACCGGTCTTCACCAGCGCTCCTGAAGGTGGAGATGGATTTTGCTGCGTGTTAGCACCAGGTCGCGGTCCTCAAGATCGCCCCACCAGGAAGTGAGCAAGTCAGAGTCCAGTAGCAGATAGGGATTAAGCTGAAGCGTAGTCAAGGAGTAGCCAAAGGTCGGTAACCAGTAGTTGCAGGTTGGGATCAAACAGAAGAGTAGTCGAGGAACAAGCCAAGTGTCGATAACGGATGGTAGCAAAGATACAGACGGCAGCAGGAGAGACAAGCGAGATATCGGCTGTTTAAGGCACAATATTCTGGCGACCAGGAAGTGCAAAGACATGGTTTATAACAGGAAGTTCATGGGAGGAGCAAAGGGTTCAAGGTTCAAGGCAATAAAGATTCACAGCAGGATCATTCAAGGATTTGTCCAAGGAGCTGTCCAAGGAGCTGTCCAGCATTCCAGGTAGCTCAGTGAGTAGAGTCATTGCCAGACACCATGGAGGTCCCAGGTTCAAGTCCGGGTCCTGACACTATGGCAGGACATATGGGTATGACAAAGACTTTCAATTTGATTTCTCGACAATTCTGGTGGCCTGACATGAAAACATCTATACAAAAATTCGTCTCTTCATGCAATGTCTGTGCCAGGTCCAAAATTGACACTACGAGACCATCCGGTCTACTATGCAGTCTACCAATACCCCAAACTCCATGGGAGGTTTTGTCATTGGACTTCATCGTAGAATTGCCTCCTTCCAAAGGATTTAATACCATCTTGGTGTCAGTGGACCATCTGACAAAGATGGCACATTTCATTGCTATTCGCAGACTACCTTCGTCCAAACAAACGGCAGAACTCCTGATGAAACATGTCTTCAGATTACATGGTATCCCAAAAACTCTTCTGTCTGACCGTGGATCCCAATTTATTTCTAAATTCTGGCAAGAACTATGTCACATACTACGGATTGAGCGGAAGCTCACTTCTCCTTACCATCCGCAGACCAACGGACAGACTGAAAGAGTCAACCAATGCATCGAGCAGTATTTACGTTGTTACACTTCTTACCAACAGGATGATTGGTTGGATCTTCTCCCCCTGGCAGAATTTGCCTACAACAACGCAACTCACAGTACAACCAAGCAGAGTCCGTTCTACTTGAACTATGGGTTCCATCCCTCTATTCTCCCTCCACGCATCCTTCCTTCAAATAACCCAGTAGCCTCAGACTATCTTACCCAAATAAAGGATTCTCTGGGTTTACTAAATACTACCATTGCACACGCTCACAGTCAACAAAAGAAGTACTATGATCTTCGTAGAAGACCTTCTCCACAGTATACTATCGGGGACCTCGTTTGGCTCTCAACAAAAAACTTGAGACTGAAGATCCCTAGCAAAAAGCTTGGACCTCTGTTCTTGGGACCTTTCCCAATCAAGAAACTTATTGGAAAAGCTGCAGTGCAGCTTACATTGCCAATGGACCTAAAAATCCATCCCATTTTCCATGTGTCGCTACTAAAACCCCATGTTCCGGACCAAGGAATAAGGCCTAATATTCCACCTCCCCCTCCTGTACAAGTTGAAGGTGGAGAAGAATACGAGATAAAAGAGATTCTGGATTCTCGTATCTACAGAAGAAGACTTCAGTACTTGGTTAGATGGAAGAACTATGGGCCCCAAGACGACACCTGGCTAAACACCTCTGACATACATGCCCCTAGATTAATCCGAAATTTTCATGCGAGATACCCAGACAAACCAGCTCCAGAGGCCTTCAGGAGCAGGCCTTAAGGGGGGGTATTGTAATGTTCCGGTACCTTTGGTACCCTAAATTACACTTTCCACAAGTGTATGCGCCCCACCATTTACTTTTGGAAAGGTGCGCATACACCTTTAAGACTGGAGCTGTCATCACTCAGCGCCGGACTAGATGGCTATTTAAGGCGTCGGTTCTCACTCACATGTGTTCGTTCAAACACCCTTACCTGGATACTAACCTTGCTTGAAGCTTCCATGCTTGCAAGCTTACCTCGCTGACGGAACCTCGCCGCGCTGATCCCTGTATCCCGCTACTGGATCATCCGCCTCTCCTGAACCACCCTTCGGCTGTATCGCTAATAGTGCTAAGTCCCCCGCAGGGGAATTCTCTATAAACTTATACTAAGCTTACACTATCTAGCTCTGCATAGTAAAGACTGTTTATCACATCTGCATAACTAGATTGCTAGCTCTTGAGACTACTGCTACTTTTCTGCACTGGGTTGATCTCTTTTGTATGTCTACCTGCTATTCTGTCATCTGCTACCATACAACATTGCTAAACCTTCCTGCATCCATCTGCTACTGTCTCACCTTCAAGTGTCTATCACCTACCACCTCCACTCAACCTATCCCTCAACCTTCATCATTGTGTTACCACATACATAAAGTCATTCTAGGAACCAGCTTGCTCATTGTGTGTATTTACTGGCTGAAATAAGACCTTCCACACATGATGAGTCATTGAGGTTGGGAATGGTATCTCAGCATATCTCTTACATGACTACTGACGTGGAACTATTTCTGCAGCTGAAAATCCACACCATATAAGAAACGCAGAAGCGTTACACCATGTGATGCAGACGCTGTCGATGCGATGTGGCAGCTGAGAGGCCTGGGCGGGGAGGACTAAAAAAAGACCGAAAGGCATCCGTCAACCGCACGCCTTCTCCAACGCTCCTCTCGTGACCCGCAGCAGAGTCCATGGTAGGTTGTCCCCACCCCTGCACCCTACGGGAGTCGGGGAACATGTTCACCAGAATCCTCTTGAGACTGTCCTCAAGGGATTTGATCCTGTGGACTCTCTGGGTGGATGGGAAAAGCTCAGAGACTTTTGACTTGTACCAGTGGTCAAGTAGGGTGGCCAACCAATAGTGGTCAGTCTCTTTAATGGCCTTGATTTTGGGGTCCTTTCGCAGGCTCTGAAGCATGATGTTTGCCATGCGTCGCAAATTTGCAAAGGCCTGAGAAGCTGACTCCTCGGGGTCACTCAAAACGACATTATATTGAACGTGCTCCTCCTCCTTCCAGCCACGTACTACTTCCAAAGTGTCCCGAGGGAGTCATACTAGGCCTTGCAGATTGCCGCATGTCTTTCTACTCCTCCTCAAAGCCTGCAAAAGTTCCAGAAGAATCGTCCTCCTCCTCCTCCTCTTCCACCCCTGGATCCTGCTCGGGCCTCTGGGAGCTAGGCATAATGGGGTCAGGATAAAGGGGGCCTTGAGAGGCAAGGAAGTCCTCCTCTTCCTCCTGCTGCTCTGCCTCCAGTGCCCTGTCCATAATGCCACGCAGAGTGTGCTCCAACAATACCAGTAGGGTGTCACTGATGCATGCGCTGTCCCGGCTTTCCATCCTTGTGGCCTCCTCAAATGACGAGAGGACAGCGCATGCATCCTTAATCAAAAGCCACTGCCGTGGCGAAAAAAAAAACAGGTGCGCTGAGCCAGTGCTGATGCCGTACTCGCAGAGATATTCATTGAGGGCCCTCTGCTGCAAAGTAATGCCGACTTGGCACCTGCCACTGCGTTAAACAACGTTTGCTGCATAGCTGATTGCTTGTAAAGCTCCAGATCAGCAGAAGACCAGTCAGCTTACAGAAAGATTGTCAGTGTAGTTAGAAATACAGCGAGTGTGCTGTTTGAGTTAGAAAAAAAAATAAAAATTTAAAGGGACATTCATTCTTTATTCATCTGAAACGTTCAGGCATGTCTGATTGTATTCAGCACTTTGGTGTAGTGGGCTATGCTCATAGACAAAGATTGCTAGGTCATGAGTTCAAGGCCCAACCATGATAACACCCTGTGTGCTCACAGTTGTGTCATTATATTTTTTTTTTGCCACATAGTAATACATTGGCTACATCACCTAAAATTGCATGTCAATGGCCATGTATATTCAAGAAACAGACATGCATATGTGCAGGGTGCAATTATGCATTTGCCAAGTTTCAGTATTTATTTACAGTTGCCTAAAATTTAAGGAGGTGATGGCACACTTGGGATTTGAACTTGTGCTCGCAGTGTTTATAGACAGGAACACTAACCACTAAACCAGTGAGCTGAGCATGATTACCCATGGAATATTTATTCCCAAGTTTCAATAGTTAACCACTTCCTTACAGGGCAGTTACACCCCCTTCCTGCCCAGGCCAATTTTCAGCTTTTTATGCTGTTGCATTTTGAATGACAATTGCGCGGTCATGCAACCCTGTACCTAACACAAATGTATGACATTATTTTCACACAAATATTGCTTTCTTTTGGTGGTATTTGATCACTGCAAGGTTTTTTTTTTATTGGCAAAAAGGAGGCCTAAATGTTTGACCCCTAAAAAAATGTGTTTTTGTTTATGTAATAAAATTTGGTAAATCAATATGTTTTTTGTTGCACTGACGAGCATTGATGAGGCTGCGCTGGCAGGGACTGATGAGACACTAATATGTAGCACTGATGGACACTGATAGGCGGCACTGATATGCAGCATTGATGGGCATTGATAGGTGGCACTGATGGGCAATGATTGGCACTGGTGGGCAGCACTGATAGATGGTAATGATGGGCAGCACTGATGAGGAAGGCACTAACAGGTTTTTTGAGCACTGATTGGCATCCCTGGTGGCCATGGGTCAGCAATCCCTGGTGGCTCTAGTGGCATCCCCCAAGGGTCTGCACTGGTAATCAATGCTCTGATTACAAGCACAGACCCCCCCCCCCCCCCACACACACACACACCTACTTTGCATATGAATGCCATTTCTTCACAGCTGAAAGTGGCCCTCACCATGATTAGCCAGTTGATTGTGACCACTTGCTGGAATGTGTGCAACCCAATTTGGTGTCATTTCTGGTGCAGGGCGAACGCCAATGTGCCATTTGCAATTTATTGTAAAGAGATTTTGCTTTATTTTAAAAATGGTGCACACAGACAACTAAAATGTATTGGAAATGTTTTACCTAGGCCAGTGATGGTAACCCTTAACCCCCCCCTAGATGTTTTTGCCCTACATTTCCCATAATGCTCATGTACTCTGCAGTGTAGGTGAGCATCATGGGAATAGTTACAAAACACCTGTGTTGCCAAGGTTCATCATCACTGACCTAGGCCAACTAAAAAGGTGAGTGAGCGCTGTAGCAATCTTTTATTTAGTAATCATTTTTAGTGATTTTTTATTAAATGTTTTGGTTACATTCATCCACAGAGGCTGAATGGAAATTTTGTATTATTCCTTAATTTATACAGTGGGTACGGAAAGTATTCAGACCCCCTTAAATTTTTCACTCTTTGTTATATTGCAGCCATTTGCTAAAACCATTTAAGTTCATTCTTCTTCCTCATGAATGTACAGATATAACCCCATACTGACAGAAAAACACAGAATTGTTGACATTGTTGCAGATTTATTAAAAAAGAAAAACTGAAATATCACATGGTCCTAAGTATTCAGACCCTTTGCTGTGACACTCATATATTTAACTCAGGTGCTTTCCATTTCTTCTGATCATCCTTGAGATGGTTCTACACCTTCATTTGAGTCCAGCTGTGTTTGATTATACTGATTGGACTTGATTAGGAAAGCCACACACCTGTCTATATAAGACCTTCCAGATCACAATGCATGTCAGAGCAAATGAGAATCATGAGGTCAAAGGAACTGCCTGAAGAGCTCAGAGACAGAATTGTGGCAAGGCACAGATCTGGCCAAGGTTACAAAAAGATTTCTGCTGCACTTAAGGTTCCTAAGAGCACAGTGGCCTCCATAATCCTCAAATGGAAGACATTTGGGACGACCAGAACCCTTCCTAGAGCTGGCCGTCCGGCCAAACTGAGCTATCGGGGGAGAAGAGCCTTGGTGAGAGAGGTAAAGAGGAACCCAAAGATCACTGTGGCTGAGCTCCAGAGATGCAGTCAGGAGATGGGAGAAAGTTGTAGAAAGTCAACCATCACTGCAGTCCTCCACCAGTCGGGGCTTTATGGCAGAGTGGCCCGACGGAAGCCTCTCCTCAGTGTAAGACACATGAAAGCCCGCATGGAGTTTGCTAAAAAACACCTGAAGGACTCCAAGATGGTGAGAAATAAGATTCTCTGGTCTGATGAGACCAAAATATAACTTTTTGGCCTTAATTCTAAGCAGTATGTGTGGAGAAAACCAGGCACTGCTCATCACCTGTCCAATACAGTCCCAACAGTGAAGCATGGTGGTGGCAGCATCATGCTGTGGGGGTGTTTTTCAGCTGCAGGGACAGGATGACTGGTTGCAATCGAGGGAAAGATGAATGCGGCCAAGTACAGGGATATCCTGGACAAAAACCTTCTCCAGAGTGCTCTGGACCTCAGACTGGGCCGAAGGTTTACCTTCCAACAAGACAATGACCCTAAGCACACAGCTAAAATAACGAAGGAGTGGCTTCACAACAACTCCGTGACTGTTCTTGAATGGCCCAGCCAGAGCCCTGACTTAAACCCAATTGAGCATCTCTGGAGAGACCTAAAAATGGCTGTCCACCAACGTTTACCATCCAACCTGACAGAACTGGAGAGGATCTGCAAGGAGGAATGGCAGAGGATCCCCAAATCCAGGTGTGAAAGACTTGTTGCATCTTTCTCAAAAAGACTCCTGGCTGTATTAGATCAAAAGGGGGCTTCTACTAAATACTGAGCAAAGGGTCTGAATACTTAGGACCTTGTGATATTTCAGTTTTTCTTTTTTAATAAATCTGCAACAATGTCAACAATTCTGTGGTTTTCTGTCAGTATGGGGTGCTATGTGTACATTCATGAGGAAGAAGAATGAACTTAAATGATTTTAGCAAATGGCTGCAATATAACAAAGAGTGAAAAATTTAAGGGGGTCTGAATACTTTCCGTACCCACTGTATATATATTTTTAGCTAAATATATACATGCACACTTTCAATTCTTACAATTTAGCCCCCCCACACACTCCTCCCCCCCCCACCCACCCACACACTCCTCCTCCTACCTCCCACCCACCCACACACACTCCTCCTCTCCTCCTCCCCCACACACACACACACTCTTCCCCCCCCCACACACACACTCTTCCTCCCCCCCACACACACTTCTCCCCCCCCCACACACACAAACACACTCCCCCACCCCCCCGCACACACACACACTCCTCCCCCCCCCCCACACACACACACACACTCCCCCCCCCCCCACACACACACACACACTCCTCCCCCCCCACACACACACACACTGCCCCCCCCCATACACACCCCATTCCCCCCGCCATACACACCCATACACACTTCGCTGGAGTAAAGGGAGAAACCCTACCCATGTTCATACTGTACTGCCATTGCACACACAAAAAATACAAGAAATGGATTACATGCAATAGACACAAAAGATATCTGAATTACATCCAGACAAATATGAAGAAAAGAAAACAAAAAACCAGGAGCTGTGTACAAATGAATAAGCTTTATTGAACATGTCCGGATCCTGGGGTATGGGCTGCTGTTGGTATAAAGACGTTGGGGGACATTACCACCGAGGGTGAATTGGTTCCCTTTGACATCTTACGTTCCCGACACGACTTACCCACGACTTATTTTTTCCGCTTCCTACAGCTGCGGCACGCTTTTCAGAGTCAGTTTGCGGATCTTTGGATCGAGTCGGTGCCATCGGACCTGGAGTTGATGTTGACTAACCCCGACCTTAGTAAAACACTGTCTACTATATACAAGGAACTGTTCCGCCTGACCCCTCCGGGGATTTTGCGCTGCAGACAGCGCTGGACGGAAGATATTCCTGACTTGCAGGGGGACGACTGGGATGACCTGTGGACTGATCCTTTTAAACACCTGGTGGCGGCTAGAGATAAGTTCATCCAATTTAAGTTTCTCCACAGAGTGTATTATACGCCTGCCCGGCTGGCCAAGATCTTTCCATCGGTATCCGCTGAGTGTTGGCGTTGCTTGGCTGCCCCGGCGGATGCCCGACATATATTTTGGGACTGTGCCCTGGTTCAGCGCTACTGGTCGGAGGTTGTCTCTTGCCTTGGAAGGGTACTTATGACCCCGGTTCCGCTGACCCAGAGCGTTTGTCTCCTGGGCCTGGTGGAGGAGGTGGTCCCCTTGGTGGCCCATAGGACGCTGTTGATAATACTGTTGTTCTACGCCAAAAAAACTATCCTACTACACTGGAAAAAGGTGTCACCCCCCTCGTTACCCTTCTGGAAGGGGCTGGTGAACGCTGTTTTACCTCTGAATAAGGCCACATACGAGTCCCGTGGTTGTTTCCGGAAATTGAAATTTGAAAAGGTGTGGAAGGCATGGGTGGAATCCACTGAAACGGCGGGATAATTGTGAATAGGTAACGTCTGCACCATGGTTGTTTATTTGGGCCCGCACTGGTTCTGGTTCTTTTCTTTCAGTCAGGAAATGTCTCCTATTTCTAACTTATGATTTTGTGTTCTGATTCAGTTGTCATGTATGCTTTTTGTGTCCTGCACCCTGGGACTAGAGGGGCGGTCTGGACAGGTTGTGCTGCTCCAGCCGCCCCCGGGCCCCAATACTCTATTTGGTTCTGTTGGGTGAGCTGCCAGGGTTGGGAGGGTGGGAGTAGTGGGTTGGGGGGGGGTTGTTGTGCCGTCCCGCCGTGTTAGGGACTGGTGACTGTCACTGTTTGTATTTTTTCTTGTCATAAAACAATAAAAATAATTTTTCAAAAAAAAAATACATTCATACAATACAACTCAATGAGAGGAGGCGGGGCGGAGGCGGGGCAGAGAACGGCCTTAATACATTCATACAATACAACTCAATGAGAGGAGGCGGGGCGGAGGTGGGGCAGAGAACGGCCTTAATACATTGCATACAATACAACTCAATGAGAGGAGGCGGGGCGGAGGCGGGGCAGAGAACAGCCTTAATACATTGCATACAATACAACTCAATGAGAGGAGGCGGGGAGGAGGCGGGGCGGAGGCGGGGCAGGCACGGCTCAGTACAGCTCAGCTACTGCGAGATTTCTGGAATAGAATACATCCCAGCAGACACTGCGAATCGCCAAATGACGTCATCGCCGATCGGACCCGGAAGTGAGGAGAGGAGGAATAAAGCAGAAATTAAGGTATTTACTAGCAAAAAAAAAAGTTTCCATTGGTAAAAGCCATTTTAAAGGGAATTACATAGATCTAAAGTTCCAAAAATGGGTGGAACTCCACTTTAACATTGTAGCAAAGCAAAGTGTAATTTCTTCAATGTTGTTACATGTAAAGACATAATAAAATATTTATAAAAATGTGAGGGGTGTACTCACTTTTGTGAGATATATGTGTATGTATGTATGTATATGTATGTATATATATATGACTTGGGAATGGCACCAGGCTGCAAATCTATGGCACAGTCGTACGGCCGATGAGGAGGAAGAGTACCAGCGCGCACCTTGTCAAATACATCTTGATACTCACAATATTCAGTAGGCAACACTGAATCCAAGGAAGTACAAAGTACCTTAACAGACCCATGGATACAAACAGCACCACACTGTGGAGACCAAGAGAGGATCTTGACCGACTGCCAATCAAAGGTCGAATTGTGTTTCTGAAGCCAAGGGCACCCCAAAACAACAGAGCCGTGTGGGGACAAAATAACCTGGAAACAGGTCAACTCCCTGTGAACAGCCCCTATAGCCATATCAACCGGAACAGTCTTGTGGGTAACATGTGCCAGTAGCAGGGGTCTGCCATCAATTGCCACAAAAACTAGTTGAAAAACATGAGGCTATGGAATTCGCAGTAGCAAATGTACTGTCAATAAAATAACCACCAGCACCGGAGTCTACCAACGTCCCCACTGCCCAGGAGAGGACAACTGTGATTAGCGGTTTATCGTTACAGGAAACCGGGGACAAGGCAGGACGTGATGGCCGCCATGACCTCTGGTATCCCCGGCTGGGATGGAGTGGCCCCTTCCTCTGGTTCTGTCTGGGAGGCCATATTGAAGTGGCGTGCTGGAGTACCTGTCAGCACACGGGGGGAATCGCAGCTTCTTATCCCCTTTCTAGCATCCAGAGGCTCTGTAAGGCATGTTCAGAAAGAATAGAGGCACCGGGGATTAAATAACACCTGCAGAGGAGAAAAGACAGAAAATTTTCCAGCAGAGCTCCTGAAAGCATGTCCTTTTAGCCACCATCTTAGACATGCTCCTCCCAGGTGTACCTTTTGAAAAAAAACACCAAGGCAAGTGTAAGGTAGGCTATACAATACGCATGCCTGCCCATAGATTAATCAATATTTGGCTGGTTAGCGCTGAACCTGCCACAGGCTGCCTGCATAAATTTGGAACACATTATTTTGTTATTCAGCCTTTCCTGCAAATGGTCGGACAAAGGGGAATGAAGGGCTAGCACTTTTTCTGCAGGAGCTGTGGTATGTACTATTCATTGGATACAGATTTGCATAGGGGGATTTTTTGAAAAATCTTCCTGACGGTGAAGCCCTCAAGCTTGGGCCCTTTCTCTGTTCTATTACAGTTCGCACCAGGCAGACATGCATACTTCTGGCTGTTCCCACATGATTGCAACCACACAGACTCCACATTAGGGTGGAGCCCTGATCTACTGTCAGGTCCCAGACTATAAAAGGTGTAAACACCTGTGCCATCAGTGTGCCCATTGCCTACAAAATCTGGTCCCAGGATTGGAGATTTCTCCCTCCCAAATCTCGTATGAAATATTCAGGCTCCAAGTCCCAAACTGGGTTTTACCAGTCACTGAGGAAACTGTAAACCCGGTTTCCTCTGAATGAAATAAGCATCCTGGAGCCCCTCAACCTGCCTAGTTGAAAATCTTGGGTGTCCTAAAACCCATTCTAACACTGTGACAGGGCAATGAACTAGCAGAATATTTAAAAAAAATAGTAATTCATTTTGTGCATAATTTGATGATTAAAGCAGTTGTAGCTTTATTAATATAATGAAAATAAAAAATGTGCTCTTTCAGTAAATTAACTCCTTTGACGAGCATCCAGAGAGCAGCGAGCCTGTCTCAAAAGAGGAACACAGCACTTAAGAAGAAAGTGCTTGTGAGAATAACTGTGGAATAAATATTCTGGGGCCTGAAATTTGTAATTCTATAACGGAAATGGAGAGCATACAATTAGAGAGCATACAATTAAACAGTGATAATTGTGATAAAAAAAATTAAGAGCTGCTAGTTTGTATAAGCACCAAAGCCAAGTATGGTGGACATCAAAACCTGTCATCATTTTATAATGTGTTGAATGGATGATTTAGTAGAGACTGTGCTATTTCTCGAAACAGCCAAGCAAATCATCTATAGTACAATGTGATAGTGACAAAGGAGTTGATTTACTAAATCTGAACTGTGCAAAATCTGATGCAGCTCTGCATAGAAACCAATCAGCTTCCAGGTTTTTAATCTAAGCTTAAAGGATAAGTTCACATTTTCGCAAAAAAATAATAATTGCACATTTTTTTGCATGTAAAAAAAATGTGCATTCATTATATTTTTTGTTGCAGGAGCCTTCACATATACACAAATAGTCTTACCTATGCAAAAATCCAGCTCCAACAATACAACTACCTAGCAAAGCATGGAACTTCTGGTCATCAGATTTACCTAAACAGAAAGACATTACACTTCTCTATAACCTTTTACATTGCAAAACTTCTTTTGTTAAAGCCCCAGCACTCGTTAGATGGGAAGGAGACTTGCACACCTTCTTCTCCAATCTACAGTGGCAACAAGCTATTCATTACAAAGACAAAGCATCCAAATGTGTTAACTATTGGGAACTGTCTCAGAAAATCCACCACAGATGGTATCTCACCCCATGTCCAAATTCATAAATTTGCAAATGTAGATGATGATCTGTGTTGGTGGGGTTGCTCACAAGTAGGCACCCTTATACATAAACTCTGGGAATGCCCCCATATTTACCCTTTTTGGAAGTAAATATTTACCTTTATTTCTAAAATCACTGGAGTTATAAAGACCCCCCCCCCCCCCCACTAGTCTTACTTAGCTTGGGAATAGAAACCTTTCCCAAAAATTTCAGAACCCTGATCATGCACGTACTTTTCACTGCTAGACTTCTCATTCTGCGTAAATGGAGGAGCTCTCTAGTTCCAAATATTTAATTATTTCAGATATTAAACTCCAACTAAATCTACTCAAAGAATTTGAGTACTTCTCTGCCAGCAAACAAACACAAACACCCTTGTCAAATTCACAAACAATTGGAAACCTTGGCTCAAAATAATAAAACAGGTGGTTAATATACCTCAATCCTAACCACAGGGAAAACGATATCCACTATATTTGCATAATACCTGTTACCTGCTCATTAGACCAAAACGACTAACAAGTTTCCCTTTTCAAGGTTGCCTATACTTACAATGCCGAGTACAAAGCCAATCCTCTTGTCTACCTATATAATTTCTACGGTTGTTATATTACCAGTTATCGTCGTTACCGGGTTTGCGACCCCTATGAGTAAATAGGTGTGTCCTTACAACATGCATGCAACCATAAGCCCCTCTAACCAATTAGAGAGGTTATGAGAGGGCTTAGTATGCAGACATTGATTGGGACCAACCTACTCACCCATTTACGAATAAGACCTTATCCACGGTTTGTTTCTTAACGGTTGTGACTATTTCTATCTTATAACCTCTTTATTACCTTTGTGCTTAAAACTCAATAAAAAAGATTTATACATTTTTTGTTGCAGGAGCCTGAAAAGCATTGCCCCAGCGATCAGCAGATCGCTGGTGCCATGCAGGTCTCCTGCAGATCTGTCACAGAATCGACTTCCTCGTACCTCATATGAGGAAGTCGATACATGCTAACAGGAAGAATGAATGAAATGCCACACTTTCCATTCACAGAGAGCTGTAAATGAGGGATGTGTCTGGGTGGACGGAGCTTCATCACATTTTTTAAATGTTGACATTTTGAGAAGATTCACCGCCAGCTGTCACAGCAGTGGAGTGGGAGGTGCAGGGGCCTGTGCATTCATACATTGTTACGCTTCGAATATGGGTGTAACGCGTTATGAAAGGTGAACTCTTTAATTAAACAAGCTGAAGTTACAAGCAAATTGACTACCATGTACAGCTGCACCAGAATTAGCATTTTTCAGTTTTAGTAAATCGACACCCATGTGTTACAGCAGTTACAAATACAAAAAGATAGCGCCAATTCAAAGAATCAAATAGGTTGACAAAAATGCAAAGTGATTAATGCCAAGTAACAGCACAGTGTAATTTACCAGAGCCTACAATAGCAAATTACTTTAAAAATATCTAGTTAATTTTGGTAAAATGGGACAGAGACTTTTCCTATGATAGCCTCATGCACCTAACACAGGACTTCAGAAACACAAAAACACAGGTTCTGATGACTGCCTTATTGAGCAATTATGCCACAGTTCATAGACATTACAAGTTTTACAAAACAGATTGGTACTATCTATTTCATATGAAACAAGTTAAAAAAGTGCTTAGGTCACTGATCATAGCTGCAAAGTCAAATATTTGCTGAGCGTTTAGTACAGCTTAGTAGTTATTTTGTTTAACAGCTTCTTCATGTTTATATTATAAATCTAGCCTGCTGCTGTAACCTCTCTTGTGAAGACTGGCTAAACAACTGTTCAACTATATATCTTGCCTTGAAATCCAGAATAACCTCACACAGTTTTTTCCAGCACCATATAAGGTGGAGAGGGTTATAAAGTCACTTGTTATACTTGTCACCTTATTCCATCTGGGGATTGTCTCACCAGAGGAATTAAACTCGGAATTCAAGAAGTGATACTAAATAATGTAGGGTCTGCTTTATGTCCCACTTAAGGATATACTGTATTTTGAAACGTAATAGGCCAAAAGGCCTAAGCTAGTCTTATACTCATAATAGGATATTAAAAAGGAATTCCAGACACATACAACTTTATAAATTATTTATTCTAAAAAAATTAACTACGGGCAGGTGTGTTACCAGGGCTTATTACTTCTATGTATGCTGCAATTCACACGTTTGTCAGATACTACTGTCAGCCCTGTATTTCCGGCCCTGTGGCTAGAAGAGCTGTGGCTGTCATACAGGGGGTTGATGACTTAGTTTATCCACCCCTCCTCTCCTCTTGCCCATTCACTGAATGTTTTGTATGCTGTGAATGATTAGACTATGCAAGAACAGGTATCTAAGGATTTTTTAAGCACAGTGCTTGGACAAGGTCATCTGGCACCCAAGGAAAGGATACCAGAGTCCCAATCTTTTAAATTTGGAGCAGAAAAAATTAACAAATACACATTTGAAAGGTTTATGTAAAAATGATCAAAAAATTAGTTTAGGGAAGGGATGTAGAAACTAATATGAACTATATAAATAAGGTTAGTTAAAACTGCAAATGGTCTGTACCAGTGTTTCTCAACTCCGGTCCCCAGGGCACACTAACAGGCCAGGTTTGCAAGAAAACTGAAATACATCCCAGGTGATATAATTTGCTGCTCAGTGATTGCAGTATTCTAGTCTGCATCGCCCCAAGGTAATGCTTAAAATTTGGCCTGTTAGTGTGCCCTGAGGATCGGAGTTGAGAGACACTTATGGTTAATTACAAATTTTATTTTGCAACTTGCCATCTTCATAAAGGCAGCAGAATCCTGTTTCATAAGTAGCAGGAGGGGATGTCCCCCCTCTCCACCACTCACCAGTGTTTCTTGAGCTTACCGTTTTCTCGGCTCACCCAAGAAAAGATCCAATTAGATCGTGTTTGATCACCTCTATTGCCTTGGAGGACTGGAGCGACGTCATGACGTCTGGAAGTAAACAATTTATTTTTCTTTTTAAAAGCAAAAGCTCCAAAAAATGCTTTACCTGACACCAACATGGCAGAATACTAGTGATAGAGCTCCGCCTCTTGACCACTGCCTCAAGACCAGTGAAAACCATAAAAAAGGTGTAGTTGCCCCCCCCCCCCATTCTTCTTTTTTTTCCTCATACCTCGACACACCAGTGAAGAGTAAGCAGTACTATGTCCCCAGCTCTGCCTCAATGCAGTATCTGTCTGGGTTCAGCCTCTCCCAGAACGCAGTCCCAATGCGTGGGCTGCTAAATGCGCTAAAAAGCCTGGGAGCCCTTACTGTGGGTCCTGATGGGGCCTGCAGTGTTTAACTAGGAATGAAACCTGCCATCATGTAAGTGTTTGCAGCCTGAGGTTTGGGGGGCCAGCTATTTCATGCCTTCTCTTTTGGTCCCTTGTACCACACAAGGTTGCCTTTTCCTTTATTTATGTTTTCCCCATAGGCGTTTTCCTTTTACCTTTTTCCTTTGTTCATTCTTTCTTTCTTGGCTCCTTTCATCTTTTTATTTTTTTTTTGAGTTTTTGTTTTTTTGTCGCCCTCTTGCTTGTATGGGTGGGGATCCATACCGCACTGCCTGGGGGAAAAATGTCATCCCTATAGGGAGAGGGTGGCCACCCAGTGCTGTTTTTCTTACAGAGGGGGAAAAAAAAACCCATTCTCTGTTACTGTTTTACTCTCAGCTATCCTCATTTCAGTTGGCTGTCCTATTTTCCCCACCCTTTCATCAGTCACCACTTATGCAAAAAGACCCTCAAATTCAAAGGTAGGTGACCACCGTGTTGGTAAGTTTTCAGGAAAAAGTGTGCCTCCTTATTTGGATTCCTTTGATTTGTTTTAGCCCCACATGCTCACGCTCTAAAAGATCAAGAACCAGAGAGGACAGATGCCGCTCCCACTCAAGGGAAATATTACAAGGAAGACGTCTCTCCTCCTCTTCCCCAGAGCAACGCTAGAGCCCCAGTAGAAGCAGCTCTGGCTATGACTAAGTGGACAAATGCATCTTTCAAGCGACTGCAAGTCTAAATCCTGCAAAAGTCCTGCAGGACCTGTGGCGCAGTACCTATGCATTGGTGTGTAAAGGCTACCTGGAGGAGTTTGCAGTTGACATGCCTCGCTAAAAAATGTAATCATTATTAGCCACTTCTGACCTGGAAGGTTTTACCCCCCTCTTAACCACTTCCGCTTACCTTATATTTACTGCGACAGGCTGGCTCGTACAGGCAAAGCGACGTCTACGTCGCTCACCTGGTTGCAGCTAGGGGGTAAGCGCATGCCCGCACCGGCTGTCTTCCGCCCCCGATCGTCAGCGGAGAAGCCGATACAGGTGTCAGGCGGCTCCGATTGCCACCCGATACCCGCTATCGTTCCCCGCTGAGATTGAAGGACGGTTGGCTGTTGTAAACACAGCCGACCGTCCTTCTCCCTGGGATGATCACAGAGCTCATGTGATCCTGCTATATAGGATCGCATGTCTCTGTGATCATTTCACAAGCCACGCCCCCCCCCCAACAATTAGAATCACTCCCCTAGGCTCACACGGCTCACACTTAACCCCTTGATCCCCCACAGGGTTAACCCCTTCCCTGCCAATGGCATTATTACAGTAACAGTGCATATTTGTAGCACTGATTACTGTAGTAATGTCACTGGTACCCCCAAAAGTGTCAAAAATGTCAGTTAGGGGTCCGATCTGTCCGCCACAATGTCACAGTCCTGCAAAAAATCGCAGATCGCCACCATTACTAGTAAAACAAAAACAATAAAAATGACATAACTCTTTCCCGTAGTTAGTAGATGCAATACCATTTGTGTAAACCAATCAAAATACGCTTATTGCGATTTTTTTTTTTTTTTGAACAAAAATATGTAGCAGAAAACAAATTGGACTAAAATATTTAAAAAAATTTGATTTTTAAATTTTTTTTTTTTTTTGAGAATGTCATATAGCAGAATGTAAAAAATATTGTTTTTTTTCCCAAAATTGTCGCTCTTTTTTTGTTTATAGCGGGGGAAAAAAATTGCACAGGTGATCAAATATCACTAAAAGAAAGCTCTATTTGTGGGGAAAAAAAGGACGTAAATTTTGTTTGGGTACAGCATCACACGACCACACAATTGTCCGTTAAAGTAACGCAGTGCCAAATCGCAAAATAGGGCCTGGTCATTAAGGGGGCAAATCCTTCCGGTCTTAAAGTGGTTGATGACCAAGCCATTTTTTTCGATACGGCATTGGGTTATTTTAACTGACATTGCGCAGTCTCGCGACGCTGTACCCAAATAACATTTATGTCCTTTTTTTCCCATAAATAGAGCTTTCTTTTGGTGGTATTTGACCACCTCTGCGATTTATTTATTTTATTTTTTGCACTATAACCAAAAAAGAGCAACAATTCGGGAAAAAAAAACAATATTTTTTACTTTCTGCTTTATAACATTCCCAATGAAAAAAAAAAATGTTATATTAACATTTTTTCATCATTTTAGGCTAATCTGTATTCTGCTACATATTCTTGGTAAAAAAAATTCCAATAAGTATATATTGATTGGTTTGCGCAAAAGTTATTGCGTCTAAAAACTAGAGGAAAGATCTATGTCATTTTTATTTATTTTACTAGTAATGTTAGCGATCATCGATTTTTAGCAGGACTGCGACATTTCAGACACCTAACTGACATTTTTGACACTTTTTGGGGGACCAGTGACATTACTACAATAATCAGTGCTAAAAATATGCACTGTTACTATACTAATGACACTGACAGGGAAGGGGTTAACACTAGGGCAATCAAAGGGATAAATGTGTCTCTAGGGGGTGCTTAATAACTGTGTGAGGGTCGGGCTTGCTGAATGAACACAGAGACCTGTGTTCCTAAATAAGAGGAACACCGGATCCCTGTGTTCATTACTGACAGAACAGAAGTCTGCTGTGTTTACAACAGCAGACCATTGTTCTGTCCCCACAGGGAGCAATCGCGGGTGCCCAGTGGACATTGTGGCCGCTGGATCCACTGAATGGCTCCCCCTGTTGCCCCCACTAGCGGTCCTGCGGAGCAACGTACAGGTATGTAGTTTCGCGGGACAGAGCCGGCCTGCCACCGTAAAACTACGGTGGCTGGTCGGCAAGCGGTTAAAGAGGATGGAAAGGCTGCATTGGCAGACCTGGTAAGTTATGATCCAGTCTGTGGGGGACCCAAGTTCAAGACCTGGGAATTCAGTTCCTACACTGCTATTCACTTGGCAAAGTAAATGTTAAACACATCAAAAAACCTGGCCAGGCAGTCCCCCGAGTTGCCAGTCAGTCCACTGGAAAAGCAACCTGGCACCCAGTCAGGTAGCCCTTATCCACTTAGTTCTGCTACCCTGCCATGTGGGCCGCCTGCAGACAATAGTAGCTCCTCTTCATCAGAGGAAGGGCCAGAGTTGCTTGGTTTCAGTTGTTCCCTGGGGGAACCATATACCCAGGCAGTCAGCCCAAGCCATTACAGGGGTTAAAAACAAGATTGTATTTCCCCTTTGTTTAAAATGGCAATTCTTTTTCCTTTCATGAGAAGAAAATTAACAGCAGGTAATAAAGCAGGAGTTGCAGAATAGGACAACAGTCTATTCAATCTTACCCTTGTCAGGAATTGGATATAGCATCTGTAATGGAACCACGGCCCACACTGTACTTGTGGGCTTCCATCAGTATATGGCTTCCTTTAGTCTTGAACATAGATATCAGATTTTCCAGCCACCCCCATACAAAGCTAGCTGACAACTTAGCTTGCACTGGAACCTTCTGTTTATTGAACAGTCACACAGTTTTTATACAGCATGGACATCCCCCTCCTGATCAGATTACCACTCACAGGTCAGGGGTTGCCTGATTACATTATCATATGCAGATGAAATTGTATACAGAAATAGAATTAACCTGAACTAATTATCTAGCCATCTGGACAGAAACAATATGTGAGTTCATTAACAATTAACAATGGGACGGACAGGCTTAACAGAATCCACACCACGCCTGTAACAAAATCTGAGTTTTGCCTGCAAAGTAGAGTAATAGTTATCAACAATACCTCTCATGAGGTATGAAGATTTGATCCTACTTTACACAGAAAGACTCATGGCCTGTTACCAGGAGGTCTGTAACTCCTGAATAATCAAAGCCAT
Organism: Pelophylax lessonae; assembly: GCF_965119305.1. Taxonomy (NCBI): domain Eukaryota; kingdom Metazoa; phylum Chordata; class Amphibia; order Anura; family Ranidae; genus Pelophylax; species Pelophylax lessonae. The sequence goes on from NC_138777.1 coordinate 143,473,296, forward strand.
GCTTAAATTGGTACTTCTTGTGACAGATGCTAATGTCATCAGCTCAACCCCCTGTCTTCCAGACACCATAAAATATGCTGATTTACCCATCTGTTGGATAATGTTTATTGTATTGCATGAGCTCGAGGACGGCCATCTGCAAGTTAATTGGCTCAGATTGATTGAACCATTGTTATCTGTTGAGTTGCTGAGTGGAAATGGAATGCTGTTTGTGGTCGTTGTTCCTTAGAAATGTTAATGAACTCCCATTGCTTCTGTTCAGATGGCTAGATAACTAATTCGGGTTAATTCTGTATACAATTTCATCTGCATATGTGATCAGACAACCTCTGACCTGCGTATGGTAATTTGATCAGGAGGGGATTGTCCATGCTGCATATAAATTCTGTTCAATAAAGCGTTCCTTTTTACCCCTTCATGAAGTCACGACTCATGTTTGGGAGAGCCTGTTTCTGACATTGAAGTTCAATACACATTATCCTAAGTGTAAATACAGAACCACTAACTAGGTACCAGACCTTCAATCAGTCTGTGCCTGAGTTAGTCGGGTTACAAGTCCCAAAGAGTCAATCCATCACGGCAGCTTCCTTGACAAAGTTCCACATAGTTTGTAAGTTTGTCCCGGCAGCATGGAGCTCTTATAGCCGATCAGTCTGTGGAAGTCTGGTTTGGGCAGGCCAGACTGGGCTTCTTGGTCACCCTGTGTCCCTAATAGACACAGGGTGACTTACACATAAGAGGGGCCTAGGGGGCTGAGAGAGGTATTTCCCAAACTCTCTAAGGTAAGCTGTGTTCCACGGGCCCCCCAACCAAAGTGACTCCCTTCACATCTCTCCCCTTTCGGAAGGAGACTAACACAGGAGGGGACCCCAAACGGGTTGATTTTGAAGGTAGTCTGTAGTTCCAGTCCCCCAGTGTCTGTACCTACACAGTACCCCAAACAAATTGTCCCGAACTGAGCATTACTCAACCAGCCAACCTCTGCCTCTATCGTAGAACATACCTGCAGCGGGGGAGAAGCGTGGACTGGCCCTTCTCCCTGGAGTCCTTTCAGCCGCTGGAGAGAAGACAGGGTGGCTGGGCTCACTCCTTCATGCTGTTGGGGACTTGAGTCACATGACTTGACTTAAGTCACCAGTTTGAGGACTTGAGACTTGCTTGACTAAAATTAATAAAAGACTCGACTTGATTTTGACTTGGTATTCATGACTTAAGACTTACATAGTTACATAGTTAGTGAGGTTGAAAAAAAACATCAGTCCATCCAGTTCAACCTATGATGTGTGTGTGTTTCTTTAAAGTGCCCATCTAATAGTTTTTTGAAACTATCAATGCTCCCTGCTGATATGACTGCTTGCGGAAGAGAATACCGCATCCTTACTGCTCTTAAAGTGAAGAACCCCCTGCGTATTTTAAGGTTAAACCGCCTTTCCTCTAGTTTTAGTGAGTGGCAACGTGTCTTATTGTATTCCCTTTCTCTGAATAGGTTTTTCCATATGCTAGGGTTGCCAGTACAGTATTTGTACATTGATATCATATCCCCCCTCAATCGTCTCTTCTCCGGAGAGAATAGGTTCAGTGCTTGTAGTCTTTCCTCATAGCTGATGTCCTCCATTCCCCTAATTATTTTTGTTGCCCTTCTCTGGACTTTCTCCAGTTCCAGCACATCCTTCCTGAGTACCGGTGCCCAGAAGTGGACAGCATACTCCAGATGTGGCCGGACCAGAGTCTTGTAGAGTGGGAGAATAATCTCTATTTCTGGAGTGAATCCCCTTTTTTATAAATCCCAGTATTCTGTTGGCTTTGCTTGCAGTGGCTTGGCATTGCATGCCACTGCCAAGCCTGTTGTCTACCAGTACCCCCAGGTCCTTTTCCATCCTAGACTCACCCAGAGGTTCCACCCCTAATGAGTAGCTTGCTTTCTGGTTTCTGGCACCCAAGTGCATTCCTTTACATTTTTAAACATTAAACCTCATCTGCCATGTGGTTGCCCACCCCATTATTTTGTTCAGGTCCCCTTGTAAGGTTTCCACATCCTGCCCAGAAGATATTGGCATGCTTAGTTTAGTATCATCCGCAAATACCAAGATTTTACTCAATATCCCCTCCTCTAGATCATTTATGAATAAATTAAACAGGATTGGTCCCAGGACAGAACCCTGGGGGACCCCGCTTTCCACACCCACCCAATCTGAGTACTCCCCATTAATCAACACCCTTTGCAACCTCCCCTGGAGCCAGTTCTCTATCCAGGTACTCACCTTATGGTCCATACCTACCTTCTTTAGTTTGAACAGTAAGAGTTTGTGGGGAACGGTGTCAAAGGCCTTTGCAAAGTCCAGATACACCACATCCACAGGCTTACCTTTATCTAGGTGGCAGCTCACTTCATCATAGAAGGTTAATAGATTGGTCTGGCAAGAACGATTTTTCATGAATCCATGCTGATTACTACTAATAATACTGTTTTCATTACAAAAGTCTCGTATGGGGTCCCTTAACATCCCCTTAAACAATCTTGCAGACTACTGATGTTAGGCTGACCGGCCTATAGTTACCCGGGATATATCTCGGCCCCTTTTTAAATATTGGCACCACATTGGCTTTTTTCCAATCAGCTGGCACCCGTCTGTAAACTATCCTTAAAGATCAAGAATAATGGTCTGGCAATTACCTGGCTGAGCTCCTCAAGAACCCTCGGGTGCAAGCCATCCAGTCCCGGTGATTTATTTATGTTACGTTTCTCTAGTTTAGTTCTAAGTCTTTCTTCTGTTAGCCATGGCGGTATTTCCTGAGGTGTGTTGTTTAGGTTGGCCTTACAAGCTAGGTTAGTGTAGCTTCCCAATTCTTTTGTGAAGACTGAAGAGAAGAAATTATTTAACACTACCGCCTTTTCCCTGTCCTCTGTGGCCAAAACTCACTTATCGTCTTTTATGGGGCCAATGTGTTCTGGCCTCGCTTTCTTACTGTTTATATATATATATATACTTAAAGATTTTTTTAAGTACTTTGACTTGAGACATATGACTCGAAATGACTTTACTTTTTTAATTTATTAAATATTTGCATTTTCTCAAGATGTGTTAAAGCAAAATGAATGTGCCTGTTATGTTTCTGACACCACAGTCACTTAAAACACCTCGGTGTGTTCTGATTTTTAGGACACTGGCTGTTTAACAATGGAAATACTTAACATGTTTTTAGTCACTGTGGTGTTGAAACATGACCGGACGAAGGATTTTGAGCTGTTTGGGCATTCAAAGTGTTTCTTTAATATGCCAAAAAAAGCACTAAGCAGTTTTGTTAATGTTGAAAATAAAACAAAACCTTTCCTGAGCACTGACTTTTAACTGATTTAAAGGTGAAAATTGGGGTAGATTAGTATTTTGACTTGATTTGTGACTTGACCAAAATAAATGACTTGACTTGCTTGACTTCTAGCAGGGACTCGACTTGACTTGCTTGCTTTTCACCACAGTAACTTGGGACTTGCTGGAGACTTGAAGGTTAAGACTTGAGACTTGCTTGTGGCTTGCACATGTGTGACTTACTCCCGTGTCTGCTGTTTGGGGACCTGGGCCTACTGCCCAGCATCCCTGGGATATAGAGGGGAAGACCGCAGTCCCATCCACTACCACAGGATCTCCATCTTCTGTACGTTGAGGGCAGAGGCCAGCTGCACTCTGCTCTGTTCCCAGCTCTTCTGCTGGGTTGGTGTCATCATTCTGGGGCACCGTCTGCTGCTGGGAAGGAGAGTCAGCCGTTCCATCTTCCTTACCCTCATCTGGTGGTTGGGACAATCTTTCTCTGGTACTGTCTCCCAGATGCACAAATCCTGGCTGGGGAGAGAAGACAGTTTCCTCCGCTCTGACTGACTGTTGGGGAGGGAGGACAACAACTTCCTCTCCCTTCTCACCCCGGGCCTCTGGAACTGCCACAGGTGTGGGCAGAGCTCTTGGACCCTCTGTGCAGTTGTCAGCACTTCGGCTGGAGAAGTTTCTTGTAACTCCATAGATGCTGCTGGCAGGAAATCCCATTTCCCTGTCACTGGTGTAGGAGAATGGTCAGCTGCCTCTTCTCTCAGGAAGGCTGAAACTGCTGTTGGTGTTAGGCAGCGCTCAGTGATGTTAGGCCCTGATGCCCACTGTTCCACAGGGAAGTAAACTGAAAAGTCAGTGGCCTTGTACACATCTTCCTGGGTCACCAGATGTTGCGGGCAGAGGTCAGCAGCACTAGGCCTGGATGCCGCTCTTCTGCTGTAGGTTCACTGAGACGTTCCTCCTCAGCAGAAAATCTATTAAGTCTCTGGAATTTCTAAACGTCCAGGTCATGGGCTGGTGGCACTTGGGCCCAGTGCCAACACTTTGACAGGTGACTTATCATCCATAACATCCTCCAATGAAAAGTCAATTAAATCTGTTATCCGTGGTTGGGGAATGAAGACGCTTCCTCTTCTCCAATACCTTTACACTGCAGCTGGGAAGATGAGCTGGCTGCTTCATCTCCCGTACCTTTTATCCAGCTGCTGGACAGATGCATTCCTCCATCCAAGCTCTTCCTGTGCAGAAACAGGTCCGTCAAGGTGAGTCAGCACTTGCTGCATCCGACATAAGACCTCCGCATCCAAAACCGTCGGTGCAGGTGAACAAAGCATACTATAACTATGCCACATTGTCGATTCTTCAGTCAGGATTTCTGGACTGTCAGCTGGTACTTCTGGATATTCCCAGGCAAGGGGAGCCCAGGCCTGGCGCTGAGCAGAGTCTAGCAGCAATCTGTAGGCGATCTCCAGCTCCCATTCCTGGACGGCCAGAAACTCCAAATCTTCTAGTGCCAGAACACTTCCGAGATGTTCAGGATCTCTTCTCTGTAATCCTCAATTTCCTCTAACCGCCACTCCGAATCGCTCCCAAAGTCTGGGTCCTTGGGCAGCCTCTCTAATAACAGCGCGGGCTGCCGTAGCAAAAGCCTTCCATTGGGCTTTCGTCCGCGGTCCGTGGGCACATTTGGGTTACATACCAGCGAAGGGCTCTGTAGCTCTCATCCAACCACATCCCAACCTGGACCAGCCTGCTTAACTCAGCTTTCCATTCCTTGTGCGGTTGTCAGCCCAAAAATACCATTCAAACTTCGTACTGCGACCAGTACCTTTCCTGGAAGGAGGGGAGGATTTTCCCTGGTGTCGCTGCTAACGGGCTAGCGCTTCCTTCTAAAGTTCCTTCCAGACTTCCCAGCGGATTACATCATGCTATCCTAGCAGGACCTTCTCTGACACTGGTCCCCTGTGCTGTATCCGCATCTCTCGCAACCTCCTTCCGAATTCCTCTTCCATGGTGGCTGATATCTGTAACACTCCTCTTCTGCTATCCGGACCTTGGATCCCGGTGGGGGTTTGGATGTCCCAGACTGCAGGAAGTATCCCACCGCTCACCACCAATGTAACGGAAACCCAAACTGTACTTGTGGGCTTCCATCAGTATACGACTTCCTTCAGTCTTGAACATAGATATGAGATTTTCCAGCCGCCCCCATACAAAGCTAGCCGACAACTTAGCTTGTACTGGAACCTTCTGTTTATTAAACAGTCACACAGTTTTTATACAGCATGGACATCCCCCTCCTGATTAGATTACCACACACAGGTCAATTGAAATTGAATACAGAAATAGAATTAACCTGAAGGAATTATCTAGCCATCTGGACAGAAACAATATGCAAGTTCATTAACAATTAACAATGGGACAGACAAGCTTAACAGAATCCACGCCACACCTCAATACACAGACAATAGGGAGAGCCTGTATCTGACATTGAAGTTCAATACACTTTATCCTAAGTGTAAACACAGAACCCATTTGAAGCCACCCAGAACCCAAACTATATTCTCAGTGTCCATTAAGTATCTGTCTTTCTCTCCCAGTGATGGTGAGTACCTTCACAGCATCACTTAAATCTCTGCCTATAGTAAATGCGCCAGTAGTCTAGTAAAGACAACAGTGGCCCCTACCTTACCAGGTAGGGATCGAGTGTTCTGGACCCAGGACATAGAGTACATCTTGGCTGCAAAGCTTGTGGCTTGTAATATACTGTATATATAGTAGATGACCATTAGGGAGGTTAAATTTGCATAGGATTTGACTGGGTGTGAGGGGATTCCCTGAGGATGTATCGAACAATTGAGCAAATCTGATTAAGCCTTTTGAGGCCCAGGTAGCGAATGGAGGGCTTTGCTGGGCCTGTGGGAACAGAGGATGTCCACAGATGGGATGGTGGTTTGCCATGTGGGAATATTCCCAATTCTTTTGTGATTTCCTTCCATTCCACTGTCGTATCACGAATGAGGAGGTTGTGTTTCAGATGAGGTGGAGTACCTCTGATCCAACAGTGCAGCAAGGAAGAAAGATCATAGGGACTGGCCATTTGGCATTCTAAATCAATTGGAATATCTAGAAGTTTTGCCAAACCAGTCTAGCCCCACTCTCAGCAGGCAGGAGAGGTTATAAAGTCTTATGTTGGAAGGGTCACGCCTCCTTCTTGTTTGGGCAAAAAAAGTTTCTGTAAGGCTATACGTGGCTTGCGGCCCTTCCATATAAAGGTTGTTAATGCTTTGTATAATTTTTGGACATCTTTGTGTTCTATCAGCATGGGAATCGTCTGAAGGGGATAAAGCAATTTTGGGAAACTTACCATTTTGTAAAGATGGCATCTGCCGAATAGGGATAGTGGGAATCCCGACCAGTTCCCCAGTTCTGAGATGATTTTTTGAATAGTCGGGGGTAATATTTAGATGATAAAGAGAAGATGGTGTTTTTCCAATTTTTATGCCATAATAGGTGATGTGACTTTTAGCTAGGGGAAATATTGGTGACGCAGCCCACAAAAAGGGATGGGAAGGATATAGTGGGAGAATTTCACTTTTGGAAAAATATATCTTTAGGCCCGAACACGTACAAAAAGAGTTGAAGATTTGTTGAATGTAACTAGTGTCTTCAGAAGGTTTGGAGGTAAATATCAGAATATCATCTGCGAAAAATGCCGTGCGGAGTTCCTGTGAGCCTATCATAATTCCATTGAGTTTGAAGTGGAATATAAGAAGTCTAGAGAGGGGTTCCAGTTCTAAGTTAAATAAAAGGGGCGATAGTGGACATCCCTGTCTGGTTCCTTTATGGAGTCTGATGGTGTTAGAGATGTGGTCGGCAGCTACTACGTTGGCTGATGGGGTTGAGTACATCGCTCGAATAAGATGGTTGACTGGGCCTATGAAGCCAAATCTAGATAGGACCAGGTGTAGCCATTGGAAACTGACCCTATTGAACGCTTTTTCGGCATCGAGGGTGAGTATTGATGTGTCTGTCGAGTTATCCGCTTGGGCCATTTCCAATACAGGTAATACTTTTCTAATGTACAAAGAGCAAATGACTCCTACGCTTGAGGGGTGGCCTTGCGCCTGGTATCCTGAAAATGCGATTCAGGTCGAATTGTAGTAAATTCAGGTCGTGGTAACCCAAAGTAGATACTGGAAAAGAGAAATTGACAGAGGGCGCGCCAGCCTTGCGCATTATCGTTAAAACAATTTATTGTAATAGACATGTATACACATTATACTCACAAGTGAGTATAATGTGTATACGTGTCTATTACAATAAATTGTTTTAAAGATAATGCACTAGGCTGGTGCGTCCTCTGTCCATTTCTCTTTTCCAATACTTTTCTAATGTTGGACGCGGCTGATCTGCCTTGTGTAAAACCGGCTTGAGCGAGATGAATAGGGGCCAGCCTGTTAGACATTATTTTAGAGAGAATTTTGGCATCTATATTTAGGAGAGAAATAGGGCAGTAAGAGCCAGGATCCATGGGGTCCTTTCCTTTCTTGTAGAGAAGTTTTATGTAGGCCTGTAGATCTGTGGGAAGGTATTGGTGTCCATCCAAAATGTGCTGATAAACTATAGGACGGGGCGATAGATAGTTTATAGAAGTCTGATGTAAAGCCACCTGGACCCGGGGCTTTACCAGGGGACAATTTTTTAATCATTTGATTTTATCCAGGGGAATGGGGCATTTAGAGAGGATAATAGGGATGCGTCAATGGCGGGAAGCTGTATTTTGTCTAGCCAAGATGTTGCTGCAGTTTCATCAGTGGGGTCCTCACTGTACAATGACGTATAGAACTCTTCTAGGATGAGCTTAATTTTCAACGGAGAGGAAGTGACTTTACCTAGCTTGTCTTTAAGGGCTGTTATATGCAAGGGGGGTGTGTGGGCCTTTACATAGGCGCGCCAGGAGTTTTCCTGGTTTGTTACCATATTTGTAGTATTTAGGATCATGAAAGGATTGGTGGATTCTCTCCTGTGCCTCTGCCCAAGAGTCAAAGCATGCCATGGCCTCGCGCAAGCCACAGCTTGAGCTATCCCTGCATATTGATCTTCTGGCGGTGGGGTAAGCTGTGCTGCTGAGTGATCCATGGCTGCTGGGGCTGACTGGCCGTGAGGCGATCCCGCACCATCCGCCATATCCGCGGCGGGAGGGCTGTGCTGTGCTCGGTCCATGCGTGGGGAAGATATTGCGCCAGAAGAGCCGTGGACAATACATTTGTCCATCCAAGCGTGTCCCCTGGTGTATGAGGGGAGGGAGAGTGAGCACTCACTGCCCACAGGTCAATAATTCTGGCTTTGTAAGCTAGATGGTCTGGAGCCACCGCTACTCGCTTCCTTACATGAGGCGCCGGAACTGGAAGTGTTTTGATTGATTGATTCTTTGATATTTCCTTTTTTTGTTTCGGTATGATTTTTTTTTTCTTTTCTTATTACTACCAGTCCTTTATGCATTATTTGCTACACATATTGAATGCTACACATTATTTATTATTTGTGTATATATTGCACATTTGTTTATATACAGTGTTTATTTTCCCAGTTCGGATTACTTGATTAGCATTTTTAGACGGTTTAGCAGAACTCTTTGGGAATTTATGTATGCAGGTTTTTTTCTTATTTCTCTGTATTTGACTGAATATAGCACCGTTCCATGCATTTTTATTCAGGACAAATACTTTTGTTTTTCTTTTTTCTCATGGTATTTCCATCATTTGGAAGATGGTTGAACTTATTTGACATCCCCTGTTGCTGTATGTTCGCACCCTCTATTCTGGTTCGTTGCTTCTATGGGGCTAAGTTTGGGGTCAAATGGTGTCCAGGGCTCTGGGCCTTGCAGGGAGGGGGGGGGGATGGTTGGCTATCGCCGACTTTGTTACTGTTTTTTTTTTTTTTCTTTCATTTTTTGTTGTTTTTCTTTGTGTTTTTTGGATTGCTTGGCTCTTATTATTGCTTAATGCAGATACCTACAAATTGTGTGTTACTTTTACATTGCTCTGCGGGGGTCTGGGCTGGGACGTATCACCCTCTTTGGTGCACTCTCCTTTTTACGGCTGCATGCCTTTAACTACAATATTTGTATTTTAAGCCCTTCTCATACCCTATGGCTAAGTGTACTATCGTGGAATGTTGGCGGCCTCAATTCGGCCATGAAGAGGTCTCTGGTGTTCAATCAATGTAACCCCCACCTTTGCATTTTCCAAGGCTTGGGTGAGTGGGCATTACCAAGCAACCTATTCCAATTATGCTAGGAGGGTGGGTGTCCTTGTCCACAGATTCCCTGCAGTTCTGCCTCTTGGATGTTAAGACTGACCCGGGAGGTAGATACGTGATACTTCATGCTTTAATAGCTTATTTAGCCTTTGTGATCATAGGACTATATTTTCCACCTCCTGCGACTGTTATGTTGTTATACTCCAATAAGCCATCTATTTACTCAATTTAGGGACCCTAATGTGTTGGTTGTGGGCGATTTTAACTTTGACACCCTCCTGGACCCGGACAGACTCCACCCCTCTGCCATCTGGACTCTTGGCCTCTAACAGTGGACGTTAATTTTTGCCCTTATGGACGTGTGCGTAATTTTCACCCACTTGATAAGGAATTCAACTGTCAGACACTCTGCAGCATATTGCACCTTCTCCCGCATTAACCTGGCTTATGCTTCCTCATCAGGTTTGCAGCTGGTGAAGGTGGCCGATATTTTAGCTAGGGGTGTCTCAGATCATGCCCCACTTGTAGTATCTACGCAGCTGGCTGATCCTGGGGGTCCTGGGATTGGGAGACTGTCCAGGTTCTGGCTTATAGACCAGAAATTCCAAAAATCTTTCCCTGAGGCATTATAAAGGGTTTTGGCTCTCGAATGAGGATACCATCAGCCCCTTACTAGTTTGGGATGCTTTTAACTCCTGGCTTCATGTGGAATATATTTCCCCCATCATAGCTGTTAAACAGGACTCCAGCCATGACTTCGAGCAATTGGAGAGTGACCTCTAGCAGAAGGAGGCTGCCTATGTTGAAAACCCTGATCTAGCTGCTTATGATACGTGGCAGACCTCCTCTGTGTGCAGGGGTGGACAACATCAAAGATTAGAAATGGTGTATAAGTGCACAAATAGATCTAAGTAGCAAACAGTTAGATAAATAGCATATGAGAGCCAACAAGAGGAGAGCAAGTCAGTGGCTCTGAGGAAAGTGGTGTTTTTATGATTAAACCATGGGTCCCATTTGTTATCAAAATGCATTCTTGATTTATGTAGAATATGAAAAATCTTTTCCATCAGCATTATAGAGTCTATTCTAGATTTGACCTGTGGCAGAGAAATGTCTGGGGTCTTCCAGTTACACCTTGAACTGAAACATATATAGTATAGATACCTTTTTTTTGTTTATCGGTAACTAGCAACTAGGAAATTAGCCATGGTTAGTGTGAAGGGCCTTCCTATGATATTAGCAGAAAATGCTTGTAATTTTTGCTAGACAGAATACGCTCTTTGGAAGGACCAAAAGATATGTGAAAGCTTCCCAGGCGTAGGACAACCTCGGAAACAGGTGGGTGGGACTGCTGGAAAGAAGGTATGTAGTCTCACTGGGGTTAGGTATCACCGTGTGAGTAATTTCACAAATTGTACTTATCTTTCCTTCCAATAATTTACATACTATTGTTGTAAAGTTGACTGGTCTGTAGATTCCAGGTATATATCATGTCCCTTTTTTTTTTAATATTGGTAATATATTTGCTGTTCGCCAATCAGTTGGTTCCACTCCACTCAGTAAGCTTTCCTTAAAAATTAGAAATAATGGTTTGGCTATAACATCGCTAAGTTCTTTGAGAACTCTCAGGTGTAGGCTATCTGGCCATGGTGATTTGTTCACATTACGGCAATATTTAATATGATGTTCAGCAGTGGATGACAGTGTTTACAAAAGGTAAGCAATTAAAATAAGATAGACAATCCCCAAATATGCACCAATATGTATTGTAGTAACTTTGGATATTTAAAATGATGAAGCATGGGGCAAGGGTGTAGGAACCCACACAAATCTGGGGGGGACAGCATTTTTACTCGCCAGGTATATGCTTTTTCAGTAAACTGCGAGAGAGAGAGTGTGTGTGTGTATGCATGCGTGTGCATGAATTTTTTTTAATTAGTTAAAAAAAGCAAAAGAGTTCAAAGGAAGCTGCACCCAACTAAAACCCTCCCAACCACCCCCAATCCCATATCCCTGTTGCCTGTAGGTGAACACCTCCACCAGCACAGTTTGTAAGGTGACACCAATTTACATCAAAACTTGAACATATTAAAGTTTTAACTGAAGACCAGATAGCAGAGCTTAGGAGGTCTTCTATGGCTAGGCTATTTTTTTTAAATTAGTAAAATAAGAAAAATTGTTTAAAGGAAGCTGCACCCAACTAAAACCCTCCCAACCACCCCCAACCCCATATCCCTGTTGCCTGTAGGTGAACACCTCCACCAGCACAGTATGTAACCAAAGGTGACATAGATCTACATCAAAACCTGAACATATTAAAGTCTTAATTAAAGACCAGATAGCAGAGCTTAGGAGGTCTTCTAGGCTAAGCTATTTTTTTTTAATTATTAAAAAAAAGCAAAATTGTTTAAAGGAAGCTGCACCCAACTAAAACCCTCCCAGCCACCCCTAACCCCATATCCCTGTTGCCTGTAGGTGAACACCTCCACCAGCACAGTATGTAACCAATGGTGACACAAATTTACATCAAAACCTAGAGCAGGCCCGGGGTCCCCATAGATCCCCCTTTTGAGAAGGGTCCTCATAGATCCCCCTTTGGAGCAGGGTCCCCATAGATCCCCCTTTGGAGCAGGGTCCCCATAGATCCCCCTTTGGAGCAGGGTCCCCATAGATCCCCTTTAGAGAAGGATCCCCATAGACCCCTTTTAGAGAAGGGTCCCCAAAGATCCCCCTTTAGAGAAGGATCCTCATAGAATCTATTGGAACCCTTCTCTAAAAGGGGATCTATGGGGACCCTGCTCCAAAGGGGGATATATGGGGACCCTGCTCCAAAGGGGGTTCTATGGGGACCCTGCTCCAAAGGGGGATCTATGGGGACCCTGCTCCAAAGGGGGATCTATGGGGACCCTGCTCCAAAAGGGGATCTATGGGGACCCTGCTCCAAAAGGGGATCTAAGGGGACCCTGCTCCAAAGGGGGATCTATGGGGACCCTTCTCAAAAGGGGATCTATGGAGACCCCGGGCCTGCTCTAAAGGGGATCTAGGGGAACTGAGTTGTAAAGGGGATCTATGGCATAGATCCCCTTTAAAGCAAGGTTGCCATAGATCCCCCTTTAGAGCAGGCCAGCATCCCCAAAGATTCCCCTTTACTAGGGCAGGTCCCTCCATAGATCCCCCTTTAGGGCAGACCTCATAGAATTCTCAATAGATCCCCATTCCAGGCCAGGGAGGGTCCCCTATATATTCCCCTTTAGAGCAATCAAGGCACTAGGCAGAGTCCCCTATAGATCTCCTTCTCCTTTAATGATCCATTCCGATTTTAAATTCTGGATTAGCTGTAATAGGAGGTTACATACTCACAATGCAGAACGAATGAAGAGTTGACTTATCCACGTCTCTCATGAGAAGCTGGAGCCCGGGTGAGCTGGGGCATGCTGCGCACTGCTGAGACAGGTCATGGCAGGCACAGGCAGCAGGTTAGAGGAGGAAATTGTAAGTTCCTTCCGTTCTTCTCCGAGTCCTCCACTCTGAAGCACTCAGGGCCTGGGGGCGGGGCAACCGATGCGCAAGGCGCAACTTGAGCACTAGTTCACCTGATTGGCTAGGACGCCGGCACAATCCTACTAACCAGCGGGCAGCGGCGTGGGAGGTGGAAGTCAGCTGTGACTGTCACTGACTGTGCCGCCACCACGGACCCTGCAAGGACCAATCACGGACACCAGTGTCCGTGTACAAACACCTTGCCGATCCCTGCAGTGACTACGCTGTTCGTGGTATAGTTAACAGCACTCTCCAAGTACTAAACTGGGGGGGATTTCACCATACCTGTCCCCCCCCCCGCATTATTTCCTGGGGGGGGTGTGTCCCCCCCCGTCCCCCCCCGGTTCCTACGCCCATGGCATGGGGGAACAGATGCTTTCATCATTTTTTAGGACCCTTCTATCTGCTGTTCCCTGAAGTTGGTGTTATTTCTTTTTTTAGGTACAGAGAGTGGAGAAACACAACAATTAAGGGGACATTTCACTGTAATAATATTCTGGGCTTTTTTCCAATGTATTGTGAAAATTTCACTAATATAGACCTCAAGAATCAAGAAATGTAGAAGAGCAACAGGTATTTGGCAAAAGAATTTCTGAATCATTATGTTTATATATAGAATGCCTATGCAAACTCCATACTGCTATGGATTTTATCATTATAATCAAGGCACATAACCTTTAGAGATGTGGAATTGCTATTTAGGAAAACAGAGTACCGTATATACTCGAGTATAAGCCGAGTTTTTCAGCACATTTTTTTGTGCTTATACTCGAGTCAAGAAGAAAAAAAAAGTCCCTGGCCGCTCCAACGTGCTCAAGCTTTAAAAATGGCGCCGCCCGGCGCATACATGTCATTGCGCACGCGCCGCCACCGCTGGGGAGAGGCCGGGAATAGCCGAAAGTATATGAGCGGCGGCGGCGCGTGCGCAATGACGGTCACCCTGCATTCTCCTGTACCATGCCAGTACCCTGCATTCTCCTGTAACATGCCAGCACCCTGCATTCTCCTGTACCATGCCATTACCCTGCATTCTCCTGTACCATGCCAGTACCCTGCATTCTCCTGTACCATGCCACTACCCTGCATTCTCCTGTACCATGCCACTACCCTGCATTCTCCTGTACCATGCCAGCCACCCTGCATTCTCCTGTATCATGCCAGACACCCTGCATTCTCCTGTACCATGCCACTACCCTGCATTCTCCTGTACCATGCCACTACCCTGCACTCTCCTGTACCATGCCATCCACCCTGCACTCTCCTGTACCATGCCATCCACCCTGCATTCTCCTGTACCATGCCAGTCACCCTGCATTCTCCTGTACCATGCCAGTCACCCTGCATTTTCCTGTACCATGCCAGTACCCTGCATTCTCCTGTACCATGCCAGTACCCTGCATTCTCCTGTACCATGCCCGCCGCCCTGCATTCTCACCCTAGGCTTATGCTCGAGTCAATCATTTTTCCCATCTTTTTGTGGTAAAAGTAGGGGCCTCGGCTTATACTCGGGTCGGCTTATACTCGAGTATATACGGTATATATACAGTATCTCACAAAAGTGAGTACACTCCTCACATTTTTGTAAATATTTTATTATATCTTTTCATGTGACAACACTGAATAAATTACTCTTTGCTACAATGTAAAGTAGTGAGTGTACAGCTTGTATAACAGTGTAAATTTGCTGTCCCCTCAAAATAACTCAACACACAGCCATTATTGTCTAAACCACTGGAAACAAAAGTGAATACACCCCTAAATTAAAATGTCCAAATTGGGCCAAATTAGCCATTTTTCCCTCCCTGGTGTCATGTGACTCGTTAGTGTTACAAGGTCTCAGGTGTGAATAGGAAGCAGGTGTGTTAAATTTGGTGTTATCGCTCTCTCTCATACTGGTCACTAGAAGTTCAACATGGCAAAGAACTCTGAGGATTTGAAAAAAGGAATTGTTGCTCTTCATAAAGATGGCCTAGGCTATAAGATGATTGCCAAGCTGAGCTGCAGCATGGTGGCCAAGTCCATACAACAGTTTAACAGGACAGGTTCCACTCAGAACAGGCCTCGCCATAGTTGAACAGAGAAGTTGAGAGCACGTGCTCAGTGTCATATCCAGAGGTTGTCTTTGGAAAATAGACATATGAGTGCTGCCAGCATTGCTGCAAAGGTTGACGAGGTGGGGGGTCAGCCTGTCAATGCTCAGACCATAATGCACACACTGCATCAAATTGGTCTGCATGGCTGTCATCCCAGAAGGAAGCCTCTTCTAAAGATGATGCACAAGAAAGCCCGCAAACAGTTTGCTGAAGACAAGCAGGCTAAGGACATGGATTACTGGAACCATGTCCTGTGGTCTAATGAGACCTAGATAAACTTATTTGGTTCAGATGCTATCAAGTGTGTGTGGCGCCAACCAGGTGAGGAGTTCAAAGACAAGTGTGTCCTGCCTACAGTCAAGCATGGTGGTGCGAGTGTCATGGTCTGGGGCTGCATGAGTGCTGCTGGCACTGGGGAGCTTCAGTTCATTAAGGGAACAATGAATGCCCACATGTACTGTGACATACTGAAGCAGAGCATGATCCCCTCCCTTTGGAGACTGGCCCGCAGGGCAGTATTCCAACATACCAATCCCAAACAGACCTCCAAGACGACCAATGCCCTACTACAGAAGCTGAGGGTAAAGGTGATTGACTGGCCAAGCATTTCTCCAGACCTAAACCCTTTTGTGCATCTGTGGGGCATCTTCAAACGGAAGGTGGAGGAGCGCAAGGTCTCTAACATCCACCAACTCTCTGATGTTGTCATGGAGGAGTGGAAGAGGACTTCATTGGCACCCTATGAAGCTCTGGTGAACTCCATGCCCAAGAAGGTTAAGGCAGTGCTGGGAAATAATGGTGGCCACACAAAATATTGACATTTTGGACCCAATTTGGACATTTTAACTTAGGGGTGTACTCACTTTTGTTGCCAGCGGTTTAGGCATTAATGGCTGTGTGTTGAGGAATTTAGAGGGGACAGCAAATTTACACTGTTATACAAGCTGTACACTCACTACTTTACATTATAGCAAAGTGTCATTTCTTTAGTGTTGTCACATGAAAAGATATAATATAATATTTACAAAAATGTGAAGGGCGTACTCACTTTTGAGAGATACTGTATTTTTAACTGTTTTATTGCACCTAAAATCTGAAAAACAGCTATGCAAAGTCCATAATGAAAATTACATCTCCAGTATAAAGACCACCATAAGCAACCTAGCCAGTTTCTGCCTTCCAGATGTATCTTTGGACATTGATGTCTTTATGTTTGTTTCTCCTAATCTGTGTACCCAATCCATGAGGGTGGACAGATTGGAGGAGGCCTGATATCAAGTCCTAAAATGCATCAGGAAGGCCTAGGCATCCTCTAACTAGGAAATGAAGGGAAACCATTTAATATTTTTTTAATAATCTTCACAATCTTTCAGAATATGTTGTAAAGATATTCATGGGATTCTGCATGCTTACTTTTAGATCTGCGTAATGGAGTTTAATTTATTACATAGACATTAGAAGTTTATTTCCCTATGTGGAAAATTCCAGCCTGAATTATATGAACAGCCAGTGAGGAGTGTCCACTGATCTAACGGTATCCAGAAACATATTGCCAGCTAATATTGTGACATGGTATTTTGAAGATCACTGCCCTCGCTCCATGTTAAAACTGACACTGTGACCGTGTTTTTAGTGCATACACATCTATGCTTGGGCAATACAAGCACAAAAGATTATCACAAAATAACAAAGATAGACCTCTACTGAATAAAATTAGGAGGCTGCAATAACTTACCTCCCTCCAAAAATGTTAGGTTGTCTCAGCCTCTTGGTGTCTCTTCTGCGAGACACTGTCCTGGATTAACTGTTTAAATCAGTCAGAGTTAAAATTCAACTCTAGGTAAAAGTAATTTCTTCCCTTGCACTGGGGCTCTCCTCGTACTGCAAGGGTTAAATGCTTTTTAATGCCTAGGGTACCAGCAGAAAGGACTTTTACTTACTTTATCCCTTTCTCCTACAGAAACCAGGTCTCCCTTCTAACTAATGCTCTTGTTTGTTAGCGGTCTTTTGGCATCCTCACATACAATGCATGGCCAAAAGCTCTGCATTTTACTTGATGATATCAGAGTTCCTGCAACTGCTGGGGCCTGTAGTACCAAGGAATTTGGGAAGTAAAATTCTGTTTCTCCTCTCACCTTCCAGGATGGCAACACATGAGAGATAAGATGCTCCACCCTACAGGAAACACAATCAGTTCACAGGTTTTAAAAAGCCCCACCCTTCCCCTTGTCCCTCAGTATTGATTGCGATTGTCCTACAGCGAAACATTTATTTTTTTTCTCTGACCTGAAGACTGTGTCGGATGGTCCCTCTGTGAGGCAGGTTCAGCTACGCTGGTGAGGCCGCACTCTTTCTGCAAGCCTTCCTATAGGCTTCTCACAGGTTGCCCCAGGATACAGGCAGTTGGTCAGAACTTGGCCCTCCAGAGCCTGGTGCCTGCTTTTCAGCAGTGGTCTCCTCCTATACTCCCTGCATTCGGACAGCATTCGGTCGCCGGACATAGCGGTGGCTTGGAGGAGGAACCAGCGTGCTCCAAGCCTCGCTCTGGAACCGGGAGGTGCAGGAAAGGCGGAGCATGCGCAGTGCGACCCGGAAGAAGGAAGCGAGTACGGAGGAGACGCCGGACCTGCATGGTGGAGGCAAGGCAGACTCTCCAGCCAAAAAGAGCCAGAAAGCTGCCAAAGACATGAAACCTGCCGCAATCCACCTCATGGAGATGGAGGAGGGAAGGTCAGTGCAGGTGGCTGTAGGCAAAAGCAGATCGGAGTCCGGTAAGTGCTGTTTTCCATGTTGGGGCTAATACCAGTGTCAGTCTTAGTCCCTGTTAGTCCCCATGCTCTCCCCATTGGAGGACCTGTAACCAAGTTATTATGAGGCAGGATGAGTGATCTTGGGTTTATCTGCTCTTCTCTTGCAGAATCCCCAGGTGGAACCCAGGAGGCCTCTGATAAACTACCCCCTGTTTCCGCTAGCACTAGCTCCTCTAAGAAGTGTGGTAATTGCTGGGGGGGGGGGGGGAGACTGCCCAGATCCCACACCAAGCCCTTTTGTTACAGGTGTATTCACAAACTGGCTGGTAAGGAGGCCTCAGGGTTGATGAAAGATTTACTTAGGTCTGTGCAGGAGGAAATGCCAGCTACTATCCAGTCCTTCCACACCTCTGTAGCTTCCCCCCAGGTAACAGAGCCAGGTGAGCTAACCCCTAAGGAGGGCCCTTCTTCATAGGAGAGTTTACTTTCCAAGGCAGGCCCATCTGCTTTTCTGCCTGGTTCACAGACCCCCCCCCCCCCCCACCTGCTCAAACAAGGGAAAAGGAAGACCTAGGGAATGCAGAAAGTCAGGCTACGTCTCAGCTTAGCTCTGGGGAGGAGGTTGATGTGGACACAGATAGTGAGGCAGAGGAGACCAAATTGAATTGTGGTTACTTCACTAGCCAAGCGCCCTAACAGTTAGAATTACACCCCTGCGGACACACTTAACCCCTTGATCACCAATAAAGCTCCTTCCCTGCCAGTGTCATTTTTACAGTAACAGTGCATATTTATAGCACTGATTACTGTAGTAATGTCACTGGTACCCCCAAAAGTGTCAAAAATGTCAGTCAGGGGTGCAATCTGTCCGCCGCAATGTCGCAGCCCCGCAAAAAAAAAAAAAATCGCAGATCGCCGCCATTACTAGTTAAAAAGAAAGACAAATCTTTCCCGTAATTAGTAAACGCAATAACTTTTGTGCAAACCAATCAAAATACGCTTATTGCTTTTTTCTTTTTAAATAAAAATATGTAGCAGAAAACAAATCGGCCTAAAATGTTAAAAAATTTTGATTTTTACATTTTTTTTGGAGAATTTCATATAAAAAAATTTGAAAAATATTGTTATTTTTTCAAAATTGTCGCTTTTTTTTGTTTATAGCGCAAAAAATAAAAATGGCACAGGTGATCAAATACCACCAAAAGAAAGCTCTGTTTGTGGGGAAAAAAGGACGTCAATTTTATTCGGGTACAGTGTCGCACGTCCACGCAATTGTCCGTTAAAGTCATGCAGTGCCGAATCACAAAATAGGGCCTGGTCTCTGAGCAGCCAAATCTTCCGGGGCTGAAGTGGTTAAACATAAACTGGGCCAGTAAATCAGCTGCCAACCACTCAATACCCCAGGCAGTCAGCCACACTGCAGACAACACAGGTACTCCTAATTAACCACCTCAATACTGGGCACTTTCACCCACTTCCTTCCCAGACCAATTTTCAGCTTTCAGTGCTCTCACAATTTGAATGACAATTTCTCAGTCATGCTACACTGTACCCAAATTAAATTTTTATAATTTTGTTCACACAAATAGAGCTTTCTTTTGGTGGTATTTATTCACCACTGGGTTTTTTATTTTTTTGCGATAAGCGAAAAAAGAGCGAACATTTAAAAAATATATATATATATATATATATATATATATATACACAATTGTCAGTTAAAATAACGTTGAGCTGAATCGCAAAAAATGGCCTAGTCATTAAGGGGGAAAATCTTCTGGTCCAGAAGTGGTTAACAAGTTATTTCTTACACATGGCATAGATAAACTAGCAATTACACCCCAAAATACATTATGCTACTCCTCCCTGAGTATGGCGATACCACATGTGTGAGACTTTTACACAGCCTGGCCACATACAGGGGCCCAATATCCAAGTAGCACCGTCAGGCGTTCTAAAAGTATAAATTACACTTTTCATTTCCTGAGTACCTATCACATTTTTGAAGGCCCTGGAGCACCAGGACAATGGAATTACCAACAAAATTACCCCATTTTGTAAAGAAAATACCCCAATGTATATTCTGCGAGGCATAATGAGTCTTTTGAACTTGTCATTATATTTCACAAGTTTTTGGAAAATGTGGAAAAAATTAAAACTTTTTTTTTTTTTACACAAAATTGTCAATTTATAAGATATTTCTAACACATTGCATGTACATAGCAAAAATGACATCCCAAAATACATTTTGCTACTCGTCCTGAGTATGGCGATACAATATGTGTGGGACTTTTCCACAGCTTGGCCACATGCAGAGGCCCAACATTCAAGTAGCACCGTCAGGTGTTCTAAAGGCATAAATTACACATTTCATTTCCTGAGTACTTATTACATTTTTGAAGGCCCTGGAGCACCAGGACAATAGAATTACCCACAAAATGACCCCATTTTCGAAAGTTAACACCCCTCAACGTATATTCTATGAGGCATAATGGGTCTTTTGAACATGTTATTTTCTTCCACAAGTTTTTGGAAAATGTGAAAAAAAATGAAAACGTGTTTTTTAACACAAAGTTGTCATTTTTTAAAAATATTTCTAACACATAGCATGTACAAACAAAGAATGACACCCTAAAACACATTATACTACTCCTCCTGAGTATGGCAATACCACATGTGTGAGACTTTTCCACAGACTGGCCACATACATAGTCCCAACATGCAAGTAGCACCTTCAGGCGTCTAACACATAGCAGGTACATACCAAGAATTACACCCCAAAATACATTCTGCTGAGCAAAGGGTAAAAAATGTAAAGATTACCTGTGGTTTTTAGCAGGCAGTAATACTTTCTCAGCACAGGAAAAGCATAGGTCCAGACAGCCAATGGAAATGTCCAAAAATTGCCCAGCCAGCAGGCAGACATATGCCAAAGTATTGGTCCTGGCAGTAGTTCAGGTAGCAGGCATAGGCATGGCCAGTTCAGGTAGCAGGCATAGGCATGGCCAGTTCAGGTGGAAGGCAGAGGCATGGCTAGTTCAGGTGGAGGGCAGAGGCATGGCTAGTTCAGGTGGAAGGCAGAGGCATGGCTAGTTCAGGTGGAAGGCAGAGGCATGGCTAGTTCAGGTGGCAGGCAGAGGCATGGCCAGTTCAAGTGGCATACAGAGACATATCCAGTTTAAGTGGCATGCAGAGGCATGGCCAGTTCAGGTGGCAGCAGGCAGCACTAAAGGGTTAGTGCCTTGGTCAGGTAAGACCTGAGGACAGGGGTAGAGGCTTCTCCCACCCAAATCTCTTTGAAGCCTCCAGATCCTGATCTGAGAAAACCCAGAGAAAAAACCTCCACTGGTAAATTCTATTCTGGAGCCCCTCCTGTGCTGTCTTGAATCACAATATTACAGTGGCAGGGCAAACGTTTAGCTCGAGAGGCAGGCAAAAAACATAGTAATTTAACAGGCCGAGGTCAATTCATGTGTAAGGCAGAAACATGGTTGGCAGAGGCATAGTCGATAGGGGACACAGGCACACCGGGATCGGCTGCGCGATCTCCCGCCTTCTGAAGGACGTTCCCGAACATCCACTCAGAAGGAGGAAGCTCCCACCTGCCCATTTATATGCATTGGCCGTGTGGAAGGAGGTTAAGGGATAAAATGAAGATGTCCATAGAAAATAGAGGACCGTCAAACCTGCAGGTACAATTGTACCACATCAGATCAGATACTGGCTTTGCTCGGCTGATAGATAAATGGAAATGTTTAGCTTGGCCAATCATTCTTAGTATAGAATAAAGGGTGGTGGTAGAGGTACCCACAGACATATCAAATAGCAACATATTAGGGAAAAAATAACATTGGTCAATCATGTGTTCAAACTAGTCCATATCTTTCCACCCATAAAATTAAAAACTGGAATGGGCATATCATCTTAAATCCAAGGATATTTAAACATACACCATTATGTACAGATATTAGAATGTAAATCAGATTTAATGTATGGAGAATACTGTGAAATGCACATCTGTTTAGTTACAGTGGCTTGGCTGCCTGCGTTTCTTTTTTCACTTTTGAACTCATTCTGTTTACCAAAGCATGTTTGTGTTCACATTAAACACATTTACACTAAAATTTAAATTGAAGAAACAAAAAAAAATATGGTGTAGTAAGGCAACCAGTATGGCATCAGAAGAATAAATCATTTTATCGAATACGATCATCTTCCTCTTTATTTGCAGGTCACTAGTTTGTTTTTTCTCCAAAATGTTGATTTTTTTTTTCTTTGCTCAGCCTTCAAAAACCACTACACCATTTTACTAATTCATCAGCCCCTAGATCACAGCCTCATAAATGCCTGAAAAAACAGTGGACAATATTGGTCAGAAAATAAAGAAACCACACAATTCCACACCAAGTTCAGTTGACAACTTCTCAAAATTCTAATTCCTCAACATTTTTAAATCTACAGTAGTTGCCAACTTTCACAAATGTAGCATCCTTTCTAAAGCAAGTCTTCTCTTTAAATATAAGAGCTGTATAAAAAAAGAGCACAAAAAATATTCACATTCTATTAATATAAATAACAGAAAAACACATAAACAAACACTGTAATGAGACATTTTAATGTGGTTTTAACCTCACTTTAACCTTTTGTTTGACCAGGGCCTATCCTAGGGTAACAGACGCCTGGGTGCAGAAATATTTATTGCGCCCCACGTGGGCGTGGTCATCTTACTAACTCCTCAACATTTCCTAATGTGACCTGGAGGGGGGTCTCTCCAAGGAACACAGAGAGGGCCTCTGTTGGAGAGTCTGTTAGAAAGAGCCCCCACCAGGCCCCATTAGAGACTACAATGGGGTCGTATCATGGGACCTGGAGGGGGGTCTCTCGAACAGAGGTCATCTCTGTGTGCATTTTAAAGTCTATGTTAGAAAGACCCCCCCACCAGGCCCCATTAGAGACTACAACGGAGTCTAATGGGACCTGGAGGGGGTTTATCTTACAGAGGCCCTCTCTGTGCCTATTGGAGTGTCTCTGATAGAAAGAGTCCCCCCCAGCCCTCATGAGAGACTACATTAGAGTGTCACTGAACAATAGAAAAATAAACTATATTATATTAATTAATAGCACTTTAAAGCCCAGGCCCAAGACTAGAAGACTTCACTTACCTTAAATAATGGGTACTGGGGCTGGCTGCTGGTCCTGAGGCCTGGCTTCTGGGACTGGGTCCTGGCTTCTGGGGCTTTGCTGCATGTCCTAAGGTCTGCCTGCTGGGGCTGGCCTGCTAGTCCTGGGGTCTGGCTGCTGGTCCTCCTGATTCCTGGCTGCTGGTCCTGATTCCCGGCTGCTGGTCCTGGTTTTTGGGGCTGGGCTGCTGGTCCTGTATTCCGGCTGCTGGTCCTGGGGTCTTGCAGCTGGGGTCTTGGGGCTGGCTTCTGGTCCTGATTCTTGGCTGCTGGTCCTGGGGTCTGGCTGCTGGGGCCTTGGGGCTGGCTGCTGGTCCTGATTCTTAGCTGCTGGTCCTTATTCCTGGCTGCTGGTCCTGGGGCTGGGCTGCTGGTCCTGGGGTCTGGCTACTGAGGCCTGGCTGGCCCTCTTTGCTGCTGGCGCTTTGAGAGGGGAAAGGGCAAACAGAGCGGATCCTTCCATGGACTGTTTGCCCTAAAGTAAAGGGCCCTTATTATATTTGAGGGGTGATAAGTCTGGCAGTACAGTGTCATATATGATTTATGATGTATCTGGGGAAGCAGTGTCATATATGGGGGGGTGATAAGTATGGGGTGCAGGGAACACAGTATTATACAATGGAGTGCACCCACCCAGGATCAGTCCTGATGAGTTAACACAGGGCCGATCCTGGGAAGGTGCCGCGTGAGAGGGGCGCACTTACATTAAGCAGCACACTGCCTCTCTGGCCGGGGATTTGAGATTTGGCAGCACGTGCGCTCTTTGCTCTTGGGCTCGGGAAGGCTTCAAGGTGTATGACTGCAGCGATTGGCACCTACACACAATGGGCATGTCAGCAGGAGCGGCTGGGGTTTTCCGGAGCTGCATAGTGAGAGGATAAGGCAAGTCTCACAATACTTTTGCTGCAGCCAGCAGAGTGAGCAATGTGTGAGCCCACTGAAGGAAGCAGCATTTGCTCCATTTTGTGTTGTGCTTGCTTGTTTCCTGTTAATTACAAATAAATGCAGAGTGCTGATTTTGAAGAGGGTAGCTGTTACAACTTTATGTAACAAACAAAAGCAGTCCAAACATCCCCCCAGGCTCATCTGCAGCACAGCTACCCTGCCACCCAGCAACTCAGTGTAATCAGAGGGTACAATTGTTTTTACTTGTTTTCCAACAATACTTACAGTGATTCAAATTTAGGTCTCCTTTCACACGGGCGGTGCACCCGACGGAATCCGTTCTGCTCAGCGGGGGATCGATCCGCCGATCCCCACTGAGCAGGCGGATGACAGCTCCGTCTCCGCTCTGAATGCAGAGACGGAGCTGTCAGATCCTCGCTCTCCTCTATGGGAGATCGGATGAGAACGGACCGCCTGTCTATCCGATCCGATCATCCAGACGGATTGAAAATAGGGTTTACATCCGTCTGGATTTCACAGACAGGATCAGATCGGATAGCAGCTGGTGTCAGCGGAGAGGTCTTTGCTGACATCTGTCGCTCCATAGGGCTGCATGGAGCATCCGATCCAATCCGTCTGAAAAACTGACAGGCGGATTGGATCGGAAAGCCCGTGTGAAAGGGGCATTAGTATCTTTCTTAGGTTTCTAGAACTTTGATCTTTATGAAAATACTACATAAAGGGAATTAAAAAGGGTTCAAATGTAATAACAATAGTTATAAAACATAAAACTCTAGGACCCTTTGAGGAGAGGGGCCAACGTAATTAGTTAGTGTATGTCACCCCAACATTTCATATTTCTGATGTGTCTGTGTTACCATGTACTTGTACGAAAAAGTATTGTTCTCTTTTGAGTGGTTTCTTTGTTGGAAATTAAAAAAAACATTTTAACCACTTCGGTACTGGGCACTTTCACCCTATTCCTGCCCAGGCCATTTTTCAGCTTTCATTGCTGTAGCACTTTGAATGACAGTTGTACCGTCATGCAACACTGTACCTGTAACGGATCAACCAGCACCCCGACCCGGTACCTCCGTTGTCAGATGCTCCTAGCACTCCACCAGACACCGTACCCACTTCAGACCCCACAAACCGCTGCAGCTTGGTTAGGGTCTCGCAATCTCCTACCCACCCTGTACCTACGACAAGGCTCCAGGTTACAGTGGGTGAACCTACTTTCCCCAGAGAGTGCAGCACAAACAAGCTCTTGCACAAGCTCTTACAAGAGCTTAGTGATTCTCTAAGGGAGTATGGAAGACCATAGCAATCCCTTGTAGCATATCCCCCCCAATAAGAGACAGAACTCTAGATTGAGGGTGAACTAACTCTAGAACAACTTTATTGAATAAGACTTATATACAGTTTTCACCCACAAGGTTACCACTAGAGATGTCGTGAACCTAAAATTTGCCATTCGCAAACGGCGAACGCGAACCTCCGCAAATGTTCGCGAACGGGGCGAACCGCCATAGACTTCAATAGGCAAGTGAATTTTAAAACCCACAGGGACTCGTTCTGGCCACAATAGTGATGGAAAAGTTGTTTCAAGGGGACTAACACCTGGACTGTGGCATGCCGGAGGGGGATCCATGGCAAAACTCCCATGGTAAATTACGTAGTTGACGCAGAGTCAGGTTTTAATCCATAAAGGGCATAAATCACCTAACATTCCTAAATTGTTTGGAATAACGTGCTTTAAAACATCCAGTGTGTGTATACGATCAGGTATGATGTTGTATCAATCAGGTAGTGTAAGGGTTACGCCCGCTTCACAGTGACAGACCAAACTCCCCGTTTAACGCACCGCAAACAACCGCAAACAGTCCATTTGCAGTGGGTACAGTACAGTCTGTGGACCTGACACTCACTGGCAGGCAACTATAAAAAAATATATATTTTTTTTAATTTGCAAGGTGCTGTGCCACCGTATATATGAGTGGTGGGCACTGCAGTGGGCACAGTACACTCTGTGGACCTGACACTCACTGGCAGCCGGCAGGCAACTGCAATTATGACAGAGGAAAAAAAATATATTTTTTAAACTGCAAGGTACTGTGCCACCCGATATGAGTGTGGTGTGCACACAGTACAGTCTGTTGTGGGTCTGTGGCCTCTCACACGGCGGGCAGGCAACTGCACAATAGATATAGATATATATAGATATAGGAGGAGTGGACCAAGAACAGTATCTAACAACTGTCCCTTTTAACAGCAGCAGCAGCACTCTCCCTGCTCTCACTAACACACTTCTTCAGAATGATCTAAGATGGATGCTGCCCTTGCTTTTTTATAGGAGGTGGGAGGGTGTGGGAGGGAGGGTATGCTGATTGGCTGGAATGTGTCTGCTGACTGTGAGGTACAGGGTCAAAGTTTGCCTCAATGATGAAGTATAGGGGCGGACCGAACATTGCATATGTTCGCCCGCAGCAGCGGACGCGAACAAGCGATGTTCGCCGGGAACTGTTCGCCGGCGAATAGTTCGGGACATCGCTAGTTACCACCCAGGTGGACCTTGTTGAAGACTGGACGAACATTCACCATCCAATAGGAACAGAGTTTTACACCCTCATACAGTGTACAGAAAAATATACAATGTGGGACAATTCCCCCTCCCCCTTAGCATCCAATCCACATATCTTTATACATCCCATAATACGTTTCTCTTAAGGCAGACGGACAGAACAATGGGAGGTCATTAACACTTAACAATGAGACAGGGCAATCCACATTCCCTCCCAATACACAAACAAAAGGAAAACCTTTCTGACATTGAAAGATATGTAATATACACAGCATTTAGGAATTACAGATTTCATGGTAAATGGGAATAAATCTGAATATTTCTATATGGAGATATTGTTGACAAATTGTAATGTTCCGGTACCTTTGGTACCCTAAATTACTCTTTTCACAAGTGTATGCGCCCCACCATTCTCTTTTGGAAAGGTGCGCATACACCTTTAAGACTGAAGCTGTCATCACTCAGCGCCGGACTAGATGGCTATTTAAATCGCCGGTTCTCACTCACATGTGTTCGTTCAAACACCCTTACCTGGATGCTAACTTGGCTTGAAGCTTTCGTGCTTGCAAGCATACCTCGCTGACGGAACCTCGCTGCGCTGATCCCTGCATCCCGCTTCCGGGTTCATCCGCTCCTCCTGAACCAACCTTCGGCTGTATTGCTATTAGTGCTAAGTACCCCGCAGGGGAACCCTCTATAAACTTATACTAAGCTTACACTATCTAGCTCTGCATAGTAAAGACTATTTATCACATCTGCATATCTAGATTTCTAGCTCTTAAGACTACTGCTACTTATTCCTGCACTGGGTTGATCTCTCTTGTATGTCCACCTGCTACTCTGTCATCTGCTACCATACATGATTGCTAAACCTACCTGCATCCATCTGCTACTGTCTTACCTTCAAGTGTCTGTCACATACCACCTCCACTCAACCTGTCTCTTAAATCTTCATCACTGTGTTACTACATACATAAAGTCACTCTAGGAACCAGCTTGTTGAGTGTGTGTATTTACTAGCTGAATTAAGACCTTCCACACATGATGAGTCATTGAGGTTGGGAATGGTATCTCAGCATCTCTCTTACATGACTACTGAAGTGGAATATTTCTGCAGCTGAAAATCCACACCATACATGAAACGCAGGAGCGTTACACAAATATGAAGCAATCCAAACCATTACTTATCTGTCTTTAAATTCCAGTGACGGTGAATACTGTCACAGTACCCAAATGACATTTTTATCTTTTTTTTTTTTTTTTTAGACAGATAGAGCTTTCTTTTGGTGGTATTTAATCATCATTGGGTTTTTTATTTTTTGTTAAACAAAAAAAGACCATACATGTTGAAAAAAAAAATGTTTCTTTTCTGTGTTAATTTTGCAAATAAGTAATCTTTCTTCTTCACTGATGTACACTGATAAAGCTGCACTGCTGTGCACTGATAAGGTGGCATTGATGGGCACTGATGAGGCAGCACTCATAAGTTGCACTGATGAGGCAGCACTTATGGACACTAATAGGCAGCACTGATGGACACCAATAGGTGGCATTGATGGGCACTGATAGGGGGCACTAATGGGCAATGATGGACAACACTAAAAGCTATAGCTACTGTGATAATCGTAAGTGAATCCAGCCGAGATTTGAATCCTGTACTGCCGGCCTTAAAGTGGATCTAAAAGCAGAAGGTTTTTTTACCTTAATTTAATCTATGCTTTAAGATAAAAAAAACCTTCTGTGTGCAGCAGCCCCCCCTAATACTTACCTGAGCCCCATCGCCATCCAGAAATGTGCACCAGAACCTCAGCACTCCGGGGACTCTCCCTCCTCATTGGCTTAAACAACAGCAGGCACCATTTGCTCCTGCTGCTGTCAATCACAGACAGTGAGCCAAAGAGGAGAGAGATGGGGCAGGGCCGAGCCGTGGCTCTGTGTGTGAATAGACACGCAGACTCTCAACAGCTCAGCTGCTTGCTCTGGGGCACTCGGCAGGCAGGAGGGGCCAGGAGTGCCGGTGGGGGTCCTGAGAAGAGGCGGATCGGGGCTGCTTTGTGCAAAACCACTGTACAGAGCAGGTAATTGTGACATGTTAGTTATTTATTTATTTATTTTTGTAAAGCCAGGCCTTTAATATCACTTTAAAATCTTTTGTGTGAGACACATCTCGTATAACTCCCTTTCTCCCCCCTCACTAAAACAACCAGTTCAGCAGATCAAGCTGAACAAAAAGCCTCAGACATCTCATTAAACCCTGTTAAAAACTGCTTTATCATAAGATTTCCAGTAAAGGATCAAACAGATTCTATAGTATCCTGACTAGAGTTTGGGGTCATACATTTCCAGAGCTGGAGTTTGCTAATAACTATTGAAAAATAGTTGTTAACCACTTGCCGACTGCCGCACGACTATTTACGTCCGCAGTCAGCCTCTCACAGGCAGAGCGACGTAGGGCTACGTCGCTAGCCTGTAAGGGTCTAGGGACCGAGCGTGCGCCGCCGGAGGCGCGCTCCCGCGCGGTCAGGGACCCCCCCCCCCCGCGTGTGACCGGCCGACCCGATGTCTGCCGGTCACTTGCGATCGTCCATGTATGAATGGTGATCATACGGTTCTACTATGTAGGACTGTTGATCACTGTTCATACACCTCAAGCCACAGCCAATCACAGTTAGAATCATGCCCCTAGGGACACACATAACCCCTCCCTCTCAAAAAAAGTTAACCCCTTCACCGCCAGTGTCATTTTACAGTAACAGTGCATATGTATAGCACTGATTACTGCAGTAATGTCACTGGTAACCCCAAAAGTGTCAAAAATGTCAGTTAAGGGTCCGATCTGTCTGCCGCAATGTCGCAGTACCGCAAAAAAAATCGCAGATTGCCGCCATTACGCGTTTAAAAAAAAAAACAACAAAAAATGACAAAAATCTTTCCCTTAGTTAGTAAACGCAATAACTCTTGCGAAAACCAATCCAAATACGCTTTTTGAAATTTTTTTTTTACCAAACATATGTAGCAGAAAACAAATTGGCCTAAAATGTTAAAAAATTTTGATTTTTACATTTTTTGGGGGGGGGGGGGGGGAATGTCATATAAAAAAATGTGAAAAATATTGTTATTTTTGCAAAATTGGCGCTCGTTTTTTGTTTATAGCGCAAAAAGTAAAAATCGCACAGGTGATCAAATGCCACCAAAAGAAAGCTCTGTTTGTGGGGAAAAAAGGACGTCAAATTCGTTTGGGTACAGCGTCGCACTACCGCGCAATTGTCCATTAAAGTCACGCAGTGCCGAATCGCAAAATAGGCCCTGGTCAGGAAGGGGGTAAAATCTTCTGGGGCTTAAGTGGTTAAAACAATAATTTTTTTAGAGTCTGTGTTTTTTTTCTTTGCATGTGGCTAATTAGAGGTTGTAAAACCCATTAAGAGGATGTCTTTTAAGCTGGCCATACAATCTACCAATCGACTTCTGTTCAACTGAGTAGTTGGGGAATTTCCACTCGATCAACGCTGCAGGCTATAGACTGCAGTGCTGATCTGTAAATTCTGATGACAGGAAAGTCTTCCCACTGTCAGAATACAATGAAACAGCAGGGAGGATTGCCTCATTCATCTCATATGTTTGAAGGGGGGAACTGGGCCATATATTTTTGTTCAACACGCTAGTTGAAAAAAAAAAAAACATATTTTATATCTAGGGCCAGCTTTAACTGCCTTTACCCCTGCCTATATATACCCCTATACAGAAGTTCAGATGTTATGCCTGCCTCCAAAGATGCCCAAAAAATGCCCAAAAAACGCCTGCAACAAAAATGCCCAGGTGTGTTGTTGCAGGCGTTTTTTTGGGCATTTTTTAGGCGTTTTCGGAGGCAGGCATAACATCTGAACTTCTGTATAGGGGTATATATACACACACACATATATGTATATATACACATACACACATATAGGTGTGATAGGAGCGGAGCCCTATGCCTGCAAATAATTCCATTAGCGCAGGCATAGGGTTCTGCTACTTTCACACCTATATGTGTGTATGTGTATATATAGGGGAATATGTGAAAGTGCGCTGATAATTATTAACGTGTAAAGCTGCAACCAAGAAGCTGTGCCTAGCAAATTGATATGTGAAAAATGGGTTGGTGCGCTAAACAAAATGTGTGGGACAACAAATATGTTGATATACACTACATAAAAGTGTGTGAAATGTGAAAAAAATCAAAATAAACAATTCCAAACAGCTGAAGAAACCAAAATGTCCAAAACTGTGATTCACAACAAAATCAAAGTCCATCAGGTGATAACAAATGAATTGAAGTATCTTGACATGTGGATGCTTGAAATATTCAAAGGAAGGTGATGTTGAAGTGATAAAGGATCCCACCACCAGCTGACAATCCTGCTTACCAGATAGATATATTTCTCAGGCATTAACTCTATGCAATGGCATGCACAGTTCACCCTGGTGTGACACACAATGGAGCCTCTTACCAGATGTCTCTAATAACTTGCGTATCTGAGATAATTCCCCTGGTTAAATTGGATAATGATGTTGGTATCCTCCTAAGTGTTCCCCAGACTATCAGTTAATTCACTCTTCCAATGATATAGCTCAGCTTGTAGCTCCAGTGCATACCATGTAATGAAACAAATGAACCGCCCGTAGTGTATTATCCTTGGTTTATTAGGAAAACATAGGCAAATGTACTTACAGGAAACAGGTCTTGATATTGGCATGTAAATGTGTAGCCTTTCAGTATCCTGTGTCCGGCTGCAGCACAGACACCTCGGATGACGTGGGTGGCAGGCGCGACACGCCTCCTCTCCAACGCGTTTCCTCTGAAAGGACTTCTACTGGGATATCTGGTAAGCAGGATTGTTATATACTGGGGGGCGTATTCACTACTGATTGGCCTCAGGACCCCCTTGTCACTCCAATCACATTCCTAGCATCCTCCTGCCCCCTCAATTGGCTTTTACTGATAGTTCTGGTCCAATCACAGGCTTTTAAAGCCCAGTTCCTGTCCCATTGCATTTTGGTCGGTTCTGGTTGCCGAATTCCGAACTTTTTCCGCAAAAAGTTTGGAATTCGGCCGAATTTCGAACAGTCAATGTTCGGGTCGAACCGATGGTCGACCCGAACCGTTTGATCATCCCTACTCATGACCATAATGAGGATGGTATTGACACAGCCCCAAATGATCCACTATGGCTCAAAAGTGGTATGGTCCAGAAATATTTAGATGGAACAAGGGTGGATAAAGCACCTGTACCAGATGCATCCACCCATGCATCCTTCAAAGCCTTTGTTTCTAATTTTTAGGGACTCGTTAGGGACTTGAATAGTACCACTGGATTGGCGTAGGGCCAATGTGGGGCCTATATTTAAAAAGGGATCAAAGTCTTTGCCAAGAAACTATAGACCTGTTAGTTTAACTTCTATTGTTGGGAAGATAATGGAGAGTTTAACCACTTTACGACCGGCTCACGAGGATTTACTGCGGGACTCTGCTGCTTACAGGCAAAGCGACGTAGACCTACGTCGCTTGCCCACGAGCCTGTAGGGGGCTAGCGTGCGCCGCAGGCGGTGCGCTCCCACCCCTGCTCGTTCCCTGGGGAGCCAGCGCATGTGACAAATGGCTCCAATGGCGGCCGGCCACTCGTGATCTCCCGCAGGAGAGGGAGAAAGACAGACGGCTGATGTAAACACGGCCGTCTGTCATTCTCCCTGAAGTAAGCACAGAGGCTATGTGATCCTGCTATATAGGATCGCATGTTTATGTGATTACTTCACTAGCCACGCCCCCTGAAAGTTATAATCACGCCCCTAGGGACTCACTTAACCCCTTGATCACCAATAAAGTTAACCCCTTCTCTGCCAGTGTCATTTTTACAGTAACAGTGCATATTTATAGCACTGATTACTGTAGTAATGTCACTGGTACCCCCAAAAGTGTCAAAAATGTCAGTCAGGGGTCCGATTTGTCTGCTGCAATGTCGCAGTCCTGCAAAAAAAAATGCAGATCGCCACCAACACTAGTTAAAAAAAACAATAAAATGACATAAATCTTTCCCATAGTTAGTAAACGCAATAACTTTTGTGCAAACCATTTAAAATACGCTTATTGCGATTTTTTTTTTTTTTTTTACCAAAAATATGTAGCAGAAAACAAATTGGCCTAAAATGTTAAAAAATTTTGATTTTTTAAATTTTTTTTTTGAGAATTTCACATAAAAAAAATGTGAAAAATATTGTTATTTTTTTGTTTATGGCACAAAAAATAAAAATAGCACAGGTGATCAAATACCACCAAAAGAAAGCTCTGTTTGTGGGAAAAAAAGGACGTCAATTAAATTTGGGTACAGCATTGCACGACCGCGCAATTGTCCGTTAAAGTCACGCAGTGCTGAATCGCAAAATAGGGCCTGGTCTTTGAGCAGCCAAATCTTCCGGGGCTAAAGTGGTTAATAAAAGACCACATAGATGAGTTCTTGCTGGAAAAAAATATTTTAACAGACAGCATGGATTCATGAAAGACAGAAGTTGTCAAACAAACCTGATTTCTTTTTATGAGGAGGTAATTAAAACCTTGGACAGAGGGGTGGCTGTGGACATAGTATACTTGGATTTTGCAAAAGCGTTTGACACAGTTCCCCACACACGGCTAATGTGTAAGGTAAAGTCTACAGGCTTGGAAAGATCAGTTTGTAAATGGATAGAAAATTTGCTAAAAGATAGAATTCAGAGAGAAGTGGTTAATGATTCTTACTCTGAATGGTCTAAGGTTATCAGTGGTGTACCCCAAGGTTCAGTGTTGGGACCCTTACTTTTTAATACCTTTTATAAATGATAAAGGGTCTGGGATTAAAAGTACCATTTCAGTCTTTACAGATGACACCAAGTTTTGCAGTGGAATAACTTCCTTACAGGATGTCTCCAACTTACAAGCTGACCTCAATGCACTGTTTCATTGGGCAACTATGTGGCAAATGAGGTTTAATGTTGATAAATGTAAAGTTATACATTTGGGGGCTAAGAATATGCATGCATCATAAATACTAGGGGGAGTAGAACTGGGGGAATCCATAGCGGAGAAGGATCTGGGTGTTCTGGTAGATCATAACCTTAATAATAGCATGCAATGCCAAGCTGCGTTTTCCAAAGCAAGCAAAGTCCTTTCTTGTATTAACAGAGGCATGGACTCCAGAGAGAGCGATATCCTTTTGCCCCCATACAAATCATTAGTAAAACCTAATCTGGAATATGCAGTTCAGTTTTGGGCACCAGTTCTCAAAAAAGATATCGGGGAACTGGAGAAAGTGCAGAGAAGGGCAACCAAACTGATAAGAGGCATGGAGGAGCTCAGCTATGAGAAAAGATTAGAGGAACTGAATTTATTCTCTCTTGAGAAGAGGAGATTAAGGGGGATATGATCAACATACATAAGGGGTCCATATAGTGAACTTGGTTTTGAGTTATTCATTTTAAGGTCAACGCAGAGGACAAGGGGGCACTCTTTACATCTAGAGGAAAACAGATTTAGTCTCCAAATACGGAAAGGTTTCTTCACCGTAAAAGCTGTGAAAATGTGGAATAGACTACCTCCAGATGTGGTTCTGGCTAGCTCACTAGATTGCTTAAAAAAGGCCTGGATTCTTTCCTGGGTGTACATAATATAAATGGGTACTAATATTTATAGGTGCAGTTAATCCAAGGAATACCAGATTGCCTCTCGGGGGATCAGGAAGGAATTTTTTTTCCCCTGCTGTAGCAAATTGGACCATGCTTTGCTGGGGTTTTTTCACCTTCCTCTGGATCAACTGCGGGTATAGGATTTTGTTAATGGGATTGTATGGTTGGGTTTTCTTTACTGTTTTTTATTGGTAGAGCAAGATGGACTTGTGTCTTTTTTCAACCAGACTAACTATGTAACTATGTAATATATAAGAAAATACTCATCACATGATACCAAACACCCCTATATTATGTAGGAAGCTGATGGACACATTCCCTCTTTTGAGAAAGCCCTACATAAAAGTCATATCATGTCTGTCAAATCATGATTTTGTTCTGTGCAACAACACGTTGGTGATTGGACTGTAAAATACAGTCAACTAGAAATATTATTGCAGTTAAAAAAACTATGATGGAGGGATTGTCCATGGAACTATCACAAAACAATTCATCCTCTTCGGCACATTTCTCAGAACCTTTTTTATTGTCTTTTCTGTAATCACCCTTCTCAGGGACCAAAAAAAGATTGGGTACATCTGCAGCTCATGAGCTTTCAGTCTTTCATTGAAACTTTGAACGAATGCTGAGAGTCATCACTAAAGCCTATTACACACTGCAAGTTTTTTTTTGGTTGAACTCTATCTTAGTAAAGCGATCCCCCCTTCTGAGCTATTGTGTTCTGACAGGGGGGAAATCACTCCTAGTGTAGTAAATCGTAAATCTTGAATACAAAAGGAAGGTACACCCATGTTTGTCACCGTCAAAAGGGGTATCTTCCTTTTGTGTTCACAATTTTTGTTTGAACACTGTTTACATTTGCCGACACGACTTACACATGCGTTTGCTTCTGTGCGCAAGCACAAAGGAATTGGGGGCTTTCATTTTTTTTTTTGTATTTACCCATTTTTTTTTTTACACTGCCCCTTTACAATTTTTTTTTCATCACTTTTATTGCTGTTACAAGAAATGTAAGTATCCCTTGTGACCGCAATAGTCAGGTTTTGTTTTGGCAGGATCTGGGGCCTTTAAGACCTCAAATCCCTCCTTTGCACTTTAAAGCATTCAAAACACCAAGTTTGGCTGTTTTGAATACTGCCATTTTTTTTTTTAAATCTTGCGTCTTTAAGGCTTCAGTAAACCAGTAGTGATGTCATGACATTGCTTCCGGGTTACTATATCTAAGACCTGATCAAAGCCCATTCCGGTTTTGTGCGGGTCTCCAGCCAGCCGGCAGATGTGCTGGCTGGTCACTCGGGCCTCCTGGTGGGGTGGGATGGTAGAGCCTGTGAAAAAAGCCTGTGAAACCCCCCCACCCCCCTCCCGCTGCTTGTAATAACAGCTGATTAGCCGCATCTGCTATTACAAAAAAGTAGGCCATCAGCTCTAAAAAAAAAAATGGTATCGGGGAGATGCCTGCAGGCATCACCCCAGTACAGCCGAAGGCTGCATATTTGCATTACGTCAGAGTGAAGGGGTTATAGCGGTAATATATTGCAGCTTATCAATCATTAGATGTGGTCGCTGCATTTGTTTTTTTTTTTAGGCTTTTTCACACGTTTTCACCTGGCGATGTGGCCCGTAACACACCTCCTGTATTAGAGTGCCCCCACTCTAGATGAAGGAGCAACAGAGACACCATTGGACAGCAAAATTGTCAGTCTAGGGAAAGGGATCCTTTTGGGATAAAGAGTTTACATAAATAGTTTACATCATACATCCCAAGTTTCCCGCGATGTGCGGGAGTCTCCCGTATGTGGGCTACGGCTCCCTGATACCCGCAAGTGCTATGAGATATCCCGGCTCCGGGCTGTCAGCTGTCAGAACAGAGCCGATGCTTCCTGTATAGTTCCGGCTCTGTCCTGTCACAGGCGGAGTTATATCAAATGCACTCCGCCTGTGAGAGGAGAGATACAGGAAGCATCGGCATCAGATGACTTGATAAAGCGCATAGCGCGAAACATGTAGTCATGGCAACCATATAGCTTGTGTTCCACCCTGGTTCCTGGTATTTCCCCACAAGTGGTGCCTGTCCGGCTGATGCCACCGCTACGGAACTACAGCAGAGTCCTTTCATCCTCACGCCGGCTGGTTTCCGGCTTTGTGCACACACCGCTCACCAGTCCTGGGAGACTGACCTCCTCACACTTGTGTTGCTTGCTGCCAGGTGCCCTTGTCCACTCCAGCCCAGGGGGATGTAAGCATTTTATGTACTTTGTTTTTCGGTTATCAATACCAACAACCTGTTAACCCTTTCTATACTTGATGTTCACCTGACTTCCTTATCCATTGCATCCCAGTGTGGTTCATGTGCTGCCTTCCTCATGTACTTTAGTACGATTACAATACAATTCAATACAGGGGTAACCAGAGAGCCCTGCTCGGTAGAGCTTACAATCTAGGAGGGAGGGTTGAGTGATACAAAAGGTAATAACTGTGGGGGATGATTTGATGGAGAAAATGAAAGTACAGTTGTTAGGTGATGTAGCAGGGGGCTGAGTTGTGGATGGCTTTGTAAGTTGTTGTTAGAATTTTGAATTTAATTTGTTGGTTGAGTGGAAGCCAGCGCAGGGATTGACAGAGAGGGGTAGCAGACACTGAATGGTTGGTAAGGTGGATGAGCCTGGCAGCAGCATTGATGACAGACTGAACGGGGGATAACCTATGTAAAGGTAATCCCGTGAGGAGAGAGTTGCATTCGTCAAGGAGGGAGATGACCAGGGGGTGAACTAGGAGCTTTGTGGTGACATTGGTTAGAAAGGGGCATATTTTGGAGATGTTGCGGAGGTTGAGGCAGCAACATTTGGACAGTGTTTGGATGTGGGGCAAAAAGATAAGTTCAGAGTCCAGGTTACACCTAGAAACTTGGCATGCAGGGACGGGCTGATAATAGCGCTATCGATCTTGACAGAGAAATCAGTAGAACAGGCGCGTGAGGGAGGAAATATTATGAACCCAGTTTTGGATAGGTTTAGTTTGAGGAAGTGGTGTGACATCCAGGCTGATATGTCTGTTAGTAAATTAGTGATACATCTGTAAGAGAGCTTGTCCTTTTTGAAAAACAACAGAATTACTGGCTGTATCACCAGGTGAAAATAAAGGAAAGAAAGCCTAAAAATGAAAACAAATGCAACCATCACATCTAAGAATAAGTAAGCTGCAATATAAAAAAATGTTTGCTTTTGGGTTTAATACCGCTTTAATGGCAAGCCAAAGTAAGCCCAATCACCAAAATCTAATATACGTTTTAAAATATCAAAATAATTTAGGTAATTTAAAAGTAAATTTAATACTTTAATACTTTAAATCTGCAGCTTTCATTAAAATAATACATTGCGATCCTTCCATGAAGGTTTTAATTCTGGTACTTTAAAACAATAGGGTTACGTTGCTCAATCCCTGCCTCCCAATGGTGCCCCACATTGTGATCCTGTTCCATGCTCTCCAAAAAAAGACTACAAGCAACCATGCTGATTTCCATTGCACATGCATGGTTCACTTCTTGCAACATCAGGAAACCCACCCAGAGAAATAATGTGCAGTAGTTGCTGGAGCACATGCATGTAGACAGGAAATCAACAGTCCTGATATGCATGAAGGATGACATAAAAGTAAAATACAGAATTGTATTTGAAAAAATGGCAACTGTTACTGCAACACAGATACTTTAGCAAACTAAAGCTGGATACACACTAAACAATTTTCT
Source organism: Pelophylax lessonae (assembly GCF_965119305.1). Classification (NCBI taxonomy): domain Eukaryota; kingdom Metazoa; phylum Chordata; class Amphibia; order Anura; family Ranidae; genus Pelophylax; species Pelophylax lessonae. Next base: position 143,511,340 of record NC_138777.1, read on the forward strand.
TTAGATTTTTTCCTTTAGACTTACCCAAACCATATAATAGGAGGTCAGACCTAAATGTTAAGGTACAAATTGAAAAAATAGTTTTAAAGATGTGCTAAAGCTTTGGCGACTATCTGCCTGTTAGACTCATTACTGTCTATCAGAACAAGCAGTACATGCATCTCCATCCACACTATACAAATAAGTGTCAGTTTTTTCAGCAGCTCTTGACAAAATATGTTATTTTAGGTAGTTGTGTGTGGGGTTTTTTTTCCCTACAACTCTAGACATGTGTATGACTTATACAGTATTTACCACTTCAGCAGTGGTGTTACCTTACCTAGATACCCAGTGCCTATATCTCCTACTTAGAATCCCCAAATATTATATTTTTTTTTCAGAGACCCTATAGAATAAAATGGAGATCATTGCAATATTTTTTATCACACCGTATTTGCGCAGCGGTCTTCCAAATGCAATTTTTTGGGGGAAAAAAAATCACTGTTTTGAATTAAAAAAATAAGAAAAAACAGTAAAGTTAGCCCAATTTTTTTCCATAATGTGAAAGATAATGTTACGCTGAGTAAATAGATACCCAACATGTCATGCTTTAAAATTGCGCACACTCGCGGAATGGTGACAAACTTTGGTACTTAAAAATCCCTATAGACGACACTTTAAAAATTTCTATAGGTTACCAGCTTAGAGTTACAGGGGAGGTCTAGGGCTCAAATTATTGCTCTCGCTCTAACGATCGCGGCAATACCTCACATGTGTGGTTTGAACAACGTTTACATATGTGGGCGGGACTTGCATATGCGTTCGCTGCCACGTGCGAGCTAACGGGGACAGGGCGCTTTAATTTTTTTCCCCTATTTATTTTATTTTTGATTTTTGATTTTTACACAGTTTTAAAAAAAATAATAAATTTGATCATTTTAATTCCTATTACAAGGAATGTAAACATTCCTTGTAATAGAAATAGCCATGTAAACATTCCTTGTAATAGAAATAGCCATGACAGCACCTCTTTATTGTGAGATCTGGGGTCAAAAAGTCCTCAGATCTCACAAGGACACTAAAAAAGAAAAAAAAAAAAAAAGGGTTTAAAAAAAAAATTTACTCTTTAAGCCGGTTGCTAGGCAACGATGTTTGGAGTCGCTCCAGTCCTCCAAGACCATAGAGTCGAGTGAGGGCCATCTTGCTCTCACTCGACTTCCTGTCTGTGTGGAGAGAGGACCGGATAGTTTTCCTCGCTAAGCGGGAGGGGGGGGGGGCATTATTTTTCCGCCACACCGTAAGGGTAATCCCGCGGCCGATCCGCTGCTGGGACCACCCTTACCTGAAAGCTAATCGCCCGCCGTTTTCAAAAATACCGAGGTTATGGGCAGCTATCTGCTGCCATAACCCCGGTATTTAGCGTCAAAGTACCGACGTACAACTGCGGCGGGCAGTCGGTAAGTGGTTAAATTTCCATTCTTTGGTTAGAGATTTAGAGAAGTTTTTTGCCATGTGTCTCTTGTGGTCACAAGAGTACACTTACTTTAGTGCTCCTGTGACCCAGAGTCAGCTGATAAAAGGCAATTGCCCGCTATCCGCTGACAGAGCAAAGCTTCTCCAGACTCTGGAAAGATGCTGACAATATTGTCTTGATCAGCACTGGTTTCTTGATTGACAGCTGGTTCCGCCTCTCAGTGCATGGCTAAGAGCCAGCTGTGCCCGCCCCCTCTGCAGCTAAGTAAAGAGTGGTGACTGACAGTCATTGCTCTCTGCTCCAAGCAAACTGAGAGCTCAGTGGTCATGTGATTGCTCAGTTCTCAGTCTTACTACTGACATGGGACAGCTACAGCATCACAGTGATGCCACAGCACATAGGTGAGTATGGATCTTAATTTTCTTTTTCCATAAACCCATATTTCTTCTTTAATATCTTGGTTCATTTAAAATGGCAACTGGGGTTTTTTTACTTTTTAGCTTAAATTCAGGTTCTTTGGAATTATATCGCTTCTGTCCTGAAGAGGGCATGCACACAACTTCAGAAAGGTCCCATCGTCTCCACATTAGTGTCAACTTGAAGCAGCTTTTGAGAGAAGGGAGAAACCCAAGGCCATATACAGCACACGTATACATCTTTTACTAAGGGTGTCAGAAGAGGAGATGTAGCAGCAAAAATATGTGGGGGTAGTTTCAGTGCAAGTGCTACGGAGAAAGGCTAGTAAAACGAAAATGAGTAACAAGAAAATTTAAGAGGTAAATAAGTTAGAGCAAATGAGAGGAAGAATAAACAAAAAGGTATACGACAGAAAGAGAATAGCAGGAGGAAGAGAAAGGAAGTATTTCAGTAATGAGAAAAAGTAAGAAACACGTTTAGGAGAGAAGCCACAGTACAGTCTGAACTAAAATTAGAATTTTGTCTTTTTATATGAATGTATGGTGCATATTAAGCATGATTGCTCATACTCAAAATATTGAAACTGTTGAATGTGTTTGGAATTATTCAGTATAAGTTTCTACAAAATCATTTGCATCTAAAAAACAAAGTATGAATTAGGTTGGATTTTAAAGCACGTGTCAAGCCCAAAACATTTATTTTTAAATTTTTGTAAACAGTCAGGAAAAGATTATAACCCCTGCCAGGTTTTTTTACATACACATTTTTGTTAAATGCTTATGCAACTGTGCACAGAATTCAATGAAACTTGTGATGTTATAGTTAGTGACACTGTGTACTGCCTGCTGCACAAATTTAAATGCATCTGTGCACATTTATCCATTGCGGTTCTTTTTTTTTTTTTATAATCCTGTGTGTTTTTTTAAGTTTCATGTAGTATTTTTGCTGTGCTTTGACAAAAGAAAAATAATACAATATAAATGTAGCAGGTTTTGCAGGCATTGGGCCTGATGTTGTGGTTCTGCCATTGTTACCAGTGACACCTTCAGCCCATTTAAGCTGAATACCCAAGTGTAAGATTGGAGACAATGACCATTCCGGCATCTTTGGTTTGTTTTGTTTATTTGATAATGGGGATTGGGGAAGGGAATGACGGGATACTGGCTCAAATAGGTACAACTGGGACACTTTGCAGAAAAATGCCTGTTAGCGCTGTCTTGACGTCAGCTGGATGCCAAACAATGCTTGCTGGTGCTTGAAAAATACTGACTTGCTGAACTTATGCTTGAGCTTGACCTTTGACACTCTGGTTAGCTCAAAAAGTCCTGGACTATACTGAGACTTGACAGTCCTGTAAACGACTCCCGCCAGCCCTTCACTGACTGAGGTAGCTCTTTGTAACTGCTTGTGCTGTTGCAACTCTCAACACTGTATACTGCACACTTTAACTTTTCAGGGCCCAACCGCTGGCGCCCCCTTTACACTTCAGGGTCCTTTCACAAGGAACCCCCTCTACACTTCAGGGTCCTCTCACCAGGCACCCCCTCTGAACTACAGGGTCCTCTCACTAGGCACCCCCTCTACACTTCAGGGTCAATACTGGCACCCCCTTTACCGCTAGCTGGCTCCTGGATCCCTTGTACCTTCACCGGAGTGGTCCCCTCTGCTAGGAACACCCCCAGGGGCAGTTTACAGTACTCACGAACTGGGAATGCTTTCCTGAAACTGGACCCCCCTCTGCTCCGCTGGTCCTCGGCACACCGGATCCTCTCTGCAGCTCAGCTCAGCTTACTCCGTCCCCTCAGGCAAGCCGCCCAGGACACCCGATCCTGCTGACAGGAGGAGAAACAGCCATACTCTACCTCCTCGGACTCTGCTTCCTGCCAAAGATGCTGCATCATGCGCTCCCCTCAAACTTATACCCACTCCCAGAATCCTGTGCGGCAGAATCTGCCTTTCTGGGGTAGATACAGGCCTGAATGTGCCATTGATTGGGTTTCCTCCACTGCCCAATGAGAGCCCTCTCTTGGAGCCAGTGGGGGAGACATCCCGGTCTCAATGACCACACCTGGGAGACTTGACAGCCCAGCTTAAAATCATGGCCCTGCTGTTAGGCAGCTAAGACCCACTATACTTTGCCTAGCACCTACCTTGTAAGGTGCTACATCAATCTCACTATTGGGTTTGTTTGGGATATATGATGGAAACAAAGCTGAATATCCAAAAACTGACAGATATTTGGAGGAGCCTAGTGAGTAACTGAGACTTCCCTGGATAGAACTATGGAATATACAGTAGATAAATTACCGAAGCGCCCTGCTGTTTCATCAAGATCAAATATTACTTGATGGCGTTCTACAGTCACAGCATTTACTATAATTTTAGAACATCAGCATTGCATTAACATCAGCATTGCAATAGCAATACAAACAATAGTTATTATTGACAATCCAATATAAATTGGAGCAGATGAGAGGAAGAATAAACAAAAAGATGTACGACAGAAAGAGAATAGCAGGAGGTATGAGGGAGGAGGGGGGAGTCTGACCTCCTATCACAGCTTGGAATGGCAGCAAGGATGGTAAATGTCATTATAATGGGGAATTTTAATTATCCAGATATAGACTGGGCAGAAAGAACCACACATTTGTCTAAGGCTGGCCAGTTCCTAAATGTTTTGCTGGACAATTTCATGGGTCAGATGGTGAATGCACCGACAAGAAACAATGCGTTACTAGACCTACTAATTACTAACAATACAGACCTGATCACAGATGTAGAAATATGGGGCAACTTAGGAAACAGTGACCATAGGTCAATTAGTTTTAGTATAAATCATAGAAATAGGAGTCTCAAGGGTAATACAAGGACACTGAATTTCAAAAGAGCCAACTTCCCTAAACTGCGCTCTTTGCTAAAAATATGTTCCAAAAGATCAGCGCACCACTTCCAGCAGCCAGCAATAAAAAGCACACAAATCCTTGTAATGAGTAATAATATGAGTATTGCAGCGCTTGAACAGTTATAAAATATATCCTTCTGTCCCAGAAGACCAAACGATATGACACAGAACACTGGATCAGAGTGGCTCCCTGGATAAAATCTGTCTGATGTTACATGTGATAGTAATCCTCAAATGAGAAGTCCAATCAAGTGTATGCAGATAAAAAGAGAAGGGAAAAGAATATCATGGTGCAGTATATCAAAGTGAGTATGTCACATCCACATAGGGGGGGGGGGGGTTCACCAGTGATGAATAGACACAGTGAGTGCACACTACCTCCACCCCACATGCAGTGCAAACTCACCAGAACTGAAAGATCACACGCTTGATATAATAGACCAGCAAGGATCTCGGTACAGCCTCAAACAGATGACGCCAAGCACCCCAGAATCTTCTCCCAACATATAGGTATACTCTGGTGCCCATCAAAGGTAACAGGTAGAGTTCCTCAGTGGGCGGCTAGCCCGAAATGTTTCCAGCCAAACCCCGTTCATCAGGGGGCTCCTGTGCAGACAATATAAGATGGGATAGAACCCTAGGAACAAAGAACACGGAGGAAAAATGGATGTGCTTCAAGAACATACTAAATAAAGGGATTGGCCAGTGCATTCCAAAGGGAAATAAGTTTAAAAAGCTAAAATAAACCCTGGGTGGCTAAACTCCAAAATAAAAATGCATATTAAAACTAAAGAAAAGGCCTTCAAAAAATACAAGGCTACAAAGGCCAACATTGCAAAGCGTGCAAAAAGAAATGTAAGGGCGCAATCAAAGCAGATAAAATAGAACACGAAAGGCAAATAGCGGAAGAGAGTAAATAAAAACCCAAGAAATTCTTTAAGTATATAAATAATAAGAAAATGAGGCCAGAACATATTGGCCCCATAAAAGACAACAAAGGGAATCTGGCTACAAAGGAGAGAAGGTGAAGGTGCTAAATAAATTCCTCTCCTCAGTCTTCACAAAAGAATTGGGGGCTACACTAACCCAGCTTGTATTTTTAAAATTAATAATACATTACAGGACGCACCCTCATGGTTAACAGAAGACAGACTCAGAACTAGACTTGAAAAACTTAACATAAATAAGTCACCGGGACCAGATGGCTTACACCCGAGGGTCCTTGAAGTCAGCCAAGTGATAGCCAGGTAATTGCCAGACCATTGTTCCTAATATTTATGGGTAGTCTACTGACGGGAATGGTGCCAGCTGATTGGAAAAAACCAATGTGGTACCAATATTTAAAAAAGGGCCGAGATATATCACGGAGGGAACTAAAGGCCGGTTAGCCTAACATCAGTAGTCTGCAAGATATTGGAGGGGTTGGTAAGGGATTATATACAAGACTTTAGTAATGAAAACGGTATCATTAGTAGTATCAGCATGGATTAATGAAGAATCATTCTTGCCAGACCAATCTATTAACCTTCTATGAAGAACTAGGCTGCCATTTGGATAAAGGAAGGCCTGTGGATGTGGTGTATCTGGACTTTGCAAAGGCATTTGATACAGTTCCCCACAAATGCTTACTGTACAAACTAAGGTACATAGGTATGGACCATAGGGTGAGTACCTGGTTTGAAAACTGACTCCAGGGGCAAGTCCAGAGGGTGGTGATAAATGGGAATTAAAAAAATAAAACAAAAAACTGTGCTTGGGTCTATTAAATAAAAAACAGCTGCTGCACGCACATATGCTGGATAAAACATAAAAACAGTATAAAATTGAAAAGCAGCGCTATATAAAAAGTCCAGGTATAGGTAGGGTCCAGCTGATTGGTCTCCTTGAAGTGCCACCACCACCAGAGAGAGAGCGCAACCCCAATCACACTGCCGCTTACCGTCCCACTAATAAAAGACGGCTCAAAGGTTCCACCAAACTGCTCCTCCAGAAATCCTCAGCGATTCCAGGATCAAGCCAATTAGGTGCGACTCCATACAGATGGTACAAGGCAGATTGATCACTCCTATATACCAGAAAAAAAGCAAAAAAGAAAACCATAGTGCAACACCTAATGAACCACCATTTAATTTCCTTATGCCAAATAAATGCTTACAGGTAATAAGAGTAAAAAGAGCTTATCTGCCAGAAATGTTTGACCGCCAACGAGATGACCGCTGCTTCACTCCGTAGTGACGTCCCGCATCACAGGTCCCACCCGACGCGGCGTTTCGTCCAATGTTAGATGATGAATGGGAATTACTCAGATTGGTTGGGTGTGAAAAGTGGGGTCCCCCAAGGATCTGTCCTGGGACCAATCCTGTTTAATTTATTCATAAACGACCTAGAGGATGGGATAACCAGCACAATCTCGGTATTTGCGGACGATACTAGGCTAAGCAGGCCAATATCTTCTATACAGGACATGGTAGCCTTACAAGCACACCTGAACAAAATGATGGGATGGGCAACTACATGGCAGATGAGGTTTAATGTTTAAAAATGTAAGATAATGCACTTGGGTGTCAGAAATACGAACGCATGTTACTCGCTAGGGGGTGAACCTCTGGGTGAAACTAAGATAGAAAAGAACCTGGGGGTCCTAGAAGACAACAGGCTTAGCAATTGCATGCAATGCCAAGCTGCTGCAGGCAAAGCCAACAGAATACTGGCATGTATAAAGAAAAGGGGATTCACTCCAGAGATAAAACGATTATTCTCCCACTCCACAAGACTCTGGTCTGGCCACATCTTGAGTATGCCGTCCAGTTCTGGGCACCGGCCCTCAGAAAGGATGTGCTGGAACTAGAGAGAGTCCAGAGAAGGGCAACAAAGATAATTAGGGGATTGGAGGACATCAGCTATGAGGAAAGACTACAAGCATTAAACTTATTCTCTCTGGAGAAGAGACGCTTGAGAGGGGATATGATATCAATGTACAAATACCAAACTGGTGACCCTAGCATAGGGAACAAACTTTTCAGAGAAAGGGAATTTAATAAGACACGGGGCCACTCATTAAATTTAGAAGAAAAGCGGTTTAACCTTAAACTGCGTAAAGGGTTCTTTACTGTCAGAGCGGTAAGGATGTGGAATTCTCTTCCACAAGCAGTGGCATCAGCAGAAAGCATCTATCTTTCCAAAAAACTATTAGATGGGCACCTTAAAGACCACAACATACAGGGGTATACAATGTACGGTTAACAGCAAACACACGCACACACACATCATAGGTTGAACTGGATTGACTGGTGTCTTTTTTCAACCTTACTAACTATGTAACTATAAGCATACTTGAAAAATCTCCTTTTCATGTTGTGAGTGTTGCCTGTCTGCTTGTATTCTATTTTGACAACTTTCTATATTCCCTACATGCTTTGTAGCTTCCCATCTGCTGTCTACTTTTAATTTCGAAGGACTACATATCCCATGATACCTTGCTACCTGCAAGCAGTAATTCCTGTACTGACTCCACTTCCTGAAACTCCTCCTCTCAGCACCTCTGTAGTTCAGAAGGCATGCTCTGTGAAAGGTGTGACACATCAGTGCCTACTCTCAGGGCATGATAAATACAGTGCCTTGCGAAAGTATTCGGCCCCCTTGAACTTTGCAACCTTTTGCCACATTTCAGGCTTCAAACATAAAGATATAAAACTGTAATTTTTTGTGAAGAATCAACAACAAGTGAGACACAATCATAAGGTGGAACGAAATTTATTGGATATTTCAAACTTTGTTAACAAATAAAAAACTGAAAAATTGGGCGTGCAAAATTATTCAGCCCCTTTACTTTCAGTGCAGCAAACTCTCTCCAGAAGTTCAGTGAGGATCTCTGAATGATCCAATGTTGACCTAAATGACTAATGATGATAAATAGAATCCACCTGTATGTAATTAAGTCTCCGTATAAATGCACCTGCACTGTGATAGTCTCAGAGGTCCGTTTAAAGCGCAGAGAGCATCATGAAGAACAAGGAACACACCAGGCAGGTCCGAGATACTGTTGTGGAGAAGTTTAAAGCCGGATTTGGATACAAAAAGATTTTCCAAGCTTTAAACATCCCAAGGAGCACTGTACAAGCGATAATATTGAAATATCTGAGTATCAGACTACTGCAAATCTATGAAGACCTGGCCGTCCCTCTAAACTTTCAGCTCATACAAGGAGAAGACTTTTTAGAGATGCAGCCAAGAGGCCCATGATCATTCTGGATGAACTGCAGAGATCTACAGCTGAGGTGGGAGACTCTGTCGTATTCTGCACAAATCTGGCCTTTATGGAAGAGTGGCAAGAAGAAAGCCATTTCTTAAAGATATCCATAAAAAGTGTCATTTAAAGTTTGCCACAAGCCACCTGGGAGACACACCAAACATGTGGAAGAAGGTGCTCTGGTCAGATGAAACCAAAATCGAACTTTTTGGCAACAATGCAAAACGTTATGTTTGGCGTAAAAGCAACACAGCTCATCACCCTGAACACACCATCCCCACTGTCAAACATGGTGGTGGCAGCATCATGGTTTGGGCCTTCTTTTCTTCAGCAGGGACAGGGAAGATGGTTAAAATTGATGGGAAGATGGATGGAGCCAAATACAGGACCATTCTGGAAGAAAACCTGATGGAGTCTGCAAAAGACCTGAGACTGGGTCGGAGATTTGTCTTCCAACAAGACAACAAGACAAACATCCAAAACATAAAGCAAAATCTACAATGGAATGGTTCACAAATAAACATATCCAGGTGTTAGAATGGCCAAGTCAAAGTCCAGACCTGAATCCAATCGAGAATCTGTGGAAAGAACTGAAAACTGCTGTTCACAAACGCACTCCATCCAACCTCACTGAGCTCGAGCTGTTTTGCAAGGAGGAATGGGCAAAAATTTCAGTGTCTCGATGTGCAAAACTGATAGAGACATACCCCAAGCGACTTACAGCTGTAATCGCAGCTGTAATCGCAGCAAAAGGTGGCGCTACAAAGTATTAACTTAAGGGGGCTGAATAATTTTGCACGCCCAATTTTTCAGTTTTTTATTTGTTAAAAAAGTTTGAAATATCCAATAAATTTTGTTCCACTTCGACTCCGTTCACACTATGTCGGATCCGACTTTGGGGCGACCTGTGAAGTTGCGTGCAGCGCGACTTCGGCACGACTTGCACGGACTTCATAAAATGAATGTCTATGCAAGTCGCTCCAGGTCGCCCCGAAGTAGTACAGGACCCTTTTTCTAAGTTGGAGCGACTTGTGTCGCTCCTATTAGAAAGGCTCCTGTAGCAGTCAATGGACCGCGACGTGCACGACTTGTCAGGCTGACCAAGTCGCCTGACAAGTCGTGCTAATGTGAATGGAGACTTCATGATTGTGTCCCACTTGTTGTTGATTCTTCACAAAAAATTACAGTTTTTTATATCTTTATGTTTGAAGCCTGAAATGTGGCAAAAGGTCGCAAAGTTCAAGGGGGCCGAATACTTTCGCAAGGCACTGTATATGTCACAGAATTTAGGGATGTAATTGTGTGGGAAACTTCACACAGTGAGTTTAAAAACTTCAAGATTGTTCAGAGTAATAGGCATAGGCTAAAAGTAATTGTAATACAATGTGGAAATGAATATTTAATTTTACATTTTGACTATACAGTAGATATGCTTTAACGGATTAAAACAAACGGAATTTTAGTATAGAAGTGTTAAAAAAAAACACATGACCAATGTTTTTGCTTGCTAAAAAAAACAAAATATATAAATAATTAAGATAAATTGTATTTTATAGTAGTTGTTTAACCTTTTCGCTGTCAGGCCCTGTGCTCCAGTTTTAAACTCAGCTGGCCAGTTCATTTTTGTTATTTTTTCCATTGCTTTTTTATTTTTCACTTACAGCTTTCAGATTTTGTAAAGGACCCCCAAAACCATACATTTTCTGAAAGCACGTGACCAGTAGAATAAAAAGAAGGTGCTACTGATTTTTAGGGCCCCATGTTTTTTGCACAAATGTTTCTCAAAAAAATATTTTTGCTAAAAATACACAAAAATTATTATTAGCAGATACAAAACACAACAAATTTTACAAATGTCCTTCTAAATATAAAAGGTTTAACCTGTATCGAGTTATTAAATAACAAATATTTGTAAATTTTAGATTGCCCCTTTTTACGAAATGGTGAAAATCTAACGTAAGCAAAACTGTAGATAACCAAATATCTTTAAAAATCTGGAGGTTTTAATTTTTCACTTACAGATTTCAGAGATTTTAAAAGACCCCCCAAATCATATATTTTCTAAAAGCACATGACCAGTAGAACAAAAAGAAGGTGTTACTGATTTTTATTGCCCCATGATATTTGCGCAAATGTTTATCAAATCAATATTTTCACAAAAAATACACTAAAATCATTATTAGCCAATACAAACCCAGCAAACTTTACACAATTTCTGCTAAATTCCTACTAAATAAAAAACTTTAACCTGTATTGAGTTAATAACAAATATTTGTACATTTTAAATTGCTTCTGTGACGGGAGCCACTTTGGTTGGGAAATCCCTGTCCCAGCTCCCTAGGCCCCTCTTATGTGTAAGTCACCCTGTGTATATTATTGACACAGGGTGGCCAAGAAAATGATGGACCTAATGGACACAGAATATGGTTTGGATTACTCAAATGGGACATTAATATTTGTCAACAATATATCTCAAAGAATATATGAAGACTCTGGGACTCTAGGCCTAGCTGCCTATTGCCAATAAGGCTTCACGCAGTCAGATTTTTTATTTTTATTATTTATTTATTTCTTTCAGGTACTTATATAGCGCTGTCAATTTACGCAGCGCTTTACATATACATTACACATTCACATCAGTCCCTGCCCTCAAGGAGCGTACAATCTAAGGTCCCTAACTCACATTCATACATACATAGTAGGGCCAATTTTTTATACAGGATCCAATTAACCTGTAGTAGTAGAGTACCCGGAGGAAACCCACGCAGGCACAGGGAGAACATGCAAACTCCAGGCAGGTAGTGTCGTGGTTGGGATTCGAACCAGCGACCCTCTTGCTGCTAGGTGGAAGTGCTAACCACTACACCACTGTGCTGTATATATATATACATATATAATGTGTGTGTGTGTATATATATATATATATAAATAGGTATATGTTTATGTATGTATGTATATATATATATTATATATATATATATATATATATATATATATATATAATATATGTATGTATGTGGGTATATATATATATATATATATATATATATATATATATATATATATATATATATATACTGTATATGATCAAAAAATGTTGGTGCGCTAAAGAAATATTTCAGTGAAGTGAAGACACTAAATTGCATCAAAAAATGCATAAAGTAAAGTGACTGATGTGCAAAAACATATAAACAAATATACAATGAGTTTGAACAAAGTCAAACATAAAATGTGACATCCAAGTGAAGTGAACAAAATCCAAAATGATCATGTGACATAAGTTCATTGCAGATGCTAATATCATCAGCTCAATCGCCAGTCTTCCACACATTGTAATTATGCCGATTTACTCTGTGTTTACACTTATAATAATGTGTATTGTATTTTGTTTTAGCCTTGTTGCCGGCCGTCTTTTCCTCCAGGCTGGTTAAGGGGGGTGAGTTATTTAGCATGTTAATGATAACCTTGTCTAGATTGGATTTGCCATGAGTCAGCTGTACCTCGTTATCTAACCATTGTGTGATGTTTTGGGTAAATATTTGGGTCATTGTTCATGTAGTGACTGACATACTTCTCAAGTGTATAAAAAGTCTGTTTCTTATTCAATAAAGAAGTTGATGTTTTCAGATACATACAAGCTAAGTTCAGGCTAGTTTTGTATGTAGGGCGGCTGGAATATCTGATACAGTATCTATGTTCAAAACTGGAGGAAGCCGTACACTGATGGTAGCCCACAAACACAGTGTGTCGCAGTTCCATTACAGTGCCTTTTTGTGAAATGGTGAAAATCGAATGTACGCAAAACTATAAATAAGCATATTTCTATAAAAATCTGAAGGTTTTCATTTTTCACTTACATACAGAGTTTGTAAAATACCCCCCAAACCACATGACCAGTAGAATAAAAAGAATGTGCTACTGTAGGGGCACAATAGCTGCGTAATGCAAATGAATATCAAAAACACTAAAATCTTTATTAGCATACAAAACACAACATAACTTACAAAATTCCTTCTAAATTCCTACCAAGTCCTTGTTCACATGGGTTGTTCTAAAGCATACGCCCATGGAGGGCCATATGGGGAGCGGTGTTTACCCACACAGGGGCTCAATTCATGTCAATTGGGATGCAGCGGCTGTAAGGACAAAACTGACATCTGTTCGGGTGTAGGTGTATGGCCCCAAATGCTGAGTGTGAGTTCAGGGACATGCACCCACACGAATGTCAAGTTGGGAGCAGTGGCTGTGTCCATACACCCGCTTTATCCCAATTGACATGAATAGAACTGCCTACCCAGGAATGCATGAAACACTTGTGCATTCCCCTGCAGCCGCTGTATCCCAATTGACATCGATGGGACTGACTGTACTGGGATGCACAGAACATTTGTGCACTGTGCAGCTAAACACAGCCTTGTTGTAGTATGCCCTGCATGGATGAGGTCCTAGGCCTTGTTAAGACCTGCGGTTAGGGGGTGGTAAAAATGTGGTGTTGAGCTGCATTTCAGCCACCTGCCAACCGTCCCACCTTAAGGTGCAATAGGCAGCAGACGGGGTGTTTACATGCTGCAGCTCCAATGCGTCGCTTTGTGCCTATCGCAAATTTGCTTTGAACCCGCATAACGCTACACATTTAAGTCGATGGGGAAGTCCCACAAATGCCCTGCAACATCGTGCAATATATATGGTTGTGGCGCGTTTATCAGCAAAGATTTGGTTAAACCAGGCAGCGAGGAAGCAGCAGATGGCTTCGTTACCACCTGTCAGTAGCAACTGGAACGTGAACTTAATGCGGATTGGGCTTCATAGGCAAGGAAGTCTTGGATGCATGTCTAAATCTGTCCACTCATCCCCGCTGAGCTGGCTGTGGAGGACACTGCACAGTTGGTAAGGTGTGTAACGGAAACCACAACCCACACTGTACTTGTGGACTTTCTCCCAGTCGTGAACATAGATATCAGATTTTCCAGCCGCCCCCATACAAAGCTAGACGACAACTTAGCTTGTACTGGAATCATCTGTTTATTGAACAGTCACACAGAATTTATATACAGCATGGTTGCCTGATTACATTATCATATGCAGATGAAATTGTATACAGAACTAGAATTAACCTGAACTAATTATCTAGCCATCTGGACAGAAACAATATGTGAGTTAAATAACAATTAACAATGGGACACACAGGCTTAACCGAATTCACATCACATCTCAATACACAAACAATAGGAAAAGCCTGTCTCTGCCATTGAAGTACAATACACATTAGCATAAGTGTAAATACAGACCCCATTTGAAGCAATCCAAGCCATATTCTCAGTGTCGATTAAGTATCTGTCTTTCACTCCCAGTGACAGTGAGTACCGTCACAAGGTGGATGAGTCTTTCTGGAGCAATCATTATGGACTGAAGGGGGGATAGTCTATGTAAAGGTAATCCAATGAGGGGGGAGTTGCCATTTGAGGCGAGAGACAACCGGGAGTGAATTAGAAGCTTGGTGGCGTCATTGATTAAAAAGGGGCATATTCAAGAGATATTGCAGAGGTTAGGGCGGCATGATTTGGACAGGGATTGGATGTGAGCCTGAAAGGACAGTGCATAATGCAGGCTTACCCCTAGCACCCTGGCATGTGTGGAAGGACTGATAGTTGTTCCATCGATCTTGACAGAGAATTCAGGGAAAGGGCACGTGGGGGAGGAAATAATATGAGCTTGTTTTAGATTCAGTTTGAGGAAGTGGTGTGACATCCAGGCTGATATGTCTGTTAGTAAATCAGTGATGCGGGAGGAGACTGATGGGGTGAGCTGAGGGGTAGGGAGATAGATTTGGGTGTCATCAGCATAGAAATGGTAGTGGAAGTCATGGAAGGCTATTAGCTGACCCAGGGAGGAGGTGTAGATCCAGAATAGTAGAGGTCCAAGGACAGAACCTTGGGTGACCCCAATGGTAAGAAGAGTTCCAGAGGAGTAAGGGAAGTTGTAAGTGACACTGAAGGTGCACCAACGGTCGAACCAACAGAGAGCGCAGTCACGGAGACCAAGCACAGTGAGTTTTTTGAGGAGGAGGAGGGGAGTGGTCA
The DNA here is from genome assembly GCF_965119305.1 of Pelophylax lessonae. Classification (NCBI taxonomy): domain Eukaryota; kingdom Metazoa; phylum Chordata; class Amphibia; order Anura; family Ranidae; genus Pelophylax; species Pelophylax lessonae. The sequence goes on from NC_138777.1 coordinate 143,526,441, forward strand.
ACTGTATCAAAGGCAACGGAGAGGTCCAAGAGTAAGTACGGAGTAATGACCATTGGTGTTAGCAAGTCATTTGTGAGTTTACGGGAGGTTCTCCTGGCAAAATCCAGACTGGAAGGGATCAAGAAGCTTATTCTCAATGAGTTGCTGGCTCAGTCGGTTGTAGAATAGACGTTCAAGGAATTTGGAGGCAAAAGGGAGTAAGGAGATGGATTTTAGGTTGTCAAGATTGGTGGGGTCTAGTGAGGCTTTCTTTGGTATGGGAGTAACTAGTGCATGTTTTAGGTGGTTGGGGAAGTTGCCAGTGGAGAGGGAGAGGTTGAAGATATAAGTTAGGTTGTAGGATAGAGACAGAGGTTGACTGTCCAGGGTCCAGGGGGCAGAAAGCTAGGTGGGTGTTAGAAAAAAGTTTAGTGACTTCCTCTATAGTAGTAAGGTTAAGGGAAGTATTGATTGTGCAGGAGGGCAAAAAGTGTAAGGTGAGGAGATATCTGTAGAGTAGAGATCGCGTCACAAATTGAATCAACCTTATTTTTAAAGTGATTGGCAATCTCTTGGGCAGTGAGTAAGTTAGTGGGTGGAGGTAATGGAGGACGAAGTAGAGCGTTGAAGGTAGAAATTAATTGATGGGGACTGTGTGAGAGGGTGTTAATAAGAGTGATAAAATAGGTCTTTTTGGCAGTGTGGAGGCAGGAATTGTATTTTTGGAGGGCAGATTTATATTGGCTGAAATCTTGCTGTGACTTAGTCTTACGCCACAGACGCTCAAGAGCGTGGCTACGTTTTTTGAGGCTTCTGGTATTGTCTGTCTGCCAGGGTTGTAGCGGTTGAGGCCTGATTTTGTGTAGTGAGGAGGGCCAAGGTATCCAGGGTGGATGGCAGCGAACTGTTGTAGACAGAACTGGCCAGGTTGGGGCAGGACAAAGATGAGATTGTATTGTAGAGACAATCTGTAGCAGATAAAAGAAGTGAAGGGTTAAGATGGCGAAGGTTTCTACGAGTAATTGTTCGGTAGTTGGAGGGCAAGGAGGAGGACAAGGACAGAGTGAAACTAATCAGAGAGAGGGAATGGAATGTTGGAGAGGTTGTGAGGAGTAGGTAGGAGAACATGAGGTCAAGGCAGTTGTCATTAGAGTGAGTTGAAGTGTGTGTCCATTGTTGTAGGTCAAAAGAGGAGGTTAGGCTCAGAAATTTAGAAGTAGCAGGAGTGTTAAGATTAACAGGGATGTTGAAGTCACCAAGAATAAATGTGGGGAATTTCAGAAGAGAGAAAGTTGGGTAGCTAGGCGGAGAAGTCATCAAGGAAGCCTGATACCGGTCCAGGAGGCCGATAGATCACAGCAATTCTCAATGAAACTGGAGAAAAGAGACGAATACAGTGAGCTTCAAATGAGGAGAGGGACCGAGAGGGGAGTGGATGAAGAACCTGAAAAGTGCTTTGAGGGGAAAGGAGAATTCCAACCCCACCCATCCACTAAGCCTGGGAGAGTGAGTCCACAGGAGGCCACCATGGGAGAGGACAGCAGGAGAAGGAAAGTCAGATTCTGGAAGCCAGGTCTCAGTAATTGCAAGTAGGTTGAAGGAGTTTGTGGTTAATAGGTCATTGACAGAGGTGGGTTGGTTACAAACAGAGCCATCCCATCCGCTATATAGGTATATCTAACGTCTGTTTTTAGCAGATTGGATTGGATGTAGGTGGGTGTAAACAGACATGAGTCAGTTTACATTCACTGCTCCATAGAGGATAATGTAGGGTCTGATTGGGTCCGCCTGAAAAACTGACAATCGGTCCGTCCATGTGAAAGGGGCGTTGCTATGTTTTGGTTTTTTTTTTTTAACGGGCACCATTTTTTAAAAATATTTTTTTGCTGATTTTTTTATTTTTTTTTTTACGGGGGGGTGGGGGGCTTTGGAGAGGCATCAGGGGTCTGAGCAGACCCCTATTGTCTACTTTTTGAGACCGAGGAAGGGACTAAAGACAATCCCTTTCTATGTACTGAGGGTGAATGAGATAGGAGTCAGCATACAGACTCCTGTTCATTCACAAACATAAGTATAGTAAACAGCATTTACTATACTGCAGTAATGAATGAACAGAAGCGATCAGTGATGATCACTTTGTTCATTCAAGAAAGAAAGGGGGCTAGTAAACACACCTACCTGTCTACCAGCCCTCACCCCCCTCCATTCTGACACCGATCTCCCAAACAGCTGCAGCCAGCGGGAGGTGGTGGAGAAAGAGCCAATCTGCAGCGCTGAATATACCGGCGCTGGGGATCAGTAAGGGGGGGAGTTGGTCATAGGGGGGGATTATTTGAGGTGTTTACATTTTTTTTTTAGCACTGCGGCTGGATGCAGTTGTCGGCAGGAGAGGACGCAAGGGGAAGCAGACAATTGCACCCAGCCACAGATATCAGTGCTGGCAGAAGGGGGAAGCGGCTGGTGCTGGGGTTGAAAAATATGCTGGAGGGAGATGTCAGTGGCAAAGAAAGGGAGGGGAGGCATTTTAGTGGCCAGGGCAGCAGGTTAGGTGGAGAAACAGAAAGCAGTAGGAGACAGGCAGGCAGCAGCGTCCGTGGTGGGGGGGGGGGTCAAATTGTATGTTAATAGCTCTGATCAGTGAATTGTAATCCACTGACAGGAGCTATTGTTTTGTTCAGCAGAGTCTGCTGAACAATTCTGCTATAAGTTACTGGTCACTGAAGTGACCAGAAGCTTATAGCAGGGGAGAAACGTAGGGCCGTATGGTGTACGGCTCTGGCAGGCTGGAAGCAGTGCTTTAGGTCCATACGGACCTGGCAGTGAAAGGGTTAAGACCTTAAAAAATAGCCTGCCCAAATCCAGCTTGTAACAGGAGAAGCCATGACAGCACACAAAATGTATTTAACAGATAAAGAATCCATTAGAAAAAGAAAAAAATTGCAGTAATTGGCAAAATAGTATTTGTTTGAATAGGCAACAGGCATTTTGGGACAACCATGCTCTTTTCCTTCAACCTTCGCTACATTTGCAGATGAGATAATTGAAGAGTTGCTAATTAGGACACATGGCAGGAAAAGCTAATTAGAATAGTTAAAAATAGAATGTTAATTAGGGTAGAAATTAACAACTTGTGACAGCTGAGGTCATTGTCTCACACAGAGGCACAAAAGACATGTATGTCCCACCCAAGTGCACCTTTCCTAATATATATTATACGGACTATAATATATATTGGTGTTCTGAAAGCTTGTGTTCCATCCCATTAAATGGCAATTACCTCCTCATATAACACAGACATCAATATAAAGACGACTTGCAGAATTGTCTGAATTTCAAGCTGCGAGTGGCCCTGTAAGAACCACCTGGACATCCAAAATGTCTGATTTGAGCTGCATTTACAGTGAGGGAAAAAAGTATTTGATCCCCTGCAGATTTTGTACGTTTGCCCACTGACAAAGAAATGATCAGTTTATAATCTTAATGGTAGGTTTATTTTAACATTGAGAGACAGAATAACAACAAAAAAATCCAGAAAAACACATTTCAAAAAAGTTATAAATTGATTTGCATTTTAATGAGTCAAACAAGTATTTGACCCCTTTGCAAAACATAACTTAGAACTTTGCGGCAAAACCCTTGTTGGCAAACACAGAGGTCAGACGTTTCTTGTAGTTGGCCACAAGATTTGCACACATCTCAGGAGAGATTTTTTCCTACTCATTTTTACAGATCCTTTCCAAGTCATTAATGTTTTAAGGCTGATGTTTGGTAACTCAAACCTTAAGCTCTCTCCACATATTTTTTATGGGATTAAGGTCTGGAGACTGGATAGGCCACTCCAAGACCTTAGTGTGCTGTTTCTTGTGCCACTCGTTTGTTTGCTTGGCCGTGTGTTTTGGGTCGTTGTCATGCTGAAATACCCATCCATGACCCATTTTCAATGCCCTGGTTGAGGGAAGGAGGTTCTCACCCAAGATTTGATGGTACATGGCCCTGTCCATTGTCTCTTTGATGCGGTGAAGTTTTTCTGACCCCTTAGCAGAAAAACACCCCCAAAACATAATGTTTCCCCCCTCCATATTTGATGGTGGGGATGGTGTTCATGGGGTCATAGGCAGCATTCCTCCTCCTCCATACATGGCGAGTTGAGTTGATGCCAAAGAGCTCAATTCTGGTCTCATCTGACCACCACACTTTCACCCAGTTCTCCTCTGAATCATTCAGATGTTTATTAGCAAACTTCAGATGGGCCAGCACATGTGCTTTTTTGAGAAGGGGGACCTTGCGGATGCTGCAGGATTTCAGTCCTTCACAGTGTAGTGTGTTACCAATTGTTTTCTTGATGACTATGGTCAGCACACCTGTGTTGAAGCCTTGAAGGCAAAGGCAGTCTTACGATCGGATCAGCTTCTCCTCTGTTCCTGCTGCTGGACACTGTCAGCTAAGCTCAGTTGCCTCTCTGTGCCTGTGGCCACCGCCGCCCGCCCCACAACCTCACAAGTCTCACTCCCTGGGCCCCGGCTACTACTGGCTGTGAAGTGGAGCTGAGTGGAGGAAGATCACTCCTCCGGGAAAGGCAAGGAGATAGGCAGGCAGGTGGCTGGCTGGGATTTGAGCCAAGGCTCAAGATCATGAGAGCGGGAGCGGAATTGGCATGCGCCTGAAACTGAAGAAATAGTCCCTCCACTCCGACCAGCACATGATCTTTAGAAAGGGGCACAGATAATGGAAAAAATACACCCACTTGTTTTGCCTAATAAAGCAGTGTTTTGAATCACTACTACTACGCTCACTATCATACAAGATAGGCACACGTTAATGAATGGCAAAACAATTGATTCTAACAATCAATGATTAGTTACAGAATCAATAGATATAGCAAAGAATTAGCATCAATACATCACCGGATATTGTAGCATCACCCGTTGCCTCAATGATTGGGGGACTCCTCAATCAGCAAGGGGAACAAGGCACGTCTTGCGTCTTCAGAAAAGTCCCGGTTTTCCCCAGAGAATCCCCTTAGTTTATACCATAATTCTGTCAAGTCATTCTTTTTTTTTTTTTTTTTTTTATCACAATGAATTTTTATTGAAGTTTTAAGAACATGAACATAGATCAAGAAGGAAATAGAGTTTTTTCTAATTAATAAAACCATAGATACAGATCCGAATATCATCTGGGAGGCACACAAAGCGGTGGTAAGGGGTTCCCTGATTAAACATGGCTCCAGAATAAAGAAAAAAAGAACAGAACAATTAGAAGCCCTGTTGACGAAATTGCAGAAATTAGAAGCAACCCATAAACACAACAATTCGCCAGTGACAAAAAATAGCTTAATGGAGACAAGGCAAGAAATTAATAATATACTTTTTTATAAAGCAAAAGCAGCATTACAGATTTGCCGGAAAAAAACATATGAAATGGGAGATAAATGTGGGAAATCTCTAGCAAAAACAATTTAGGAACAGACATTAAACACATACGTCCCACGAATAATAAATAAGAAAGGACAGAAAATAGAACTCCCAAGGAAAATTGCCCAAGAATTTAAAACGTATTACCACTCACTATATAACCTATATCCTCAGAACCTGAGGCCTTCCCAAATAGAGGACTATTTAGAATCATCACGGATGCCACGTTTATCAGACAATGAGAGAGAGGAATTGAACTTGGAGATTACGGAAGAGGAATTGGCTATAGCAATCTCTAACTTTAAAAATGGGAAGGCACCAGGCCCTGATGGATATACTATCCAATATTATAAAACATATACCCCTCAGTTAAAAAAATTTATGGTAGATATGTTTAATACTTGGGGCAAAGGTAAGAAAATTTTGAGAGAAACATTACATGCGCACATAACAGTACTACCCAAGGAAGGCAAAGACCCAACATCATGTACTAGTTACAGACCGATATCTTTATTAAATACAGATCTGAAAATATTCACAAAAATCATAGCTACTAGAATTCAAAGACATATAACAAAATTGGTAAATTTAGACCAAGTTGGATTTATACCAACAAGAGAAGCACGTGACAATACAATAAAAGTATTGAACTTGTTGCACGTAGCCCAGGCAAAACAGATGAAAAGCATATTTATAAGTACAGATGCTGAAAAAGCTTTTGATAGAGTAAGATGGAGTTTTATGATGGAGGTAGTGAGATATGTGGGTATGGGCGAGACTGTACTGAATTGGATAATGCAGATCTACTCGGTACCCACGGCTAAGGTGAGGGTGAACAGCGTGTTGTCGGAAGACATTATAATCCAGAATGGGACAAGACAGGGGTGCTCTCTTTCACCCCTGCTCTTTGTCCTGACGTTAGAACCATTTCTATGCAAAATAAGATCAAACCCAGATATTACAGGTATTAGAATTGGTCACATACAACATAAGATATCAGCCATCGCGGATGACATGCTGTTCACCCTCACCAACCCGATCATTTCACTCCCGAATCTTTTAAGGGAATTTACAGAGTACGGAGAACTTTCTAACCTCAAAATAAATTTGGACAAATCAGAGGCAATGGGGGTGGGCATAGGCCAAGAATTGCAGAAACAACTAAGCTCAAATTTTAGATTAAAATGGACAAGTAGAGCACTGAAATATCTAGGCATACAAATAACAACAAAATTTTCCCAGTTATATGAGGAAAATTACCCAGCATTATTGAAATCTATACGATGCCTGTTGCAAAAATGGGGCAAGGGACTATTATCATGGTGGGCTAGATGCAACATCGTAAAAATGTCTATTTTGCCAAAATTTTTGTATGTCTTTCAAACCTTACCAATAACTATACCACAGAGCTACTTTAAACAAATAGACAGCATATTGAAGGAATTTATATGGGCAGCAAAATACCCCAGACTAAGCAAAAAAATAATGACACTACGAAAAGAGGAAGGAGGTTTGTCGGTACCAGACATGAGGAGATATTATCAAACAATACATTTATGTAGACTTGTGGATTGGTGCCGACATAGAAACACAAAACTTTGGACAAACATAGAACAGGCACAATTTGAAATCCCACTGGAAAGAACTCCGTTTTGTAGTCGCTATATATCAAACTGTATGAAAAAACACCCGCTTATAGGGCTGACAATTAAAATATGCACAAAAGTCATTCAACAATATAAATTGACGAGGAAAAACTCGGCTATATTCCCGATTCTGAGTAACCCCAGATTTCCCCCGGGTTTCCAAGATAAAAAATTCAGGGACCTGAAGGAAAAAGGAATTCATCAGGTAGACCATTTCATGAAGCAAGGGAGATGGATTACAGAGGAGGAGATGATGGACCCCACGGGAGATTTCCAACTGGACCGCTGGAGAGCGACTCAACTTGGACACTTCCTGGGGACGCTACCAAAACTCAAAGGGGAGGATTTACAATACACGAAATTTGAAGAGATGTGCGCACAAAAAGGGACCCTATTGCATCCCATATCTAAATTATACTTATTATTAGGGGATAGCGAGGATAAGGGACCATTAGGTTATATGAAAGAATGGGAGAAAGAATTAGACAGGGCCTTTACAGAAGAAGAGGAGAGGCAGATATACCAGATGACACACTCAACATCCATCAGTTCTAAAATACAAGAAACAAACTTTAAAATAATGTCAAGGTGGTATCAAACTCCAGCAAAAATGCACAAAATTTCATCAGCAAATACAGACAGATGTTGGCGGTGTGGAGAGGGAGAGGGGACATTAATTCATATTTTTTGGTCATGTCCCAAGTTGGGAAAATTTTGGAAGCAGATATATGAAACTATACAAAATTTAACAGAACACCAGCTGACAATGGACCCCGCTCTCTTTCTACTCCATAAAACCAACATCCCAAGGAATCAATACAAAAATACAATAATACCTTACTTACTTAATGTAGCTAAAATGTGCATACCTTTAAAGTGGAAAAAAAAGGAACCACCAGATTTGAATATGTGGATCAATAAGGTGGAAGAGGTCAATAGATTGGAAAAACTTGTACTAAATGACAATCATAAAATGGATAAATATAAACTAATCTGGGATAGATGGAATGAATATGTCATCTCGAGAAGGCAGAATCCTGTGTGAAGGACATCAGGATAAAGGCTATATCTAGAAGGAAACCCCAAAGCTGGCCAGAATCCCCTTTCCCTTTTTTTTTTTTTTTTATCTTTCCCCCCCCCCCACCCCCCACAAGGGGAAGTTGAGTGTATTATGATATGGGATTGGATGTGACAAAGCAGAGGCTAAAAGACAGAAATCGACATAGTAGGAACACTTGAGTTATAAATACAGATCTATGTTGATATAATTTATCCCTAAGAAGGGAAGGGAAGGAGAATGAGACTAAGGGAAAAATAGGGAAAATGTGGACTCTGTAACATTGTAAATAATAATTGAAATCATGAATGTATGTAAAAGTTTAATGGAAAGATTGAAAAGCAAATAAATAAAAAAATTAGTAAAAAAAAAAGAACATGAACATAGACAAAAGCAGGTTACTCATGCAGGAGCTCCTGTCAAGTCATTCTTGCCACGCATGCGTGATAAATATTTGCTGTGTAAGCAACATGCATGGATATGCGCAGTCCATAGATTTGGCGCATGGACGACTCATGCAGACATGCGCAATAACTTGTTTTTAATGACTATTCATCTTATTCCCACAAGACTGCTCATTTTATTTCCACAAGTCATATCTATGACAACAACAGGTTCTCAACCTGAAGCGGCCTTGATTCCCATGAAATAATTTGATAACAGCTGATTCTCACCAACAGCTGGTTCTCACCGTCAGCTCTATTTTGTCTGATAAAACAACCCTTGTTCACATGGAAAAATGGCACCCGTTATTTGGTGAAGATTCAATTACTTTTAACTATTCACTCTCTCTGATACAGCTGTATCACAATCGTATCACCCCCCCCCCCAAGCTAGTAGGAGCAGGGGGGGGGGTGTAATTCAGAACTTTTTTTTATTCTGCACTGACTGCCTTTGAAATTGACCGGGCCCAGTTCAAATCCAATCTGTGGACAAAACTGGGTACAGACTTGGTCCAGGGACAGTGTGCTCAGTCCGGGGACATCTGGTCACCCTACCCTAGTGCCCAGAATTTAGAAAATGACTTCACTTTCTGTCAGCAGAGTTAATCTCCTGAAAGACAGCAGAGGATCTTGAGACCTGTAGTTTTGTTGCCACTACATACTGTGTTCCTAGGTGCTGAATGGACTACACATACCAAGAGAATTTTGGGAGAGCCTATATATTTAACTGCAATCGATGGGCTTGCTCTCTTGGTGCAGGGCTTCTGACAGGATGGTTGGAGACTGCCATCATCACATAACCACAGTGAACCTTTGCTGCCTAGCCGATTGCTGTGTTGCATCTGGGATTCAGATCACTAAATTGAGACCGCCTCTGTCCATCTTCACTCTAGAACTTTTCACAATCCAACTCCACAGTTCTGTTGCCGTTTCATCACGCCCACAGCCTGCTGAGTGACCATTCACCTCCCGACTGAGACGCAAGAGCCTCCACAGTATACTCTTCTTCTGTGGAGGCTGCGGAGGCTGCACTCCTATCAGTAATGGTATGCGGGTGGACGCCCAACTTCTTTCTGTCATCTAGCTGTTTAAGAACACTGCATCCAGACATCTTTACACCTCAACACAGAGAAACCTTTGCTGTACACACTCCAGTTGCCTGTCTGTTTAACCTCCACTGGCCTATAAGTGTACAACATCATCTTCGGCCCCAACATTGCTAGCAGAAGACAACTTCTACCCTCAAACCGGAATTATCTACCATACAGAATTATCAAACATAAAGAGTATTTCAGATTTGTATATATATAATATATATACATACACACACAGTAGTGATCGAAAGTTTGGGCACCCCAGGTAAAAATTTGTATTAATGTGCATAAAGAAGCCACAGAAAGATGGAAAAATTACAGATTAGACATTCTTATAATATTTCAACAAAAGTTAGATTTTATTTCCATCATTGACACTTTCAAAATTACAGAAAACAAAAAAATGGCATCTGCAAAAGTTTAGACACCCTGCAGAATTTATAGCACGCACTGCCCCCTTTGCAAGGCTGAGACCTGCCAATGTCATGGATTGTTCTCAATCATCGTCTGGGAAGACCAGGTGATGTCAATCTCAAAGGTTTTAAATGCCCAGACTCATCTGACCTTGCCCCAACAATCAGCACCATGGGATCTTCTAAGCAGTTGTCTAGAAAACTGAAACTGAAAATAGTTGACACTCACAAAGCTGGAGAAGGCTATAAGAAGATAGCAAAGCGATTTTAGATGTCAATATCCTCTGTTCGGAATGTAATTAAGAAATGGCAGTCATCAGGAACAGTGGAAGTTAAAGCAAGATCTGGAAGACCAAGAAAAATATCAGACAGAACAGCTCGCAGGATTGTGAGAAAAACAATTCAAAGCCCACGTTTGACTGCACGATCCCTCCAGAAAGATCTGGCAGACACTGGAGTTGTGGTACACTATTCCACTATAAAGAGATACTTGTACAAATATGGTCTTCATGGAAGAGTCATCAGAAGAAAACCTCTTCTACGTCCTCACCACAAAAATCAGCGTTTGAACTTTGCAAATAAACATATAGACAAGTCTGATGCATTTTGGAAACAAGTTCTGTGGACCGATGAGGTTAAAATGGAACTTTTTGGCCGGAATGAGCAAAGGTACGTTTGGAGAAGAAGGGGCACAGAATTTAATGAAAAGAACCTCTGTCCAACTGTTAAGCATGGGGGTGGATCAATCATGCTTTGGGGTTGTATTGCAGCCAGTGGCACAGGGAACATCTCACGAGTAGAAGGAAAAATTGATTTAATAAAATTCCAGCAAATTTTGGATGGTAACTTGATGCCATCTGTGAAAAAGCTAAAGTTAAAGAGAGGATGGCTTCTACAAATGGATAATGATCCTAAACACACCTCGAAATCCAAGGGGGATTACATCAAGAGGCGTAAACTGAAGGTTTTGCCATGGCCTTCACAATGTCCTGACCTCAACATAATTGAAAATCTATGGATAGACCTTAAAAGAGCAGTGCGTGACAGACAGCCCAGAAATCTTAAAGAACTGGAAGACTTTTGTAAGGAAGAATGGGCAAAGATACCTCGAACAAGAATTGAAAGAGTCTTGGCTGGCTACAAAAAGCGTTTACAAGCTGTGATACTTGCCAAATGGGGCAGTACAAATATTAACTCTGCAGGGTGCCCAAACTTTTGCACACGCCATTTTTTTTGTTTTCTGTTATTTTTGAAAGTGTAAATGATGGAAATAAAATCTAACTTTTGTTGATAGATTATAAGAATGTCTAATCTGTAATTTGATGCCTTATGGAGATTTTTCCATCTTTCCTTGGCTTCTTTATGCACATTAACCACTTAAGCCCCGGAAGATTTTACCCCCTTCCTGACCAGGCCCTATTTTGCGATTCGGCACTGCGTAATGGACAATTGCGCGGTCGTCCGATGCTGTACCCAAATGAAGTTGACGTCCTTTTTTTTTCCCCACAAACAGAGCTTTCTTTTGGTGGTATTTGATCACCTGTGCGATTTTTACTTTTTGCGCTATAAACAAAAAAAGAGCGACAATTTTGAAAAAACAATATTTTTTACATTTTTTTTTTTTTTTTTATATATGAAATCCCCCCCCCCCCCCCCAAAAGCAAAAATCTACATTTTTTAACATTTTTGGCCAATTTGTTTTCTGCTACATATGTTTGGTGGTAAAAAAAAAATCGCAATAAGCGTATTTTAAATTGGTTTGCGCAAAAGTTATTGCGTTTACTGACTAAGGGAAAGATTTCTGTCATTTTTGGTGTTTAACAAGTAATGGCAGCGATCAGCGATATTTTTTTTTTTTTTTGCGGGACTGCGACATTGCGGCAGACAGATCTGACCCTTGACTGACATTTTTGACATTTTTGGGAGTACCAGTGACATTACTACAGTAATCAGTGCTATACATATGCACTGTTACTGTAAAAATGACACTGGCAGGGAAGGGGTTAACTTTATTGGAGAGGCAGGGGTTAAATGCGTCCCTAGGGGGCGTGTTTCTAACTGTAAAGGGGCGTGGCTTTTCGTGTAACCACAGAGATATACGATCCTACATAGCAGGACCGTATGATCTCTGCAGTTACACAAGAGAGAATGACAGGCGGCTTTGTTTACACCTGCCTTTCTCCCTCAGCACCGGACGATCGCGAGTGACCGGCGGACACCGGCAGACTTGTTAGGGAACGAGCGGGGGGCGGCATGCGCTCGCCCCCTAGAGGCTCACAAGCAAGCGACGTAGCCCTACGTCACTTTGCCTGCACGGGGCTGACCGCCGCGGTAAATAGTCGTGCGGCAGTCGGCAAGCGATTAATTCAAATTTTTACCTGGGGTGCCCAAACTTTCGATCACCACTGTATAGATATATAGTATCTCACAAAAGTGAGTACACCCCTCATAGTTTTGTAAATATTTTATTATATCTTTTCATGTGACAACACTGAAGAAATGACACTTTGCTACAATCTAAAGTAGTGAGTGTACAGCTTGTATAACAGTGTAAATTTGCTGTCCCCTCAAAATAACTCAACACACAGCCATTATTGTCTAAACCGCTGGCAACAAAAGTGAGTACACCCCTAAGTGACAATGTCCATATTGGGCGCAATTAGCCATTTTCCCTCCCCTGTGTTAGGTGACTCATTAGTGTTACAAGGTCTCAGGTGTGAATGGGGAGAAGGATGGTAAATTTGGTAAATTTCGCTATCACTCTCTCGTACTGGTCACTGGAAGTTCAACATGGCTCCTGATGGCAAAGAACTCTCTGATGATCTGAAAAAAAGAATTGTTGCTCTACATAAAGATGGCCTAGACTATAAGAAAATTGCCAAGACCCTGAAACTGAGCTGCAGCACGGTGGCCAAGACCATACAGCGGCTTAACTGTCAGGGTGCCAGGAAACCAGACCACACAAAGATGCAAGTAAAATAAAGCGATTTATTTATGCAACAATAATAATCGCAAAGCAAGAGAGGAGCAAAATCAAGAACAGCCGGGGTCAAGTTCGTAAGCGGGTAGTCATCCAAGAGGAGATCGAGTCCAGAAACAGGTAGTCATCCAAGCCAAGATAGAGTCTAGAAGCGGCTAGTCTGCCGAAGTCGGGTCGTCGTCTGATGCAGGGTCTTCTGCCGATGCGGAATCCAGAGCCAGGAAGGTCGTCAGCCAAGCCAAGTCATGCATGGAGAAACTACAGAGACCAGAGGACTGCTAGCAGTGATGCACCTTGGAGCACAAATGCAAGGGCAAGGTCTGAAAGCCATCAGGTGATATACATAGGTGTGCAACAACATCACTGAGCGACGTCCAGGTAGCAGACAAGTGATGATGCAAACAGAGTTTATAAGAGACCGCAGTCTGCACATGTCCAACATGGCTGCCAACAGGAAGGCAAGGTAAGACCTTGACATTAACAGGACAGGTTCCAGTCAGAACAGGCCTTGCCATGAGTGCACGTGCTCAGCGTCATATCCAGAGGTTGTCTTTAGGAAATAGATGTATGAGTGCTGCCAGCATTGCTGCATAGGTTGAAGAGGGGGGGGTCAGCCTGTCAGTGCTCAGACCATAGGCTGCACACTGCATCACATTGGTCTGCATGGCTGTCATCCCAGAAGGAAGCCTCTTCTAAAGATGATGCCCAAGAAAGCCGGCAAACAGTTTGCTGAAGACAAGCAGACTAATGCCCCATACACACGTGCAGATTATCTGCAGACTTTTGTCTGCAGACTTACCAAAACCATATAATATGAGGTCAAACCTAAACACTTTCAATTTGTATGCAATCCGGCAGGCCCTTGCACTACATAGAAAAGGTAAGTCTGCAGACAAAAGTCTGCAGATAATCTGCACGTGTGTATGGGGCATAACATGGATTACTGGAACCAAATCCTGTGGTCTGATGAGACCAAGATAGATCTGTTTGGTTCAGATTGTGTCAAGCGTGTGAGGCAGCAACCAGGTGAGGAGTACAAAGACAAAAGTTGCCTACAGTCAAGCATGGTGGTGGGAGTGTCATGGTCTGGGGCTGCATGAGTGCTGCCAGCACTGAGGAGCTACAGTTCATTAAGGGAACCATGAATGCTAACATGCCAAGGCCAAGCGGTTTAGACATTAATGGCTGTGTGTTGAGTTATTTTGAGGGGACAGAAAATGTACACTGTTATACAAGCTGTACACTAACTACTTTACATTGTAGCAAAGTGTAATTTCTTCAGTGTTGTCACATGAAAAGATATAATAAAATATTTACAAAAATGTGAGGGGTGTACTCACTTTTGTGAGATACTGTGTGTGTGTGTGTGTGTGTGTGTGTGTGTGTGTGTGTGTTTACATTGTGATATTTGGGGTGATAGCTCCAAGGGATCACGTGCATAAGCCAGGTAAACTTAACCTAGAAGTGGTTTATTTTCTTGCATAACAGAAATAAAGCTTCCAGCAGCAAACAGTTCAGAAAATAAGCATAACTTAAAACTCCGCTTAACTTCAGCATAAAATGGTAACTTATAATATAATACTGGCTTTTGGCAGGGGTTTTACCCCAGGTATGTCGTCCCAAGCAGCAGCTTGTCTCCAGCCACCATGCAGCATACAAACACACTTCTTTTAGCAGCTCAGTCTCCCAGGTGTATGTCCAGCTCCTGCTCCTACTCTCCACACCCACTGACACTACTTCCTGTTTTTAAGAGCTGGTCTCTCTGGGAGAGGGCTTAAAGAGGAAGTGAACCCTCCTCTGACACTTTTACCTATAGGTAAGCCTAGGATAAGGCTTAGCTATAGGTACTGTAAATATCTCCTAAACATGCACCGTTTAGGAGATATTTACCTTACATGCAGCCAGTGACGTCACCACAGTCCAAATATTGGTGAAATGTAACACCCATCCAGGACCCAACCTCTATGACCTCCACATACCCCCCCCCCCCCTCTGCCTCAACGCGGAGGTGTTGGAGGCACCATCAGACACCATACAATGCACTCGGGAGAGCGCATCGGCATTCTGCTTGTTTTGTCGCATCCAGGTCAACAGGGCAACAGGGCATGGCATGGAAACTTCCTAACCAGCAGGAAGTAGCGCAGAGAGTCTAGTGCCCACTTGATGGCGAGACACTCCTGCTCCACCACAGCATAGTTTCTCTCTGCCGCCGTCAGTTTCCTACTGAGAAAAACTACGGGGTGCTCTTCCCCATTGAGCACTTGCGACAAGACAGCACCCAGTCCAGCATTCGAGGCATCCGTCTGCACTACAAATTCCTTGGAAAAATCCGGCGATACTAGCACTGGATGCTCACACAATGCTGTTTTAAGCTTCTGAAAAGCTTCCTCGGCCTCTGCATTCCACGTTATCATCACTGACTTCCTCCCTTTTGTCAAGTCCGTCAATGGGGCCGCAGTAGTAGCAAAGCTGGGGACGAACCTTCGATAGTAACCGACTATGCCCAGAAAGGCCCTGACCTGTTTTTTTGTTAGGGGGCGGGGCCAGTTCTGGAGGGCTTCTACCTTGTTCATCTGAGGCTTTACTAGTACCCTACCCACAATGTACCCCAGGTACTTCGCTTCCTCCATCCCAACAGCTGACTTCTCTGGATTTACAGTAAACCCTGCTCTTTTCAAAGAGTCTAGGACAGCCTGGACCCGAGATAGATGGGACTCCCAATCAGTACTGAAAATGACGATGTCATCCAGATATACCGACGCGTATCGTCCATGGGGCCGTAATGTTTTGTCCATAGACCTTTGAAACGTGGCTGTGGCGGAGTGCAAACCAAACGGCATTCTTTTATATTGCCAGTGGCCTTCTGGAGTGGAAAAAGCTGTTTTCTCCCTGGCTTCCTTGGTGAGAGGAATCTGCCAATACCCTTTTGTAAGGTCTAGTGTGGTAATGTACCGGGCGGGACCCAACCTCTCAATAAATTCGTCTACCCGGGGCATCGGATATGCGTCAAATTTTGAGACTTCATTAAGTTTTCTGAAGTCATTGCAAAATCGCCGAGTGCCTCTGGGTTTTGATACCAGAACGATAGGACTTGACCATTCACTCTGCGATTCCTCAATGATGTCAAGTTCCAACATTCTTTTTAACTCTTCAGACACCCCTTTACTATATGCTTCTGGGATGCGATAGGGCTTTAAGCGGATTTTTACATTGGGCTCTGTAACAATGTCATACTCAATTATGTTGGTTAGACCTGGCAATCCTGAAAACTTTTCTTTATTTCTCTGCAGAAATTCTCTCTCTTGTTGGCTTTGGGACTTAGGGTGGCAGCAACATGCACTAGCTCAACCCCTGCAGGGTCCTCTACAGTGACCCCTACTACAGCGGATACCTGATCTCGGTCTCTCCAGGGTTTTAGCAAATTCACGTGGTAGATTTGGTAGGGTTTCCTCTTCCCAGGTTGATGTACCCTGTAATTCACGTCACAAACTTTTTCCACCACCTCAAATGGACCCTGCCACCTGGCCAAGAATTTGCTTTCTACTGTGGGTATTAACACAGCTACCCGGTCTCCTACCTGGAACTGTCTTATCCTGGCGGACCATTTATACACCCTCCTCTGGGCATCCTGTGCCTTTTGGAGGTATTCTCTTACCAACGGCTTTACTTTTGCCACCCTCTCTCTCATTTGGGAAATATGCTCCACCACAGTTTTGTGTGGTGAGGACTCACTTTCCCATGTTTCCTTCACCATATCCAGCAATCTGCGGGGTCTTCGCCCATACATTAGTTCAAATGGCGAAAAACCGTGGAGGTCTGCGGAACCTCCCGGATGGCAAATAACAAGGCCGGGAGCAACATGTCCCAATCTTTGCCATCCCTCTGGACCACTCTTTTTAACATGGATTTTAAGGTCTTATTAAACCTCTCAACAAGGCCATCTGTCTGCGGGTGATAGACGGACGTTCGCAACTGTTTGATCTGAAAAAGTTTGCAGAGGTCCGCCATCACCTTTGACACAAACGGGGTGCCCTGATCCATCGGGATCACTTTGGGCAGCCCAGTACGTGAAAACATATGAAACAACTCTCGGGCAATAGCCTTAGAGGTTGTTTTCCGTAATAGGATTGCCTACGGATACCTGGTTGCGTAGTCTAATACTACTAATATATATTGGTTTCCCCTCGCAGATTTTACGAAAGGCCTCACCAGGTCCATAGCAATCCGCTAAAACGCCACCTCAATTATAGGCAAGGGAACTAAGGGGTTCCTATAGTGTGACACCGGGGCTGTTAACTGACACGTGGGGCAGGAAGCACAGTACCTCTTTACCTCCGCCTTCACGCCTGGCCAGTAAAACCGGTCAGTTATTCTGGCCTCTGTTTTCTCCGCCCCCAGGTGTCCGCCTAATGCGTCATTGTGAGCTAAATCGAGGAGCCTTTGCAGATACGACTGGGGAACCAGCAACTTTTCAATAATTTCCCCTCTGCTTTCAGTCACTCGATAGAGCAAATCCCCAATGAACGCAAAGTGCAGAAACTTTTGTTCTGCCCCTGGTATATGTGGGACTCCATTCACTACTGAAATCTGTTCTCTGGCATTGACTAAAGAGGGATCCTGTAACTGGGCGGAGCTAAATGCCCCCTTGGATATGTCCAGGTCTGGGTGCACTGGTCTGGGGGAAACCTCCCCTTCAGCTTCCCCAAGGGGAATATGCAGTGGGGAAAGTTCCTCCTCATCTTCCCCCAGCATGACCTGTAACAGAGAGTCTCCCCCCCCCCCCCCTCAGGGGTCAACTCGGGCTTGAGACCTAAAACATGAGCGTCATCAATCATATCAACATTTGCTAGTATACCACTACCACCCCTAGGTGTTTCAAAGCTAACGGGGTGTGTTGTGGGCAGTTCTGGACCGGACCCCTGAGACTTTAGCCCTTCAGGCCCCACTGTCTCTAGTTCTCTTGGCCGTCCAGGTAGTCCACTCTGCACCTGGTTCCATAATTCAAGGAATAGTGGACAATCCCGCCCCACTATGATATCGTGGATTAGGCTGTTTACCACCCCTACTTCCTGTGTCACTGAGGTGCAGCCATACGAAACAGTCACCGGTACCAAGGGGTACTCCCTGGTATCCCCATGGATACATACTACCCAAAGAGACTTACAGGGCCAAGTCTTCCGATCACTCTAGCGTGGACCAGTGTCACCATATTCCCAGGGTCCAGTAATGCCTTGGCAGGAAGGTGGTTCACCCAAATCTCGCATTCAAACTGTCCTGCTGTTAGATAGAGATGGGTGGTACATGCTAGTTGGGCATAAAAGGAGACTCTCCTGCCCACCCCACATTCCATGGGCTCCTCCTGAAGTGGGCACTGCGCCCGGGTATGGTCCCAGGATCGACAACGCCAACACTGTATGTCTCTCATTCGGTTGCCAGGGGCCGATCTCTGGCAAGCGAAACTGAGGCAGGGAGGCAAGTTCCCAGGTCTGGTAGGGCTCCTTTCCTGGATGCTGCAGCTGGCCGTACTGCCCTTGATGTGGATTCCCGTCGCTTGGCAGGTCTGAGCAGATCCTCCACCACGGTATACCGTTCAACCAACTCCACCAACCGGTCAACTGTTGCAGGGTCTCCATGGCTTACCCAGCGTTGAAGGTCATCTGGCAGGGATCACAGGTACCTGTCCATCACCACCCGTTCCAGCATTTGTGGGCCAGACGTTTCTGGCTGCAGCCATTTTTTGACCAGCTGCACCAGTTCATGCATCTGAGATCTCGGTGGGCGGTCAGGTTGGTACCTCCAGCGGTGCACCCTTTGGGCCCTAACGGCTGTAGTCACCCCTAGGCGGGCCAGGATCTCAGCCTTCAGCCGCTCATAGTCTTTGATGTGTTCCGTCTGAAGATCAAAGTAAGCCGCTAATGGGTTTAGTTCCCAAGACCCTGTTAGTAGGTTTTAGCCTTCATCCCTTGGAGATTGATATGGGTGGTTTTGGTACCTCAGGCCAATGGTTTGGGACTTTATGGGCTAGTATAGAGTTGGGTTTATTCAAATAACGTTTTATTCTAAAAGATAGAAAATTAAATAAAAGTGACAATTACATGTACAATAATCACATAAGGTGAGGGTTAAAGACCCATTGTGATTGGTGAGAAGTAAGAAAGAGAGGGTGACATGTGTAATGGGTGACAATTGGTATTCCCCCCCTATTTTCTTCACGCTTGCATGGCGTGGAGTCTGTAGGGAGAGATATCCTTAGTTCCTACGCGTTTCGGCTTGCGCCTTTATCAAGGAAATTTATCACCGTATCTGCAAGTATATGATATATAGTTAAAATATTGTGCTGCCAATGGAGAACTTTCATTGGTAGCCAATAAAATACATACTTTGGGGGGAGTTGCTGCCATAAAAAATGTTGTCCTTGGTCCTTGTTTCTCCACACAGAAATTGGAGGTGGGCACTGGTCTCTGAAGCATAAATTATGAATAGAATGAATAGTATGTTATATATGTATATGTGGATTGTAGGAAATTTCAGGTTGAGGGTACTTACAGCTGATCTAGTGCTTGAAAGTACAGGCGGTGAGGTAATCCTCCATCCTGGTCCTATTATTCTATTAGGACAGAAAAGGAATCCGTTTAGAGGAGGATCATCTCTCTATTGTGTAATATAGAGAACCTGGTCAGAACTTACATTGTACTGGAGCAGTCTGGGTGTAGTGTTGCTTTTTGGCCACCGGGTGGTGTTCACATGGATATGTTCCTATTTAGTAATAAAGAAAGTATATGGTGCTTTTACTTTTCAATAATAACTTGGAAGGAAACCATCAATGCATAATTCGCATTGTGGTTTACTTACAGTTCTGTGGTGGGTCCTGTGTTCTTCCAGGGTTGGTAATTTTTGCAGAGCGGCAGCGTCCTGGCGTCCTATCATTCCCTCGGCTAGAGGGAAGTGGCGCCCTATTGCAATTCCCGGCCTTTATATAATGCCTGCGCATGCGCAGTAGAGTGCATGACGTAACTTGGCTGACTTCCGGGTATCGGGTGCGGTGCGCGCGCAGCTTGTCAGCTCAATGGGGATTATGTAGTCATCGGCCGCCGACACAGTTTTAGAGCGGAGATCCTGCTGTGGATCCTAGGGATATATCTGTTCTACCATCCGTTCGTTCAGTCCCTGGATTTGTAGAAAGCCAGGGACCCCTGTGCCGGATGTGGATTTTTAAAGGAGCAAGGATTGTGGTTTCCAGGCAGGTTTAAGGGAATTGTATCCGATAATTTCCAGAGAAAAAAAATTATAAACATTAAGTACATACATGTGTATAGTAAATTATAATATTAAATGCATGTTAAACAGAAATTCCAATAGATACATACATAGAGTTTGGGATATCAATGGTGGTTTGAATGACATGGATGGGAGTTTCCCCGGGATGGGGATAGTTGGCAAATTATCCAAGAGTATAATATAAGAATAAATTTAAAGAAAAAGGAAAAATTATATAGATAAAAATGAAAATAAAATAAAATTAAAAATAAAAGAAAAATAAAATAAAATAAAAATAAGTGTAAATAAATGGATGGAGAGGGGTAAAAGGATGGACTATGCTTGATACAGCTAATTTTTGAAGAGGTTTTCTCAGTCTGTTTTACCAGAGATAAATCCTTCTAAGAAGGGGCGATAGCTCACATTCTCATTTAATCCTGGTGGCTGAGTAGCATTCAATTTCTTAATCCAGTGCATTTCTATCTGAAGTAACAGTTTGTTCCAGTCCCCACCGCGGGGGGGGGGGGGGGATATGGAATCTGTCTAAGGTAGAGAAGTTGACTTTGGGCATTTTATACTTATGATCTATACTAGCCCATAAAGTCCCAAACCATTGGCCTGAGGTACCAAAACCACTCATATCGATCAAAGTAAGCCTTTTGCGGGTCACCGGTAAGGAAGGCGGAGATGATGCCAGCCCATTGATCACTGGGCCATCCCTCTCGCTCTGCTATCCTTTCAAAAGTGAATGGAAAGGCTTCTACATTATCATTTGGAGTTAGGTTCTGTAACACATGGCTGGCTCTCACGGCTATTTGGTTGCCAGGGCCAACAGCTACTTGCTCTCGTCCTTGAGCTAGATGCTGTACTGCCTCCTTTAAGGCTGCCACCTGCGTTTGTGTAGCCTCCTGCTGGGCTGTAAGATGGGTGGCCAGCAAGCGGGTAGTCTCCTGCTGAGCTGCTATAGCCTCCTCATAGTGACGGTTCGCTTCTATGGAGGCTTGCTGCTGGGACACAGTGGCTTGCATTAGCGCCTTGATAACCTCCTCCCTGTCTTTTCCTGCTGTATGCAAAGACTTCACCCAAGACATGCAAATGGGTACACTGTCTCTTTAAAGTCACTTTTCAAATCAGCTTTTTCGGTTTAAATGCACTGCCCGCATCCAAAACACCAGTTGTGATATTTGGGGTGATGGCTCCAAGGGATCACATGCATAAGCCAGGTAAACTTAACCAAGAAGTGGTTTATTTTCTTGCATAACAGAAATAAAGCTTCCAGCAGCAAACAGTTCAGAAAATAAGCATAACTTTAAAGTCTGCTTAACTTCAGCATAAAATGGTAACTTATAATATAATACCGGCTTTTGGCAGGGGTTTTACCCCAGGTATGTCGTCCCAAGCAGCAGCTTGTCTCCAGCCACCATGCAGCATACAAACACACTTCTTTTAGCAGCTCAGTCTCCCAGGTGTATGTGCAGCTCCTGCTCCTACTCTCCACACCCACTGACACTACTTCCTGTCTTTAAGAGCTGGTCTGTCTGGGAGAGGGCTTAAAGAGGAAGTAAACCCTCCTCTGACACTTTTACCTATAGGTAAGCCTATGATAAGGCTTTATCATAGGCTTTACCTTACATGCAGCCAGTGACGTCACTGGCGCATGCGCTCTGAAGGAACGGCCGCTCGTGCCGTCCCTTCAGAGCCCCGTGCCGTGACCGTCGGCTCCCGCGCGTGTGCGCAGGAGTGACATCACCGCGGCTCCGGCCAATCAGATGGCCGGATGCCGCGATCCCGGAAGACGGGCGACTGGACATGTCGCCCGTCATAGAGGTAAGCGAGAGGCACGGCGGGGGCTCGTTCTAAGGTAAGTATTTGATAATGAGCTAGTATGCGATGCATACTAGCTCATTATGTCTTTCTCTTTCAGGATGAAAAGAAAAAAAAATGTTTTTCGGTTTACAACCTCTTTAACCCTTGCCTTCCTGTGATCCCATACTTCCCTTAAAGGGACCACAGTCCAAATATTGGTGAAATGTAACACCCATCCAGGACCCAACCTCTATGACCTCCACAATATATATATGTATATACAGCTGCAAGAAAAATTATGTGAACCCTTTGGAATGATATGGATTTCTGCACAAATTGGTCATAAAAATGTGATCTGATCATCATCATCCCAACAATAGACAATCACAGTCTGCTTAAACTAATAACACACAAATAATGAAATGTTGCCATGTTTTTATTGAACACACCATGTAAACATTCACAGTGCAGGTGAAAAAGCATCTGAACCCTTGGATTTAAAAACTGGTTGAACCTTCTTTGGCAGAAATAACTTTAACCAAACGTTTCCTGTAGTTGCAGATCAGACGTTCACAAGGGTCAGGAGTAATTCTTGACCATTCCTCTTTACAGAACTGTTTCAGTATTCTTGGGATGTCTGGTGTGAATCGCTTTCAATCTTGAGGTCATGCCACAGCATCTCAATCGGGTTGAGGTCAGGACTCTGACTAGGCCACTTCAGAAGGCGAATTTTCTTCTGTTAAAGCAATTCTGTTGTTGATTTACTTCTATGCTTTGGGTCATTGTCCTGTTGCAACATCCATCTTCTGTTGAGCTTCAGCTGGTAGACAGATGACCTTAAGTTCTCCTGCAAAATGTGTTGATAAACTTGGGAATTCTTGTTTCCTTCTATGATACCAATCTGTCCAGGCCCTGACGCAGCAAAGCAGCCCCAAACCATGATGCCCCCACCACCATACTTCACAGTTGGAATGTTTGACCATTCTTCCAGAAGCGCATTTGTGAGGTCAGGCACTGATGTGGGCGAGAAGGCCTGGCTCGTAGTCTCCACTCTAATTTATCCCAAAGGTGTTCTATTAGGTTGAGGTGCAGGCCAGGCAAGTTCCTCCACCCCAAACTCACTTATTCATATCTTTATTGACCTTGCTTTATGCACTGGTGTGCAATCATGTTGGAACAGAAAGGAACCATCCCCAAACTGTTCCCAAAAAGTTGGGAGCATAACATTTTCCAAAATGTCTAGGTATGCTGACGCCTTAAGAGTTCCCTTCACTGGAACCAAGGGGCGAAGCCTAACCCCTGAAAAACAACCCCACACCATAATCCCCCCTCCACCAAATGATTTGGACCAGTACACAAAGCAAGGTCCATAAAGATGTAGATGGCCAAGCCTGGGGTGGAGAAACTTGACTGACCTGCATAGAGTCCTGACCTCAACCCAATGGAACACCTTTGGGATGAATTAGCGATGAAAGAGCGGATACTGCGAGACAGTTATTCTTGTCTACATCAGTGCCCGACCTTACAAATGCACTTCTAGAAGAATGGTCAAACATTCTCATAGACACACTCCTAAACCTTGTGGATAGCCTTCCCAAAACAGTTGAAGCTGTAATAGCTGCAAACAAAGGGTGGGACAACTCAATATTGAACCCTACAGACTAAGCCTGGTATGCCATTATAGTTTATGTGGCAGGGGTCCCAATACTTTTGGTAATATAGTGTGTGTATATTACATATATATATATATATATATATATATATATATATATATATACATACATACAAGCCCAATTCCAAAAAGGTTGGGACACTGTACAAATTGTGAAAAAAACAGAATGCAATGATGTGGATGTTTCTAATTTCAATATTTTATTCAGAATACAACATAGATGACATATCAAATGTTTAAACTGAGAAAATGTATAATTTTAAGGGAAAAATAGGTTGATTTTAGATTTCATGGCATCAACACATCTAAAAAAAGGCCATGTTTACCACTGTGTGGCATGCCCTTTTCTGTATATAACAGTCTGCGAACGTCTGGGGACTGAGGAGAGAAGTTGCTCAAGTTTAGGAATAAGAATGTTGTCCCATTCTTGTCTAATACAGGCTTCTAGTTGCTCAACTGTCTTAGGTCTTCTTTGTCGCATCTTCCTCTTTATGATGCGCCAAATGTTTTCTATGGGTGAAAGATCTGGACTGCAGGCTGGCCATTTTAGTACCCGGATCCTTCTTCTACGCAGCCATGATGTTGTAATTGATGCAGTATGTGGTCTGGCATTGCCACGTTTGAAAATGCAGGGTCTTTCCTGAAAGAGACGACGTCTGGATGGGAGCATATGTTGTTCTAGAACTTGGATATACCTTTCAGCATTGATGGTGCCTTTCCAGATGTGTAAGCTGCCCATGCCACACGCACTCATGCAACCCCATACCATCAGAGATGCAGGCTTCTGAACTGAGCGCTAATAACAACTTGTGTTGTCCTTGTCCTCTTTAGTCCAGATGACATGGCGTCCCAGTTTTCCAAAAAGAACTTCAAATTTTGTGTCGTCTGACCACAGAACAGTTTTCCACTTTGCCACAGTCCATTTTAAATGAGCCTTGGCCCAGAGAAACGCGCTGCGCTTCAGGATCATGTTTAGATATGGCTTATTTTTTAAGTTTTAGCCAGCAACGGCGAATGGCGCGGTGGATTGTGTTCACCAAAAATGTTTTCTGGAAGTATTCCTGAGCCCATGTTGTGATTTCCATTACAGTAGCATTCCTGTATGTGATGCAGTGCCGTCTAAGGGCCCGAAGATCACGGGCATACGATATGGTTTTCCAGCCTTGACCCTTACGCACAGATTGTTCCAGATTCTCTGAAACTTTGGATGATATTATGCACTGTAGATGATGATAACTTCAAACTCTTTGCAATTTTTCTATGAGAAACTCCTTTCTGATATTGCTCCCCTATTTTTTGCCGCAGCATTGGGGGAATTGGTGATCCTCTGCTCATCTTGACTTCTGAGAGACACTGCCACTCTGAGAGGCTCTTTTTATACCCAATCATGTTGCCAATTGACCTAATAAGTTGCAGATTGGTCCTCCAGCTTTCCCTTATATGTACATTTAACTTTTCCGGCCTCTTATTGCTACCTGTCCCAACTTTTTTGGAATGTGTAGCTCTCATGAAATCCAAAATGAGCCAATATTTGGCATGACATTTCAAAATGTCTCACTTTCAACATTTCATATGTTATCTATGTTATATTATATGGTGAATAAAATATACGTTTTCTATTCCTTTTTTTGCTCACAATTTGTACAGTGTCCCAACTCTTTTGTAATTGGGTTCTACATACAGGGCTTTTTTGCAGCCGGATCGGCGTTACGGAACCTCTCTCTGGCAGCCCTCTCCTTTTCAACCTGTCATGTAACACTGAAGACAGCAGAGGAAGTTTTCTGCACAGCTCACTACTTCTATTGGCTTTTCTGTGCTAAACATTGTGCACTCAACGGCTGCTGCCCTTGAGCCCTGGTGAGTGCTTTAGGTCCCAACCTACAGCTGGTTCAGGAGGAAGCTTCTGTCCCTGCTTGCCTCCGCTACTCAGACTTTGTAGCACAGAGCTGAGGAGCTCTGAAACACCTCCTCAGCTCTGTGCTACAATAGAGGGAGCTCCCCGATCCACAGTACTGTGCTGAAAAAAAAGCCTGCACATACCATAGAGATCAGTGACCACGGAAGAGGTGAGGGATCTGTCACTGTGAATGAAAAGCACTTTGCAGAGACTGAAATCATTCAGAGAGAAGTGAGTGAGGGATGGGTAATATGTGCAGAGAGGGAAAGTAAGTGTGTGTGCGTGGGGGGGGAGGGGGTAGAAGAGAGAAGAGCTGGGGAGATTTGTAATGAGAGAAAATCTGGGGGGGGGGGGATTTGTGACGAGAGAAGAGCTTGGGGGATTTGTGATGGGGAAGGGCTGGGGAGTATTTGTGATGAGAGTAGAGCTGGGGGATTTGTGATGAGAGAAGAGCTGGGGGGGATTTGTCATGAGAGAAGAGGTGGGAGGATTTATGATGACAGAAGAGCTGGGGTATTTGTGATAGAAGAAGAGCTGGGGGGATTTGTGATGAGAGAAGAGGTGGGGGGATTTGTGATGTGAGGAGAGCTGGGGAGATTTTTGAGGAGAGAAGAGCTGGGGTGATTTGTGAGGAGACCAGAGCTGGGGAGATTTTTGATGAGAGAAGAGCTGGAGAGATGTGCGATGAGAGATGAGCTGGGGGAATTTGTGATGAGAGAAAAGCTGGGGGGGTTTGTGATGAGAGGAGAGCTGGGGAGATTTGCAATGAGAGAAGAGCTGGGGGGATTTGTGATGAGAGGAGAGCTGGGGAGATTTGTGATGAGAGAAGAGCTGGGGAGATTTGTGATGAGAGAAGAGCTGGGGAGATTTGTGATGAGAGAAGAGCTGGGGGGATTTGTGATGGGAGAAGAGCTGGGGGGATTTGTGATGAGAGGAGAGCTGTGGAGATTTGTGATGAGAGTTGAGCTGGGGAGATTTGTGATGAGAGAAGAGCTGGGGGGATTTGTGATGGGAGAAGAGCTGGGGGGATTTGTGATGAGAGAAGAGCTGGGGAGATTTGTGATGAGAGAAGAGCTGGGGAGATTTGTGATGAGAGAAGAGCTGGGGGGATTTGTGATGGGAGAAGAGCTGGGGGGATTTGTGATGAGAGGAGAGCTGTGGAGATTTGTGATGAGAGAAGAGCTGGGGGGATTTGTGATGGGAGAAGAGCTGGGGGGATTTGTGATGAGAGGAGAGCTGTGGAGATTTGTGATGAGAGATGAGCTGGGGAGATTTGGGATGAAAGAAGAGATTGGGGGATTTGTGATGAGAAAAGAGCTGGGAAGATTTGTGATGAGAGAAGAGCTGGGGAGATTTTGTGATGAGAGGAGAGCTGGGAAAGTGTGTGTGTGGGTGGGGGGGGGGGGGAATTTGTGCAGAGAGTGGAGCTGAGGGGGGGTTTAGCAGAGAGGAGAACTGGGGTAAGAGCTGCAGGGTGCAGAAGGCAGGTTGTTCAAAGTGAGAGATGTAGAGGCCAGGGGAGGTTGTGCAGAGGTGAGAGCTGTGGAGGAAGCTGGGGGTTCAGAGATGAAATATGGGGCTGGCAAAGGTGAAAGCTGTGGATTAGAGCTTTAGATGGTGGTGCGAAAGGGGGCAGAGATAATGTGGATGGGGTGAAGAGGTGAGTTGTGGACTGGGGCTGTAAGCTGTGGGGGGGTTTTGACTTGGGGAAGACCAGGGAAATTTGCTGAGGGACAGTAAAGCATACAGAGTTCAGTGACCAAGATTTACAGTACAGCATGCAGGGTGCAGTGGTGAGAATTTTGTAACACCTTGTACAATACATACTCAGAACCACTATATTCTGCATGCTGTGCTGCATGTAACATATTAAAGGATTTGGGATGGTACTCCTGAATGCGTTACTCTATACAGTTTCGCGTTACATATTCCTGAGCCCTGCATTATGCTGGACTGCATATTACATACGCTTTACCACTGCATTCTGTGATGGCCTCCGTATTTCATATTACTGACCCGTGCACTCACAGGGCTATATGTTGCATATCCCTGAGCACAAGGGATGCTTTGCGTTGAATAAGTAATAATTGAATGTAAGTACTGTCTCTTTTGCTGATTTATTTTTTCTGCACCCTGTGTGATACGCACTTCTCACAGCTGCACAATACTCACTCCTGAGCCCTGTGTGTTATGAACTCCTGAGTCTTGTACTTTGTGTGTTACACATTCCTGAACCATACACCTTATGTGATACACAGTTGTAAGCCTTAAAGTGGTTCTTAAGCCACTACTATAAAATAATCGAATCCACTCTGTAATATAACACTAAGTGCTCTTGTGCCCTTTATTATAGAAAAAAATCTGCAGATCTGTACCTATATCAGAGTGTCTCTCAGCGATCAGCTGATCCCTCGGCTCTCCTCTGCCCTGCTGACAGCTCCAGTGGACGGGCCCAAGCACTGCTGCTGACTTCAGCTGGGGAGGTGGGGAAGAGAGGAGAAGGAGAGCCAAACGGTCACGTGATCACTGGGAGCCATTCCGATATACGTACAGATTGACATATTTTTTCTATAAGACAGGCACAGGACTCAGGAGCACTTAGTGTTACTGTAAATTGCAGAGTGGATGTGATTATTTTATAATGTATTTGAGAGCAGCAGGAGTGGAGGGGCGGGCGCTGACACAGCAGAGAGGCAGGAAGGGGAGGGGGGAAGAGGAAAGAGGAGGACACAGAAGACAGAGAGCAGGGCTCGTATCGGTATCAGGGCTCAGCAACCATGATACACCATGGTCAGTGCACAGAGGAGAGGGTAGAAACTGTCAGGATCAGTCAGGTTTTTTAGGTGATACAGGGGGCCAAATGACACAGCACATGCACTGTGCTGTATAACATGCTTTAAGGAAACAGTATATATATTTTTTTTTTTTTAGGGAAACAAACACTTTAATTTATTACAATTTATTGGCGCCACTTTAATTCTCTCCTAAGAAAGGTGTGGCTGGGGGTGGGGTTTGGGCGTGATTGATGCGGGGTCTGGGTGTGGTTGGGGCAGAGAGTTGGGCAGAGAGGGTGAGTTCCTGCACCTATTCTCTGAGAAAAGAAGCCTTGTATAAAGTGGTGATTTTGTAGATCATTGGAAGTCTTACCACTCCAGTTGGCAGGCGTTGCAATCTTCCTTTGCATGTATTGTTTCAGGAACCCTGCTGCTACAGGGTGAAACAACAGATGCCCTCCACAGCATCACAGGCTCTTGGGTATCCCAGCCCTCTTTGTGGTGAGGATGAGCCACCTCTCCACTGCAGCTCCACCATCCACATATTACTTTTTCTCTTGTCATTGGAGGCTGCATTCTCCCACAATAACTTTTCCAGCACTCTCCAACTGGCTGTAACAATTCCTCTCAAACCCATCAACCATGGCTCTTTTCAGGAACACGCCACTATGATCCACAGGTCTCATGATTGACCTTTAAGCTTTGTTGCTATGGGCGACAACACTCCTCTTTGCAGTCATGCACACAACAAATCTTCAGAAAAATGTTTTGGCTTACTGTCTCTTTAAGACTCCAAGACCATACACATTTAGCTGCTCAAACAGCAAAGCACAAGCAGTTAGTCTCTGGCAACTCACATTTTTTTTTTGGCATGCAAGGATCTGGAACTCCACCATATTTTGCCCCATCCATTTTGCCCGTTTTGTGTAGCTCATTGATAATGCAAAACAGTAAGTTTACTCCATGCCAGAAGTGTCTTTTCAGGGCTTTTTTGCCCACTTTACTTGAACAAAAGAAAAGTTCACAAATGAGTATGTTCCCATGCAGGGGGATTCTCACCATTAAAGCGGAGTTCCGGCCTCGGGGTGAATTTTAGATAAAAATATCCCCGGGACAGTCAGGGCTAGTGCATTCCATAATGGATAGCCTCTGTACTGTCCTGGGTCGCACTTACCTTTTAGAAGAAATACTTACCTTTTAAAATTTCTTCTATCCAGCGCTGCAATCTCAGGTGTGGGCAGCTGAAGCCAGCCCGCCCTCTTCTGCCTCCTCTTCGGTGACGTCGGAGTCCCAGAATACCCTGCACCGGCCCCGCTCGTGACTTCCGGTGCAGGTGCGGCATCCTTGCACAGCTTTTGGGCATGCCCAGAAGCTGTTAAGCAGGGAAAGCCGTGCCTGCACCGGAAGTGACGAGCGGGGCCAGTGCAGGCGCATTGACTCCTGGGAGCGATGACGTTCAGCTCCCAGGAGTCATAACAAGCCAGAAGTGACGGCGCGGGCCGTGGCCGCAGAGGGAGGAAGTGGAAGGAAGGTTAGTACATTTTCCTCAAAAACAAGGTAAGTGAACAAAAAAAAAATTTGGGAGCATCCATTTCTTTTTCAGGTGACCCTCAGCAAGCAGATAGCCCAAAATCTATTTTTTTGATTTTTAGGCCGGAACTCCGCTTTAATATGACAAACAAACAATATTGAGACTTGTGGCTCTTTTTGCAGCTCTACTGCTCAGGCCTCCTGCCTTGGTCCTCCTCCTGACCATCAAACACACAGTTCCAGTGCTCCCGCATTAAACACTGTACCTTTGTCAGCTTGACTTCTAATCCTGCAGCTCCCAGCTGCTACATCCTTCACAGGCCCAGGCCTTTGCTGTCCTGACCTGGACAGTACAGTGCAAACATGCACCTCTTACTGCTCCCTTCACACACTGACCCCTCAGGAGGGTGGGTCACTGATCTGTAACTCTGTCTCTTCTGAAGGGCCAGTGTGCCTGCTTCCTAAAAAATCTGGCCTAGACCCCCATATTAAAGAAGGGCACGAGCTCGCCCTGTCACATATCCCCCCTTGTTTCTTACTGGAGACAGAAACATACCAACTCTTCACATTGGCACCACTGTTCTAGCTACCAACCCAGGGGTCTAACATTGTTATACAGAGACGTTTATGATAAGTATTTGAAATACATTCCTCTGTGCAAATGAAATAATTAAAGATTTGGTGTATTGGCTCTAAAAAATTCCCCTATAATGGATATATCCCTGTTAAAACATCCTTTAGCCCCTCAATAGTGGGGAAGACAGAGGTTTGATACCTTAGTAATTATATGTCCCATACCACCAGGATAGAGACAAAGCTACCTGCTAATGGGGAAAAACACTGATTTAGTGAGAAGGCTGCTCATTTGTTGGCTGAAGATAAAGATTTTACGCTCAAAGCAATACACCCACAATTGCATCAAGCCATTCAAAAGATAGTTCGGGATCAGAGAGCCCCAATGGAAGGGGTAGGAAGATTGTGAATGCTAGACATCAGGAGAGAGTGCTGCAACCTGGTGAAATAATTTGCATGAAGGCAGCAGTTAAGTTCACTTGGGATCAGTGAGGACTCATTATTGTGTTGGAGGTTGACCCTTAAGGAGAGAAGACAGGAGTGGAGCTGATCCCGGAAATAGTACCCACAAGAGCCCTGTCCAGGAATATTGGGAAAGTGCCGGAATACTACTCACTCCCCCCATCAAGGTAAGGCCCCAAATGGTGATTAGACAAGTGCTCGGCTACTCCGGTGACAGCTACTGATTTAGTGGGGAGAGTGTCAAATGAAAGTGGGGAAGAAGAACCTTGTTCTTCGCACACCCCATTGCCTGCTAAGTGGGAGAAAAGACATGTTCAGAATGGAAAAATTATTTTGTTTAGTTTCGGATTGATTCGTTATGTTACTAATTTCATTTCCTTATGGAATTTGTTTAGTTTAGTATCGGAATTTGTTCGTTTTGTTTCATTTTCGTTAAATTTCAAATTAAAAATAACTGTGACACATGTGGCCATCATCCATATTTGTATAAACAAAAGAAAAAAGGGAAAAAATCTGACTTTGCCGGCAAAAATGGAAGGGATAATCAAATTCAGGTAAAATACATGTTTTTTTTTTTATTATATATCAAAGATGTTTTAAAAAACAATACACGATGACAAGTCAAATAAAGAGTAACAATGGATAAAAAATAATTCTTCAAGGGAAATTGTAAATGATGCAGTAAGTACTGTATATTGCGCAGGTCTTTCAATCATTTTTCATGAAACTTCAGTACATTTCCTTTAATTTGAAGTTTACAACGACATACAGTGATAAACAAATTGATTTCCTGGACACTAAACTTTGTATATAGGAAGATGGTCTGATTGGTACCACCCTATATAAAAAGCCAACAGCAGGTAACACGATATTACATGCTGAAAGTGCTCACCCGAGAGCACTTATCAGGAATATTCCATTTTCTCAATATCTTAGATTAAGACGTAATTTCTCAGATGAAAGGATGTTCAAAAAAGAGTCCAACGATTTAAAGAATCGCCTACTCAAAAGGGGAAATACAAAAACCACATTATGGAAGGCCTACAACAAAGCTATATCTAATACAAGACAGGAGGTATGTAATAAGTCGAAAAAAACTGAAAAGGAGATTGTGAGAATAATTACAATATATTTTAACCAACAGGCTGAGATCCGAAAAATAATAGATACTGGAATTTGCTTACAAGCGATCTGATTCTAAATAGTTATCTAGGTGACTCATCTGCCATCGTCTATAGACGTTCCAGGTCTCTGAGAGACCGGATGGTTAGCAGCCACTATAAAAGACCCAATAAAGAGTGATGATCGGGTGGGCCTCTTTAAATGTAGTAGATGTGATTTCTGCCCTTGGATTCTAGAGGGCTCATCCTTTAGATTACCAAATGGCAAAATGAGATTCATTAATAAATATGTTACCTGTCAAACCAGAGGAATAGTCCATATTATGTTTAGCGCATGCAGTGTCTTCTACGTGGGAAAAACAATCAAACCCTTATGGAAGAGAATTTCTATATCTCTTACATCAGAAACGGTCAGATAAACACCCCTAATGGAGGACACATAGGCCTTAAACATAATTTTGATGAGTCCCTAATTAGGTTCACCATATTTAAAAAAGTTTCTGAGGTTCCCAGAGGGGGCAATCTAGACAAAATGGTGTTGTAGCGAATCTCGAAGGATTTACAATTTGCGAGCGACTTATCCTCCAGGCTTGAATGACATGCTTAGCTAGAAAGCCCTTTCTATAAAATTGTTAGCTTTGATCTCCACAATAGAATGTAGGAGAGACGTCTTTAGCCAACTGTCAGGGGGATGGGCTTTTGATAGTGAGAACCGCATTCGGGATCAACTTGTCCCATAAAAACTCATGGCAGATATCAGTGCTTACACTCTTTGCTGTCCGATATCGTGCCAGATAATCTATAAAATACCACTGACAGGTATATATATTTGAGGTATGTTTTGTACTACTTTAACCACTTTTCGACTGCTCACAGTAATCCTACTGTGGCAGTGCGGCTCCCCTGGGTACAGCAACGTGGACTCCTAGTGATTTCGGCGGTGCGCTCCCACTGTGTTTAGACACATCGGGAGTCGGGCCAGAGGAGGAGAGACGGCGATTGCCGCCTCTCTTCCCCGATCGTCTGGGAAAGTGTGAGAAGACCCGTCTGCTTATGTAAACAAAGCAGGCGGATCTTCTCAGTGACAGACATGGGGAGATCACAGTATTTAACATAGCTGAACCTGTGATTTCTGTCTGTGTCACAGAACCCCCCCCCCACACACACACACGTCAGTAAGCATGAGGCTCACATTTAACCCTTTGATTACCCATAGGGTTAACCCCTTCCCTGCCAGTGTCATTATTACAGTAACAGTGCATATTTTTAGCACTGATTACTGTAGCAATGTCACTGGTTCCCCCAAAAGTGTAAAAAATGTCAGTTGGGGGTCCGATCTGTCCGCCGCAATGTCGCAGTCCCGCAAAAAATCGCAGACCGCCGCCATTACTAGTAAAAAAAAACAATAAAAATGACATAAATCTTTCCCATAGTTAGTAAACGCGATAACTTTTGCGCAAACCAAATCAAAAACCAATCAAAATAAGCTTATTGCGATTTTTATTTTACCAAAAATATGTAGCAGAAAACAATTTGGCCTAAAATGTTAAAAAATTATGATTTTTAAATTTTTTTTGGGAATGTTATATAGCAGAATGTAAAAAACTGAATTTTTGTAAAATCTTACCTGTAAAATTCCTTTCTCTGAGTCCTCCGACAGTCGCCGCCACTTCATATTCATCACTAATGGGGTTATTGACCTTTGCTCCGAAGGAGTAGCTAGGCAACAAAATTTGTTAATATCAAAGCTTTTAGCATATTCCACCCCTAGGGGGTGGTCCCTTCAGTCAATACCTCCCTGCTTCCTGCATTCCCAACTCAGTTTCAGTAGCATAGCAGTAGAGTACACAAACAAACCCCAAAAGAGGGGCGGGGGCGGCGACTGTCGGAGGACTCAGAGAAAGGAATTTTACAGGTAAGATTTTACAAAAATTCCGTTTTCTCTTACGTCCTCCGACAGTCGCCGCCACTTCATATTCATCACTAATGGGGACGTCCCATAGCAGTGTAGACATGAGGGGTGGGAAAAAACGCAGCCGCGCCTAAAGCAACGCAGTACCCACATCAGGTAAAAAGGAACCTTACCAAAGTAAGAAAACCAACTGGGCAACAGGAAAAAAACGTGCTCAACAGGAGCAACAACCCAGGAAAACAAGTAACCTAGGGATAAAGACATCCCAACAGCCAAGGACCCAAAACAAGGGACCCTAAGGCACTGCCGCACTAAGAACTTTGCGGCCAAAGGAAGCATCCGCCGATGCCTGAACATCCACCTTGTAGAATTTGGAGAAGGTGTGAACGGATGACCAAGTCGCCGCCTTACACACCTGGGCCACAGAAGCCCGATGATGACAGGCCCAAGACGTACTCAGAGATCTGGTAGAGTGCGCCTTCACAGGTACGGGAGGAACCTTTCCCTTCAAAGCATAGGCCTGCTCAATGGTCTGTCTGATCCATTTGGCGATGGTAGAAGCCGACGCCGCCATGCCCTTCCGAGGTCCCTCAGGAAGGACGAATAGGGAATCCGACTTGCGAAAGGATTTAGTCGACGACAGGTAAACCCTGATCGCCCTAACAACATCCAAGGAATGTAAAGCCACCTCCTTCGGATGTCTTGGCCTCGCGCAAAGCGAAGGCAAGACAATGTCCTCATTGAGGTGAAATTCCGAGATCCACTTTGGAAGAAAAGACGGGTTAGGTCGCAAGACCACCTTATCCAAGTGAATCACTAAATATGGAGAGCTGCAGGACAAAGCTGCCAGCTCCGACACTCTGCGAGCCGAAGTGATCGCCACCAAAAACGCAACCTTCTTGGACAACAGAGGCAACGAGATCTCCCTGATCTTTTCAAAAGGAGCATGTTGCAACACGGACAGAACAAGGTTCAAGTCCCATGGAGGCAAAGGCTCCCTCCTAGGAGGGACCAGGTGTCGCACCCCTTGAACCAAGGTGCTAACCAAAGAGTTAGACGCCACAGGGCGTTGAAAGAGAATGGCCAGCGCAGAAATATGACCCTTAATCGTGGCCAACGCCAAACGCTGGTCCACGCCCGTTTGAAGGAAAGCCAACACTCTCAATACCGAATATGAGCAAGGAGAATACCCCCTGGACTCACACCAGGCAAAATACGCCTTCCAAGTACGATAGTAAATCTTCCCCGAAGAGGCTTTTCTAGCCTTGATCAAAGTGGGAATGACCTCAGGGGAGAGACCCCTATCCTTCAACACCTGGCTTTCAACAGCCAGGCCGTCAAAGCCAGCGACTGTAAAGCAGGATGGAATATCGGCCCTTGAGACAGGAGATCTTCTCGAAGAGGCAGACGCCATGGAGCGTCGACCGCCAGATTCACGAGGTCTGCGTACCAAGACCGGCGAGGCCAGCCTGGCGCCACCAGAATCACCGTGTGCGGTTCCGCGGCCAACCTGCGAAGGAACCTGGACAGCAGCTGAATCGGTGGAAAGGCATACATCAGACGATACTGATGCCAGGGCGCCACTAACGCGTCTGATGCGTCTGCCCGAGAAACGCGCGACCTTGCCACGAACCTTTCCACCTTGTTTTTTAGACGAGACGCGAACAGGTCCACATCTGGTGAACCCCACTTCACGCACAACATCTGGAAGACATCCGGGTGAAGGGACCATTCCCCCTGGTCCAGGGTCTGACGACTCAGATAATCCGCCTGCCAGTTCTCCACCCCCGGAATGTGAACTGCCGTTATTGCCGGGACGTGCGTCTCGGCCCAAGACAGAATGTCAGCCACTTCCCGAGCTGCGCGGGCACTCCTGGTGCCCCCTTGGTGGTTGATGTAGGCCACCGCTGTGGCATTGTCCGTCTGCACCCGAACCGGACGGCCCTGTAGCCTGTCTGTCCAACGCAGAAGGCAGAGAGCTATCGCTCGCAATTCCAGAATGTTGATCGGAAGGGAGGATTCCTCCTCCGACCAAGTTCCCTGGGCGGACAGAACGCCCAGAACACCACCCGAGCCCCGACAGGCTGGCATCCGTGGTGATCACCGTCCACGAGAAAGGGCGAAAAGACTTGCCCCCCGACACTGCCGGGGACCGGAGCCACCACAGAAGATCCCTTCTGGTATGATGACTCAAGGAGATCCGTAGATCCAGAGATTGCGGTCGCCCGTCCCACTCGGCCAGAATCTCCGCTTGGAGACCCCGCGTGTGAAACTGGGCAAAAGGGATCACCTCGAAGGCCGAGACCATCAATCCCAGACACCTCATACACGTCCGGAGGGACGAGTACTGGTTGTCCCTGAGGGACTTGACGTCCTGAAGCGTCCGGAGCTTGTCGTCCGGCAGGAAGACCTTCGCTTGAACAGAGTCCAGGATCATCCCCAGGTAGGGAAGACGAACCGACGGACACAGAGTTGACTTTGGAAAATTTATCGTCCACCCGAACTCCTGCAGAGTCTGCATCGTGATGGACAGGTCGTTCACCAGGCCCTGACTGGTCGCAGACCGAATCAGGATATCGTCCAGATACCCCAGGACAGAAATGCCCTGGGCTCTCAATAAAGCCAGAACCGGCGCAAGCACCTTGGTGAAAACCCGCGGAGCCGAAGCGAGACCAAAAGGCAACGCCACGAATTGGTAATGATCCTCCGCAATGGCGAATCGAAGGTACCTCTGGTGACCCTCGAAAATGGGGATGTGAAGATACGCATCCTTCAAATCAATGGAGGCCATTAATTCCCCCGGAACCAGGGCAGCCACCACTGAGCGCAGGGATTCCATGCGGAACTTGCGAACCCGCACAAAGTGGTTCAGAGCTTTCAAGTCCAGAATCTGATGTACCTTGCCCTCCTTTCTGGGCACAGTGAACAGATTGGAATAGAACCCCCGAAATCTGTCCCGATGAGGCACCGGAACCACCACTCCCTGGGCCCCGCACCGCCAGGTGCAGATCCTGCAAGGGCTCCGGAGATAGCTGAAGGTTTGAGGGGAAAAATCTGCTCGCTGGCCGAGAGAGAAACTCGATCTTGTATCCAGATCGAACGATTTCCTGAACCCACCTGTCCCGAATGCGGTCCAGCCAGGGTTGAAGAAAACCGAGCAAACGTCCCCCCACCCCAGAACTGGGTGAGGGCATCCCTTCAGGCCGTATTGTTATGGGCAGCGGACCCGGACTGGCCGGACTTCTGCTTACCTGTCCACGGCTTATTCTGGGAGCCTTGGCCTTTGAAGGGTTTGCCCTTATAGTGCGACCGAAAGGCACGAAAGGACCCTTGAGAGGGCCTAAACGAGGTATTCTTCTTACCACGAACAAACTTATTCTTGTGAGATTGGGGCAAGAGAGTGCTCTTACCCCCAGAAATTCCCTTTATCAGAGTATCCAAAGATTCGCCAAAAAGGCGAGATCCCGCGTAGGGCAAATTAGCCAAAGTCTTGCGAGAAGATTGGTCAACAGACCAACATTTCAGCCATATCAGGCGACGGTTCAATACCGCCACACTTGAAAGACGCGCAGCCAAAGGGACTAAATCTAAGTCCGCATCACACAAATACATGAATTTGATCCACCATAGCCAAAGTTGTCGGCGAGGCAGAGTCAGCCACCAGGGTGCGCCTGAGCACCTGCGTCCAATCCGCAATAGCCTGGGCTGCCATAATGGAAGCAAAAATAGGCTTCAGCATAGAACCAGCAACCGTATAAGCATGATGGGCCAGAGACTCCAATCTCCTGTCCGTAGGGTCCCGGAACACCGGGGTATCCTCAGCAGGGATCGCAGTGGATTTATTCAAAACCGCCACCGCGTGATCCACCTGAGGCGGCACACACCAACGCTCATCAGTGGTGGGTGTAAATGGATAACGCAGTTTGAACCTACTCGGCACAGCAAAAGGTTTCTTTAAATTGCGCCATTGCTCATCAACCGCGCGCTGAAATTCCGCAGAGCAAGGAAAAACCTGCGACGTTTTGCGTTTCCTTTGCGTCCCATAAGAAGACATCAAAGCAGGAGGACATGGTTCATCCTGCAAATGCAGCGTTTGCTTGATAGAAGCAACCAACTCATCCATGAGTGCAAGCTCTTCAGACGAGCCAGGGGGAGAATTATCAACCCCTTCTACCTCAGCCTCCCCCTCAGACCCAACAAGGTCTAGAGATGAGTGAGACCCTGAGAAGGACACTCCAGCCATAGCAGCCCCATCGCCCTCTGAATCAGAGGAAATAGACACTCTGGGCCGTTTGGTGGATCGATCAGCCACCAGCATCTGCACCTGAGCAGCCAAGTTCACCACAATAGTAGCCAGATCAGCCCCCTCGGGGGATGCAGCAGCCCCTTGGCCCCCCACCAAGGTGGGAGGAAACTTGCAATCCTGAGAATCCATGCCCCAGCAAAAGTAGAAAAAAAAAAAGGAGTACTGCCCCTTTAAGACCGCAGCGAGCGTAGCCCACCGCACCCTACTGAATACACCGACCCCCACAGGGATAAGAACACTGGGCAAGGAATACAGGAAAAGGAAAGGTAAAAACCTGGAGAGATCACACAGGCTGCTGCCACCGATCGCTGTCCCAGAGCAAAAGGAAGTGATGCAATGACTGACCGCCCTATAAAGCCTATGCAAGGCTACACAAACATGGCCGCTCGGCTGAGGATTCCTTAGGCAAAGAGAAAATGGCGCCGATATGTGGCCTGATCGATCGCCGCCAAAATGGCGGCGTTTGGCGCCAAAACGCCACGCCATACCACACAGGACCGGGCACCATAAAATTTCCGCAAAAAAATGGCGGGCCGCAGTAGCGATCGCCGCACCGCATGTCTAAGCCCAGACTGCTTCATGCATTCACACAGCAGAGCGGGAGAGCCCCCCCCCCCTCGCAGCCCACAGACAGGCAGCTATTCCACACAGGAATCTGATAGGGAGCTCAGCATTTACACAGACATGCAGGGTCACACAGTCCCAGACTGACACCCAAATAGACAGGTCCCCACATAGATTTACACTTACCAGTCCGGATGGCTTGGGGAGCCTTCTCCAGCGACCAAACCGCTGCACTGAGGACAGGGAGTGTCGCAGCCAGGATGCAGTGGAACTGCGGTGCGAAACCGCAATGGCGTCCAGTGAGGTAGCCACCTCACAGATAGCATCCCTGCAGCGAACAGGGATGGGTCGTTCAATATGCCAGGGAAACCTGAGCTGAACGCTCGATGGCAGGCTGGGAAGCCCCTGGCCCTGAACCCTGGGATCCAGGGTGGCCAGTCCGAGACCCAGCTCTGCATGATCATCTTCATCCGAAGAAGCTAACTAATGCTGAAAAATAACAGCTAAGTAAAAGAAAGAGAAAAAAACTCAAAATAAAATCAAAAAGAGAATAGAGGCTGAGACTGAGAGCCCCAGCACAGAAACAGCCTTGCTACTCCTAAGCTAGGCATTAGAAACTGAGTTGGGAATGCAGGAAGCAGGGAGGTATTGACTGAAGGGACCACCCCCTAGGGGTGGGATATGCTAAAAGCTTTGATATTAACAAATTTTGTTGCCTAGCTACTCCTGCGGAGCAAAGGTCAATAACCCCATAAGTGATGAATATGAAGTGGCGGCGACTGTCGGAGGACGTAAGAGAAAATATTGTTTTTATTTTTCAAAATTGTCGCTATTTTTTTGTTTATAGCGCAAACATTTAAAATTGCACAGGTGATCAAATACCACCAAAAGAAAGCTCTATTTGTGGGGAAAAAAGGACATAAATTTTATTTGGGTACATCGTCGCACAACCGCGCAATTGTCCGTTAAACTAACACAGTGCCGAATCGCAAAATAGAGCCTGGTCAGGAAGGGGTCAAATCCTCCAGTCTTAAAGTGGTTAATTTTGAGATATACTGTGTATGTATGTATGTATGTATGTGTGTGTGTGTATATATATATATATATATATATATATATATATATATATATATATAAAATATATACAGTATCTCACAAAAGTGAGTACACCCCTCACACAACCTTAGGCCACGACCACATCAGTTACACCAAACCTGCATTCTTTAGGCCACAGCTTTAAGAAAATGACAGTACTTCTCCCTCAGTGGGGGACATAGGGGGCAAAACCTCAGAACAAGGAGAAATTATTTTCTCCTTGTGCTGGCCCTAGAAGTACAGACCTGGTGGCAGGGCCTGAAGTTGAAAATGTTTTAGAATCAGAACCCAGTTTAAATATCACTGACCCAATTCATGAGCTTGAGGCTCAAGAAACTGAATTATGTCAAAAAATCAATGATGTAGCTCATGAGCCTGCAACTCCAACTGCATGCTGCATGCCGCTGACTCAACTTCAGATCACGAGCCTGACTTTGAAAACCCTGAAAAAACTGAAACAAGACATTCACCCACCCAGAAGACTAATATATGATACACTGATAGAAAGCTCTGATGAAATTTTACACACTCAGCGTCCAAGCCAAAAGTAACCTTGAAAGGTGGGCCAATTAAATTTCACCGGCCTTGCATACTTCCCCAATGTGGGTTCCTGGAATGTGGTTCAAGAGACTAGAAGGGCTTTTTAGGAAACTGATCTGGAGGAAAAGGCAAGCTAATTTCGTCTACGAACTTTACAATTACCAAAAGGTAGGGGGGGGGTTTGGCTGTGCTTCATCCCTGGAGTTACTTCTTGGCAGCTCAATCACAACAAATGGGAGGCTGGGAAGCGGGTGACGACACTACCTGTTATAGCTCACGAGCACTGCTGTCCTATGTTCCCCACAAATCAATTATAGAGGCACTAGAGGCAAACTCATGGGGTGGGGTGGGGTGAGACAGAGTTTGACAGTAAAATTATTGGGGAAGGTATGGAACAAAACAAGATCATTATTTGGTTATTTAGGACTTACAGATTACACACCCATCAGGGATAATAATAATTTAATTGAACTTCGCAGTTATGCAAAGTAGGGATATTGAAGACTTTTCAGGAATTGAAAGAAGAATTTGGGCTATTAAATAGAGACTTTTATATGTATCTGCAATTGCAACATGCTCTGGCAACACAATTTAAGGAAGGTGGATTAGTCTGGAGTAGAATCTCCCTGTTGAAAAAATGGATAGAGGTTACATCTTTAAAAGGGTTGATTTCAGAATTGTATGAAAAGATACAAGCAAAAGTAGTGGATAAAGACTCCCAACTGGCTAGCCATATAAAATGGGAAGAGGATCTGGGGAAATTGATAGATCCCCAATGGGATAGTATAGTACCCTCAGTAGACAAATTATCCCTTTCAACGTCTCAGAAACTCACACAGCTTTATATACTCCATAGAGCATTTTATACCCCTAAAAAGCTGTTTTCATTTGGAGGAAGACCAGATGCGCTCTGCCCCAAATGCCCCAAAAGTGGCTATGGAGGTGCCCCCAGCTACATGGATAATGGGAGGAGGTGTTGGATAAAATAAATTCAGTATTCCAAATAAATTTGCAATTGGATCCGGTCTTGTGTATATTGGGGTACATGGAGCAGAAAGGAGGCTACGAGGTCAAGCAAACAGCAGTTTTAAAATGTCTGTGCCAAGCCACAAAAGCAATAACCGGAAAATGGATAAAATCTGAACCCCCATATATATTAGACTGGTTAAGAAAAGTCAATAATAAAATAATTAGAGAAAAAGGTGGCTTGTATGAGAAAAGGAAATATAAGAAGGTTTGAAAGAGCATGTTTAATTGAATAGTACAATTTTAAGAGAGTTTTGGGGAGGGTAAGGGGAGGGGGGATGTTAAGAAATTATTGTATGTTTGTTTTTTATATTGATATGTCATTTTTATTTAAGGAAAATAATGATATAAGGCCTCTTGCACACGATACTCCTGTTTGAGCATCCCGCAGCTTGAAAAAGCTCAGTACAGCTTTTATTTTTCTTCTGAGCTAAAATACAGCCCATTATTTGTAATGTGCCTGTGCACACAGGCGCGTAAACAAGCGCTGAGCATTCTTCAGTAAGAACCAATAAGAAAAATCTGCATTTTTGGTCAGTAATTTAAGCCTTAATGCACGCAAATACACACAAATACGTGCAAAAAAAAAAACGTCTGGAAAAAGTAGATGCTCAAACAGGAGTATTGTGTGCAAGAGGCCAAAAGGAGATGCTCAAACAGGACTATCCTGTGTAAGAGGCCTAAAAGTAAAAAAAAAAGAAATTTCACTGGCCTGTCAACATGATAGAAGGTAACCTTGACTCGCCTCTTTGAAAATACTAGGTGGGCCACTGACATTTCACTGGCTTATTAAGCCCATAAGCCTGCAACTTCAACTCCAACTCATGAGCCTAATACAAATACGCCTGATTCAAATCAGGAGCCTGACCTTGAAAACCCTTGTGAGGTCAAGACTGAAATCGGACATTCATCCACCCAGAAGATTAACATATGATATGCTGGGAAAAAGCTCTAATGAAATTATACACACCCCCCAGCTTTCAAGCCAAATGCCGGACCCTGCTACCATTCATTTGGTAGAAGGTAACCTTGACTCGCCCTTTGAAAGGTGGGCCACTAAAAATTTCACCGGCCTGTCAACAAGATAATTTCCCTCTGCCCAATGATTTATGTATATGGTTACAAATGAACCCTGACATTTGTAAGTTATTTGTTAATATGAGTTGTGAAACTATGTTTACAGTTAATGTTTAGGTTTGTTTATTGATTTTTAGGTACATACTGTTACCAGGAACTCTACTGCTTCTTGGTGGGGGGCGGTGTAACCAGGTGCCCACTATGTTATAATGTAAACCAAGGGATACTGATAAATGGAGCTATGGATTAAGCCTTTTAATAAATGGAGCTATGGATTAAGCTAAGCCCCTAGTGCTCAGTATTCAGATAATTTCATCACTTCCTGTCAGCAGAGTGAGAGCTAATCTCCTGAGAGAGACAACATAGGATCTTGGGATATTTAGTCCCATTGCCACTACATGCTGTGTTCCTAGGTGCTGAATGAACTACACATACCAGAGGGCTGGTGAAGCAAAGAGGATTTTGGGCTCGCTCTCTCGGTGCGGAACTTCTGACAGGACGGTTGGAGGCTGCCGTCCTCACACAGCCACAGCGAACCTTTGAGTCCTAGCCAGTTGCCGTGACATTTAAGCCAGTGGAACTGCATCGCTTTGACGTAGATCACTGAATTGGGACCATTTTTGTCCATCTTCGCTCTAGAATATTTCACAATCCAGCTCCGCACTTCTGTTGCCATGTCACCATGCCAACAGCCTGCTGAGTGACCATTCTTCACCTCCCAACTGAGACGCAAGAGCCTGCACAGTATACTTTGTTTCCACGGAGGCTGCATTTCTATCAGAGTTGGTGAGCGGGCGGACACCCTCTGTCATCCAACTGTTAAGTGACACTGCATGCAGACATCTTTATTCCTCAGTCACAGAGAAACCTTTACTGTACGCACTCCAATTGTTTATTTTTTTAACCTCACTGGCCTTTAAGTGTCTAACATCGTCTTCGAACCTCAAAATTGCTAGCAGAAGTCAACCACTACCCTCAAACTGGAATTATCTACTATACAGAATTTTTAGACATAAATTTTTCTGGTTAAGGAAGCACTCTACCAAGGGTGGACTGACCATTCGGACACTCGAGCAGTGCTCAAGGGCCCAGGTTCATTAGGGGGCCCCAGGATTGCGGCGTGCATGGATATAGCTGCTGAGGTGCGATATTGATCCCCCTCCACTGGTCGGTGTAGATCCTGGGGCTCTCCCTAACCTGCTCTGACAGCTAAGGGAGTGGAAGAATGCTACAGTTAAGAGGAAAGCAGTGCAGAGCCCCGCCCCTGGCTATTGCAGCCACCTACCTCCTGCCACCTGGGACATGAACAGCGCTGGCGATCACAGCAAAGGGGAGGGAAGAAGCAGGCAGGCACACACATTGTACACAGTGAGGTTCTCCCTCCTGATGCGGGACTTAGGTGAGGCTCTGTAGACACCCTACGATTGGTGCTTGGTTCAAGGGCAGAAGGTGAGATGCATTAATTAACATGAAGATGAAGACTGTAGTGCTGTAAGAGGTAGATGAGGTGGTAGGTAGGTCAGTAGGATGACTGCATGGCTCTCCCTAGCTTTGGGGCAAGCAGTACTGAGTGCTGAGTGTTCTGTCCCTCATCACTTGGTCTCAGCCTTATGGTAATATTATAGAGCACCTTAGTTGATGTAGACCCCCTCCCTGCTCTTCCCCCTCCCCTTGATCTCCCTGCCATGCTGTAATACTGCTCCCAGTGTCACCTGGTCCAGATTCCTTCTCCCCCCTACTCGAGATCCAGCCTTTCCTCTTCCCTTGAGCTCTGCTACGAATGCGGGGACTGTTCATGTCCCAGGCTGTGGGAGGTAGGTGGCTGTGATGGCCAGGGCTCGTCGCTGCTTTCCTCTGGCTGTCAGTGGGGAGGGAGAGAGCCAATCCATCCCATCCTCCTACACACTGTGCTGTCGGTCCAGGCTAGGGAAAGCACTGGGATCTAAATCAATCAGGGGAGGCGGGGATCTTTCACTATCAAACCTCACCTGCTGTGTCCA
This sequence comes from Pelophylax lessonae, assembly GCF_965119305.1. Taxonomy (NCBI): domain Eukaryota; kingdom Metazoa; phylum Chordata; class Amphibia; order Anura; family Ranidae; genus Pelophylax; species Pelophylax lessonae. The sequence goes on from NC_138777.1 coordinate 143,571,079, forward strand.
TACACGCCCCCATTTTCTATCATGGGGCCACCTACTGTCCCCACCCCTGGTTAACACCAACACCACAGCCTATTCGGATTACAACACTAAGAAGGAGCTGGGGGGGGGGCTCTCAGGTTAGTGTGCTGCCATCAATTGGCTCCAGGAGGAAAAACTACAGCAAGTATTTGATACAATTTTCCTAGCACGTACTTGGCTGCACACATGTGGTAGACCCAGGTGTGAACTGGTTTGGTTTCAGTAGGAGACCCCATGATAGAAAATGGCGGCATGCACGGACAGTGGCTGAGGTGTGGAGGGCTCTAAATAAAGTGTGAGCGAAGTGCCGATCCGCTGGAAGGTGTGTGCTCAGAGGAGGAAGCGGGCAAGTTAGAGGGAGCATGGAGCCGGTGTGCTGGGGTAGAAAATTTGCACTGGGACTGTGAAACCAGACTGCTGGAGGTATTCAGCCTCAGGGAATCAGTCGCATTAAAGCCCCTGGGAGGCTACCATCTGGGGAGCCTTTGAGCTGCTGGAGTCACTGAGAGCTGAGCTGGAGCCCCTGTAAAGCCGAGCCTCCAAACCTCGGAGACCCGAGGGGGGTGGAGAGACAATGGGGGATAGGGACATCAGGGGGGGGGTAATGGAGGACGGGGGGGGGGAGGAGATAAGAAGACACTGGGGGGGGATTTCTCCTATACATGGCTGCACTGTATGGGTATTTCTCAGACATTCAGTAAATTGTATGAGAGCAATTTACAAATACCTCAGTGGTGATCTCAGCATAGAAAAAAATCTATTCAGTCGCAATGATTGCATGAGGACACAAGGCCATACAATGCGATTGGAGGAGAAGCGTTTTAACCTCAGGCTACGCAGGGGGTTCTTTACTGTTAGGGCTACAAGATTGTGGAATTCTCTACCACAAAAGGTAGTTACTGCGGGAAGTATGGCTACTTTCAAAAGACTCTTGGACGTACATCTCAAGGATCAGACCATTAAGGGGTATGTGAGATGATTACGGCCACATACACCTAAACAGGTTGAACTGGATGGACTATTGTCTTTATTCAACCTCAACTACTATGTAACTATGTAACTATGAGAATTGATTTATTTATCTGACAGTTTCCTCTCCATGTCTCCTCCTCACATGGAGCTCTCAGTGGATTTATTCTCCTGCTTTGTGCGGGAAAAGGATTGTAGATAGAGAATTCTTACAGATAAATTAGTGAACAGAACTCTCTTTGTGTCGTGCGACCCCATCTGTGTTCACTGTCTTTTATTTCATTAACCGCTTGCTGATCATCAAACTTAAAAGTATGGCCGCAAAGCGGCCTCTCTGCACTGCATCACATATCCAGCACTTATGGGTAGGGGGCAGGTGCAAATGCACCCACCGCTCTGGCTTCCCTGTGATTAGTTACAGCACAAGCTGATCAGCAAGTGCTGGCTGATGATTGACCACTGGCACCTGCTGATTAGCTCTGTCTTTCAGAGAAGGAAGTTCTGTGTTGTAAACAACACAGAGCTCTGAACACTGACAGGCAATCTTGCTGGTTTTATTCTCTGCAAAGCAGGAGAAAAAACAGCAAGATTGATTAGTAAAAGCATCACATAACACACACACTACACAGTTAGGCACATGTTTAACCCCTTGATTGCCCCTAGATGTTAACCCCTTCCCAGCAGGTATCATTAGTACAGAGACAGTGTCTAGTATTAGCATTGATCACTGTATTAGTGTCACTAGTGATGTCAGTGTCAATTAGTTAGTGTACCCCCCCAGCCAGCATCAGTTGAGCACAGACTGCCCGCCGCACAGTCGCACTATAAGTCACTGCCAGTACTAGTATAAAATAATAAATAAATTAATAAATAAATAAAAATTCCAGTATTTATACCGGATGCACTGACTTTCACGCAAACCAAATAATCTACACTTACTGGGATTTTTTTTTTTTTTTTAATTAAACAGTTTTTTTTTTTTTTTATTTAAGCAAAATGTAGTAGAAAAAAAAGTAGTAGACTAAATTCATGAAGAGATTAGATTTTGGTATTTTTTTATTGGATATGTTTTATACCTGGAAAAAAAAGTTTTTTTTCTTTCACAATTATTTTTTTCGTTTATATCGCAAAACATAAACCCAGTGGTGATCAAATAGCACCAAAAGAAAGCTATATTTGTGTGAAAAAAATTATATAAATCTAATCTGGGTACAGCGTTGCATGACCGTGCAATTGCCAGTTCATGAAGGGGGTAAAATCTTCAGGAGGTCAAGTGGTTAAGGTAATTTAGTTTATTATTTTGCTATTGCTTCAGAAATGTGAATATAAGTTTGTCAGATTGAAAAGGCCTAGATGTGTTTTTTTGTGCTCTTTTAAAATCTACAATTTAATTTTCCCCACATATTTATTTTTGTTCCTAATTTGCTGTAAATTGTGTTCAGATTTTTAATCCTATATATCACTCACTTATTAAACATTTATTTTGAATATAATGTAGAGAAATTCTGTGATGAACGCATGTAATGTGGGCAGTGCAATATGTAGGTGAGGCTTTGTGTGGGCGTGGCTTGAGTGTAGGTGGAGACACAGGGGGCCCCATAATCTTCTATTACCTGTGGGCCCCATGAGTTGTCAATCTGCCCCTGCACTCTACCCTTGTGTGTCATTATTAGATCAGTAAGGGTATTTCAGTTGTGTGCGCCAGTGATCCAGAGGGAGCTGACAAGCTATTAAACCTTCCTGCTTTCAAACGATGTTGCACTTAAATGGTTGCTCTTAGTTGCACCTAACTGTTTAGCTGGATATACACTACTATTTTATTATTTGAAGTTGTATTCTGAGTTTACTGTTTCTTTATGCTCTTTATGAGACTGATTAGGTTGATTTTACTATTAATTGGAGCACATGCTTACAAGCATACGATATAAAAGTACAGCTAAAGTATTGTGTCTCTTGCTTTTGTTAGCCCCTATTGCTAAATTATGTTTCAACCTAAAATGCCAGAGGGGTTCAGAGGCTTGCAAGGTCAGGGCAGCAACTGGGGACAAGCATTATCTAGTGGCCTCTATGGGGGTAGAGCTACATTTGTACAAAAATAATATGGAAAAATGTGCAGCTCTGCAACAGCTCTGCAAGTCCCATCATGCTGGGATTTTTGGTTTCACAGTTGGGGCAAGGTTCAGCATAGAAGGAGTCTTTCTATACAGGCATAGCATTGATGCCCATACATGACTTAAAGCGGAGTTCCACCCTGGGAATACTTTTTTTAATAAAAATACCCCCGGGACAGTCAGGGCTAGTACATTCCACAATGGATAGCCTCTGAACTGTCTCAGGTTGCACTTACCTTTTAGGAGAAATACTTACCTTGAAAAAGTATTGTCCAGCGCTGCCATCTCAGGTGTGGGCAGCTGAAGCCAGCGCGATCCTCTTCTGCGTCCTCTTCCGTCTTCTTCGGTCCCACGATGCACTGCACCGGCCCCGCCGCCACTTCCGGTGCGCGTGCGTCATCCCTCCACAGCTTCTGGGCATGCCCAGAAGCTGTTTAGAAGGGAATGACGCCCGCGCACCGGAACTGACGTCGGGGCCGGCGCAGGCGCATTGATTCCTGGGAGTGATGACGTTCAGCTCCCAGGAATCATTGCAAAGCCAGGAAGTGACGAATCGCCGTGCTTGCCGAGGGGAGGAAGAAGGAAGTAAGGTAGTATATTTTCTTCTATACGAGGTAAGTAAAAAAAAAAAAATTGCGATTATCCATTGGTTTTTCAGGTGACCCGGAGTGAGAAGATGGAGGTAAGTATAAATTTAGGGTGGAACTCCACTTTAAAGTAGAATTCCAGCTTACACCTACCTATCCTTAAAATGTATCCCTCTTCCCACTGAAACCTAACCATCTAACCTGTGTAAAAAAAGATGTATATACTTACCTATTTTCAGGCCACTCCGGTCTGGTCATATGATGCGGCTCCTCTGTGTAATCCAGTGGGGGCTGCAGGGGAGAGGACAGAGCATTCCTACAATGTCTAGTAAATCCTGGAGCAGTGACATCACCCATAAGCTTCAATGATCATTTGATCATAGACGTTCCCTGCTCTCTCCTGTAGCTGCGCTGGCTGACACACAACTGACCAGACTGTAACATGCTGAAAATAGGTAAGTATCCATTTTTCTTACACAGGTTAGTTATCATAGGTGCTAGGAGGGAGGAGGTGATAGTTTTAAGGCTTCAAGTACACATAGCCTATGATGACCACCGTCAACAGAAAAACGCGCTATGATCCTGAACACGATTCTTCCGTGTTCAAGAGAGGAAGGTTGATGGTATAACTTCCCCTAACCACAGCAGCTACTAAATGATCCTAAAAGCCTATGTGTACATGAACATGGGGCTTTTAAGCCCCTGTTCACATTGGAGAAATCTGTCATGCGACAAGTCGCACCCTATTGCGGTCTATGGCAGTGTTCAAATTGAAAGAAAGAAAGATTTGAGATAGTCCCGCGCAAATGGCTGTATGTTATCTGTTATAATGAGAACTGCTGGCCCTACTAGTACAGCTACCTAGCTAGATTATACAGTGAGGATTGTTAGGGGTGGTCATTGCGTCACGTCCTATTTGAAGCCGTGGAGCGCATATCCTCTCGGACTTCCTGATTTTAAATGCTGTTTGATTACTGAGAAATTGTGACTACGTTTCACACTGCATATATAAAATAAAAGGATACAAAACAGTATTACGCTATGGGATGCAATCTTTTTTCTGCATGTGGATGAAAAGAAGGTGCTGAACTTTTAAAAGAGCAATGAGAGGAGAGTTATATTGTGGCGTGGATCTGGGATCTGCTACACAGTGGCATATACTGTGAATGTGGGACACCCCCTTGAGGGGAAAACCTTTTGGTGAGTGCAGTACCATAGAGGGAGCACAAAAGGAAACACCAGCACAAGCATGAATTTTGTGACAAACACGATTGATGAGCACTGGTCACTTTATTCACTGATCATTTCAATAAGAACTAGTTGTACATTTGTTAATGTAGCAGTATTTCCAGGCATTGGGCCTTATGTGGGTCTGCCATTGTTACCGGTTACCTCTCCAGCCCATGTGAGCTGCGACCCTGGGTGTGAAAACTGAGACATTGACAACTCTGGCATCTTTCTTTTGTTGTTTTATTGTATTTAAGGGGATGGGAGAAGGGAATGAGTGGGATACTCCTTTAGGCTCAACTAAATACAATTGTGGGACTTTTCTTGACGCCAGCCAACACTTCCTGATGCTTGAACACTGTGTATCACTGAAAAATATGCTGGATCCTCGACTTTAGTCCAGAAGATCCAGGACCGTAGAAATGCTTGACTTGTAACACTGGTTTAGCTCAAAGTCACTGAATGGCTCCCTCCAGCACTGCACTGGCTGAGGTAGCAAATTCCTGTACTGCTGCAGCTCTCAACTGGCACACTTCACACTGTGCACTGACACTTCAGGGCCCAAACTGCAGGCGCCCCCTTTACACTTCAGGGTCCTCTACCTGGGTACCCCCGCTAATAATTCAGGGTTCCTCTGACTAGGCACCCCCTTTACAGCTAGCTGACACTTGGATCCCAGGACCTTCTCCGGAGTGGTCCCCTCTGACACTAGGCAGACCCCCAGGGGCAATCATCAGTACTCACGAGCAGTGTAGGCTTTTTCTGGGACTGGACCCCTCTCTCTCTCCACTAGTTCTCTGCACACCGGATCCCCTCAGCTCAACTCAGTACGCTCTGGATTCTCAGGCAGCAACCAGAGACATCCTCTTCCCTCAGACAGGAGGAGAGACAGCCGTCCTCTCCCTCCTGGGACTGCTTCCCGCCAAAGACTACCCTCAGACTTATACCCACTCCCAGAATCCTCTGCAGCAGAATATGCCTTCTGGGGTAGTTACAAGCCTGAATGTATCTCTGATTGTGTCTCCTTCACTGCCCAATGAGAAGCCTCTCAGCGAGGAGACTCCCCTCTCAGTAGACACACTTGGTAGCCATGACAACCTACCTGCACAAAAGAAAACATTGCTCTGTTGTTAGGCAGACAAAGCCCACTATATTTTACCCATCACCTACCTGTAGGGTGCTACATTAAGAATTGATCATTTGTTTGTATATATCAAAGAGTAACCAACTGCAGAACATAAAGAGCACCAATCACTTTATTTGCACATATTTAAGGTCCATTTATTTGGGTGGTATTATTCATTTTTGTCTGTATTTTTATTTTTATCCTGTTAAATTTATATTTTTTCATAAGAGCACTGAACCTTTGAAAACTGAATTATATTATAAATAAGGTCCAAATAAGTACAAATATTTAATTTATGAAAGGGGTATCACATACTCGTGTTTAGGAATAGAACAGTTCCACAACTACCACCCCAAAAAATCCTCAGTGTTTAAATTGATGCGACTCTGACTTTGAAAAAGTAGTTCCTGCACTACTTTTGGCAATTTTAGGTGCGACTTGAATAAATATCTGTGCATGAAGCCACACAGATGTCTTTCAAGTCCCACCCAAAGTCGCACTGACATGGCTTTAAAATTGTGCAATTTCAGCTGAAGTTGCACGATTTCAAAGCTGCGGTCAATCTGGATTGGGGGTTAGGAGTTGAGTTTAGGATCTTTGGCAAAAAAAACTGTCAACAGCTCCTAAACTCAAATTTAGGAGCTGCAGTGTATATGAAGCCTAAGGCTAGTCGGGTGTAAACTGGAATTCCACTTTAATACCATGACTATTACATGTAATAAGGATTTAGGAGGGAACATAAAAAAAGAAAAAAAAATAAGATACAACATATAGGCCTGACATCATTGTACTATTCATATACCATGTGTTAAAAGATTTCTGCATTTTAAATATTTAAATTATTTAGGAAAAAAATCCCTCAGCTGAAAAAATGAACAATTTGTGATGCATTCTATATAGTTTAATTCAGAATTAAAATAGCATTGGCAGCAGATGCATGGCTTGCAAAGCAGGATAATCTTATGGTTGAGGGATGACGGAAAATGTTATGTATAGCAACTTTATTAAAGTCAACTCTGAGATAAGTAAATATTGTCTAAATATAAGAGGTATTGAATCTTGGTGTGCTTTGCGCATTTCTTCTACATACGGTATTTCACAAAAGTGAGTACACCCCTCACATTTTTGTAAATATTTTATTATATCTTTTCATGTGACAACACTGAAGAAATGACACTTTGCTACAATGTAAAGTAGTGAGTATACAGCTTGTATAACAGTTTAAATTTGCTGTCCCCTCAAAACAACTCAACACGCAGCCATTAATGTCTAAACCGCTGGCAACAGAAGTGAGTACACCCCTACGTGAAAATGTCCAAATTGGGCCAAATTAGCCATTTTCCCTCCACTGTGTCATGTGACTCGTTAGTGTTACAAGGGCTCAGGTAAGGTAGATTTGGTGTTATCGCTCTCACTCTCTCATACTGGTCACTGGAAGTTCAACATGGCACCACTTGGCAAAGAACTCTCTGAGGATCTGAAAAAAAAGAATTTTTGCTCTACATAAAGATGACTACGTGAAAAAATAAAAGTGCGCTGATAAGATAATGAAAAGCTGCAACCTTAGAACCAATATGGTGAAGTGAATAAGGGATGTGTGTATCGGGTGCGCTAGCCAAACAAATTGTATGAAGGTTCAAATAAAATCACGTAAATAATATCAAACTTGAAGGGAGAGTCTGGAGTAAAACCAACCAAATATGCTTAAGTGACATACATAACAGTGAATAAAATAAAAAACTGCTGGTACAAAGTAAAATTGATACACAAATAATACAGAGAATCACCAGTGGATATCAAAAATTGGGTGACAGCACAAATCAAAATCGTGACAAAGACAGTCCCAAATGATACACAAAATGAAATCCAATTGAAAATGTCTGTGATGAAACCGCTGAATAAAAATGTAGAAACCAAGTGAGTAGTGTTCAGTATCCCACCACCAGCATAGCTTCTTACCAGAGAGATGAATAATAAGGGCATGTAAATAGGAAGATCCACTCCAGAGATCACACACCGTAAAGAAAGCCAAAGGGATAAAACCCCTAATGCCTCCCAGGTGGGATGGAAGGAGGTAAGCCTCTTACCAGATATATAAATGTGTAGGGCTGTAAAAAAAAACAAACACTCCTCTCCTTTGCAAGATGTGATAATGGATGGATCCCTAGTGGGTAATCGCTGCTCTTGTCCAATTCTTAGATGTGATGGCCACATTGGTTTTCTTTTTGGGCTTACTTCCCTTTAATTTCATCTAGTAATCCAGCCAGGAAGTCTGTTGTTCTTCAAAAAAGCAAACTCTCTTCCAGATGTATCCGTTTACAGGGATAAAACAAACCATTTACCACTGGCAAGGGTGCTTACAATGATCAGCTGTTCCTCATGTCTGCATTAAGGGGGATACTGAACACTACTCACTTGCTTTCTACATAAAGATGGCCTAGGCTATAAGAAGATTGCCTAGATCCTGAAACTGAGCTGCAGCACGGTGGCCAAAGACCTTAAAGTCAGAGGCGGCTCTAGGCTTTGTGAGGCCTTAGGCAGAATTTAGACATGAGGCCCCACTCACCCCCTTCGCAGAGGTTAACCTCTTTACCACTAGCCATTGTGCTGCTACTGCGGCACAGTGGCTCGTTATCGTCCAGCGACGTAGACCTACGTCGCTAGACTCCTCCCCCTGTAGGTGGCGCTCGCGCGCCGCCAGAGGCGCGCTCCCGCTGTTTTCATTCACAGCGGGAGTCGGGCCAGGGGAGGAGCGGCGGCTATCGCCGCTCCTCTGCCCCGATCGTCGGGGAATCGAGTGTGGAGATCCGCCGCCTGTGTAAACAGAGCGGGCGGATCTCCTAAGTGACAGGCAGTGTCAGATTGCAGGGTTCAGCATAGCTGAACATCTGATCTGTCCTTGTGTCACTCAGTCATATCCCCCCACACATGTCAGTAAGCACCAGGCATACATTAACCCCTCCCTCTCCAATAAAATTAACCCCTTCCCTGCCAGTGTCATTTTTACAGTAACAGTGCATATGTATAGCACTGATTACTGTAGTAATGTCACTGGTACCCCCAAAAGTGTCAAAAATGTCAGTCAAGGGTCCGATCTGTCTGCCCATATGTCGCAGTCCCGCAAAAAAAAAAAAAAAAAATCGCAGATCGCCGCCATTACTCGTTAAAAAAAAAAAACACCAAAAATGACAGAAATCTTTCCCTTTGTTAGTAAACGCAATAACTTTTGCGCAAACCAATCAAAATACGCTTATTGCGATTTTTTTTACCAAACATATGTAGCAGAAAACAAATTGACCAAAAATTTTTAAAAAAAATAGGTTTTTACATCTTTTTTGGGGGGAATTTCATATAAAAAAAATGTGAAAAATATTGTTATTTTTTCAAAATTGTTGCTTTTTTTTGTTTATAGCGCAAAAAGTAAAAATCGCACAGGTGATCAAATGCCACCAAAAGAAAGCTCTGTTTGTGGGAAAAAAGGACGTAAATTTAGTTTGGGTACGGCGTCGCATGACCGCGCAATTGTCAGTTAAAGTCGCACAACGCCGAATCGCAAAAAGTGGACCAGACGTAAGACAGCAAAATGCTCCGGTGGTAAAGTGGTTAAGGAAGAACCCCAAGGCCGAGCATCTAATTACTCCTGCTTGTGTGGGTGGGATGTGTACTGTGGAAATCACATGGGATGAATAGGAGAGGGATGGGACTGGGAACCATGGGGTAGGGGAGAAAGAGGAGGGGGTAAAAAGGGGGGAGTGGGTAAATGATTAGGGATGGGTAGAGGAGAACTGGAGTGAAACTGAGGGATCCTGGTCTGTAGACAGACGGGGGGACAGAGGAACAGACAGACAGGGGGACGGACAGACAGAGGGACAGACAGGGGGACAGAGGGACAGACGGGCAGACAGAGGGACAGACAGACAGACGGGCAGACAGGGGGACAGACAGACAGGGGGACGGACAGACAGGGGGACAGACGGACGAACGGACAGGGGGACAGACGGACGAACGGACAGGGGGACAGACGGACGGACGGACAGGGGGACAGACGGACGGACAGGGGGACAGACGGACGGACAGGGGGACAGATAGATGGACGGACACACAGGGGGACAGATAGATGGACGGACACACAGGGGGACAGATGGACGGACGGACACACAGGGGGACAGATGGACGGACGGACACACAGGGGGACAGATGGACGGACGGACACATAGGGGGACAGATGGATGGACACACAGGGGAACAGATGGATGGACACACAGGGGGACAGATGGACGGACAGACAGACAGGGGGACAGATGGACGGACGGACAGACAGGGGGACAGATGGAAGGACGGACACACAGGGGGACAGATGGACGGACGGACACACAGGGGGACAGATGGATGGACACACAGGGGGACAGATGGATGGACACACAGGGGAACAGATGGATGGACACACAGGGGGACAGATGGACGGACAGACAGACAGGGGGACAGATGGACGGACGGACAGACAGGGGGACAGATGGACGGACGGACACACAGGGGGACAGATGGACGGACGGACACACAGGGGGACAGATGGATGGACACACAGGGGGACAGATGGATGGACACACAGGGGGACAGATGGACGGACAGGGGGACAGATGGACGGACACACAGGGGGACAGATGGATGAACACACAGGGGGACAGATGGATGGACACACAGGGGGACAGATGGACGGACAGACAGACAGGGGGACAGATGGACGGACAGACAGACAGACAGGGGGACAGATGGATTGACAGACAGACAGACAGGGGGACAGATGGACGGACAGACAGGGGGACAGATAGATGGATGGACAGACAGGGGACAGACAGGGGGACAGACAGATGGACGTACACACAGGGGGACAGATGGATGGACACACAGGGGGACAGATGGATGGACACACAGGGGGACAGATGGATGGACACACAGGGGGACAGATGGATGGACACACAGGGGGACAGATGGACAGACAGAAAAGAAAGAAAGGAGGGGAGGGAGAAAGAAAGGAATGTAAAGAGATGGAGGAAGGGTGTCCCTTAGATCAGAGTACTCACTGGAGTGGAAGGGATGGATGGAGGGATCAGGATTCAGGCACCATCTTTCCTCTTCTTGTTCCTGGTCTGCAAATTCTTCCCGCCCATACCTCATCTTCTGAGATTAAAACTGTCGGGGAGTGTGGGCGGGGCAAGCCCAGGTGGAGAGGTCGGGAGGAGGAGCAGAAGCAGCTCTCTCTCCTCCCCCGTCTGTGGTCTGTGAGGGAGAAGTGTCAGCGCTGCGGCTCCAGTATTTGGCTGTGATCAGGAGATGTCAGTGAGCTCCCATTCCGCGGTGAGCTGCTCCTGATCACAGCCCCGATTTCGTAGCAGATTCTCCTGCTTACAGACTGGCCAGGACTGTACTGATGGCAGGGAGATTCCTGCTGCCAGCCTCAGAGGCGGCTCTGTAACCCGCATATTAGGCGGCCGCGAGGCCCCTGTGAGTGCGAGGCCTTCGGCGACCGCCTAATTTGCCTAATTAGAGAGCCGCCTCTGCCGTCTGTAGTCTGTGAGGGAGAAGTGTCAGCGCTGCGGCTCCAGTATTTGGCTGTGATCAGGAGATGTCAGTGAGCTCCCATTCCGCGGTGAGCTGCTCCTGATCACAGCCCCGATTTCGTAGCAGATTCTCCTGCTTACAGACTGGCCAGGACTGTACTGATGGCAGGGAGATTCCTGCTGCCAGCCTCAGAGGCGGCTCTGTAACTCGCATATTAGGCGGCCGCGAGGCCCCTGTGAGTGCGAGGCCTTCGGCGACCGCCTAATTTGCCTAATTAGAGAGCCGCCTCTGCTTAAAGTGGTTTAACAGGACAGGTTCCACTCAGAACAGGCCTCACCATGGTCGACCAAAGAAGTTGAGTGCACATGCTCAGCATCATATCCAGAGGTTGTCATTGGGAAATAGACGTATGAGTGCTGCCATTACTGCTGCAGAGGTTGAAGATGTGGGGGGTCAGTCTGTCAGTGCTCAGACCATACGCCGCACACTGCATCAAAGTGTTCTGCATGGCTGTCATTCCAGAAGGAAGCCTTTTCTAAAGATGATGCCCAAGAAAGCCGGCAAACTGTTTGCTGAAGACAAGCAGACTAAGGATATGGATTAATGGAACCATGCCCTGTGGTCTGATGAGACCAAGATAAATCTGTTTGGTTCAGATGGTGTCAAGCATGTGTGGCAGCAACCAGGGGAGGAGTACAAAGACAAGTTTGTCTTGCCTACAGTCAAGCATGGTGGTGGGAGTGTCATGATCTGGGGCGGAATGAGTGCTGCCGACACTGGGGAGCATCAGTTCATTGAGGGAACCATGAATGCCAACATGTGCTGTGACATACTGAAGCAAAGCATGATCCCCTCCCTTCGGAGACCGGGCCGCTTGGCAGTATTCCCACATGAAAACAACCCCAAACACACCTCCAAGTCGACCACTGCCTTGCTAAAGAAGCGCAGGGTAAAGGTGATGGACTGGCCAAGCATGTCTCCAGATCTAAACCCTTTTGAGCATCTGTGGGGCATCCTCAAACGAAAGAGGAACGCAAGGTCTCTAACATCCGCCAGCTTTGTGATGTCGTCATGGAGGAGTGGAAGAGGACTCCAGTGGCAACCTGTGAAGCTCTGGTGAACTCCATGCCCAAGAGGGTTAAGGCAGTGCTGGAAAATAAGGATGGCCACACAAAATATTGACACTTTGGGCCCATTTGGAAATTGTCACTTAGGGGTGTACTCACATTTGTTGCCAGCAGTTTAGACATTAATGGCTGTGTGTTGTTATTTTGAGGGGACAGCAAATTTACACTGTTATACAACCTGTAAACTCACTACTTTACATTGTAGCAAAGTGTCATTTCTTCAGTGTTGTCAGATGAAAAGATATAATAAAATATTTACAAAAATGTGAGGGGTGTACTCAATTTCGTGAGATACTGTTAGTGCAGTAAAGCGGTGTGAAATGCTTCCCTTGTACAAAAGCTTTCTGTAATAAAGGTTAGTCACTCTTCTCTCATTCCTTGTGTTGGGTGATCAGCCTTGCAATGTTTTATATTTGTCCCTGTATTTTTGTGCAGGCAACCTGTAATGTGTGGGTTGGGCTGGGTCCCTTCCACATGCCAGCTCTTTGTATAGGTCATATTCATATAAATATTTGTGTATATATATAGTGCTGTCTCTTTAAATATAATATTCTCGTGAGAAATCAAAAAATCATCTGTAATAATTGAAAAACAGAAGAACTTTCAAACATACTGTATGTGCAGTGCTATCACTTTACATGTGACAAAAGTGCTATAATATATTTGAATAAAATTACAAAATGTTCAAAATTGAAAAATAAAAAGTTTTTGTAATATTGCAAAGCAAAAATAAAAAATTCTGAGGTGCCTTGGTGACTAGGTATTAGATTTTTTTTTTTGCTGTAGTATGAGCTTGAACCTGCATTTTTATCTAAGTAGAGAGATGTTGTTGGGGCAGTTCTAGTCAACACTGAGGGTGTGAAATTTGATAAATGTACAAGGAGTACCAGTAGCAAGACAGGGTCCTTTCACATCTAACGCAAAAAGGTCAAAGTGTGACCCCCATCCAATGAGCTGTTCACTCTATACCATCATAGGTTGCAGATTTCGCCCTTTTTGCACCCCCTTTCTGCTAAAGGCTCCAAGGCAGCTATCTCCTCTGCTACTCCTCAGTCTAACCCTGAGTAGCACCAGCCAGAGATAATTGAGATTGCCTGACTAAAACTTATGCATACTCTATATTGCCAAAATATTACATGCACATGAACTTTAATGGCATCCCAGTCTTAGTCCATAGTGTTCAATATTGAGTTGGCCCACCCTTTGCAGCTATAACAACTTCAACACTTCTTGGAAGGTTGTCCATAAGGTTTGGGAGTGTGTCTGTGGTAATGTTTGACCATTCTTTCAGAAGCGCATTTGTGAGGTCAGGCACTGATGTGGAAGAGAAGGCCTGGCTCACAGTCTCTGCTTTAAGTCACCCCAAAGGTGTTCTATCGGGTTGAGGTCAGGAATCTGTGCATGCCAATCAAGTTCCTCCACCCCAAACTGGTATATCCATATCTTTATGGACCTTTCTTTGTGCACCGGTCTAAATCATTTGGTGGAGGGGGATTATGGTGTAAGGTTGTTTTTCAGGGGTTGGTCTCTGCCCCCTTAGTCCCAGTGAAGGGAACTCTTAAGGCGTCAGCAGACCAAGACATTTTGGACAACTTTGTGGGAACAGTTTGGGGATGGCCTCTTCCTGTTCCAACAAAAAAAGTTCAAGCGCCAATCCTAGATGCAGTTTCCATATTGTATCATGACCCCAAAAACTGTAAACTGATAAAAATTGTACATTAAATGAGCCACGGCCGCCTGATCCTTAACACAGGATGGTGTATGCAAACAGTTAAACAGAAGAGAAGGATGGCGCTCAGGTGTGCACTTATAGTAAGTAAGGTAAAAGTAATGACCCCAAAAAAATGGTCTTCATTATAAGCCTCAAAGGTTTAATAAACACATGCAAATAAAAAATAATAATAGATCGATGAATGTACTTGAAACCAAACCCTAAAGCCTCTGGATCTCCTTAGGATGCTGTGGGGATCCCTGGTGATGATCGTGGGACTCCAAATGGCATCGGGTACCTCAGATGGAAAAAAGGTGCTCCCTGATGAAAGATTTCAACTTCTGATGATGATGGCTCACACGGTCCTGTGTGCGGCCGCTACTCAGAACCGGGGCCGATGCGTGGTTGGAAACCATGTCCTTCTTGAGGACCGGAAGTGGCGCGTAGATGACGTCACCGGAAGTGGCCGGAAGTGATGCCGCGGAGAAACACAGAAGGCCGGGCAGGACGGAAGAAATATCGCAAAAGCTTCTAAAGAGCTTCTGGTTGCCACAACTACATGTTTCGCTATGTCTAGCTTTATCAAGTTGTGGCAACTGGCAACCAGAAGCCTTAAGAAGCCAGTGATGTGGGCGGGTAATAGACCGAACGGCCAATAAGAACCTTTTGAAAAAACTAAAGAAAGGAAAAAAGTAAAATGAGGAAAAGATAAAAAGGATAAAAACGGGATTCCCAAGGCAACCCTTACATATAGGAGATCCAGTATGCTCCATGGCCATGTAAATAGCAAATAATAAAAGGCCATTAACACGTCATATTATTAATTATTAAAATCATTAGTACTTAATAAATGCTATAGAGGAGATTGAGAAGAATACTATCTAATCAGTATCAATCTGGAACATATAGAAGTAGCATAGCACTCCTGTGTGTAAGAGCCCATTCACACTAGCGCGACTTGTGAGGCAACTTGTGTTGCCCCAGGTAGCTTGACATAACAAAAGCAATGTTAATCAATCAGTGCCGTCTTAATTGGCACTACTGAAGTTGCTCCGACTTCAGAAAAGGGTCCTGTACTACTTTGAGGCGACCTGTGATCCGACTGTCCCATATACTTCAATGGGAGTTGCCTCCTTATCTTAATTGACACAACTTGTTATCAGACTTTCCAGGAAGAAGAAAGAGATTAGCCAGGCATTCCCCACAGACAAAGTCGCCT
Source organism: Pelophylax lessonae (assembly GCF_965119305.1). Taxonomy (NCBI): domain Eukaryota; kingdom Metazoa; phylum Chordata; class Amphibia; order Anura; family Ranidae; genus Pelophylax; species Pelophylax lessonae. Next base: position 143,586,733 of record NC_138777.1, read on the forward strand.
GTCTCTTCAAAGTAGTGCACAAGTCTCTTCCAAGTCTCTTCCAAGTCTCTTCCAAGTGTCTAAACAAGTCTCTTCAAGTCACAGGGCGACTTTCTGGTAGTGGTAGTGTGAACCAGCTCTTACACTACATGTTATAATTATAAATAAATACCATATATAGTACACTTTGTGCTTAAAACCCACCATCTAAAATCTATAAATACTCATATATACAAAAATCTCATGTTTGTATTACATTATGATTGTGTATATGTATATATATATTTCATAAAATCTATGTATAAATATTAAAAAATATGGATTAAAAATATAAAACAAAAGAATTACAATAAAAAGGAAGAAGAGAGGAAATGGTATAAGATAACACTCAACAATCCCTAATGTCAAGTTCAAACTAGACTGTTGACCTCCAATTCTTCATTCAAACCATTGGGCGTCAAAAGTTAAATTTATAAATCCAATAGATTTCTGTTTTACATAAGAGGGAGAAACGTTCATTGTCAGTTAGAGTACCCTTTGGAATAGTCTCAATCACCATAACCAAGTTTTCTAAAGTCCTTGTTATGCGTTTTTAGGAAATGGCGAGGAACACTGTGCTTGTCGCACCCCTTTTAAATAAATCTACTGTGCTCCCCTATGCGTTTACGTAGAGTACGCATGGTGCTCCCCACGTAAATTAATCCACATGGGCACCTCAGCACATAGATCACATATTCCGTGAAACACGTGATAAATTGCTTGATAAAGAAGGTGTCCCCTTTGTTGACAATGGAAGTACATGCATGGACTACTGATTGACATGTCAGACATCCTCTTTTCCTACATTGGAAAATCCCAGTTCTATTAGCAAAATAGGACCTGATATCATAAAGAGCCCGTGACTGGGATTTTAATTTGCTTGGGGCTAAGATATTTTTAATAGTACATGCTCGTTTAAAGGTAACTTGCGGGGGGGGGGGGGGGGTAGGACTGGGGCCAGTCTTTTATCGAGGCAAAGGATATTAAAATGTTTTTTAATAATCTGGGAAATTGCCCTATATTTATCATTAAAACCAGTTACAAATCTCACCGTATTGACATTATTTATCTTGATATGTTTGCGAGTTTGTGTGGGCTCCAAGTGTGCTTGGAATGCTCCCTTCACAAGAGGTAAAGGGTACCCCTTGTCCAAGAAACACTCCATTATTTTGTCACCCTGGTCACAATAATCTACTGGGTTGGAACAATTTCGCCGGAGCCTATGAAATTGGCCCCCGGGATATTGCGTTTCCACGCTGGGTGGTGACAACTGGTATAGTGCAAATACGAGTTCCCACTCGTAGGTTTGATGTGATTCCTTCTCGTAATCGATGGGCCATCGTGGGAAAGGACTAGTTCCAGAAATACCAACTCATTGGGAACAACCACAGATGTGAATGAGAGACCCAATGGGTTGGCATTACAGTGGGCCATGAAGGCTCCAAATGTATCCACTCCCCCACTCCAAATGAGAACATCATCGATATATCGTCCATAATAGACGATATATCAAGCAAAAGGATTATTGTTCCAGATGGAGTGTTCCTCCCATAAGCCCATCGTCGAATTCGCATAAACTGGGGCAAAGTTGGCCCCAATAGCAGTGCCCTTGATCTGCAGATAAAATTGATCCATGTAGGAGAAGTAGTTGTGTCGCAAACAGAATTCAGTGCAGTCAACCAAAAAGATTGACTGCAGTGAATTGAAAGAACCTGATTGTATCAGAAAGTGTGTTATGGCCTGGAGTCCTACATCATGGGGTATGGAGGTGTAGAGTGATGTTACGTCAAGAGAGGCCCACATATAGTCATCCTCTCATGTGTAGGACTTCAAGTCATCAAGGACTTGGGACGAATCCCTGATATATGAAGGTAACTGACAGACGAGGGGTTGGAGGAAAGAATCAATGTATTTGGAAACTCCACTAGTGAAACTGTTGGTACTGGCCACAATTGGCCTCCCTGGTGGATGTACTAGTGACTTATGTACCTTAGGGAGATGGTAAAAATAAGGGGTACTAACTTCTACAGGGAGTAAAAATTTATTTTCTTTATCATTAATAATACCCTGACGCCATGCATTCTCAACCAGGGATTTGAGTACCTGTTGGAATCCTGGGAGCGGGTCACCTACTAATTTGGTATAAGTCTCTGTATCCGCTAGGAGGCGACTGGCCTTGCAAAGGTAGTCAGTTTTGTTTTGGACTACCAAGCTGCCCCCTTTGTCAGCCTGTTTCACGATAATATCTTTGTTATCTGTAAGGTCTTTAAGAGCTTGTTCCTCTATCCTACTTGGATTACCTTGAAAGGCATCCCTAGGCGATTTGCAAAGTTTGCTGAGATCTCTGTATACAGCTTGATAATAGGTTTCAATGTAAGGGCCCTTGGAGTGTACTGGATTGAAGGAAGAAATGGGTTTGAAACTACTAAATCTAATATCTGGATCCATAAAAGACATCGTAGGTGATTACAAGATGTGGTCACCTGACCATAGTTCCTCCAAAATCTTCAGAGCCTGCTCATCTGATGCGGCTGGAAAACCAGCCCCAGGAGTCTGAGATAGAGGAGGCTCTACTGGGTCAGATATAGACTTGTCAACCTGATTATTGGCAAAATGCCTTTTGATCGTCAATTGACGAATAAATCTGTTGAGATCTTTAAAAAGATTGAAGTCATTGGAACCTACAGAAGGAGAAAAACCAAGTCCTTTTCTAAGGAGCGATGTTTCTGCCTCTGAAAGCACATAAGATGATAAATTATAAATTTTGATGGTGTCATGGTTTATTGGGACCCTATTCTTTCTTTTTTGTTTTTCCCTAGATCGATGACCTCCTCTTCTACCTCTTCTCATTTTTCTTTTTTCTTTCGTGGCACCCCTTGGAGCCAAAACCTGAAAAATTATTATTAATCTGGGTATTGGGTGTGGTATCACTGTGGTTGCAATACCTGGTAGTTTGGGGCGCCCCCCCCTCCCTAATGAAACCATCCAAATCCCTAGCCAATGGGCTGTATCGGTTGTGAATTGGTATGGATACGTTAATGGCGTCTTCGTTGTAAATAATGGGGGTAGCGGATGCAATGGTAGATGTACCCGAACGTTCCATAGAAGTATTGTTCACCATATCATCATTGACTACAATGATATCGGGGGGCCCCCACACTATTGAATGTGGGCTTGGATATGGCCCCTGGTTTCCTCATTTTACTTTTTTCCTTTATTAGTTTTTTCAAAAGGTTCTTATTGGCCGTTCGGTCTATTCCCGCCCACATCACTGGCTTCTTAAGGCTTCTGGTTGCCAGTTGCCACAACTTGATAAAGCTAGACATAGCGAAACATGTAGTTGTGGCAACCAGAAGCTCTTGCGATATTTCTTCTGTCCTGCCCGGCCTTCTGTGTTTTCTCCGCGGCATCACTTCCGGCCACTTCCGGTGATGTCATCTATGCGCCACTTGCGAAGGACCCGGTTTCCAACCACGCATCGGCCCCGGTTCTAAGTAGCGGCCGCACACAGGACCGTGTGAGCCATCATCATCAGAAGTTGAAATCTTTCATCAGGGAGCACCTTTTTTCCATCTGAGGTACCCGATGCCATTTGGAGTCCCACAATCATCACCAGGGATCCCCACAGCATCCTAAGGAGATCCAGAAGCTTTTGGGTTTGGTTTCAAGTACATTCATCAATCTATTATTATTATTTTTTATTTGCATGTGTTTATTAAACCTTTGAGGCTTATAATGAAGACCATTTTTTTGGGGTCATTACTTTTACCTTACTTACTATAAGTGCACACCTGAGCGCCATCCTTCTCTTCTGTTTATCTTCCTGTTCCAACATGACTGCGCACTAGTGCGAAAAGCAAGGTGACACTAATAAATGTCTTATGTATATGAGTTTTGTCCTTTGAGAGACAACACACCAGTAAAAAGTCCCACTGTACCTGTTGTGCTACCCTGGATGGGAGCGATTTTTTTTATATCCTCCTTTTTACATGTCTTAATGCAGCATGTGAAAAAAAGAAAATAACGTAATGCTGATATTTTATATTGCATGTTCTGCATTTTTATTACAGGAAAGTACTTATGATGTGAACAAACTCTAAAAGCCAATACATAACTGATTGCTGCTGTCAACACAGACACCATACTTTTTTCTATGATTCGTACATCAGCTTAAATGTCATCCTTTATGATTTCAAACCAAAATCTGATGTTTTTGTTTGCATTGGACTATAGTTAAGTGTATCTAAAACTGGCTTCAGTTACAGTATTTTCCAAAAAGCTGCAAACACCTGTGTTTTTAAGTGTGTTTGAATCATGCTGTGATATGATAGAATATCACATGCTCTTTGTTTCGCCTTTTGTATGCTCTTTTATGTTAACATTTGTGGACTTTTACCCATTCTGTATGTATTTTACATTATGGAAGATCTGCATCCTCTGTTTTAACTTTTCAATTCTCTTTTGTGACAATACTTCAAGAAAAAATATTGAAACACATGCTCTTTGTTTGATATAATGCTTTAAAAGTGAACAATGTTTGTGGACACACACTTTAGCAGTGCACATCTTTCTCCTATAGATCTAAAAGCATAAGTATCATATTTATTGTTTTGTGTTGAAGAAAGAGACATTTTTTCATTGGTATTGAAGGATAACTAAACAAGAACAAAATTGCAATATATTGCACCTTACAGTTTTTAGACGTGTTGTCTACCTTAGTAGTGAGCAAATACAAAAATTACCTGTTGGTTCTGCCTGAACTGTTGTTTCCTTGTCACTTTCTGTGAGCTGCAGAGAGGAATACATTCCTACCTAGCTATCTTCTGTAGCTCTGGCACCACTTCACTAAGGACTAGTAAGCTGCATTACATTACATTTTTGGTTTGGATACACTTTAAGTGCTCACTCCCTGATAAATGTTGTCAGACTAGGTGAGGAAGTGCAATGTATGTTTTTAGACAACTCTGCTTGCAGTTGGTGGGAAGTCAAGCCTGTTACCAGAAAGCTGTTATGTTATCAGAGACTGCTACAAGCAGCTGCCATGAAAACTGCATGTAACTAAAGCCGGCATTCGATGGTACAATTTTCTTTCCCAAGTGCCGTTTCACATTTGTGCGATGTGGGAACGCTGTGAATATGCAGCGTGATCCCGCATCGCATCCGCACCTCTGGCAGTTCACACTGCCATATGCGATACGCAGGGGGTGTCAATTAAAAGTTAACGACACCCCCAGTTGCGATCGCTTATCGCAGTGCGATCTGCAAGTTCGCACGGAATCGGATCGCACTAGTGTGAACCACTATGCGTTCCGATTCTGCTAAGGATAAAAAAAGCCTCGTGTGCGAGTTTAGTGCGGATCTGGTGCAAATTCAGCCATACAAAGTGTATGGCTGAAATTTGCACCGCACATGAGATCGCATGCATACCTCCCAACACTTGAACTTCGGAATGAGGGACACTGAAAGAGGAACAAAACCTGTGGCGCGCGTAGGGTGTGGCCAATCGCTTAGCAGTGGGAGGGGCTTAAGGGATAGGGTAAACAAAACCCAGACTTCCTAGTACCCATAAAATATGCTTTGATTGCTCAGCCTACCTTAAAGAAGGACTTCATTAAAATAGTCAGAGACTGCATAGCAACCAGCAACTGTTGAGACAATGAAGACTTTGGTGAGAAGTATATAATGTACAGTATTGTGTATATAGTGCAGGAGAGTGTAATGTACAAAATGCAGGAGACAGGAGTATGTAATGTACAGAATGCAGGAGACAGGAGTATGTAATGTACAGAATGCAGGAGACAGGTGTATGTAATGTACAGAATGCAGGGGTCGGACTCTGCACCATCCACCCCCCCAGCTCTATACACCCCAAATGCCCACCCAGCTCCATCCACCCCCCCATCCACCCCAAATGCCCACCCTAGCTCCATCCACCCCAAATGCCCACCCTAGCACTATCTATCCCAAACACCCATCCAACCTCCAAACACTCCAAATGCCCACCCCCAGCTCCACCCCCCCCCAGCCAGCTCCATTCACCCCATATGCCCACCCTAGCTCCATCCGCCCCAAATGCCCCCCAGCTCCATCCAACCCAAATGCCCCCTATTGGGGGGCGCAAACCGAAAAATGTAATAGGCATTGCTTTGCGGCAAAAAACGCTGTAATAAATTGTGTGACTTTGAGGTCACAAAAGTGTGAAAGGGCCTTCAGTAAACAAGGTAGAGTGTGCCCCCTTTCTTTCTTTTTAAACGGTTTTTATTGAAGGCAAAAGAAACATGGTACAGCAAAATGCAGTGAAAATAGTAGGTACGTGCCTAGATAAAACAAGGCACATTGAGATACAAAACTGCTGTATACAAATCTGCTGTATATAACATGCAAACAACATGTAACAAAATGCAATACATATATGGGATCGACCCGACGTACCGTCTGGGATGCAATGAGGGTACGCTCAAACTGTAGGTGTGGCTGAGGCCACGCTGCGTGGATGGACCCCCCACAGATTGGGGTCTCAACCAAAACCAAGGTATAGCTCTTAAGTAGGTACGCCAGGGGCCGAGTGGGGGGGGGGGCTGGGTTGACAGGTCTTGAAAAAAGTAGGGTAAGTAGGGGAGGGTCGTGGGGGGGGGGGGTAGCTGCAGGTGTCCGGAGGGAGCCTCGAACCCTGCTAGGGGCCCAGGAGGGAGCAGTTGAGCCGGAAGTGAGGATGCCCAACCAGGTGAGTACAAGGCTGTTGTCAAGGCCAGGAGGTAGGCAATGGTCAATCCAGGGTTGCCAAAGCCGCTCATAGGGGGCCAGTTTGTCTAACAAAATTGCTTCCGTTTTAGCATGGAGCATGGCTTGGGTAACCCTGTGTAGCATAGCCAGATGACAGAGTGTGGGGGTTTTCCAAGCTTTCGCAATGGTTTGCTTTGCAGCCGTCGTGACATATAGGTAAAGCTTGAATTGACGGTGTGTAAGGTTAGGTGGCTTGCGATTCAGGAGAGCAGATGTTGGGTCAGGGACAAGAGGGACGCCAAACATGGTAGACAGAGTTTCGTGCACTTTGGACCAGAAGGCTTGAACCACAGGGCACTCCCACCAGATATGTGCGTGGGTACCTGGGGATTCGCATCCCCGGAAGCAACGCGGGGAGTACTGAGGCACATATTTAGAGATCCTAACAGGAACCAAATACCATCTGGTGAGGACCTTGTAATTTGTTTCGAGTGCAACAATATTTGGGGATGCCGATTTGGTAGCCTGCCAGATTTGTATCCAGTCCTCATGATCAAGTGTGATGTGCAGGTCACGTTCCCACTTGGCTATGTATGTGGGCGGTGTGGTCTCCTGAGCCGACAGGAGGTGGGCATAGAGGTCAGAGAGGAGTCCTCTTCTGTGAGGGTCAGTTTTGCATGCACGTTCAAAGGTCGAGAAGGTGGTGGAGTTCTCCCTAATCGGAGTAGCTTGTGTAAAGAAATGCTTGAGTTGTAGGTAGCGGAATATTTCCCCCGGAGGGGAGATTATACGTTTCCCGCAGGGTAGGGAATGGGCAGAAGGTGCGCGGGGTGAAGAATTGATGGGCCCGTATCAGGCCGGCACTAGTCCAGGCGGAGAAGGAAGTCCGCGAGGACCAGGCCGGGTAGAAGGACGGATTGCGGAGAAAAGAGAGTAGGGGGTTATGAGGAGATTGCAGGTGGAAGCGTCGGCTAAGTCTATCCCAGATGGTCAAGCTATGTTTCGGGATTGGGTTGGTGACGCTCCGCCATTGTGCGGGTGGTAGCCAGAGCAGATTGGCTACAGATAAATGATCACATTGCACTGCTTCTAGGGAAACCCACATTGCAATTTCCTTCGTGGCGTGGTATTTAGGGAGCTGAGCTAGTTGTGCTGCGCAATAATATTTGGCGAAATGGAGTGACCAGCATACCGTGCCCCCCTTCAATGCAGAGAGATCATCGTGCCCCTTTTCAATGCAGAGAGACCAGTGTGCCCCCTTTCAATGCAGAGAGACCAGCGTGCCCCCTTTGAATGCAGAATGACCAGCTTGCCCCTTTTCAATGCAGAATGACCAGCATGCCCCCTTTCAATACAGAATGACCAGCGTGCCCCCTTTCAATACAGAATAACCAGCATGCTCCCTTTCAATGCAGAGAGACCAGTGTGCCCCTTTCAATGCAGAGAGACCAGCATGCCCCCTTCAATGCAGAGTGACCAGCGTGCCCCCTTCAATGCAGAATGGCCAGCGTGCCCCCTTTCAATGCAGAATAACCAGCGTGACCCCTTTCAATGCAGAATGGCCAGCGTGACCCCTTTCAATGCAGAGAGACCAGCATGACCCCTTTCAATGCAGAATGGCCAGCGTGACCCTTTTAATGCAGAATAACCAGTGTGACCCCTTTAATGCAGAATAACCAGCGTGACCCCTTTAATACAGAATAATCAGTGTGACCCATTTAATGCAGAAAACCAGCGTGACCCCTTTAATGCAGAATGGCCAGCATGACCCCTTTCAATGCAGAATAACCAGCGTGACCCCTTTCAATGCAGAATGACCAGCGTGACCCCTTTCAATGCAAAATGGCCAGCGTGACCCCTTTCAATGCAGAATAACCAGCATGACCCCTTTAATGCAGAATAACCAGCGTGACCCCTTTAATGCAGAATGACCAGCATGACCCCTTTCAATGCAGAATAACCAGCGTGACCCCTTTAATGCAGAATAAGCAGCGTGACCCCTTTAATGCAGAATGGCCAGTGTGACCCCTTTCAATGCAGAATAACCAGCATGACCCCTTTAATGCAGAATAACCAGCGTGACCCCTTTAATGCAGAATGACCAGCGTGACCCCTTTCAATGCAGAATAAACAGCGTGACCCCTTTAATGCAGAATAAGCAGCATGACCCCTTTAATGCAGAATGGCCAGTGTGACCCCTTTCAATGCAGAATAACCAGCGTGACCCCTTTAATGCAGAATAACCAGTGTGACCCCTTTCAATGCAGAATGGCCAGCGTGACCCCTTTCAATGCAGAATGACCAGCGTGACCCCTTTAATGCAGAATGACCAGCGTGACCCCTTTATGCAGAATGACCAGCGTGATCCCTTTAATGCAGAATGACCAGCGTGACCCCTTAATGCAGAATGACCAGCGTGACCCCTTTAATGCAGAATGACCAGTGTGACCCCCTTTAATGCAGAATGACCAGCGTGACCCCTTTAATGCAAAATGACCAGCATGACCCCTTAATGCAGAATGACCAGCGTGACCCCTTTAATACAGAATGACCAGCGTGACCCCTTTAATACAGAATGACCAGCGTGACCCCTTAATGCAGAATGACCAGCGTGCCGTGCCCCCCCCAACCGAGACCGGTGCACTTACCTGCAGCGGCTTCTCCTCAGTCCCCCGGCGTCTCCTAGAGTCCTTCTGCCTCCTCCTCGGCCAATGGCATGGTTTTGCCTTTCAGCCAATCAGGAAGACCCGCTCCTCCCAGGAGGAGGATTTGTGTGACAATAGCGAATTTTCTTTCGCTATTGTCACACAATGGATGGACTCGGGGCGCACTGCTCTGCACCACGGGTCCACCCTTCTGATCATGAGCCGAAGACAAGGGCGGGGCTGGGAGAAGGAGGGGGCAGGCAGCAGAGATGGATGGGAGACATTAGCTAACAGGACACCGGCGGCCAGATTTTCCGGGACTTCAGCCCAGCTCCGCGGGACCCCGGGACCCCCTTCAAATTGCGGGACAGTCCCGCGCATTGCAGGACGGTTGGGAGGTATGCGCATGTACAGTGCATTGTGAAAGTATTCGGCCCCTTTGAACTTTGCGACCTTTTGCCACATTTCAGGCTTCAAACATAAAGATATAAAACTGTAATTTTTTGTGAAGAATCAGCAACAAGTGGGACGCAATCATGAAGTGGAACGAAATTTATTGGATATTTCAAACTTTGTTAACAAATAAAAAAACTGAAAAATTGGGCGTGCAAAATTTTTCAGCCCCTTTACTTCCAGTGCAGCAAACTCTCTCAGAAGTTCAGTGAGGATCTCTGAATGATCCAATGTTGACCTAAATGACTAATGATGATAAATAGAATCCACCTGTGTGTAATCAAGTCTCCGTATAAATGCACCTGCACTGTGATAGACTCAGAGGTCCGTTTAAAGCGCAGAGAGCATCATGAAGAACAAGGAACACACCAGGCAGGTCCGTGATACTGTTGTGGAGAAGTTTAAAGCCGGATTTGGATACAAAAAGATTTCCCAAGCTTTAAACATCCCAAGGAGCACTGTGCAAGCAATAATATTGAAATTGAAGGAGTATCAGACCACTGCAAATCTACGAAGACCTGGCCGTCCCTCTAAACTTTCAGCTCATACAAGGAGAAGACTGATCAGAGATGCAGCCAAGAGGCCCATGATCACTCTGGATGAACTGCAGAGATCTACAGCTGAGGTGGGAGACTCTGTCCATAGGACAACAATCAGTCGTATACTGCACAAATCTGGCCTTTATGGAAGAGTGGCAAGAAGAAAGCCATTTCTTAAAAAAAACCATAAAAAGTGTTGTTTAAAGTTTGCCACAAGCCACCTGGGAGACACACCAAACATGTGGAATATGGTGCTCTGGTCAAATGAAACCAAAATCAAATTTTTGGCAACAATGCAAAACGTTATGTTTGGCGTAAAAGCAACACAGCTCATCACCCTGAACACACCATCCCCACTGTCAAACATGGTGGTGGCAGCATCATGGTTTGGGCCTGCTTTTCTTCAGCAGGGACAGGGAAGATGGTTAAAATTGATGGGAAGAAAACCTGATGGAGTCTGCAAAAGACCTGACACCGGGACGGAGATTTGTCTTCCAACAAGACAATGATCCAAAACATAAAGCAAAATCAACAATGGAATGGTTCACAAATAAACATATCCAGGTGTTAGAAAGTCAAAGTCCAGACCTGAATCCAATCGAGAATCCAAATCTCTGTTCCAGTCTCAGGTCTTATGCAGACTCCATCAGGTTTTCTTCCCATCAATTTTAACCATCTTCCCTGTCCCTGCTGAAGAAAAGCAGGCCCAAACCATGATGCTGCCACCACCATGTTTGAAAGAACTGAAAACTGCTGTTCACAAACGCTCTCCATCCAACCTCACTGAGCTTGAGCTGTTTTGCAAGGAGGAATGGGCAAATATTTTAGTCTATTGATGTGCAAAACTGACATACCCCAAGCGACTTACAGCTGTAATTGCAGCAAAAGGTGGCGCTACAAAGTATTAACTTAAGGGGGCTGAATAATTTTGCACGCCCAATTTTTCAGTTTATTATTTGTTAAAAAAGTTTAAAATAGCCAATAAATTTCATTCCACTTCATGATTGTGTCCCATTTGTTGTTTATTCTTCACAAAAAATTACAGTTTTATATCTTTATGTTTGAAGCCTGAAATGTGGCAAAAGGTCAAAAAGTTCAAGGGGGCCGAATACTTTCGCAAAGCACTGTAATTTAGGAGCAGTGCGCTCCGAATTGCATGCGATCTCATTAATGTGAACCGGGGTGTAAACTTAGAGTTACAGGAAAGAAAATCACTCTATTCCCCCATCAACACATTCAGTGTTGATGGGGGATTAGAGTGATTCGCCTGCCGCAGTTATATGTCAGTAGCGGGGAAAAACATCTGGTCCTCTCCCCTTATAGGCAGGAAGTCAAGTGAGGGCAAGCTGGCCCCCACTCGACTCTATGGCCTTGTAGGACCGGAGCAACGTCATACCTCGCTTTCTCCCAACGGCCTTAATGGGCCCATTTTTTTATGATGAAAAAATTACTTTTTTTTTTTTTTGCTTTTTAGTGTAGATGTGAGATCTGAGGTCTTTTTGACCCCAGATCTCAAATTAAAGAGGATCTGTCCTGCTTATTTCTATTACAAGGGATGTTTACATTCCTTCTAATAGGAATAAAAGTGATCAAGGGACAAAAAGGTACAATAAATAAGAAAAAAAAATAATTTAAAGCGCCTCGTCCCTCCCAACTCGCGCGCAGATGCAAATGTATATGCAAGTCATGCCCACATATGTAAATGGTGTTCAAACCACACATGTGAGGTATCACCCCGATCGTTAGAGTGAGAGAAATAATTCTAGCTCTAGATCTTCTCTGTATCTCTAAACTGGTAACCTGTAAAAGTTTTTAAAGCAACGCCTATGGAGATTTGTAAGTACCAATGTTTGTCATCATTCCACGAGCATGTGCAATTTTGAAGTATGACATGTTGGATATCTATTTACTTGGCATAACATTATCTTTCACACTATAGAATAAAATTGCGCTAACTTTACTGTTTAACTAAATGGAATATCTACGCCTATCCCTGGTGCAGCAAAAAACAGGGGCGTAATAAAATAAAAAGACATGTGCCACGTCCTGAATGTCAGAAATACAAAAAAGGGGGAGAAATAAATGGACTTTGAGGGCACCGTAATAAAAAACATAACACTTTATTTTGGATAAGTATTAAAACCACAGAAGTGTATATCGACCGATCAACATGGACAATTTCATTGATCAGAGGATGCAAGTGATAGGTGAGTGGGGGGAACCTCACCACCTGGGACATACAGTGCAACAAACAATACAAGATTGCATTTAAATGATATACAAAAGAGAAATAGGGCGCTATACGCTGCACACAAACCGCACCACGGTGCAGGCAACGCAGAGCGTCCTGTACAATATGATAACAACTTCCAAAAGGAAATAGAACAATATATCCAATTGCTCAAGCAAGTTGTTATCATATTGTACAGGACGCTCTGCGTTGCCTGCACCGTGGTGCGGTTTGTGTGCAGCGTATAGCGCCCTATTTCTCTTTTGTATATCATTTAAATGCAATCTTGTATTGTTTGTTGCACTGTATGTCCCAGGTGGTGAGGTTCCCCCCACTCACCTATCACTTGCATCCTCTGATCAATGAAATTGTCCATGTTGATCGGTCGATATACACTTCTGTGGTTTTAATACTTATCCAAAATAAAGTGTTATGTTTTTTATTACGGTGCCAACTTTACTGTTTAGTTTTTTTAAATCCAGTGAAATTTTTTCCCAAAAAATTGCGTTTGAAAGACCGCTGCGCAAATACCACATGACAAAAATTAATGCATGGACCGCCATTTTATTCTCCAGAGTCTTTTCTGTAAAAATATATAAAATGTTTGGGGGTTCTAAGTCACTTTCTAGCTAAAAATACTGATTTTAACTTGTAAACAACAAGTGTCAGAAATAGGCCTGGTCCTTAAGTGGTTAATAACATTCTTTATTTTCTTCTAGGAAAATCACTGCCATTGAAAACAGCTTCCATTTTACATCCGGTTTGACACTGTCACTGCCACCATGAGTAGTCCACTTTCACCAACAGACTATGACAGCCTGGAGATACAACAGCAATATAATGATATCAATAACCGATGGGATCTTGCAAATGATGATGACTGGGACAATGAAAACAGTTCTGCACGTCTCTTTGAAAGATCAAGAATCAAAGCACTAGCAGGTAACCACATTGGGGCTTTTGCAAGAAAATTAAAAGAAACAAGTGAGGATGATGCCTATAAACCATGTCGATTTAAAGTTATTATGGACCCTGAGGAGAATTCAAGCCATGTACTAGACATGTGAGGTTTGTTTTCGGTCCGAATACAAATTCAGACGATTTTTTGATTATTTGGAGATTTGGATGTGTTTATTAAAAATCAGCAGCTACAAAAAGAGAGGCTGCTGACTTTTAATAAACACACACTCACCTGTCCCAGGATCCAGCAATGCGGCCAAAGGGAGCCTTGTTCTCTCCCTCTTCTCCAGCATTACAAGTGTGGGCACCCAGCTGTGACAGCTTGTGGAGTTGCGCTGCGCAAATTTATAGTGGCCGGGAATAAACATGTCCCAGAGAATTGCAGGGAGGGAGGGGGAGACGAGAACTTCTGCTCGAGCCGCTTAGGTGGCCTGAGGGGAAGTGGGAGCGGGTACCTTATAAAACTAGGTACCCTCAACCCCCCCCCCCCCCCCCTCCAAAAAAATGACCTGCCAAATGTGACATGTTAGAAGCACTTAAAGCGGCAGTTCCACTTTTGGGTGGAACTCCGCTTTAACAACTGGTGACTCATCAGCTGTTAGTGGGCTTCCCCACTGACAGCTGATAGGTAAACAAAACAGTGCCAGCAATACAAAAATGTTAGAAAAAACATCCATGCCAAAATTAAAAAAAAAAAAAATGGTGTGCCCCCCCCCCTAAAATCCATACCCTTAGGTCTGCCCCACCCACCCCAAAGCCCCTTGTCCCTATGTTGATGGGGACAAGGGCCTCTTCCCGACAACCCTAGTCCGACCACATCTGGAGTATTCTGTCCAGTTCTGGTCGCCAGTCCTCAGGAGGGATGTGTTGGAGCTGGAGAGAATCCAGAGAAGGGCAACTAAACTAATTAGGGGATTGGAGGACCTTAATTATGAAAAGTGTCTGCAATCGCTTGATTTATTCTCCCTGGAGAAGAGACGCCATAGAGGGGACATGATAGCAATTTATAAATATTTCAGAGGTGATCTCGGCATAGAAAAAAAGCTATTCAGTCGAAGGGATTGCATGAGGACACGAGGGCATACAATGCGATTAGAGGAGAAGCGTTTTAACCTCAGGCAACGTGGGGGGTTCTTTACTGTTAGAGCAACAAGATTGTGGAATTCTCTACCACAAGAGGTGGTTTCTGTGGGAAGTATGGTGGCTTTCAAAAGACTCTTAGATGTACATCTCAAGGATCAGAACATTCAGGGGTATGTGAGATGATTATGGATACACACACCTACACAGGTTGAACTGGATGGACTATTGTCTTTATTCAACCTCACCTACTATGTAACTATGTAAGCCTGGGCTTATCGGAATATGAAAGCCACCTTTAACAAGGGGGCTCCCAGATCCTGCCCACCCTATGTGAATGAGTATGGGGTACATTGCACCCCTATTCATTCACCAAAAAAGTGTAAATATAAAGAAAAACTGTAGACAGTTTTTGACAAGCCCTCTATTAAAAAAAAAAAAAAAAAACAATGTCCACCAGTGTAGATCTATCGTCAAACATGGCGCCCGCCAGACCCAAAAAAAAATTAGCTCCACCTGCTGTGAAGGCTGACCGCCTACTGCCTACTCTGCCAGAGGACAGTTCTTAAATGAGTAAGGGGTGGGGCCACCTGGTAATGTCACTTCGTGGCCCCCTCCCCTTGTGATGTCACTGACCCAGCATGACCCGGTTGGTGACATCACAAGGGGGCAGGGGTCACACGCTGACGTCATCAGGTGACTCCGCCCCTTAACTATTTAATAAATGTCTGGTGGAGGAGCAGGCATTCGGCGGGCTGCCTTTGACGAGGCTTGAGTTTTTTGTTTTTTTTGTCTTTTTTCAGGTCCATTCGTGGCAGTGGGCAGCATGATTGACGATGGATCACACCGGAGGACATTATTTTTTAGTAAAGGAATAGTTAAAAACTTGTGTACTGTCTTTAATCACTTTTTATACTTTTCTGTTTATTGGGTAGGTGTATTATGTACCCCATACTCGTTCACATGGGGGGGCGTGAACTAGGAGCCCCCTTGTTAAAGAGGACTTCCAGATTTCGATAAATTCCCTCACCCGCAGACCTCCACAACCACAGCCCAGGGTGGTGGGGAAGAGTGGAATGGGGGAGGACCCCATGCTTTTTTTTTTCCCCAGAATTATCTATTGCCGGCATTGTTTTGGTTACATTTCAGCTGTCAGTGGGGAAGCACGCTGACAGCTGATGAATCATCGGTTGTTAAGGATGCGGAGGCCACCTTCTGGGCCCGCTGCTTAACAACCAGCTATTCTTCACACAGAATTTGAATTGGTTGATCATTTTCTGACCGATCCGAATTCGAATCGTTCTGAAAATTTAGAATTCATTAGAAAATTTATAAACAAAACAAAATGTAACAAAAACGGAAAAAAAAACGAAATGAATTCTGAAACCAAATTAAACAAATTCCGAAACAAAATTAGTAGCATAACGAATCTATCCAGACTAAACAACTTTTTCCGTTCTGCGCATGTCTACCATGTACCCCTCTTCTACTTATGTCATACAATAAAATGTCATATCTATACTTTACCTGCTTAATCGCTTGCCGACCACCCCACGCAGATATACTGCGGCAGGGCGGCTCGGCTGTGCAAAATCAGGTAGATATACCGGAGCCGCTCTCCCGCTGTGTTAAGACACAGCAGCAGGCAGGCCGCGAGAGGGGCGGCGGCGATCGCCGCCGGCCTCCTGAGATCTTTAGAGAAACTGACAGAAGACCCGCCTGCTTATGTAAACAAAGCGGGCGAGTCTTCTGTCACACAGGCAGATAGAGATCGGAAGTTTCAGCTAGGCTGAAACCCGGATCTCTCTGTGCCTGTCACAGAGTCCTTCCCCCTCACAGTGAGTAAGCACAGTTAGGCATACATTAACCCCTTTGATCATCCCCAGTGTTAACCCCTTCCCTGCCAGTGTCATTTATACAGTAACAGTGCATATTATTTAGCACTGATTACTGTATTAATGTCACTGGTCCCCAAAAAGTGTCAAAAATGTCAGTTAGGGGTCCGATCTGTCCGCCGCAATGTCGCTGTCCCGCTAAAAATCCAAAAATGTATCCCGTGGTTTGTAAACGCTAAAACTTTTGCGCAAACCGATTAAAATACACTTTTTGGGATTTTTTTTACCAAAAATATGTAGCAGAATACAAATTGGCCTGAAATTATACAAAATTAGATTTTTTTAATTTTTTTATTGGGAATGTTTTCTAGCAGAAAGCAAAAAATATTGTGTTTTTTTTTTTCCTCAAAATTGTTGCTTTTTTTTGTTTATAGCGCAAAATCTAAAACCCACAGAGGTGATCAAATACTACCAAAAGAAAGCTCTATTTGTGGGATAAAGGGACAGCATTTGTATTTGGGTACAGCATCGCACAACCGCACAGTTTTTTGTTAAAATAACACAGTGCCGAATCGCAAAAAATGGCCTGGTAATTAAGGGGGAAAAACCTTCCAGAGCTGAAGTGGTTAATTTATTTTACAAATTATGCTTAGGAAATGCTTTTGTTTTGTATTGCATTTGCCTAACTGCTTTGAAATACATATGCTCTTAAGACCTTACATCAATTTATTTTGCACCATATAAACAGCTTGTTTAAATGAAACATATTAGATTTGGCCTCTTAGAGATGTGAGCCTTGGGTTACTCTTTAAATTTTACCTATTTTAATCCTTATAGCAGATAAGCAGATAAATATAGATTACAAAGGGATCATGACTGTCTACACTGTTACTACAAATGCATTTTAATTTAAAAGTACCATACATCCCCTATATGCTTAATTTTTAAAGAAGCATCTTCATGTTGTGGTTAGCAGTCACGTTAAAATAGGATGTACCTCTTGTGAAATAAAGCTATGGTTTTGTGACAGTTGAAATTCGTATTACTTACATTATGATATTTAGAAGTTCTTTCATAGTGAAAACCACCTGAAGAATTCTTTAGTGCCGGGTCACACTTGTGCGATGCGGGAAGGCTGCGAATTCACAGCCTGTTCCCGCATCGCAAACGCACATCTGGCAGTTCACACTGCCATATGCGATACGCAGGGGGTGTCAATTAAATGTTAACGACACCCCCAGTTTGATCGCATATCGCAGTGCAATCTGACAGTTCGCACCGGATCGGATTGCACAAGTGTGAACCACTGTGCAATCCGATCCTGATGCGGCTGAAAAAAAGGGTCATGTGCGGCTTTTGTGCGGGTACAGTGCGAATTTAGCCATACAAAGTGTATGGCTGAATTCGCACTGCACATCCGATCGCATGTAATGAAGGAGCAGTGCGCTCCGATATTACATGCGATCGCCGCACTTGCTATAGTGTGAACCGGCACTCATAGCAAATCCCAAGGTACTCAAAACAAGATCAGTAGCACTGAAGATTGCCTAGAGCAGCCCTGGCCAAATCAAGCCAACATCCGTAGTCAATATACTGTGTGTATAGATTTTGACGAATATTTATAACTAAAAAATAAGATTTACAGTTTTTACCACTTTTGATAGTAGACTGGCTCTGAAAATACCATGACAGCAAATTCATGCTTGTCTCCAAACTTCTCCATTTACAGAATTCCGAAATTTATGGATAAAGGTTTATTTGGAAAAATACCAGATTGCACATTTCAGAAGATTTATAAACACAAAACATTAAGAGCCGGTTCACACTGCCGCGACCATAAGTCGCCCCATGTCGGAGCGACTTTTTACTGTGATTTTACCGCGACTTTACCGTGACTTTACCGCGACTTGTGAATTATTTTGCGCGACTTATATGACAGACGACTTTGTGTTTGGCCAATCAGAATATGATGTGTTGTGACCTAATTCCTCTTTTCTGTTTTTTTTACTCATTTCCTCATTGCCCACCAGTGCCACGTATCAGTGTCCACCAGTGCCACATATCAGTGCCACGAATCAGTGTCCACGAGTGCCACGTATCAGTGCCACATATCAGTGCCACAAATCAGTGTCCACCAGTGCCACATATCAGTGCCACGTATCAGTGTCCACCAGTGCCACGTATCAGCGCCATGTATCAGTGCCACAAATCAGTGTCCACCAGTGCCACATATCAGTGCCACGAATCAGTGTCCACCAGTGCCACGTATCAGTGCCACGTATCAGTGCCACGAACCAGTGTCCACCAGTGCCACGTATCAGTGCCACGTATCAGTGTCCACCAGTGCCACGTATCAGTGCCACATACCAGTGCCACGTATCAGTGCCACGTATTAGTGCCACGTATCAGTGTCCACCAGTGCCACGTATCAGTGCCACGAATCAGTGTCCACCAGTGCCACGTATCAGTGCCACGTATTAGTGCCACGTATCAGTGTCCACCAGTGCCACGTATCAGTGCCATGAATCGGTGTCCACCAGTGCCACGTATCAGTGCCACGAATCAGTGTTACGAATCAGTGTCCACCAGTGCCACTTATCAGTGCCACGAATCAGTGCCATGAATCAGTGTCCACCAGTGCCACATATCAGTGCCATGAATCAGTGTCCACCAGTGCCACGTATCAGTGCCACGAATCAATGCCACGTATCAGTGCCACGAATCAGTGTCCACCAGTGCCACGTATCAGTGCCACGAATCAGTGTCCACCAGTGCCACGTATCAGTGCCACGTATCAGTGCCATGAATCAGTGCCATGAATCAGTGTCCACCAGTGCCACTCACACAGACCAAGCAGAGATAATGGAATATATATACGATTACATATATATATATATATGACAGGAGCAGGGTAACAGTTGCTGGTTTCCAATAACAGTGCCCTCTCCAGGGCGCACTAAGAGACTTTCTCATAAACAAAATCAAAGTTTATTTTAAATTCAAGGCAATAAAAAAGAGCAAGCCAGATCTAAAAACAAGTTCCACTACTGCAATGTGCAGGGGGTAGAGTACCTATTGAGAAAGAAGCCTCAGTCTGTCCTCCACTATGGAATCTGCACTGGAACCGTGATGGATGCAGCAGGCAGAAGAGGGCACACTCCGGTGAAGGAGGGGGGGGGGGTTTAGTGCCGCTTGATGGAGGAGAGAGGCAATGCAGGCGGGCGACCAGGATTGATGTTGAATGTAGCATGCCTCGGCCGTGGGACGCTCCGGTCCTGTCACAGTCATTTGCTTTCCTCTTCTCACACTGTGAGGAGAGCCCATCAGTGACATTTCCTTACAGGGGAGATCTTCACAGATTATCAGTGCAGCCCCAACAGTGCCCTTTAGTGATGCCAGTCAGTGTCCATTAGTGATGCATTTTAGTGCCCATCAGTGATGCCAGTCAGTGCTGCCTTTTAGTGCCCATCAGTCCCTGCTCATTAGTGCCGCCCATCAGTGCCCATCAGTGTTGCCAATCAGTGCCGCCTATCAGTGCCCATCAGTGCCATCTATAAGTGCGCATCAGTGCCACCTGTCAGTGCTCATCAGTGCTGCATATTATTGCCTCCTCATCAGTGGCACCTCATCAGTGCCCATCATTGCCGTCTCATCAGTGCCCTTCAGTGCCATTTCATCAGTGCCATTCAATGCTGTCTCATCAGTGCCAATCAGTGCAGCTTATCAGTGCCCATCAGTGCAGCCTCATCAACGCACATCAGTGAAGGAGAAAAATTACTTGTTTACAAAATTTTCAAACCGAAACTAAGAAAAACTTTATTTTATTTTTTTTAGGGCTTTTTAATTTTTTTTAACAAGAAAAAAAAAACCTGTGGTGATTAAAGACCACCAAATGAAAGTTCTATCTGACTCAAAAAATGATAAAAATTTAATTTGGGTACAGAGTTGCATGAACGCACAATTGTCATCCAAAGTGCAACAGCACTGAAAGCTGAAAATTAGCCTGGGCAGGAAGGGGGTGAAAGTACCCAGTATTGAAGTGGTTAAGGGGCTTTTCCATCTTTGATTAATAGAGACTGCCAGTTTTCAGGAGGATTACAATTCTGTAGCATTTACATAGGGAGGAAGATGTCCCTGTTATGGTTGCAATCGAGTTGGGCATCCCTGAAATCCTATTCCCCATCCAAGTTATTACCCCTAATAAACAACAAAAACCAAGAACAAAGACTATTCCCTGTGTCTGGATAAAAGTGGAAAAATGCTTGTCGCCTGGCTGTGCAGAAGTAGGCAACCCCTGCGGGGGCAGTGGTACATGGGTTTTACATGAATACATGAAAAGCTGATCATTGTAAGCATCCCTGTTAATGGTAAATGGTTTGTCTCAAGACTCTGAACTGCTGCATTTGCAGGAGAGCTTGTTCTGTTGAAAAACAACAGACTTACTGGCTGGTTTACCAGGTGAAATTAGAAGAGAAAGCATTAAAAGAAAACGAATGCAGCCACCACATCTAAGCACTGGTAAGCTGCAATATAATAAATGTTAGCTTTTTGGTTTAATACCACTTTCTGTGTGTGTGAAAAAAGCAGACTCACATGGGAGAAATTATACTTACATTGCAGAAAATGATAAGAGAGGACAAGTAACTTAGAAGTGTGGATGATACTAACTCTCCCCTGAATCTCTTAATGTGGTTACCCGTGAAAGACCATTGGGCAGTCTTAAGCCCCTCTTTATCACACTCCCTACGTTTGTGTTACACAGCATGTAAATTATACCCTGATCGGTATGGGAATCCGACCTAGGTGAGCTAACAAAAGTGTTATTGCACTGGTACCTTGTCCCAACAAGGTTGGCAAAACTATACCCTGGCACCTCGCGCCCTTTGTTTTTAGGGATATGGGCAAGAGGGTAATATGTTTCATATCTGGTGGTCCTGTCTGAATGTCTGATGTTTCTGGATCAGAGTGTTCAGTCTTGTCTATTCAGTGATGGGACAGAATATACCCAGAGGTGCCAAAACAGCACTGTTCGCTGACCTGTCAGATGAGATCCCCAGACATCCTCGAACGCTCATATTTTTTATTTTTCTAGAAGCCAAAATAACTATAGCACAAGCATGGAAAGCGCACGTGAATAGTGTCACCTTGGTGAAACATAAAATATTCCAGATTATGGTTAACGAAAAACTAACCAGTATCTGTAAAGAAAAACAAGCTAAGTTTGAATGTATCGAACCCCTGCATTGCGTACCTCCAAGCTCCCTAGATTCTGGGTCACCTTGAGGGTGGAGGCTTGGGCCGAGGGCACCAACCCTGCTTCTTTCTTACAGTTTGTTGAAATGTTATTTCACTATTATTATTATTTTTTTTTATCTTACTTGCTGATACTTCTGAGCTCATAACCTTAGACATATGGTTGCTTTATTAGGTAGAGCCTTAATGTTAGGCCTAATTTTTCTTGATGTAGCTGCTCTTTGGTTACTACGTTAAGGCCTATGATTATATTGGAGAAAGCATCGGCTTTGGCATTTTTTGACATTGTTTATGCTTTTGTATACAGTACAAAGCTTTGCAATAAAAAATTTTGGAAAAAAAAGTGTGCATGATAGACAAAACAGGAGTCAGAATAGGGCTGCAGAATAGCAGAATTAGGAACATGCCATGGTTAGGCTAAAGGTTGCAAATCGATTAGCCAGGTAAACAGAAAAAAAGACACTATGAATGGGACTGTAAAAGACTGGAACCAAGTCAAATTCAAGTACTTACCCTACTTCAACTTTAAAAATGTATTAAGTTGTGTAATAATAAATACACAGATACATTATTTTGTGTCTGTAATATTTGCCCAGGTCAGAGTTTATTGTTAAAGAACCTCACGTTTCTTAGTAATGACATGCCAGCTACACAGGTGTTGGTATGTGCCACAGTGTGAGTGTGTCATCTGATATCTTGCATTCCTTCATACATATGTACAGCCAATGAAGAATTAGTCCCATGCACACAGGGCGTCTTAAAAAACGAGCTGCAGAGCCACTTCTAACACCAGGAAAAAGCAGCTGTAAAAACTTGCTTTTAGTAGCTTTTTCTATTGGCGTTTCACGTTTGGCCACGTTGGCTTTTAGCAGCGTTTTTCTGCCTCCATTCAAAATCAATTGTTGCCTAGGAGCCGTCTTTGATACGGCTTTCAGCCCATTGATTTGAATGGAAGTCGCATCACAATTCAGTTTAGGATGATCCGACATGTGGTGCGACTTGCACTCTAAAGATCTTGAGGGGGAACCCCACGCCAAAATGGGGAAAAACTGGCGTGGGGTCCCCCCCCCAAATCCATACCAGACCCTTATCCGAGCATGCATGTGGATGAGGACAAGGGCCTCTCCCTGATAACCCTGGGGGGTGGTTGTAGGGGTCTGCGGGCAGGGGGGTTTTCTAAATCTGGACACCCCCTGTAACAAGGGGGCCCCCCAGATCCCGGACCCCCTCCCTATGTGAATGGGTATGGGGTACAGAGGAAGAAGAAGACCAAAGGGGAGAAGACCAGAGGAAGATTTTTAATAAAGGACTTCTCAAAGCATCTCCTGTCATTATTTACATACACTGCCTTTTATGGGGTGAATGGGTAGGGGTACAATGTACCCCATACCTATTCACATAGGGAGCTTTATAGGGGGCATCCAGATTCCGATAGGCCCCCTGCCCGCAGACCCCCACAACCACCGCCCAGGGTTGTCGGGAAGAGGCCCTTGTCCTCATCAACATGGGGACAAGGTGCTTTTGGGTGGGGGGTGCAGAGTGTGTGGCCTGGTATGGTCCAGGGGGTTGGGCCGCTCGCTCGTCCCCTCCCCTTTCCTGTGCCTGCTGGGCTGCATGCTCGGATAAGGGTCTGGTATGGATTTCAGGGGGGGCCCCACGCCATTTTTTCGGCGTGGGGCTCCTCTCAAAATCCATACCAGACCCTAAGGGCCTGGTTTGGAACGCCGTTTTTTCCCATTTTGGCGTGGAGTTCCCCCTCAAGATCATCAGAGCGCAAGTCGCACTACAAGTGGGATCATTCTGATCCGACTTGTGATGCAACTTCCATTCAAATTAATAGGCTCCCATAGGGAACTATTGATTTTCACAAAAAAGTATAACGTGGCTTAACGCTGTATAAGCAATGTTAAGCAATGTTAATCAGCCTTTAGCAGCATCAGATGTTTTTACAGCTCTGACGCTGGTCATCAGAACGCACGGGTCCTGGGTTTTTTTATGCAGCTTAAAAACGCCTATGCCACTTGGAGCTCCTAAAAGCCCGTGTGTGCATGAGGCCATAGAATAACATGGAGGGGCATTTTTAAGCTGCTAAAAAAAAAAAAACATCTGACGCTCCTAAAAGCAGCTGTAAAAACGCCCTGTGTGCATGGGGCCTTACAGTCCATATAATGGCTTCTTCCAAGTTATTTATTTATTTATTTTGATGACCCTAATAGCTGAGTCACCTGAGTTGACCAATATTTATGAAAAACAGTAAGAGAGATTGGAAATTCCTAGTAAATGAGCTAGGGGCTGAATCAACAGCATCATATTGAAAATATACTGAAAAAAGGACATGTGTGTGGTTTATAGTAATTAGTAGAACCTCAACATCTCCCCTGCCCTTTACAGATCTTAGTTCTAATGTAAATCATATAATATATGTATAATATTTGTGAGGAAACACTAATAAGTAAAAAAAAATCTGATGAGTTACAATGGAGAAACTGTATTTCAGATCAGTAGTCTGTTTATGTGCAACATCAGAGTGAGAGCCGGTTCACACTACCGCGACCATAAGTCACCCCATGACGGAGCGATTTTTTTACCGACTTGTGAGTTATTTAAAGCGACTTATATGATAGACGACTTTGTATTTGGCCAATCAGAATATGATGTGTTGTGACCTAATTCCCCTTTTCTGTTTTTTTTACTCATTTCCTCATTGCCCACCAGTGCCACGTATCAGTATCCACCAGTGCCACGTATGTGTCCACCAGTGCCACTGCCCACCAGTGCCACGTATCAGTGTCCACCAGTGCCACTGCCCACCAGTGCCACGTTTGTGTCCACCAGTGCCACTGCCCACCAGTGCCACGTATCAGTGTCCACCAGTGCCACTGCCCACCAGTGCCACGTATCAGTGTCCACCAGTGCCACTGCCCACCAGTGCCACGTATGTGTCCACCAGTGCCACTGCCCACCAGTGCCACGTATCAGTGTCCACCAGTGCCACTGCCCACCAGTGCCACATATCAGTGCCACGAATCAGTGTCCACCAGTGCCACTGCCCACCAGTGCCACGTATCAGTGTCCACCAGTGCCACTGCCCACCAGTGCCACATATCAGTGCCACGTATCAGTGTCCACCAGTGCCACATATCAGTGCCACGTATCAGTGCCACAAATTAGTGTCCACCAGGGCCAAGTATCAGTGCCACGTATCAGTGCCATGAATCAGTGTCTACCAGTGCCACATATAAGTGCCACGTATCAGTGCCACGAATCAGTGTCCAACTGTGCCACGAATCAGTGTCCACCAGTGCCCCGTATCAGTGTCCACCAGTGCCACTGCCCACCAGTGCAACTTATCTGTGTCCACCAGTGCCACTCACACAGACCAGGCAGAGATAATGGTATATAGGAACTGTAGGCATGGCTGCAATGTGGGGAATGCCTGGCTAATTTTCCTCCTTCTTCCTGGAAAGTCGGATCACAGTCGCTTGACAAAAGATAAGGATCCGACTTGGAGGCGACTCCCATTGAAGTCTATTGGCACAAGTCGGATACAAGTCGCCTTGAAGTAGTACAGGACCCTTTTCTGAAGTCGGAGCGACTTCAGTAGTGCATATTAAGACGGCTCTCATTCATTTACATTGCATTTGTTATGACAAGCGACTTGGGGTGACTTGAGGGCACACAAGTCGCATGACAAGTCGTACTAGTGTGAATGGAGTCTGATAGTTGTATAACATTAAAATCTTGCAACAACATTCCTGTATGCTATCTCACCCCAGTCTTCAACGGGGTCCTTTGGGCAAACTAATTAGGACACAGACTGACTAGGACAATGATCTTTAGGAGTGTCCTTTAGGAACATTTCACAAATTGGAAACAACTCCTGGCAGTAAAGCAATATACCAAAGTGGTGCTGCCTTTGAGTGGAAGGTAGCACCACTTCAGGCTAAAGTCTGCTGTTGGCTGACATCACTCAGCTGTTCCAGGCTCTAGGTTGATCCCAACTTTAATGTTGGTGTCCACCCAGATACCTGGACTGGCACCTGGCTTCGCTTCTAAGCAAGCCTCTGCGAGACTCAGTCAGCCACTCCCGCCCCTTCTGCAGCCGGGGCAGAAGCCTACTGAATACAGAAAACTGGAGGATCAGCAGTCTTTAATAGCTCAGTTCTCAGTCAAGAGATAGTGGGGACAGCTGCAGCTGGGATTGGTGCTGCAGCCATCTTGGTGAGTATAATTGATTTTTATTTTCCGTTCCCAAACTTCTCTTGCATTGCAAGGATTTTAACATACTTTGTAGTAGAGTCCTGTTTGAGTTACCAAGTTCTTTTCAGACTGATTCATGAGTGGGATGTTCTCTGTTTAAATCACCTGGTGTACTTTCAGTGCTGAGGAAAAAAGCAGTGTCTGCATCCCTTTAGAGGTAGAGAACCCTTAGTGAGTATCTTACCAAAAATGATGTTCCTGTTACAGGAGATACCTAAAATGTTACTTGTATCTCAGGTGCAGATATATGAGAAAATCTGTAAGCCAATCACGCAAGCAGAACATGACACTTCTGGGGGTGTTCAGTACACCAGTGGTTACCAGAACGCCTGCAGGTTGCCATATTACATTAAATGTTTTCAATACCTTTAGAATACTACAGTTGCATGTTGAAATTGTAATGTAATGTTTTGTTAACATGGATTGTGTAGCAATTTTGTATGCTATATTTTGATGTATATATATATATATATATATCTATATATTTTTTTTTTTTTACAAAAGGGAAGTTGTCCTTGTAGTTATTGCTAGATAGTCATGAAATTCTGATGGTCCATTAACTAAAAGCAGTAAATCCTGTTGTATACAGTATGTTTATGAGATTGTTGAGGTTTGATCAGAGGAAGAAAAGCATAGAGTTAAATTCACAATGTGGGACAAGCTGCACGTGTGCTGGCTGATTTCACAGTTTAATTAAATGTGTTAGCTAAGTATTCCAATAATAGAACATTTCTTTGTCAAATTCCTATAATGTTTCCATGGATACTCATTCAAATTGTCCCCTGCCTCTTTACCAAACATTTCCTTCAATGCAATGTAGTTATTAGATACGTAACTAAACTCACACACACAAACACATACTGTGTGTAAACACATTATTTCATATTTTTTCCTACAACCGTAGACAGAAGGAAAAAATTCCCACCTTCTGCCCCCCCCCCCCCCCCCCAAATGCAAATGCCAATGCCATAATACAAGGGCAAAATATATAATACAGAATATAGATCTGCAAACACCCTGAAGCCCCGTACACACGTACCGAATGTCGGCCAAACGATCGGTCGTCTTTTGTCCGGTGCTGTCCTGTCGGCTGAAAAGTGCTAAAGACTGCACACGAATTTTGTCGGCCAACAACAGCCGACTGCAGAAGTGATGTCATGTGATGGTTAACTTTTCGTGTGTTTTTTCTTTTCTGAGCATGCCCAGTCTTGCTAATCTGCTGTTTGTCGGCCAAATTCTGTACTGACTGGCGAACAATCGGCCGTTCTGGTGACGGCCAACAAATATTTTAAAGTCTGCACGACAGATTCTGTTCGGCCGAAAATGGGCTGTTGGAAGCATCATACTAACAAGCCTACAATCGGCCGATCGGTCGGCGGCCGAATATTTACGGCCGACAATCGGTACGTGTGTACGAGGCTTAAGTGTCCCCAGTCTAGAGCCAGGTCTTCTCTCCAGTACTGGACTGCTGGTGCTCTCAGGCTCTGCATTTGAGCAACGTGTTGCAATGACTAGGCTGAAGCCCTGTGGCTCCCATGTCCCCCATGCTTCCAGTGACTGTGACCCCTGAAGTTTCCTATCTCCAGAGATGGTGCCTCTTGTGCACTCAAATGGGAGCTCTAATGTTGTGTTATTGACACATATGTGGGAAGAGCACACTTTGAACTTTTCTTTAGTATAAGATCCACTTGTAAAGGGTGTGGACTGACAAAGAGGATGTTCAGGTGCACTTCATTATATTTGGTTGCTATTAGAGATATCATCATAAAGATTTGTTTGAAGATACCTCATTTTGGACTTGGCATTTTTGGACATTGTACAGGAGCGTACTGATGTATAGTGAACATTGCCACAATAATATCTAATATTACCATCACTAGGACACTAGGTTGCTATAGGAGATATCATTATGTTATGTATGAAAACATAGGAATTTCTAAGGTGACCATATGCAATGGCATATGTATTTATTGTAAATGTGAACATATAGATATTTATTTGGGTTTATTGTTAAAGTGTTTTAAAAAGCTATAACAATAGATCAAAATTAATATCCACATGTTCACATTCGCAATTGACAAATATAAAAGCACAGTCATGTGGTCACTACCAATTTTCACATATTCGTGCACAGTATGACACACAAATTCAAACAGAAGCTTTGTAATACAACTATCTATATGGTAATATCAGACATCTCAGACAGTCAACTAGGAACAAGACAACTAGGAAGCGGGACTGTCCTGGTATATTTGGGGCTATATACATGTATTTAGATTGTTACATAGTAAAGTTGAGCCTTTAAACTCATCTAGATTTTTCACATTATCCATACTGTGTTTGTAGTCCAGAAAGTCATTTAATTGGCCTATGTTGACCACAAATCTTCATTCTTTATGATGCAATTGTGAAACTATTCACTCCTTCCAAATGTTTTACTAGCCAGAACCCATTTGAAGAGGCATTTGTAAAGAAGTGGACTATTCCTACTGTGGATCTGGCAATATCCCACATTATTAAAAACACTGACCTAACCTGTTGAGGATGTACCAATATTTAAGGATCCCATTGATATACATATAGAGACCCTTTCCAAAGCATTGTTTTCACAAATAGACCCTGCTTTGCAACCTGTTATAGCTGCAATGCCAGTTTATGAAACCTTAGGGGAATGGACAAAACTGTCAAAGATGATCCAGCTACTATCCTTACTTATACAGTAGTTGTAGAGCACATAGAGCTTACGCCTCCAACCCTGTAACATAGATGGCTTAGGTGATATTGCCTGTTTTGTTTCCTGAATGAGTCTCCTGTCCCTAAATATGCAGAGAATTTGGCTGAAATGCTGGTGTGCAGAACAGCAATGTAAAAAATGCTTCCTATGCATGCTTTTTGATGGTGAACTACTCTTTTGACACCCTTTGAAAGGAAGTTACTGGCAGTAAAAGTACTAATTTGCCCCAGCAAAGGAAGTCTAAACAAACTTGGAAGGCTCATTATCCCTCTAAGGCCAGGAATACTTTCTTAAATTACTCTCAGGATTCAACCTCCAAAGACAGGCCCAAACCGAAAGCCCAGTTCAAATATAAGCACTGGTCCACTAAAGCTCCTAAGTATAAAGACAAGTCCTCTAGCTTGTTTCATTCTATTCAACCTGCTTGTGTCCCTGCACAATCATGCATGTTGATTTTGCAAAGCCAGGGAGTTATTGCCATTGTTCAAGTGCCCAGAAAGCTTTCAGGGGTTTTACAAGGCCTGGGGAGGAGTTCTATACTCCTTGCCAGTGCTAAGAACTTGGTCAACAGAGGAATCTTGCTGCTGCTAGAGAGGTAAAAGGTCCTAGCCTGGGCAGAACTGCACGTTTTACCTTGTCCATCATTTACATTCCAGGCATGGAGTATTGCAAGGAAGACTACCTCCGTCAGCAGGGCCTGGACCTGGAAAGATGGTTCCTAATACCAAAAGAAACTAGAATCTGTGTCACAGGTGGGGGACATCAGATGGAGATCTTCTAGCCTCTAGATTCAACAAAAAGCTAGACAGGTTTGTCATTAGGTGCAGTGATTCTCTAGTGGAAGCAGCGCAGTGACTCTCTGGTGGAAGCAGTGGATGCTCTGATGACTCATCAGTACAGCCTAATCTACTCCTTTCCCCCTCAAAAACTCCTTTATTGTTTACTCTGCAGCATCAAGATCTTCAAACTAGCCCAGGCAGGTGTGGTACCCTGACCTGAACAAGCATCTGGCAGATACCCTTTTGGCTTTTCCAGATTGACTCAATCTCCTTTCTCTATGATCAGTTGACCACTAAGCTTCACAGTTGCTAGCTTTACCGGCATGGATTTTGAAGTCCAGGTTTTGAGAGGGGTCTCTGATTCAGTAATCCCCACTCTGGTAAAAGCTAGGAAGTCTACCACCTGTAAGTTCTCACACGGATGGTTTACTTCACTTGGAATTATTCTACATGAAGAATCCTGACCTATTGGCAATCAGGCCTGGATAAGGGCACAGTCAGCATTTTTCTTCCTCCAAACACGGCAAGTCCCCCTCCTCAAGAAGGCACATGTACAGTCATGCCAATGAACATTTAAATGATTCAGAGAAGGATTGGGAAACAGTGCTGTGGTCTCAAGAGACCAAAATTGAGCTCTTTGGCATTAACTCGACTCGCCATGCTCGGAGGAAGAAAAATGCTGACTATGACCCTAAGAACACTATCCCTACAGTCAAGGTGGTAACATGATGCTTTGGGGCTGTTTCTCTGCTGAACGTACAGGCCGACTTTGCTGTATTAAAGGGCCAATGGACAGGGCCATGTATTGTAAAATCTTGGGTGAGATTCTTCTTCCTTCAGCCAGAACACTGAAGATGGGTCATGGATGTGTCATCCAGTATGGCAATGACCCAAAAATGACTGCTAAGGCAACAAAGGAGTGGCTTAAGAAAAAGCACATTAAGGTCATGGAGTGGCCTAGTCAGTCTCCAGACCTTAATCCTATAGAAAATTTATGGAGGAAGATGAAACTTTGATTTGCCAAGAGACAGCCAATAAACCTTAAGGATTTAGAGAAGGTCTGTACACAAGAGGGGACCAAAATCCCTCCTCTTTGCAAATCTTACCACCAGCTACAAGAAACATCTTACCTCTTTGCTTGCCAACAAGGGTTGTACATCAGTCAAACATCAAATAAGGAACCAGCATTACTATTTACACTCACATATACTGAAGGACCCATGCTGACCATCTAAAGTAAAAGGATTTCAAGGCATGAGAGTTGCAGGCTATAGTTCTTTCATATTGGTACTGGGTTTTTACTCAATGGATTACTTTAGCTTCATTTAGAGCTAAGGTAGTTTTCCAGTTTGCTGTCAATGTTAATCGAGTAACTATCAGAATATGAAAAACTATGGTTCTCTATAGGGGAGGGAATTTATTTATATCCAGGTTAAAGATTGCTAGGTGTGGAGAGGCCGTTACTTTTGCTATAAGTGCAAATACCCCTTTCCAAAAATTTTTAACGCATTAACATTCCCATAACTTATGGTATAATGTGCCAGTATGACCGCATTGACGCCAGCAAAGTGGAGACAGAGTTGGATACATTTTGAACAGCCTAAGGGGGGTTAAATACCCCTTATGCAAAATTTTAAGAGCAGTATCCCAGTGAACAGTGCAGCGGGACAGTAGGAAGTTGCACCTCATGGAATTATGATACGTTTCTAAAGAAAATAGTTTACCCAGGTCTCGCTCCCAGCTAAGTATAAAGGAGGATTTTGTTGTTTCTTTAGCAAATTGAAGGATGCAATAAAACTATGAGATGCCTCCTTTTGTATGGAATTTAGTGGCAAAATAGCTCCATAATGCTGCATCTAATTACCAAAGGAGGAGCGGTGTCTCTTATAAAATCACAGAAGTTGGACCATTTGGAAAGTGCGTATCGAGTTTGAGTCCTAGAGGAGCTCAGGTAGTGACTTATACCCTTGTTGCACCCAGTGGTTAACCTGCAGTGATGGGATAAAATATTCATACACTGTAAGTCGAGTGGGTATAGTAACGGTAGGATTAGTGGTGGGAATAGAATGGATTAAATAACTCCATACTACCATCGACTCTTGAAAAGAAGGGAGGTCAGGACTGGATAATCCAAGGTTTTTGCTAGTACTAGTAACGATTGGAGATCTTGTTTGCCTAAGGCTCCTTTCACACGGGCTTTCCGATCCGATCCGCCTGTCAGTTTTTCAGGTGGACCTGATCGGATGCCCCATGCAGCCCTATGGAGCAGCGGATGTTAGTGGAGACATCTCCGCTGACACCCGCTGCTATCCTATCCTTTCTGTGAAATCCGGACCGATGGAAACCCTATTTTTCATCCGTCCGGAGGATTGGATCGGATGAAAATGGACAGGCGGTCCATTCTCATCCGATCTCCCATAGAGGAGAGTGGGGATTTGACAGCTCCGTCTCTGCACACAGAGCGGAGACTGAGCTGTCATCCGCCTGCTCGGTGGGTCGATCTCCGCTGAGCAAAACAGACTCCATCGGGCGCACTGTCCATGTGAAAGGAGCCTTCCTCAGCCTGCTCAATTTGTAACCATAGCTTTTCCTATTTCGGGTCAAACCATCTTTTTAACTGATCTAGAATGGCAGCTCAGTGGTATGTCTGCAGTACTCCCACTAAGTTGTGTTTGATTAGCGTGCTATAAGGTATTCTGGCTTTTTTACCTTGCAAGATGTAGTGCCGCAAGACACTTTCTAAGCTCATGAAAAGGGTAGGAGGTAGAGGAATAGGGATTGTCCAGAAATAGTATATGAGTTTAGGTAGGATTAGCATTTTTAATGCTAATCCGGGCCTAACCAAGATAATTTGAATGTAGCTATATGGGCTAAGTCACAATTGATATCAGAGAGCAGTTTGGGATAATTTGTCTCATAGGTCTTACTAAAAGGAGTTATCAAGGAGATACCTAAGTAAGACACAGAACCTCTCATCTATTTGTAAGAAAATTGAGATTGTAGGGATTTTAGTACTCGTTTGGGAACATTGATGACTTAGTTACATTCACTTTATAGTACGAGACTGCACTAAAACGATCAAGTTCGCTCTGCACCTCTACCAAGGGAGAACCTGGATCAGTCAGTGTAAAGATTACATCGTCAACTAATAGGCCTGTTTTTTGAGAATAGTTAGCTATCTCAATAACTGAGATAGAATGATTTGAATCAATGCTAGCAGCAAGGGGTTCCAAAATTACTGTAAAAATAATGGGGGATAGTGGGCACCCTTGTCGGGTACCATTTGTAATGCTGAAAGGGGTCCTAAAGGACATTGGAGTTATACACACGTGCAGATGGTAAAGTATATAGGGCCGATATGGCAGACTTCATAAAGCCTTCCAAGCCAAACTTACGTAACACAGCCCTTAGGAAACACTAATGCACCTTGCCAAATGTTTTTTTTGCATCTAGCGTTAATAAGATAGAGGGTATTTTAAATTTTTCCACTATCTTAGGTAGGTTGAACATTCTGTGGGTGCCATCAGTGGGTGCCATCAGGGGCCTGCCTGCCCTTAACAAAGTCAACTTGATCTGCCTTAATAAGGGAGGGTGTTACATCCGCTAGTCAGTTGGCTAGACTTTTGGCACAGACCTTTAGATTGGTATTTAGTAAAGAACCCCTTGTTTCGGAAGCGACAACTGCTTGCAACATTTCAGATGGGAAGGAGACAGGGGATGCAGCCAAAATAAACATTGCTGTCATATGAGAGACAAAGATTTTATCAAAAGTTTTATAATATTCTGCAGAAAACCCCTCAACCCCTGGCAAGAGAGCAGATTACCTTTTAAACCTCTAAAGAGCTAATAGGTGTATTCAGTTTATCTAGGGCTGACTTATTTACTGCTGCAAGATGAACAGAGTGAAGAAAGCTTCTAATAGCGGCTTCTGTGGGTTGTGGAGTGTTTAAGTCTTCCATTAAGTTATATAGGGAGAAGTAGTATGTAGCACTGCCCCCTTGAAGGTTGCTGAATAATAGGAGTTCTTCAGCACTACTGTGACCCTGTAAACTGTCCAGCCCACCTGACACTCTAGGTTCAGACATTGTGTATACACCATTAAGTAAAACACTGACACAGTATTACTGAGTTTTAACTTTTACTCAATGAATAGATATGCAATATTATGTCAGTCAGCTAAACCCCGCATAATCGAACAGGGTTCAGAAAGACTGACACCGGAAACAACAGATAAACAGATTATTATATTATCAAGGAACAGTGGTAAACACAATTGTGACGGTACTCACCGTCACTGGGAGTGAAAGACAGATACTTAATGGACACTGAGAATATGGTTTGGACTGCTTCAAATGGGTTCTATGTTTATACTTCTGATAATGTGTATTGTACCTCAATGTCAGAGACAGACAATCTGTCACTGGCGGTGGCATTCCTATTGTCTGTGTATTGAGGTGTGATGTGTATTCTGTTAAGACAGTCTGTCCCATTTTTAATTGTTAATGAACTCGCATATTGCTTCTGTCCAGATGGCTCTATAATTAGTTCAGGTTAATTCTATTTCTGTATACAATTTTATCTGCATATGATAATGTAATCAGGCAACCCCTGACCTGTGTGTGGTAATCTGATCAGGAAGGGGATGTCCATGCTGTATATAAACTGTGTTTATGCTACGGAGCATTATCCACTGTTCGGAGCCTGCTTAAGTGCTGGGAAATGTAAGTGTATCTCTTTCTTTGCCTTAATAAAGTGTTTAAAACAGAGAGCACTAGATCCTTTTCCCCTTTATTTTTGCTGAGTTCCTGTCGCACTCGGAGTGTCAGTAGAAGGAGAAGTGGAAGGAGAGGATTAAACAGGCTGCTGATCCATTGTTATTATCCCTATGCATGTATGTGTAAGATTCTGGTACCTCCGGTACCCTTAATCACCACTTTCTCTGTAATGCGTCCCACCTTTCTCTTCAGGTGGTACGCATATACCTTTAAGAACGATGATGTCACTGCTGAGCACCGCAGAGCGGCTATTTTAACCGCCGGCGTTCTCACTCACATTGTTCGTTCAACCTGCCTTGTTATCCACATGCTCTCAAGCCTGTCTCTCGATCGGAACCTCCAGCTATTCCCTTTACCTGGAGCAGACCGGAACCTCGCTACTGATCCCTGTATCTCGCTCCCGGATCATTCCTTATCTACTGGACCTCTCTAAACTACTAACATTACAAGTGATAAGTACCCCACAGGGGAACCCTCCATAACCTTATTGCACTATCTACCTATGCACATTAAGGACTGTTAC
The DNA here is from genome assembly GCF_965119305.1 of Pelophylax lessonae. NCBI lineage: Eukaryota > Metazoa > Chordata > Amphibia > Anura > Ranidae > Pelophylax > Pelophylax lessonae. The sequence goes on from NC_138777.1 coordinate 143,621,540, forward strand.
TACCTATCCATACTATCCTATCATCTGCACTGTTACATAGATTGCTAGCTCTTGAGCCTACTACCATCTATCATCTGCACTGCTGCATAGATTGCTAGCTCTCCTGTCTACTACTATCTATCCTTGCACTGGGTTAGTCTATCCTGTATTTGTCATCTGCTGTCCTCACCACCTGTTAGCATACTCGATACTAACCTATCTGCATTCCTAAATACCATCTTGAACTCTCCTATACAAAACCTATCAAGTGATTACCATCCTTGTCACTGTTCACACCTGTCCCTTCAGCACATCACCTTCATACTATCATATACATCCTATCACTCCAGGAACATCTCATTGAGTGTGTATATATCTGTATGTTGAAGCTGACAGGCCCACGGTGATGAGTCCTGGAGAGTTGGATCTGGTATTCAACACATCTCTACATGACTACTGAGTGGAGATTTTGCAGCTGCAAATCCAGCCTATAATAAAAATGCAGAAGCGTTACAGTATGACTCCTTGGAGTCTATCCCTAAGGTGAGCTGCGAATCTTGCACTAATCACTGGGAGCACTTGATTGGAGTGTGAAGCACGCTTGCACTATAATTTGGATCACGGATGAAGATATTTTGATTTGATTCTTCAGATTTATTTATTTAAGATTGAGTTTGGGACTCTTTCCTTATAATCACTTTGTCACAAGCACTTGGACTTTTTGATTTTTTGCACCATATTTTGCACTTGGTATTTGCATTGGAGTTTAATTTTGTTTAGACACAAAAATTATATTTTATTGCGTATTTATTTAATTATTCACCCTGACTGATTTTTTTCACTTAGCGCAGCAATATTGATTTATCTACTAGGAAGGAACATATTGCCGTCTTTATTTGATACACATGAAATAGGTTATAAATGCAAATACAGACATAATATAATCACAAAATATTTAAAACAAGATCTATGTGTGGCATTTGTGGTCACAATCAGAACATATATTATATCCAAAAAAAATGTGTGTTTGCGTTGGCCATCTGATACTGTTGAGTATACCCAGCTTCATCCACACCCACCAGGGGGAGGGTCTCTGCATCATTCTTACCCAACGCCTTAGGGCCACAAATACCACCAAAAGATACTAGACTATTAAAATAAAACAATCCAAATCTATATGTATGGTCATAATTGCTTATTAAAAATTGCCATATAGATGACCATATCAAAGGATATACAGTGCCTTGCGAAAGTATTCGGCCCCCTTGAACTTTGCAACCTTTTGCCAGGTCTTCTGAGAGCTCTTTTGTGCGAGGCATCATTCACATCAGGTAATGTTTCTTGTGAAAAGCAAACCCAGAACTGGTGTGTGTTTTTTATAGGGCAGGGCAGCTGTAACCAACACCTCCAATCTCATCTCATTGATTGGACTCCAGTTGGCTGACATCTCACTCCAATTAGCTCTTGGAGATGTCATTAGTCTAGGGGTTCACATACTTTTTCCACCTGCACTTTGAATGTTTACATGGTGGGAAGGATGCAGAACAGGGTTCAGTGCTGGAGCTTGTTTTGCCATCACGCCTGCAAAATTCTGGTGCTGGTTCTGCCACATCTGGCTACTCCACCTCCTCCTCTTCTTCCTCTATGTCCTCTTTGGCTGAATTGTCCTCTGAAGCAGCAGTGCTCCCTAAGCGTTCAAGAGGCTATGCAAGCAATCAGGCTAAAAGATGCCATGCAGTGCTTCAGTTGGTCTGTCTAGGGGATAGGAGCCACACCGGGGCAGAGATTCTGTCAGCTCTGCAGGGGCAGGCTCAGAGATGGTTGACGCAAGGACAGCTTGAGCCAGGAATGGTTGTATGTGGCAATGGCACCAACCTTCTCTCCGCCCTCCGACAGGGACACTTGACACATGTTCCCTGCTTGGCACATGTCCTTAATTTGGTGGTGCAGCGTTTCTTGAACACATACCCGGGCTTACAAGATCTCCTGAGGCAGGCCAGGAAAGTCTGTGGCTATTTCCGGCGTTCATACAATGCCAGTGCTCCGCTATCTGACATTCAATGGTAATTCAACCTGCACACCAACCGCATCATTTGTGACATGTCCACCAGGTGGAACTCAACATTGGCAATGCAGCAGCGGCTGCACACGCAGCAGAGAGCCATCAATGAGTACCTGTGTGAGTATGGCAGAAGGACAGGTTCAGGGGAGCTTGGCTTTTTTTTTGCCACACCAGTGGCTTTTGATAAAGGATGCATGCACCGTCCTGTCACCATTTGAAGAAGCCACAAGGATGGTGAGCTGGAATGATGCATGCATCAGTGACACTATCCCTCTAGTCTACCTGCTGGAGCACACGCTTTGTGGAATCATAGAAAGGGAACTTGAGGCAGAACAGCGGGAGGAAGAGGAGGACTTCCTTTCCTCACAAGGCACCCTTTATGCAGATATCATTCCTGCTGGGACACAAAACACACAGGAGGAAGAGGAACAGGAGGAGGAGGATTGTGGCAGCATGGATGTAGAGGATAGCACACAGCAAACCCCAGGAGTTGTACCTGGTTGGAGAGAGGTTGCTCCTGTCAATGTCATCCTTAGTGACCCAGAGGACTCAGAAGCTCATGCCTCCTCAAACTTACATTGCATGGGCTTCCTGATTCTGCAAAGACTGCGAAAGGACCAGAGGATTTGTGCTATCAAGGAGAGGGATAATTACTGGTTGGCAACCCTTCTTGATCCACATTACAAGGGTAAAGTTGCAGAGCTCATCCTGCCTTTGCAGAGGGAGCAGAGGATGACACCTCTTGAGGACGCATTGAAGAAAAATTTGTGTAACACCTTTCCAGACACTGGGAGGTTAACATTCTCTGGACGTGTTTCTGAAGCATCGTTCAGCTAAAGGAGGGTGGTGGAGAAGGTGGCCGGTTGACCAATGCCTTTGAACAGTTCTTTAGTCCTCAGCACCCAGGGCTGTTAGGTTTAAGCAACCATCGGCAGCGTCTTCATCATATGGTGCTTGATTATCTAGGGGCAAGAGCACACTTGGAGACCTTTCCAACTGAGCATCCACTGGGTTACTAGGTCTTGAGGATGGACCGCTGGCCAAAAGTTGCTCAATATGCAATGGAGCTACTGGCCTGTCCTGCTTCCAGTGTGCTTTTTGAATGGACATTCAGTGCTCCTGGAGGTTTTGTGACAGACAAAAGAGTGCGTCTGTCCACAGACTCTGTTGACCAGCTTACTTTTATCAAAATGAATAAGTCCTGGATCAACAACAGCTATCAAGCCCCTGATGCTGATGTAACTGATTGAATTTGCTAGGGGTCTGCCATCCCTTTAAGACTGCATATGCTGCTTATCCTTTTCCTCAATCTTGATTCTGCTAGCTTCCAACAATGTTTTTGGTTTAGGTCACCACCAACACCCAAGGCCTAATTTTTCTGCACTTGTATGACAGGTGCATACAATTTACATTTCATATGTAATTTTTCATATGTAATTTTTAACAGCAGACCCTGTCCCTGTGCCCTGCTCCCTGCGCCCAGCAAGAGTAACTGTGAGGGGTTACGATGTTCAGGCACTACCAACAACCAAGGCCCAATTTTTCTACACCTGTATGACAAGTTCATGCGATTTCAAATCTGTATGGAATTCTTAACAGCAGGTCCCGTTCCTGTGCCCAGCAAGAGTAACTGCGAGGGGTTGCAGTGTTCAGGCATCACCAACAACCGAGGCCCAATTTTTCTGCACCTGTATGAAAAGTTCATGCAATTTCAATTTTGTATCTAAATTTTTAACGGCAGGGCCTGTCCCTGCACCCAGCAATAGTAACTGTGAGGGGTTACAGTGTTCAGGCACCACCAACACCAAAGGCCCAATTTTTCCGTTTTTTTTTTAACCGCGGTGGTGCAAAAACGACAGCGAAAAAACGTGCATGTAAACACACACTGAAAAGTGCACTTAAGGGTGTGCTTTTACTCCACCCCCCAAAGGGGTAGGACTTCTTTTTTTTTTTATATTTCTTTATTAAATTTTTCACATTTTACAGTTTAAAAGGGCACTACAAAAACGTTTCGACCCTCCAATCACTGGAGGAATATTCATACAATGTAACATTGAAACATTTTACCCATAAACCCTTTACCCTTCCTCCCCCCTTATTCCTTTTCCTTACATCCCATTGATCTTCTATCTATCCTTCTCCTAGTATTTCTTTATATTCTTCTGTCTCTTTAAAATCCTGCCACTCATCCCAAATTTCAATTACGGTCTTTTGATCCTCCTCACCCCAATTCCTCAGAGACTCTAGTTTTCTTGTTTTTTCAACTCTGATCACCCACTCTTTACTTGATGGGGGCTCTTCTTTTTGCCATTTTAAGGGAATTAGGCTTTTGGCTGCATTTAATAAATGAGGTATTAGAGTTTCCCTATAATGTTTCACTGACATATGGGTTCCATGAAACAAACATTTCCACGGGTCCTCCGGAATATGTTCTTTTGTAATTTTTTTTATCAAAGCTAAAACTTCTTTCCAGAATATTTTAATTTTTGGGCAGTCCCACCAAATATGTGACACTGTCCCAATCATCTGACACCTCTCCAACAGTCCTTAGAACTCTCCCTCTGGAATCTACTCAATTTATCGGGAGTGATGTACCACCTAGTAAGCAACTTATAATTCATTTCTTCAGTGTTAGAGTCAATCGCAGATCTATGTACGAGCTGTAGGCTTTTTTCCCAAAGAGTGTCATCGCTACAGGGGCCAAAATCTCTTTCCCACTTCTCTTTTAATAAGGGGCCTATCTCCTTTGTTATTCCTAACAGAATTTTATAGACACTTGAGACATTATTTGCCACTCTATCTGAGAGACATAGCTGTTCGAAAGGTCTCAAATCTTTCAGATCTCTTAAGGGTTGGGGTAGCGTGGCGACAAAATGCCTCAACTGTATATATCTCCATTCATTTATTTTCCAGTCCCCTTTTTTTTGTTTCATTTCTTCAAGGGTTATAAGTCTCCCTTGGTCTATTACGTCCCCTAATCGGGCTCCACTATCTTCTATCCAATTTCCCAATTCCTTTCCTTCTCCCGGTGCGAAAAACTTAGTGTTTACCAGAGGTATTAACGGTGAGTTGTGATTCCAATTTTCTTTTATATGTATCGTGTCCCAAATTTTTAAAGCGTGTCGTGTGATTGTGTCTGTATCTCGATTTAGTTCTCTGAACTATGGTGGTATCCAAATGATTTTTGCTAGGTGTGTTTTACTAAGTGTGTTTTCTATTATTACCCAGTCTTTTTCACCGTATTGTTTACTCCAGTCTATCACCCGTGTAAGTATTGATGCTAAATAAAAATTTTTAAAATCAGGTAGTGCCAGTCCTCTGTGACCCTTTTCTTTCCTTAGTATTGTGTAACTAATTCTTGTTTTTTTGTGCTTCCAAATAAACTGAGTTATCAAAGTTTTAAGTGTTCTGAAAAATGCTTGTGGGATTGGTATGGGGATCATTTGGAATATGTATAGTATTTTGGGTAGGATTATCATCTTTATTGTATTTATTCTTGCTATTAGCGATGGGCTCCTCGGAGATAGTCTATTTAATTCTGCTCTCGTATCATTTAATATTTGAAGGAAGTTTACTTTATATAATTTCTCTGGGGCTGCTGTTAATTTAATCCCGAGGTATTTTATTTCATCTTTTCTCCATTTGAAGTGGAATTAATTTTTTAACCTCTCTTCTTCTTTCCTGTTGACATTTACACTCAGTATCTCTGACTTTTTTTGATTGATTTTTAGGTTTGAGAGTTCACCATAATATTTCATAATTTTTATTATATTTGGTAGTGTAATCGTAGGGTTAGTTATATACAGCAGAATGTCATCCGCGAAGGCGGAGATCTTATACTCCTCTTCTCCTATCCTTATGCCCCTAATGTCAGTACTTCCCCTTATCGTAGCTAATAAGGGTTCCAATGAGAGGACAAATAACATTGGGGATAGTGGGCACCCTTGTCTGGTTCCATTAAACATCTCGAAAGGTTCTGATATTCCCCCATTGATTTTTACTCTTGCGGATGGATGGTTATATAATGATTTAATCCTGGCCATCATTGTGGGGCCTATCCCGAGCTCCTCTACGGTTTCAAACATAAACTCCCAATTAACTCTGTCGAATGCTTTTTCAGCATCTAATGACATTATTATACTTGATGGTCTATTTTTAAGCATTTGGTTAATTAGGAGTATAGTTTTGATTCCATTGTCTCGCCCCTGTCAGCCCGGGATAAACCCCACTTGGTCTCTATGTATCCATTCCCTCATCAGGCTCTTGAACCTAGTGGCCAGAATTTTTGTGAAGAGCTTAGTGTCTACATTGAGGAGCGAAATAGGTCTATAACTAGAACATAATAGCCTGTCCTTCCCCTCTTTATATATTACGGTTATCGAGGCTGATAGGGCTTCACTACTCATCTTATATTGAGTGCCAATTCCATTCATATACTCTTTTAATTTTGGTATTAATATTTCCTTATATCTTTTATAGTAATTAATTGTGAACCCGTCAGGTCCCGGGCTTTTGCCTGATCTAGTTTCTTTTATCGCTTTCTCGATTTCCTGCTCTGAAATTGGTCTCTCTAAAGCTGAAAGTTTATCTTCTTCTATCCATGTCAATTTAGCATTTCTGATATATTCTTTGATTTTCTCGCTCCTGTCCGGCGCTATGCTTTGTGGCTCCCCTTTTTTTACTGAGTAGAGGTTTTCATAATACTTTTGAAATTCTTTAGCAATTCCTGTTGTTGTTTGGATTATATCCCCATTTTTGTTTTTTATTTTATCTATAAAGTTCCTTGCTTTCTTCTTCTTTAAAATTTTTGCCAGATTTTTTCCCACTTTATTGCTTTCTGTATATTTTTCTTTCGTACATCTTTTTATTTCTTGTCTAATTTCCTGATCTAGAAGGTCTCTCAGTTCTTCTCTTTTTCTTTCTAATAGGTTGTATGTGGATGTGTCTTGTGTTTTTTTATGTTTGTGCTCTAGTTGGTGTATTTCTGTCAAGAGGCATTCCTTGTTTATTGTACTTTCTTTTTTCCTTTGTGCCCCCTTTGAAATCAGAATACCCCTTATTTAGGCTTTATGTGCCTCCCAGACCATATTTTTTGGTGTATCATTTTGATCATTTACTTGAAAGTAGGATTCTAGTTCTTTTTCTATTTCTTTTCCCCATTTTTTGTCTCTAAGGATCTCTTCATTAATTTTCCACGCATCCATTCTAGGCCTTTCCCTAGTCATTTTTACTTTTACAGTGATAGGGGTGTGGTCGGACCAGGTTCTAGTCCCAATCTCTGCCTCTACTATTTTTTCAAGCCATCTATGTTCTATTAATATATAGTCTAATCTCGAGTAGGTTCCATGGACATTTGAGTAGCAGGTATAGTCTCTGCTTTTCGGGTGGAGAATTCTCCAGGGATCTACCAATTGATTTATTAATAGTTTTTCTTTAATTCTTCTTTTTTGATTTTTATTGGCACTTACAGATTTTGAGGTAGTGTCTATTTCGGGATCGAGGCAGAGATTTAGGTCCCCTGCTACCACCACTCCCCCTTTTTTGAACGACATTAATTTATTCATTACTTTCCCAAAGAATTCTATTTGTCCTATATTGGGACTATATATGTTTGCTAGGGTAATTTCCTCCTCTCCTATTTTCCCTCTTAAAAAGAGGTATCTTCCCTCTGGGTCCACCAGTCTCTCCTCAAGAGCAAATCCCAGGTCCCTTGTGATGCCAATGGCCACTCCCCTGGATTTGCTTCCCGAGGAGTCCGCGTAGTACCAGATGGGGTGGCTCTGAGAATATAGCTTGATATTAGATGCGTGGGAGATATGAGTCTCTTGTAGGAAAATTATGTCTGCCTTCAAGTAATTGATTTCTTTTAAAATTTTTTTCCTTTTATCTAGTGAGTTTAGACCTCGTACATTATAAGATAACATGTTGATTACCACCATTTCTGATTTATGTGGGTTTTCTTATCATTTATCTGAGTTATAATATTGTCTCTGAGTTTATAGAGTTCAGGAACTTTTGGATTTAACCTTGGCTTATATAGGTTGAATACTTTTTTGGGATTCTTTTTCTTTTTTTTTTTTTTTCTCCTCTAGGAGTTGGATAGTTTTTTCCTAGGGGGTTTTTCCCCTTCTACCCCTCCCCCCTTTTTTCCCTTTGCCCCCTTCCCCTCACCCTCTATCCCACCCCCCTCCCCTCTCCCCTCCCCTTGTGGGGGCCTGGCCTCCCTCCTTCCCTTAGCCAGGATAGTCGATGACTCCTTCTCCCTTATCCATCGACTTGTTGCCGAGGTTGAGCTCTGGCGATGCTCGTCATTCCCGTCCATCTTTCCTATTTCTAGGTCAAGATGGTTGAGGCCTGCTGACTACTGTAGGGCTGTCCGGTTGCCCATCTCGTTTAAGTTTCCTCCCTTTCTTTCATAATTCCCTTTGTCCCCTTGTCCCCCCCCCCCGGGTCCCCCCCCTCCACTCCGCACTATCTCATTTCATTCCCTAGTGTCTCTTTTCTTCTTTTGTTTCTTCTTCTCTTTCCACAGGGTCGGCTCTTCTTCATCCGATTCTTCCTCTGGGGATCCTTGGTCCCCCCACCCCGGAATGTCTATCTGTGGTATTTTTAATGATTCACAAAATATTTTGGTGTCCTCTGGAAACCTAAGTAGTGAAGTCCTTCCATCTCGTCGTACTCCTAGGCCCGCAGGGTGGCTCCAGAAATATTGGATATTTAATTTCTTTAACTCTTCTACTACTGGTCTTAAGATGCGTTTCCTGTTAATCGTTTCTTGCGCCAGGTCGGGAAAGATCTGGATCTCTTCTCCTTCGTATTTTAGAACAGGTCTTTCTCTCATTTTCTCCTAGATCTGGGCTCTTGTCTCATATTTGTGGAATCTTACAATCACGTCTCTTGTTTTTTCTTTTGGTATATTAGTAGGTCTCCTTAGTCTATGAACTCTCTCAAATTCATTTTTTTCTGTGATCTCTTTTCCCAGGAGAGGGTTAAGTATGTTCTCCAGTATTTCTTCTAAATTTTCCGCTTGTCCCTTCTCCGGTACTCCTCTTATTCGTAAGTTCTTTCTTCTATGTCTATTCTCCTGATCCTCCAATTTATATGACATATTTCTCTGATCTGTCTGTATCTTTCTCATTTGTTCTTTTAAATTTTTCAATTTCCTTCCATGGTGGGCTATTTTATCTTCTGTTTCTTCGACTCTGACGAGAATATGGCCCAGGTCTCCATGGAGAGTAGCCAGTTCAGTCTTAATAGACTTTTCAAGATTTGAAAACATTTCGCGCATCTCTGACTTTGATGGAGGGGCTTCTTTCTCACTGATTTCCTCTACTTTGCTCATTTCTTCCTCTTCTGGTGCTTGAGTGCTTTCCCTTGAGACTTCCAGGCTTTCTTCTCCGCTTGCACCCATATTCTTTTGGCTTTTCGTTTTTTTACTTACTTCTGCATTCTGTTTTGGTCTAACTACCGGTTGTCTTTCTGGCGGTATGTTTAGCCCTTTTCCTTCTGGTGTCATGTACATTTTGATAGTTCCTGGGCTAGCTGTACATTTTGCAGGTTTCCCTGGTACTTCTTTTGTAGTCTTATTTTTCATATTGGATCTCAATCTTTCTTGATACACTATTATAGAAGACCTTGTTTATAATATTTTTCTTCTCTTGTTAAGATCTTAGCCTGCCTATTTACCCCTGTTTATTCAGACCCCACTCTGTCCCAGTTATATAGTCCTGTGTTGGGGTGCTGAAATTAATCACACTTTATATACTTTCTCCTGGTATCCGATCTATTCAGGGCAGTGAAGGTTGTTTCACAATTTGCTCTGGGGTGTTATACGGCAGTGACACATAGAACAAGGCTGCAAAACGACTCCCAAAAGGGTCTCTATATGGCCTCTGTTTATATTTCTATGAGCGTCCTAGAGCTTTATATATTGCTCACGATTTGATAAATATTTATAATGCACGCTGGATAAGATAACTCCAAAAAATAAATAAATAAATAAATAAATAAAACAAGTCCTTTTTAGACCATTATTAGTGTTTTTATGTCCATACTTGTTAGAATAGATCTATTTCAAACGTTTTTCAATTCTTTCCCCAGGAGAAAAAATGAGAAGAAGAACAAAAAGACAAAAAAAAAGGAAAACAGAAAAGGGGACAAAAAGAAAGAGTCCGTAAGGAGTCTAGTCTTTTAGACTTTCAGGGGTGAATTTCTCCCTGGTTGACCTTCCCCTTGTTTTTGTCATATCATTATAGATGCGTTTGTCAATATAGGATATTCATATGACTTCTGGGGGGGCTGAATAGAATCACCATTTATATACAGCTCGATCCATCTCTTGCAGCCATTATCCCCCCTGTTTATCTGAGGCTAGTGTAACATCACTTTAAGTATCCACTTCCACTAAGATTGTGTATTAGTATGTCTCATGGATATTGAGTAAAAGGTAAAAGTCTATGCATAGAGAGAAAGAGGGGGGCTTTCGCCCTCTCACCACATCTTCATCGGCCGTGCTGAGCTGTCTCCGGGACTCTGGGTGTCAGGCTTGCTTCCTTCCGATGCGGCGTGGTGTGTTAGCGGTTATCGGGTTGAGCGGCTGCGACTCTCCCCCTCGTGGCCACTATGTGTTGCTGCCGGGACTCTCCAGGAGCTTCGCCTGCCGCCCGCATACCTCCGTCCAGTTTCCGTCTCCACCTCGCGGCGGGCTCCAACTATGTCAGCTCTCACCCGGCGCCGCACGGACTTCCGGCAAGCTCACGTCACACTATCCCCGCTGCTCCAGTCCACCACCGGTCCTCCTCCACTCTCTTGGCCCGATTCAGGTACGGGGATGGTGGGGGGGGGAGCAATCCCAGGGGGGGGGTGGTGTTCAAAGGTTCCTTGGTGTAGGGAGGCTGGGGATCTTTACGTCCATCTCACCGGACAGCTCTTACTCCAGTGTCAGCCAGAACTCCGGTTTGGCGCCATCGACAGGCTCCTCCCTCGGGGTAGGACTTCTACCCTAATCCCCCAGGGCGCAAGGCTCCTAACAGGGACAAAAGGGTTTTTCATGGTCCGCCTAGCCAGAAGGCCTGGTGGACCCTGTTCTTCTGGGCAGCTGAAGCCACCACCGAATACTTGGTCGAAGCACTCCCAAAGAGAGACCACCAAGGGGCAAGGGATGAAGGAACCAGAAGGCCACACATCCTCCCCCTAGTTGTCAGGGCAAGCCTGAGGACTCCCACCCTTCATCCATGATTAAAACACACACAAAAATGAAAGGGGACAAACATAGGAGAAAAATTTATTAAATAAATAAGTGGCTGTGCATGGTGCACTGGCCAGACTCTGAGGCTTGGTAACAAAAATCGCCCCGGACTTTAGCCAAAAGGCCCAGCTCTAAAAGGCGCAGTGCAGAAAAAGTGTTTGGAGCTGTGACCATGTGCCGGTTCACACATTGGGGTCCCACACCCAAGTGTTACTAAGAGCACCTCTGGAGTGACTACCCCCAGGGGGCACAGACACCACAGACTCTTTCTGCCTTCCCAGCCTATGGCCAGACAAGGTAGAACGTTAGAATCAGGAGGTAATAGACCCTTCCAGCTTTTTCGGGGAGAACTTACTCCTGGTCCCCAATAACCTATGGGCACTCCGGTTTCAGTTCCTCCCGATACTAATCTTCCAGGTCCCCATCACTCCAGCAGGTTTGCATAGCTGCCATCCAACCTTGGCCAGGTCAGATGACAGCACAGCACCCCCACTAGATCACTGATAAGAACAGATACTACACTTGATAGAAGCCAAAAGGCCGAGAAGCGGTTTTAAATGTGTATTAAATTTTTTCTAGCAGGGCCTGTTCTTTCGCCCAGCAGGAGTAACTGCGAGGGGTTGCGGTGTTCAGGCACCGCCAACAACCAAGGCCCAATATTTCTGCACCTGTATGACAAGTACATGCAATTTCAAAATTGTATGGAATTTTTACCAGAAGGCCCGTTCCTGTGCCCAGCAAAGGTAACTGTAATGGGTTACGGTGTTCAGGCACCACCAACACCAAAAGCCCAATTTTTCTGCACCTGTATGACAAGTTTATGCAATTTCAAATTTTGTATGTATAGTTGTACATTTTTTTCTTTACAAATGTCAGTATTGCTGCAGCAGGCTACATACATTGTATAGATACACTACTTGCACATTAAGGGGACCCCCCAGGCACGATATTTAAAGGAATTTTTCATTTTTATTGTTTCACTTTAGGAATCATTAAAATCAGTAAATCACTGCTCCTTTAAAAACGATTATTTGTTTTAAAAAAAAAATTTTGCATTGCTACATGATCTGCAGGTCAGTACCCGGACCCCCATACACTTTAGTTAGGCAATAGCTTGCATTTAAGCCTTTAAAATGAGGACTTTTGATTTTTGACGTTCGGGTCCCATAGACTTCAATGGAGTTTGTTTGTTCAAACAAACTTTTCCCTTGTTCGCAGTGTTCTGGTGCGAACCTCACAGGGGGGTGATCGGCTCATCACTACTGTCTAGACTGTTGGTATGTCTAGACAATGTTAACTCTCAAAAATGCAAGAAAGCATTAGTGGTGATCAATTTACTCTGTGGACCATTATAATAATTTGTTCTTGGCTATTTGTGGCAGGGAACGTAGAGCAGGTCAAATGTCAAATTGGTGTCATTTTAAGGGGTCCACATGCAGCCCTTTCATTTTTTTCAAACCTTGATCTTAAACCTTAATCAGTTCTAGAAACTGTCTAGCACAAATCTCTTAATTGTTTTGTAGACTATGTAGCCTCCCTGGCGGGATTCCCGAGTGTGGCTCGGGGATAATGTACAGTGCCAAAAGCGGTAACCCCGAGTCACACTCGGGATTACCCCACTAGTACACTTACCTTCCACTGTGATCCCCCACTGTCCTCCAGCCATCCTCCCGCTGTCCTCGCTGTGTGATCCGACCAATGCCGTCCCCTGTCTTCCGCTTCCCTTCCCTGCGAGCGCCGTGCCGCAGGGGGGTGGAACCGGCTGGAGATTCAAAAAATAAATAAAAACAATTGACATGATACAGTGTAATCTGTTACGATTACAACTTTGTATCAAGCCCTTTTTTCTACAGGTTTTCACCTAGTGACTTTTCCTGTGCCCTGCCTGTACTTTTGTGGGTCTTTGTGCCTGGGAAATTGAGAACGTCCATGTCATCCAAAAAGCGTTCTTTTAGCTCAAAAGCACTTTTAGACGAACTGGAAAACAGCGACAATGAATCGGAATTATTTGAAGAACTGAGCAATATTGACTAGTGGAAAAATAAGGTACTGAAAGTGACGACAGCGATGATTCTGTGACTGAGCTCAGGGATGTGAGAACTTGGTGCTCTATTGACTGCGGTATGGATCAGGCAGCGCCTCCAAGATTCCCATTTACTGGAGCACCTGGTATGAAAGTTGACGTTGAACATGACAACCCCTTGGCACTCATACACAGGCCCGGACTGGGACAAAAAATAGGCCCGGGCATTTTGGACTGAGCAGCCCAGGAGGGGGGGAGGGGGGGGCGTGACTGGGGCGTAGCGTTCGTCGGGATGGTTGATGACAGGATTTAATGTTCCAGGATGTGTGGATTCGATTACGGTACCTTTTTTAGTCTAATCTGATAGATTAGGTCCAATTTAGATCAGAGCTGCCATATGATGCTGTTTTTTTTGTCTTACTTTAAATCCTGTTTTGATGGTTGATTCCTAAAATAGTATGAAGCAGCACAAGGTGAGGGTTACTGTAATCAAGGGGTAGACCACCTTTTTGGGCAGAGTGTGCCGAAAAATGTTTTCAAAGAAATTGGAGTGCCAGATACATAAAAAACAACTGTCAACTTCATATAAAGTAACTGCTGTAAACCACTTGAATAATAGTAAGAAATCAAGTGAGCTTTGCTGGCACTATGTGGGGGGTCCTGCCCCTCACTAGCCCTCACAAACAGCTGTAGGCCCAACCCTCCCCTGTTCTCCAGCTGTTCACTCCTGGACAGGAGGAGCGGCTTTTACTAGAACCGTTCACCTTTATGTTCCTGGGATAGAGGAGATGAGACTGGAGGAGGAGGACATGGGATTGAGGAGATGGGACTGGAGGAGGAGGACATGGGATGCAGGAGGACATGGGACTGGAGGAGGAGGACATGGGATGCAGGAGGAGGACATGGGCCTGGAGGAGGAGGACATGGGATGCAGGAGGACATGGGACTGGAGGAGGAGGACATGGGATGCAGGAGGACATGGGACTGGAGGAGGAGGACATGGGATGCAGGAGGACATGGGACTGGAGGAGGAGGACATGGGATTGAGGAGGACATGGGACTGGAGGAGGAGGACATGGGATTGAGGAGATGGGACTGGAGGAGGAGGACATGGGAATAAGGAGATGGGACTGGAGGAGGAGGACAAGGGATTGAGGAGATGGGACTGGAGGAGGAGGACATGGGATGCAGGAGGACATGGGACTGGAGGAGGAGGACATGGGATGCAGGAGGACATGGGACTGGAGGAGGAGGACATGGGATGCAGGAGGACATGGGACTGGAGGAGGAGGACATGGGATGCAGGAGGACATGGGATGCAGGAGGACGAGGACATGGGACTGGAGGACATGGGATGCAGGAGGACGAGGACATGGGACTGGAGGAGGAGGACATGGGATGCAGAAGGACATGGGACTGGAGGAGGAGGACATGGGACTGGTGGACGAGGACATGGGATGCAGGAGGATGAGGACATGGGATGCAGGAGGACATGGGACTGGAGGAGGACGAGGACATGGGATGCAGGAGGACATGGGACTGGAGGAGGAGGGCATGGGACTGGAGGAGGAAGACATGGGATGCAGGAGGACATGGGACTGGAGGAGGAGGACATGGGATGCAGGAGGACAAGGACATGGGACTGGAGGAGGACGAGGACATGGGATGCAGGAGGACATGGGACTGGAGGAGGAGGACATGGGATGCAGGAGGACATGGGATGCAGGAGGAGGAGGACATGGGATGCAGGAGGACATGGGATGCAGGAGGACATGGGACTGGAGGAGGAGGACATGGGATGCAGGAGAACATGGGACTGGAGGAGGAGGACATGGGATGCAGGAGGACATGGGATGCAGGAGGAGGAGGACATGGGATGCAGGAGGACATGGGATGCAGGAGGACAAGGACATGGGACTGGAGGAGGAGGACATGGGATGCAGGAGGACATGGGACTGGAGGAGGAGGACATGGGATGCAGGAGGACATGGGATGCAGGAGGAGGAGGACATGGGATGCAGGAGGACATGGGATGCAGGAGGAGGAGGACATGGGATGCAGGAGGACATGGGACTGGAGGAGGAGGACATGGGATGCAGGAGAACATGGGACTGGAGGAGGAGGACATGGGATGCAGGAGGACATGGGATGCAGGAGGACATGGGATGCAGGAGGAGGAGGACATGGAATGCAGGAGGACATGGGATGCAGGAGGACAAGGACATGGGACTGGAGGAGGAGGACATGGGATGCAGGAGGACATGGGACTGGAGGAGGAGGACATGGGATGCAGGAGGACATGGGACTGGAGGAGGAGGACATGGGATGCAGGAGGACATGGGACTGGAGGAGGAGGACATGGGATGCAGGAGGACATGGGACTGGAGGAGGACATGGGATGCAGGAGGACATGGGACTGGAGGAGGACAAGGACATGGGATGCAGGAGGACATGGGACTGGAGGACATGGGATGCAGGAGGACATGGGACTGGAGGAGGACATGGGATGCAGGAGGACATGGGATGCAGGAGGACGAGGACATGGGACACTGTGCTACTATTAACATAGCTATGCCTGCAACAAAGCCACTTTCAGACCAGTCTGCATGTCATTTCTCACTCAGGATGGGTTGATGTCAATCACAGTGAACCACCCCTGCATTATCTATGAGGACCGGTGGTGTTGTGTTTGGAAATTGTGCTGCTGGCCTGCAGTGCTGCCTTTCCTTACCTTTTTGTTGTTCCTGTTGCAGCAGGCCTTGGCTCCACTCCAGAGTCCAGACTCCTCCAGTCAGTGATTCCAGTCCACTCCGAGTCCACACTCAGTCAGACAGACTGTCAGTGTCACTGTGTCTGTGTCACGCGGTGCGGTGCTTCTTCCAAATTCCCGCTTCTTCCCGACAAGTTCAACAAGGCAAGCAGGGGCCCCTCTAGCTCCACCCCCGGCCTTCAGTCTCAGAGTCACCTGACGGTTCACGGTCCCACCCCCTCCTGAGCTACGCAGCTACGCTGGATGCCGCTGCGGAGCTTAGGAGTGGGGAGTCAGGGACAGCGGCGGCCGGTGGGTGGCCGCCAGATTGCGGTAATGCGGCCCAGACTCTCCGCGGAATCGGCCGCGGAGAGGCCAGCACTGGGGAGTGGGGAGTCAGGGACAGCGGGCGGCCTAATTGTGGTAATGCGGCCAAGACTCTTCGCGGAATCGGCCACGGAGAGGCCAGCAGCGGCAACGGCCGGGACACACACAGTGACTGACACACTGTCAGATCATGGCGGAGGCCTCGGCCCACTGGGCATATGCCCGCTCTGCCCAATGGCCAGTCCGGCCCTGCTTATACAATTATTTCTGACCGATGAGGTTATTGAAAAAATAGTTACAGAGACATACCGGTACAAAAAACAACAATTGGCTACGCATCAGAAGTTTTCAAGATGGAGAAAGTGGGAACCAGTGACCAAAGATGACATTTCGAAATTTCTGGGCCTAAGAATTCTTCAGAGAGTGGTGAAGGAAACCCCTGCAGAAGTGGTAATGGACAACCAATACATTACTTGCCACTCTATTCTTTGGCACGGTCATATCAGAGTACAGATTCTCCCTCATAATGAAATATCTCCACTTCAAAAACAATGAAGAATTTGATGAAAGGACTTATCTTGCACCAAAACTAAAGAAAATTTGGGAAGTATATCAATTGATTCTACAGAATTTCCAACGGAGCTTTGTGCCAGAAAGACATCAGCATAGATGAAAGTCTAATGGCCTACAAGGGAAGGCTCAGCTGGGTGCAATTCATTGCATCAAAGAGGGCATGATTTGACATAAAACCCTACATGCTATGCGAATCATCAACTGGCTACATTTGGAATTCAGTGATATACACTGGAAAAGGAACACAATTCGATCAAAAATACAGCAATTATGGAATGGCAACATCTTCTGTTCTTTCACTAATTGAGCCATTGCTAAATCAGGGCTATTGTGTAACAACTGACATCTTTTATACATCTCCTGAACTTTATGAGGTTCTACTGCAAAACAAAAGTGATGCCTTTGGAACCGTAAAGGCTAACCGGCGCGACATGCCGCCAATGTTTGGCAAAAAGAAGCTCAAGACAGGAGAAATGGTTGCCTGGCTGAAAGGCAAAATGATGACACTGCGATGGTGGGACAAGAAAGGTGTGCCTAATGAGTACAGTGCATAATACCTCCACTGTTATGGTAAGCATGAAAGGTGGGAAAGAAGTCATGAAGCCACAAGTAGTGATAGACTACAACAACACCATGGAAGGTGTCGACAGAGCCGACCAAGCAATGATATTCTACCCAGCAACGAGGAAACTGCAAAAGAAGTACTATAAGAAGATCTTCAGACATCTTCTTGAGCAATGATTGTGAAATGCCTACATTCTGCTCAAAAAAAAAAAGTGACAAGCCTGTGATTCATATGGACTTCATTTGGAAAGTTGCCAAACTTATCTTTCTGAATCACCAAACGCCATCAATGGCTGGGAATAGATCTGGACGTCATGTTGTTGGCGTTGTCAACCCGGGAACACCTGACTGGTCATTACTTCATGGACTACATTCCAACCAACTGAGGAAAAAGTCAGCACCTACCTGTGGTTTGTTGCTCGAAGAGAGATGACAGTGGAAGGAAAATAAGAAAGGAAACCAGATTCTATTGTCCAGAATTATGACGTCGGACTTTGTGCAGCCCCATGTTTCAAAATCTTTCTTACTCGAGATGTTTACTTAACCATTGCATACACAAATCCTGGAACAGGATTTGACATAGGGGCAGGGGAAGGGATGTTGTGATGCCGGAAAAGTATATAAATGCAATCTAAATGTCAAAAAATATATATTTATTAAATACATCAATAAATGAACAAACAAAAACATTCTAATGATAATACAGATCATCAAAAATCCATGACAATAAATACATGACAAATTTATTAAAATTCACATTAGAAGGATATCCACAGCGTGGGTGCCAAGCAACAGGTATGGCACAATGGAAGTTTATTGGTTCAGGATGCAGACCCCTACACGTTTCAACTTTTTGAGAAGTCTTCCTCAGGGGGAATATCAATCCTACAGACTCCTTATGTATTCGTCCTGTACATATAATAAGCAGGCAAGCAAATAATCCATAGAATACATGAATATAAAATAGCACATAACATACGAAATATCTAAAAACACAATTATATAGAAGGCTGAAGCACTTACGTACTAGACAGTCCTCCAAAGAAAATGCACCAACTATAAAAGAAAGAACTATGTATGCAGATTGAAAACCCCGGGACAACCCAATTGCACGAGTCCAAACCAGGGACCACAAGGGGCAAGGCATAAAACGGATTGAGAGAATCCTAGCAAAAAACAAATATAAAGTATAAAGCCATAGAGAACAATAGTGGCCACAGAAAAGCACCTAAAAGCAGGGGCAAGAATAAAGAGGATGATATACAGTATATGTATGAACTAGGCCACCTATATATTTACCTTAAGGCGAGGCCCAGTTAGGGATCAGTGTGTCCACAGTCCAACAAAAAAACTTAGCCTCCAGAGTGGAGGCTTGGTGACATAAAATATAGCTGTAACCAATACTCCTTTCTGTAGATAAAAAAGAGAAAAAAATAGTCCCCAAACAGGAGAAGAAAAGGAACTATCAGTGGTGTATTAAAGTAAATTTAATTCCATTAAATAAATAGGGGTAGCATAGCAGATAAAAAAAAGGATAAGGGCTATCTAAGATATCATATAATTACCTCCACACTGTCACACAGCAAGCGTACCTCCCAGCTGAAGCAAGGAAATGACCCTACCTGTCAGGTGTGGAGGTAAATAGGGAAGGGGGAGGCCGCTCCCATAGGAAGTGGACCAATCCCCACAGTGTCTCCAATAAAATGTAATATAGTGCAGTTTACAATCATTAGATGTGGTGGGTGTATTCGTTTTATTTTTTAGGTTTTTTTCCCCTCTGTTTTCTCCTGGTGATCTGGCCAGTAACACAATTTCTGTATTAGATAGACACCATGTGCAAAGTGGCCACATTTGGACAGCAGCATGGTCAGTTTGGGGGGAGGGAAATGTTAGATGTACTAGCAGGTTTATTTACAGTACCAAATTGAAGCCAAACTCCAGCAAATACTTTATAGGCAAACTGTTTTTTTCCTTTTGGGATAAAGGTTTTACATAAATAAAAGCTGATCATTTTATGTTTCCCTGCCAGGGTTAAATGGTTTGCCTCATTCCTGTAACTGCAAGAGAGCTTGTTCTGTTGAAAAATTAAGAACCTATTAGCAGGATCGCCAGATGAAAATAGGAAAAAGCAAAAAAAAAATGAAACTAAAGCAGCCATCAAGAGAAATGGTACGCTGCAATACAATAAATTAAATAATCCATGAAGAGCGCCTCATCCATGTACTGAGTTCCCTTAACTGCTGCTCCTTTAAGTGAAAAAACACTAAAAAGAAAAATAATACATATAAAGCAGGCACTGTTAAGTGATGGCTAATGTAGATATAATGGAAAATAACATACAAATGTGCCAATAGTGTGAACACAACAATACACTATTGCTTTATAACCAGCAGAAATAAATAAATGTGAAGCATTCACAGTCCATATACAAAGAAGTCTTCTTAACCAGTTGCCAACCGGGCCATAGCCAAAAGACGGCTACAGCGCGGTTGTCTAAGTTCTGGAAGGGCATACATGGACGTCCTCCCAGAATCGCGCTCCCGCGCGCCCCTGGGGCACGCACACACGGGGACCCGACTCATCACGAATCGTGGTAAAGGGCCAATGAGAGCGGTCCTTTGCCACATGATCACTCCGTCCATTGGACGGAGCGATCACTTCACAACAACGATTCATTTCTCTCCTCCCCTTGCACGCTGTACACAGCAATCGATACAGCGTGCAAGGAGAGGAGAGAAATTGCAGCTGCACGCCTCCTCTGCTTCAACCATGCCCCATCCATGTCTCATCCGTGCCCCATCAGTGCCTCACCTGTGCCCCATCAGTGCCCCATCTATGCATCATCCGTGCCTCATCCATGCATCATCCGTGCCACATCCATGCCCACCCATGCCACCTCAGTGCTCATCAATGCCACATCCGTGTCCACCCATGCCACCTTAGTGCTCATCCATGCCACATCCATGCTCATCCATGCCTCATCCGTGCCACATCCGTGCCTCATCTGTGCCACATCCGTGCCACATCTGTGCCCGCCCATGCCACCTCAGTGCGCAACCATGCCACATCCATGCTCATCCATCCCACATCTGTGCCCGCCCATGCCACCTCAGTGCTCATCCATGCCACATCCATGCTCATCCATCCCACATCTGTTCTCCTCCATGCCACATCCATGCCACGTCAGTGCTCATCTGTGCCACATCCATGCCACTTCAGTGCTCATCCGTGCCACGTCAGTGGTCAACCGTGCCACATCAATGCCACACCAGTGCTCATCCATGCCACATCCATGCCATGTCAGTGCTCATCCATGCCACATCAGTGCTCATCCGTGCCACATCAATGCCACGTCAGTGCTCATCCGTGCCACATCAGTGCCACATCCGTGCCACATCAATGCCATGTCAATGCACGTCAGTGCCACATCCTTGCCACATCAATGCCACATTCATGCCACATCCATGCCATGTCAGTGCTCATCTAGGCCACATCCATGCCACATCAGGGTGCTCATCTTTGCCTCATCCAGACCATGTCAGTGCTCATCCGTGCCACATTCATGCCATGTCAGGGCTAATCCATGCCACATCAGTGCTCATCAGTGCCACATCCATCCCAGGTCAGTGCTCATCAGTGCCACATCCATGCCACGTCAGTGCTTATCCATGCCACATCAGTGCTCATCAGTGCCACATCCATGCCACATCAGTGCTCATCAGTGCCACATCCATGCCACGTCAGTGCTCATCCAGGCCACACCCATGCCACATCAGTACCACTACAATGCTTATCAGTGCCCTACAGTGCCTCACAAAATTGTAATGGGAAGTCAGGAAATGACGATGCTCCCTGCATGTTGGGCCTCTGTATTTGGTCAGGCTGTGGAAAAGTATCACATATGTGGTATCGTTATACTCAGGAGGAGTAGCAGAATGTATTTTGGGGTGTCATTTTTTGCCATGTACATGCTATGTGTTAGAAATGTCTTGTAAATGGACAACTTTGTGTAAAAAAAAAAAATGTGTTTTGGTTTTCTTTCCACATTTTCCAAAAACTTGTGGAAAAAAATGACATGTTCAAAAGACTCAGTATGCCTCCTAGATTATGAGTTGGGGTGTTTTCCTTCCAAAATGGGGTCATTTTGTGGGCGTTTCCATTGTCCTGGTGCTCCAGGACCTTCAAAAGTGTGATAGGTCGTCAGAAAATTATATGTGTCATTTTTGCTTCTAGAACACTTGACGGTGCTCCTTGGATGTTGGGCCTCTGTATGTGGTCAGGCTGTGGTAAAGTCTCACACATGTGGTATCGCCATACTCAGGAGGAGTAGCAGAATGTATTTTGGGGTGTAGTTGCAAGTATGCCTGTACAGTGTGTGAGAAATAACTTCGTAATATGAACATTTTGTGAAAAATAATATTTTTTTTTAAATCTTCATTTGCAAAGAATTGTGGGAAAAAATTACAACTTCAAAAAACTCACCATGCCTCTTACTAAATACCTTGGAATGTCTACTTTCCAAAAAGGGGTCATTTGGGGGGTATTTGTACTGTCCTGACTTGTTAGGGTCTCAAGAAATGAGGCCGTCAGTACATCAGGTGTGATCAATTTTCAATGATTGGTACCATAGCTTGTAGACTTTATAACCTTCACAAAGACCAAAAAATGTATACTTATTTGGGTTATTTTTACTAAAGATATGTAGCAGTATAAATTTTGGCCAAAATTTATGAAGAAAAATACTAAATTTGCAAAATTTAAAACGGAAACAAAGAAAAATTCATTTTTTTACAAAATTTTCAGTCTTTTTTCATTTATAGCGCAAAAAATAAAAAACCCATTTATCATTAAATGCCACCAAAAGAAAACTCTGTGTGAAAAAAAGGATGAAAATTTCATATGGGTACAGTGTTGCATGACTGAGTAATTGTCATTCAAAATGTGAGAGCACTGAAAGCTGAAAATTGGTTTGGTTAGGAAGGGGGTTTAAGTGCTCAGTGGGTAAGTGGTTAAGTGGAATAAATTGGTGCTCAATAAATGCTGTCGCCCACACCGTGCCTTCATATTTTGATTCAAGTGCTCCACCTCGTGATAAGACTCATAAATCTGCTCACCAGGGACCATAAAGCCTTATCAGCAATCAGAACACCTGGATAGATCTGCACCTCTCTATTTTCTCTCGGATGGCTGATGTTGATTATATGGAGGTAAAACAGAGACACCCATAATAGTGCAACACTGTTTTATTTAGTATTAAAATGCCACCACACACACACATCAATAGTTAGGCTTACATAGAATGTGCCCTGACCGGCATCAGCTCAGATCGCATATCAATTGCATCCCCTTTCCTCAATCATGTAATGGGCTCCCCCTCTCTAAACGCTCCGAGAAGCCGGCCGGCGTGCGTTCCTCAGAGTCGCCGGAAGTTACATCACTGGTTAGTAAGGCAGTGTAGACAGGTGGACATCAATGCATTTCGCCTTATGGCGTCTTCAGCAAATATAATAAATGTTTGCGTTTGGGTTTAAAGATGCTTTAAGTTATAATTTCTGTCACAATTTTGCAGCCTAAAGGTACAGAATGTTTTTTTGTCCCCTTGTGCATTTTCATAGTCAGATCTGCTTTACCAAGTAGGAAAATACTCTCTAATGCCTAGCAGCAATCATGTAACACTTTATTTTATGAAATGTAGGTAATCTTCTATACTTTGTTCTTTTAGGAAGCCATTTATCACATACTGGACAGCATAATAGCTTAGTGGTTCGTACTTCTACCTTAGGCTCCATTCACACCTCAGCGTAGCAATTTACTAGCATTTTACGGGCATTTTTTTCACCACTTGCCTACTGGGCACTTTTACCCCCTTCCTGACCAGTCCAATTTTCATCTTTCAGCATGGTCATGCAACACTGTACCCAAACAAAATTTGTAAAAATTTTTTTTACACAAATAGAGCTTTCTTTTGGCAGTATTTAATCACCACAGTTTTGTTTTTTTTTCTTTTTTTGCTAAATAAACAAATAAAGACCAAAAATAAGGATCGAAAAATAGGCTGCACTGGTGGGCGGCACTGGTGGGCAACACTGGTGGGCGCTAATGTGGAGGCACTGGTGGGCACTGATGCGGCTGCACTGATAGGTGGCACTGAAGGGCACTGAAATGCAGCACTGATAGGTGGCACTGATGGACAGGGCTGAAACTAGGAGGAGGCAGGGGGGCACATGCTCCAGGTGCCAACTTGAGGGGGTGACAAATTGTCTGCAGTGCTGACACTAGCTGGGATTTAGGATGTTGGGCCGCGCTGGACTGACCCGGCTGAGCCACTGAGCTACATTCACGCCATCGGCTGCTCTGTGAGCCCACACTGGGATTGCAGTGGAGCCAGGATCCAGACCCCAGGGGTTCAACCTGCTACCTTGCTGCAGCATTTGCTATAACTGATTGGCTGTATTTTCTTCCTGCAGCCGCTTAAAGCCAGATTCAGTGGCTGCAGGGGAAAATACAGCCCATGGCAATCAATTCTAATAAATGTCACCCTCCTCTACTCTCTTACTGCTACCTGCTTTTTGTTAAATATTGCTCACGCTCTGGCGATTGCGGCGATACCTAACATGTGTGGTTTGAACAGCGATTTCATTCGTGGCGCAACTTCCATATACGTTTTCTTTCATGCGCGAGCTCATGGCGACGGGGGCGGCTAAAATTATTTTATTTTTTCCCTATTTATTTTTTATTTATTTTTTTAATTTTTTAACACAGGTTTTTAAAAAAGAAAAAAAATCTGATCACTTTTATTGATGTCACAGAAAAACTGCATTTTTGAATACATTAACTTTTTGAAACTGCCGCCTTTAGCAGCCGAGTAACCCGGATGTGACGTCATGGACGCCGCCTCCGGGTTACGTCATCGGAGACCCAATCAAAGCCGCATCTGGCTTAGATTGGGACTACATCCAGCCGGCGGACGCACCCGCTGGTTGCTCGGGTCTCCTGGTGGGACAGGAGACCCGAGCAGAGCTGCGGAAGGCGGCGGAAAGGGGGGGGGACGTCCCCTCCCACTTGCCGGGGTAACGATCGAGCTGCTCCCGAGCTACATCGGTTGTTACTGCCAGAAAGCCAACCGCCAGCTCTAAACAACGGTACCAGGATGATGCCTCTAGCTAGAGGCATC
Organism: Pelophylax lessonae; assembly: GCF_965119305.1. NCBI lineage: Eukaryota > Metazoa > Chordata > Amphibia > Anura > Ranidae > Pelophylax > Pelophylax lessonae. The sequence continues at coordinate 143,646,238 of NC_138777.1, forward strand.
ATCCCGGTACAACCACTTAAATTGAGCAGACGTAGGTCTACGTCAGTTTGCATTAAGTAGTTAAAAGTGTGTAATGTTCCGGTACCTTTGGTACCCTAAATTACTCTTTTCACAAGTGTATGCGCCCCACCATTCTCTTTTGGAAAGGTGCGCATACACCTTTAAGACTGAAGCTGTCATCACTCAGCGCCGGACTAGATGGCTATTTAAATCGCCGGTTCTCACTCACATGTGTTCGTTCAAACACCCTTACCTGGATGCTAACTTGGCTTGAAGCTTTCGTGCTTGCAAGCATACCTCGCTGACGGAACCTCGCTGCGCTGATCCCTGCATCCCGCTTCCGGATCATCCGCTCCTCCTGAACCAACCTTCGGCTGTATTGCTATTAGTGCTAAGTACCCCGCAGGGGAACCCTCTATAAACTTATACTAAGCTTACACTATCTAGCTCTGCATAGTAAAGACTATTTATCACATCTGCATATCTAGATTGCTAGCTCTTAAGACTACTGCTACTTATTCCTGCACTGGGTTGATCTCTCTTGTATGTCCACCTGCTACTCTGTCATCTGCTACCATACATGATTGCTAAACCTACCTGCATCCATCTGCTACTGTCTTACCTTCAAGTGTCTGTCACCTACCACCTCCACTCAACCTGTCTCTTAAATCTTCATCACTGTGTTACTACATACATAAAGTCACTCTAGGAACCAGCTTGTTGAGTGTGTGTATTTACTAGCTGAATTAAGACCTTCCACACATGATGAGTCATTGAGGTTGGGAATGGTATCTCAGCATCTCTCTTACATGACTACTGAAGTGGAATATTTCTGCAGCTGAAAATCCACGCCATACATGAAACGCAGGAGCGTTACAGATTGAACGAACCCACAAATGGATTCAGCAGAAATAACCACTCAGGTGACACAATTAAAACAGCAAGTAACTGCGTTAATACACGCACTTGCTGAATTAAAAGAAGACAATCAGGCTCTGTCGCAGCAGGTAATTAGACTGACACAACTTACCTCTGCTCAGTCCCCTGAACCCAAGATAAATCCCCCTTTGGTATTTACAGGCGATCGCAAAAAATTTCGCGAATTTAAAAACGCATGTGAGTTACTTTTTTTGCTAAAACCTCGTACCTACCTTACTGATCACATTAAGGTTTGTACTATTATTTCTTACCTAACAGGCGATCCTCGAGCCTGGGCAGACTCTCTTTTTGAGAAAAACGACCAGCTTCTCAACTCCTATGCCTTGTTCCTAGCAGAACTCACTAGCCTATATGATGACCCCAATAGGCAGAGTACTGCCGATCTTCAATTAAGATCCTTGAAACAAGGAAGGAGGCCTGTAGAAGACTTTGTTCAAGAGATGGACCCTTGATTCAGAATGGAATGATGCATCTCTGAAAACCCAATTTAGGCTTGGCCTATCAGAAGCCGTTAAGGACGAGCTCTCCCGAGCGGATCTACCAAAAACCCTGGATGCATTAATACAACTCAGTATTACCATAGATAGAAGACTACGAGAAAGAAAGGCTGAGAAAATGGGAATGCCATTATCCGTTTCCTCTCGGATTCCGGCCGTTAACCCCGTTCCTATGGAGGTAGGAACCATACGCTCACGGCTATCAACTATGGAAAAAGCCAAAAGACGATATGAAAATCTCTGCTTGTACTGTGCATCCCCGGATCATAAGATAAATGTCTGTCCCCTAGTCAACAAAAAGAAGGGTGAGTGTTCACATGTCCTCCTAGGGGGATTGACAACTTCATTCACTAACCCTTACATTTTTATTTGTTTGACATTACAGTGGGACCAGAACAGGATTACTACTAAGGCCATGATTGACACAGGATCTTGTGGAAATTATATTGATATATGTTTTGCTGCTTCAAATAAAATTCCTATTATTTCTAAACTTAAACCTGTCTCAGTAAGTCTTATTACCGGTGTTCCGTTATCCTCTGGTCCGATCACCGATCAGACACAAGCACTTCTAGTCACTATTAACGAGTCTCATAGGGAGACTACTACCTTCGATTTAATACCTTCACCCCACTTTCCCATTGTGTTGGGACTTCCCTGGTTACACACACACACCAACCAACCATAGATTGGAAGGAACGGTCCTTGGCCTTCCTCTCTTGCTATTGCGAGGATACGTGTAACCTTCCGTCTTCCGGGAAGATTCTGTCTATGGTGACAGATGAGATTGCACCACTATGTTATCAGGATCTTTCTGAGGTTTTTCTTGAGAAAAATGCTCAAGCATTACCTCCTCATCGAGACTATGATTGTAGCATTGATCTACTCGGGGCCGGCCTTAGGTGTTCAGGCGCCCTGTGCGAGCTAATCCTGTGGCGCCCCCACCACGCGCGTGACCCCCCCCGCACATTTTCTTGCACTTTTTTGCACTTTATTTGACTTTTCTTTTTTATGATCACTAATAACTTAGCCCCCCTTACATTAGAGACCCCTCACAGAGCCCCCCTTACATCAAATACCCCTTTACATTAGAGATCCCCACAGAGCCCCCCCCCTTACATCAAAGACCCCCTTACATTAGAGACCCCCACAGAGCCCCCCCTTACATCAGAGACCCCCACACAGAGCACCCCTTACATCAGAGACCCCCCCACATAGAGCCCCCCTTACATCAGAGACCCCCCCACATAGAGCCCCCCTTACATCAGAGACCCCCACACTGAACCTCCAGGAAGCGATCGCCGCTTACCTCCCGCTGTGTGCCCTGATCATCTGCGAGCTGTGTTGACCGCACGGCGCCCCTGTTGCCCATGGCGCCCTGTGCGGCCGCACAGCTCGCACACCCCAAAGGCCGGCCCTGGATCTACTCCCAAATAGCAAATTGCCGTTCGGTCATGTTTATCCTCTTTCACAGGATGAACTTTCCCATCTCAAAACCTATTTGGATGAGAATTTGGAAAAAGGTTTTATTAGACCTTCCACTTCTTCCACAGCAGCAGGACTCTTTTTTGTTCGCAATAAGGACTCAAGTCTCAGACCTATCATCGACTACAGGAAATTGAATGCTATCACAATAAAAGATCGCTATCCTCTACCGCTTATCCCTGAGCTCATTGAGCAGGTGCGTGGAGCTACCTATTTTTCAAAATTGGACCTGAAAGGAGCATACAATCTCATTCGAATCCGTGATGGACACGAGTGGAAGACTGCATTCAGAACCAGATACGGATTGTTCGAATATCTTGTGATGCCATTCGGGCTATGCAACGCCCCTGCAGTTTTCCAATGATTTATAAACGATATTTTTAAAGACTTACTAGATGTCTGTGTTGTGGTATATCTGGACGATATACTTATATATTCACGATCCCTGTCTGAACACATAAGACATGTAAGACTTGTACTATCGAGATTGCTTGCACATAACCTTTATGTGAAACTGAAGAAATGCTTGTTTCATAAAGACGAGGTACTCTTTCTAGGCTACATCATATCCAAAACAGGAATCGAGATGGACATGAGTAAAATATCCTGCATTCAGGATTGGCCTACACCAACCACACGCAAGGCGCTACAGCGATTCCTGGGATTTTCAAATTTCTACAGGAAGTTCATTAAAAACTTTTCTGCTATTGTGAGACCCCTCACACAGCTCACTAGCTGTGAGACGGGGGCTGCTAAAATTATTTTATTTTTTCCCTATTTATTTTTTATTTATTTTTTTAATTTTTTAACACAGGTTTTTAAAAAAAGAAAAAAAATCTGATCACTTTTATTGATGTCACAGAAAAACTGCATTTTTGAATACATTAACTTTTTGAAACTGCCGCCTTTAGCAGCCGAGTAACCCGGATGTGACGTCATGGACGCCGCCTCCGGGTTACGTCATCGGAGACCCAATCAAAGCCGCATCCGGCTTAGATTGGGACTACATCCAGCCGGCGGACGCACCCGCTGGTTGCTCGGGTCTCCTGGTGGGACAGGAGACCCGAGCAGAGCTGCGGAAGGCGGCGGAAAGGGGGGGGACGTCCCCTCCCACTTGCCGGGGTAACGATCGAGCTGCTCCCGAGCTACATTGGTTGTTACTGCCAGAAAGCCAACCGCCAGCTCTAAACAACGGTACCAGGATGATGCCTCTAGCTAGAGGCATCATCCCGGTACAACCACTTAAATTGAGCAGACGTAGGTCTACGTCAGTTTGCATTAAGTAGTTAAAAGTGTGTAATGTTCCGGTACCTTTGGTACCCTAAATTACTCTTTTCACAAGTGTGTGCGCCCCACCATTCTCTTTTGGAAAGGTGCGCATACACCTTTAAGACTGAAGCTGTCATCACTCAGCGCCGGACTAGATGGCTATTTAAATCGCCGGTTCTCACTCACATGTGTTCGTTCAAACACCCTTACCTGGATGCTAACTTGGCTTGAAGCTTTCGTGCTTGCAAGCATACCTCGCTGACGGAACCTCGCTGCGCTGATCCCTGCATCCCGCTTCCGGATCATCCGCTCCTCCTGAACCAACCTTCGGCTGTATTGCTATTAGTGCTAAGTACCCCGCAGGGGAACCCTCTATAAACTTATACTAAGCTTACACTATCTAGCTCTGCATAGTAAAGACTATTTATCACATCTGCATATCTAAATTTCTAGCTCTTAAGACTACTGCTACTTATTCCTGCACTGGGTTGATCTCTCTTGTATGTCCACCTGCTACTCTGTCATCTGCTACCATACATGATTGCTAAACCTACCTGCATCCATCTGCTACTGTCTTACCTTCAAGTGTCTGTCACCTACCACCTCCACTCAACCTGTCTCTTAAATCTTCATCACTGTGTTACTACATACATAACGTCACTCTAGGAACCAGCTTGTTGAGTGTGTGTATTTACTAGCTGAATTAAGACCTTCCACACATGATGAGTCATTGAGGTTGGGAATGGTATCTCAGCATCTCTCTTACATGACTACTGAAGTGGAATATTTCTGCAGCTGAAAATCCACACCATACATGAAACGCAGGAGCGTTACAAAGTGAAACATCAGGGGTTTAGACCCATTGGGCTCCAAAACAATTGTAAAAAAAATAAAAAATTTGTAAAAAATGAGAGGGGGCGTGGCTCCGAGCTCTGTGATGGCTGCTTAATCACAGAGCTCCGCCGGACCGCTGAGATATCCGTCGCATAGAGGGCTCCCACCTACCTACAAACCGTCAAAAAACGGTCAGTGAGCCTCCCTCAGGAATGCCGCAGAGAAGGAAAGGAGGGCAAACTCCGCCTCACAAACTGCCACCATTCTCGGGCTCAGGACCGCTCCACAGGCCTAAAAATGGCAGCGGCCCGCACAGACAGGGTCCTGAGGTAACTCAAATTTCTACTGCTAATTTAGGGGCTCTCACACCTCCCACCCCACACAGTGAGGGGAGTTTTCATTCAGGGACCAATACTCCATCTACTAGGAGCCCTGCAAGGTCCCGCCAGAAAATAGACCCCACAGAAGGTGACAATTGGGACCCTGACATGGAAGTTAGCAGTGTCTTACCTCAGCAACAACAAGCAACCGCCATCACTGACCCTATTGCTGGATTCCCTACAACGGGCCAGTCGGTCTCAGACATAGTACTGAAAGACATGTTAATGTCCCTTAGGGACTCAATTCATAATTACCTTACAGCTTCAGTCGCAAGATGTCGCAAGGAGGTATATGAATTAGGTGACAGAGTTGACCAAATGGAACAGGCCATGGGTGAATATTCCACTTCATACAATACACTGGTTGATGCCCATAGTGGCCAAACAGAAGACATACTATGGATTAAAGATAAATTGGCAGACCTGGAGGACCATTCCCGTAGGAACAATTTAAAACTCAGAGGAGTCCCAGAAACAGTTCTACAGTCCCAACTTCCTCAGTATGTCCAGGAAATGTTCCGTGCGATTGTCCCTTCGCTTTCTGAACAAGATCTTATTGTGGACAGAGTACACAGAATTCCCAAACCTTCTTTCCTGGCTGATGACATCCCTAGAGACATCCTCCTGCGGGTACACTATAATAAAACAAGAGAAGCCATTATGGAGCAATTTCGTAAAATAGATCAGAGACCCCCATCCTACACATCTGTCCAGATTTTGCCGGACTTATCCCGCCACAATCTTCAACATAGGAGACAATTGGCTAGTATAACCAAGGCATTGAGAAATCACCAAATTTCTCACAAGTGGAAATACCTCGCAACACTGCTTATATCACATAATGGTACTACTGTCCCTATTTCTACGTTGGATGAAGGTCTCGCCTTCTTACGGCAATGAGACATAGTACCTGAAATGTCTCCCTCTCCAAACTTCATTCCCATCCAACCTAGAAGTACATCTCAATATGATTGGTAAGTTGTAACCCGAAGAACCTCCACACAGGATGAGACATGAAGTGGGGCCCTCTCCCACTCCTCAACGTTCCACCTAATCTCAGCGGCTCTTAGTGGTTCTTCCACCATACCCCATGTTCCTAAGGATATCAGTCAGTACATCCCCGGTTCTGTTCCTGGTTTTTATTTTTTTATTTTTTTTTTGAGAATGTCATATAGCAGAATGTGAAAAATATTGTTTTTTTTTTTTTTTTTTCAAAATTGTCGCTGTTTTTTTGTTTATAGCGCAAAAAATACACAGGTGATCAAATAGCACCAAAAGAAAGCTCTATTTGCGGGGGAAAAAAGACATCACTTTTATTTGGGTACAGCGCCACAAGACCGCGCAATTGTCCGTTAAATTAACGCAGTGCCGAATCGCAAAATAGGGCCTGGTCAGGAAGGGGGCTAATCCTTCCGGTCTTAAAGTGGTTAATCGCATCTTCTCACAGGTATATAAATTCAGTTTACTTAGTATTTCCTCATAGGTCCCCAAACATTTTAACTCAGCTGCCCTTCTCTGCACCTTTTTTTGTAAAACATTGCCCAAACTTGCAATCACTCATGTCAGTGAGATGCAGGAGAAGTGGAGGTGCAGGAGAAGCTCCCAGATCACCCCCCAGTTGGTAAAATTATAACAGACCTAGGGCACCTCCCCCCAAACCCCTCCTTCTAGCACAAATTCTCTTATTCCTTTCACATCCCCCCCCCCAGTACAAATCCTCTTCACCTCCTCTCCCAATCACCCCTTTCTACAAATTTTATTTCCTTTCTTCTTTTCTTTAAATCCTCTTAATCCCCACCCAGATCTCCCCTCCCAGCACAGACCTCAGACAGTGTGGCCAAATGCCAGAAGATGTTCTTTCTCTCAAGCTAATTCTCATGTTCTGTCAAAAGACAAATTTGAGCCAAGAAGGAACGTAGAGGGAGGTTCCCAACACTGTTCTAATAGGTAGCTGTGGTGTCAGGCAATCGCAGTGCTGGGGACCCTCGTTGGAGATGCAGGGCATGTACCTTGGGTGCCCAGCACTAACGATGCCACTGGTGCCCTCCCCCTTCTCATTGGAACACTATGCCGGGGCACGTGATCCCCCCCCCCCTTCCTGTCCTAGTTACACTGGAAGTCTCATAGTGCCCATATTGCTGTATTACATGCTGGTTCTTCCTCTGTATCCTATCTTGTGCAAACACATTAATTAATAATAGAGGACACTGATAAACTAGACACCTGTTAAGTTGGCCATTCATGGCTTGAATTTGCCAAAATTAGAGCTGTGGGCAGTCCTGTCAGCACCACCTGGCCCAACATGAGTCATTTTAAAAATGGAAGGGGCCGGGGGCAAAATTTGTCTGCCGAACAGGTGTTGCTGCTGACTAAACGCAAAAGCCGGTGGGTGAGATTCCTCCATTAATTTTGTTTAGCATTGATGGGGGAATCATTTGCTTTCTTTCGTTCAGTATGCACATGTAAACTAGAGAAATCCAAATGTATGGTTAGCTTTAAGCTGACCACACACTTGCTAAGCTAAGTGCAGAATATATTAGGACTGCGTTGAATGGTACTAAAATTAAAATATTTTACAATCAAAACATATAAAAACAAGACATAATATACAGTATCTGTTTGAAAGAAGAAATTACAAGGTGTGTCCTTTGTTAAGATAGGCATAAGTATTGCAGTCATTGTGCAATCTCATAAGATTTAAAATATTTGAAGGGTCTACCAAAACATTATTTTAAATTTATATTTAGTTAGGTAGATCTTCAAACTACATTGTTGCAGGCAAATATAAAAAATGTGCTGTGAGACTGAAATGTATGTTTTCTGTTTTAAAATCTAATAAAAGTCTTTAAAACTGTTACAACTTTTCAACACTTCAAACTCATCCAAATTTTACAAATACATTGCATCTTAGGTAGGACAGCCCACCATACGATTTCGGAAAAACTTGATTTCAATTTAAGCTGACTACACACACATAGATTTTTTTTTGTTCAACCTGCAGGCTAAACTAAAAATCCAACAGATTTCTCCATCCATGCTACCACAACTTGGTTAGGCAAATCTCCTGTTGTCAAAATACCCAAACAGTGTTTGCATCTGACTGAATGTAGGCACTGTTCAGCCAAGAATTTTCTTCCCAGCTCCCTCTATTTTTGAATTGAGCGATATCGCGTGGGTGGGTACTGACAGGGCCACCCACAACGCATTTTAGCTGGTTTATAAGGGTCCAGAGGAAATTTGCTCCATGTATGGCCAGCTTTAGAAGATTGCACAATCAGTTTGCAACCTGTATGACCATTTCTTCAGTACTTTACCACAACTGTTCAGGTCATACCTTGAAATTCCAAACCAATTTAAAGTCAAGGTTACAAATAACCTTTTTGAAAATACTTTAAAAATAAAGTAGATAAATAAATATATTGCTTAATGTTAGCATTTTGGAAACGTGTACTATTTATAAAAGCTGATCTCAGGAACAGTGAAAAGGTGCTATCTGTGCATTGTTGAGAACACTTCCATAAGCATTAAATACAACCTCTAAAACCACCTCTTGCTTTGCAATGGAAATACTGTCTTGCTAATCTGCAAGTCATTTGCAATATTAACTATTGCAAAAAAATAACCCTTACTCTGCCTAAATCATGATTCTTTGTATGACCAGGGGATCTTACTATTCTCCAGTCTCTTCAAAACGAATATAACATTTTTATATAGTGTTAAGCCTTTATAAAAATATATTTGCTAATATGTTTGTGGGGCAGACACAACAATAAAACTGTATGGATCAGACTGAAACTGTTCGCACCAGAACTATCGAACATTGCGAACGTTCGGAACCAAATAACGAACCCCATTAAAGTCTACGTGACCAAACTAGAAAAATCAAAAGTTCCAATTTTGAAGGCTTTTATGCAAGTAATTGAACATACAATGGTTAGGGGGGACCGGGTACTACCCTAGGGGACATGTATCGATGAAAAAAAAGTTTGTAAAAAAACGTCATTTTTAAATGAGCAGTGATTTACTGATGCTTAAAGTGAAAGCATCAAAATGAGAAATAACAATAAAAATGAAAAATTCCTTTCAATATAGTGCCCGGGAGGTCCCCTTAGTCTACTTGTAAAGTGGCACATCTGTACTGTGTATCGAAGCTGCTGCAGAAATAATTGCATTTATAAAGCCACAAAAATGACATTTTCCATGCAAGATTTCTTTATTTTGTAAACAATGTAGTGCACTGGGAACAAGATTAGAGATGTTTTGGATTAAGTCCCCGTTCACACTAAGGCGATCTGTGAGGCGACCTGGTCGCCTCACAGGTCGCCGTAGGTCGCCTTCCATAGGGAAGCTGCGGACCCGTTCTAATAGGAGCGACACAAGTCGCTCCGACTTAGAAAAAGGGTTCGGAGCTTCTTTGGGGCGACCCGGAGGCGACCGCCATAGACTTCAATGTTATGAAGTCCGTGGCGGCCGCTCCGAGGTCGCGGCGCGCTGCTCGCACGGCGACCTCGGAGGTCGCCCCCCCAAGTCGGATCGCGGCAATGTGAACGGGGCCTTATTCTGATGTCTCTTCCACAGACTTTGGATAGAAGTAACAGGTGCAGAAAAATTTGTCTTTGGGTATCTGTGGCATCTTCACACCATAACTCTATAGAGGTACTCTTGATGAAAGCAAGAATTGCCTTGCTGTCAAAAGTTGAAATGATGTGCACCTTTCAAGCAGGTGTGGAAAAATTGGTCTTTGGGTCCCTTTTGTGTGGCTTTCAGGTGCTCTTGCCAACGGGCTGAGTGGTGGGAGGTTAAATGCCTTGTCAAGCATGTGGTATCAAAATGGCTGGTGTTTTTGCAATGCTTGATGTGCTTGAGGCATAGTTTGCAAATTGCAACAGTGCGATCGGCTGCACATGTGGTAAAAAAGGCCCAGACAGCTGAGCTGTGGGAAGGGTGATAACAGCTCCACAATGTGATGGAATAGGGTGGCTGCTCTCTACTTTTCCACGATGGCTGCCTCGTTGGGGTTGTGCCTCATCCTCACTTCCCTCCTCTTCTCTATCCGGCACCCAAGTTGGGTCAGTGACCTCATCATCATCATCATCATTTCCTCCATCCTAATTACCACTGGAGACAACTTGGCAATATGCTGCGGCTGGGGGAACATGACTGCCAGTTTGTGTACCAGTGTTCTTTCCTCTCTGTAGGCTCATGTTCCTACCTTCCTCAACCTCAGAGCCAACATCTGAATCAAGTAATGGCTGTGCATCGTCAAGGAGCAAGTGGCTAATGCTGCGTTCAAATAACTCAGCTGACTCCTCTATGCTTGATTCTGGGCTATGACAGGAATAGCTGTGGACAAGGAGGCAGATGTAGCCCCTCTGGCAGCTGCAGTGGACTGCGCACTAGTCTCTGCTTGGGTGACGGAGGATGAGGAGGGTTTAGTAAGCCAGACCACCACCTCCTCTGCATGCTGTGGCTGGATAGCAAAGGCAACATCACTAAACAGAGGAAATGATGCCCTGCCTAAGGACTGACCACGTCCACCTTTGCCTTTGGACACATACACTGCTGGCCCCCTCGCAGTGCCATGGGAACATCTACCTCTCTTTGTTGGTCTCCCAGACATGATGGGAAGGTGCTTATTAACAAAATATAATAAAGATGTGGAAACAGGCATTCACGCACAGAAATAAACTGCGTTAAACGTGCAGTAACGCACTGAAATATACTGCGTTAAATGTGCACTAACGCACAGCAATATGCTGCTGTAAACATGCACTAATGCACTGAAAAAAAAGTGTGATAAACATGCACTAACGCAGATAAATATATTGCGTTAAACGGAATGTAACAAACAAAAATATACTGCGTTAAACGTGCACCAATGCACTGAAATATACTCCGTTAAACGTTCAGTAACGCCCTGAAATATACTGTATTAAATGGGCACTAACCCACAGAAATATACTGCGTTAATTGGCACGTAACACACACAGAAATATACTGTGTTAAACTTGCAGTAACGCACATAAATATATTGTATTAAACATGCACGAACGCACTGAACCAAAATGCAGTAAACCTGCCCTGACAAAATAAGCCGACACTAAAGTAAAAATGGTGAGGTCACTTCACTCAGACTGACTGAACTATCACTAGATTCACATTAAAGTGACACTAAAGTAAAAAATAAATGTTTACTACACTCACACTGACTGAACTATTACTAGCTTCACACTAAAGTAAAATGAATGGTCGCGCTACACTCACACTGACTGAACTATCACCAGATTCACACTAAACTGATATTCTACCCTGACAATAGAAACAGAATAGCAAACTATAGCACACTAACTCTCTTGTAGCACTGAACAGGGCTCTGTTTTATCCCTCTCCACACCGATATATCACACTTCAAATGGCCGCTATTGAAAGAATACTTTTATAGTGTGGGGTGGGACTAAGAACAATGAGCTATGATTGGATAGAGTCGTTATTACTTTCTCCAGTCATGGCTCTGACAGTGCTCTCTGATTGGGCAAAGCTTTCATTGCTTCAGATAATCAGGGCTTACAATCCACTGTGCAGTGGCGCAGTGCATTGTAGTCATTTGGCGGGCTGAACAAACGGTCGAACGGCCCGATAATTTGGGTGTTCGTCGAATGGGTGAACAGCTAATGTTCGGCCCAAACTCATGCACGGGCCGAACCGTTCGCCCATCCTTATGAACCAAGTATACCTGACGTCTGTAGCTGCTCATTACAACTGAAACAGCTAGCTACATGTTAGCGTGACTGATTTCCATATTCTGTAGGGAGGAATAACAATTTAACAATTTGTATGACCGTTTTGGGTTGGAGCTTTATGTGGAGCCCAGGGAGAAATCAGGATTATCAGACAGACGTGTAAGAGGACTCGGTATAGTGACAAACTGATAGGGTTCCAAAAGTGATCAAGTAGATTTACTGTATCCACAGAAATGTTATAGTCCTTCTATGTTTTCGGCCTATGCGACTTAGTGATCAAGGGAAATGATACCTCCTCCAATGAAACTCAGGCCTTTTAAACGCAAGCAAAATTGTAAAGTTTGAGATTAGATATTCCCACTCCCTCTACTGATTTGGGAAAGGACAGCAAAGAGTATTTATCTGATTTGAGGATGTGTTTCCTGCCAGATAAAATGGTAACTTATGATTTGTGTGCTTTAACAAGAGAGGGAAGGGTAACCTCATGGGGAAATTTTGCATTAGCTATGATAGATGTGACAGATAATTAACTTTTGTTTATTGTTATCCTGCCGCACCAGGAAAAGTTGGGAAGGTAATTTGTTTAGGAAACTGGCAGATACAGTGCAATAGTTTGGCCAAGTAGAATAATTTATATAATTTATCTTAGTATTCAAGCTTTTTATACCAATTATGTCACAGCTGTAAAATTTGGATGGGGCTTAGTGAGGTTGGAGTTTACACAAAGGACAACATATTTATGAAACGATAAGATGACAATTCATGGGTCTTAAAATGTCTACAAATTTAATTTGCCTAAAGTGAACATGTTGTTTTCCCATGCAGAAAAAAATGTAAAAGATTTGCTTATTGTTTGCCCCACTCCTACCACTTCTACTGCTTTAAAGAGTAACTCCACTCACGTGGGGAAAAAAATATCAAATAAAGAAAAAACAATATAGCGTATACAATTGCGACACAAATCATATTGGATGTGAATATTATTAAAAATGACCTTTCCTTTTCAATCTGAAGCTGTTGTAGTTTTCTGAAAATGCAATGCAATCTGGCTACCTGGAGAATGTGTACTGGCCACACCCCAGAAACATCATTTCCTGCTTGTGTGATTGGCTCGCCAATTTTCCCAGAAGTCTGCCTAAGATGCAAGTCAGATTTCTGGCATCCCCTGCAACAAAATTGTCATTTTTGGTGAGATACTCCCAATAGAAACACGTCTAAAGGGATGCAGGACCAGCAGATTTCCTCATTAGTGCCCTGCAGCTGCCACAGCTGACAGATAATTATGAAACCACTCCCATTTGACCCACTCAGCACAGGAGAAGAGAGGAACAAACAATGATTTCTTCAGAATAACAAAAGGTAGGAATCTGCAACAAAGTTTGTTAAAATCCTTCTAATATACAGAGATCACCCAGAGGGGGATGTTCTTTTCTCATCAAAAGTGGAGTTACGCTTTAAGGTTTATTCACTCAACTTTTTGTGGGTCTAAAAGCATGATATTTCAGCATCATGCGTTTTGGTTGGCGCAGATGCACCCGCATTTGTTAGGTGTGTGAGGGTGCCATTGGGAATTAATGGCACGTCTGCAAAACAAAAGGCAGTGTGAAGGAAAACACACAATTTTGCACGCCTTCCTTCACTACACGGGGTGTGAACAAGCCCTTAGTCAGACTTTACATTAAAATTCAAGGTCTGCTAATCTGGAAGCTTCCACCACTAAAAATAAAATACGATAATTAAAAACTTAAAATTAGAAGGAAAATTCCATCCCAGAAGGTAGCTTATAGGTCTACAGGTAATGTCTAGAAACCATTATCTGAGCTAAGTTTTTTTTAGCTTTTAATTGAAGGCTAAGTTCACCTTTTCTGGCAGAATTTCACTTTTTATAATAAATAGAAATGTTTTCTATTGTTATTTATGGTGCAGCTATCCAAATGCTTATATCTCACTTACCTCATTCACGCAAGCTTTGAAATTTCATCTGTGTTTAAAACATTTTTTTCTTCCATCTCTTCCTGTAAGGGCCCTTTCACACGGGCGATCCGATCAGATCCGCTTGTTAGTTTTTTAGGCGGATCTGATCGGATCCTCCATGCAGCTCTATGGGGCAGTGGATCTCAGCGGAGACACCTCCGCTGACACCCGCTGCCATCCGCATCCGATCCTGTTCGTGAAATCTTGATGGATGGAAACCCTATTTTTCCATCTGTTCAGGGATCTGATGGGATCGGATCGGATGAGAGCAGACAGACGGTCCACTCTCATCCTATCCCCCATAGAGAGCAGCGGGAGCTGTGACACCTCCCTCTCCGCACTGCAAGCGGAAACGGAGCTGTCATCCGCCGACTCAGCGGGGATTGGCGGATCGATCCCCGCTGAGCAGCACGGATCCGCCTACGGAGGCGGACCGTGTAACAGCCCTTAGGCCCCTTTCACACATACGGTCCGTTCAGTTCATCAGTTCAGTCACATAAAAATGTATCAGTTTTCATCCGTTTTTCATCCGTTTTCCGTCTGTTTTCATCCGTCTTTCATTCATTTTTCATCCGTTTTTCGTCCATTTTTATCAGTTTTTCATCAATTTTTTATCCGTTTTTCATCCGTTTTTCATCCGTTTTTATCCGTTTTTCATCTGTTTTTTTTACATCCACTACCAATGCAAAAACAGATGAAAAACGGACTGTTTGTCCGTGTAAATCCGTTTTTCATCCGATCCGTTTTTTTGACGGATGAAAAATAGGACATTCATCCATTCAAAAAAATGGACATTGACGGAAGCGGATGAAAACGGATGTTAACAGATGATCATCAGTTGTCATCCGTTTTTACATAGAGATGCAATGGATGGATGAAAAACGGACAAAACGGACCGTATGTGTGAAAGAGGCCTTAGTCATGTGACATCCAGTAAGCTTTGAATCCCAGAATGCACTGCCTTGCTGCATCACAGAAAAGAGGGTTATAGGATGTGTTTACCACTCTGGACCACACATCCCTCATCACTATTACACCTTCACCAATTTTAGGTAAAATCTGATTGTACAATCAGAATAGACTGTTCAGGTGGGTCAACCTATTCCATAGTTCTGGTAAATCTAAAGGAAATTGTACAGAGATTGTACAATCAGATGGCATAGTGTATGGCTAGCTTTAAACAAGTACGTAGAAGAAAGTGGATAAGGACATTCAACTGTCAGCTCCTGTTCACATCTCTAGGTAGCGGGAACTCACATTCCTGCATATGTTTTTGTTAATGTTGTTGCTTGTCATACATAGGGCAGTCCATTCAATTAAATGGGCTGCCCTACGCGCAACAATCGCCTCAAAAAAACCTCAAAAACCTTTTTTTTTTTTTTTTTTTAACTTTAGTGTCCTGCCCTTTTTACCGTGCTCTTTGATAAAGGCCCGTACACACGTGCAGATTTTCGGCCGAAAAGATTCGGCCGACGACCAACCGGCCGATTTTCGGCTTGTTAGTATGATGCTTCCGACAGCCAACAGCGCACTTTCGGCCGAACAGAATCTGTTGTGCAAGCATTAAAATTTTTGTATGCCGACACCAGAACGGCCGATTGTTCGCCAGTCAGTACAGATTTCGGCCGACAGACAGCAGATTTGCAAGACTGGGCATGCTCAGGAAAGAAAAAATACAGGGAAAGTTAACCATCACATGACATCACTTCTGCAGTCGGCTGTTGTTGGCGGACAAAATTTGTGTGCAGTCTTTTGCACTTTTCAGCGGACACGACAGCCCGGGGACAAAAGACGGCCGATCGTTCGGCCGACGATCGGTACGTGTGTACGGGGCTTAAGTTTGCAGCCTGTTTCTAAAGCACAAGGAAACGCACAGATGTGAATGGAGCCTCATTGTTCCTGTGTAAACAAACCAATTTCACATTCAGGCCGCATTCACACCTAGTGTAGTGGGAGTGCACATTTTTTGGTTAGTTTTTCCTGTGACACGCATGGGGCATCTACCTATGTGAGTATAAATGTTTGTTTATTAATTTTTTTTAAATTGCCATTTATGGGTTATAATTGTATATAATACCTGAGTAGGGATGACCTGAATGCACCTGTGCTCAGTTTGCGGGGAGCAAATGACAGATCCTGTCTGCTTACTTTTTTCTGCAAATAAAAGGCCAGGGTTTTTGTTCAATTATTTTATCCTAGATTAGGGTCTAGAGCAGACACAAAAAAAAAATGCATGGGGTCCTTCCCAAATTACATAATAAACCCTTTGGGTCTGGTTTGAAAGCATAGGGTCCCCCAAAAATCTATGATAGACCCTTATCCAAACATCTAGTTTGGTTAGCCAGGAAAAGGGGCGGAGACTTTAGCATCCTTCCTAAAACATACAAGCCCACATGCCCTCAACATAGGGGAGGGGTTACCTTGCCAAGGGAGCAAATCAACCCCAAAATGAGTCTATATGTGTGTGTGTGGGGGGGGGGGCTTTTCGGGAATCTGAAAGCCCGCTTTAATAATAATGGGGTCCTTGGATACCACCTGATTTCCCTATCCACACAATTCAGGTGGATGGGGGAATCTTCTCCACTGAGCTGTTGTATTTTGACAACGGGTGGACAGAATAGACAGATCATCACTGCAGCCATTGGCTGCATGTACTGATCAAGCAGAGTTCTTCCAAAAGCTCCATTTAGCAGACGTCAATCGACATATTGACTTCTGTTGAGTGGCAGTGACCACACATGGATTGAAATTCATCAGGTCACTGCTGAACAAGCTGAATTTCAATCCATCTGCGGACAGCTTTAGCTGTCAGTTGGAACACAGTGGCTGAATGGACACAGCCGCTGTTCCCATTGTGACATCCATTTGGGTGCAGGAGCACAGCCTACTATGCACCCTGAAAGAGGTTACCCAATTCTGCTGGGAAGTTGGTTTCCAATAGGGTACCCAGGGGTTGATGTAATGGTGCTGTACAAAGGTATACATTTGTGCTTAAATAGTTAGTCTAGTTCAGGGGTGGCGAACAAGTTCGACAAAAGGAGCCAAAATTTTAAACTGTGAGAGTCAGAGAGCCACACCACGCAGTGACCTGCCAAAACAGACAAACACTCACACAAAAGCATATAACTTTAACAATAATATATTAAACACATAATATAACATGCTCAGTCAGGTGTTTTTTGTTACCTTGTTGAAATGATGGGATGATAATCTCAGTGGGATTTCTGGCATCTTTTGTTTCCAGTAATCTTTTGCAAATCAGGTTTGTATTCAGTTGTAGCCATGGCACAAGTGATGGAATAGGCATGGCACAAGTGATGGAATAGGCATGGCACAAGTGATGGAATAGGCATGGCACAAGTGATGGTACAGGCATGGCACAAGTGATGGAATAGGCATGGCACAAGTGATGGAATAGGCATGGCACAAGTGATGGAATAGGCATGGCACAGGTGATGGAATAGGCATGGCACAAGTGATGGTACAGGCATGGCACAAGTGATGGAATAGGCATGGCACAAGTGATGGAATAGGCATGGCACAAGTGATGGAATAGGCATGGCATAAGTGATGGAATAGGCATGGCACAAGTGAGGGAAAAGGCATGGCACAAGTGATGGTACAGGCATGGCACAGATGGTATGGCATGGCACAGATGGTATGGCATGGCACAGATGGTACAGGCATAGCACAGATGGTATGGCATGGCACAGATGGTACAGGCATGGCACAGATGGTATGGCATGGCACAGGTGGTATGGCATGGCACAGATGGTACAGGCATAGCACAGATGGTATGGCATGGCACAGATGGTATGGCATGGCACAGATGGTATGGCATGGCACAGATGGTACAGACATGGCACAGATGGTATGGCATGGCACAGATGGTATGGCATGGCACAGGTGGTATGGCATGGCACAGATGGTACAGACATGGCACAGATGGTATGGCATGGCACAGATGGTATGGCATGGCACAGGTGGTATGGCATGGCACAGATGGTACAGGCATAGCACAGATGGTATGGTATGGCACAGATGGTATGGCATGGCACAGATGGTACAGGCATGGCACAGATGGTATGGCATGGCACAGATGGTATGGCATGGCACAGATGGTACAGGCATGGCACAGATGGTATGGCATGGCACAGATGGTATGGCATGGCACAGATGGTACAGCCATGGCACAGATGGTATGGCATGGCACAGGTGGTATGGCATGGCACAGGTGGTATGGCATGGCACAGATGGTATAATAATGGCACAGGACAGGTGATGGAATAGGCATGAGGAGGAGGAGGACTCACTTACCGGGCTGCTGACTGGTTCCAGATGACCTCCTCACGCTGCGCCTACGGCCTGGTCTGGATCCGGTCTCTCTGAAGTGCCGACTCCCGCCGAGTCCTGGTCTCCGTCCGCTCCGGTCCTCCTGGTCGACTCGCGACGTCTTCTTCTCTCCGCTGCTGCGCACACTATGCTCGGGCGGGAAGGAAGGTGGAAGTTTGGCGAAAATTTTACATTTTTTTTTTTTTTTTTAAATCTCATCTCTTCACGAGCCACAGTATACCATAAGTGGCAAAGAGCCAAAGAGCCGCAATCAGTTCGGCGGGGAGCCGCATGCGGCTCGAGAGCCGCGTGTTCGCCACCCCTGGTCTAGTTGAACAAGCAAGTCCATCCAGTTCAACCAAAACCTTACATGATTTTCTCTGTATTTATGAGCATTATATAATTTAGCGTTGGGGGTGGGTGGGCTCTTACCATAATGTGAACATTATGGCATACTTGCATGTCAAGATTCCACTCCTCCAGTGGCAACAGGTAAAGAATCTGCTTGCAGCTCTGCCATCTCCTTCACTAGTTTATTTAGATCCTGCAGCTCTCCTCTTTCACCAGTGGACAGCCTCTGATGATGAAACTCCTGCACTTTTGCACAACACACAATACTTCTAGAGTTGGTTGGTTCACATAAGCCCCGTATACACGTACCGATCGTCGGCCGACCGATCGGCCGTCTTTTGTCCCCGGGCTGTCGTGTCCGCTGAAAAGTGCAAAAGACTGCACACGAATTTTGTCCGCCGACTGCAGAAGTGATGTCATGTGATGATTAACTTTCCCTGTGTTTTTTCTTTTCTGAGCATGCCCAGTCTTGCAAATCTCCTGTCTGTCGGCCGAATTCTGTACTGACTGGCGAACAATCGGCCGTTCTGGTGTCGGCATACAAAAATTTTAATGCTTGCATGACAGATTCTGTTCGGCCGAAAGTGCGCTGTCGGCTGTCGGAAGCATCATACTAACAAGCCGAAAATCGGCCGATCGTTCGGCGGCCGAACATTTTCGGCAGACAATCGGTACGTGTGTACGGGCCTTTACTTTCTCTGTGTATTTAAAATGGTCCTGCAGATTTTTGCAGAGACACTGAGATAGGACTTATTTTGCATTTTGTAGGGCTTAGAAGGAAAGAGACTACAATTTAGGTGTCCGTTGAGAAATGTCAGGTGACATTTCATTGGTGTTGGGAAGTTGGTTTTCATTAGGGTAGCCAATAGTTGATGTAGTGAGGCAGTAAAGTGGTGCTAACATGTTGTACAGCACTTTGCTAAGAAAAAAAAAAAAATGGAAAGAAAGAAAGGAAAAGAGAAGGATTGTAGCTATTTTGTACTTCATCAAGTTGTTACATTAAACACAGTTAGTTATTTTATTGCAACCTCCTTCCTGTTCCAGAATAACTATAATTATAGTGCAATGACCAGTCTTGCTTTCTCTGACCCTAGGTTTAGATAACTTCAAGTGAGAGGTTTAATGTACAGGTAGAGTCCATACTGCAGTTTCTGGTTTCAGACTGACCACAAGTCTTATTGCACAGCAAAATAACATAACAAATTAAAAAATCTCTATCTCTAGTTTGGCTTTTTTAGCAGAGAAATAGACCTTATGTGCCAGTAACAGTAGTCCATGTCTATCACAGTTGCCACCACATGGTGTCTCTCTGTGGAGAAATGTACTTTAGCTTCCAGTTGGTTTGCAATAGTATGATAGTGAGACCGCCCTGTGACGGTGACTCCTCTGTCAGGAAGGAACCCATCAGTGGCTTAACTGCCCTTGATTATTCCAGTTTCTCATGTACACACCACACCCTTTGCTTGCTAAACTGGCTCTCCAGGTACTTCTGTCACCACAGTAGGTCCTGTTTGTCAGTCATCCTTTAAGAAGGAGCACTTTTCTTTTTTTTTTAAAGAAAAAGATAATCTCAATTCATTCTTGTTTAAAAATGAATTGAAATTGATCATGTATAATAGAGCTAGTCAGAATTAGTGATTTGTCAGGGTAAGCGCAGGTGAACAGCTAGGGCTAGTGAATAGTGAACATTCATGGTTTTACAGTGAGGTAATGTATGGTATCAGCCATGACAGTCCTGCTTTTGTTAAATGTATCTGACAGAGGTTTGTATTGTTTTGGGACAAGTAGGTCTTTTGTTTAATTCTGGAGCTTGAAAAATGATCTAACAATTTACTGAAATTAAAGCTGAACCTCAGGTAAATATTAAAGTGGAACTGTAATTCCAAATGTAAAAAAAATGTGAACATGTAGGTTTTATAATACAGAAGAGACATGCTAAATCTCTTCTGCATTATAGCTTCTTCCCTGCCTGTCTGCACTGTCCACTGAGCTGCTCACTGTACAGTTTTGGCATCAGCTGAGATAAATTAACTCATATACATGGAAGTGATGTCATCTCAGTCCAACCAATGAAAATGAGTAAAGAGAAAAAAAAATCGACCTTTTTCCTAATCAATATACAGCTATTACATGACTCAGATCTTTTCCACATTGTCTGCAGGGAAACATATCTAGTCCTCAGCTGCTGGTCACATACTCAAAATAAAATAAAAAAGCATTCTTTTGGAATACAGAGTAATAATAAATAAATAATATCAATAAATGTTTTACATTGTCAAAAAAATATGTATATGAAATTAAATCTTTATTATTTTTTGTCAATAACATGGTGTTGGTGGATTTTTGACAGTCACAGGCTGAGTTATGCCCCTCCAGCCCATGCATTAGAATAACAGGGAGGTGAAGCCTCCATTAATATACATGTAATATCCCACCCCCATTGTGTTTAGCTGGTTAGCGGGCATGGAGAAGGTTGAGAGGGAGGAGGCTGTAGTTTACCACTGTGTATACACCCACATGTGAGACTCTATAGTCACAGGGGGCTGCTCAGATGTAATAGGGAAGAAATGCTCAGCATAGAAATTCACTGAAAACTGAGCATGTGCACAGTTGCCACCACAGCTGCAAAGTTCCTAGCTTAAAGTGATTGTAAAGTCTCATTTTAAAAAACAAAAATAACAAACACATTCTACTCGCCTGCTCTGTGCTGTTGGTTTTGCACAGAGCAGCCTGGATACTCCTCTTCTCGGGTCCCTCTTCGGCTCTCCTGGCCCCTCCCCCTTTTTGAGTGCCCCCACAGCAAGCAGCTTGCTGTGGGGGCACCCAAGCCAAGTCACAGCAACCTGTGTCTCAGTCAGAGATGGAGCCATGACCAGGCCCCACCCCCTCACTCTCCTAAATTGGCTAAATTATTTTGATTGACAGCAGCAGGAGCCAATCGTGCCGTGCTGCTGTCTTAGCCAATGAGGAGGGGAGTCCCAGGCAGCTTAGACACTCCTGCAACATCGCTGGATAAAGACAGGCTCAGGTAAGTATTAGGGTGGCTGAGGTGGGCTGCTGCACACAGAAGGTTTTTTTATCCTAATGCATGGAATGCATTAGGATAAAAAAAAACCTTCTGCCTTTACAATCCCTTTAATTGGGGACATGGAAAGAAGGTGGAGATAGGAGAGCAGCAGGATCACCTAGGTTTTCTGCAAAATACAGAAAACTAATCTCAAACGTGACAGAGCGAGTATGGACAGCATATAATAAAGCCTTTATTGATAGGTATTAATGATGTGGGTTGAGTGACACTTTAAGTTAAAAAAAAAAAAAAAAAAACAGAAATAAATGCAGTTATAAAAAATCATTAAACTACGCAATTTTTTTTCAATAGTCCAGGTGGTCACAATGTAAGTATGCATAACTTATACATATTGAAGCACTGGGGAAGCTGAGCACTGTACATAGGGAGTTGCTCACTTGGCACTGCTGGCATTCATATACCACTCCGTATAACACTTCAATGAATATAGGGGATTCTTACTGGACAAGATGGCCATCATACCATCACTGCCACTCTTCTACACCACATCCAATGAAGGAGCGCCTTGTACTATTGGAAAAAAAATACAAGGCATTGTAGGAATGGCAGAAGTGCAAGTGAATGACCCCCTATGATCGGTGTGCAGAGGGGAAACTGCTCACACAAAACATCAGCCGGACCAGTAAGATTGTGGCTCTCACTATACTAATATTGGATGGCCTATGTAAAAAAACAGGAATAGACAGACAAAAATATGAATCCTTTCCATGGGAGAACTGCTTCCAATAATGTATTTCAATGGTATATTTAGCTCTTTGTTTGGAATTCAGCTTTAAGCATCTGGATATAAACTCATTTAAATACATAAGCATTGATAAGAAATTTAATTTAGTAGATATATATTAATGTACAAAAATCATCAGGTGTCATCAATTAAAATGTTGGAATCCTAACAGTTTTGACTGCATTAAATTAGAAATCTACTATATGTTGCTCCTAAACACTCAAACTGACCTGTACTCCTGCTGACCTGTACTGACCCGTAATAAGTTATTTTATCTGCCTTCCTTACTTAATCTTCTGTAGACATTTGGAAGAAGGACGATCATAGTTTACTGAAGGCAATAGAAACATGTTTTCTTTCAGACGCATTTAGCGATGAGACCCTTTGCTCAGTAAGCAGGATAAAGAATGCATGAACATTACTTTTTTATTAGCAGAGAGGTGTAAAACTCATTGCGGGCTGTATCAGCACTTTGGTTTACCTCAAAGGGCTGGTTGTATTTGAAAGACTATTATAAATTTATACAAGGCTTTTCTTTATCGTACATTGGGGACACAGAGCAGGCTATATACATAACTATCTGAGTTATATGCCACCTATAGGTAAATGGACACTGGCAGAGCAAAAAAAAAAATGCCCCCCTCTATATAACCCCTACTATACAAGAACTACCTGTATAGTAGGGGTTTTTTTGCCAGTGTCTTGAAGTTGAGGGAAATGGTTATTAAGCTCTCTGAGTTTTTTATGATCCCAGGCCGATTTGTTGAGAATCAGGGAATTGATTTATCGGATCTATTTGGACGGCTGAATGCTAAAATATATAGTTCCCGAGCCTCACAAGGAAGACAAAAGACTCAGCGTGGTTTTGCCTTTAATGCGACTTTTCTTGGCGCTGGACCCTGCGTGACGGAATCCTGGGCACTACAGAACTAAGGCAATTCTGGGAGGGTGCTGTACAGGTCCAAGGGAGTAGACTCACTTAATAAATACGGGTACCTAGTCCTTTGAGGTCCTTAAGTGACAAGGCTTGGGTGAAGTTTGGACCTCAGGCTTGTGTCAGGGTCCTGCGGCAGGAATGATAAGTAGCTCAAGTACATCAGGGGCATGTTAGATTTGCTTTACTCCGCTGCAACATAATTTTTTGGCTGTCATTTTTACAGGAAAACAGTGGACTGTGCTTTCCTCTTCAGCCACTAGAGGGCATTGGAAGGAAGGTTACATAGTTACATACTTAGTCAGTCAGGTTGAAAAAAGACACAAGTCTATCTGGCTCAACCAACAAAAAAAAAACAGTAATGAAAACCCAACCATCCAATCCCATATACACAATCCAATTCAATACAATCCTATACCTACAGTTGATGCAGAGGAAGGCGAAAAAAACATATGTTGGCCTATACTCTGTCAAGACTTGCTTCCTAGGTCCCTTCATGCCTCTGGTTCTCCTTCCACTGGGCAGGCTCAATGGTGCTTGGGAAAAGGTCTTCCTGATCGAGTCATTGGATTTGCAGGGCGTGCACAGGAGCACACGCCACGCTTCGCCACAACCGGCATGCATGTTGAGTCCACGCATGTGATTGCCATGGACGCGCATGAAAAGTGCGCACATGCTAATGCTGTGCATGCGTGGTAATATCAGAAAGCCGTGGGCGGCCATATTACTTAGGTGCCTGATGCCTGGGAGACTGGGGGGACCGCATGAAGGGACACAGAGCAGACTATTGCTTTGGGGGCATGTGAGTCCTGGGTGTTGGCAAGTGGCAGCCTTGCTTTATACTGCATATTATTGTGGGGCTGTAGTATCTGCTATATCCAAAATTATAATCTTACAGGGAGAATGTTGTACCGGGGGACTGTTTTATTTGCTCACACAAGCCCAGCTACTATCGCTTAAAGCAAGCAATGTCTTCCAGAAAGCGGAGTGGGGGGAGCACAGCAGCAAAGGCACTTGTGATCCCCAGCAGCCCCTGAGAAGTCTAGTGGGAGATTTGCTGTAATAGCTTCCACTGAAAGACCAGAGGCGACCAGGCAATCTGAGCCGCTGCCCCCTGTCTGGCATTGTGGCTACTACCAGTGCCTGTGCTTCAGCAGCAGTTTTGGCCACAGCAGGGAACTAGGGTCAGAGGTAAGCCTTAAAAACAGCAATGGCACCAAGCCCTCCTTTTGAAGGGATGCCCCCACTTATTTGGGTGAGGGGACAGAGACTGTACTTTTCGAAAATTTAGGAAACATCTCGAGGATACAAGCTGGAATTGGGAGTCTCTCATTCTCAGCGTTTTCTAACATCCAGCATTCCCTCAGATCCTCTAAAAAAGAGCTTACTGTTTCAGGCACTAAACAGCTTCAAAGGGTGATTGTAGAGGTTCCAACGTCCAAAAGGGGTACAGGATTCTACTCAAACCTGTTCACGGTTCCAAAACCAAACAGTGACATAAGGGCTATTTTAGACCTAAAAGCTTTGAACCGTTATTTTTCAGTTTGGTCCTTTCAAATAGAATCATTCAGCTTGGTGGTAGCCTCACTCCAGGTAGGAGATCAAAGATTTTTGAGTTTTGCAACAAAGGATCATAATTTCCAATTTATGGCACTGCCCTTCGGGCTTGCAACAGCCCCCATGTCTTCACAAAGATCCTGGCACCAGTATTGGGCCTTCTAAGGTCTCAAGGGATCTTGGTGTTAGGGTATATAGATGAGCTCTTGCTCTGAGATCAGTCTCTGCAGGGCCTAAAACGGAATGTGGCTCTCATGGTTCAATTCTTGGAACACCTGGGCTGGATCATAAATGTCGAAAAGTTGGTTTTGGAACCAGTTCAGTATCTTGAGTACTTAGGACTAGTTCTAAACACAGCCCAGGCATAGGTATTCTTTCCTGCAAAAAAAGGCCAATGGCCTAAAGGTTCAATTTCAGGCAAGTGAGAGGCATGAGACACCCTCCATTTTGCTCTGCATGAGTCTGCTAGGGAGAATGGTATCCTCATTCGAGGCAATTCCTTATGCCCAATTCCATTCCAGACCCTTACAACAGAACATTCTGTCAGCCTGGAACAAAAAGGTGCAAGCTTTGGATTCTCACAGGTCTTTATCCCCTAGGTTTCGGCAGAGCCTCAATTGGTTGTTGGTAGATCAAAATCTTAGAAAAGGGAAATAGTTTCTTCCGATAGTTCAGGAAGATAGTGACTACGGATGCCAGTCTCTCCACCATCCAGAGAAGGTTGTCTTGGGCAGAACAAAGTTTGCCCATCAATTTCCTATAGATGCGGGCAGTGTGGCTGGCTCTAAAATTCTAGACAGGGAAGCTACAGGATTGTCCAATAAGAGTTCAATCTGACAATGCCACAGCGGTGGCTTATATTAACAACCAGGGCGGCACCAGGAGCCATTTGCCTCAGGAGGAGGTGAACCATGTGTTTTCCTGGACGGAGAAGCATGGCCGGTTCTATCAGCAGTTTATATTTTCTGGTGGTGAACTTGAAGGTGTATTATCTCAGCAGCCAGCAAATACACCAGGGAAAGTGTTCCCTTCTTCCCGGTGTGCAATTGAAGACGCCAGATGTAGATCTATTGGCGTCCAGGTTCAAAAACAAACTGCATCAGTTTGTGACCAGAACAATGGATCCACTCTCGATTGGGGTAGATGCTCTAGTAATTCCCTGGAACCAGTTTTTCCTAATTTATAAATTTCCCCTGATTCAACGCCTGCTGCATCTCTTGCACAGGATACAAGAAGAAATGGCTTTGATCATTCTGGTGGCTCCAGCCTGGCCCAGAAGAGCCTAGTACCCAGAGATAGTAAAATTGGCAGTAGGCGGTCCATGGATAATTCCGGTCCATCCCGATCTGCTGTCTCAATGACCTATATTTCACCAAAATTTATGGTACCTAAATTTGACAGCATGGCTATTCAGGTCATTGTGCTAAGAGATCGCGGTATCTCAGGGCCAGTGGTGTCCACTGTAGTGAATGCCAGGAAGGCGGTCATCAGGAATATCTATCACAGGGTCTGGAAGGCCTATATTGCTTGGTGTGAAGCCAGAGGATAGCATCTTTGGAAATATATGATTGGGGGAATCCTTTCCTTTCTTCAGTCTGGCGTAGAGATAAAGTTGGCCTTGGAAACAATTAGGGGGCAGATTTCAGCCTTATCTATGTTCTTCCAAAGCCCTCTAGCCTCACACTCTTTGGTCCAGACTTTTCTACATGGTGTGACTTGTCTGGTCCCTCCCGTCAAGTTACCTCTGTGTCCGTGGGACTTAAATCTGGATTTGTCGGTACTACAAAAACAGCCCTTTAAACCTATCCATGAGATTCCATTAGTCCTTTTGACACAAAAGCTAGCTTTTCTCATTGGTATCTCTTCGGATAGAAGGGTGTCGGGAATACAGACCAATATTTAATCCTTCACCACGATAAGGTGGTGCTGCGTCCTCTTCCATCCTTTTTGGTCAAGATTGTTTCTGGTTTTATTTAAATTAGGACATTGCTCTACCCTCTTTTTTTCTCTTATCCTCATTTGGCAGAGGAGAGACGGCTGCATGTGGTACAGGTAGTCAGAGTTTATCTGATAAGATCTCCAGGGATCAGGAATTCAGATTCTTTTTTGTTTTGCAGAAAGGCCCAAAGCAGCTTCCAAGGAATTTTTTTCCCATTGGATTCACCAATTGGTCATTCAGGCCTATGGATTAAAGGGTAAAGCTCCTGCCTTCAGGGTAAAAGCTCATATCATCAGGGGTATAGGAGCCTCCAGGGCATTTCACCATCGGGCGTCTGTGGCTTAGATTTGTAAGGCCGCTACCTGGTCGTCAGCACAGTTTACAAAATGTTATCATGTCGATGTTAGAGCAGCAGAGGATTCAGCATTTGCCCATAGTGTGTTACAGGCTACTGTATAAGCTGATGGTGTTTTTTTCATTGTGATGTGTCTCTCTCCCCTCAAGGGCATGGCTCTGGGGGACTTCCTGTCTGGTTTTTTTTTTGGCCTTCCAGTGTCCATTTACCTATAGGTAGCATATAACCAAGAAAGTTATGTATATAGCCTACTCTTTGTCCTGTGATGTAATCCAAGAAATAGATTTTACAGGTAAGTATGTAGAAAAAATCCAATTTTTTTCTTAGAGAATAGGTGCAGGACATGGTGGTTGTGACAAAATTGCACAGTGGGAGGATCTTAATGAGATAATAAATAGCAGGAGTGCAGAGTTTAGGGATGCGCTATGTACAGAGTGCAGATTTCAGGGGTGCGCCATGTACAGTGCAAAATTCAAAGGTGCACTGCGTACCAAGTGCAGGGTTCGAGGGTGTGCTATGTACAGTATGCAGAGTTCAGGAGTGTGCTACGTACAAAGTGCAAAATTCAGGGGCACGCTGTGTATAGAGTGCAGTGTTCAAGACTGAGGTATATATAGAGTGCAGGTTTTAGGGGTGGGCTATGCACAGAGTGCAGAGTTCAGCTCTATTTTACAGGCTGTCCACATCTCATCTCCCCCCGTCCCCCTGGGTGTGAATGTCAAATGAAATGGAATGGAGGGCCGAACTCGGCCTGCGGGCTATGTGTTTGACACGTGTATTAGAGTATTATATCAATATTTTTGGGTATACCATAGAGGCCAGTAATTAATGAGCACTCTTCAATTTAAAGAACATCAGGAACTGTGAATCCAGACATTGGGTACCCTTTGGAGACACATTCACCCCTTAGACATGCAGCCCAGAGATACACGTAACTTGCAAAAGAAGGCACATAACATTTTAGGGCAGGGAAGCAATGAGCAAGCAGTTAGTAGCCACTGTAAAGCTATGCATACAATCAGATCTTACAGATACTTGTGATGTAAAATGTTGTAAATTATCAGTAATGTGAAGGTCAATAATAAAATAGTTCAAGAGCTTTCTGTACATTCCAAGGCAACCCCTAAACAGTCTAGTCGGCACCAATATATTGCACATCACCCAAATAACATTGAACCAAAAACTACCTGGCTGGAAAGTTCATTCAGATTTTCAGCCCAGGATTTCTCTGCAGGTAATCTACATGTGTAAAGGTATAGAAAGTGATACCTGTTATAAACCATGACTATAAAGTATTTGATGGCTTTACTTATTTATTTTGTTGGACAGGTTGACCTAAATCATCAATTGCCAGAGCTAGAGACTCGAGAGTATCAAATTGGTATCATTCTCAATCAAAAGTATCTGAATATATAAAATTGGTAAAAAGGCGCTGGTGATCTTTTATAGTGCAAAATTATAAATAATTAGAGTGTAAAATTATTTTTAAAATTACTATACAAACATAAATAGTGCATATATAACCAATATATAATTGATAAAGTGCACGTACTATCCTTTAATTGTGCAAAGATTAGTGCAGAAATATTATTAAAGTGCTTATTGGTGCATCCAAAAAAAATTATCAAATTATATACATATAATAGCAAATTATATCCACAATATATAGTGCCCACTATTGCAGTGCTTTTTTTGGATGCACCAATAAGCATTTTAATAATATTTCTGCACTAATCTTTGCACAATTAAAGGATAGCACGTGCACTTTATCAATTATATATTGGTTATATATGCACTATTTATGTTTGTATAGTAATTTTAAAAATAATTTTACACTCTAATTATTTATAATTTTGCACTATAAAAGATCACCAGCGCCTTTTTACCAATTTTATATATCTATTTATTGTTTTTTTAACGATTAAAAGGGCAGCAGGTTTTAAACATCTTTTTATTAGGGCTGGGCGCCTTTGCCAAAAACCTTTTATCATTAAAAGTATCTGAATAGTACACCTGTTCAGGCTGTATCCAACTCCAATGAGGTAGCCCAATAATCTGGACCAGCCTTTCTCAACATTTCTCAACACCCCATGGAAACCCCTAAAATTATTTTCAGGTCTCTGGGAACACTTACAGAAACCAGTTTATTGGGGTCAATTGTAAAATACCCCTTTCATTGGTGATTAGTAGAAATATTTCAACTCTTACAGTGGTGTTCAAAATGCCATCCTTACTGCCAGCTAAAAAACATAATTGGTGTCATGCTGCTGGCTTTGCCAAGAGGTGTTTCCCTGGAATCATACAAACACTGTCAACTGGGGGGTCAATCACCCATAGATCAAGGAACCCCTAGCAACTTTGAGGAACCCTAGTGAACAATTATTGGGAATGTATTGTCTAAATGTGACAGGACAGCAAGTTGGTCAAAGCAGTAAAGCCACAAGTAACTAAACTGGACACAAGTTAGGGCATTAAAACATTTACTTGAAACTATTTTTAAAACTGTATTATGCGTTGTACGTCTGGGGCCAGGAACTACATTTCTAAAGTAAAGAACTACCTGGGGGACAATTGACTCCTCTTGGCCCTTTAGTTCTTGTTCTGTTGAACATACAGTATCTCACAAAAGTGAGTACACCTTACCCTATAATGTAAAGTAGTGAGTGTACAGCTTATATAACAGTGTAAATTTGCTGTCCCCTAAAAATAACAACAAAAAGCCATTAATGTCTTAACCGCTGGCAACAAAAGTGAGTACACCCCTAAGTGAAAATGTCCAATTTGGGCCCAATTAGCCATTTTCCCTACCCGGTGTCATGTAACTCGTTAGTGTTACAGGATCTCAGGTGTGAATGGAGAGCAGGTGTGTGTCATGTACCTGGGTGTCCTTGAACCGGGAGGATTCCTGTTTCATAGCTTGCAGCCTTTTCTGTTGTGCCACAAAGAAGCTCTGGAGTTTTGGCAGTGATTTTCCAGCCTGATGCTTTACTTTTGGACTTACTAGCTCCACCTACTGCCAGCTGTGAACAATGTACAATTTAACCGGCTGTGAACGATGTGCAATTTATCCAGCATTTAAATAGCAGCACTTCCTGTACCTCAATGCCCGTACGTTTTGGAATATCTTCCTGGGTGTGCTGTTTGCTCTTTTACTGACTATCGTGTATGGACTTTTGCCTGTATTCTTGACCCCTCTTCAGCCTACCGAATCTTGACTTCACCGCCAGCTTGTGTATGACTTCTGCCTGCCTGACCATTCTTTGGATTACGTTTGGATACTGCTTTGCCCAATCTGTTTCCGGCCTGATCTCTGACTACGTTTTCGCCTGAATCCTCAGCACTCAAGCTCCACTTTGGACTTTACCTAACAGGTACCTAACATAACAAACAGGCCATAATGTCAGTGGACCCTGCTGAGATTGTTAAGGCACTTACGCATCAGGGACAATTGATTGGAGCTCATGAACAGCATATTTCTTCTCTGGACGCTAAGCTAGATGAACTTTGTGCTATGCTAAAATCCTATTTGCCTGGCTCCTCTGTATATGTCCAGACTCCTGCTCCAATCCAACCCACCTCTTCTGTGCCCCTCAAACTTCCCTTACCTGAAAAGTTTGGTGGTGACACCGAGGACTGCAGAGGTTTTTTAAACGTTTGTCGTTTGCACTTTGTCGTTTGGGCTTTCAGAACTTCTTCTGCCAAGTGACATTTGTAATTTCATTGTTAAAAGGGAAAGCCCTGGTATAGGTCTCTCCTTACCTGGAACGCAATGATCCTGTGCTGCAAGATGCTGATAGATTTCTGGCTTCTCTTCAGACTGTATTTAACAAGTTAGATAGAGCTTCTGCAGCTGAGTGCTCACTTTTGGACATACAACAAGGTAACAGGACTGTGGCACAGTATGCTATTGAGTTCCGTACCCTGGCGGCTGAGACCAAATGGGACTCAGGGGCATTACGTGCAGCTTTCCTTAAAGGTCTTACAGATCGCATTAAGGATGAATTGGTCTATAAGGACTCCCCACAAGATCTTGAAAAATTCATAGAGTTGTGTGTTCGTCTGGATCTCCAGTATCATGAAAGGTGCCAGGAGAGACTCAGAACTCGTAAGCTTCCAAGGCCGGTATATCGCTTGGCCCCTAACTTCCAAGCACCACCTCAGCCTGAACCTGAAATTTCTGTTGAATCCAAGTATCCTGTGGATCCCATGGAAGTCAGCCATCTCCACCTCTCAGAATCGGAGAGACAGAGGAGGCGTGCATTGGGGCTATGCTTATACTATGGACTTAAAGGACATTTGCTATCTGGTTGTCCAGCCTGTCCTGTAAAAGGCAGGGTCTAACCAGTGTCGGAGGAGCTGGGTTAGACCTTACAAGTACTTCCTCCAAAACCAAGACTACTGTACCCGCAATCTTCCACTTAGCCTCTAAACTTGTCTCCTGTGAGGCTTTTGTAGATTCGGGAGCCGCTGGTATATTCTTGGATTTCAATTTTGCTAAAGAAAATAACATCTCATTTGTTCCAAAGTCTAGACCCCTGAGCATTACCACCCTGAATGGACAGCCGTTGGGAGATGGCCTTGTCAAGTTTGAGACCACCACTATCACCCTTCAGGTAGGCGCACTCCATAAAGAGGAAATCATCCTGTCTCTTATTGATTCCCCACTTCTGCCTGTTATCCTTGGCTACCCTTGGTTACAACAACACAACCCTTCCTTTGATTCGGTAAAGGGAGAATTAACCTCTTGGGGGTCTTCCTGTTATTTGAACTGTTTATCTCGACCCACAAGACTTTCTGGTTGTCTGTTGGCTTCCGCGGCCATCCCTCCTACCTTGCCTCCTGAATACTATGAATTTGCAGATGTGTTTTGCAAGAGAAAGGCGGAGGTTTTACCTCCACATCGTTCTTTTGACTGTGCGATTAATCTTATCCCTGGAGCACCTCTTCCCAAAGGAAGGACTTATCCCCTGTCTTTGCCTGAACAAAAGTCCATGGAGGAATATGTCAAGAGGTTTTATTCGACCCTCTTCTTCTCCAGTAGGGGCAGGTTTCTTCTTTGTCGAAAAGAAGGATGGGGGTCTTTGACCATGCATAGACTATCGAGGGTTAAATCAGATCACTGTAAAAGACTCCTACCCATTGCCTCTTATTCTGGAGTTATTTGATGTGCTTAAGGGAGCCGTTATCTTGTAACGCTCCTGCGTTTCATGTATGGTGTGGATTTTCAGCTGCAGAAATATTCCACTTCAGTAGTCATGTAAGAGAGATGCTGAGATACCATTCCCAACCTCAATGACTCATCATGTGTGGAAGGTCTTAATTCAGCTAGTAAATACACACACTCAACAAGCTGGTTCCTAGAGTGACTTTATGTATGTAGTAACACAGTGATGAAGATTTAAGAGACAGGTTGAGTGGAGGTGGTAGGTGACAGACACTTGAAGGTAAGACAGTAGCAGATGGATGCAGGTAGGTTTAGCAATCATGTATGGTAGCAGATGACAGAGTAGCAGGTGGACATACAAGAGAGATCAACCCAGTGCAGGAATAAGTAGCAGTAGTCTTAAGAGCTAGCAATCTAGATATGCAGATGTGATAAATAGTCTTTACTATGCAGAGCTAGATAGTGTAAGCTTAGTATAAGTTTATAGAGGGTTCCCCTGCGGGGTACTTAGCACTAATAGCAATACAGCCGAAGGTTGGTTCAGGAGGAGCGGATGATCCGGAAGCGGGATGCAGGGATCAGCGCAGCGAGGTTCCGTCAGCGAGGTATGCTTGCAAGCACGAAAGCTTCAAGCCAAGTTAGCATCCAGGTAAGGGTGTTTGAACGAACACATGTGAGTGAGAACCGGCGATTTAAATAGCCATCTAGTCCGGCGCTGAGTGATGACAGCTTCAGTCTTAAAGGTGTATGCGCACCTTTCCAAAAGAGAATGGTGGGGCGCATACACTTGTGAAAAGAGTAATTTAGGGTACCAAAGGTACCGGAACATTACAATACCCCCCCCCCTTAAGGCCGGCTCCTGAAGGCCTCTGGAGCTGGTTTGTCTGGGTATCTCGCATGAAAATTGCGGATTAATCTAGGGGCATGTATTTCAGAGGTGTTTAGCCAGGTGTCGTCTTGGGGCCCATAGTTCTTCCATCTAACCAAGTACTGAAGTCTTCTTCTGTAGATACGAGAATCCAGAATCTCTTTTATCTCGTATTCTTCTCCACCTTCAACTTGTACAGGAGGCGGAGGTGGAATATTAGGCAAAATGGAAAATGGGATGGATTTTTAGGTCTATTGGCAATGTAAGCTGTACTGCAGCTTTTCCAATAAGTTTTTTGATTGGGAAAGGTCCCAAGAACAGAGGTCCAAGCTTTTTGCTAGGGATCTTCAGTCTTAAATTTTTTGTTGAGAACCAAACGAGGTCCCCGATAGTGTACTGTGGAGAAGGTCTTCTGCGAAGATCATAGTACTTCTTTTGTTGACTGTGAGCGTGTGCAATGGTAGTATTTAATAAACCCAGAGAATCCTTTATTTGGGTAAGATAGTCTGAGGCTACTGGGTTGTTTGAAGGAAGGATGCGTGGTGGAAGAATAGAGGGATGAAACCCATAGTTCAAGTAGAACGGACTCTGCTTGGTTGTACTGTGGGTTGCGTTGTTGTAGGCAAATTCTGCCAGAGGGAGAAGATCCACCCAATCATCCTGTTGGTAAGAAGTGTAACAACGTAAATACTGCTCGATGCATTGGTTGACTCTTTCAGTCTGTCCGTTGGTCTGCGGATGGTAAGGAGAAGTGAGCTTCCGCTCGATCCGTAGTATGTGACATAGTTCTTGCCAGAACTTAGAAATAAATTGGGATCCACGGTCAGACAGAAGAGTTTTTGGGATACCATGTAATCTAAAGACATCTTTCATCAGGAGTTCTGCCGTTTGTTTGGACGAAGGTAGTCTGCGAATAGCAATGAAATGTGCCATCTTTGTCAGATGGTCCACTGACACCAAGATGGTATTAAATCCTTTGGAAAGAGGCAATTCTACGATGAAGTCCAAGGACAAAACTTCCCATGGAGTTTGGGGTATTGGTAGACTGCATAGTAGACCGGATGGTCTCGTAGTGTCAATTTTGGACCTGGCACAGACATTGCATGAAGAGACGAATTTTTGTATAGATGTTTTCATGTCAGGCCACCAGAATTGCCGGGAAATCAAATTAAGAGTCTTTGTCATACCCATATGTCCTGCCATAGGCACATCATAAGATAATTCCAAGATCTTGGTGCGTAGGGTAGGTGGTATGTAAAGTTTGTCGTTGTAGTAGAGGAAGCCTTCTGCATCAGTATTTAGTTGTGGTGGGGGTGAATCCAAACTTATACCATGCAAAACCTCTTCCTTCAAGGAACGGACAACTCCAATAATGCGTTTGTGAGGTATTATAGGAAAGGAAGGGATTTCGAAGTAGTTTTCTTCAGTTAGTCGTGATAGTGCATCCGCCTTTTTGTTCTTATCTGCAGGTGTGTAAGTCACTAGGAAGTTAAACCTTAGAAAGAATAGTGACCATCGTACCTGTCGGTGCGAGAGAGTTTTGCTAGTCTGAAGATATTGGAGGTTTTTATGGTCCGTGTATATAATTATTGGTAATTGGGTGCCTTCGAGTAAATGTCGCCAATTCTCCAGAGCCAATTTTATAGCAAGCAGTTCCTTTTCACCCACGGGGTAATTTATCTCGGGACTGCTTAGGGATTTAGAAAAAAAGGCGACTGGATGAAGTGGTGAAGTGTGGGTTGGTCGTTGGGAGAGTATTGCTCCTACTGCCATGTTTGACGCATCTACCTCCAGAATGTATTGGAGGGATGGGTCTGGATGGCGTAATATGGGAGCGGAAGTAAACCTTGTCTTTAACAAGTGAAAAGCTTTATTGGCTTCTTCTGACCATTTGAATGTTTTTTTTATGCTAGTGAGCTGTGTGAGGGGTCTCGCAATAGCAGAAAAGTTTTTAATGAACTTCCTGTAGAAATTTGAAAATCCCAGGAATCGCTGTAGCGCCTTGCGTGTGGTTGGTGTAGGCCAATCCTGAATGCAGGATATTTTACTCATGTCCATCTCGATTCCTGTTTTGGATATGATGTAGCCTAGAAAGAGTACCTCGTCTTTATGAAACAAGCATTTCTTCAGTTTCACATAAAGGTTATGTGCAAGCAATCTCGATAGTACAAGTCTTACATGTCTTATGTGTTCAGACAGGGATCGTGAATATATAAGTATATCGTCCAGATATACCACAACACAGACATCTAGTAAGTCTTTAAAAATATCGTTTATAAATCGTTGGAAAACTGCAGGGGCGTTGCATAGCCCGAATGGCATCACAAGATATTCGAACAATCCGTATCTGGTTCTGAATGCAGTCTTCCACTCGTGTCCATCACGGATTCGAATTAGATTGTATGCTCCTTTCAGGTCCAATTTTGAAAAATAGGTAGCTCCACGCACCTGCTCAATGAGCTCAGGGATAAGCGGTAGAGGATAGCGATCTTTTATTGTGATAGCATTCAATTTCCTGTTGTCGATGATAGGTCTGAGACTTGAGTCCTTATTGCGAACAAAAAAGAGTCCTGCTGCTGTGGAAGAAGTGGAAGGTCTAATAAAAACCTTTTTCCAAATTCTCATCTAAATAGGTTTTGAGATGGGAAAGTTCATCCTGTGAAAGAGGATAAACATGACCGAATGGCAATTTGCTATTTGGGAGTAGATCAATGCTACAATCATAGTCTCGATGAGGAGGTAATGCTTGAGCATTTTTCTCAAGAAAAACCTCAGAAAGATCCTGATAACATAGTGGTACAATCTCATCTGTCACCATAGACAGAATCTTCCCGGAAGACGGGAGGTTACACGTATCCTCGCAATAGCAAGAGAGGAAGGCCAAGGACCGTTCCTTCCAATCTATGGTTGGTTGGTGTGTGTGTAACCAGGGAAGTCCCAACACAATGGGAAAGTGGGGTGAAGGTATTAAATCGAAGGTAGTAGTCTCCCTATGAGACTCGTTAATAGGGACTAGAAGTGCTTGTGTCTAATCGGTGATCGGACCAGAGGATAACGGAACACCGGTAATAAGACTTACTGAGACAGGTTTAAGTTTAGAAATAATAGGAATTTTATTTGAAGCAGCAAAACATACATCAATATAATTTCCACAAGATCCTGTGTCAATCATGGCCTTAGTAGTAATCCTGTTCTGGTCCCACTGTAATGTCAAACAAACAAAAATGTAAGGGTTAGTGAATGAAGTTGTCAATCCCCCTAGGAGGACATGTGAACACTCACCCTTCTTTTTGTTGACTAGGGGACAGACATTTATCTTGTGATCCGGGGATGCACAGTACAAGCAGAGATTTTCATATCGTCTTTTGGCTTTTTCCATAGTTGATAGCGGTGGGCGTATGGTTCCTACCTCCATAGGAACGGGGTTAACGGCCGGAATCCGAGAGGAAACGGATAATGGCATTCCCATTTTCTCAGCCTTTCTTTCTCGTAGTCTTCTATCTATGGTAATACTGAGTTGTATTAATGCATCCAGGGTTTTTGGTAGATCCGCTCGGGCGAGCTCGTCCTTAACGGCTTCTGATAGGCCAAGCCTAAATTGGGTTTTCAGAGATGCATCATTCCATTCTGAATCAAGGGTCCATCTCTTGAATTCCGCGACAAAGTCTTCTACAGGCCTCCTTCCTTGTTTCAAGGATCTTAATTGAAGATCGGCAGTACTCTGCCTATTGGGGTCATCATATAGGCTAGTGAGTTCTGCTAGGAACAAGGCATAGGAGTTGAGAAGCTGGTCGTTTTTCTCGAAAAGAGAGTCTGCCCAGGCTCGAGGATCGCCTGTTAGGTAAGAAATAATAGTACAAACCTTAATGTGATCAGTAAGGTAGGTACGAGGTTTTAGCAAAAAAAGTAACTCACATGCGTTTTTAAATTCGCGAAATTTTTTGCGATCGCCTGTAAATACCAAAGGGGGATTTATCTTGGGTTCAGGGGACTGAGCAGAGGTAAGTTGTGTCAGTCTAATTACCTGCTGCGACAGAGCCTGATTGTCTTCTTTTAATTCAGCAAGTGCGTGTATTAACGCAGTTACTTGCTGTTTTAATTGTGTCACCTGAGTGGTTATTTCTGCTGAATCCATTTGTGGGTTCGTTCAATCTGTAACGCTCCTGCGTTTCATGTATGGTGTGGATTTTCAGCTGCAGAAATATTCCACTTCAGTAGTCATGTAAGAGAGATGCTGAGATACCATTCCCAACCTCAATGACTCATCATGTGTGGAAGGTCTTAATTCAGCTAGTAAATACACACACTCAACAAGCTGGTTCCTAGAGTGACTTTATGTATGTAGTAACACAGTGATGAAGATTTAAGAGACAGGTTGAGTGGAGGTGGTAGGTGACAGACACTTGAAGGTAAGACAGTAGCAGATGGATGCAGGTAGGTTTAGCAATCATGTATGGTAGCAGATGACAGAGTAGCAGGTGGACATACAAGAGAGATCAACCCAGTGCAGGAATAAGTAGCAGTAGTCTTAAGAGCTAGCAATCTAGATATGCAGATGTGATAAATAGTCTTTACTATGCAGAGCTAGATAGTGTAAGCTTAGTATAAGTTTATAGAGGGTTCCCCTGCGGGGTACTTAGCACTAATAGCAATACAGCCGAAGGTTGGTTCAGGAGGAGCGGATGATCCGGAAGCGGGATGCAGGGATCAGCGCAGCGAGGTTCCGTCAGCGAGGTATGCTTGCAAGCACGAAAGCTTCAAGCCAAGTTAGCATCCAGGTAAGGGTGTTTGAACGAACACATGTGAGTGAGAACCGGCGATTTAAATAGCCATCTAGTCCGGCGCTGAGTGATGACAGCTTCAGTCTTAAAGGTGTATGCGCACCTTTCCAAAAGAGAATGGTGGGGCGCATACACTTGTGAAAAGAGTAATTTAGGGTACCAAAGGTACCGGAACATTACATATCTTCACTAAACTTGACCTCTGAGGGGCTTATAATCTGGTTCGAATTAGAGAGGGAGACGAGTGGAAGACAGCTTTCAACACCCGCAATGGATACTATGAGTATCTGGTTATGCCATTTGGACTCTGTAACGCTCCTGCTGTCTTCCAACGTTTCATTAACGACATTTCAGCAACAGTTTTGTGATAATCTACCTATATGATATCTTAATTTTTTTCCAAGACTCACCTTGAGCACTGCTCACATGTAAGGCAAGTATTACAGCGGCTGAGAGAAAACCACCTTTATGCAAAGATTGAGAAGTGCAATTTTCATCAAAACCAGATATCTTTTCTTGGATACATCATCAATAGTGTCTGTTTCCAAATGGACCCACAGAAACCTTCTGCTGCCTTGCAATGGCCCCAACTGACCACTTTGAAGGGACTCCAAAGCTTTCTGGGGTTTGCAAATTACTACAGGAAGGTAGGTATGGACCATAAGGTGAGTACCTGGATAGAGAACTGGCTCCAGGGGAGAGGGCAAAGGGTGGTGATTAATGGGGAGTACTCAGATTGGGCGGGTGTGGAAAGTGGGGTCCCCCAGGGTTCTGTCCTGGGACCAATCCTGTTTAATTTATTCATAAATGATCTAGAGGAGGGGATATCTAGTACAATCTCAGTATTTGCGGATGATACTAAACTAAGCATGCCAATATCTTCTATGCAGGATGTGGAAACCTTACAAGCGGACCAAAACAAAATAATGGGGTGGGCAACTACATGGCAGATGAGGTTTAATGTTGAAAAATGTAAAGTAATGCACTTGGGTGCCAGAAACCAGAAAGCAAGCTACTCACTAGGGGGGGAATCTCTGGGTGAGTCTAGGATGGAAAAGGACCTGGGGGTACTGGTAGACAACAGGCTTGGCAGTGGCATGTAATGCCAAGCCGCTGCAAGCAAAGCCAACAGAATACTGGGATGTATAAAAAAGGGGATTCACTCCAGAAATAAAGAGATTATTCTCCCTCTCTACAAGACTCTGGTCCGGCCACATCTGGAGTATGCTGTCCAGTTCTGGGCACCGGTCCTCAGGAAGGATGTGCTGGAACTGGAAAGAGTCCAGAGAAGGGCAACAAAAATAATTAGGGGAATGGAGGACATCAGCTATGAGGAAAGACTACAAGCACTGAACGTATTCTCTCTGGAGAAGAGACGATTAAGGGGGGATATGATATCAATGTACAAATACTGTACTGGCGACCCTAGCATAAGGAACAAACTATTCAGAGAAAGGGAATACAATAAGACACGTGGCCACTCACTAAAGCTAGAGGAAAGGCGGTTTAACCTTAAAGTACGTAGGGGGTTCTTTACTGTCAGAGCAGTAAGGATGTGGAATTTTCTTCCACAAACAGTCGTATCGGCAGGGAGCATCGATAGTTTAAAAAAAACTATTAGATGGGCACCTTAACTGCTTGCCGACCGCCGCAAGTAGATTTACTGCGGCGGTCAGCCCCTGCCAGGCAGAGTGACGTTAATTAACGTCACTAGCCTGGGAGGGTCTGGGGAGCGAGCGCGCGCCCGCGGAGGCGCGCTCCCGCTCCCGCGCGGTCACGCGCCCCCCCGCGCGTGTGACCAGCGGACCCGATGTCCGCCGGCCACTCGGCGATCGTCGGGGGAAGAGGGAGAATGTCAGGCAGCTTGTGTAAACAAGCTGCCTGTCATTCTCCTCGCTGTAAAGACACTGATTACACGGATCTAGTATGTAGATCCGTTGATCAGTGTCCTTACAGCTAGAGCCACAGCCAATCACAGTAAGAATCACGCCCCTAGGGACACACACAGCCCCTCCCTCCCAAATAAAGTTAACCCCTTCACTGCCAGTGTATTTTTACAGTAACAGTGCATATGTATAGCACTGATTACTGTAGAAATGTCACTGGTAACCCCAAAAGTGTCAAAAATGTC
Organism: Pelophylax lessonae; assembly: GCF_965119305.1. Classification (NCBI taxonomy): domain Eukaryota; kingdom Metazoa; phylum Chordata; class Amphibia; order Anura; family Ranidae; genus Pelophylax; species Pelophylax lessonae. The sequence continues at coordinate 143,686,580 of NC_138777.1, forward strand.
AGTCAAGGGTCCGATCTGTCCGCCGCAATGTCGCAGTACCGCAAAAAAAATCGCAGATCGCCGCCATTACGCGTTAAAAAAAAAACAACAAAAATGACAAAAATCTTTCCCTTTGTTAGTAAACGCGATAACTTTTGCGCAAACCAATCAAAATACGCTTTTTGCGATTTTTTTTACCAAACATAGGTAGGATAAAACAAATTGGCCAAAAATGTTAAAAAATTTTGATTTTTACTTTTTTTTTTTGGGGAATTTCATATAAAAAAATGTGAAAAATATTGTTATTTTTGCAAAATTGTCGCTCTTTTTTTGTTTATAGCGCGTGATCAAAAAATCGCACAGGTGATCAAATACCACCAAAAGAAAGCTCTGTTTGTGGGAAAAAAAGGACGTCAAATTAGTTTAGGTACAGCGTCGCACGACCGCGCAATTGTCCGTTAAAGTCACGCAGTGCCGAATCGCAAAATACCCCCTGGTCTTTTAGCAGGAAAATCCTCCGGGGCTTAAGTGGTTAAAGACCACAACATACAGGGGTATACAATGTACGGTTAACAGCAAACACACACACACACATCATAGGTTGAACTGGATGGACTGATGTCTTTTTTCAACCTCACTAACTATGTTACAGGCGTTTCATCAAGGGTTTTGCCCCCATAGCTGCCCCCCTTACTGCTATGACTAGGAAATGCACCAATTGCAAACTGTGGCCCTCAGAAGCAGAATCAGCTTTCCAGCTTTTAAAAGGTATGTTCAGCAAGGCTCCAATTCTTCAGCATCCAAACCCTGATCTCCAGTACATAGTTGAGGTGGATGCCGCTGAGGTAGGAGCAGGTGCTGTGCTGTCCCAGAGACAACCTAAGACTGGTAAGATTCATCCAGTGGCGTTTTTTTCTAAAAAGTTTTCTCCAGCGGAGATGAATTACGATGTTGGGAATCGAGAAATACTGGCTATAAAACTTGCATTATCCGAATGGCGACATCTTCTGGAAGGGGCTCTAAAGCCTTTTTCTATCCTGACCGACCATAAAAACCTGCTGTATCTTCAGACTGCTAAACGTTTGAATTCACGTCAAGCTCGATGGGCTCTGTTCTTCTCCTATTTCAATTTTGTCCTTTCCTATGTCTCTGGGCATAAGAACAAGAAGGCAGATGTTCTTTCCAGACAGTTGTTACTTCTGAAGAAGATCAACCTACCAAACAATATATAATTACACCTCACAAGATTGTCGCACAGATCTCTGCAGCTCTTTCCCAACAGTTACAGGAAACCCAGAATCGTGTTCCTCAAGGGCTGAAGGTACCACCAGGTCGCCTGTTTGTAGCCCCCAGCCTCAAGAAACCTGCACTCCTCTGGGCACATGATGGAGTGTTATCTGGTCATCCTGGTGTCACAATCACTCTTAAGACCTTGCAGCGTCATGTTTGGTGGCCTCATATGAAAAGAGATGTTACAGACTATGTGGCTGCCTGTCCAGCCTGTGCTGCTAATAAAGTACCTCGCACATTGCCTGCTGGGCTATTACAACCGCTTTCTGCACTTCGCCAGCCTTGGACCCATTTAACTATGGACTTCATTACAGAGTTACCTAAATCTGATGGCATGACTGCTATATGGGTCATAGTGGATCGCTTTTCAAAAATGTCTAATTTTGTACCACTCTATGAATTACCTACAGCGAAAGCTCTGTCTACCCTCTTCCTTTCTCATGTTGTGAAACATCATGGTATACCTGCCAATATCATCTCAGACTGCGTATCTCAGTTAATTTCCCGATTCTGGAGAGCGTTTTGTAAGAAACTGGGAGTAACGTTCTCACTCTCGACCTCAAATCACCCGCAAACAGATGGTCAAACTGAACGCATGAACCAGACCCTTGAAACCTATCTTCGGCATTACATCAACTCACTACACTCCAATTGGTCTAAGTATTTGCCCTTGGCTGAATTCGCCATTAACTCTCGTTGGCACAGTGCTCTACATACCACACCATTCTATGCAGCCCTGGGATATCACCCTCAGACCTTTCCATTACTTCAGCCTTCATCCAGTGTACCAGCAGCAGATCAACGGTTGAAGAATATCTTGCTACACTGGAAAAAGATTTGCTTATTGCTACGGAAGTCAACAGGCAGATATGAACGTTTCTCCAACAGACAAAGATGCCATATACCTCCATATGCGGTGGGGGACAGAGTTTGGCTGTCTACCAAATACGTAAGACTGAAACAACCCTCTACCAAATTGGGCTCTCGATTCATTGGTCCTTTTAGAGTAATTGGACCAGTGTCCTGTGGGTTGAAATTACCCTCCTCTCTCCGGATAAACCCTGTGTTTCTCTCCTTAAAAAGGCAATCTTCAATCGTTACTCCAGAACTCAACAACTACCTCCTCCTGTTCTTGTTGATGGACAACATGAGTTTGAAGTCTCTAAAATTCTGGATTCTAGAAGACGGGGTCGTGGCCTACAATATCTGGTTCATTGGAAAGGATACCACATCACAGACCGTTCCTGGGTTCCAGCTAAAGATTTGCATGCCCCTGTTCTCATCCGAGACTTTCATGCCTCTTTTCCTGCTCAGCCTCGCTAGGCCCCCGGAGGGGTCCATTGGAGAGGGGGTCCTGTCATGTACCTGGGTGTCCTTGAACCGGGAGGTTCCCTGTTTCGTAGCTTGCAGCCTTATCTGTTGTGCTACAAAGAAGCTCTGGAGTTTTGGCAGTGATTTTCCCCCCTGATGCTTTACTTTTGGACTCACTAGCTCCACCTGCTGCCAGCTGCAAACAATGTACAATTTAACCAACTGTGAACAATGTACAATTTATCCAGCATTTAAATAGCAGCACTTCCTGTTCCTCAATGCCCGTTTGTTTTGGAATATCTTCCTGGGTGTGCTGTTTGCTCTTTTACTGACTATCGTGTATGAACTTTTGCCTGTATTCTTGACCCCTCTTCAGCCTGCCGAATCTGTACTTCACCGCCAGCTTGTGTATGACTTCTGCCTGCCTGACCATTCTTTGGATTACTTTTTGGATACCGCTTTGCCCGATTGGTTGCCGGCCTGATCTCTGACTACGTTTTCGCTTGAATCCTCAGCACTCAAGCTCCACTTCGGACTTTACCTAACAGGTACCTAACAGTGTGTTAAATTTGGTGTTATCACTCTCACTCTCTCATACTGGTCACTGGAAGTTTAACATGGCCCCTCATGGCAAAGAACTCAATGAGGATCTGAAAAAAAGAAATGATGCTCTACATAAAGCTGGCCTAGGCTATAAGAAAATTGCCAAGACCCTGAAACTGAGCTGCAACACAGTGGCCAAGACCATACAGCAGTTTACCAGGACAGGTTCCACTCACAACAGGCCTCACCATGGTCGACCAAAGAAGTTGAGTGCACGTGCTCAGCGTCATATCCAGAGGTTGTCTTTGGGAAAAAGACATATGAATACTGCCAGAATTGCTGCAGAGGTTGAAGGGGTGGGGGGTCAGCCTGTCAGTGCTCAGACTATACGCCACACACTGCATCAAATTGGTCTGCATGGCTGTCATCCCAGAAGGAAGCCTCTTCTAAAAAAGATGCACATAAAAAAGCCCAAAAAAAAAACAGTTTACTGAAGACAAGCAGACTAAGGACATGGATAACTGGAACCATGTCATGAGACCAAGATAAACTTATTTGGTTCAGATGGTGTCAAGCATGAGTGGTGGCAACCAGGTGAGGAGTACAAAGACAAGTGTGTCTTGCCTACAGTCAAGCATGGTGGTGGAAGTGTCATGGTCTGAGGCTACATAAGTGCTGCCGGCATTGGCAAGCTACAGTTCATTGAGGGAACCATTGGTGTGCGCAGCCTATTGCTTTAGGGTGTGCACCCCAGAGCACAAACACACATGTGTGTATATCAGCAGATCAGTGGATGGTGTCAGTATAGCAGAGATTGGTGTCAGTAAGGCAGTGTACAGTGTCAGAAGAGCAGAGGTTAGTGTCAGTAGTTTTTCATGTTTATTATTTTTTACAATTTTATATTTTTATTATTTTTTACAATATTTTTTTCACAATTTTTTTTTTATTAGCCCCATTGGGGGATTGTGGTGAAATATCAAAGCTCCAAACAGAGAGGAAGGGATTGCGGACAGAGCTTTCCCAGTATCTTTCTCTGCAGCCTAATCTGCGCTGGATAGTGAATGAATGGGAAGTGCTCTGTGCTGAGTGGCCTCCTGTTCATTTACAAACTGAAGCATAATAAACAATATGTACAATGCTTCAGTTAAGAATGAACACAGGAGCTATCAGTACAGATCACTCACTGTGCTAATGTATTCATCCTTTCTGAAACATTCCTTGCAGCAGCTGGTGGGAGAACAGAGGAGGGAAGCTGGCAGCACTGCAGGGGGAAGACTGGGGTCGACGTGAAGCAGGTGGAATTGGCACCGAACAGGGTGATTAGGGTGTGCCCAGGAAAACCTGGCACACCCTGTGCGCACACCTATGGAGGGAACAATAAATGCCAACATGTACTGTGACATACTGAAGCTGACCATGACCCCCCTACCTTCGGAGACTGGGCCGCAGGGCAGTATTCCAACATAATAACGACCCCAAACACACCTCCAAGACGACCACTGCCTTGCTAAAGAAGCTAAGGGTAAAGGTGATGGACTGGCCAAGTGTGTCTCCTGACCTAAACCCTATTGAGCATCTTTGGGGCATCCTCAAATGAAAGGCGGAGGAGCGCAAGGTTTCTAACATCCACCAGCTTCGTGATGTCATCATGGAGGAGTGGAAGAGGATTCCAGTGGCAACCTATGAAGCTCTGGTGAACTCCATGCCCAAGAGGGTTAAGGCAGTGCTGGAAAATAATGGTGGCCACACAAATTATTGACACTTTGGGCCAAATTTGGACATTTTCACTTAGGGGTTTTGTTGCCAGAGGTTTAGACATTAATGGCTGTGTGTTGAGTTATTTTGAGGGGACAGCAAATTGACACTGTTTTACAAACTGTACAATCACTACTTTACATTGTAGCAAAGTTTAATTTCTTCATTGTTGTCACATAAAAAGGATATAATAAAATATTCACAAAAAATGTGAGGGGTGTACTCACTTTTGTGAGATACTGTAATTATGATCTACTTCTAATTCAAATTTGCTGTATAAAGTTAAACCTTGAATCAGTACTTGTACACAACACATTTCTGTGACAATCCTCTTATAAAGCTAATTAATGCCCTGAATAGCTGAAATATTTCCTGTTGCAGCTTAGAACATTGAAATCTTCCTAATCTCAATGAATTAATCCTCATTAAACATTTCTACCTTACTGTACTTGCATAGACTACGATAGTTAGTACTTCATTCTTAATTGGGGTCTTAAATATGTAATTTATTAAGATCTGGTGATTGCTGATTTAACTGTTGCTGATAAGACACAAAAGGTAAAGGGAGAAAATAAGAACTATTGTCATGAAATGTATAGATGCAACGTCTTGCCACACTAATGTTAAAATCCACTTTGCACCAACAATCTGTTGTTCTGGGAAAACCAATTGCACTCACAAGTTAAAATGTAGGCCCAGTATTCTCATCCCTGCCCCCTGTATTTTGTTTGCTATCCACATGGTTAGAAAGAGCACAGCACAGATGTTCTGACTCAACTACAAGACCATAAACTTTATCTGCAGCGACATTTAGGGCTTATATGACCTGGTGTTCTATTGGCACTTTTCCACTGCAAGTACCGGCTCGGCTCTACTTGGCCCTGCTTGGCCCTGTTTGGTTTTCCACTGCATGGTACCGCATGGTACGGTGTTGGAACGGTTCGGTACGGTTTGGTATGGTTTGCTTTTCCACTAAAGTAGTACTAAAGTAAGTGGGTGGCATAGTGGGTGGGATAACAACGATTCTCTGACCAATCAGTGGCTAGTAGTGACAAACAGTCAGCTGCATGCAAAGGATTGTGGGATATGGTACCGGTATGGTACCTCTGGGAACCACAATCGAGGTGGTACTGTTTTAGAGAGCCGTACCGTTCGGTTCCATGTAGTGGAAAAGCGCCGCCGTACCATACCGTACCGAACCGTTCCTACACCGTACCATGCGGTACCAGCAGTGGAAAAGCACAAAAGCGAGCCGAACCGTTCGGTTCCATGCAGTGGAAAAGCACCATATTTATCCCTTGCATTAATTCACAAAGTTTAACTCGATTAATAAACTAGCATGTTGAAGAAGACAGACTAGGAAAGCCTTTTAAAGGTTCCCTTAAATAAAGGATATTAATAGGTAGAAACACGTTAATGATGTAAAGCATGATCTGCTGTATTCGCTGCCAGACTTGTATAAAGTACTCGAAATTTCTACTTGAGTAAAAGTACAAGTGCTCGATCAAAAAGTGACTTGAGTAGAAGTGGAAGTGCTCGCAGAAAAAGTTACTTAAGTAGAAGTACTAAAGTATTCAACATTTTTTTTACTTAAGTATTGCAAGTATTTTTTTCAAAAAATTTGCTACTTAAGTACTAAAAGTAAAAAGTACCAGTAGTTTTGAAAAAAAAATTCTACTCAAGTACTGAAAGTAGAAGTACAAGTACTGTGTTATGTAGTTATTAAAGAAAGATGTCAAAAGTTTGAACATCATATTGTTTTTTATTATTTCAAATGATTTATTCAAATGATTAACCTGTGTTTGTTAGTAGTTTCTTGATGCACTTTAAGCGCTGTAGCACCATTTATTTGTTTGTTTCATATTTTCTTTTTATTGGAAAGATTTGGTATAGCAGCTTTTATTATACACAGCATTTATTTTTGTATGCGCTGATTTACAAATGACATTATACACATTTTTTTGAGCTTTATGAACCCTGCCATCTACTGTTCTGGCAGTGGTAATTTTTTTAAAAGTAAAGAGTAACTATGCAGCACAAAAAAAAAAAATACTTGAGTAGAAGTATCGAAATCATCGAAAAAATGTAGTGAAGTAAAAGTAGAAGTAGGAGAAAAAAATGCTACTCTAGGAAAGTACAGATACCGCATTTCGGTACTTAAGTACAGTACTTAAGTAGTTCTACTTCGTTACTATACATCTCTGTTCGCTGCAGATTTTTAAGTCCATTTTTTATGCTGATAACTTGATGTAATACTGTCAGCGGGATAACAGCTATTGATTGGTTATGTCTGGGGACCAAGGATTAAAGCAAAGCTCCATCCTCACCTGTTTCTGTCCCATCCGCTTCATGCTCTGGTGCTAGGTGGAAAACTGTGATCTTTTTCTTCCTTCCCTATTATGTGCCGATAAAACTTCAATGAAGTTCATCTGAGCAGGCACACTGCCTTTCTTTGTCACATCCAGCTTGCCACAAGACCCACTGTCACAGACACACTCCGCAGACTACAGGTGATGTCAGTCGCAGCTGCTGCTGCATTCTCTGTGGTACACATAATGTCTAAAGAAACCTCAGTAAAGCAAGAACAGCCACACAATAATCTGCCCCCCACCACCAAAAAGCACCTTGTCCCCCATGTTAATGGGGACAAGGGCCTTTTCCCCCCAACCCTGGCAGGTGGTTGTGGGGGGTCTGTGGGTGGGGGGGCTTATTTAAATCTAGAAGCCCCCTTTAATAAGGAGGCCCCCAGATTCCACCCCCACCCCCATGTGAATGAGTATGGAGTACCCCTACTAATGTACTCCTACACATTCAACAAAAAGTGTAAAAAGTGAGTAAAGACACAACACATGTTTTTTTTTTTTACATCTACTTTGTTAACCGCTTGCCGACTGCGCACAGTATATTTACTGCGGCAGTCAGCCCCGGCCAGACAGAGTGACGTAGGTCTACGTCGCTCGCCTGTCACTCCTTCTAGAGCCAATAGCGGGCGGGCGCGCGCCCACCTCGGCTCGTTCGCGGAGGAGTGCGGGAGTATGACTGGCGGACCCGATGTCCGCCGGTCACACTACGATCGCCGGTACAGCGGGAGAAAGACAGAGCGGCTTATGTAAACAAGCCGCCTGTCAGTTCTCCCTGTGTAAAAATGAAGATCAGACGGTTCTACTATGTAGAACCGTTGATCTTTGTTTTTACACCAATAGCAATGTCCCACTACAGTTAGAAGCACGCCCCTAGGACACACTTAACCCCTCCCTGTCCAATACTGTTAACCCCTTCCCTGCCAGTGTCATTTTTGCAGTAACAGTGCATATATATAGCACTGATTACTGCAGTAATGTCACTGGTACCCCCAAAAGTGTCAAAAATGTCAATCAAGGGTCCGATCTGTCCGCCGCAATGTCGCAGTACCGCAAAAAAAATTGCAGATCGCCGCCATTACTCGTTAAAATAAAAACACCAAAAATGACAAAAATCTTTCCCTTAGTTAGTAAACGCGATAACTTTTGCGCAAACCAATCAAAATACGCTTTTTGCGATTTTTTTTTACCAAACATAGGTAGCGTAAAACAAATTGGCCGAAGATGTTAAAAAATTTTGATTTTTACATTTTTTTGGGGGGAATTTCATATAAAAAAAAGTGAAAAATATTGTTATTTTTGCAAAAATTACGCTATTTTTTTGTTTATAGCGCGTGATCAAAAAATCCCACAGGTGATCAAATACCACCAAAAGAAAGCTCTGTTTGTGGGAAAAAAAGGACGTGAAATTCGTTTAGGTACAGCGTCGCACGACCGCACAATTGTCCGTTAAAGTCACGCAGTAAAAAATCGCAAAAAACCCCCTGGTCAGGAAGGGGGTAAAATCTTCCGGGGCTTAAGTGGTTAAAAAATAAATATTAAAATGTCCCCTGGTGTAGATCCATTGTCAATCAAAATGCCCGCAGCACCGCTGGACCCAAAAAAAAAAAAAACCTTCAGTGTCTTCGAAGACTCCAGCCCTCTACCTGCTCCTCCATCTGACATTTCATAAATAACTAAGGGGCTGAGTGACCTGTCATCTGGTGACCCCGCCCCTTGTGACTTCATCGAACCAGCATGCCTCAGCTGATTATGTCAAGAAGGCATGGCTCCTGCTGCTGCTCGAATGCTGTGTGAAGAGGAAGAAAGGGGAGAATAGATAGCCATGCACAGTGGAAACTGAATTTTTTTTTTACCTTACTGCAAGCAATGCATTTTTTAAGTGTAGTATCACTTTAAAGCTTCATATTTACAAAACAAAAACATTATGCTTGTCTGCTCTGTGCAGTAGTTTTGCACAGAGCAGCTCCAACCCTCTTCTTTTTTAGGTCCCTCTCTCATTGAGCAGTGCCTCCACAGAAAGCTGCTTGCTCTGGGGGCACCTCTGCATGCTCACACCTGAGCCGCTGCTCTATGCGTCCATTGCTTGCATTAGGGTAAAAAAAGTTTTTACTTTCCACTGTGCAAGGCTATCTATTCTCCCCTTTCTTCCTCTTCACACAGCATTCAAGCAGCAGCAGGAGCCATTGGCAGCAGCAACCACAATAATAGTAAAGAGGCAGAAGAGTCTTAGGCAGTTATTTATGAGGTCATTACTGAATGTGGCAACGATCCAGCAGATCGCAGTGGAGGTCTGTTCTGGCCCCTGTGGAGCACCGGTTGCCACGGCATGGGAGCGAGCCAGCACAAGAATCTCAGCAGTATTGCATCATTCTGAAATGTCCACAGGAGGTAAATCAAGGCTGTAAAGAAAGTAAGGTAGATCCACTTTATTCCTAAGTGTGGCCTGCTTCCCATCTTTAGTGACTAAAAGGGTGAATGTGTAATGTTCTGGTACCTTTGGTACCCTAATTCCACTTTTCCTAAGTGTATGCGCCCCACCATTCTCTTTTGGTAAGGTGCGCATACACCTTTAAGACCGATGCTGTCATCACTGAGCGCCGCTGGAGCGGCTATTTCAACCTCCGGCTGTCTCACTCACATGTTCGTTCAACGCCACATAATCTGCCTTAAAGCTCTCATGCTTGCAAGCATACCTCGCTATCGGAACCACGCTGCTGATCCCTGTATCCCATTACCGGATCATCCGCTCTTGCCGAACCTCTCCTCTACTACATTGCTACTAGTGATAAGTATCCCACAGGGGAAACCTCTATAACCTTCATACTAAAGCTTACACTATCTAGCTCTGCATACTAAGGACTATTACTACATCTGCACTAACTAAGATTGCTAGCTCTTGAGCCTAATACCATCTGCTCTTGCACTGGGTTGGTCTATCCTGTATGTTCACCTGCTACTCTATCATCTGCTACCATACATGATTGCTAAACCTATCTGCATCCCATCTGCTACTATCTTACTTTCAAGAACATTCCTTTCAAGTGTCTGTCATCTACCATCTCTACCCAACCTGTCTCTTCAGCCTATCATCACTATATTACTATACATATAAGTCACTCTAGGAACATCTTATTGAGTGTGTGTATTTACTTGCTGAATTGAGACTATCCACACATGATGAGTCTTGGGAGTTGGGATTGGTGTCTCAGCGTTTCTCTACATGACTACTGAAGTGGAATATTTCTGCAGCTGTAAATCCACATTATACATAAAACGCAGGAGCGTTACAGATTGAACGAACCTCAAATGGATTCAGCAGAAATAACCACTCAGGTGACACAATTAAAACAGCAAGTAACTGCGTTAATACACGCACTTGCTGAATTAAGAGAAGAAAATCAGGCTCTGACGCAGCAGGTAACCAGACTGACACAACTTACCACTGCTCAGTCCCCTGAACCCAAAATAAATCCTCCTTTGGTATTTACAGGTGATCGCAAAAAATTTCGCGAATTTAAAAACGCATGTGAGTTACTTTTCTTGCTAAAACCCAGTACCTACCTTACTGATCACATTAAGGTTTGTACTATTATTTCTTACCTAACAGGCGATCCTCGGGCCTGGGCAGACTCTCTTTTTGAGAAAAACGATCAGCTTCTCAAATCCTATGCCTTATTTCTAGCAGAACTTACTAGCCTATATGATGATCCCAATAGGCAGAGTACTGCCGATCTTCAATGAAGGTCCTTGAAACAAGGTAGGAGACCTGTGGAAGATTTTGTCGCAGAATTCAAGAGATGGACCCTTGATTCAGAATGGAATGATGCATCTCTGAAAACTCAATTTAGGCTTGGCCTATCAGAGGCCGTTAAAGACGAGCTCGCCCGAGCGGATCTGCCAAAAACCCTGGATGCATTGATACAACTCAGTATCACCATAGATAGAAGACTACGAGAAAGAAAGGCTGAAAAAATGGGAATGCCATTATCCAGTTCTTCTCGGATTTCGGTCGATGACCCCACTCCTATGGAGGTAGGAACCATACGCCCACCTCTATCAACTGTGGAAAGAGCCAGAAGACGATCTGGTAATCTCTGCTTGTACTGTGCATCCCCGGATCACAAGATAAACGTCTGTCCCCTAGTCTACAAAAAGAGGGGTGAGTGTTCACATGTCCTCCTAGGGGGATTGACAACTTCAATTACTAACCCTTACCTTTTTGTTTGCTTAACATTACAGTGGGACCAGAACAGGATTACTACTAAGGCCATGATTGACACAGGATCTTGTGGAAATTATATTGACATACGTTTTGCTGCTTTAAATAAAGTCCCTATTATTTCTAAACCTAAACCTGTCTCAGTGAGTCTTATTAACGGTGTTCCTTTATCCTCTGGTCCGATCACTGATCAGACACAGGCACTCCTAGTCACTACTAACGGGTCTCATATGGAGACCACTACCTTCGATCTAATACCTTCAGCCAACTTTCCCATTGTTGTGGGACTTCCCTGGTTACACACACATCAACCAACCATAGATTGGAAGGAACGGACCCTGGCCTTCCTCTCTTGCTATTGCGAGGGTACGTGTAACCTCCCGTCTTCCGGGAAGATCCTGTCTGTGGTGACAGATGAGATTGCACCACTATGTTATCAGGATCTCTCTGAGGTTTTTCTTGAGAAAAATGCTCAAGCACTACCTCCCCATCGAGACTATGATTGTAGTATTGATCTACTCCCAAATAGCAAATTGCCGTTCGGTCATGTTTATCCTCTTTCACAGGATGAACTTTCCCATCTCAAAGAATATTTGGATGAGAATTTGAAAAAAGGTTTTATTAGACCTTCCACTTCTTCCACAGCAGCAGGACTCTTTTTTGTCCGCAATAAGGACTCAAGTCTCAGGCCTATCATCGACTATAGGCAATTGAATGCTATTACAATAAAAGATCGCTATCCTCTACCGCTTATCCCTGAGCTCATTGAGCAGGTGCGTGGAGCTACCTATTTTTCAAAATTGGACCTGAAAGGGGCATACAATCTCATTCGAATCCGTGATGGACACGAGTGGAAGACTGCATTCAGAACCAGATACGGATTGTTCGAATATCTTGTAATGCCATTCGGGCTATGCAACGCCCCTGCAGCCTTTCAACGATTTATAAACAATATTTTCAGAGACTTACTAGATGTCTGTGTTGTGGTATATCTGGACGATATACTTATATATTCACGATCCTTGTCTGAACACATAAGACATGTAAGACTAGTATTATCGAGATTGCTTGCACACAACCTATACGTGAAACTGAAAAAATGCTTGTTTCATAAAGAAGAGGTACTGTTTCTAGGCTACATCATATCCAAAACAGGAATCAAGATGGACATGAGTAAGATATCCTGCATTCAGGATTGGCCTACACCAACCACCCGCAAGGCGCTACAGCGATTCCTTGGATTTTCTAATTTCTACAGGAAATTCATCAGGAACTTCTCTGCCATTGTGAGACCCCTCACACAGCTCACTAGCATTAAGAGACCATTCAAATGGTCAGATGAAGCAAATAAAGCTTTTCACCTGTTAAAGACAAGGTTTACTTCTGCTCCCATACTACGCCATCCAGACCCATCCCTCCAATACATTCTGGAAGTAGATGCGTCAAACATGGCAGTAGGAGCAATACTCTCCCAACGACCAACTAACACTTCACCACTCCATCTAGTCGCCTTCTTTTCTAAATCCTTAAGCAGTCCAGAGGTAAATTACCCCGTGGGTGAAAAGGAACTGCTTGCTATAAAATTGGCTCTGGAGAATTGGCGACATCTACTCGAAGGCACCCGATTACCAATACTTATATACACGGACCATAAAAATCTTCAATATCTTCAGACTAACAAAACTCTCTCTCACCGACAGGTACGATGGTCACTATTCTTTCTAAGGTTTAACTTCCTAGTGACCTACACACCTGCAGATAAGAACAAAAAGGCGGATGCACTATCACGACTAACTGAAGAAAACTACTTCGAAATCCCTTCCGTTCCTATAATACCTCACAAGCGTATTATTGGAGTTGTCCGTTCTTTGAAGGAAGAGGTTTTGCATGGTATAAGTTTGGATTCACCCCCACCACAACTAAATACCGATGCAGAAGGCTTCCTCTACTACAACGACAAACTTTACATACCACCTACCATGCGCACCAAGATCTTGGAATTATCGCATGATGTGCCTATGGCAGGACATATGGGTATGACAAAGACTCTTAATCTGATTACCAGACAATTCTGGTGGCCTGACATGAAAACATCTATACAAAAATTCGTCTCTTCATGCAATGTCTGTGCCAGGTCCAAAATTGACACTACGAGACCATCCGGTCTACTATGCAGTCTACCAATACCCCAAACTCCATGGGAAGTTGTGTCCTTGGACTTTATAGTAGAACTACCTCCTTCCAAAGGATTTAATACCATCTTGGTGTCAGTGGACCATCTGACAAAGATGGCACATTTCATTGCTATTCGCAGAATACCTTCGTCAAAACAAACGGCAGAACTCCTGATGAAACATGTCTTTAAGTTACATGGTATCCCAAAAACTCTTCTGTCTGACCGTGGATCACAATTTATTTCCAAGTTCTGGCAAGAACTATGTCACATACTACGAATTGAGCGGAAGCTCACTTCTCCTTACCATCCGCAGACCAACGGACAGACTGAAAGAGTCAACCAATGCATCGAGCAATATTTACGTTTTTACACTTCTTACCAACAGGATGATTGGGTGGATCTTCTCCCTCTGGCAGAATTTGCCTACAACAACGCAACCCACAGTACGACCAAGCAGAGTCCGTTCTACTTGAACTATGGGTTTCATCCCTCTATTCTTCCACCACGCATCCTTCCTTCAAATAACCCAGTAGCCTCAGACTATCTTACCCAAATAAAGGACTCTCTGGGTTTGCTTAATACTACCATTGCACACGCTCACAGTCAACAAAAGAAGTACTATGATCTTCGCAGAAGACCTTCTCCTCAGTATGCTATTGGGGACCTCGTTTGGCTCTCAACAAAAAATTTAAGATTGAAAATCCCTAGCAAAAAGCTTGGACCTCTCTTCTTGGGACCTTTCCCAATCAAGAAACTTATTGGAAAAGCTGCAGTACAGCTTACATTGCCAATAGACCTCAAAATACATCCCATTTTCCATGTGTCGCTACTGAAGCCCCATGTTCCTGACCAAGGAATAAGGCCTACTATCCCACTTCCTCCTCCTGTACAAGTTGAAGGTGGAGAAGAATATGAGATAAAAGAGATTCTGGATTCTCGTATCCACAGAAGAAAACTTCAATACTTAGTTCGATGGAAGAACTATGGGCCCCAAGACGACACCTGGCTAAACACCTCTGACATACATGCCCCTAGATTAATCCGCAACTTTCATGCGAAGTACCCAGACAAACCAGCTCCAGAGGCCTTCAGGAGCCGGCCTTAAGGGGGGGGGGTACTGTAATGTTCTGGTACCTTTGGTACCCTAATTCCACTTTTCCTAAATGTATGCGCCCCACCATTCTCTTTTGGAAAGGTGCGCATACACCTTTAAGACCGATGCTGTCATCACTGAGGGCCGCTGGAGCGGCTATTTCAACCTCCGGCGGTCTCACTCACATGTTCGTTCAACGCCGCATAATCTGCCTTGAATCTCTCATGCTTGCAAGCATACGTCGCTATCGGAACCACGCTGCTGATCCCTGTATCCCGTTACCGGATCATCCGCTCTTGCCGAACCTCTCCTCTACTACATTGCTACTAGTGATAAGTACCCCACAGGGGAAACCTCTATAACCTTCATACTAAAGCTTACACTATCTAGCTCTGCATACTAAGGACTATTACTACATCTGCACTAACTAAGATTGCTAGCTCTTGAGCCTAATACCATCTGCTCTTGCACTGGGTTGGTCTATCCTGTATGTTCACCTGCTACTCTATCATCTGCTACCATACATGATTGCTAAACCTATCTGCATCCCATCTGCTACTATCTTACTTTCAAGAACATTCCTTTCAAGTGTCTGTCATCTACCATCTCTACCCAACCTGTCTCTTCAGCCTATCATCACTATATTACTATACATATAAGTCACTCTAGGAACATCTTATTGAGTGTGTGTATTTACTTGCTGAATTGAGACTATCCACACATGATGAGTCTTGGGAGTTGGGATTGGTGTCTCAGCGTTTCTCTACATGACTACTGAAATGGAATATTTCTGCAGCTGTAAATCCACATTATACATAAAACGCAGGAGCGTTACAGAATGGGAAGCCCCAACGATATATCAGGTGAGTATCTTGCAGGACTTCCAGGAGCGGCTTAAGGGCTCTGCGCTTCATTAGCGTGCATCTGAAGAGGTCACAGAACAGCAACAACTAAAGCCTCGTACACACGCAACGATTGTTGGTCGTGAATTTTCGGCCAACGTCCGATCGGCCGATTTTCGGCTTGTTAGTATGATGCTTCCGACAACCGACTTGGACTTTTCGGCCGAACAAAATCGGGTGTGCATGCTATAAAATTTTTGTTGGCCGTCAACAGAACGGCCGATTTTCCTTCAGTCAGTACAGATTTCGGCAGACAAAACTCTGATGAGCAAGACTGGGCATGCTCAGAGTAGAAAAAACACATGGAAAGTAAACCAGCACAGGACATCACTTCTGAAGTTGGCTGAGAAAATTTGTGTGCAGTCTAGAGCACATTTCAACCAACACAACAACACTGGACAAAAGACGGCCGATCGGTCGGCCGATAATCGTTAACTCCATCAAAGTCCACGCGGCGAACCCCTTTGACATGATACATGATGCGTTCCTTCAGTGAATATTTATGAAGCTTGCATATGATATCTCGTGGTTTCCCTGGATCTTAAGAGGGAGGCCATTAGCTCCATCAAAGTCCACGCGGCGAACCCCTTTGACATGATACATGATGCGTTCCTTCAGTGAATATTTATGAAGCTTGCATATGATATCTCGTGGTTTCCCTGGATCTTAAGAGGGAGGCCACAGGGCTCTATGGGCTCTATCGATTTCTATATGGTCAGGTGCCTCTCTGCCAAGAATTTACTTAAATACTCCTTGAAGAGTGGGGACTATGTCCCTGGGTGCAGTGGATTCCAGCAGGCCCCTGATGCGAATGTTAACTCTGTTCTCGGTTCTACTCGGAATCTACGGTTCTCCATATCATCTAATTGGTCCAATGAAGAATCAATACGGTGGTCATGAGCTTTATTGCGGTCCTGTAGTGCCTGCATAGTAGGGATTAAGTCCTCCACAGAGGTCTCCAAAGCCTCTACTCTACCCCCTACAGTGGTGATCGAAAGTTTGGGCACCCCAGGTAAAATTTGTATTAATGTGCATAAAGAAGCCAAGGAAAGATGAGAAAATCTTCAAAAGGCATCAAATTACAGATTAGACGTGGCGTCTGCAAAAGTTTGGGCACCCTGCAGAGTTAATATCTTGTACTGCAACCTTTGGCAAGTATCACAGCTTGTAAATGCTTTTTGTAGCCAGCCAAGAGTCTTTCAATTCTTGTTTGAGGTATCTTTGCCCATTCTTCCTTATAAAAGCCTTCCAGTTCTTTGAGATTTCTGGGCTGTCTGTCACGCACTGCTCTTTTAAGGTCTATCCATAGATTTTCAATTATGTTGAGGTCAGGACATTGTGAAGGCCATGGCAAAACCTTCAGTTTACGCCTCTTGATGTAATCTCCTGTGGATTTCGTGGTGTGTTTAGGGTCATTATCCATTTGTAGAAGCCATCCTCTCTTTAACTTCAGCTTTTTCACAGATGGCATCAAGTTACCATCCAAAATTTGCTGAAATTTTATTGAATCCATTTTTCCTTCTACTTGTGAGATGTTCCCTGTGCCACTGGCTGCAATACAACCCCAAAACATGATTGATCCACCCCCATGCTTAACAGTTGGACAGAGGTTCTTTTCATTAAATTCTGTGCCCCTTCTTCTCCAAACGTACCTTTGCTCATTATAAAAAAGCAGAGGACCAGTGCACTACCTAGAGAGTAAAATCTCAGGAACTGCTTCTATACGATAAAGGTGTGCAAATCCGCGAAGAAAAAAGCAGCCAATCTTAATCAGTGTCCCCACTGTGAACAATACCATAAAAAACTCAAAAAAATCGGCGCTAATTTGTTAATCTTCCAATAAGTTACAATAAAAGACGATGTAAAATCAATATACTAGGATAAATATAATGTGCAAGATATATTAAAATATATAAGATAAAAATATATTTTTTGCATGTATAACTTCTTATGTGATAATCTGCCAACCTACACTCAGATATTCAAGCAAATGCAGATAGATGGATAAGGTGCCGATGGATAAATCCGTGTAGTGAAATTAATGAAGAATAAAAATACTCTGTGTGTCTTCTATTATAAAAATTCAAAAAGACTAAAATTCCAATGATACAAAAAAATAATAAGTGCAGATGGATGAATAAAGTGTAGATGTGTAGATAAAATGAAAATGGAAAAAATCTGTGATGTGAATGGGTAAAATAATAAATATATCCTTTAATATGTGGTAAAAAAAAAAAAATTATATAAAAAATCCTAATATGTAAAAATAAATGTAGATGGATGTGTAAAGTGCAGATGGATAAATATAGTGTGAATGGGTAAAGTCCGTGATGTGGATGAGTGAATAAGTAAATGTATCCTCTTAATCCAAAACAAATAGTGAATATATAAATATGATGAACAGTGGAATAAAAACGTGCTGAAAAAAATCTCACTGATGAATCTATACAAAATGCATAAGAAAAGCGATACTAATTAACCGGTAGAATAATGTCTGAGGATAAATTCATCAATGTAGCAAATTGTCCCAATTTGATGATGGGATCCCCTTGATAAAGTCACGTGATCTAGTGACGCAACGCGTCGGAAGGAGCCGGGTGACGTCGCTTCCGTGCCTACGGCCGTGACCGGAAGTTCTATTGTAGACCGCTTGTTAGCGGTGTCAAGCTTGTACCTACTTGTTTTCTGTAAGTGCAATACTTTTATTTAATAAACGTAACTTTGAAGATATCACACCATGAGCGATCTCTCCTTCATATCCCTGTGAGGTGAATCGGCATCCATGATATAGGAGTCCGCAGCGGAGGATCTGTGTCATTATATTGGAATCGGTAGAAAGAAGAATCCAGCCATTTACTCAGTAGAGAGGAACGATCTGTTGAGCTGATCGGGAGCAAAGGGAGCCTCATCATTGGATGTCACACATACGTGCATTATATGTGTTTGAGGTAAGCGGCCACTGCACACTCTAAGATCATTGAGATCTGTATCTCTATTTGTTTGTCCCTCCATTATATTGTTGAATACCTTGTATGAAGATTGGTTTCTTGCACATAGGAGTACACATCTTAGTCGCACAAGATATCTTGGATTTATTGGGACAATTTGTTTTATCACTTATGGATTTTTTCTTGGACATTTGTTTAATTGTTTTTTGCACATAGGAGTGCACATATTTAATTTGCACAGATTGCATCAAATTGGGACAATTTGCTACATTGATGAATTTATCCTCAGACATTCTTCTACTGGTTAATTAGCATCGCTTTTCTTATGCATTTTGTATAGATTCATCAGTGAGATTTTTTTCAGCACGTTTTTATTCCACTGTTCATCATATTTATATATTCACTATTTGTTTTGGATTAGGAGGATACATTTACTTATTCACTCATCCACATCACGGACTTTACCCATTCACACTATATTTATCCATCTGCACTTTACTCATCCATCTACATTTGTTTTTACAATATTAGGATTTTTTATATAATTTTTTTTTTTTTTTACCACATATTAAAGTATATATTTATTATTTTACCCATTCACGTCACTGATTTTTTCCATTTTCATTTTATCTACACATCTGCACTTTATTCATCCATCTGCACTTATTATTTTTTGTATCATTGGAATTTTAGTCTTTTTGAATTTTTATAATAGAAGACACACAAAGTATTTTTATTCTTCATTAATTTCACTACACGGATTTATCCATCGGCACCTTATCCATCTATCTGCATTTGCTTGAATATCTGAGTGTAGGTTGGCAGATTATTACATAAGAAGTTATACATGCAAAAAATATATTTTTATCTTATATATTTTAATATATCTTGCACATTATATTTATCCTAGTATATTGATTTTACATCGTCTTTTATTGTAACTTATTGGAAGATTAACTAATTAGCGCCGATTTTTTTGAGTTTTTTATACCTTTGCTCATTCCGGCCAAAAAGTTCTATTTTAACCTCATCGGTCCACAGAACTTGTTTCCAAAATGCATCAGGCTTGTCTATATGTTCATTTGCAAAGTTCAAACGCTGATTTTTGTGGTGAGGACGTAGAAGAGGTTTTCTTCTGATGACTCTTCCATGAAGACCATATTTGTACAAGTATCTCTTTATAGTGGAATAGTGTACCACAACTCCAGTGTCTGCCAGATCTTTCTGGAGGGATCGTGCAGTCAAATGTGGGTTTTGGATTGTTTTTCTCACAATCCTGCAAGCTGTTCTGTCTGTAATTTTTTTTGGTCTTCCAGATCTTGCTTTAACTTCCACTGTTCCTGATGACTGCCATTTCTTAATTACATTCCGAACAGAGGATATTGACATCTGAAAACGCTTTTCTATCTTCTTATAGCCTTCTCAAGCTTTGTGAGCGTCAACTATTTTCAGTTTCAGTTTTCTAGACAACTGCTTAGAACATCCCATGGTGCTGATTGTCGGGGCAAGGTCAGATGAGTCTGGGCATTTAAAACCTTTGAGATTGACATCACCTGGTCTTCCCAGACGATGATTGAGAACAATCCATGACACTGGCAGGTCTCAGCCTTGCAAAGGGGGCAGTGCATGCTATAAATTCTGCAGGGGGCCCAAACTTTTGCAGACGCCATTTTTTTGTTTTCTGTAATTTTGAAAGTGTCAATGATGGAAATAAAATCTAACTTTTGTTGACATATTATAAGACTGTCTAATCTGTAATTTGATGCCTTTTGGAGATTTTTCCATCTTTCCTTGGCTTCTTTATGCACATTAATACAAATTTTTACCTGGGGTGCCCAAACTTTCGATCACCACTGTAAGTGGGCTGTATCAGCCTGCAAGGCCTCAATATCCTTTTCCATCCTGGTCACAAAATTCTCTAGGTCGGCCTTTGTGGGGAGGGACATGATGTGGGACTGCAAATCTCTGTCCCCAGCGCATCTCCAGTGTCCAGGCCTCCCACCGAGCTGCTGGAAAAACATGGAGTAGTGGGGGGGGAGGCGAAGTGGAGGAGAGCTGTGGTAAGTGGATCGGGGATGCTGCGCATGTTGTCGTGGAGCACTCACCCGGCGCCATCTTGGGCCTGTCCTCCCACGTCTGGCCTCCGCCGGAAAAAAAGATGTCCGGGGAGCTGGAACGAAGCCTTAGGGGTCCTCTGAGGCTGTGTCTGTCTCTGCTTCAGTGGCATCCCAGGGTGTAGGTTTGTCCCCTATTTGGCTGCTGCGGGAGCGATGTAAAGGAGCGGGCTAGACGGAGCTCTGCTAAGGCACATCTGCTCGCTCTCATGCCGCGGCCACGCCCCTGGTTTTCATACCATTTATTTATAATGATGAGATTATTCAAACCAAACTGATGAACATGTTAAATATTAAAATCTGTATACTGTATTTTTCTTAACTGTTGAGGTATCTGTAAATGCAGAAAAGCATGCCTTTTCCAAATAAAATATATAAGGTCCGTGTTTTATGTTAATGGTTGGATGTATAACTGGGGATGTGGTGAGGAAATGCTTTTCTGCCTAAACCTTTTGGTTCTGAAAGGTGAAGGAAATGTGAAGGTATGCGTGATGTCTGTGCTCCATCCCCCTACCTCCCAGCTTCAATTACACTGTTGCTGGAATATTTCAGTGTTTGTGCAGTTAGAATGGTCTGCTGCACATCTTTGCCTGGAGTGGATGCTCTGCACATTCTTCTAGGTCTGTATGCATGCATAAAAAAAGCAAGCAACAAGCAAGGGATATCATTTACTAGAGAACTGTGCCTTGTCTGATGCTTGAGATAAGTCACACCTCATCTCATCAAGATAAAGTCTCAGCATCTCAGATACAGACATTGGGTTATAAAAGTTTGGGTGCAGTGTGACACACAGGGCCATCTTCAAGGCGGGGGGGAAAGGGGAACCTGCCCAGGGCCCTGTCAATGTTGAGGGGCCCAACATCCTAACAATCCATATCTGTCACATAGTGCAGCTGCAGGGAAAGGGTATTAGTAAGCGGCAGTGTCCTTGCCTGACAGCAGGAGCTGGCCGAGTGGAGAGACATACTGACAAGCAGTGGAATCGGCCAGAGGAGTGAGGGAGGATCGCTATGAGTTGGCAATGGCATAGCATGAATGAGCAGAAAGTCGGTGGGCAGCAGGAGTTACATCTGAATGAGAACGTGTGCCTTTCATCACCTTTCTCTGCCCCTCATCACCTTTCTCTGCTTTTCATCACTTTTCTCTGCTGTTAACCTTACCAGCCCCACGTGTACAAAACACCAGTTAGCCGGCCAGCATGGATGAGTGGACAGATGGCATGTTTTTGCAAGTTTGTCCTGCTGTATTGAACTTTCACTGTTTTAGCCACTAAGTTATCACTTATCTGCCTCTCTGCTTGCTATGCTCATTGACAGTACTGTTTTGAATGTTTTCCTGGTTGGCTTCATTAACTCCATCTTTTTTGCCGCATGTCACATTTTCTGCTGCAAGGGAAAACTTCTGCTCTTGCAAGGGGACTGTTGTGTGTTTGTAGTGTAGCACCCTACAAATAGGTGCTAGGTAAAACTATAGTGGGCCTTGTCTGCCTAACAGCAGGGCTGGGATTTATCTAGTCAGGGTGTCATGGCTTCCAGATGTGCCTGCTGAGGGGAGAAGTATCCCCGCTGGCTCCTGTGAGAGGCTTCTCATAGGGCAGAGTGGGAAGCCCAATCAGGGGACACATCCCAGCTTGTAACTACCCCAGAAGGCAGATTATGCTGCAAGGGATTCTGGGAGTGGGTATAAGTTTGGGGGGAAGTGCGTGGCAAGGTGTCTTTGGTGGGAGCAGAGTCCCAGGAAGGAGAGTGCGGCTGTCTCTCCTCCTGTCTGAGGAAGGTGGATGTCTCGGGGTGTCGCCTCGCCTGAGAGTCCAGAGAGGGCTGAGTTGAGTTGTGGGGGATCCGGTGTGCCGAGAGCCTGCGGAGAGAGAGGGGTCCAGTCCCAGGAAAGCCTACACTATTCGTGAGTACTGAGGATTCCCTATGGGGGTCTGCCTAGTGTCAGAGGGGACCACTCCGGAAGAGGTTCGGGGATCCAAGGTCAGCTAGCTGTAAAGGGGGTACCTAGGTTGAGGACCCTGAAGTGTAAAGGGGGTACAAAGTCAGTGTACCCTGAAGATTTCAAGGAGCAAAGGGGGCACCTGCAGTCTGGGCCCTGAATCGTATTGCATGTGCCAGTTACAGTGTTAGCTATTTGGAGTTCTATAAAATACTACCTCAAGCTTTGCCAGGCGGGGGAAAGTATTCAAAGACTTACACAGTGAAGTAGTGTCAGGAGTTCTACAGTTCTCAGTCTTTGATCTACTGGACTATAGGTCAAGGATTCAACACTTCCTCTGTTGTTCAGAGTGTTCTCAGAGTCAGTGAGCGTTGGCTGGCGCTGGCTAGCCTCAAAGAGGCATTAATGGGAATTTTTCCAGGATCAAAGTCCCAATTGTAATTAGTTCAAGCCGAGAGGAGTATCCCACTCATTCCCTTCTCCCATCCCCTTAATTTACAATAAAAAAAAAACACAAACAAAGATGCCGGAGTTGTCACTGTTTCAATTGTCACACCTGGGGACTCAGCTCACATGGGCTGGAGAGGATTCCGGTACTAATTGCAGACCCACATCAGGCCACAGGCCTGGAAACCTTGCTACAGTAGCATAATCTATCTAGCAACCAATTAGTTAGCAGTAATGATGTGCAGTAACCTGTAGCAACCAATTAGTTAGCAGTAATGATGTACAGTAACCTCTAGCAACCAATCAGCAGTACTGATATGTAGCAACCTCTAGCAACCAGTTAGTGACTGGTAATAATATGCAGTAATCTCTAGCAGCCAATCAGTTTACAGTAATGATGTGCAGTAACCGCTAGCAACCAATCAGCAGTAATAATATGCAGTAATCTCTAGCAGCCAATTATTTTCAGTTATTTGGCAGTAATGATGTGCAGTATCATTTAACAATCAATGGGTGAGTGGTAATGATATGCAGTAAGCTCTAGCAACCAATCAGTGAGCGGTAATGATGTGCAGTTAGCTATGATATGCTGTAACCTTTAACAACCAATCACAATCACTGCCTTATCTGCTGCAGTAAACTAATTTTGAGTTTAGCTGCTATTTATTGTATCTCTCAGAGCAGGTGGTGAGCAAAATTGCATGGTGGCATGGTGGGAGCTTTGGGGGGGGGGGGGTACCCAAAAAATTGCTTGCCCAAGATCTAATCAATGTTAAAGACGGGCCTAGTGCAGACATCCCAAGTCTCCCTTGCCTGCGGCTTCCTGACACCTGCAAATGCCGTGCAATGTCCCAGTTGCCGCTGAGTCTGTGCCTGTCTCAGCTGAGCTGTCGGAACAGAGCTGATGCTTCCTGTATACTGTAGTTCCGGCTCCGTCCTGACAGTCTGAGTGAGTCACAGGCTGAGTGATATCAAATGCACTCTGCCTGTGAGGAGACTGACCAATACAGGAAGTATCGTCCTCACACTCGCTCCGTTGAACTTGATCTCATCATGACATGTGTGTCTAGCCAGCATTTCCCGCCAGCAGTACCCACAGCAGTAACAGTCAGCACTACCAGCCAGCAGTACCAGCCTAACCCAGAAGTACCCACAGCAAAACCAGCCAGCAGTGTAACAGCCTGAGCCAGCATTAATCACAGCAATACCAGCCAGCAGTACCAGCCTGAGCCAGCAGTACCCACAGCAGTACCAGCCAGCAGTACCCACCAGCAGTACCAGCCTGCAGTAAAGCATAATTGTAAGTATCCCAGCATGTGCAATGTTTCTGACTCCTACCACCATGACCACTTCAAATCACTGAAGTGGTCATGGTGGTTAGGGTGTTCCTTTAATATCTCTCAGAAGAAGTAAACCTCTGTATTCTGATTCCATTTAATTTTATTATCCTCTAGTTGGTGGAGAAGGGGGAAGGAGGGCGCCGTGTGCCACCTCCCGGAAATAAGGTTGCCGCCTCCCTGAAATGAGTTTTTGCAGGTTGGGATTTCTGCTGGTGACAGACCCTCAAGAACACAGATGCATTCAATGCAGCATTAGTATAAGCATTTACATTAACATTCATTATAAATACAATGTATGAATGTACACAAACTCAAAAAAGGGATGTGCCTCCACAGTCCTGTAAGGAGCACCGAATAAAATCTTTAGGGAAACCAGTTCTGACAACAAGAGCTGTTTCCAGACTTGTGTGGACATGCAGCTCCCTTTATATGAGCAGGTACAGGTATTAAGAAAAAAGTACCTACTAGTATACAAATATGAACCCTGGTGAGAAAGTTACTAATAAGAGCAGGCAGCAAGCAATCATAGGAGGTGGGGGATCCCCTAATTAGCTGCTTTTATCATTGGTTTTGACCTACAGCGAATTACCAAAATCAGGTATCTGCTCTAGTAACTGGGAAATATTTTAGGATGGGATTACCAGCTTTTCAAAATATAAATGACCACGACCACTTTTTAAACACACTGCAAACATATCACATCCTAGTTTGTAGCCATGCCCAGGAAATCACTAAAAATCAATATGGCTGTGCAGCGCATAGGAACAGGGCTGGAACAAGAGGGGCATGAGGAGCAGCTGCCCTGGGCAAGGTGTTTTCATATTGGGGGTGTACCCTTCCTTTCTTTATTGATTTGGTCATGTGCAGCAAAAACAATCCCCCCTATCATGTCTGGTGGCCATTTCAGTTGGATGGGGCTGTGCTGAAGTGGCCCTGCAACCACATGCAATTCACAGTGGTGGCGCTATGGTGTGATTTTTTTTTTAGAGGTTAAAACAGGCTGTGAGGGGGCAATGCAACGCTTCCTCACCACCTGCCAAACACCCTATGAAAAGCGATCTTCTCCAAATTGCTGTTCAGAGGGCTAACACAAATGTAAACAAACTCTAACACTCAATTTAAACTCTGAGGCTGGGTTCACATATGTAGCAGAATTTCCAGGCATTATGCCAGATGTGGGTCTGCCAGGGTTACCGCTAGTAACCACAGCACATTTAACCATGTTCTCTTTTTTTGGAAGGAAAAAGAAAAAACATGTTCTCCAAGTTGTGAGCACTGAGACAAGAAACTGTCAAGCATCTTTGGGTTTTGTATTTATTTTTGGAACTTGATTGGGAGAAGGGAATGAGTGGGATACTCCTCTGGCTCGACTATACACTATAATGGGACAACTGAGAAAAAAGCCTCTTGACGCTGACTCGACGCCGGCTGGATGCCGGTCAACGCTGGTTGGTGCTTATTAACGCTGACTTGCTGTCCTGTTAACTCTGTACTGACTTTGACACTTCCCCAGTAACACAAAGTCCTTTGCACTGCTCCCTTTAAGCCCTCCTGGCTAAGGGAGCTACTTGAAATACTGCTGCAGCTCTTAACACTTCAGGGCCCGCACCGGCACCCTCTTTATTCCTCTACTCCTCTTTAGGGCTTAGACTCAGTCACCCCCCTTTTCTAAGCTTCCTCCTGGTTAGCTGGCTCCTGGATCCCTCTGACCTTCCTGGAGTGGTCTCCTATCCTAGGCAGACCCCAGGGCAGTTTACAGTACTCACGACTCTGCTTTCCTGGAAACTCCGGCCCCAACAGCTCCGCACGGTCCTCAGCACTTCTGTCCTCTAGGCCAACCGCCCAGGACACCTTCCCTCACACTGACAGGAGGAGAGACAGCCATCACCCGTCTCCTGGGACACTGCTTCCCGCCAAAGACACCCTGTCATGTGCTGCCCTCAGACTTATATCCCCCTCCCAGGATGCATTGTGGCAGAATCTGCCCTCTGGAATGGATACAAGCCCTTGTGTGCTATTGGTCAGTTTTCCTCCACTGTCCTATGAGAGCCCTCATTGGATACAGTGGGGAGACTCCCCAACTCAACAGTCACACCTGAGAACACATGACAGCCTAAATGGACAATCAAGGCCCCCCTGATAAGCAGGCAGGGTCACCCATATACTTTTCCTAGCACCCACTAGGAGGGTGCTACATATATATACAAATTGGATGCGGGTTTCCCCATTCAATTTGCATTTCCCCGCATTCAATTTGCATGACAGATCAGTGTGACCGGCTCTCAATGGAGTCGGATCACACAGGTCCTGGGCAGCCGCAGTCCGGATTGCAGAAGGGTCCTGTGTGTCTTTGGGTCTGGTTCAGATGCAAATTCAGGCAAAAATTCGGACCTGAATTGCACCTGAACCAGTAAACAGACACTCACCGGACCCCAGGCACGAACCCACGGCCGCACATACATGAACCTGGCCTAAAACCTCACCCTAACCTTCAACCAAACCTATAATACATAGGTCTACTTGTACCATAATATTTAGTGTAACACTGATATTATTTTTTTTTTATTTTTTTTTTTTATGCAGCAAAGCAAACCCATTTGTAATAAATGAAAAAAAAATTATCATTAAAATAAAGGGTGCAAAGAAACAAGACCCAAAATAGCTAAGCCAAATACAGCTTATAGTATATGCTTTCCAGGTCATCCCGAAAAATGCCTCAAAGGACCCTGAAAAGAAACTAAGTCTATGGCTGGGAAAAGGAAAATCAGTGTTAACCTGCAGTTTCCAGAGCACTCCCTTACGCCTATCATAGACGGTTTGAATCATGTATGAGCAGGCTGAATGTACCCAAGTTGATCGATCAATCAACTTGGGTAAAACTAGCCTGCTGAGTTTTACATGCGATTATTGCTAGCGGCGGTATAACACATAGAACACAATGGCTCAACAATTTTCTTGCCCCTAAACGCAGACGTAAACTGGACCTTCGATATATGCATCAAACATGATGGAAAGGTTGGTAGTTCAGTGTATTTTAGTGATGCTGCTGTGTTAACAAGGAGGTGGCTTGCAAGTGGAAGTGCTGTAATTAATTAGTATCTGTAAGAACTAACAGAACTGGATAGGTAGGTTTCTGATGTTTGTCCATGTCTCACTTGCATGTGTTAGCCTAAGAAGACACATCAGTTCTACATTAATAAAACATGTAATTTATGTCTTCACTTTCTGACAGCAATTGTAGTTCTGTAAATTGAGGTCTTCTTTTTTTAGCTTATTACTTGAAGCATTATTGATAAGTTGATCTCTTTATTATCTCTTATTACAGCATCTGTGAGCATTGATAATGTTGCATGAACATCGAGTAGGCAGTGAAACACAAAATATGTTTATACTGTATCTCAGTACTCCATGGACTGTTGGAAATTTCCACAGTATTACTGACTTTTGGTCCAGCACTTATTGGAAGAGGAGTTATGGCTTTTTCACACTTGTGGTGCCACGTTTGGAGTGCTTTTCAAAGTGTATTTGACAGGCAATAGGAAGCCTTATATTGCCTTCTCGCTGCCTGATTTTACCCTGTAATATTTAACTACTGTGCCACAATCTGGTGCATTGCTCATAGTTGTAGCATGGCCCCATGGAACTGAGCAAGTTTGACAGGTAGTGCCACTTGTCAAACTCTGCATTCTTAGTGAACAATGCTGTGGTCACAGCATGTGTACAGCCCTGTCCAGTTCTATTGCAAAAATTCTAGTGGGCAACCAGGAAAGGAGGTGGGTAAAATCGTGGCTCAATCGCCTGAATTTACTGCCCCTGACCTTCTGTCTGAAATAGCCCGTATTGCACTGCTTGTATACTTTCATAATGGTATTACAGAGGAGTGATAGAGAACATTAAAGACCATTTTATCCTTCTAGTTTGCTCACCTAAATTTCTTATTAATGAATGGAAAAAAATAAAAGCTGAACTCCAACTTTCTTTTCTCTAGAACTAAATAGAATGATCAGTCCGAGTAGAATATAACTTTGTACCATGTTACTCTGTCATCTGTAGATCCTCTGGTATTATGGGTTTAGTTGAGGCTTTGTACCGTGTTATGTTCTGTATAGTCTGGATGTAGACCCAGAGCCTTACAGCCACTTCCTGCTTCATCTGTAGTCTAGAACACAACCTCTGCAAATGATGCGACTTTCCTCATAGCTCTGATGGTGGGTGGGATGGAATACATCCTAATTAGCATTCAATCCCACCCAGTCACACCTACAAGAAAAGTCCAAAACCTCTCAAGTCCCACCTCACAGGTCACAGCATCGTTAAAAAGGAAACTCCTCGGGCCTGGCCTGACCGCGATGGAGTGAGGACGTGCGATGTCGGAGCTCCCCCTTCACTCAAGCATAAAGGCAGTCCTGCAGCAAACCTAAACCCTCTCCTCGGGTACTTACCATGCCAGCAAAGCGGAGACTTTCCTCCCAACCTCCCGGAGGTAGCAGCTCTCGCGCTGGAGCTCTCAGAACCCTCTTCTCGGCCGATCCAGGAGGACACCACGCTACACCTAAGATGGCGGCAGCACGGATCACAGCACACTCACCTCAGGCTTGTGAGGCAGTCTCCCCGTCGGGATCCTCACACTCGCAGGTATCCAGGCACAGCCCCTGCCCCTCCACACATTCTGATGCCAGATCCCCTGACGTATTTAACACCGAGAAGGTTGAAGGGGACTGGGACTGGAAGGCCTATATTAAAGCCCTCCCCACTAAGACTAAAATAATGCAGCTTATTACTTCCACAGTGGAATAATCTGTGAAGCAGGCCATTGAGGGAGGATACAGAGGCCCTGGGCCATAGGTATACGCTGGAGAGTGGCCAGGATGATATTCTACAATCCATGGAGGCCTTGAAAGAAAACTCTATGAGGAGTGATACAGTTCTGAACAGTCTAATGGATCAAGCAAAAAAGTGGTTAAAGTTATAAACCTAAAATCACTCGCCCAGCACTGACGGTCTACAGGAATATAATGGTTTGTTTAAAATAATACATTTTATGATAGCAGCTGCTGTTAAACAAAACAAATAGCAAAACAAATGTAATCAATCCTATAATATGAATAGCATAAACCACATCCAGCAGCGCTAAGTATGTTTGCACATATCTTATATCAATATCAATACAGTCCTCGTATCACATCATGCAGGTCAAATCATGATAATAATAGTCTCTTCTGCTGATCAAACAAGGAGAAAAACTATGGTACTCCCAGTGCTCTTAAATATAGATCTGCTCAACAGCCACACCTCCAGTGCTCCCCACAAAAATGGGCACTCACCAGATGAACACAGGTATAGACATATATGCATAGGTGCATGCACCCTTTAAATCATCGGATAGAAACACTCTTTCCACTTGGAGGATCTGTATAGACTCGTGACCCCAGATCAGATGACCGGATCGTACCACAATGCAAGATAAGGAAGATAGGAGGCGGATAGTGTGATACCGATATCCCCCCAAATCCAATCGGCTTACATTAAAATTCAATGACAAGGCATATTGTAATGGAAAGCTTAGACGTGTAGACCTCTCACCGCCAGTCTTGCTCACTCCTCGGGTAACCAGCGGAGAGTTCTGGGACTTGGTCGTGACGTCAAGCAGTTTCCTAGGAGACAGCGTGCCTACGTACTGATGCGTTTCGTCACAGGGAATTCAACCGAGGACGTAGGTACGCTGCGCTCCGCTCCATCTTATAGCCACGATCGTTGGAGCCTGCCCCTTTCTTCAATGAATATTCATTAGCTAGCCGGGATGCTACGATACTTCCATCATATCAATACAGTGCATCCGGCAGGAAGTGAAATTACTCTCTTCCATTACAAAAAGTTTTGCATATGATTATATCGCGGGAACCATTTTGATTCTGGGCAACTCTAAAGATCGCTTATATTTACACATATATGTAAAATGGCAACATAAAATCAACACATTTAGTGCAACATACACTTTCTATAAGCCATCATAAAACATATCATAATTCTAAAAGCTAATTTAAAATTGATAAGACATATGAAGTAACCTTCAATATCATATGTGTTAAAATACACAAATAAGCAAAATACCACTGCAAGGCTGGTTAATAAATATGGGTTTGTATAAAACCTAAGGAAGTCTATAAAATTCAAATCTTTTTGAAAAAACACTAAGATGAAAAAAAAATTTCCGAAAAGTGCCAATAATACATCAACCGTATAATTCCATATAAAACATTAATAATTTGAATTTAATAACATTTCTCAATAAGAGAGCAAATTAAAAATTTAATATGGATATAAATATAAACCTGAATGTAAACCTAAAATCACACATATTTTACAGAAAAAGACACGGATGGATATTAATTGACAATAGTGTAATTGTAATATCACTCGCGCCTCTGGGATATTATATATATAGGAAGGAAAGCTGCTAGTTCAAACTATGGGTGTAGTTGAAAAAAGGTAAGATGATTAAAAACTGCGCTAACCTCTGATGATGGAGGGCTTATAAGACCCTACTGCATATATAGTGTGACAAAACTGTGTTAAGGTATTACTACCTTTTGCTTATTTAAATCATATATAATAACTAAGTAGTGTAAAATGTCACAATAGAATAAAAAAAAAAAAAATATATAAATATAAGCAACATAGATTTCACCATCAGTGATTGATAAAGTGCAAATATATATCAACAATGATCTCTGGGTGAATGGATGACATCCATAAAGTGAAATATATGTGCTGGCAATTATTCATATATTATTCCGCAAAAAATTATAAATAACGTCCATTTATATTCACAAAGTAAAACAAGAAATGTATATAGTCCGTGATAGAAATGTGCTTAAAAAAGGAAAGTGCAAATTGTGCAATAAGGTCCTTTCAGTGCAGATTCAACAGGTGCAAATAAAGGTGCTTATGCTGGTACAGTAGTGGTGTGACCCTCCACTTCACCTCAGGTGCCGAATGGTAAGATGGCTCACTTACCAGATCCCTTGGATTCCTGTTGGCATACGCCAGCAGAAATCAATACAGGCTTGATCTCATAAGCTCCTGGTCCTTACTGGTGTATGGGGGTCCTCTAGTTGCGCCTTTTTAGCTCAGGGTAAAAAGAAAAAAAGGAAAAAAGGCTCCTCATCGTGTAGGCGGTTATAAATCCTTTTATTATAAAAACTTCTCTCAGATAAAACACTGCAAAATAACTGCAAATAAAAGTCACTCACAATAAAAGAGTATACTGGTGCCCTTAACAGACCTCTCCAGCCTCGCGGCTGTTTTCTGGTGTCTGTGTGTGAGACTTGCACTGTATCCACCATATCCAGAAGTGGGGAAATGGCGTGCGGTTCACCGAAGGGCCCATAACGAGGCAGCGTG
Organism: Pelophylax lessonae; assembly: GCF_965119305.1. Classification (NCBI taxonomy): domain Eukaryota; kingdom Metazoa; phylum Chordata; class Amphibia; order Anura; family Ranidae; genus Pelophylax; species Pelophylax lessonae. The sequence continues at coordinate 143,718,402 of NC_138777.1, forward strand.
CATTACAGCTTGACCCGTTTCGTCTTAGAAATGATGTCATCGGAAGCTCTTGTTTGACGCGTTTTGTCATAGAAATGATGTCATCGGAATAAACGTTATCTAATAAACACAAAAACTCTTTAGTGTCCCTCAAATATGCTTTTATCTGCAAGGGTAGGGGAGTACCTTGACCGTTTCTTACAAGAAAGTGTTGTGCAGATAAAAGCATTTTTGAGGGGCACAAAAGAGTTTTTGTGTTTATTAGATAATGTGATCCTGACAGAAGTCCCTGAAATTTATCTAGTGACTGCAGATGTGGCATCCCTGTACACGATCATTCAGCACGAGGATGCCCTTCTGTCATTAAATTGGGCCTTGAGTCAACAAACTAATTTACCCCACATACAAAAGAAATTTTTAGGAATGATTTTAGAATACTGCCTCTCCCATAACTATTTTTGGTATGGGGGCAGTTCTACACCCAAAAAAGAGGTGTCCCGATGGGTGCAAAATTTGCACCCAGCATCGCAAACCTCTTTATGGGGGAGTGGGAGGATAGGAGAGTACATGCAAACCGTAAGGAGGAACTACTAACATACAAAAGATATATTGATGATATGTTCTTTATCTGGGCGGTGAGTGAGACATCCCTGAAGAGCTATATGGAAGATCATAATTCCAATGAACAAAACATCAAGTTAGAATTTACATGGAGTAAAAAAAACAATAAATTATTTGGATGTAGGTGTCTCTATAGAAAATAAAAAGATAATAACAAAAGCATACTTTAAACCCACTGACTGAAATGGATACCTCCCTATACAAAGTGGGCACCATCCCAACTGGTTGAGGAACATTCCTAAAGGACAGATGTTAAGAGTTCAGAGAAATTGTACAATAGATGAAGATTTCCTGGGCCAATCATCGATTATAAAAGACAAATTTGTGGAGAAAAGATATAGGCCAGAGAACATTGACCAGACAATTAAGAAAGTGTTTGAAATCCCTCATGCAGTTTGCTTGGCAAACAAAGAGAGAACATCTAATGATAAGCACCAATGGGGTTTCATCACAGACTATAATGTACAATACAGAGAGATTGAGGATATCTTTAACCACTTGCCTACAGTGCACTTTCACCCCCTTCCTGCCCAGACCGATTTTCAGCTTTCAGCGCTCTCACACTTTGACTGAGAATTACTCAGTCATGCAACACTGTACCCATACAAAAATTGTGTCCTTTTTTTCACACAAATAGAGCTTTCTTTTGATGGTATTTGATCAATACTGGGTTTTTTATTTTTTGTGCTATAAATAAAAAAAGACTGAAAATATCGTGAAAAAACGCATGTTTCTTTTTTTCTGTCATAAAATTTTGCAAATTAGTAATTTTTCTTCACAAATTTTGGCCAAAATTTATACTGCTACTTATCTTTGGTAAAAATAACCTAAGTAAGTGTATATTATTTGGTCTTTGTGAAAGTTATAGAGTCCACAAGCTATGGTGCGAATCATTGAAAATTTATCACACTTGATCACACCTGATGTACTGAAGGCCTATCTCATTTCTTGAGACACTAAAAAGTCAGGAAAGTACAAATACCCCCCAAATGACCCCTTTTTGGAAAGTAGACATTCCAAGGTATTTAATAAGGGGCATGGTGAGTTTTTTGAAGTTGTCATTTTTTCCCACAACTCTTTTTTTTTTTTTTACAAATTTTTTACAAGATTTTTTTTTTTTTTTTTTTTACAAATTGCCATATTAACAGGTTATTTCTCTCACACAGCACATGTATACTTGCAACTACACCCCAAAACACATTCTACTACTCCTCCTGAGTATGGCGATACCACATGTGTGAGACTTTTTCACAGCCTGGCCACATACAGAGGCCTAACATTCAAGTAGCCCCGTCCGGCATTCTAGGAGCACAAATTACACATATAATTTCCTGACAACCTATCGCACTTTTGAAGGCCCTGGAGCACCAGGACAATGGAAACCCCCATAAAATGACCCCATTTTGGAAAGCAAACAGCCCAACGTATAATTTTTGAGGCATAATGAGTCTTTTGAATATGTCATTTTTTTCCACAAGTTTTTGGAAAATGTGGAAAGAAAATGAAAACACATTTTTTTTTAAACAAAGCTGTCCATTTATGCAATATTTCTAACACATAGCATGTACATAGCAAAAATTGCACCCCAAAATACATTCTGCTATTCCTCCTGAGTATGGCGATACCACATGTGTAACACTTTTTCACAGCCTGGCCACACACATAGGCCTAACATCCAAGTAGCGCTTTACACAAAGTTGTCCATTTATCCACTTTAAGACTGGGCCTATTTTTGACACTTGGTGTTTACAAGCTAAAATCATTTTTTTTTGCTAGAAAATTACTTGGAACCCCCAAACATTATATATTTTTTTTTAGCAGAGACCCTAGAGAATAAAATGGAGATCGTTGCAATATTTTTTATCACACCATATTTGCGCAGCAGTCTTCCAGATGCGATTTTTTTGAAAAGAATTCACTTTTTTGAACTAAAAAAAAAGAAAACAGTAAATTTAGCACAATTTTTTTCCATAATGTGAAAGATAATGTTACGTCGAGTAATTAGATACCCAACATGTCATGCTTCAAAATTGTGCATGCTCACAGAATGGCGCCAAACATTGGTACTTAAAAATCCCCATAGGCAACATTTTAAAAATTTCTGCAGGTTACTAGCTTAGAGTTACAGAGGAGGTCTAGGGCTCAAATTATTGCTCTCGCTCTAACGATCGCGGCGATACCTCACATGTATGGTTTGAACACCGTTTACATATGTGGGCGGGACTTGCTTATGCGTTTGCTTCTGCGCGCGAGCTAACGGGGACAGGGCGCTTTAATTTTTTTTTTTTTTTTTTTTCCTATTTATTTTATTTATTATTTTTTTATTTTTACACAGTTTAAAAAAAAAAATGTTTTGATCATTTTTATTCCTATTACAAGGAATGTAAACATCCCTTGTAATAGAAATAGGCATGACAGGTCCTCTTTATTGTGAGATCTGGGGTCAAAAAGACCTCACACCTCACAACTACACTAAAAAAGAAAAGAAAAAAAAAAATTGTTGAAAGAGGAAAAAAAAAAAAGAAAAAAAAAAGCGGCCCTTTAAACCGGTTGCTAGGCAACGTCTTTTGACGTAGCTCCGGTCCTCCAAGACCATAGAGTTGAGTGAGGGCCATCTTGCCCTCACTCGACTTCCTGTCTCTGAGGATCCGGGACCGGATAGTTTTCCCCGCTGCCGGCGGGTCCGGTAAGCTGGGAAAACGTCTGGGACGCGGCAGGAGGGGGGGGCACCTCTTCCCCTGCACCGTAAGGGTAATTCCGCGGCGAATCCGCCACTGGGACCACCCTTATCTGAAAGCCGACCGCCCGCCGTTTCAAAAAATACCGGGGTTATGGGGGCTATCTGCTGCCATAACCCCAGTATTTAGCTTTTAATGGCCGACGCATATAGTCGTTAGGCGGTCAGTAAGTGATTGCATGCATATGGCAAACAGGTGACGATGACTGATGGGGTGACAGGTGACGATGACTGATGGGGTGACAGGTGACAATGACTGATGGGGTGACAGGTGACAATGACTTATGGGGTGACAGGTGACGATGACTGATGGGGTGACAGGTGACGATGACTGATGGGGTGACAGGTGATGATGACTGATGAGGTGACAGGTGATGATGATTGATGAGGTGACAAGTGACAATGATTGATGGGGTGACAGATGACAATCACTGACGGGGTGACAGGTGACGATGATGATGGGGTGACAAGTGACGATCACTGATGGGGTGTCAAGTGACGATGATTGATAGGGTGACAGATGACGATGACTGATGGGGTGACAGGTGACAATGACTGATGGGGTGACAGGTGACGGTGATTGATGGGGTGACAGGTGACAGGCGATGGTCACTGATGGGTGACAGGTGACGGGCGATGGTGCACGGCGGTACTGATGGCAGTCTCTGGTGACCGGTGAATTTTAGGCTAAGTTCACATGTGAGCGTAGCGATCGCGGGCAGAATCACTGCGATCCTGCCCGTGATCCAGAAATCATTGCAAATTGCGGGGCGCCTGTGCGTTGCCCGTGATTTGCAATAGCACCCCAAACGCTGTGCGATGTTGCTGCGATTTCCGCCTGCCGAATCGCGGTAACATCACGCAAACAACGCATGACGCCCCAAAGAAGCTCTTGTACCTTTTTTGGGCGTCATGCGTTGTTTGCGCGATGTTACCGCGATTCGGCAGGCGGAAATGGCGGCAACATTGCACAGCGTTTGGGGTGCTATTGCAAATCAGGGGCAACGCACAGGCGTCCCGCAATTTGCAATGATTTCTGGATTGCGGGCAGAATCGCGGTGATTCTGCCCGCGATCGCTGCGTTCACATGTGAACGTTATGGGTATCAATTTCTGGGCACTGATGAGGTGACTGTTGGGTGACAGGTGACATTGGGGGGGGGCTGAGGACTGTGTGGGGGGACCTTTATTTGTGTGATTTTACTTTTGCAGGTACACAGAGCAGTAACTCACTGTTTCTAGTTCTTCTCCCCTCATACTGGAAACTGTATGAGGAGAGAAGAGCTAGTAACACTGAGTTACTGCTCTTTGTTTACATTTTCTGATCGGCTGTGAATGGATTCACAGCCGATCACATAGTAAACAGTCACTGTCAGTGACTGTTTACTACTGCCAGTGACAGCTGTGTTCCTACGGAACACAGTGCCACCGACATGACCGCGCTGCGCGCTCCCGATCGCGCATGCGCGGTCATCTCCCGGCCGCCTCCATTGTGATCGGCTGTGTCATTGGAACACAGCCGATCACGTGGGAAACAGCCACGCCCAGTGGCTGTTTCCCCCCTGCCGGTGACGGGGGGTGTCCCGGGGACACCCCGACACCGGCAGTGCACGGCGGCGCGCCCGCGATCGCGCGCCTGCCGTGCATTTCCTGGGTCACGTCATATGACGTCCGCCCAGGATAATAGCCGCACCGTCCCGCCGTCATATGACGGCGGGCGGGCGGTAAGTGGTTAAACAACATTGGGGAGTAAAGTTCTAGATCCACCGAAAACACCAAAAATATTTTGGAACACTACAGGATTCCACTCGTGTAGAAGATGTAAGGCATGCCGTTAAGTAAATACCCATTTTAGGGGCCTTACTTCTTTCACATCGAATGCGAATGGAAGAACCTTTGAAATAAAAGAGTTCATTTCCTACATATCCAACCATGTGGTATATGGTATGGAATGCCCATGTGGCATGATATATATAGGCCGCACAAAAAGAAAATTAGGGAAACAAATTTCAGAACACATATATAAAATAACCACGGGTTTTAAAGAACATAGTGTTCCATCACATTTTAGGGAAAAGCACGGGAGAGACCCCTCAGGCCTGAAGTTTTGGGGAATAGAAAAAATGCCCCCTTCATGGTGAGGAATTAATAGGGTGAGGGAACTCTCAAAAAAGGAAACTTAATGGATATACCTGACTAATGCTTTGGCACCCAATGGGTTAAATATTGATTTAGACCTTAATTGTTTTTTGAGCAATTACTAGTGGATTCCCTATATAGTTCATAGTGGCCATAAGCATTGTCAATTGATATCCATCCGTGTCTTTTTTCGGTAAAATATGTGTGATTTTAGGTTTACATTTAGGTTTATATTTATATCCATATTAAATTGTTAATTTGCTCTCTTATTGAGAAATTTTATTGAATTCAAATTATTAATGTTTTATATGGAATTATACGGTGGATCTATTATTGGCACTTTTCGGAAAATCGTGGCTATATGATGGAGCGCAGCGTAGCATATCTACGTCCTCGGTTGAAGTCCCTATGACGAAACGCGTCAGGTTGTAGGCACGCTGTCTCCTAGGAAACTGCTTGACGTCACGACCAAGTTCCGGAACTCTCCGCTGGTTACCCGAGGAGTGAGCGGCACTGGCAGTGAGAGGTCTACACATAGTTACATAGTTACATAGTTACATAGTTACATAGTAGGTGAGGTTGAATAAAGACAATAGTCCATCCAGTTCAACCTGTGTAGGTGTGTGTGACTGTAATCATCTAACATAGCCCTCAATCTCCTGATCCTTGAGATGTAAGTCTAAAGCCCCGTACACACGTACCGATCGTCGGCATACAAATGTTCGTCTTTTCTCCCCGGGATGTCGGTGTCTGTTGAAAAGTGCAAAGACAGCACAAGGACAGCACAAGAATTTTGTCTGCAGACTTCAGCTGACTGCAGAAGTGATGTCATGTAATGGTTAACTTTCCCTGTGTTTTTAATTTTCTGAGCATGCCCAGTCTTGCAAATCTGCGGTCTGTCGGCCGAATTCTGTACTGACAGGAGAACAATCGTCCGTTCTGGTGTCCGCAGACAAAAATTTTCATGTTTGCACGAAAGACTTTTGTCCGCGGATTGTGCGCAGACATCTGTCGGAGGCACCATACTAACACGCGTACAATCGGCAGATCTTTCGTCCGCCGACGTTTGTATGCCGACGATCGGTACGTGTGTACGGGCCTTAAGAGTCTTTTGAAAGTCACCATACTACCCGCAGAAACCACCTCTTGTGGTAGACAATTCCACAATCTTGTAGCCCTAACAGTAAAGAACCCCCCACGTTGCCTGAGGTTAAAACGCTTCTCCTCTAATCGCATTGTATGTCCTCGAGTCCTCATGCAATTCCTTCGAATGAACAGCTTTTCTTCTAAGCTGAGATCCCCATTAAGATATTTATAAATTGCTATCATGTCCCCTCTCAGACGTCTTTTCTCCAGGGAAAATAAATCGAGCGATTGCAGCCGCTCTTCATAGGTAAGGTCCTCCAACCCCCTAATCAGTTTAGTTGCCCTTCTCTGGACTTTCTCGAGCGCCAACACATCCCTCCTGAGGACTGGCGACCAGAACTGGACAGAATACTCCAGATGCGGTCGGACCAGAGTTTTATAAAGTGGAAGGATTATAGTCTTATCTCTGGAATACATCCCTTTCTTTATGCATGCTAATATTCTGTTGGCTTTGGCAGCTGCCGCTTGGCATTGCATGCTGTTGCCTAATCTATCATCAACTAAGACTCCCAGATCTTTCTCCATTTTTGATTCCCCCAAGGGTTCCCCTCCTAACGTGTATTGTGTTTTTATGTTTTTGGTCCCCAAGTGCAAAACCTTACACTTCTCCACATTAAACCTCATTTGCCATGTCGTTGCCCACTCCGTAATTTTGTCCAGGTCATTCTGTAGGATATCTGCTTCATGCTGTGCAGTTATTGCCCTGGCCAATTTTGTGTCATCTGCAAAAACTGATAACGAACTACTGATCCCTTCCTCAATGCTGTTTATGAATAAATTGAACAAGGTTGGTCCCAGGACTGAGCCCTGGGGCACCCCACTTACTACCTCAGACCAGTCTGAGTATGCGCTGTTTATTACTACCCTTTGGACACGGCCTTTTAGCCAATTCCGTATCCAAGAGCAAACCCTGCTGTCGATACCTGCAGACCTTATTTTATAAATTAAGCGCTTGTGGGGAACTGTATCAAACGCCTTAGCGAAATCCAAGTACACCACATCCACTGGTCTCCCCCTATCTAGCTCACAGCTCACTTCCTCGTAGAATGCTAAGAGATTGGTTTGACAAGATCGCCCATTTGTAAACCCGTGCTGGTTACTACTGATGATGTTGTTGTCTTTAGCATACTCTACGATATAGTCCCTTATCATCCCCTCCAAAAGTTTACATATCATTGATGTCAGACTGACAGGCCTATAATTTCCCGGGATATGTCTCTGGCCCTTTTTGAATATCGGAATCACGTTAGCCTTCCTCCAATCCCCTGGTACATCTCCTGTCCTAATACTGTCAGCAAAGATCAGGAACAGTGGTCTAGATATAACCATACTGAGTTCCTTGAGCACTCTCGGATGTACGCCATCCGGGCCTGGTGATTTGTTTGTGTTAAGTTTATCCAGTCTTTCCCTGATTTCCCCCTCTGTTAGCCATAGTGGCAAGTCCTGTGTATTACTACTAACCATACAGTCATGGTCAGTGTACCCTTCCTTTTCCTGCGTAAAGACTGACGAGAAAAAAGAATTCAGCACGGTTGCTTTTTCAGTGTCCTCTGTAACCATCCTCCCATCATCGCTAATTATGTGTGCAATATGCTCTGCCCTAGTTTTTTTGCTGTTGATATATTTAAAGAATTTCTTTGGGTTTTTTTTACTATCCTCCGCTATTTGTCTCTCAAAGTTGATTTTAGCCATCTTGATTTCGTGTTTACACTTCTTATTTTCCTCCTTGTATTGCTGGAAGGCCGATACGGTGCCCTCTGATTTATATTTCTTGAAGGCCAATTTTTTTCCCCTAATAAGTTTTTTAACGCTACGGTTTAGCCAGCCAGGTTTGGCTTTGTCTCTTCTAAATTTATTCCCCATAGGAATGCACTGCAAGATGCCTTTGCTTAATATTGTTCTAAAGCATTCCCATTTTTCCTCTGTGGTCAGTGATCCCAGGGTTTGGTCCCAGTTTACCCTTTCCATCAATGAGTACAATTTTGGAAAGTCTGCCCTTCTGAAGTTTAGGGTTCTTATGTTCCCCACTTGCCTTTTTATATTGTTATTTATACTAAATGTGATCATCCTGTGATCGCTAGAGCCCAGGTTGTCCTGGACTCCTACCTCCGAGATTATGTCTGGGTCATTAGTGATCAATAGATCCAGGATAGCATTCTCTCTAGTAGGGGAATCCACCAACTGCGACATGTAGTTATCCTGTAAGGTTTCCGTGAATAGCCGGGCCTTATGCGAGTGTGCAGTCCCCTCTTCCCAGTCAATGTCGGGATAATTGAAGTCCCCCAATATGATGACTGATCCTAGTTTTGCCGCTTTACCTATTAGTGCTAAAAATTCCAGCTCTACCTCCTCCCCTTGGTTAGGTGGCCTATAGCAAACCCCCACAACTACTTTTCCCTTATCTTCTTCCCTATCGAGTTCAACCCACACAGATTCTAAATCCATGCTCATCCCATCCGTAATGTCACTCCTTTCTAGCACCTTTATATTGTTCTTGACATAGAGACATACCCCTCCCCCTCTTTTACCAACCCTGTCCTTCCGGTACACCGAATACCCTTGGATATTGGCCAGCCAGTCATGTGACACGTCTAAGCTTTCCATTACAATATGCCTTGTCATTGAATTTTAATGTAAGCAGATTGGATTTGGGGGGGGTGGATGCATGTGAGTGTATACTTAATAGATGTTAAACGGTATCACACTATCCGCCTCCTATCTTCCTTATCTTGCATTGTGGTACGAAACGGTCATCTGATCTGAGGTCACAAGTCTATACGGATCCTCCAGGTGGAAAGAGTGTTTCTATCCGATGATTTAAAGGGTGCATGCATCCTATGCATATACATCTATACCTGTGTTCATCTGGCGAGTGCCCATTTTGGTGGGAAGCACTAGAGGTGTGGTGAAGGCTGTTAAGCAGATTTATATTTAAGAGCACTTGGAGTACCATAGTTTTTTTCCTTCTTCGATCAGTAGAAGAGACTATTATCATGATTTGACCTGCATGATGTGATACGAGGACTGTATTGAAATTGATATAAGATATGTGCAAACATACTTAGCGCTGCTGGATGTGGTTTATGCTATTCATATTATAGGATTGATTACATTTGTTTTGCTAGTCTAATGGATTAATTGGATGATTATGAAAATAGGGACCGGAAGCAAAATATACGGATTAGAGGGCTCTTGGAGGCTACCCATGCTTCTGACCTGTTGCCGACTGTACAAGGTATATTTCGCTAAATCCTGGGGGCCAAGGCTCCTGAGATCATTAAAATTGATAGGGCCTTGCTCCCGGTCCCTCAAGATGGCGATAGACCCAGGGATATAATTTGCAAGTCACACAGGTATGCTATCAAGGAAGCAGTCATGCAGGCAGCCAACACTATGCCAACTGTGGACTTTGATGGAGCCCAACTTTCCCTGTTTCCTGACCCATCCTGAAGAAACCTAATGCAGAGACGTTCTCTGCAGCCTCTCCTGGAAGTGCTTTGGTCTCATCAAGCCACCTACAAGTGGGGATTCCCGTTCCACCTTACTGCTACTAGAAATGGCCGGTCTGCGGTTCTGCAGAACAAGGATGACTTGTTGCATTTTTGTGAAGCTCTTGACTTGCCAGAAGTCGATTTTCCTGACTTGAGACTTCAGGGGACCATTCCTTTACCTCAGAGACCAGAGAGATATCACAGGGTTTCGTTGAGGTCCACAAAAAAGAAAAGGGGCCCTCGGGGGGCTCCTGACTGGGATGCCCAGGTCACCTGACTATGCCCTTTGTTATTCTTGGCCCTCTTGCCTTCCCTCGCTCCTGGAGGGATGGGTTTCCTTTGTTTTACTTACTGACTGGGAATTACAATTGATGTTCTCTTTACATGTGTAGCTTGGCTGCAGGTTTCATCTAAAGTTGTTCGGGGTTGTTGTGTCTTTTTACTATTAAAGTTTCTGCAAGTCAACAGAACATTGGATTATAGGAAATGTAGTCCCGGGAAGGAATGAAGATTGTGGATAACCTGTTTGATTGGACTATTTTCCCAGGGAGCATTTAGACTCGCATAGTCGGATGGTAGTGTCTATAAAAAGTGGGCGGGACCAGGATTCGCTCTCTTGCCTCGAGGACAGCGCGCTCTGAGCATGGGGAAGAGCTGCTGCGGAGTGCAGAGGAGATAGGCCGGAGGCCTAGCAGAGACACACCGGAGAGAGAGAGAGGGTGTGCGGACGGAGCTCGGTGACGGACTGAGTGGAGGGACACACAGAGAGACTGTGAGTGAGTCTGAGGAGAGCGGGACGCTGGCGGTGTGGCCAGCGAGACGTGGAGTTCATCATATTGGGTGAGAGTGATCCGATCTAGAGTATATATTGTAATTACTGGACTTAGCCAGGGTGGGCCTGTGCCACCTTTTAGTTCAACGGAGAGCTGCCCTTGTCATAAAACCCTTGCCACAGGACACTGCAGTGCTGAATAGTGCATGGCATATAAGAAGGCCTCACCCCACCTTTCCAGCCTCTTCAAATTGGGTACCAGTTGACTGAGCCCAGAATCCTATTTCCTTACCAGTTTGTAATACAGTTAATCGTTATAATTAATCATCATCTTTACCGTGGATTACAATTACTTTCCCTGGGATGACTAAGGATACCTCTGCCGGCAAAGACTAGCAAGGCCTTGCTCATTCAGGAGATTCTTGCAATCTAAAGTAAAGGGGGGCCCCCTATAGGATACAGAGTGCACTCTGATACATAGCCTAGTTTTAGGTTAATAGAGTCACTGAGATAAGTTAGTATATTGTGGTTTTATTCTTTATTACAGTAAAGCATTGATTTCTATGGTCACTCTCGCATTACATTTGAGGAGTAATCTATTGACAGAGTATTGATACATTAATCCTCAATTATATAGCACAATATATTGTGACAGGAAGTCAGCTAAATCTGGGAATGTAGTCACAGGAAGGAGATACATTTCCACCTGATTGAGAAGTCCATTAATTAATTTAGGGTGTTGGCTACAGAGCTAGCCAGCAGGAAGTTGAAAGGCCTTCACCTGTTCAGAATGAGGGAGTTAAGGCTCTATAATTTGTTCAGAGAAATTCCTGTTGTTTGCTGCCTCCAGAAGCTGTGTCCTGAAGCCATGTGGGCTGGGAGCAGGAGGACAGTCAGCGTGTGCCTCCCGACAGGATGTGTGGGCCTGGGAGAAGACCCCCCGGAGTGATGTGTGCCCGGGACGGTAACCAAGGGTGAATACGTCTCAAAGGTGAGAAGACGAAGTGTTTCTGTGTGAAAGAAACAAAAGGACTGTGTTGCCCTGTGAAACTATTATAAAAGTGAAAGAAGACTAACCCCCTTTTGGGTGGGTGGGACTTTAAGGGCAACTAGTAATTATCTCTCATAGGAAAGATTAATTTAGAATAAAATAATTTATTGAGAAAAGTAATTATAAGAAAAATCATCAAGGTAATTTATATTACATATGTAACGGTATAAATAAACATGTGATACAATACAATGTTACAGGTACACAACAGAGTCCAACGCGTTTCGAAGAATTGTATAATACCAGAATCTTCCTCAGGGAATCTGTGTATATTCCTGAAAAGCATATGCCAGAAATAAATCAAAAAAAATGTAAAAAGAAAAGAACAAAGCAAAATAATGGCTAAATATTATATATCAAATCATTAACATGGATACTTTTTGTAGTTGCGACAACATATTACTCCATCTTATTGTGAGAGACATTCCTGGCTGAATTAGCCATCAATAAATCAGAAACCTTATCTTATACCCTATAGAAAATTAAGCAAGAAAAGAGAAGGAAAAAGAAAAAAGCAAGCATATCACATGGTGAGAGTTCACATACCTGCAGACCTTTGGAGCCAGAAATATCTGTCCTGAAAGGGGGGGATATATAGTAATCCCACAGTGTAGGAGCAAGAGTCAGATATTAACTCATAATATTCATTACCTAAAGATAATAATTCATTATCAGTGAAAAGGGGGGGTTCCATAAATTTAAACCACCATATATGTAGAAGACTATGAATCAATTCACCTGTTATGATGATCAAAATGTTTAATATGTAAAAAGGGGAAGAGAAAAAATTCTCTCCAAGTATAAGAAGAAGGAAAGAGTTCCTAACAACTTGTGATGGTTATCCTCCAATGGGGGTGCCTTCAGGACTTGACAGATGGTAAATTCTGATAAAAAAAGAAGAAAAAAAAAGAGGAAAAACAGGGAACCAACAGAATAAATATATCCATTAACCACGGTAGACTATATATTATATCCTTGGTATTTCGGATGCCTTACCTCCGTATTAATGTGAAACATCCATGGTGTCTTTATTGACTTCTATGGATATAATATTCACACGGGTATGTATAAAATCTCTATTCCAAAATGTATTCCCAGATTTTCAGGTCGATGTTGGATATTAATCTAGGACAGATACATGGATAATATATAACTTTATATGGAGGAGAAATAAATCCCCCCCCAAAAAAAGGGAAAGAAATATATAATGGATTATTGAGATTTGGACTGTCTTACCTCAATATTGAGGTGGGTTGTCCATAGTATCCCCACCACTTGAAGGGCTGCAGTATTTATCGGTATCAATACCAACTAAATGCCTGCAACAATATATAAAAAAGAAGAATATATTCATCTAGTTCCCCATATATGAAAATGTGCCATACATGAATCTTGCCCGTTAAGATAACGTATAAATACCGTTTAATGTAGGTGGAACGTAAAACATCTAGTTGCTATCCATAAGCGTTGGCCGTCAAACAGGTCCCAAGGCTTAATAGCGCAGCCTTATAGATTCCATCCAGTATCCTGAAGGTAACAAAACAAAAATCCCCTTATGTGGAGTCAAAGCCTAGCACAGGCTGTTTAAGTCCCCTAAGGCATACTCACTGATTATAGGAAAAATCGGCAATAGACCTGTCATGTCACGGAGAGATAACTCTCCGGACTGACTCTCGGCGTTTCCTTAAATATCAAGCCATTGCCGTGAATTCTCGTTGAGTCTCGCGAGATTGCGTCTAATCGGCGCACTGCAATGTCGTCACCTCCGTTTCCCTAATTCGCGGGAAATCTCGCAAGTCTACGGTGATGACACATCCGCCCTTATAGTCTTTATTGTTGAAGCGTACCACGTAGCCGCCGTCAGAGACATACTTCCGCCCTGACTTACGGATGGGCATAGCTATATGTCCGCCCATGTTTCTCGCGGTCCGTGGACACCACCAAAAGACAGAGTGAAATAACGGTGAAGAATAGAAAGAGAAATGAACATATAACACTGAAGAATCCGATCATAAATATGATCAGACCATTGATGCATAATGAAACAAAACCTCAGTTATATATGTATCTATATAGATTACTTGTTGTAAAGAACGGCATGGTACTGGTTGACAGAGAAGGAAAATCCTATCAGATATCGCCCCGGCACGGGAGATAGCGTTTAACCCCCTGAGCTCACCCGGGGTTCAGACATGGAATTCCCGAAAGAATTGTCGGGAATTGATCCAGCTGAAAAGACGCTGATTTCTCCAGTTGTTAAATGAGGACATCCCTATTGAATGGGGATCTCCATTGGAGAATGTCTCACCCGTGCCGGGCTCCTATGCTGTGGGTAATCTCCCCAAAAAAAGAACAGAACCAAACCGTGCTATGCAAGGTTATGGCTCCAAAGCCGCTGGTGAACCCACCAGGCGGAAGGAGGGAAAAAATAGAAAAAGGGAGAAAAAAGAAATAAAGAAATGGGGATAAGAAAAATGGGAAAAATCCCTGGAAATATGTTTTTTATAAATAGGGGAATATCCCTTAATCTCACTATATCGAGGAAGAAAATAGTGGTCGCATCCTGCAATCACATAGTTTGTTCATGAAAATGAATATAATACATACATTGTATAACAAGTAAATCATTCTTAAATAAACCCACTTAAAGACATTGTATTTTCCTAAAAGATTTCATACTTATAAATATATATCCTCAGAATACTCAGTAGGAGTAAAGGGAGAAAGAAAAAAGGGGAGAAGTTGATAAGGGGAAGGAGGAGAAGTTAGTGATAAGAACCCTGACAAACAAACAGGGGAGACATCAAGAAAGTCTATAGAACTGACAGAAAACTATATACAAATCAACGTTTGAGTATTCGAAATAGAGCTAATGTGGGGGGACCCATTAGTCCGTCTTTCCAGAGAAAAATCCCTCCAGAAAGGGTCTATAACTCTCCATTTCGTTTAAGCCAGGGGGGGTGGTGGCCCTAAGCTTCACAATCCAGCGCATTTCCCGCTGGAGTAGCTGCTTGTTCCAGTCACCCCCCCTGGCCGGAACATGCACCCTCTCCAGGGCACAAAAAGTTACCTTGGGGGTCCTGTATCTGTGGGTGATGGCCATATGTCGGCCAAGTGGCAGATATAAGTTACCAATATTTAGGCTTTGCATATGTTGGCTAATACGTTTTCCAAGTTCTTGTTTGGTCTTCCCAACATAGAAAGCCTTACACTCACATCGCATCAGATACACGACCCCCTTGGTTTTGCAGTTAACAAAATGTTTGGGGTGAAATAGTTCACCATTGGGAAGCCTAGTGGTTTTGCATCTAACTATCACCCTGCACTGGTCACAATTGCCACAGGGAAATGTCCCTTTATCCCTGCAGGGGTCTTCTCTATTTGAGCCCCTATATTCACTTTGGACAAGACTGTCCTTCATGGAGGTGGCTCTTCTGTAGGTGATAGCTGGAGATGGTGTAACTATATGTTGGAGAGTAGGGTCTTCCCTCAATATTGCCCAATGCTTTTTAAGAATCCCATAGATTTTATCATGTTCATTGGAATAATTCAGAATTATTCTTGGTGGATTCTTTTGAGGGATTTCGTTTTTCTTGGGAGTTTTGAAAAGTAGGTCCTGTCTTTTCATGTTTTGTACCCTGTTGAAATTTTTCCTAAGACAGGTCTTCGAGTATCCCCTTTCGAGGAGTCTCTCCGTTAATTCACCTGCCTTTTTCCTGAAGTCACCTTCAGAGGAACAGTTTCTCTTAATTCTTAGATATTGTGAGTATGGAATTGACCTCTTAAGAGGTTCGGGGTGAAAACTAGCTGAATGCAGCAGGGTATTTCCCGCTGTGGATTTCCTGAATAAGGTTGTTGTTATATAACCCTCATCACTTTTGTTGATGGTAATATCCAGGAAGTCCACAGATTTTGAGTCATAGTGCATAGTAAAGAACAAATTCATATTGTTCTTATTTAATCTAGTAAGCCATTCTTCCAGTAGCTCCACCGGGCCATCCCATACCAGGAAGATGTCGTCGATGTACCTCTGCCATAGAACAACGTGGCAGAAGTACATCGACAAGTCTTCACTGGTAATAATTTTATGCTCCCACTCCCCCAGGTACAGGTTTGCGTAGGATGGGGCACAACAGGTCCCCATCGCTACTCCCTGTACCTGGAGGTAGTGGGAGCCCTGAAAGGAGAACACATTATGTTCCAAAATGAATTTCAAAATGTCTAAAATAAAGTCATTATAGTTTTGTTCCTGATGCCCACTCTGTTGCAAAATTTTGGTTATAGCAGAGAGGCCTTTGTCATGTGGTATAGAATTATATAAACATTCTGCATCTATAGTCGCTAGGATAGCATTATGAGGTATGGTAACATTCTCTAGAATCTGAAGCATATGGATAGTATCTTTGGTATAGGATGTTAAACCTGTGACATATGGTCTTAAGTGGGCATCCACCACACGGCTTGCAGTTTCCGTGATACTGCCATTCCCAGATATTATAGGGCGGCCTGGTGGATTTTTTAGGTCTTTGTGGACCTTTGGTAGACAGTAAAAAGTGGGGGTACGAGGATGTGGTGTCCTCATGTACTCCCACAATTCTGTCGTAATTATACCTGTTTCCCTGGCTCCATCAAGGATGGCATAAAATTCTTCATTGAATCTTGAGATTGTATTGGCTGATATTTTCTGATAGCAAGTTTTATTGTCTAGAAGTTGATGACACATTTTTTCATAATCTATGTTGTTCATAAGAACAATGTTCCCCCCCTTATCACTGGGTTTAATAGTGATATCATTATTTTTTTGGAGGGTTTTTAAAGCTTTACGTTGGTCCGGGGGGAGGTTATCTCTATTGGAGTGAGTGTTAAGTTTATCAATGTCTTTAGAGACTTGCCTGACGAAGAGAGCTATTGTTGGGTTTTGATTGAGTTGAGGAAATTTTGGAGATTTTCTCCTAAATTGTTTAATGGGAGTTTGATCCTTACCGTGTATTTGTGTATTTTCCTCATCTGATGAGTCGCTTAGATTTTCCCAAATCTCTTCATTATCGTATCCACTTTCCTGCAGAAGTAAATTTAAGTCCCTAAGAGCTCGATATTCTGCTGCTCTAAGTTTAGAGTCAGGTTTTTGTATTTTATCTGTATCTTTAAAATATTTACTTTTAAAGAAAATGTCCCTAGCAAAGAGGTTTATGTCTTTGATGACACTAAACCTATCTGTTGGTTGACTAGGGCAAAAAGATAAACCTAATTTAAGTAGATCCTCCTCCTCTTTGGTAAGATTATGGGATGACAAATTGATAATAGTTAGTCCGTTTTCTCGGTTACCCGTATCGCAAAGGAGTCCATACTGACTTGCGTTTTGACTGCTTGTCTCGTATGGGGTCTTCCTAAAAAAGGACCCTTGCTATTGGTGCCTTGGGATTTACTGGTTGCCGCCCCATCTGGTTGTGTAGTAGTGGAATCCAGGTTCTCCATGGAACCACCTGCAATTTCACTTTTTGTGCCCTCCTTATTTTTGGGTGTAGGTGTTGATCCCTGAGGGTTGTTTGTTTTTTTCCTGATTTTATCCTTATTTTTTCCCCATTGAGGGTAATCGCCTCTGGGACGTCCCCGTGGGTTAGTTTGAGAAGAATTAGAAGCAGAGGAGTCAGAGGAGTAATTTTCACTCCTATTATATTCCCCCCTGCGTCTAATATTCCGTTGTCCTTGATTCCATCTATATGCCTTGCCTTCATTGAAGGCTATCCTATCCCTCCAGTATTTTTTCTCCTTCCTTTGCAGTATTGCTTTATTATAATCCTCTAGGTATGTTTTTAATTTACTCTCTTGTTCTGTATATAAAGGGGAGGTTTTTAGCGGATCTAGTTGTTTATTAATGGCGGAAACTTCTGTTTCTATGAGTTTCAGTTGTTTTAAATATTCAGCTTGAAGAAGAATCATTAAATTTTTTGAACAATCGTTCAGAATTCTCTCCCAATCCTGTTTGAGTTCTGACGAAATATTCTCAAGGGTAGGGAAGATCTGAATCCTTAGACCTAAAGGATTCAGGCCTTCCTTCACATACTTGTCAAAAGTTTTTATATGCCAGTGTAATGCTGACTTTTTTTCTAAGAAACGTTTTAGAGTGGAAAATAGGGTAAAGATGTCTGATTCTATCTGTTCTTTTTGTTGGAATTTGCTTTCAATGTCTGACATTAACTCCTCCCATCCATCTCCCTGAAAGCCTCCCATTCTGGGTTATATATAGTATACAGGCTATATAGATAGCCTGGAGAAGGGTTTGTAGGAGAAAATTTCCGGTAAAGACCCTTTTCCCCCTTTAAAAAACCCTTTGTAAATTAATTTTGAAAAAATGTAATTGTTAATCTAAAAAAGTGGGTAACCTGTGAACTATCTACAGAAAATGGGGGTCGGGTGTGTTATCCACCCAAAACATAGACTGTAAAGATATGTAGGTAGTTTCCAGGTAAGATGTTACCATAATCCCATGAAAATTGTGAAAGAAGACTAACCCCCTTTTGGGTGGGTGGGACTTTAAGGGCAACTAGTAATTATCTCTCATAGGAAAGATTAATTTAGAATAAAATAATTTATTGAGAAAAGTAATTATAAGAAAAATCATCAAGGTAATTTATATTACATATGTAACGGTATAAATAAACATGTGATACAATACAATGTTACAGGTACACAACAGAGTCCAACGCGTTTCGAAGAATTGTATAATACCAGAATCTTCCTCAGGGAATCTGTGTATATTCCTGAAAAGCATATGCCAGAAATAAATCAAAAAAAATGTAAAAAGAAAAGAACAAAGCAAAATAATGGCTAAATATTATATATCAAATCATTAACATGGATACTTTTTGTAGTTGCGACAACATATTACTCCATCTTATTGTGAGAGACATTCCTGGCTGAATTAGCCATCAATAAATCAGAAACCTTATCTTATACCCTATAGAAAATTAAGCAAGAAAAGAGAAGGAAAAAGAAAAAAGCAAGCATATCACATGGTGAGAGTTCACATACCTGCAGACCTTTGGAGCCAGAAATATCTGTCCTGAAAGGGGGGGATATATAGTAATCCCACAGTGTAGGAGCAAGAGTCAGATATTAACTCATAATATTCATTACCTAAAGATAATAATTCATTATCAGTGAAAAGGGGGGGTTCCATAAATTTAAACCACCATATATGTAGAAGACTATGAATCAATTCACCTGTTATGATGATCAAAATGTTTAATATGTAAAAAGGGGAAGAGAAAAAATTCTCTCCAAGTATAAGAAGAAGGAAAGAGTTCCTAACAACTTGTGATGGTTATCCTCCAATGGGGGTGCCTTCAGGACTTGACAGATGGTAAATTCTGATAAAAAAAGAAGAAAAAAAAAGAGGAAAAACAGGGAACCAACAGAATAAATATATCCATTAACCACGGTAGACTATATATTATATCCTTGGTATTTCGGATGCCTTACCTCCGTATTAATGTGAAACATCCATGGTGTCTTTATTGACTTCTATGGATATAATATTCACACGGGTATGTATAAAATCTCTATTCCAAAATGTATTCCCAGATTTTCAGGTCGATGTTGGATATTAATCTAGGACAGATACATGGATAATATATAACTTTATATGGAGGAGAAATAAATCCCCCCCCAAAAAAAGGGAAAGAAATATATAATGGATTATTGAGATTTGGACTGTCTTACCTCAATATTGAGGTGGGTTGTCCATAGTATCCCCACCACTTGAAGGGCTGCAGTATTTATCGGTATCAATACCAACTAAATGCCTGCAACAATATATAAAAAAGAAGAATATATTCATCTAGTTCCCCATATATGAAAATGTGCCATACATGAATCTTGTCCGTTAAGCCATTATTTTGCTTTGTTCTTTTCTTTTTACATTTTTTTTGATTTATTTCTGGCATATGCTTTTCAGGAATATACACAGATTCCCTGAGGAAGATTCTGGTATTATACAATTCTTCGAAACGCGTTGGACTCTGTTGTGTACCTGTAACATTGTATTGTATCACATGTTTATTTATACCGTTACATATGTAATATAAATTACCTTGATGATTTTTCTTATAATTACTTTTCTCAATAAATTATTTTATTCTAAATTAATCTTTCCTATGAGAGATAATTACTAGTTGCCCTTAAAGTCCCACCCACCCAAAAGGGGGTTAGTCTTCTTTCACAATTTTCATGGGATTATGGTAACATCTTACCTGGAAACTACCTACATATCTTTACAGTCTATGTTTTGGGTGGATAACACACCCGACCCCCATTTTCTGTAGATAGTTCACAGGTTACCCACTTTTTTAGATTAACAATTACATTTTTTCAAAATTAATTTACAAAGGGTTTTTTAAAGGGGGAAAAGGGTCTTTACCGGAAATTTTCTCCTACAAACCCTTCTCCAGGCTATCTATATAGCCTGTATACTATATATAACCCAGAATGGGAGGCTTTCAGGGAGATGGATGGGAGGAGTTAATGTCAGACATTGAAAGCAAATTCCAACAAAAAGAACAGATAGAATCAGACATCTTTACCCTATTTTCCACTCTAAAACGTTTCTTAGAAAAAAAGTCAGCATTACACTGGCATATAAAAACTTTTGACAAGTATGTGAAGGAAGGCCTGAATCCTTTAGGTCTAAGGATTCAGATCTTCCCTACCCTTGAGAATATTTCGTCAGAACTCAAACAGGATTGGGAGAGAATTCTGAACGATTGTTCAAAAAATTTAATGATTCTTCTTCAAGCTGAATATTTAAAACAACTGAAACTCATAGAAACAGAAGTTTCCGCCATTAATAAACAACTAGATCCGCTAAAAACCTCCCCTTTATATACAGAACAAGAGAGTAAATTAAAAACATACCTAGAGGATTATAATAAAGCAATACTGCAAAGGAAGGAGAAAAAATACTGGAGGGATAGGATAGCCTTCAATGAAGGCAAGGCATATAGATGGAATCAAGGACAACGGAATATTAGACGCAGGGGGGAATATAATAGGAGTGAAAATTACTCCTCTGACTCCTCTGCTTCTAATTCTTCTCAAACTAACCCACGGGGACGTCCCAGAGGCGATTACCCTCAATGGGGAAAAAATAAGGATAAAATCAGGAAAAAAACAAACAACCCTCAGGGATCAACACCTACACCCAAAAATAAGGAGGGCACAAAAAGTGAAATTGCAGGTGGTTCCATGGAGAACCTGGATTCCACTACTACACAACCAGATGGGGCGGCAACCAGTAAATCCCAAGGCACCAATAGCAAGGGTCCTTTTTTAGGAAGACCCCATACGAGACAAGCAGTCAAAACGCAAGTCAGTATGGACTCCTTTGCGATACGGGTAACCGAGAAAACGGACTAACTATTATCAATTTGTCATCCCATAATCTTACCAAAGAGGAGGAGGATCTACTTAAATTAGGTTTATCTTTTTGCCCTAGTCAACCAACAGATAGGTTTAGTGTCATCAAAGACATAAACCTCTTTGCTAGGGACATTTTCTTTAAAAGTAAATATTTTAAAGATACAGATAAAATACAAAAACCTGACTCTAAACTTAGAGCAGCAGAATATCGAGCTCTTAGGGACTTAAATTTACTTCTGCAGGAAAGTGGATACGATAATGAAGAGATTTGGGAAAATCTAAGCGACTCATCAGATGAGGAAAATACACAAATACACGGTAAGGATCAAACTCCCATTAAACAATTTAGGAGAAAATCTCCAAAATTTCCTCAACTCAATCAAAACCCAACAATAGCTCTCTTCGTCAGGCAAGTCTCTAAAGACATTGATAAACTTAACACTCACTCCAATAGAGATAACCTCCCCCCGGACCAACGTAAAGCTTTAAAAACCCTCCAAAAAAATAATGATATCACTATTAAACCCAGTGATAAGGGGGGGAACATTGTTCTTATGAACAACATAGATTATGAAAAAATGTGTCATCAACTTCTAGACAATAAAACTTGCTATCAGAAAATATCAGCCAATACAATCTCAAGATTCAATGAAGAATTTTATGCCATCCTTGATGGAGCCAGGGAAACAGGTATAATTACGACAGAATTGTGGGAGTACATGAGGACACCACATCCTCGTACCCCCACTTTTTACTGTCTACCAAAGGTCCACAAAGACCTAAAAAATCCACCAGGCCGCCCTATAATATCTGGGAATGGCAGTATCACGGAAACTGCAAGCCGTGTGGTGGATGCCCACTTAAGACCATATGTCACAGGTTTAACATCCTATACCAAAGATACTATCCATATGCTTCAGATTCTAGAGAATGTTA
The DNA here is from genome assembly GCF_965119305.1 of Pelophylax lessonae. Classification (NCBI taxonomy): domain Eukaryota; kingdom Metazoa; phylum Chordata; class Amphibia; order Anura; family Ranidae; genus Pelophylax; species Pelophylax lessonae. Next base: position 143,740,690 of record NC_138777.1, read on the forward strand.
CCATACCTCATAATGCTATCCTAGCGACTATAGATGCAGAATGTTTATATAATTCTATACCACATGACAAAGGCCTCTCTGCTATAACCAAAATTTTGCAACAGAGTGGGCATCAGGAACAAAACTATAATGACTTTATTTTAGACATTTTGAAATTCATTTTGGAACATAATGTGTTCTCCTTTCAGGGCTCCCACTACCTCCAGGTACAGGGAGTAGCGATGGGGACCTGTTGTGCCCCATCCTACGCAAACCTGTACCTGGGGGAGTGGGAGCATAAAATTATTACCAGTGAAGACTTGTCGATGTACTTCTGCCACGTTGTTCTATGGCAGAGGTACATCGACGACATCTTCCTGGTATGGGATGGCCCGGTGGAGCTACTGGAAGAATGGCTTACTAGATTAAATAAGAACAATATGAATTTGTTCTTTACTATGCACTATGACTCAAAATCTGTGGACTTCCTGGATATTACCATCAACAAAAGTGATGAGGGTTATATAACAACAACCTTATTCAGGAAATCCACAGCGGGAAATACCCTGCTGCATTCAGCTAGTTTTCACCCCGAACCTCTTAAGAGGTCAATTCCATACTCACAATATCTAAGAATTAAGAGAAACTGTTCCTCTGAAGGTGACTTCAGGAAAAAGGCAGGTGAATTAACGGAGAGACTCCTCGAAAGGGGATACTCGAAGACCTGTCTTAGGAAAAATTTCAACAGGGTACAAAACATGAAAAGACAGGACCTACTTTTCAAAACTCCCAAGAAAAACGAAATCCCTCAAAAGAATCCACCAAGAATAATTCTGAATTATTCCAATGAACATGATAAAATCTATGGGATTCTTAAAAAGCATTGGGCAATATTGAGGGAAGACCCTACTCTCCAACATATAGTTACACCATCTCCAGCTATCACCTACAGAAGAGCCACCTCCATGAAGGACAGTCTTGTCCAAAGTGAATATAGGGGCTCAAATAGAGAAGACCCCTGCAGGGATAAAGGGACATTTCCCTGTGGCAATTGTGACCAGTGCAGGGTGATAGTTAGATGCAAAACCACTAGGCTTCCCAATGGTGAACTATTTCACCCCAAACATTTTGTTAACTGCAAAACCAAGGGGGTCGTGTATCTGATGCGATGTGAGTGTAAGGCTTTCTATGTTGGGAAGACCAAACAAGAACTTGGAAAACGTATTAGCCAACATATGCAAAGCCTAAATATTGGTAACTTATATCTGCCACTTGGCCGACATATGGCCATCACCCACAGATACAGGACCCCCAAGGTAACTTTTTGTGCCCTGGAGAGGGTGCATGTTCCGGCCAGGGGGGGTGACTGGAACAAGCAGCTACTCCAGCGGGAAATGCGCTGGATTGTGAAGCTTAGGGCCACCACCCCCCCTGGCTTAAACGAAATGGAGAGTTATAGACCCTTTCTGGAGGGATTTTTCTCTGGAAAGACGGACTAATGGGTCCCCCCACATTAGCTCTATTTCGAATACTCAAACGTTGATTTGTATATAGTTTTCTGTCAGTTCTATAGACTTTCTTGATGTCTCCCCTGTTTGTTTGTCAGGGTTCTTATCACTAACTTCTCCTCCTTCCCCTTATCAACTTCTCCCCTTTTTTCTTTCTCCCTTTACTCCTACTGAGTATTCTGAGGATATATATTTATAAGTATGAAATCTTTTAGGAAAATACAATGTCTTTAAGTGGGTTTATTTAAGAATGATTTACTTGTTATACAATGTATGTATTATATTCATTTTCATGAACAAACTATGTGATTGCAGGATGCGACCACTATTTTCTTCCTCGATATAGTGAGATTAAGGGATATTCCCCTATTTATAAAAAACATATTTCCAGGGATTTTTCCCATTTTTCTTATCCCCATTTCTTTATTTCTTTTTTCTCCCTTTTTCTATTTTTTCCCTCCTTCCGCCTGGTGGGTTCACCAGCGGCTTTGGAGCCATAACCTTGCATAGCACGGTTTGGTTCTGTTCTTTTTTTGGGGAGATTACCCACAGCATAGGAGCCCGGCACGGGTGAGACATTCTCCAATGGAGATCCCCATTCAATAGGGATGTCCTCATTTAACAACTGGAGAAATCAGCGTCTTTTCAGCTGGATCAATTCCCGACAATTCTTTCGGGAATTCCATGTCTGAACCCCGGGTGAGCTCAGGGGGTTAAACGCTATCTCCCGTGCCGGGGCGATATCTGATAGGATTTTCCTTCTCTGTCAACCAGTACCATGCCGTTCTTTACAACAAGTAATCTATATAGATACATATATAACTGAGGTTTTGTTTCATTATGCATCAATGGTCTGATCATATTTATGATCGGATTCTTCAGTGTTATATGTTCATTTCTCTTTCTATTCTTCACCGTTATTTCACTCTGTCTTTTGGTGGTGTCCACGGACCGCGAGAAACATGGGCGGACATATAGCTATGCCCATCCGTAAGTCAGGGCGGAAGTATGTCTCTGACGGCGGCTACGTGGTACGCTTCAACAATAAAGACTATAAGGGCGGATGTGTCATCACCGTAGACTTGCGAGATTTCCCGCGAATTAGGGAAACGGAGGTGACGACATTGCAGTGCGCCGATTAGACGCAATCTCGCGAGACTCAACGAGAATTCACGGCAATGGCTTGATATTTAAGGAAACGCCGAGAGTCAGTCCGGAGAGTTATCTCTCCGTGACATGACAGGTCTATTGCCGATTTTTCCTATAATCAGTGAGTATGCCTTAGGGGACTTAAACAGCCTGTGCTAGGCTTTGACTCCACATAAGGGGATTTTTGTTTTGTTACCTTCAGGATACTGGATGGAATCTATAAGGCTGCGCTATTAAGCCTTGGGACCTGTTTGACGGCCAACGCTTATGGATAGCAACTAGATGTTTTACGTTCCACCTACATTAAACGGTATTTATACGTTATCTTAACGGGCAAGATTCATGTATGGCACATTTTCATATATGGGGAACTAGATGAATATATTCTTCTTTTTTATATATTGTTGCAGGCATTTAGTTGGTATTGATACCGATAAATACTGCAGCCCTTCAAGTGGTGGGGATACTATGGACAACCCACCTCAATATTGAGGTAAGACAGTCCAAATCTCAATAATCCATTATATATTTCTTTCCCTTTTTTTGGGGGGGGATTTATTTCTCCTCCATATAAAGTTATATATTATCCATGTATCTGTCCTAGATTAATATCCAACATCGACCTGAAAATCTGGGAATACATTTTGGAATAGAGATTTTATACATACCCGTGTGAATATTATATCCATAGAAGTCAATAAAGACACCATGGATGTTTCACATTAATACGGAGGTAAGGCATCCGAAATACCAAGGATATAATATATAGTCTACCGTGGTTAATGGATATATTTATTCTGTTGGTTCCCTGTTTTTCCTCTTTTTTTTTCTTCTTTTTTTATCAGAATTTACCATCTGTCAAGTCCTGAAGGCACCCCCATTGGAGGATAACCATCACAAGTTGTTAGGAACTCTTTCCTTCTTCTTATACTTGGAGAGAATTTTTTCTCTTCCCCTTTTTACATATTAAACATTTTGATCATCATAACAGGTGAATTGATTCATAGTCTTCTACATATATGGTGGTTTAAATTTATGGAACCCCCCCTTTTCACTGATAATGAATTATTATCTTTAGGTAATGAATATTATGAGTTAATATCTGACTCTTGCTCCTACACTGTGGGATTACTATATATCCCCCCCTTTCAGGACAGATATTTCTGGCTCCAAAGGTCTGCAGGTATGTGAACTCTCACCATGTGATATGCTTGCTTTTTTCTTTTTCCTTCTCTTTTCTTGCTTAATTTTCTATAGGGTATAAGATAAGGTTTCTGATTTATTGATGGCTAATTCAGCCAGGAATGTCTCTCACAATAAGATGGAGTAATATGTTGTCGCAACTACAAAAAGTATCCATGTTAATGATTTGATATATAATATTTAGCCATTATTTTGCTTTGTTCTTTTCTTTTTACATTTTTTTTGATTTATTTCTGGCATATGCTTTTCAGGAATATACACAGATTCCCTGAGGAAGATTCTGGTATTATACAATTCTTCGAAACGCGTTGGACTCTGTTGTGTACCTGTAACATTGTATTGTATCACATGTTTATTTATACCGTTACATATGTAATATAAATTACCTTGATGATTTTTCTTATAATTACTTTTCTCAATAAATTATTTTATTCTAAATTAATCTTTCCTATGAGAGATAATTACTAGTTGCCCTTAAAGTCCCACCCACCCAAAAGGGGGTTAGTCTTCTTTCACAATTTTCATGGGATTATGGTAACATCTTACCTGGAAACTACCTACATATCTTTACAGTCTATGTTTTGGGTGGATAACACACCCGACCCCCATTTTCTGTAGATAGTTCACAGGTTACCCACTTTTTTAGATTAACAATTACATTTTTTCAAAATTAATTTACAAAGGGTTTTTTAAAGGGGGAAAAGGGTCTTTACCGGAAATTTTCTCCTACAAACCCTTCTCCAGGCTATCTATATAGCCTGTATACTATATATAACCCAGAATGGGAGGCTTTCAGGGAGATGGATGGGAGGAGTTAATGTCAGACATTGAAAGCAAATTCCAACAAAAAGAACAGATAGAATCAGACATCTTTACCCTATTTTCCACTCTAAAACGTTTCTTAGAAAAAAAGTCAGCATTACACTGGCATATAAAAACTTTTGACAAGTATGTGAAGGAAGGCCTGAATCCTTTAGGTCTAAGGATTCAGATCTTCCCTACCCTTGAGAATATTTCGTCAGAACTCAAACAGGATTGGGAGAGAATTCTGAACGATTGTTCAAAAAATTTAATGATTCTTCTTCAAGCTGAATATTTAAAACAACTGAAACTCATAGAAACAGAAGTTTCCGCCATTAATAAACAACTAGATCCGCTAAAAACCTCCCCTTTATATACAGAACAAGAGAGTAAATTAAAAACATACCTAGAGGATTATAATAAAGCAATACTGCAAAGGAAGGAGAAAAAATACTGGAGGGATAGGATAGCCTTCAATGAAGGCAAGGCATATAGATGGAATCAAGGACAACGGAATATTAGACGCAGGGGGGAATATAATAGGAGTGAAAATTACTCCTCTGACTCCTCTGCTTCTAATTCTTCTCAAACTAACCCACGGGGACGTCCCAGAGGCGATTACCCTCAATGGGGAAAAAATAAGGATAAAATCAGGAAAAAAACAAACAACCCTCAGGGATCAACACCTACACCCAAAAATAAGGAGGGCACAAAAAGTGAAATTGCAGGTGGTTCCATGGAGAACCTGGATTCCACTACTACACAACCAGATGGGGCGGCAACCAGTAAATCCCAAGGCACCAATAGCAAGGGTCCTTTTTTAGGAAGACCCCATACGAGACAAGCAGTCAAAACGCAAGTCAGTATGGACTCCTTTGCGATACGGGTAACCGAGAAAACGGACTAACTATTATCAATTTGTCATCCCATAATCTTACCAAAGAGGAGGAGGATCTACTTAAATTAGGTTTATCTTTTTGCCCTAGTCAACCAACAGATAGGTTTAGTGTCATCAAAGACATAAACCTCTTTGCTAGGGACATTTTCTTTAAAAGTAAATATTTTAAAGATACAGATAAAATACAAAAACCTGACTCTAAACTTAGAGCAGCAGAATATCGAGCTCTTAGGGACTTAAATTTACTTCTGCAGGAAAGTGGATACGATAATGAAGAGATTTGGGAAAATCTAAGCGACTCATCAGATGAGGAAAATACACAAATACACGGTAAGGATCAAACTCCCATTAAACAATTTAGGAGAAAATCTCCAAAATTTCCTCAACTCAATCAAAACCCAACAATAGCTCTCTTCGTCAGGCAAGTCTCTAAAGACATTGATAAACTTAACACTCACTCCAATAGAGATAACCTCCCCCCGGACCAACGTAAAGCTTTAAAAACCCTCCAAAAAAATAATGATATCACTATTAAACCCAGTGATAAGGGGGGGAACATTGTTCTTATGAACAACATAGATTATGAAAAAATGTGTCATCAACTTCTAGACAATAAAACTTGCTATCAGAAAATATCAGCCAATACAATCTCAAGATTCAATGAAGAATTTTATGCCATCCTTGATGGAGCCAGGGAAACAGGTATAATTACGACAGAATTGTGGGAGTACATGAGGACACCACATCCTCGTACCCCCACTTTTTACTGTCTACCAAAGGTCCACAAAGACCTAAAAAATCCACCAGGCCGCCCTATAATATCTGGGAATGGCAGTATCACGGAAACTGCAAGCCGTGTGGTGGATGCCCACTTAAGACCATATGTCACAGGTTTAACATCCTATACCAAAGATACTATCCATATGCTTCAGATTCTAGAGAATGTTACCATACCTCATAATGCTATCCTAGCGACTATAGATGCAGAATGTTTATATAATTCTATACCACATGACAAAGGCCTCTCTGCTATAACCAAAATTTTGCAACAGAGTGGGCATCAGGAACAAAACTATAATGACTTTATTTTAGACATTTTGAAATTCATTTTGGAACATAATGTGTTCTCCTTTCAGGGCTCCCACTACCTCCAGGTACAGGGAGTAGCGATGGGGACCTGTTGTGCCCCATCCTACGCAAACCTGTACCTGGGGGAGTGGGAGCATAAAATTATTACCAGTGAAGACTTGTCGATGTACTTCTGCCACGTTGTTCTATGGCAGAGGTACATCGACGACATCTTCCTGGTATGGGATGGCCCGGTGGAGCTACTGGAAGAATGGCTTACTAGATTAAATAAGAACAATATGAATTTGTTCTTTACTATGCACTATGACTCAAAATCTGTGGACTTCCTGGATATTACCATCAACAAAAGTGATGAGGGTTATATAACAACAACCTTATTCAGGAAATCCACAGCGGGAAATACCCTGCTGCATTCAGCTAGTTTTCACCCCGAACCTCTTAAGAGGTCAATTCCATACTCACAATATCTAAGAATTAAGAGAAACTGTTCCTCTGAAGGTGACTTCAGGAAAAAGGCAGGTGAATTAACGGAGAGACTCCTCGAAAGGGGATACTCGAAGACCTGTCTTAGGAAAAATTTCAACAGGGTACAAAACATGAAAAGACAGGACCTACTTTTCAAAACTCCCAAGAAAAACGAAATCCCTCAAAAGAATCCACCAAGAATAATTCTGAATTATTCCAATGAACATGATAAAATCTATGGGATTCTTAAAAAGCATTGGGCAATATTGAGGGAAGACCCTACTCTCCAACATATAGTTACACCATCTCCAGCTATCACCTACAGAAGAGCCACCTCCATGAAGGACAGTCTTGTCCAAAGTGAATATAGGGGCTCAAATAGAGAAGACCCCTGCAGGGATAAAGGGACATTTCCCTGTGGCAATTGTGACCAGTGCAGGGTGATAGTTAGATGCAAAACCACTAGGCTTCCCAATGGTGAACTATTTCACCCCAAACATTTTGTTAACTGCAAAACCAAGGGGGTCGTGTATCTGATGCGATGTGAGTGTAAGGCTTTCTATGTTGGGAAGACCAAACAAGAACTTGGAAAACGTATTAGCCAACATATGCAAAGCCTAAATATTGGTAACTTATATCTGCCACTTGGCCGACATATGGCCATCACCCACAGATACAGGACCCCCAAGGTAACTTTTTGTGCCCTGGAGAGGGTGCATGTTCCGGCCAGGGGGGGTGACTGGAACAAGCAGCTACTCCAGCGGGAAATGCGCTGGATTGTGAAGCTTAGGGCCACCACCCCCCCTGGCTTAAACGAAATGGAGAGTTATAGACCCTTTCTGGAGGGATTTTTCTCTGGAAAGACGGACTAATGGGTCCCCCCACATTAGCTCTATTTCGAATACTCAAACGTTGATTTGTATATAGTTTTCTGTCAGTTCTATAGACTTTCTTGATGTCTCCCCTGTTTGTTTGTCAGGGTTCTTATCACTAACTTCTCCTCCTTCCCCTTATCAACTTCTCCCCTTTTTTCTTTCTCCCTTTACTCCTACTGAGTATTCTGAGGATATATATTTATAAGTATGAAATCTTTTAGGAAAATACAATGTCTTTAAGTGGGTTTATTTAAGAATGATTTACTTGTTATACAATGTATGTATTATATTCATTTTCATGAACAAACTATGTGATTGCAGGATGCGACCACTATTTTCTTCCTCGATATAGTGAGATTAAGGGATATTCCCCTATTTATAAAAAACATATTTCCAGGGATTTTTCCCATTTTTCTTATCCCCATTTCTTTATTTCTTTTTTCTCCCTTTTTCTATTTTTTCCCTCCTTCCGCCTGGTGGGTTCACCAGCGGCTTTGGAGCCATAACCTTGCATAGCACGGTTTGGTTCTGTTCTTTTTTTGGGGAGATTACCCACAGCATAGGAGCCCGGCACGGGTGAGACATTCTCCAATGGAGATCCCCATTCAATAGGGATGTCCTCATTTAACAACTGGAGAAATCAGCGTCTTTTCAGCTGGATCAATTCCCGACAATTCTTTCGGGAATTCCATGTCTGAACCCCGGGTGAGCTCAGGGGGTTAAACGCTATCTCCCGTGCCGGGGCGATATCTGATAGGATTTTCCTTCTCTGTCAACCAGTACCATGCCGTTCTTTACAACAAGTAATCTATATAGATACATATATAACTGAGGTTTTGTTTCATTATGCATCAATGGTCTGATCATATTTATGATCGGATTCTTCAGTGTTATATGTTCATTTCTCTTTCTATTCTTCACCGTTATTTCACTCTGTCTTTTGGTGGTGTCCACGGACCGCGAGAAACATGGGCGGACATATAGCTATGCCCATCCGTAAGTCAGGGCGGAAGTATGTCTCTGACGGCGGCTACGTGGTACGCTTCAACAATAAAGACTATAAGGGCGGATGTGTCATCACCGTAGACTTGCGAGATTTCCCGCGAATTAGGGAAACGGAGGTGACGACATTGCAGTGCGCCGATTAGACGCAATCTCGCGAGACTCAACGAGAATTCACGGCAATGGCTTGATATTTAAGGAAACGCCGAGAGTCAGTCCGGAGAGTTATCTCTCCGTGACATGACAGGTCTATTGCCGATTTTTCCTATAATCAGTGAGTATGCCTTAGGGGACTTAAACAGCCTGTGCTAGGCTTTGACTCCACATAAGGGGATTTTTGTTTTGTTACCTTCAGGATACTGGATGGAATCTATAAGGCTGCGCTATTAAGCCTTGGGACCTGTTTGACGGCCAACGCTTATGGATAGCAACTAGATGTTTTACGTTCCACCTACATTAAACGGTATTTATACGTTATCTTAACGGGCAAGATTCATGTATGGCACATTTTCATATATGGGGAACTAGATGAATATATTCTTCTTTTTTATATATTGTTGCAGGCATTTAGTTGGTATTGATACCGATAAATACTGCAGCCCTTCAAGTGGTGGGGATACTATGGACAACCCACCTCAATATTGAGGTAAGACAGTCCAAATCTCAATAATCCATTATATATTTCTTTCCCTTTTTTTGGGGGGGGATTTATTTCTCCTCCATATAAAGTTATATATTATCCATGTATCTGTCCTAGATTAATATCCAACATCGACCTGAAAATCTGGGAATACATTTTGGAATAGAGATTTTATACATACCCGTGTGAATATTATATCCATAGAAGTCAATAAAGACACCATGGATGTTTCACATTAATACGGAGGTAAGGCATCCGAAATACCAAGGATATAATATATAGTCTACCGTGGTTAATGGATATATTTATTCTGTTGGTTCCCTGTTTTTCCTCTTTTTTTTTTCTTCTTTTTTTATCAGAATTTACCATCTGTCAAGTCCTGAAGGCACCCCCATTGGAGGATAACCATCACAAGTTGTTAGGAACTCTTTCCTTCTTCTTATACTTGGAGAGAATTTTTTCTCTTCCCCTTTTTACATATTAAACATTTTGATCATCATAACAGGTGAATTGATTCATAGTCTTCTACATATATGGTGGTTTAAATTTATGGAAACCCCCCCTTTTCACTGATAATGAATTATTATCTTTAGGTAATGAATATTATGAGTTAATATCTGACTCTTGCTCCTACACTGTGGGATTACTATATATCCCCCCCTTTCAGGACAGATATTTCTGGCTCCAAAGGTCTGCAGGTATGTGAACTCTCACCATGTGATATGCTTGCTTTTTTCTTTTTCCTTCTCTTTTCTTGCTTAATTTTCTATAGGGTATAAGATAAGGTTTCTGATTTATTGATGGCTAATTCAGCCAGGAATGTCTCTCACAATAAGATGGAGTAATATGTTGTCGCAACTACAAAAAGTATCCATGTTAATGATTTGATATATAATATTTAGCCATTATTTTGCTTTGTTCTTTTCTTTTTACATTTTTTTTGATTTATTTCTGGCATATGCTTTTCAGGAATATACACAGATTCCCTGAGGAAGATTCTGGTATTATACAATTCTTCGAAACGCGTTGGACTCTGTTGTGTACCTGTAACATTGTATTGTATCACATGTTTATTTATACCGTTACATATGTAATATAAATTACCTTGATGATTTTTCTTATAATTACTTTTCTCAATAAATTATTTTATTCTAAATTAATCTTTCCTATGAGAGATAATTACTAGTTGCCCTTAAAGTCCCACCCACCCAAAAGGGGGTTAGTCTTCTTTCACAATTTTCATGGGATTATGGTAACATCTTACCTGGAAACTACCTACATATCTTTACAACTATTATAAAAGGACTATTGAGTGTCCACTGTAGGACAAGGAAGTCTGCCCGACGGTAGGTTGGAGACAGACACTTAGGCAGGTTCCAGTTGTGAGAAGGTAGCCGCCCACAGAGGCAAGGATTTATTTTCTGTTTTATTTTATTTTGGATGTTTTGCTGCATACAGCCTGGTGAAGAAAACACCATTTAATAAACCACACTGTTTGTTTGCAAGCACTTGTCGGCTACCTCTCTGGGAAAACGCACCCCCCCAAGGGGTCATCCACACCCGCCACCGAGCTAATCCCTTACATATGGTGGAGGATGCGGGCATAAGCAGAGATCCCTGCAAGGAAGTGCAAATGTTTGATGAACTTTATCTGGTGCATGAGATTGCACAATCTATGTGTGCAGGAGAGAAGATCCTGACAGAAAAAAAAAAAAAGTGTTTTAAAGAGACAGCGGTCTCAAAATTATTTGATGAACTTTGTTGTGTCTGGTGCAAGTGACTGCACAAACTGTGTGCGCAGGAAAAGAGATCCCGCAAGAGAGAGAAAAACTACATGTGTTGAAGAGACAGTGGTCTGAAAATTTTTTGCTGGACTGTGAAAAATTTGTTTGTGGAGTTATTGAAGATGGGGCGTTCAAAACGCCTGAAGAATGCAAAGATAGATGAAATGAGAGACCGGATTCTATGGATGGAGGGGATGTTGCCGTCTGAACCAGCCCCATCCATGCCTAAAGAGAGTCTACTAAAGAGGAAGGTTGTTGTCCCTAGCAACACTGATGAAACTGCTATGGAGACGCAGTGTGCTCAGATGAAAAGTAAGCTCAAAATGGGGGAGATGCTGAAACAGCGGAGCTTTGCAGCTCAACAAAAGGATCACCAAGAGAGCATGGCAGGCTGGAAACAGAGACGCCAGCAGCCAATGGAGGCCATCGGTTTGGAAGAAACCGAGTATGTGTGCAGGGCTGAGTTGGATGCCTTGCAACGGAAAATGGAAGAAAAGGAACAAGCCGGGGAATTGCTTAAAATGGAGCATAGAAACTTGCAGGAAATGAATGAACTACTCAAGTCTCATGTGTCACAGTGGGAAGAATCCACTGCTCTTCTTTTGGTCGAGTTGCAAAAACGCAGAGAGACTATAATGGAGAAAGATACCATCCTCATGGAAAAGGAAAGTGAAATTCAGACTTTGCAGAAGCAAAGTATGGCTGATATGTTGGAGTTGAGTAATCAGCTGGAAAAAAGTCTTCAGTGTTTGGGAGTTACAAAAATAGACCTGCAGGAGTCGCAGGAACAGAATGTCGCTCTGAAAACGACATTGTCTCTCAGCGACAATGAGAAAAGTGAAAGAGAGGCTAAATTACTGAGTACTGTGTATGAGCTCACCACTTTGAGCAATGTGGTAGATGAATTACGTGCAGACTGTGAAAGTTGGAAAGGTGAAGCCCAACGTTTCCAGCAGCAGTTAAAGGAGAAAGAAGCCTGTGTGGCAGAATTACAGTCTCATTCCCAGAAACTAGCCAATGAGGTGAAGGCTCTTATGCAGGGAAAAGGAGATTGTGAACATAAGAGGGAAAAAGTAGAGGCACAGCTTCTGGAATCGCAAGTGAAGGTGTCAGAAGGTGACCGATTGTGTGCTAAGCTGTCAGAGAAGGCAAACCGACTGCAGGTTGAGCTGGACAATGTTACAAATCAGCTTTCTCAAGCAGACAGCAAATCTAGAGAAATTGCGGAAGATTTTTCTATCTTGGAATCGCAGCTGCAAGACACGCAGGAACTCTTACAGGAAGAGAGGTGTAAAAGGCTGAGTTTTAGCACAAAGCTCAAACAAATGGAAGATGAGAAAAATGGCTTCCTGGAACAATTAAAAGAGGAGGCGGAAGCAAAGAAAAACCTATCAGAGCAAGTCGCAACATTGCAAGCTCAGATAGCGGATATGAAAAAACGCATGGAAGAAAGCGTTGGTTCATTAGAGTGTGTTGAAGATGTGAAAAAGAAGTTTGATCAGATGCTTGGTGAGGAGAAAACTGTGTCTGCAAAATATGCAGAAGAACGCGACCGTGCAAAAACGGAGGCGCGTGATAACGAGAGCAAAGCCCTGTTCTTGGCTCGCTCTTTGGAGGAAGCTCTAGAGTGTAATGTTAAACTAGAAAGAGTTAACAAACAGCTGTGTACAGAGATGGAAGATTTGGTCAGCTCCAAGGATGATGTTGTGAAAAGAGTTCAGGAGCTAGAAAAGTCTAAGCGAGCCTTAGAACAGCAAGTAGAAGAGATGAAGATTCCGTTGCAGGAACTGGAAGAGGAATTCCAGGCAACAGAGGATCTGTCCCAAAGAGGGGATAGTGTGCCTGATGCAGTTTTTAAAAGGATCAGTGTTTTGGGGTCTGTCCTGAGTGAGCCTCAGAAATGTGATGACACGTGGCTTGAATCACCCCTTTGGAATAAACCGTTCCTTCAAAAACTTCAAGCATTGGAAAATGTATCATTAGAACTTCAGCAAATAAAGGAGTTGTGTAAGAAATGTGATGATTTCTCAGTTCAGGCTGAAAACCTAGTGGAGAAAACTAAGGCTGTTGGTGAAAACGTGAAGCAAATGAATTTCAAGTGCCTTTCAGAGAATATTTCTAAAATGAAACTGGTGAAAGACGGGTGGCAGAAGTTTGATCGTGATCTTGAGATGCATTCCATGTGGAATTCAGATAGAGAAAAAGAACTAGGTGACCTTGAGCGGTCAAATAGTTCAGCAGAAAGTGCATTGAAGAAACCTGTAAAAGAATGTGTTGCAGTTCCATGCTTCTTCACTGATGCAGAGAGGAGGTCTATAATGGATACCACCCAGATCGCTGGGTTCAACTGTGTTGTTGCCTTTAACCCCGATGTTGGTGGAAGGAAAGTTGATGATGTTCTGGTTGGCTACTTCTGTGAAGAGTTTGGCAAGAAATATAAACTCAATATCAAATCAAATAGTAGGCCTTTACTGCGACTCGCTCAGGAGGGCGAAAAGTTTAAGAAGTTGATGAGTGCAAATGCTTCAGATCTGCCTATGAATATGAAATGTTTGAATGATATTGATATCTCTGGGAAAAGGAACAGGGGTCACTTTGAAGAAATGTGTGACAGCCTGTTGTCTCAATTGGAAAATCCTCTGCACAGCAGCTTAGAGCAAGCAAAGCTCAAGAAGGAAGATCATTCCCTTTTACAACAAAAAGTCAATGATTGTGTACAGATGTATGGAGAGGCAACTCAAGTCACAGAGGGATGTCAAGAGTCCCTACTTGGAACAAAGCTTAGTGAAGCAAAGGTTCTCAAAGTTTTGTGGAAAACATTTATGGATTGCAGAGAGAGGCGTCTTAAGAATGTTGAAGACATTAAGACTAGCCCAATTGAGTTGCCTATGGATCACGGTCCTCCATGGTGGATTGGACAGACGGTTATGAGGGACAAGCTGTCTGACATTTATGAGAAAGCTGTCAATGAAGATGACAGAAACGAGAAGGAGCGAAATGATGCCAAAAATGCAGTTGAAGAATGTGTATATGAGATGAGAGACAAACTGTGTGGCATTTATGAGAAATCCGTCAATGAAGATGACAAAACAGTTTCATCCGGAAGCTTGAGGATAATAGGAGGCTTGTCAGTGAGTCAGCAGTGCTTGACACATGCGTGCCTGGAAATCTGTGTCCCAACCCTAGGGTTGAAACAAGAGGGGGGGGTATGTGACAGGAAGTCAGCTAAATCTGGGAATGTAGTCACAGGAAGGAGATACATTTCCACCTGATTGAGAAGTCCATTAATTAATTTAGGGTGTTGGCTACAGAGCTAGCCAGCAGGAAGTTGAAAGGCCTTCACCTGTTCAGAATGAGGGAGTTAAGGCTCTATAATTTGTTCAGAGAAATTCCTGTTGTTTGCTGCCTCCAGAAGCTGTGTCCTGAAGCCATGTGGGCTGGGAGCAGGAGGACAGTCAGCGTGTGCCTCCCGACAGGATGTGTGGGCCTGGGAGAAGACCCCCCGGAGTGATGTGTGCCCGGGACGGTAACCAAGGGTGAATACGTCTCAAAGGTGAGAAGACGAAGTGTTTCTGTGTGAAAGAAACAAAAGGACTGTGTTGCCCTGTGAAACTATTATAAAAGGACTATTGAGTGTCCACTGTAGGACAAGGAAGTCTGCCCGACGGTAGGTTGGAGACAGACACTTAGGCAGGTTCCAGTTGTGAGAAGGTAGCCGCCCACAGAGGCAAGGATTTATTTTCTGTTTTATTTTATTTTGGATGTTTTGCTGCATACAGCCTGGTGAAGAAAACACCATTTAATAAACCACACTGTTTGTTTGCAAGCACTTGTCGGCTACCTCTCTGGGAAAACGCACCCCCCCAAGGGGTCATCCACACCCGCCACCGAGCTAATCCCTTACAATATATATGCATTTGTGTTGCTCTATTAGATCCTGAGTGCTGAATCTCATACAATTCTGGGTTGAGGATTCAGGATCTCTCTTGCATTATTGATCTTCTATATTGATTGTTTATTGAAACATTTTTTTCATTCTTCTAATCACAAGTTAAAGATAGTAAACTTGATCTTTTATCGCAATCTGTTGTCTTAATATTTAATATGTCTGAACCTATAGTGTCAAGTGGGTTGGACAATGTTCAGGGCAACAGAAGTAAGGAGGATGTGTTTACACTTAGCCACTCCCCAGGGGGCAGGGCTACATATGCATTTCCAGCCACCTCAGGGAGTTGAATGCTTCTGGTATATATACAATTTTGTTGCTGCAGGACTTTTATTACTGAGTTTTATCTCTTTACAGTTATTTTGTATAGTGGGTAGTATGCTCGGGGTGCACTGCTCCAACTCTTATTGTGTTCAATCACTACCCCTAAGTAGGCTTGTCCTCATTTGAGGATCTTTTGTTTGCCCTTTTCTGTGGCATGTTTGGAGATATGGGGCCTCCTTGTCTCCTTCTAGATTTGGCGCACGCGCCTTTTCTATTTGCTTTTTTGTTTTTTTCTCAGTTTTTTTTTGGCGATCTGAGGTTTTTTGGGTGAGGGCAGGGGGGCTGAGCATGGCACTCCTTTGGACTGCAACTTCACTACAATGTAAGTGGACTAGTTCATTATACTTGTCTACCTTTACCTTTTTAACTTTATGTCATGGCTGCCAAATTGAACCTGTTAATATAATGTGAGAGGTCTCCTCAAAGGCGGGGAGATTGTGGCAGGAACTGCATCTTCTTCACCCTGACATTTTATTACTGCAGGAAATGCATTTCACTGCAGCCGCCACCCCTAGGTTGCCTATGCCTGTGTTTAACCAGTGGTACCACAGTGTCTCCCCCGTGGCTTAAGCACGAGGGGTCTCCATTGCTATACATAAATCCTGTCCATTTGCCTTGTTGTCATCCCGGATTGATCCGTAAGGGATGTTTTTGTTTCTTAAAGGTATAATTCACGGTCAACTATATACATTGGCCACACTCTATGCCCCAAACTCCGGGACGGTTGCGTTTCTCTCAAAAACCTTACGGATACTTGATGAGTACCGGGAGGGCGTGGTCTTGCTCGAGGGGGATTTCAATGTCGTTTTGGATCCTGATCTTGACTCCTCCTTGGGCAAGACGCCCCTATCATATAGGTCCATAAAACACGTTAAAAAGTTGTTCCGTAAATTACACCTGGTGGACAGTTGGAAAATCTTGAACCCCCGGACAAAGGATTTTAGCTATTATTCTAAGAATCATAACAGTATTCCCGGTTAGACCTCCTTTTTATTGACCAGTTTTATTTAGATTCTGTTGATTCTGTCCCCATTGATCACTCGCCGGTCTCGCTCTTTTACCCCCCTGGTGTTCACAGGCGGGAGAGAATCTGGAGACTTAATGAGACCCTCCTGGATGATCCCACTGTCCTGGCAGCGGTCACGGAGTCCCTGCGCACATATTTTGAACTTAACTCTCTTGAGGAAGTGTCTGCCTCTGCACTTTGGGAGGGTCACATGGCGGTGATCAGGGGTGTGTTGATCTCTCATGGGGCTAGGATAAAGAAGCAGCAGGAGATATTTGACTTGCTAACGAAAATTCATGTTTTAGATGTGAAACATAAAAGGTTCTTTGTTCCTGCAGATGCCTTGACTCTGGACTCCCTCAGGCAGACAATGGTTCAATGTTTAAGGTGACGACAGGTTATGCTTTTGGGCCCATCATTTTTATGAGCATGGTAACAAATGTGGGAAACTGTTGGAACCAGTGGCGTAGCGTGGGTTGTCAGCACCCGGGGAAAGGCAAGTAATTTGCGCCCCCTAACCCGCGGGATTTTAGCACTTGAGTCTCTTCCACTAGATTAGTTAAAGAAACCTTTACCCCCTAAGCACATGTATTGTTTGTTATGAAAATACTGATGTAATTACTAATTAAAGTAAAATGCATCTAAATACAAGTTTGAATGACTAGCGTGCCCCCTTTCAATGCAGAGAGACCAGCGTTCCCCCTTTCAATGCAGAATGACCAGCGTGCCCCCTTTCAATGCAGAGAGACCAGCGGGCCCCCTTTCAATGCAGAATGACCAGCGTGCCCCCTTTCAATGCAGAATGACCAGCATTCCCCCTTTCAATGCAGAATGACCAGCATGCCCCCATTCAATGCAAAATGACCAGCGTGCCCCCTTTCAATGCAGAATGACCAGCATGCCCCCTTTCAATGCAGAGAGACCAGCGTGCCCCCTTTCAATGCAGATTGACCAGCGTGCCCCCCTTCAATGCAGAGAGTTCATCGTGCCCCCTTTCAATTAAGAACAGACCAGCGTGCCCCCTTTCAATGCAGAATGTCCAGCATGCCCCTTTTCAATGCAGAATGACCAGCGTACCCCCTTTCAATGCAGAGAGACCAGCGTGCCCCCTTTCAATGCAGAATAACCAGTGTGCCCCCCTTCAAGGCAGAGAGATCATAGTGCCCCCTTTCAATGCAGACAGACCTTTCGGCCAATCAAAAAAAAAAAAACACTCTGTGACAGCACCAGGCTGCTGACTTACTGGCTGCGAAATTGACCGAGCAGTGAGGAGAGGCAGCATAGGCGGGCTTGGCTTGCAACGCCACCCCACCCTACACCAATGGACAGGTGAGGCACAGTCCAGCCCCGCCCCGCCATTTTCAGCCATAGGGCAGCCGTGCTGGACATCTCCCAGCCTAAAGATGGAGGCAGCCACAGAGTGTGCGAACTGTGTATGTCAGAGTCAGACAGACAGAGTGACACTGCAGATGCGCCCCCCCCAGATGTTGCGCCCGGTGCGGCCGGCCCCCCCTGCACCCCCCACGCTACGCCACTGGTTGGAACGTATGCTGAAGAAACAGCAGAGTGCTCGCTGTGTCCACCGGCTAGTGACCCAGGGTAAGCCGGTAACGAGCTCCACCTTGATAGCTGGGGGATTTCAAAGTTTCTACGAATCCCTTTACTGTCTTCCTTCTGATGACAATGCCCGGGGGGAAAGCACTAAAGCCTATTTACGGGAATCCGGTCTTCCTCAATTACCAGCGGGGGCTTTGGCGGATTTAGAGAGACCTATCACTGCAGACGAATTGGGGTGGATTGTGGCAGGTCTTCCTCAGGGTAAGAGCCCGGGACCGGAAGGTTTCACTAACCTATATTACAAAAAGCTGCTCTCCATCCTTGGGGACCCCATGTGCACTTATTTTAATAAGTTTTCTTTGGATGCTGCACTGCCCAGAGAAGCCCTCCTGGCTCATATTGCTGTCTTGCCTAAATCGGGTAGAGACCCTCAACATTACGCACATTATAGTCCGATTTCCCTCTTGAATTTGGATATTCTAGCTAAGATCCTTGCGGTACAGCTTCAGGGACATGTTACTGATTTGATCCACCTCGACCAGGCAGGTTATATGATGGGCCATGAGGCCCGAGACAATACCATTCGCGCCCTACATGTAATGCATGTAATGCACTGGGCGAGACATGGTCCTGACAGGGTTCGCTGTGTGGTTCTGTTGAAGGACGCCGAATAGGCCTGCAACAGGGTTGATTGGACGTATCTTAAGGAGGTTCTCCGGGTGCTTGGGCTTGGTGACAGAATGTTTGGGTGGATTTTGGCATTGTATAGTTCCCCGGGTGCTAGGGTGAAGGTTAACGGTGTGTTCTCTGCTCCTCTCCCTATACGTAATGGGACTAGACAGGGGTGCCCTTTGTCCCCGCTACTCTTTGCCCTGGTGTTGGAACCTTTTTTTGAGGAAGGTCCGTCTCAATGGGGACATAGGTGGGGTCACTGTGAGGGCTGTGGAACACAAGCTATCTGCATATGCGGATGACCTCCTATTCTATATAACTAGGCCTCAGGTTTCCTTGCCAGTGCTTTTGGAGGAATTGCGTAGCTTCAGGAGTACAGTAAACCCCCGCTCCATCCCGGTCCCGGTATATTGCGTTTTTTTTTTGTAATGTTATTTTACTATATAAATCATTAAAAATGAAATATTTTTGTGTTTTCCGTAGCTCTTGCTATGTTTGGGCGAATAAATGTGATCAAAATGAACATCCTCCCTAGGATTATATATTTATTGTATACTGTACCTATCCACTTACTGCAGTCATTTTTCAAACAACTTAAACGATCCTTCGTGAAGTTTGTTTGGTGTGGTAAACATCCCAGACTTGTCTATGACATACTGAGGAGACATAAGAGAAATGGAGGGACGGGACTACCTGACGTTTATATCTATTATAGAGCGAAGGCTTTGGTGCATATTTTGAAATGAACTAATGATGCCTCTACTAAACTCTGGGTTCCTCTTGAAAAAACGTTGGCGGTTAGGAACTTGGCCGGGCGCCTGGGATTCTGTCGGGCAACTGGGGCCTTTCTGACTGGACCTCCCTGTTGACGAGATCTACTCTTAGGGTATGCGACAGGCTGAATGCTATAGGAGATTATTAAAATTGTGGTGGATGTGGGTGCCTCAAACCCAGGTAAGGGGACTTTAAGGGCAAGAGTAGGTTAGAAAATAACGTTGAAAAAGAAGAAAATTTATTGATAATAATAATAATAACAGATTACATATTAAAGATGGGATGACCCATAGACAATTGGTGTATGGGTAAAGCCCATAGTGTGAAAGTATGGAAAAATTGTGACTTGAAAACGGTGATAGAGATCCACCTATTTTGCTGTTTCTATTTTCCAGGTTGGGGATAAACAGAATCCAAAGCAAAATAAGGGAAAAGGATCTTGGGTACGATCCTAGTAAGTCCTACGCATTTCGGCCCGATGAGGGCCTTTCTCAAGGATAAATCACCAATTATGTTTTTAAGCCCGAATGTTGCATGTCAATGCACCTTTCTTTGATACTCAAACTGCAGCGGGAACCGTATACTGCTAACAGGCGGCGTCACCCTCTTTTGCACAGAAACTGTGTGATCCTGGTGGATTTCGTCACAGTTTGCATAATGTGTCAGAGGCTTCAATCCGTTGACTGAGTACGTATTTGTGTATCGGGATGGATGTTCTACTCTGATGAGATCCCTGACCTGTAGTCACTCCTTTGTTGGGGAATTGTGTACCTTCGCGGTGTTTCTCTTTGGTTATGGCAACCGTTATTAAGAACTCTGATTATGTTAGACGGGATACTGCCCTCCATGTTACTGTGGAGCTTCATTGTCCCCACCCACGCCACTAGTTCCATACTTTCATGCGTGCTTGTCCTCGGGCCTTACCTCTCCTCAGATCTCCCTCTCTATGCTTGCATTTTCTTCCTTTTCTTTCTGCACTTTTTATTTTCTCTCTCGCTTCTTCTATTTCTTGCTCTTCCATACTTATTACGGTTTATTGGCTATCGTCTCCTATTATGTATTTGTATAGGTGTTATCTCACCTTTGGACTGGAGGTTGACATAAGATGAGGTTACATTCTGTTTGGCCTATGGGCAAAATCTATTGATATGCGTTAATACCTGCTGTTTTGGTGAAGTACTATTGTTGGGACCCTTGCCTTATGTATTTTACACATACAACTTTTCTATGTTTTCTTTTGTTTCCTTTTGTTTTGTATGAAGTTTTGTACAACTAAATAAATAAAGATTATAAAAAAAAAAAAAAAAAAGGTAACCCTTTCATACACAGCCTGTTCTGTTTGCTAGCTGTGCTGTTGCTGGACAGGATTGAATGAATCATAATTAGAAGTTAATCCTGCCCAGTTAAATATGCCAACCAGTGTTAACAGGGAGAGTCCGGGGACGTGGTCTCGGCATGGAAGCGTGAGGACGCGTGTTCCCTGAGCTCCCGGTCCTTAGCTCCTTGGGTGACCAATCGGGTCGCAGGATCTGTGAGAACTCTCTCCCCCACCTTCCCCTGAGAAGGGATGCGGACCTGGGCTGGTGCTGGAGTGGATTGAACAGACAAAAGGACCGATACTTGCTACCAAAACACCCTGCCGCCTCGACCCCTGACTGTTCAAAGATGGCGCCAGCGACTGCAGGGAGGATGGCGCCACGGCTATCTCAGACGGAAGCGGAAAGGGAACTGCTTAGTGTCACAAATAATATGCCGACTTTCTCTCCCCCCAGTGACCTCTCCCCCTGCTTGCCGGGCTCCCTGTCTCTATCACCCTTACTTGATCCCGAGGACTCCATCTCACTGCAGAGGACGTCGGGAGGACTACAGATACATGAGGGGCACGGACCGGCTCAGCATCAGGGAGGGATGGAGATGAGCAACCGTTCCACATCAACTGGAATCACAGACACAGAAAGTATTACTATACCCCCTATGATCCCCTTAATGGGATCCCCTGCTGGATGTCTGTGCGAACAGAACATCTGGGCTTTCCTACAAAAATTACCCACCAGAGATGATTTTGAGGCCCTGGCCACCCGTGTAGAAACAGCCCTCAGGGGGGAACTGACAGGCCGTAAACAGGAGGTCACAGACCTCACAGCCAGAGTGGCTACTCTAGAGTCAAGTGAAGTGGAAATTAAACAGACTGTTTCTAATATACAAGCGGCACAGAGGGACACTGATGCTCATGTGATGCCCATTTCATGCTGCTTTTGGACGATTTGGAGAGCCGTAATCATAGACGCAATATTAGGATCAAGGGTCTCCCTGAAGCCACTATGCCAGCAGACCTTAAAGTCACAGCTATTTTTAACATGCTCCTGGAATGCCCTGTGGACACAGCCATTGAGATACACAGAGTACACAGGTCACTGGGCCCAAAAGAAGAATCAGAGAATAGACCCAGAGATGTAATTTGTTGCCTAAACGGATACTCCCTAAAAGAGGACATTCTACGGCGAGCGTGGCACAGGAGAACTATGGAGTTTGACAGGGCACAAGTCCTACTACTACCAGGTGTATCACGGAGGACCCTACAAATGCGCCGGTGCTTAAAAACCCCTGCTGGAGAGGTTTGGAGAATTGGGCATTACCTACAAATGGGGCCATCCATTTCATCTTATAGCCTGGAAAAATGGACGCTTTTTTCCCCTGCGACACCCGTCGGACCTCCTGGAGTTTTTCACTGCCCTCGAGATGGACCCAGTGTCCCTCCCTAATTGGTTAGAATTCTCGATCCAGATTGCGACCAACACATCAACACCTGTGACCAGCAGATCGCAAAGATATCGTCGTACCCACAGATTACAGGGGAGACCTCGTAGATCCCCTCAAGACCGTGAGCCTTAGAATGGGTTACTCACCGAGATTGAATACGGTTTGTTACCTTCCTATTTTTGATCGAACAATATCCTGCACTACCTTTCATGTTCAGGTACATGGACCCTTTCCGTTGAAAGGGTCAACCCTTTTCAAGGTTCCCTAAACAATTTGACCTACCATGTCCACCTTCACACTAACTTTATTTGTTCCCTTAGCCTTGCCATGATACCTACCTGGGGCCCTCCCCTGGACTGACGTTATCCATACCCGAAACGCCACGGTAAGACTTATATCTATACAGTGACAATCAGTGATGATCCTCCCTGCTCCCCTGTGGTAAGGGGGAGTCAGAATGACTGACAGTGATCTAGTTGAACGAGTGGCTGCTCTTGAACTCTTTGCAGTCAATTTTGTTCCTGTTTGAAGAAATGTACAGTTCACTGCCTCCATGCCTAATAACTTTGACTATTGATACTTGCTGGAATCAACGGCTGTGCTTCTTATTTACAGCCCGAGAGGGGCATCCCCCAATAGCGCTCGACCCCCCTCTATTTCAGGTTTTTATTTTTTCACCTTGGGGGCTCCTTTCCTTCAGTTCCTGCTTACTGCAAGTTAGGTGGAGACGGATTGTTACACGGGTATTGCCATTAAATGTTGATGTTCTTTCTGGGAAAGGGGAATCGGGACGCCAGGTGCAGATACGGAGAACTGGGTTACCATTTGCTTCCAGTCTTTCAAAAATTACTGTACCCCCAGAAACAGGGGATCCCCTGACATTTTAGGGTCAGGTGCCTTTGGCACTGTTCTCAATTACTTTAACCACTGAAGACTGGAGATGCTAGACTGACATTCTGACTGCCCTTCTGTTTAAGATCTTTTATTATTCTAACTATGATGTCATCTTTCTGGAGGTAGAAGTACTTATCTGGACATCCCTCCTGTTTTCATGTTTAATTACACACCAGCTTATGACTATTCTCGATAATTGACTTTGCTACTTAGAATTCATAGAGAGATTCTTGCACACTAATTAACGGTTATTGTTTCTGAGTTGATCTGCCCGGGGCGGCCTACGGCCGGGAGCTTTCCTCCCTGAAGTGCCTTACCTCTCCCCCACATAGGCCCTAGCTGCCGACTCTGGCAGTTACTCTCCATTTGGAGTCAAGGAGCTCTATCTCTTATTTCTATGTGTAATAAAAAAAAACGTATAAAACATGCTTCTTGAGGTGCACACGATTATGGGCTAGAATTTTGCTTATCTACATATTACCACTTTCTGGGATGGGATTTAGCGGCCTCAGTACTCCGGCCAAAACGTAGATGCCGGTAGAGGTTGAGGTTGCGGCCCCACAGTCATGAGCACATAGGATGAACTCTTTCAAACTCGAACTCCCACTTGGCACAGTTCTCTATAGACCTCATTAAATACCTCAAACAACTATTTAGCTTAGTTATTGAATCAGCAGTAGATCTTTGTTATCTTTACATACCAGCTACTTGTTTTAGCGCTTCCTCTACTCTGTATTCTGGATATAGTTTTGACTTAATGTAATGCCAAGTCTTACTTTCGGTTGTTTATTGTTGTTATATGTGGCATGCCAATAAAAAATAATAAAAAAAAAAAAACAGGGAGAGTCCCACCCCTCAGATCCCACCCTCCCAGAGCCCTGCTCTCTGTGATCTCATTTACATATGAAACGCCTTCATAATTAACCCATCATAGCCCTTAATCTGTAGACTTGCAGTAGGATTACTGAGATCTGTGAGGTGGGACTTGAGAGGTTTGGACTCTTCCTGTAAGTGTAACTGGGTGGGATTGAATGCTAATTAGGATGTATTACATCCCACCCACTATTAGAGCTAAAAAGGAAGTTACATCATTTGCAGACTCTGAAAGACTACAGAGGAGTGTGTTCTTTAAATAGGCCCCGGAAGATTTTACCCCCCTTCCTAACCAGGGCCTATTTTGCGATTCGGCACTGCGTGAATTTAACGGACAATTGCACGGTCGTGCGATGCTGTACCCAAATGAAATTTACGTCCATTTTTTCCCACAAACAGAGCTTTCTTTTGGTGGTATTTGATCACCTGTGCGATTTTTTGATCATGTGCTATAAACAAAAAAATAGCGACAATTTTGCAAAAATAACAATATTTTTCACATTTTTTATATGAAATTCCCCCAAAAAATGTAAAAATCTAAATTTTTTAACATTTTAGGCCAATTTGTTTTCTGCTACATATGTTTGGTAAAAAAAAATTGCAAAAAGCGTATTTTGATTGGTTTGCGCAAAAGTTATTGCGTTTACTAACTAAGGGTAAGATTTTTGTTATTTTTATTGTTTTTTTTTTAACGAGTAATAGCAGCGATCTGCAATTTTTTTTTTGCGGGACTGTGACATTGCGGCGGACAGATCGGACCCTTGACTGACATTTTTGACACTTTTGGGGGTACCAGTGACATTACTACAGTAATCAGTGCTATACATATGCACTGTTACTGTAAAAATGACACTGGCAGGGAAGGGGTTAACTTTATTGGAGTAGGGAGGGTTAAGTGTGTCCCTAGGGGCGTGCTTCTAACTGTGATTGGATGTGGCTTTTCATGTAACAGCAGAGATCTACGGTCCTACATAGCAAGACCATATGATCTCTGCTGTTACACAGGGGAGAAAGACAGGCAGCTTTATTTACATTAGCCGCCTGCCTTTCTCCCGGTGTAACCGACGATCGCGAGTGAGCGGCGGACATCGGGTCCACCGCTCACATGCGCGGGGGGGTCCGTGAGCGAGCGGGAGTGGAAGCGCGCCTCCGACGGCGTGCGTTAGCTCCCTAGAGCCTCACAGGCTAGCGACGTAGTACTACGTCGCTTTGCCTTTGAGGGGCTGACTGCCGATGTAGATAGTCATTAGGCAGTCGGCAAGTGGTTAAATATGCCGACCAGTGTGAACATATAGTTTTGACTTAATGTAATGCCAAGTCTTACTTTCGGTTGTTTAGTGTTATTATATGTGGCATACCAGTAAATAAAGAATTAAAAAAAGAAAAACAGGGAGAGTCCCACCCTTCAGATTCCACCCTCCCAGAGCCCTGCTCTCTGAGATCTTATTCATTTACATATGAAGGAAACACCTTCATAATATACCCTCCCATGGCCCTTCCTCTGTAGACTTGCAGTAAGCCATTATTCTTTGGCATGCTGCAAGACAGGGAATGACACATTTACACCTGCTTTGCAGACTGAAGAGTGACTTGCATTCTGACCCATCCACATCAACTCCTGGAGCTGCTACAAGTGACTCCTTGAGGCTCATATGGGACATGTAGTATTAGAACTAGTAAAGTAAGGAAACAGGAAGTCAGAGAACTTCAGCCAAGAGAAGGAATGACATCACAGACACACAAATGTTTTACAGATAAATAGGGTAGGATATAGATACATAGGATATAGATACAATCATTGTTGGGGTAGTTACTCAAAAAATGTAACTAGTTACTAGTTACTTCTGTAAATTGTAACAAGATAACTTTACTAGTTACTGCATTTGAAAAGTAACTTTGCTACTTAATACTTTACTTTCCTCTTTCTTAATTGACCGTGTAGAAGAACATACATGACACTCTTTCTGCATAGAGTTTATTGTATAAACACAGGCTTTGGGAAACATGAGAACAAAACCTGAAAAAACAGAATAAAACATAAAGTGCAACAAAAAGTCATAAACTTCATCCCTCTCTATTCTTCGAAATAACGATTGTATCGCACGGCTTGGATAACGCATGAAAGTGCGTTCCTTTAGCCTAGTAAAGTAGTGTAGTTACCTCCTATAGCCTAGTAAAGTAGTGTAGTTACCAATATTAGTATTGTAACTAGTTAGGTTACTTCGTTACCAAAAAAAGTAATGTAGTTACTGTAATCCGTTACTTTGTAACTCGTTACCCCCAACACTGGATACAATTTTAGTGGGGTTGTGATTCATTTGCATGCACAATGCATATGTTGTTTTGAGGAGGAAAAGCTGGAGTTCTGCTTTAACCTTACAAAGTTAGTTTTACCTTTGCAGGAGGTTTGATAGGGAGTCTGCAAATCATGAATGTAGCACTTAATCCTATTAAAGTCTATGGGAGGGAAACCTTGTAACTTTGTGGGCTGCAAGCTTTTAGTAAATAGGGCATGAGTAGCTGGGCACTGCAATGGGGGACATGTATTAATGCACAAGGATAAGCTAGTTTGGATTGAACTTGAGTTCTCAGTTCAGAAAATCTATGAACAAATTGGTCATATTTGGCCCACTCACCCACACAAATCCCTGGATGCTGTTTGAGGTCTAGCCAGGAATGCTGAGCGAAGTCTTTGACCTAATATGCGGACCCTCTGGCTTCTAAAATTTACTGTCCTGGACTGTTATACTGATTCCAGATCCATGACAGGGAATGTCACTACCCCCCCCTTCTTTTCTCCCCTCCATCCATCTAAGGATGCCCATAGATCTGTCAATTTGTTACGTACGTCAACCAGTGGATTACACAAAAACTGACCCAATTCCTCATCCACATGTAGCTGGACTGGACTACCATATTCTGAAATTGCAGACTCACCTTCTGTTCCTCTAGATTGTCTTTGCATCCCTCTAGTGTTGGTTTCAGGATTAAATCGTTATATCGCAGAGACTGGGAGAACGGCATTGTGGTCTTCTGTAAAGTGATTACTATGTGGCTGGATTATTTAGGAACTATCTTTCCCAGCAAACTCTGGAACAGTGGAGCATTTTGGGAGAGGCTATAAAAGTATCAGCTAAACAGGCTTGGGGCCTCTTTCTTCCTGGAACCCATCGTGGGCACATCGGTCTGCCGTGCAGAGAGCGAGACAGCAGATTGTGGCCTACTGCACACCGCCTGATCCATCTGCAGACTCAGTCCCAGCGGAAGGGATGTCCGCCACAGTATTGCAGACATCCTTGCAGCATTGCTGATCAGGAGGAGTTGGCGAAACACACACACTTCCCTAGGGGAGCTAGTGTAATCCTGCAGCAATCCGCTGTTAAGGTGCCTTTGTGTTTTCTTTCCTGTACTGGAAATTTTGCGTCTTGGGACAGGGAAAGATTAAAATAAAAGCCTATAAGAAGTTTTTATTATTCCCCATGTCATTAGGCAGGCTACATACTAGCAAAGCAGCTGCATTCTTTAGAAGATGCGGGTCGTTGTTCCACTTATGCTGTAAAGGTAGGGACTATTTAACCAGTTGCCGACCGCCCCACGCAGACATAATACGGCAGGGCGGCTCGGCTATGCAAAATTATGTAAATCTACGTGATTTTGTGCAGGTGGACTTGGCCGCGTGCTCCACCAGAGCCTCGCTCCCACTGTATTTAGACGCCGCCGGCCTCCCGCAATCGTCAGAGAAACTGACAGAAGACCCGCCTGCTTATATAAGCAAATCAGGCGAGTCTTTTGTCACACAGGCAGAGAGAGATCAGGTGTTTCAGCTAGGCTGAAACCCCGATCTCTCAGTGCCTGTCACAGATCCCCCCCCCCCCCCCACAGAGAGTAAGCACAGTTAGGCATACATTAACACCTTTGATTACCCTCAGTGTTAACCCCTTCCCTGCCAGTGTCATTTATACAGTAACAGTGCATATTATTTAGCACTGATTACTGTATTAATGTCACTGGTCCCCAAAAAATGTCAAAAATGTCAGTTAGGGGTCCGATCTGTCCGCCACAATGTCGCAGTCACACTAAAAATCGCTGATTGCCGCCATAACTAATAAAAAAAGTCCAAAAATCTATCCTGTAGTTTGTAAATGCTATAACTTTTGCGCAAACCAAGTAAAATACACTTTTTGGGATTCTTACTAAAAATATGTAGCAGAATACAAATTGGCCTAATACAATAAAAAAAATTGATTTTTGTACATTTTTTTATTGGGAATGTTTTATAGCAGAAAGTAAAAAATATTGTTTTTTTTTTTTTCAAAGTAGTCGCTCTTTTTTGTTTATAGCACAAAATCTAAAAACCGCAGAGGTGATCAAATACCACCAAAAGAAAGCTCTATTTGTGGGGGAAAAAAGGACATCAATTGTATTTGGGTACATCGTCGCATGACCGCGCAATGTTTCATTAAAGTAACGCAGTGCTGAATCGCAAAAAATGACCTGGTCATTAAGGGGTAAAACCTTCCGGAGCTGAAGTGGCTAAGCTTGTAACATCTTTTAACCACTTGCCGACCGCCGCAAGTACATTTACTGCGGCAGTCAGCCCCTCCTGGGCAAAGCGACATAGTATTACGTCGCTCGCCCAGGAGCCTGTAGGGGGCAAGCGCACGCCGCCCCCGCTCATTCACGGCGGCTCGCGATCTCCCGCTGGAGAGGGAGAAAGGCAGGCGGCTAATGTAAACAAAGCCGCCTGTCATTCTCCCTGGTGTAACAGCAGAGACTATATGATCCTGCTATGTAGGATCGTATGTCTCTGTGATTACATCAAAAGCCATGCCCCCAAAAGCCACACCCCTTTACAGTTAGAAGCACGCCCCTAGGGACACACTTAACCCCTGGATCTCTAATAAAGTTGACCCCTTCCCTGCCAGTGTCATTTTTACAGTAACAGTGCATATGTATAGCACTGATTACTGTAGTAATGTCACTGGTACCCCCAAAAGTGTCAAAAATGTTAGTCAGGGGTCCAATCTGTCCGCCGCAATGTCGTAGTCCCGCAAAAAAAAATCGCAGATCGCCGCTATTACTAGTTAAAAAAAAAAACAATAAAAATGACATACAGTAAATCTTTCCCTTAGTTAGTAAATGCAATAACTTTTGCGCAAACCAATCAAAATACGCTTATTGTGATTTTTTTTACCAAAAATATGTAGCAGAAAACAAATTGGCCTAAAATGTTAAAAAATTTAGATTTTTAAATTTTTGGGGGGGGGAGAATTTCATATAAAAAAATGAGAAAAATATTGTTATTTTTTCAAAATTGACGCTATTTTTTTGTTTATAGCGCAAAAAATAAAAATCACACAGGTGATCAAATACCACCAAAAGAAAGCCCTGTTTGAGGGAAAAAAAGGACGTCAATTTAATTTGGGTACTGCGTCGCACGACCGCGCAATTTTCTGTTAAAATCACGCAGTGCCGAATCGCAAAATAGGTCCTGGTCTTTGAGCAGCCAAATCCTCCGGGGCTTAAGTGGTTAAGATCATAAATTCTCAATTTTTACCCCAACATTTCAATGCCCCAAATCTAAAACTTAATATACTACAAAAGCTTTGGAAGCAAGAGGTGGTTCCAATGTTCAGACAATAGGTTGCTAACAGTGCACAGATGAGTACATTTTTTGAAGATAAAAAAGAAAAAAATCAGTAGTGCTTGCTACTAAATGTGTAAGTTCACATCTACACCCTAGAAGTTTTGGTGGGACAAAAGTTTACACTGTCAATAATGTATAACTTGAGATCCACGATACAAACCTCCTATCAGTGCTGTAATGAATAGCTCATTGTTACTGTCACAGGTAAATACGTATTACTGTACCAAGGGACTTATTGATTCCAGAGTAAACAAGCTCCAACAATGTCCCAGTTAAAAAATGGTTTAAATCTACATATATAATAAGATCGGCCATAAACGGAGCGAATTGCTTTCCTGCAAGAAAGAAATTGGCTTGATTCCCCTATTAACATAGATAATGTTGTTGTGGGGATCCCTCCTGCCAAGCCACTGTCTTCTCCCAGAGAGGGGGGCATTCAGAGAAGCCTAGGAGCCACCGGTAGAAGACAGTGATTATTGCTTGCCACTTGTGATAATGGCAAGGAAATCTGGCAAACTGGTTGTACCCAAGTTGATTGATTGAATCTTATCAATTGATCGTACATTAAGCCTGCTATTCATGGTTGGAATCTCGTTTGTAACCTTGTATGGCCGGCCTAAGAGAGCTTGCAAAACAGATATACAATAGATATCTTTAGATATCTATATAGATATACAGTATCTCACAAAAGTGAGTACACCCCTCACATTTTGTAAATATTTTATTAAATCCTTTTATGTAACAACACTGAAGAAATTACACTTTGCTACAATGTAAAGTAGTGAGTGTACAGCTTGTATAACAGTGTAAATTTGCTGTCCCCTCAAAATAACTCAACACACAGCCATTACTGTCCATCAGATTGGCATGTTGGTAAAAAAAAAAAAAGTGCTAGTATCTGCTTATACTGCCTCTAATTTGAAGAACAAAATAAATATTCAAATTAACTCCATCCTAAGGCGTACTGTCTTAACTACTTGCCAACTGCCTAACGACTATCTACGTCGGCAGTCAGCCCCTCACAGGCAAAGTGACGTAGTACTACGTCGCTAGCCTGTGAGGCTCTAGGGAGCGAGCGTGCGCCGCTGGAGGCGCGCTCCCGCTCAATCACGAACCCGATGTCCGCCGGTCACTCGCGATCGTCGGTTACACCGGGAGAAAGGTAGGCGGCTAATGTAAACTAAGCTGCCTGTCTTTCTCCCCTGTGTAACAGCAGAGATCATACAGTCCTGCTATGTAGGACCGTAGATCTCTGCTGTTACATGAAAAGTCACATCCAATCACAGTTAGAAGCACGCCCCTAGGGACACACTTAACCCCTCCTTCTCCAATAAAGTTAACCCCTTCCCTGCCAGTGTCATTTTTACATTAACAGTGCATATGTATAGCACTGATTACTATAGTAATGTCACTGGTACCCCCAAAAGTGTCAAAAATGTCAGTCAAGGGTCCGATCTGTCCGCCGCAATGTCGCAGTCCCGCAAAAAAAATCGCAGATCACCGCCATTACTCGTTAAAAAAAAAACAATAAAAATGACAAAAAATCTTTCTCTTAGTAAACGCAATAACTTTTGCGCAAACCAATCAAAATACGCTTTTTGCAATTTTTTTTTTTTTTACCAAACATATGTAGCAGAAAACAAATTGGCCTAAAATGTTAAAAAAATTTGATTTTTACATTTTTTTGGGGTATAATTTCATATAAAAAAATTTGAAAAATATTGTTATTTTTGCAAAATTGTCGCTCTTTTTTTGTTTATAGCGCATGATCAAAAAATCGCACAGGTGATCAAATACCACCAAAAGAAAGCTCTGTTTGTGGCAAAAAAAGGACATCAATTTCATTTGGGTACAGCATCGCACGAACACGTAATTGTCCGTTAAATTCACGCAGTGCCGAATCGCAAAATAGGCCCTGGTCAGGAAGGGGGTAAAATCTTCCGGGGCTTAAGTGGTTAATAAGCTTCAGATGATCATTTCGGGGCATATTCACACAGGTGTCTAAAATGATGTATTTAGATGCTTACAGCATAGAGTATGGTACACATCTAAGCGCAGCACTATAGGAATCAATGGGACCATACACACAGTCGTTTCTACAATCAAAATGTGCACCTCATTTAGTGGCATACAAAAAAAGGGGGTCATACATATCTGCAGGTCTCACGCATGTAAAAGTGCATTAATGCATGCATGCATGCAGTAATGTCGCATGAATTGTACGTATCTAAATGTAAGTACTCTAAGTATGTATTTTACCGAGGGAAATATGCCTATGCCTGTGCGAAGGAAGCCTTTGAGAGTGCTGCATGAAGGTCAATAAATAGACTAGTTTAAACTCCTATTGCAATCACATTACACATGCTTTCTATGACAAAGAAACAAATGTAGACATTCTGATCTACTGTACCGTAACGTAGAAATCAGAAAAATCTGAAAATCCTGAACTCAACTATGACTGGTATGTGAAATATGAAAAAATACATAACCATGACCCATGCTCTACTCAGACAGGGATAGTCAAGGCAAAGCCTGTTATGTCAGGTTACTGGTATTTGCAAATTCTTTCTTTATTATGGTGACCTAAAGGGACTCAAGGACAAATCTTGTCCTTGTTCCTCACTGGGTAATGTTGGTATTGCAGTTAGTTTGGGTCTGTAGATGTCAGGGCATGGTATAAGAAAATTGTTTTTGCTTCCAGGGTGATTTTAAAAATGAAGCAGAGGTTACAAGTTATTTCAGGTTTTATGGTTTGCTTGGAAACACAGTTTATAAACCATGTGACCGCAAAGCATAGTTTCTTAATTTTTTTTTTTAAAACAATGATTTTATGCAATTGAAAATTTGCAAAATGCTCAAGTGGGCTCAATCTAATTGGGCACACTTGCATGAGCATGCTGTTGCCCCTTACCCCCTCTTTTTCTCTACATATGGCCAGTCAG
The DNA here is from genome assembly GCF_965119305.1 of Pelophylax lessonae. Lineage (NCBI taxonomy): Eukaryota > Metazoa > Chordata > Amphibia > Anura > Ranidae > Pelophylax > Pelophylax lessonae. The sequence continues at coordinate 143,773,478 of NC_138777.1, forward strand.
GGCATTACTTGCATTAAATGTAATGTGTATTTAAGCTGTGCACTGTCACTTTAAATTTCCCACACCTTACTGCACAGGTAAAATTGTTTCCAATCAGATTGAACGGAACCTGCCAGAAGGTTTGGGGGGTCGTTATATAAGGGGATATTAGTATAGGTGTGTTCCTCTGCGGATCACCACAGAAGAAGAGCTACCCACCCTCACATCTGTCACGAGAACTTGTTTGTGGATGTCACCCTCAGATACAGGGGGGTGGGGGGACTTGTTTCTGTTAACTGGTTGTTTGTTTGGGTTTTTATGACTAATGCATTCACATGTCAGCTTATAATCGCGGGCAGAACCGCCGCGGTTCCGCCCGCGATTCGGAGATTTATTGCAAATCGCGGGACGCCTAGCGTTGCCCGTTGATTTGCAATAGCCCCCCAAACGCCGAGCTAAGTTGCCGCGATTTACGCCCGCCGAATCGCGGCAACATCGCGCAAACAAAATCGCGGGACGCAATACGCTCCAAAGAAGCTCTTGTACTTTTTTGGAGCGTATTGCGTCCCGCGATTTTGTTTGCGCGATGTTGCCGCGATTCGGCGGGCGTAAATCGCGGCAACATCGCTCGGCGTTTGGGGGGCTATTGCAAATCAACGGGCAACGCTAGGCGTCCCGCGATTTGCAATAAATCTCCGAATCGCGGGCGGAACCGCGGCGGTTCTGCCCGCGATTATAAGCTGACATGTGAATCAGCAATGATATATATAAATATTTTTATTTACATTACTGATGAGATTTATTGTACGGTTATTATTATTTTCCAGACCAAAATAAAATGCCGTGGCCATATTTTTGCCACTTAATAGTCTGGAGTTTATTTCATTTATTGGTTGTCTTTGGGGAATGTTTTTATAGGTGCGGTCTGCATTGCCATTCCCATGAAAAACATAAATAATGACAGGGGTCTTAAAAGGTGCCAGAGGCAGACTCGATGTTGTCTGCTACGTAAACACATTCTAAAAAGACAGATGAAAAGGCAGAAAATGGAATGAAGGACTGCTGATTCCCTATTCACGTTCTATCTTCTCATATACAGTATATGCTATCCAATTTATAACTAGAAAAACGTGCACATCAGGACCAAATCAATACAAGCGCATGCACAAACAAATTACAAGATCTTGTTTTTTACAAAAAAATAAGCTGCATACATTGAGGTGATTCAGTAAATCATTTGTGACAACGTTCTATTATTATTGGCATATTAGAAAGTTCTGCAAAAATTCATGAAAGCTGTGTGAGTCAGCATCTTCTACGTTGTTCGTAGAACAACGAACAAACGGGGCCGTTAGCGGTAAATTCGCCCGCCATAATACAATGCTTGTAATTGGCCGAAGCATGCACTTTGACCTGTATGCTTTGGCCAATCACAGCACAATGTCTGTGTAGCACTGCCCGCTAGAGGGCTGCTGGATATTACATTTTAGGGATTCCCCAGGGTTACCCGTAGCAACTGTTTACAGAAACTTAACACTTTAAGTTCTTGGCTCAGTCAAAGATCAGTCCAGGGGATGTTGTTTTGTGGTTTTATTGAAATTGGGATGAGAGAAGGGATGAGTGGGAGTCTCCAACTGTTAACTATTCGCAATGATGAGGACTTCTAATCTGAGAATGTGGCAAGGCTGCTATTTCATTCTGCCACTTGGATGAAGATGAGGTAAGTGCTCCTAAAGTATTTCTCTTCAGGGTACTCCCCTAGTACCCCCTTTCTCTCTGGGCTGGCTGACACCCGTCCACTGACTGCACTACCCAGAGTGGTCCACCTTCCTGGGCAGACCCCTGGGCAAGATCCTCTGTACTCACAATACTCTTTTTCCAGAGTCTCGCAGTGCCTCAACTCCTCAGTCAGCTTGCCTGGACTTTTGGGTTCAGCCTCGCACCACTGGTACACCAGGCTGAATGCCTGTGAACACCATCAACTGCTGCAGAAGAGGAGGCAGCCGCCACCCTCCTTCTGGGACTCTGCTTCCCGCCAAAGACCTCTACCTCATGTGCCCGTGGCTTTTATACCCTGTCCCATAATGCACCACTCTCTGTGCCAACCCCTGGGACAGTACCAAAAGCCTGTGTGTCATTGGACAGGTTTCCTCCAGCATCCAACGCGCCTCCCCATTGGATCAACTGGGGACACTCCCTGAAACCAGATGAATCACACACACTGGGCACACTGAGTAGACCTAACTACAAATCCTGCTCCCTGATAAGCAGAGTGCATAAATATTTTGCCTACTGCTCTTCTGGTAAGCAGAGAGAGCCAAAACTACACTCTATCACCTAGCACCTGACTAGGAGGGTGCTACATCTGCAAATAGCCAAAGGCAGGGTGCCTTTAGCCAATCACAGCTCAAGGGCTAAGTCCACGCCCCACACCATATAAAGGCTGCCTAAATGGCAGCCACGTGCAGTGTGTGAGGAGTGGAGATTTGGCAGGATAGTTAGTGGAGTGTGCGGTTTATAGTTTAATAGATAAGTCAGTGTAGTAGATCTATAATTTTAATAGCTATTTCAGGAGATATTTGCGTATATATAAATATCAGCCATTGCAGTGTAGTGTAGATCTAAAAGAGGACATCTGCACAGTTCTTCTTTGGGAAAATCAACTAAAAGCTACAGGAAATCTGTGGGATTCCCAGACTAAAAAAAAAAAAAAAAAAAAAAAAAAAGGAGGCTGCCATAATTCTCCTCTGGAAAGAGTATTAGAAAATTACTGGGCTTAATAAAGAACTTCCTACTTTTCTCTGAGTCCAGATCCAAGGGGGGGGGGGGGGTATTTGATAGAGCCCTATCTGGAAGGATTTCCTGAACGGTGTTGGATTTAGCCATAAAGAAAGTTAAAGAAAGCTGAGGGTCTGGTCAAAACCCTAGGGAGAGGCTGGGAAAACAAACTGAGGTGGTGATAAAAAAATAAGCCCCCACGTGCTTGAAAAGAACGCCTAAGATAAAGATGAAGAACAAACAGACAAAAGAAGGGGCAGGGAAAACAACAAAAGTAACTGCCAGTCCAGGGACAATTAAAATGTATATGACCCCCAGATGGAAAAGGGCAAAACTCCATCCCTGAAAAATAACCGGTTGTAAAACCAAAACAAAATACCGAGGGAAATAAAAAAACTAAAAAGCAAAAACCCACAGGAGTGTGTGAGGAGGATAGTTCGGAACTGTCGTGTGAAAATTCACAGATAATGGGGGACAGTGAACTAGGAAGAGAGGAGGAACTAAGGACCAACTACCCACAAAATTAGAGATGATGGAAATGTTTGCTAATCTAGAGAGATCAATTAAAATTGAAATGGCTACCCTCCACGGAGATCTGGGACATATCCTGACCAGAGTAGAAGAAACAGAAAAGAGAACAGACACACATGGAAGAGAGTTAAAAAAATTAAAAGATCAAATGAAGAAAATACAGTTAGAACAGAGAAATATGTTATATAAATTGGAAGACCAAGAGAACAGAAATAGAAGGAAGAACTTGAGGATCAGAGGATTGCCAGAGAAAGGAAAAGAAGAAAAGCTAGAAGAAATGCTGGAAAGTGTGTTTAATCCCCTGTTGGGAAAAGCAATCACAGATAAAATAGAAATTGAAAGGATACATAGAATACGAAAACCACCAAATATACCAAGAGAGAAAACAAGGGACGTTATAGTAAGGTACCATAGATACGAAACATGAGCTCAGATATGGGAAAAAATTAGAGATAGGCCTACACTAAGATATGAAGGAGCAGATATACAGGTGTTCCTGGATCTCTCACAGGAAACAATCAATAGAAAACGCATTCTGAGACCAGTAGTGGAAGTCTTAAAGAAGCAAAACATACAGTATTTCTGGAGCCACCCCGCGGGATTAGGGGTTTGGAGAGAGAGAAAAAAAGACTGTGCTGCTAAAATTCCCAGAAGACATTCAAGTTTTTTGTGACACCTTAAAAATCCCAGTAATGGAAATACCTGGGTGGACAGACCAGGAGGTCTCAGAAGGGGAAACGGAGGAAGAAGAACAGTGGCAAGGACGATCTTATAAGAGTCTGATATTAAAGCAGCAATTAAGAAATTAAGGAATGGACATGGGGGAAATTAGGGTGGGGGGAGTAGGGAGGGGGGCTGTAGGGAGGGGAGGAGGTATGAGGTTAAAGTAGAAAAAGCTATGGACAGAACGGCTCCGTGAGGGTGGAAGCATGTACCAACCAACGACCCAATTATAGGAATGAAGTGAGGAGTGGGCGAGCAAAGACAGAGCTCAACCCCGGGGAAATGTCGATTAAAGTGGGGAGGAAGTAAATCGACTATCCTAGCTAAGGGAAGGGGGAAAGCTAGGTACCCATTGGGAAGAGGGAGGGAGGGGAGGGAGGGGGAGCAGGGATGGGTGGGGGGAGGGGAGGGGGGGAGGAGAGGGGAGGGAGGGAAGAAATGGGAAAAACAACGATAAAAGAGTATCCCGCCCCCATAACAAGCAAAAACCCTTATCTCTCAGTGAGGAGTCAGACTTCCCAGAGACACCAGCCTAATAATTTTATGAGTGGTAAAGGAAAAAAAACAACGAGTAAAACCAAAACCAGGAAAAATAGGGAAAAAAACAAAACAAAGAGATGGTAGTAGTGAATTTTATGTCTTACAATGTACGAGGAATGAACTCACCAGTGAAGAGACAAAAAATTCTGGGGGAAATCAAATATTTAAATGCGGATGTAATATTTCTACAGGAGACCCATATTACGTATGCATCCAATACCAGGTTATATTCCCGAAACCACCCTATATGGTATTATGCAGACTCACAAAAAATCTAGTGGTGTGGCTATTCTCGCTAGAGGAGTGAGATTTGTTCTAGAAGATAGGCTGGTTGACCCGGAGGGAAGATTCCTCTTTCTGAAAGGGAAGTTAAATGAGGAAGAAGTTACATTAGTAAATATATATAGTCCTAATGAAGGGCAGGTGGCCTTCTTTGGGAAGATTTTGGGGAAATTAATACATTTTAAAAAAGCAGGGGTGTTTCTGGCGGGGGACCTCAACCTGAGCCTCAATCCAAAAATGGATAATACATTGCGGTACCAAAGGTTTTAAAACCACCAGATCAAGGAGATTAGAAAAAAGTTATATCAAAGTCAATTGGCGGATATATGGAGAATACTCCATCCAAAAGAAAGGGACTACACTTGTTATTCAAATATATCTGGGACATATTCAAAAATTTATTACTTCTTGATAGAACATCGATGGATCAAAAAAGTATCAGAGGCGAGGGTTGGCATTAGGACCTGGTCAGATCACTCCCCCATTACAGTAAAAATGAAAATGGGTAGAGAACAATCTAGAATGACCACATGGAAAATCAATGAAGAACTGATTAAGGATAAAAAATGGGGAAGGGAAATAGAGAAAGAATTGGAATTATATTTCCAAAATAATGATATAGAGGAGACACCCAAAAATATCATATGGGAAGCACAAAAAGCCTATATGCGGGGTATTTTAATCTCAAAAGGAGCACAAAGGAAAAAAGAAAGAACTAAAAAATAAAGATAAATTGATGAGAGAGGTATATGATTTGGAACAAAAACATAAAAAAACAATAAAGGAAGAACTGACTCCCCTATTAGAAAGGAAAAAAGGGGAATTAAAGGACCTATTAGAACAGGAAACTAGACAGGAATTTATTAGGGTGGCAAGAGAGAAATATGTGGAGGGTAACAAAATTGGGAAAAACTTGGCAAGGATCCTCAAAAAAAAAAAAAGCAATGAATTTCATAGATAAGATCAAAAATAAAAATGGGGAATTAGTTCACTCAACTACCGAGATAGCAAGGGAATTTTTAATTTATATGATGTAAGAGTAGAGGGTAAACAAGAAAATAATTTCGACAGAGGTGAGAAGATCAAAGCATATTTGGAAAAGGCAAAAATGAAAAAAATAGAAAAGGAAAAACGAATACTCCTAGAGGCACCAATTACAGAACAGGAGATAGCAAGAGCTATAAAAGATACCACCGCAGGAAAAAGCCCAGGCCCGGATGGGTTCACTATTAGTTACTATAAACAATATAAGGAGCTCCTCGTCCCGAGGCTGAAAGGGTACATGAATGGACTAGGCACCCAGTTTAATAAGAGTAAAGAAGCCCTCCTAGCATCGATCACTGTCATTTTCAAAGAAGAGAAAGATCCAACGCTGTGCTCTAGTTATAGACCTATTTCGCTCTTAAATGCAGATACTAAGCTGTTTACAAAAATATTAGCAACAAGAATGAAAGGGTTGATAAATGAGTGGATCCATAATGACCAGGTAGGTTTTATACCTGGTAGGCAAGGTAGAGACAACGGGATTGGAACGATCCTCTTGATGAAACAAATGCTTAAAAACAGGACACCAAGTGTGATACTGTCAATAGATGCTGAGAAAGCATTTGACAAGGTCAGCTGGGATTTCATGATAAGAACTTTAGAGGAACTGGGTATAGGACCCAGACTGATGGCATGGATTAGTACACTGTATAGTCGACTTTCAGCAAAAAATAAAAATTAATGGGACACTTTCCGAACCATTTGAAATGTACAATGGAACGAGACAGGGATGCCCCCTGTCCCCAATGCTGTTTGTCATCTCTTTAGAACCCTTGCTTGCCACAATAAGAGGATATCCATATATCAGAGGGGTGGAAGTTGGGGAGGTAGAGCATAAAGTCGCGGCTTTTGCCGACGACGTATTGCTCTACGTCTCCAACCCAAGTATCTCCTTGCCAAACATAATTAAAATTCTAAAGCAATATGGAGAACTCTCAAACCTAAATATTAACCAAACAAAATCTGAGATACTAAGTATTAAAATGAGTACACAGGAGAGAAATAGGCTAAAAAGTGAATTTCCCTTTGTATGGAGAAGAGATGAGTTAAAATACCTAGGAATTAAATTAACACCAACCCCAGAAAAGTTATATAAAGCAAATTTTCTTCCACTATTAAGTGAAATAAAAACAGAAATAAATAGATTAATATCAAGAGCTATATCATGGATGGGAAGAATCAATATCATAAAGATGGCAATCCTTAAAAAAATATTGTATAAATTCCAAATGGTACCAATACAGATCCCACATGCCTTTTTTAAGACATTAAAATTACTGATAACTAAGTTTGTATAGAAAAATAAAAACCAAGGATAAAATACACAACATTAAGCAAAAGTAAAATAGATGGGGGGCTAGCCCTACCGGACTTTAAAAAATATTACCAAGCATCAATTCTTACACGGGTGATAGAATGGGGGAAAAAAGAGAGTGAAAAAATGGGGTTAAAATAGAAAATGCAAAGAGTGACACATATTTAGGCAAAATTATTTGGATCCCACCAAAATATAGAAAGTTGAATAGTAATACACTTATAATTACACGACAAACATTAAAAATTTGGGATATAATACAGACTAGAGAAAAATGGAAATACAATTCACCACTGATACCACTGCAAGACACGAAATTTTTTGCACTATGGGAGGGAAGGGAATACGGTAAATGGATGGGAGAGGAGGATTTAAGGTTAAAAGATATAATGGAGAAGGGAAAAATTATCACGTTATTGGATCTAAAAAAAAAAAAAGAAAGCAAACTGGAATCTAACCGAGTGGAGGTACTGTCAGCTGAGGCACTTTGTGGCCTCTCTACCTCAGCCAATAAGAGAAATGAATGATTTATTACCATATGAACAAATGTGTATGTCGAAGAAAATAATGAATAGTATTTCAAACATCTACAAAATCCTGAATGCAGGGGAGAAGCAGACAGTGCCCCCACTCTTAGAAAAATGGGAAAGTGAATTGGGTGGAAAAAAGTATAAAATTAGCACATAATTCCGCGATAGATATGAGCACGGCAGAAATGAACTACAAACTTATCTCCAGATGGTATAACACCCCAGATAAAGTGGGGAGATACCAACTGGAGAGTTCAAAATATTGTTGGAGGGGGTGTAAGGTAACGGGTACAATAGCACACATCTGGTGGGATTGCCCAAACAATTTAAAAATACTGGAAGGAAGTACTATCCTAAATTTAAAAAATCACCAACAGATATTAGACCCATGGTCATGTCTATTCCATGGGACAAAAATGTCGATAAAACAATACAAAAAAACATTGATTCCCCATCTGTTAAACTCAGCAAAATGTTTAATCCCCTTAAATTGGCAAAAAAAAGAGCCCTCATCATACAAAGAGTGCTTTTCACGGGTGGAAAAAATGAGAAAGTTTGAATCTTTAAGAGCCTGGGGGGGAAGAGTAATATGAGAGCAGGGTAGAGATATGGGAGATATGGCAAGATTTTAAAGAAACAAGGGACTATTTACTGATTCAAGAAAAGGGGGGGATGGGGAAATGAGGAAGGGGGGAGGGAAGAAAGGTAGGGTTGTTATTGGACAAAAAGTTCCTTTTCTTTTTTAAAATGAAATGGTATGTATTAAAATTTTGTATGTCAAAAACTTTCAATAAAGAAATATAAAAAAAAAAAAAAGGTTCTGTTGCTGCAATAATAGTACTCTCCCCTGTTTGCCGCAGGTGGTAGTGCGTCCTTCTGCGTCAGCAGCGATTTTTTTTCTCTCGTGCAGCAGCACTAATAATATTAAGGGCATAATTGCTGCTCCCCTTGTGCATTTCAGATGCTCTTCCTTCAGCTCTAGAATTGGGTGTTTTTTTGGGTGGGTGGTGAACCAGCAACAATAATATTAGGGCCATAACTAACAAAACTAAGAGGGGTATATGCAAATGCCAGGAGCCTAGCTAATAAAATGGATGAGTTGGAAATGTTAGTACATGAGGAGGACATAGACCTTGTGGGAATAACGGATCTTGGTTCGACAACTCACATGACTGGCTGGCCAATATCCAAGGGTATTCGGTGTACCGGAAGGACAGGGTAGGAAAAAGAGGGGGAGGGGTATGTCTCTATGTCAAGAATAATGTAAGGGTGATAGAGAGGAGTAATATTATGGAAGGGATGAGTATGGAGTTAGAATACGTGTGGGTAGAACTCCATAGGGAAGAAGAAAAGGGAAAAGTAATTGTGGGGGGTTTGCTATAGGCCACCCAACCAAAGGAAGGAGGTAGAGCTGGAATTTATATCACTGTTGGGTAAAGTGGCAAAACTGGGATCAGTCATCATAATGGGGGACTTCAATTATCCCGACATTGACTGGGAAGAGGGGACTACACACTCACAGAAGGCCCGTCTATTCATGGAAACCTTACAGGACAACTACATGTCTCAGTTGGTGGATTCTCCTATTAGAGAAAATGCAGTCCTGGATCTATTGATCACTAATGGCCCAGACCTAATCTCGGAGGTAGGAGTCCAGGACAACTTGGGTTCTAGCGATCACAGGATGATGACATTTAGCGTAAATAACAATATAACAAGGCGATTGGGGAACATAAGAACCCTGAACTTCAGAAGGGCAAATTTTCCCAAATTGTGCTCAATGATGGAAAGGGTAAACTGGGACCAAACCCTGGGAACACTGACCACAGAGGAAAAATGGGAATGCTTTAGGAACATATTAAACAAATGCATCTCGCAGTGCATTCCTATGGGAAATAAATTTAGAAGAGACAAAGCCAAACCTGGCTGGCTAAACCGTAATGTTAAAAAACTTATTAGGGGAAAAAAAATGGCCTTCAAGAATTATAAATCAGAGGGCACAGTATCAGTTTTCCAGCAATACAAGGAGGCAAATAAGAAAAGTAAATACGAAATCAAAATGGCTAAAATCAACTTTGTATATAAAAGATAAAAAAATTTCCGCGCTAATATGATAAATAATTGATAAAAAATTGATAAATATATATCAGCAGCCAACACAAAATCAACCAACAGTGACTCAAATTAACAATAAAACATAAAAGTGTAGCGCTAAAAGTATTGATGATCACAAAATTGATAAATAGTGTCCAAATGAATGGAAAAAACTACTAATCACAATGATGTGTATAACGAAGAGAAGGAGTGTCCAAATGAATAAGTCCCAATATAAATGATATAGAATAAAATCATAAATCCACGTGTACAATATTGCAAGAAGTGATTCGACCCGTGACACCCAGGGTATGTGAAGGAAGGGAACACCTCGGTGATGGGATATATTAAGCAGCTTACCAGATTTCCTTGGCTGCTCAACTTAATGAGTCAGCCTCTCCCAGCTGTTAATCAAGGCCGCTGAAGATCTGATGTTAAAGGGATGCTTAATCGATGCAAGTAGACCACCTCTCAAGAAGCATGTAGCAGATCAATGTAGGGTTCATACTCCTCAATATTTTTCTCCAGCATAAATGAATGTGTGGAAAGAAAAGAAAGCGAAGCCCATAGCGTAATCCCGTTTAGAAATAATATTCCACTTTATTAAAAAATATTACTCACATTTTCTCAAGAATAAAATAGCTTTATCAAATCGCTAGACAGGGGATGGAGGTGCGGCGTCCCGCGAACAATCCCAAGTAGCAAAGGATAATGAAGGCCGGCTAATTTCCAGGGGGCGTGTGGACGTTGCCCCCTGGAAATTAGCCGGCCTTCATTATCCTTTGCTACTTGGGATTGTTCGCGGGACGCCGCACCTCCATCCCCTGTCTAGCGATTTGATAAAGCTATTTTATTCTTGAGAAAATGTGAGTAATATTTTTTAATAAAGTGGAATATTATTTCTAAACGGGATTACGCTATGGGCTTCGCTTTCTTTTCTTTCCACACATTCATTTATGCTGGAGAAAAATATTGAGGAGTATGAACCCTACATTGATCTGCTACATGCTTCTTGAGAGGTGGTCTACTTGCATCGATTAAGCATCCCTTTAACATCAGATCTTCAGCGGCCTTGATTAACAGCTGGGAGAGGCTGACTCATTAAGTTGAGCAGCCAAGGAAATCTGGTAAGCTGCTTAATATATCCCATCACCGAGGTGTTCCCTTCCTTCACATACCCTGGGTGTCACGGGTCGAATCACTTCTTGCAATATTGTACACGTGGATTTATGATTTTATTCTATATCATTTATATTGGGACTTATTCATTTGGACACTCCTTCTCTTCGTTATACACATCATTGTGATTAGTAGTTTTTTCCATTCATTTGGACACTATTTATCAATTTTGTGATCATCAATACTTTTAGCGCTACACTTTTATGTTTTATTGTAAAATCAACTTTGAGAGACAAATAGCGGAGGATAGTAAAAAGAACCCAAAGAAATTCTTTAAATATTTCAACAGCAAAAAAACTAGCGCAGAGCATATTGCACACATAATTAACCATGATGGGAAGATGCTTACAGAGGACACTGAAAAAGCAACCGTGCTGAACGCTTTTTTCTCGTCAGTCTTTACATAGGAAAAGGAGGGGTACACTGACCATGACTACATGGTTAGTAGTAATACACAGGACTAGCCGCTATGGCTAACAGAGGGAGAAATCAGGGAAAGGCTGGATAAAATTAACACAAATAAATCACCAGGCCCGGATGGCGTACATCCGAGAGTACGCAAAGAACTTAGTAAGACTATATCGAGACCACTTTTCCTGATCTTTGCTGACAGTATTACGACAGGAAATGTACCAGGGGATTGGAGGAAAGCTAACGTTATACCGATATTCAAAAAAGGGCAGAGGCATGTCCCGGGAAATTATAGGCCTGTCAGTCTGACATTGATAGTATGTAAACTTCTGGAGGGGATGATAAGGGACTATATTGTAGAGTTTGCTAAAGACAACAACATCATCAGCAGTAATCAGCACGGGTTTACAAATGGGCGTTCTTGTCAAATCAATCTCTTAATGTTCTACGAGGAGGTGAGCTGTGACATAGATAGGGGGAGACCAGTGGATGTGGTGTACCTGGATTTCGCTAAGGCGTTTGATACAGTTCCCCACAAGCTTAATTTATAAATTAAGGTCTGCAGGCATCGACCGCAAGGTTTGCTATTGGATACGGAACTGGCTAAAAGGGTGTGTCCAAAGAGTGGTAATAAATAGTGCATACTCAGACTGGTCTGAGGTGGTAAGTGGGGTCCCCCAAAGCTCCATCCTGGGACCAATCTTGTTCTATTTATTCATAAACAGCATTGAGGATGGGATCAGTAGTTCTATATCAGTTTTTGCAGATGACACAAAATTGGGAAGGGCAATAACTGCACAGCATGAAGCAGATATCCTACAGAATGACCTGGACAAAATAACAGAGTGGGCAACGACATGGCAAATGAGGTTTAATGTGGAGAAGTTTAAGGTTTTGCACTTGGGGACTAAAAACATAAAAGCACAATACACTTTAGGGGGGGGGAACCTTTGGGGGAATCAAAAATGGAGAAAGATCTGGGAGTCTTGGTAGAGGATAGACTAAGCAATAGCATGCAATGTCAAGCGGCAGCTGCCAAAGCCGACAGAATATTAGCATCCATAAAGAAAGGGATGTATTCCAGAGAAAAAACTACAGTATAATCCTTCCACTTTATAAAACTCTGGTCCGACCACATCTGGAGTATTCTGTTCAGTTCTGGTTGCCAGTCCTCACGAGGGATGTGTTGGAGCTGGAGAGAGTACAGAGAAGGGCAACTAAAGGAAATAGGGGATTGGAGGACCTTAATTATGAAGAGCGTCTGCAATTGCTTGATTTATTCTCCCTGGAGTAGAGACGCCTGAGAGGGGACATGATAGCATTTTATAAATGTCTCAATGGTGATCTCAGCATAGCAAAAAAGCTATTCAGTCGAAAGGATTGCATGAGGACTCGAGGGCATACAATGCAATTAGAGGAGAAGCGTTTTAACCTCAGGCAATGTGGGGGGGTTCTTTACTTTTAGGACTACAAGATTGTGGAATTCTCTACCACAAGAGGTGGTTTCTGCGGGAAGTATGGTGGCTTTCAAAAGACTCTTAGATGTACATCTCAAGGATCAGAACATTCAGGGGTATGAGAAATGATTACGGTCACCAACTACACAGGTTGAACTAGATGGACTATTGTCTTTATTCAACCTCACCTACTATGTAACTATGTAACTGCTGTACCCCTTTGTGCATCTCAGGCGCTCTTCCTTCTGCTCCACACGTGGGTGTTTTTTGGTAGGTGGTGAACCAGCAACAATAATATTAGGGCCATAATTGCTGTACCTCCTTGTGCTGCTCAGGCGCTCTTTCTTCTGCTCCAGACGTGAGTATTTTTTGCTGGGTGGTGAACGAGCAACAATAATATTAGGGAATTAATTGCTGTACCCCCTTGTGCATCTCAGGCGCTCTTCCTTATGCTCCAGACATGGGTGTTCTTTAGTGGGTAGTAAACCAGAAACAATAATGGTAGGGCCATAATTGCTGTACCCCCTTGTGGATCTCAGGCGCTCTTCCTTATGCTCCAGACATGGGTGTTCTTTAGTGGGTGGTGAACCAGAAACAATAATGGTAGGGCCATAATTGCAGGACCCTCTTGTGGATCTCAGGTGCTCTTCCTTCTGTTTTAGATGTGGGTGTTTTTTGGTGGGTGGTGAACCAGAAAAAATAATATTAGGGCCATAATTGCTGAACCCCCTTGTGCATCTCAAAAGCTCATCCTTCTGCTCCAGACGTGGGTGTTTTTTGGTTGGTGGTGAACCAGCAACAATAATATTAGGGCCATAATTGCTGTACCCCCTTGTGCATCTCAAGCACTCTTCCTTCTGCTCCAAACGTGGGTGTTTTTTGGTGGGTGGTGAACCAGCAACAATAATATTAGGGCCATAATTGCTGTAGACCCTTGTGCCTCTCAGGCACTCTTCCTTCTGCTCCAGACGTGGGTGTTTTTTGGTGAGTGGTGAACCAGCAGCTATAATTTTAGGGCCACAATTGCTGTACCCCCCTGTGCATCTGAGGAGCTCTTCCTTCTGCTCAAGACTTGGGTGTTTTATTTGGTGGTGAAACAGTAACAACAATATTAGGGCCATAATTGCTGTACCCCCTTGTGCATCTCAGGAGCTCTTCCTTCAGCTCCAGACGTGGGTGTTTTTTGGGGGGTGATGAACCAGCAACAATAATTGCTGTACTGCCTTGTGCATCTCAGGCGCTCTTTCTTCTGCTCCAGACGTGGGTGTTTTTGGTGGGTGGTGAACCAGCAACAATAATATTAGGGCCATAATTGCTGTACCCCTTGTGCATCTCAGGCACTCTTCCTTCAGCTCCAGAAGTGGATGTTTGTTGCTGGGTGGTGAACCAGCAACAATAATATTAGGGCCATAATTGCTGTACCCCTTGTGCATTTCAGGCGCTCTTCCTTCTGCTCCAGACGTGGGTGTTTTTTGGTGAGTGGTGAACCAGCAGCTATAATTTTAGGGCCACAATTGCTGTACCCCCCTGTGCATCTGAGGAGCTCTTCCTTCTGCTCAGGACTTGGGTGTTTTATTTGGTGGTGAAACAGTAACAACAATATTAGGGCCATAATTGCTGTACCCCCTTGTGCATCTCAGGAGCTCTTCCTTCAGCTCCAGACGTGGGTGTTTTTTGGGGGGTGATGAACCAGCAACAATAATTGCTGTACTGCCTTGTGCATCTCAGGCGCTCTTTCTTCTGCTCCAGACATGGGTGTTTTTGGTGGGTGGTGAACCAGCAACAATAATATTAGGGCCATAATTGCTGTACCCCTTGTGCATCTCAGGCACTCTTCCTTCTGCTCCAGACGTGGGTGTTTTTTGGTGGGTGGTGAACCAGAAACAATAATGGTAGGGCCATAATTGCTGTACCCCCTTGTGGATCTCAGGCGCTCTTCCTTATGCTCCAGACATGGGTGTTCTTTAGTGGGTGGTGAACCAGAAACAATAATGGTAGGGCCATAATCCAGGACCCTCTTGTGGATCTCAGGCGCTCTTCCTTCTGCTCCAGACGTGGGGGTTTTTTGGTGGGTGGTGAACCAGCAAAAATAATATTAGGGCCATAATTGCTGAACCCCCCTTGTGCATCTCAAAAGCTCGTCCTTCTGCTCCAGACGTGGGTGTATTTTGGTTGGTGGTGAACAAGCAACAACAATATTAGGGCCATGATTGCTGTACTCCCTTGTGCATCTCAGGCGCTCTTCCTTCTGCTCCAGACGTGGGTGTTTTTTGGGGGGTGATGAACCAGCAACAATAATTGCTGTACTGCCTTGTGCATCTCAGGCGCTCTTTCTTCTGCTCCAGACGTGGGTGTTTTTGGTGGGTGGTGAACCAGCAACAATAATATTAGGGCCATAATTGCTGTACCCCTTGTGCATCTCAGGCACTCTTCCTTCAGCTCCAGAAGTGGATGTTTGTTGCTGGGTGGTGAACCAGCAACAATAATATTAGGACCATAATTGCTGTACCCCCTTGTGCATTTCAGGCGCTCTTCCTTCTGCTCCAGACGTGGGTGTTTTTTGGAGGGTGGTGAACCAGCAACAATAATATTAGGGCCATAATTGCTGTACCCCCTTGTGCATTTCAGGCGCTCTTCCTTCTGCTCCAGACGTGGGTGTTTTTTGGTGGGTGGTGAACCAGCAACAATAATATTTGGGCCTTAATTGATGAACCCCCTTGTGCATCTCAAAAGCTCGTCCTTCTGCTCCAGACGTGGGTGTTTTTTGGTTGGTGGTGAACAAGCAACAACAATATTAGGGCCATGATTGCTGTACCCCCTTGTGCATCTCAGGCTCTCTTCCTTATGCTCCAGACGTGGGTGTTTTTTGGTGGGTGGTGAACCAGCAACAATAATATTAGGGCCATGATTGCTGTTCCCCTTTGTGCATCTCAGGCGCTCTTTCTTCTGCTCCAGATGTGGGTGTTTTTTTGGTGGGTGGTGAACCAGCAACAATAATATTAGGGCCATAATTGCAGTACCCCCTTGTGCATCTCAGGCGCTCTTCCTTCTGCTCCAGAAGTGTTTTTTTTTTTGTGGCGGGTGGCAAACCAGCAACAATAATATTAAGGCCATAATTGCTGTGCCCCCTTGTGCATCTCAGGCGCTCCTCCTTATGCTCCAGACGTGGGTGTTTTTTAGTGGGTGGCGAACCAGCAACAATAATATTAGGGCCATAATTGCTGTACCTCCTTGTGCATCTCAGGCGCTCTTTCTTCTGCTCCAGACGTGGGTGGTTTTTGGTGGGAGGTGAACCAGCAACAATAATATTAGGGTCATATTTGCTGTACCCTCTTGTGCATCTCAGGTGCTATTTCTTCTGCTCCAGACGTGGGTGTATTTTGGTGGGTGGTGAACCAGCAGCAATAATTTTAGGGCCATAATTGCTGTACCCCCTTGTGCACCTCAAAAGCTCGTCCTTCTGCTCCAGACGTGGGTGTTTTTTGGTTGGTGGTGAACAAGCAACAACAATATTAGGGCCATGATTGCTGTTCCCCCTTGTGCATCTCAGGCGCTCTTTCTTCTGCTCCAGACGTGGGTGGTTTTTGGTGGCTAGTGAACCAGCAACAATAATATTAGGGCCATATTTGCAGTACCCCCTTGTGCATCTCAGGCGCTCTTCCTTCTGCTCCAGAAGTGGGTGTTTTTTGGTGGGTGGCAAACCAGCAACAATAATATTAGGGCCATAATTGCTGTGCCCCCTTTGGCATCTCAGGCGCTCCTCCTTATGCTCCAGACGTGGGTGTTTTTTGGTGGGTGGCGAACCAGCAACAATAATATTAGGGCCATAATTGCTGTACCCCCTTGTGCATCTCAGGAGCTCTTCCTTATGCTCCAGACATTGGTGTTTTTTGGTGAGTGGTGAACAAGCAACAATAATATTAGGGCCATGATTGCTGTACCCCCTTGTGCATCTCAAGCGCTCTTCCTTCTGCTCCAGAAGTGGGTGTTTTTTGGTGGGTGGCAAACCAGCAACAATAATATTAGGGCCATAATTGCTGTGCCCCCTTTGGCATCTCAGGCGCTCTTCCTTATGCTCCAGACGTGGGTGTTTTTTGGTGGGTGACGAACCAGCAACAATAATATTAGGGCCATAATTGCTGTACCCCCTTGTGCATCTCAGGAGCTCTTCCTTATGCTCCAGACATTGGTGTTTTTTGGTGAGTGGTGAACAAGCAACAATAATATTAGGGCCATGATTGCTGTACCCCCTTGTGCATCTCAAGCGCTCTTCCTTCGGCTCCAGACGTGGGTTTTTTTTGGTGGGTGGTGAACCAGCAACAATAATATTAGGGCCATGATCGCTGTTCCCCCTTGTGCATCTCAGGTGCTATTTCTTCTGCTCCAGATGTGGGTGTTTTTTGGTGGGTGGTGAACCAGCAACAATAATATTAGGGCCATGATTGCTCTTCCCCCTTGTGCATCTCAGGCGCTCTTCCTTCTGCTCCAGAAGTGGGTGTTTTTTGGTGGGTGGCAAACCAGCAACATAAATATTAGGGCCATAATTGCTGTGCCCCCTTGTGCATCTCAGGCGCTCTTCCTTATGCTCCAGACGTGGGTGTTTTTTGGTGGGTGGTGAACCAGCAACAATAATATTAGGGCCATGATTTCTGTTCCCCCTTGTGCATCTCAGGCGCTCTTCCTTCTGCTCCAGAAGTGGGTGTTTTTTGGTGGGTGGCAAACCAGCAACAATAATATTAGGGCCATAATTGTTGTGCCCCCTTGTACATCTCAGGAGCTCTTCCTTCTGCTCCAGACGTGGGTGTTTTTTGGGGTGTTGTGAACCAGCAACAATTATTGCTGTACCCCCTTTTGCATCTGAGGCGCTCTTCCTTCTGCTCCAGACGTGGGTGTTTTTTGGTGGGAGGTGAACCAGCAACAATAATATTAGGGCCATAATTGCTGTGCCCTCTTGTGCATCTCAAGCACTCTTCCTTCTGCTCCAGACATGGGTTTTTTTTTTTTGGTGGGTGGTGAACCAACAGCAATAATTTTAGGGCCATAATTGCTGTACCCCCTTGTTCATCTCAGGAGCTCTTCCTTCTGCTCCAGACGTGGGTGTTTTTTTTGGTGGTGAACCAGCAACAACAATATTAGGGCCATAATTGCTGTACCCCCTTGTGCATCTCAGGCGCTCTTCCTTCTGCTCCAGATGTGGGTGTTTTTGGTTGGTGGTGAACCAGCAACAATAATATTAGGGCCATAATTGCTGTACCCCCTTGTGCATCTCAGGCGCTCTTCCTTCTGCTCCAGAAGTGGGTGTTTTTTGGTGGGTGGCAAACCAGCAACAATAATATTAGGGCCATAATTGCTGTGCCCCCTTGTGCATCTCAGGCGCTCTTCCTTATGCTCCAGACGTGGGTGTTTTTTGGTGGGTGGTGAACCAGCAACAATAATATTAGGGCCATGATTTCTGTTCCCCCTTGTGCATCTCAGGCGCTCTTCCTTCTGCTCCAGAAGTGGGTGTTTTTTGGTGGGTGGCAAACCAGCAACAATAATATTAGGGCCATAATTGTTGTGCCCCCTTGTACATCTCAGGAGCTCTTCCTTCTGCTCCAGACGTGGGTGTTTTTTGGGGTGTTGTGAACCAGCAACAATTATTGCTGTACCCCCTTTGCATCTGAGGCGCTCTTCCTTCTGCTCCAGACGTGGGTGTTTTTTGGTGGGAGGTGAACCAGCAACAATAATATTAGGGCCATAATTGCTGTGCCCTCTTGTGCATCTCAAGCACTCTTCCTTCTGCTCCAGACATGGGTTTTTTTTTTTTTTGGTGGGTGGTGAACCAACAGCAATAATTTTAGGGCCATAATTGCTGTACCCCCTTGTTCATCTCAGGAGCTCTTCCTTCTGCTCCAGACGTGGGTGTTTTTTTTGGTGGTGAACCAGCAACAACAATATTAGGGCCATAATTGCTGTACCCCCTTGTGCATCTCAGGCGCTCTTCCTTCTGCTCCAGATGTGGGTGTTTTTGGTTGGTAGTGAACCAGCAACAATAATATTAGGGCCATAATTGCTGTACCCCCTTGTGCATCTCAGGCACTCTTCCTTCTGCTCCAGACGGGGGTGTTTTTTGGTGGGTGGTGAACCAGCAGCAATAATTTTAGGGCCATAATTGCTGTACTCCCTTGTGCATCTCAGGCGCTCTTCCTTCTGCTCCAGATGTGGGTTTTTTTGGTTGGTGGTGAACCAGCAACAATAATATTAGGGCCACAATTGCTGTACCCCCTTGTGCATCTCTGGCACTCTTCCTTCTGGTCCAGACATGGGTTTTTTTTTTTTTGGTGGGTGGTGAACCAGCAGCAATAATTTTAGGGCCATAATTGCTGTACCCCCTTGTTCATCTCAGGAGCTCTTCCTTCTGCTCCAGACGTGGGTGTTTTTTTTTGGTGGTGAACCAGCAACAACAATATTAGGGCCATAATTGCTGTACCCTCTTGTGCATCTCAGGCGCTCTTCCTTCTGCTCCAGATGTGGGTGTTTTTGGTTGGTGGTGAACCAGCAACAATAATATTAGGGCCATAATTGCTGTACCCCCTTGTGCATCTCAGGCACTCTTCCTTCTGCTCCAGACGGAGGTGTTTTTTGGTGGGTGGTGAACCAGCAGCAATAATTTTAGGGCCATAATTGCTGTACTCCCTTGTGCATCTCAGGCGCTCTTCCTTCTGCTCCAGATGTGGGTTTTTTTGGTTGGTGGTGAACCAGCAACAATAATATTAGGGCCATAATTGCTGTACCCCCTTGTGCATCTCTGGCATTCTTCCTTCTGGTCCAGACGTGGGTGTTTTTTAGTGGGTGGTGAACCAGCAGCAATAATTTTAGGGCTATAATTGCTTTACCCCCTTGTGTATCTCAGGCGCTCTTTCTTCTGCTCCTGACGTGGGTTTTTTTTTTTTTTTTTTTTTATGGCGGTGAACTAGCAACAATAATATTAGGGCCATAATTGCTGTACCCCCTTGTGCATCTCAAGCACTCTTCCTTCTGCTCCAAACGTGGGTGTTTTTTGGTGGGTGGTGAAACAGCAGCAATAATATTAGGGCCATAATTGCTATACCCCCTTGTGCATCTCAGGTGCTCTTCCTTCTGCTCCAGACGTGGGTGTTTTTTGGTGGGTGGTGAACCAGCAACAATAATATTAGGGCCATAATTGCTCTACCCCCTTGTGCATCTCAGAAGCTCTTCCTTCTGCTCCAGACATGAGTGTTTCTGTTGTTGGTGCACTAGCAACAATAATATTAAAGATGTTGTAAACCTCAGAATTATTTATTTTTTTTAATTACACCTGAAAGACAAACACATAATGAGCTAGTATGCACCGCATACTAGCTCATTGTGATATACTTACCTTAGAACGAAGCCCCGAACCGCCGATTGCTCACTTCTCCCATGGGTGACATGTTCTGTCACCCTTCTTCCGGGTTCGTGGCATCCGGCCATCTGATTGGCTGGACCCACGATTACGTCACTCCCGCGCATGCGTGCGGGAGCCGACGGTCACGGCACGGGGCTCTGAACGGCACCAGCAGCCGTTCCTTCAGAGCGCATGCCCCAGTGAAGTCACTGGCTGCATTTAAGGTAAATATCTCCTAAACGGTACACGTTTAGGAGATATTTACAGTACCTATAGGTAAGCTTTATCATAGGCTTACCTTTAGGTACAACTTGCAGAGGAGGGTTTACTTCCTCTTTAAGGGCATCATTGCTGTACCCACTTGTGCATCTCAGGCGCTATTCCTTCTGCCTCAGTAGGGATTTTCTTTTTTTTTTTTTGGCTTTATTAATTTTTTCTTTATTAATAAAAAAAGTAGAATAAAACAGTTTATAGTGCACCAATCACATAATTATTGCACCCAAGCATCATATATACATCACATTCTATAATAATCAGTTATAAAAACCACATCATGTCCAAAAGACCAAAAAAAGCGAGGAAGACGCTCACAGGCCACTAAAAGAGGGCAAACAGCCTCTGTGTCCACAGTGAAAAGTGGTGGCCATGGACATGGACATGGTGCATCCTGTACAGACGGGGCACGCTTGTCCTTTTTTTCCAGAGCTGGCCGTGTTATTGAGCCACAGCATGCAAAAGAGTTGGTGGAGTAAATAACTAAGCCGTCCTCATCCTCCTCGTCCTCTGTCTCAGTGCAGGTTTTTGAGAAGACATGAGGTATAGTAGGGGTAGAGATCCCAGATGAGCAGCAAGGTGAAGTATGCTTTTCTTTATGATGTTGGTCTTTCAGGTGCTGTTGCCATCGGAATTCTTGGCAGGTCGTCATATGTCTTGTCAAGCATGTAGTGCCCAAGTGGCTGGTGTTCTAGCCACACTTGATCTGCTTCAGACAGAGATTGCAAACAGGAATGCTGCGGTCTACTGCACATATAGTTACATAGTTTGTGAGGTTTAAAAAAGACATCAGTCCATCCAGTCCAACCTATGATGTGTGTGTTAGTTCATTGTATACCCCTGTATGTTGTGGTCTTTAAGGTGCCCATCTAATAGTTTTTTGAAACTATCGATGCTCCCTGCTGATACGACTGCTTGTGGAAGCAAATTCCACATCCTTACTGCTCTGACAGTGAAGAACCCCTTACGTATTTTAAGGTTAATCCGTTTTTCATCTAGTTTTAGTGAGTGGCCATGTGTCTTATTGTATTCCCAATAAACTTTTGGAAGTCAGTGGGGAGTTAGCAGCGCCCTGCACCTGTGGAGCTCTGTGGCATGATGCAATAGGGTGGCTGCCCTTAAGGTGGCCCCTGGAGCACATCCTGCCTCGTAGGAGTTGTCACCTCCTCCTCACTTTCCTCCTCCTATTCTCTCAGGCACCCAAGTACAGTCAGTGACCTCATCATCCCCTCCCTCCTCCTCACTAGAGCAAACGTGGTAGTATGCTGCAGCTGTGGGAACATGACTGCTAGTTTCTTGTCCGTCATTGTCACCCCCTCTCTCTAGGCTCACGTTATTCCTTTCCTTAGCCTGGGAACCAACATGGGAGCATTCAAATTGCAGCATCATGTAACTGGCAGTATGATCAAATAATTCAGGTGACTCCTCCGTGCATGATGGTGAGGCTACAGAATGAGTAGCTGTAGACAAGGAGCCTGTGGAACAGGCCAGAAAAGTCTGTGGCCATTTCTGGTGGTCGTACAATGCTAGTGCTCGGCTATCTGACATTCAACAGGAATTTAACCTGCCCACCAACTGCCTCATTTGTGACATGCCCACCAGGCAGGGCCGGCGCCACCTGTAAGGCGAACCAGGCAGTCGCCTAGGGCGCCACTCAGCAGGGGGCGCCAGCATCCTACTTGTTGCACTGCAATGACTGTATGCCGGCCGGGCGGCACGGCGCCCCTCTTGCGGTGCTGTGCACTACTGTAAAAACTTGTGTCGGCTCGGCCTCGGCGGGCGGCGGCGCCCTCGGCTCGGCTCACTTGCTCAGCTCAATAATCATGTCCCTGTGTCACTCACACAGACTGTGTGTGACAGGCAGCGCGTGACGTAGCGTAGGTCTCGGTCTCCTGGCTGGCTCCAGCCTTCAGCGTCTGAAGGCTTTGCATCGCCGCAGCCACATCAGTGTGAACCGCTTGTTAGTGGCGGTTCACATTCTTGCGGCTGCGGCATTCGCATGCAATATCGGAGCGCACTGCTCCTTCATTACATGCGATCGGCTGTGCGGTGCGAATTCAGCCATACACTTTGTATGGCTAAATTCGCACTGCACCCGCAGCAAAGACGCACAGGACCCTTTTTTGCAGCCGCATCAGGATCGGATCTCACAGTGGTTCAAACATGTGCGATCCGATCCTGTGCGAACTGTAAAGATCGCACTGCGACATGCGATCAAACTGGGGGTGTCGTTAACATTTCATTGACACCCCCAGCGTATCGCATATGGCAGTGTGAGGTGCCAGGGGTGCGTTTGCGATGCGGGAACACGCTGCAAATTCACAGCCTTCCCGCATCGCATAAGTGTGACCCAGACCTTAGGGCCGGTTCACGTTTGTCCGATCACAGAGATCGCATGTAATTCGGAGCGCACTGCTCCTTCATTACATGCGATCTCTGTGCGGTGCAAAATCAGCCATGCAGTTTGCACTGCGAGATGCGATCTGATCTTGGGGTGTCATTAACTTTCAATTGACACCCCCCTGCGTATCGCATATGGCAGTGTGAACTGCCAGGGGTGCGGATGTGATGCGGGATCAAGCTGCATATTTGCAGAATTCCCGCATCACACAAATGTGAACCGGGACTACAGGCGCTCACAGCTCATAGCTGCAGGTGAGCGACCATCGTAGGTCTACGCCGTTTTGCACTTGAGGGCCAGCCTGTCGCAGACCCGCAGTAAATATGTGGTGGGCATTATTTTACATTATGGCTTTTTGTGCTTTTGGGGGGGGGGGGGCGGCAATTTTTATTTTGCCTAGGGCGCCAAAAATCCTTGCACCGGCCCTGCCACCAGGTGGAACTCAACATTGGCAATGCTGCAGCAGCTGCACATGCAGCAGAGGGCCATCAATGAGTACCTGTGTGAGTATGGCACAAGGACAGGTTCAGGAGAGCTTGGCTTCTTTTCGCCACATCAGCGGCTGCTGATAAAGGATGCATGCCCTGTCCTGTCACCATTTGAAGAGGCCACAAGGATGGCGAGCTGGCATAATGCATGCATCAGTGACACTATTCCTCTAGTCTTCTAGTCCACCCAAGGCCCAATTTTTCTGCATCTGTATGACAAGTGCATGCGATTTCAAATCTGTATGGACTTTTTAACAGCAGAGCCGTTCCTGCTCACAGCAAGAGTAACTGCAAGGGGTTGCGGTGTTCAGGCACCACCAACACCCACGGCCCAATTTTTTTGCACCTGTATGACAAGTACATGCGATTTCAAATTTGAATGGAATTTTTAACAGCAGGGCTCGTTCCTGCACCCTGCGCATTTTTTTATTCTTTTTTTTAAATAATTTTGGCGTACCAGATCTAAATCCATACCAGACCCGAAGGGACCCTACGCCGTTTTTTTCTTTTTTTTTTTATCTGTATTGCAGGGAACCGACAATACATTACAGCTGCAAGCAAGTTTAAATAACATTTTCTTCTTTAGAAATGTTAGTATTGCTGCAGCAGGCTACATACATCGTACAGATGTGCTACTTTACAGGCACATTGGGGGGACCCCCTAGGCACAATATTTAAAGGAATTTTTCATTTTTATTGTTTCACTTTAACCTCCCTGGCGGTATGATTCTGTCAGGAATTCTGTTCCAAAAGCGGTACAATTCTTTTCATGGAAATTTGGCGTTATGTATTATAGGCCTACAATTCTTAGTAATTACTGACTTAAACCTGACCAAAACAAGTCTCTAGTAGACATCCCAGATGTGATAAATTTGAAACACAAACAAGTGAATTATAATCGAATCAATAATATTATTTTATTATTTAATATATAATATATATATAATAAAATTATATTATTGATTAGATTATAATTCATGCGTTATATATTATATATATATGTGTGTATATATATATATATATATATATATATATATATGTGTATATAGATATATATATATATGTGTGTGTGTGTGTATATATATATATATATATATATATATAACGCATGAATTATAATCGAATCAATAATATAATTTTATATATATATATATATGTGTGTGTGTATATAGGTATATATATATATGCATATATATATATATATATATATATATATATATATATATATATATATATATATATATATATATATATGCATATATATATATATATATATATATATATGCATATATATATATATATATATATATATATATGCATATATATGTATATATATATATATGTATGTATATATATATATATATATATATATATATATGCATACATATAATATAAAATGTGTTATGTGTTTTGTGCAACGTTTTTTTTTTTTTTTTGAATTTCCCTCTCTAGTTCCGCTCCCATGCAGCATTGCTGCTGCAGGGAACGGAACTAGGAAGTCCTCCTACTGACAGACGAGCGGCGGAGATCTCGGCTGGCGGTCACAGCAATGAGAGCTCATCGCTGGATCGCCAGGATAAGGTAAGAGACGCTCCGCTGCGCTGTCTGCATAGCTCTGCCATTCACCCCGAGCGTGACTCTAATAGCAGAAAATTCCTACCCCGAGTCGCTCGGGGATACCGCTAGCGAGGTTAAGCATCATTAAAATCACTGCTCCTTTAAAAACGATGGTTTTTAAAAAACATTTTTGCATTGGTACATGTGCCCCAGATTAGTACCCGGACCCCCATACACTTTTTTGGGCAATAACTTGCATTTAAACCTTTAAAATTAGGACTTTTGATTTGTGACGTTCAAATCCCATAGACTTAAATGGAGTTTGATTATTCGAACAAACTTTTCCTCCGTTTGCGGTGATCTGGTTCGAACCGAACAGGGAGGTGTTCAGCTCATCACTACTAAATACCTTGAAATGTCTACTTTCCAAAAAGGGGTCATTTGTACTTTACTGGCTTGTTAAGCCACGTACACACGTTCAGATTATCGGACTAATTCTCTTTAGTTTTTTGTTGCATGCTAGTCTCATATGGAAAGTTAAGAGGTTACTTTGATAAGAAAATTCTTGTAAGACAGAATTCAACTTCAGAAGTGATGTCATGTGTTGAATTGTTTTGTATGTATTCTTTAGTTTCCGAGCATGCCTAGTCTTGCTCTTATGATTTTTTTCGGACGAAAACTGTACTAATTAAACGAAAATTTGATATTGTGTTCACGTACGATAAAAATCTTACAGCCTGCAAATACAGTTTTTGTCATACGAAAATCCATAATCGGCTGTCGAAAGCACTATACTAATGATCCGAAAATCGGCAGATCGTTCAAAATTTGACTTCCGATTTTCCGGGTCTCAAGAAATTAGATAGGCCATCAGTACATCAGGTGTGATCAATTTTCAATGATTGGCACCATAGCTTGTAGACTCTATAACCTTCAGAAAGACAAAAAATGTATACTTATTTGGGTTATTTTTACTAAAGATATGTAGCAGTATAAATTTTGGCCAAAATTTATTAAGAAAAATTACTAAATTTGCAAAATTTTAAAACCGAAACAACGAAAAATCCATTTTTTTACAAAATTTTTGGTCTTTTTTAATTTATAGCGCAAAAAATAAAAACACAATGATGATTTAATACCACCAAAATAAAGCTCTGTGTGAAAAAAAGGATGAAAACTTCACATGGGTACAGTGTTGCATGATAGAGTAATTGTCATTCAAAATGGGAGAGCACTGAAAGCTGAAAATTGGTCTGGTTAGGAAGGGCGTTTAAGTGCCCAGTGGGTAAGTGGTTAATGCATGCCAACATTCTGTTCTCCCCCTAGCCGGTAACTCGTAGTTTTTGCCCCTAAATGCATTATCTTACATTTTTCAACATTAAACCTAATTTGCCATGTAGTTGCAAGGTTTCCACATTCTGCGTAGAACTTATTGCCCTGCTTAACTTTGTATCATCCGCAAATACTGAGAATGAGCTGTTTATCCCATCCTCTTGATAGTTTATAAATAAACTAGACAGGATTGGTCCCCAAGACAGATCCTTGGGGGGGCCCCACTTTCCACACCAGACCATTCTGAGTACTCGCCATTTATCACCACCTTTTGGACTCACTCCAGGTATTCACACTATGGTCCAGGCCAACAGACCCCAGTTTTTACTGTAAACATTTGTTGGAAAATGTATCAAATGCCTTTGCAAAATCCAGATACACCACATCTACAGGCCTTCCTTTATCTAGATGGCAGCTCACTTCTTCAAAGAAGGTTAATAGATTGGTCTGGCAAGAATGATTCTTAATGAATTCATGTTGATTACTGCTAATGATACCATTTTCATTGCTAAAATCTTGTATATACAGTAGTCCCTTATAACCCCCTTCAATAGCTTGCAGACTATTGATGTTAGGCTAACAGGGCTGTAGATCCTAGGGATATGTCTCGGCCCTTTTTTAAATATTGGTGCCACATTGGCTTTTCTCCAATCAGCAGGTACCATTCCAGTCAGTAAACTGTCCATAAAAATTAGGAACAATGTTCTGGCTATCACCTGCATGAGTTCCTTAAGGACCCTCAGGTGTAAGCCATCTGGTCCCAGTGACTTATTTATGTTAAGTTTTTCAAGCCTATTTCTGATTCTGTCTTCTGTTAGCCATGAGGGAGCTTCCTGTGACATGTTATTAAAATCACCATTACAGTCTTGGTTATTGTATCCTCCAGTTTCCCTTGTGAATACTGAGGAGAATATATTCAAAACCTTCGCCTCCTTTGTCATTTGTAGCCAAATTCCCTTCATCATTCTATATGGGGCCAATATGTTCTGACCTTGCTTTCTTACTATTTATATACTTAAATAATTTCTTGGAGTTTTTTTTTTTTTTTTACTCTCCTCCACTATGTGTCTTTCGTGTTATATCTTGTTAACATGAAAGGTTAACTCTGCCAGCTCCCACCTTCAATCCAGTACTCTGCTGCCTCCCGCTCCCTGCTCCCCACTCTGCTGTACACATGCTGTCAGGTAGGATGTGAAGAAGACTGATGACTCTTTAGGGTTGGAGATCATGCTGGACTGACTCACTCAGTTGAGGGTTTGTGACTGGGTGACGGCTGGAGCAGGTAGGAAGAGTTCACTCCCGGTGATTCTGACCCAACTGAACAGAAGGGTGCAGTGAACCCTTTTGGGGGGTTTGGGCTGTTACTTCTGGGTACGGCCTTGAGGGTCGTCACCACATATACTTGTAGGAGTAGGTGGAAGGAGTGCCCAATAAACAATGAGAAGCAGAGTGGAGGTGATTTTATAGTTTTATTGAAAGAATGGTCGAACCAACGCATTTCGGGAGAACAGAGACATCCCCTTCTTCAGGGCTATCAGAGAAAAATTAAAATAAAACCATACAGAAACATTATATATATATATATATATATATATATATATAT
This sequence comes from Pelophylax lessonae, assembly GCF_965119305.1. Lineage (NCBI taxonomy): Eukaryota > Metazoa > Chordata > Amphibia > Anura > Ranidae > Pelophylax > Pelophylax lessonae. Next base: position 143,801,382 of record NC_138777.1, read on the forward strand.
ATATATATATATATACATACATATATACATACATAGCATGATGCAAATATGTAAAAATGGAGGTTAAAAAATAATTAATAATAAAAATAGTTTCCGTACAACATATACAAGGGTGGAGCACAGAAGAGATTATATTTAAAAAATGTACATGTACATATACATATATATATATATATATATATATATATATATATATATTTTTTTTTTTTTTTTTTTTTCTGCAAAGTATTAAAGTAAATACAAAAAACAAAAGGGAAAGAGCAGCAGAACATTGGAATGAGCTTCTTGGAAAATGGTATGGTATAGAGTTTATCAAAAAGATATTTTAACCACTTGCCTACTGGGCACTTAAACCCCCCTCCTGCCCAGGACAATTTTCAGTTTTCAGCGCTGTCGCACTTTGAATGACAATTGCGCGGTCATGCAACACTGTACCCAAATTAAATTTTTATCATTTTTTTTCAAACAAATAGAGCTTTCTTTTGGTGGTATTTAATCACTACTGGGGTTTTTATTTTTTGCTAAACAAACAAAAAAAAGACCACAAATTTTGAAAAAAACAAAAAACTGTTTTTATAGTTTGTTATAAAATTTTGCAAACAGGTAATTTTTCTCCTTCATTGATGTGCGCTGATGAGGCGGCACTGATCAGCCCTGATTGGCACTGATAGGCTGCACTGATGGGCACTGATAGAAAGCACTGATAAGGTGGCACTGATAAGGCGGCACTGATAGGTGGCACTGATGGGTGGCACTGATAGGCAATGATGGGCGGCACTGAAGGGCACTGGTAGGTGGTGCTGAAGGACACTAATAGGCGACACTCATGGGCACTGATGGGCACTAATAGGTGGCACTGATGGGGGACACTGATGGGCAATGATAGGCACTGGTAGGGGACATATGATGGGGCACTGATAGGTGGCACTGGTGAGCACTGATAGGTGACACTGGTAGGTGGCGCTGGTGGGAACTGGTAGGTGGCGCAGGTGGGCACTGGTAGGTGGCACTAGTGGGCACTGGCAGATGGCACTGGTGGGCACTGTTGGGTGGCGCTGGTGGACACTGGTAGGTGGCACTGGTGGGCACTGGTGGGTGGCACTGGTGGGCACTTGTGGGCACTGGTAGGTGGCACTGGGGGCACAAATACTACCTCTCCTCTTTGGGACCGATGTCCCTCTGACAGCAGCCGGCAATCGTTGTTTTCTTCTCCTCACACTGACAGTGCGAGGAGAATAGCGAGGAGAAATAAACAGCTGATCGCCGGCTGCTGTTTACTTTACATGATCAGCTGTCATTGGCTGACTGCTGATCACGTGACAAGGGGGCAGGATCACCCCGATCTCCGATCTGTGATCAGGCGAGTCTCATGGACTCACTGATCACAGAGTTAGCCAGGCGCGCTCCCCAGGGAGCGTGCAGGCCGCTTGTTGCCAAGAGGACGTCATTGTACGTCCTCCCTTCAATTCAGGTCCACACTGTAGCCGTCATTCAGTTATAGCGCGGACGCCAAGTAGTTAAAAAAAATAATACATTTTGACAGAAAAGTAACACTGTAACTGACCTGTTGTTGTGTGCTAGTGTTAAGGGGGGATATATCCCAAACTGCTGTGTTTATGACACTGTAATGTGCGGGAAAAAGAGTTGTTAGTCAGGTTGTTAGGTTTGGGGGAAGAGAGGGAAGGTGGTAAGGAAGGGGAGAGCTAGGGAGGGGAAAGGTGGAGAGAGGGAGGGAGGAAGAAAAATGGGGAGAATGGGGGAACAGGAATATGTGGACCCAGAGTTGGGGATGGGGAAAGGTGGCTGGAGTTGAGGGGGGGGGGGGTCTGGGGACAAAAGGGACTATAGTAGGCCCTGAATTAGTTTCATTGTGAGTCATGGCATGGAGTTGCAGATAATGGATAGAGTATGGAAAAGTTTAATATGAAAGTGCCATGGACATGAATGGGTGGAAAAGGGGAGGGGGGGTAGCCTTTCCATTCGATAAAACACAATGATTACTGCACGGAACAAATCTGACAGGCTGGCTGTACTGAAGTCGACCGATGGATCGACTTTAGTACAATTAGCCTGCCCGTAGATTGATTGAGCCTTGGCTGGTCCCTGCTGAAGTGGCTGAAATTCAATCCACCTATGGCTGACTTAAAGGAATTGTAAAGGCAGGTTTTTTATCTTAATGCATTCTATGCATTAAGATAAAAAGCCTTCTGTGTGCAGCAGCCTCCCACAGCCACCCTAATGCTTACCTGAGCCCCATCTCTGTCCAGCGATGTCCACAAGTCCCTCGGCCATCGAGGACAAAGCAGCAGAGCCATTGGCTCCCGTGGCTGTCAATTAAAGTCAGTTAGCCAGTCAGGAAAGAGAGGGGAAGGGCCGAATGGCAGCTTCGTGTCTGAATGGACACACGGAGCTGCAGCTCAGCTCGGGTGCCCCCATAGCAAGCTGCTTGCTGTGAATTGCACAGCGGAGTTAAGTATAACATGTTTATTATTTGGAAAAAAAAACAAAAAAACAAGACTTTACAATCACTTTAAGTCTCCATTCAAACTAGTACGACTTGTCAGGCGACTTGGTCAGCCCGACAAGTCACGCACCATCACGGTCCATTGACTGCTACAGGAACCGTTCTAATAGGAGCGACACAAGTCGCTCCGACTTAGAAAAATGGTCCTGTACTACTTCGGGGCGACCTGGAGCGACTTGCATAGACATTCATTTTATGAAGTCCATGCAAGTCGTGCCGAAGTCACGGTGCACGCGACTTCACAGGTTGCCTCCGAAGCCGTGCCGATTCAGTGTGAACCGGCACTTAGTCTGTTGTTTTTCAACAGAAGAGCTCTCTTGCAGTTACAGGGATGAGACAGACAATTTAACACTGACAGGGGTGCTCACAATTATCAGCTTTTATTTATTTATGTGAAAGCTTTACCTGAAAAGAAAAAAATGTTTGCTGTAACTGATTGTAACGTGTTAGCAGCAGTTTAGCTTTAATTTGTTAGTGTATTTAATTCTGCTAGTACATCTTACACTCTTCTCCCTCCAGACTGACAATGCTGCTGTCTAAAGCCTAGTACACACTATCAGTTTTTCATTCATTCCAAAAAGTGGGTTGAACTAAAAGAAAAACTGGCAGCTCAGGTCAGAGCCACTGTACTAACTATCCCACATTAGTACAGCGATCTCCCCTGGCCTGCTGAGCTATTGTGTTCTGACAGAAGGACCCCCCTCCTCGCCAGGACACTGTGGTCAGCGCTTCCAGCCAATGGCCGACAGCGCTGATCGGTAGCCGGTCGGCTGCTGGTTTTCCAACATGCACGTCCGACAGAAGCTGGCTGAATGAATGCCTTCTGTCGGACTGGCTGCCATACACCCGGGGCGAATCTCGGCGGGTATTTTTTGAACCGTGTGTATGAGACTTTATGGTGCCCCCTGTACTAATAGAGTAGGTGTATTATAGGCCAGGTCACAAGGTATAAATGTAGGGGGGAAAAAAAGCCTAAAAAAGAATACTAATGTAGTCACCACATCTGATGATTGGTAAGCTGCAATTTATTACATTTTTGTTTTTGGGTTTAATACTGCTTTAAATCTTTATTAGAGATATGTACCCTCATTTCACATGCTTGACCAGAGCAGAGTATTTTCTGAACAGATTCAAGCTTATGCATGTGATTATGTGCAACCCCCTGTGTTCACTGTCCAGGGAAAACCACAATAGATCCTGGAAGATCATAGCTATCAGTGAATGTAATGTAGACTACTGCAGTCATTTACAGAATTACCCGTGGGGATCATATATACAGTAGATATTTACATCAAGCCAAGATGGCCGAGTGTAAGGATCAAAACATCTTATTTCCGAGAGTTCAGCTTTAAAATGGAACACAAGTGTGTGTTTGGAAGAGTGCAATTCCCTGCTGAGCAGTGTCATCCATGACACCAGTGAGGAGATCTCTCCCAACTTCAGGGTGTACTATTACATGAAATGATTCCTCGTGAGTACATTCGTCATAGAGCCTGTAAAGAATCCATAAGGACAAAGGTTCCCAACCTGAGATTTGAGTACCCCCAGGGGTACTTGGTAGCACATTTAGGGCTATGTGGAAATTTTCTTTGTGTAAAAAAGGCTGTGGCAGCGGGGAGTAAAGAACTAAAATAAATAAATACAGTGGTGCGCTACTCCAAATGGTGAACAATAACATAGACAGTAATTGCTGACCTAAAATATCATAGTTACATAGTTACATAGTTAGTGAGGTTGAAAAAACGCATCAGTCCATCCAGTTCAACCTATGATGTGTGTGTGTGTTTGCTTTTAACCGTACATTGTATACCCCTGTATGTTGTGGTCTTTAAGGTGTCCATCTAATAGTTTTTTGAAACTATCAATGCTCCCTGCTAATACGACTGCTTGTGGAAGAGAATTCCACATCCTTATCGCTCTTACAGTGAAGAACCCCTTACGCACTTTAAGGTTAAACCGCCTTTCCTCAAGTTTTAGTGAGTGGCCACGTGTCTTATTGTATCTCCTTTCTCTGAATAGTTTGTTCCTTATGCTCGGGTCGCCAGTACAGTATTTGTACATTGATATCATATCCCCCCTCAATCGTCTCTTCTCCAGAGAGAATAGGTTCAGTGCTTGTAGTCTTTCCTAGCTGATGTCCTCCATTCCCCTAATTATTTTTGTTGCCCTTCTCTGGACTTTCTCCAGTTCCAGCACATCCTTCCTGAGGACCGGTGCCCAGAACTGGACAGCATACTCCAGATGTGGCCGGACCAGAGTCTTGTAGAGCGGGAGAATAATCTCTTTATTTCTGGAGTGAATCCCTTTTTTATACATCCCAGTATTCTGTTGGCTTTGCTTGCGGCGGCTTGGCATTGCATGCCACTGCCAAGCCTGTTGTCTACCAGTACCCCCAAGTCCTTTTCCATCCTAGACTCACCCAGAGGTTCCCCCCCTAGTGAGTAGCTTGCTTTCTGGTTTCTGGCCCCCAAGTGCATTACTTTACATTTTCAACATTAAATCTCATCTGCCATGTAGTTGCCCACCCCGTTATTTTGTTCAGGTCCGCTTGCAAGGTTTCCACATCCTGCATAGAAGATATTGGCATGCCTAATTTAGTATCATCCGCAAATACTGAGATTGTACTCGATATCCCCTCCTCCAGATAATTTATGAATAAATTAAACAGGATTGGTCCGAGGACAGAACCCTGGGGGACCCCACTTTCCACACCCGCCCAATCCGAGTACTCCCCATTAATCACCACCCTCTGTACTCTCCCCTGGAGCCAGTTCTCTATCCAGGTACTCACCTTATGGTCCATACCTACCTTCCTTAGTTTGTACAGTAAGCGTTTGTGGGGAACGGTGTCAAAGGCCTTTGCAAAGTCCAGATACACCACATCCACAGGCTTTCCTTTATCTAGGTGGCAGCTCACTTCATCGTAGAAGGTTAATAGATTGGTTTGGCACTAACGATTTTTCATGAATCCGTGCTGATTACTACTTATAATACCGTTTTCATTACTAAAGTCTTGTATGTGGTCCCTTAACACCCCCTCCAAAATTTTGCAGACTACTGATGTTAGGCTGACCGGCCTATAGTTACCCGGGATATATCTCGGCCCCTTTTTAAATATTGGTACCACGTTGGCTTTTTTCCAATCAGCTGGCACCATACCCGTCTGTAAACTATCCTTAAAGATCAAGAATAATGGTCTGGCAATCACCTGGCTGAGCTCATTAAGAACCCTCGGGTGCAAGCCATCCGGTCCCGGGGATTTATTTATGTTAAGTTTCTCTAGTTTAGCTCTAAGTCTATCCTCTGTTAGCCATGGCGGCACTTCCTGAGGTGTATTATCCAATCATAAGTGAAGTGTACATACATAAAAATATTTTATTTATATTATAATTCAAATCTGTAAAGAAAAGCGCACGCAACCTCGGGCAATAACGCTTTAATAAAGGACAATAACACAGTACATTGGAATTGCACTCACACTTTTCCTTTAAGACAATCGCTTTACAGCATTCCAACAGGAGCTACTCGCTCCTCCCGTCCCTCCAGATGGTGACTCTGCGGTCTCCTCATCCGCGGCTGCCACCGCTGTATCCCCGCTCTCTTTCACTTCCTGTGTTGCCTGGTCACCGGATGCCGGTTCTAGTGCGCCTGCACACTATACCAACGTGATCTACGGCGCCTCAGGAGAGCCTCAGCCAAAGCCGGAGCCACAAGTTGTACGGAGCTGCGAGGTGGGGGATTCAAGACACGGGTGCACTGCCTCTGCTGTTACTACGGACAACGCGTTTCGGAGGCTGAGCCTCCTTCCTCAGGTCCTGGGACCTGAGGAAGGAGGCTCAGCCTCCGAAACGCGTTGTCCGTAGTAACAGCAGAGGCAGTGCACCCGTGTCTTGAATCCCCCACCTCGCAGCTCCGTACAACTTGTGGCTCCGGCTTTGGCTGAGGCTCTCCTGAGGCGCCGTAGATCACGTTGGTATAGTGTGCAGGCGCACTAGAACCGGCATCCGGTGACCAGGCAACACAGGAAGTGAAGGAGAGCGGGGATACAGCGGTGGCAGCCGCGGATGAGGAGACCGCAGAGTCACCATCTGGAGGGACGGGAGGAGCGAGTAGCTCCTGTTGGAATGCTGTAAAGCGATTGTCTTAAAGGAAAAGTGTGAGTGCAATTCCAATGTACTGTGTTATTGTCCTTTATTAAAGCGTTATTGCCCGAGGTTGCGTGCGCTTTTCTTTACAGATTTGAATTGTTTTGATCCGCCCCCCCCAGTGGAGTGAGAGAGGAGCAGCAGCAACCAGGACATTTCAGCCAAAAAAACATACAAACAAAGGAGGTGAACACATGGACAGCGCCATGGGCTGGTGAAGTACTCCTCTTTGTACTTGTTGCATATCAGCATGTGCAGGATCTGTCCTCTTTGATTGTTATTTATATTATAACAATACATAAGTGTAATAAAAAATGAGTTCAATGGGTTAAATAATGTCTATGATAGTTATAGGTGAAATAAAATCAATGATAGTTGTAGACGTGAACAATCTATATTCTTCAAATAATGATTATAATTGTGCAAAATAGTAATATAAATCAGTGAGGAAGTGCCATAATCCTTTCACCAATATATAAACAAGCACCCCTGTGTGCAGTGGCCGCTCACTTCCAGCACACAGATAGTGTGCAGCAATTGAATAATAAATGAATCCTCCTGAGGCTCTTTGAACATCCTCTGGGTTCTTATAAGGGACTCCAGCATGTTATCATGCGTATTAATCCATGGCCATATAGAAGAAACAATGCCTCATAGTGTAGTAGGTTAATACAGTTTTATTATACATGAAGGTAATCCAATAGATGCACTCACATCTTGTATCAATGTTTCTCTTGGTACAGATCAACTATCAACTTTCTTGATTTAACTATTCAATTAGAAAAAAGGATTGCATAGTAACAAAAACGTATTTCAAGAATGTTGATAGAAACAGCTATATACACATCGATAGCTGTCACCATACCCCATGGCTGATCAATGTCCCTAAGGGACAGTTGATCAGACTTCAAAGAAACTGTAGCAATATTAATGATTACCGTGAACAGGCCTAGTTATTAGGCCACATATTCATAGAAAAGGCTAAGAATGAGCATTTATAGAAGAAAAAATTCAAGAAATAGCAAATGTACCTAGAGAAACATTGATACAAGGTTGTCCCAAGAACCAGATAACCACACCAGAAGTACCTATTATACTGGACTATCATATTCAACATAAACAAATTGAAAAAGTAATCAAAAAACACTGGCCCATCTTAAGAGCAGGAGCAGATAAACAACTTCAATCTGCATTACCATTACAACCTAAAATTGTTTACAGACAACTCCCTATCCTCCGAAACATTATAGCAAAGAATATTGTTGATCCCCAAAAGAAACACGAAATCACCTGTTTTCAAGAAAAAGATTTCTTTCTCTGCAGAAGATGCTATGCATGCCAGAAAACAAACAAAAAAGGAAAAAAAATGCAAGCAATTGTCCTCTACCACTACAGGGAGAGATTATCCGATAAAGGAATTTATATCATACAGAAAAGAAGGGGTTGTATATGTTCTCCAATGTCCCTGCCAAAAACAATATGTAGGGAGAACCAAAAGACCTATGTGGAAAAGGATAAAAGAACATGTACAAGATATTGTAAAAGGATTTCCTAAACATAATTTATCACAACACTTTTTGGAACACCATAATAAAGATCCCACCCTACTCCAATTTTGGGCGATTAATAAATTTAGATCAAATTGGAGGGGGAGCAATAAGGTCATTGAATTTAGCAAACAAGAATCATATTGGATTTTTGAATTAGGTACTCTTCAGCCGCGGGGTTTGAATATTGAATTTGACCTCAATTGTTTCATAACAGATTATTAAACTATTTATATGGGTCTAGGCATTGTCACTTCAAGTAGGAGTTCCCCTATTATGTCTTCACTATCTTTGATTCAGTAGTAAGGTTTTTTCACTCACTTCACATATAATTTTTATATATTATTAGTATTTTTTTATTAATCATTTTTTATATATTTTTAATATTTTCAATAATTTTAATAAATAATATTTTTTTTTAATATTGAATAAATACAATTTTAATATCAATTCAATATATTTTTTATCTAATAACATGTCTATTCACTAATATACACAAGATTCTTATTTTGCATCTTGGAGATGGATTGATTGTATTTCAAATATACAGTGATCGTACATAACTTATAGGCTTATAGGTTAGACTTATAGGTTTGCCTGTCATGTTTAGCATGCTCATCAGACTACGGGAGTTACACTGATCAGCTGTGTGAGACGTCTCTATGGTGATTTCAACAAGCCGGGTATTTATATCCAGCCCCTGTCACTGTGCTCCATCCCTGACAAAGTTACGTGACCAGTGACGCAACGCGTAGGAGGAGCAAGTGACATCATTCCCAGCTGATCAGGTTACAACCTGAGGACCAGGTGGAGTCGGGGAGCCGGCACATGGGGTGGGGGAGGGGGGGGAGATACTGCAATCTGCGTGCTTTTAATCTACTAAATGTGAGTGCATCTATTGGATTACCTTCACGTATAAAAAAACTGCATTAACCTACTACACTATGAGGCATTGTTTCTTCTTTATGGCCATGGATTAATATGCATGATAACGTACTGAAGTCCCGTATATGAACCCAGAGGATGTCCAAAGAGCCTCAGGAGGATTCATTTATTATTCAATTGCTGCACACTATCTGTGTGCTGGAGGTGAGCTGCCACTGCACACAGGGGTGCTTGTTTATATATTGGTGAAAGGATTATGGCACTTCCTCACTGATTTATATTACTATTTTGCACAATTATAATCATTATTTGAAGAATATATATATTGTTCACGTCTACAACTATCATTGATTTTATTTCACCTACAACTATCATAAACTTTATTTAACCCATTGAACTCATTTTTTATTACACTTATGGAATGTTATAATTTTTCACAAATTATTTATATATGAAAATATTTTTATGTATGTACACTTCACTTATGATTGGATATTTTAGGTCAGCAATTACTGTCTATGTTACTGTTCACCATTTGGAGTAGCGCACCACTGTATTTATTTATTTTCATTCAAGTGGCAAGTTTTATGAGTGCTAGTATGAGTGGGAGCTGCAACTCACTTAATAGTCACCTTGTAGATTTTAGAGCAGCACACCTGTTTTCTATTTCTTTTACGAGTAATGAACTAAATTCTGTTTGTTTGGTTAATGGAGTAAAATTATGTGGCAGGGGGAAGTGTTTGTGGACAGTCCACAGAGTAATCCCATAGCCATGTTTTTTTTACACTGATTCTATAGTTCCAGCTGTTGGCATCATAACAGTCCTCGGGGGAGTGATATGCTTTCCACCTCTTGAGTAGAGGCTGCCTTCGGCAATATGGCACGAAGAGGAAAGAGCATAGGGGAGAAACTATAAATCCTGAGTTGCACCAGAATTAGTCTGACTCATCTCTCCTCATGGTCACACAGGCCACTAGTCCACTAAAGTGCCTCCATCAGATGGGTGGGGCCTGCTCCAATCTGCAGTATCAGTCCCTACTACTACACCCTCAAAGGAGCACTAAAAGTACTGCTGCTGCTGTCCCTGATTTGCAGCATTCAGGTGAGGCACAAGACTATGCTTGCTCCATCTGCATTGTCCATGGCCCAGACATCCATTAACCACTTGCCGACCGCCGCAAGTACATATACTGCGGCGGTCAGCCCCGGACAGGCAAAGTAACGTACCGGTACGTCACTAGCCTGTCACTGGCTTGTGAGCCAATAGCGGGCGAGCCAATAGCGGGCGAGCGCGCGCCCGCTGAGGCGCACGCCCGCCCCGGCTCGTTCCCTAACAAGTCAGTGCATGTGACCGGCGGACCCGATGTCCGCCGGTCACTCGTAATCGTTCGTCGGGAAGGGAGAAAGGCAGGCGGCTAATGTAAACAAGCCGCCTGTCATTTTCCCCTGTGTAAAAATGGAAATCAGACGGTTCTACTTTGTAAGACCGTTGATCTCTGTTTTTACACTAGTAGCCATGTCCAATCACAGTTAGAAACACGCCCCTAGGACACACTTAACCCCTCCCTCTCCAATACAGTTAACCCCTTCCCTGCCAGTGTCATTTTTACAGTAACAGTGCATATGTATAGCACTGATTACTGCAGTAATGTCACTGGTAACCCCAAAAGTGTCAAAAATGTCAGTCAAGGGTCCAATCTGTCTGCCACAATGTCGCAGTCCCGCAAAAAAAATCGCAGATCGCCGCCATTACTCGTTAAAAAAAAAAACACCAAAAATGACAAAAATCTTTCCCTTTGTTAGTAAACGCGATAACTTTTGCGCAAACCAATCAAAATACGCTTTTTGCGATTTTTTTTACCAAACATATGTAGCATAAAACAAATTGCCCGAAAATGTTAAAAAATTTTGATTTTTACATTTTTTTTTGGGGAATTTCATATAAAAAATTGTGAAAAATATTGTTATTTTTGCAAAATTGACGCACTTTTTTTGTTTATAGCGCATGATCAAAAAATCGCACAGGTGATCAAATACCACCAAAAGAAAGCTCTGTTTGTGGAAAATAAAGGACGTCAAATTCGTTTAGGTACAGCGTCGCACGACCGCGAAATTGTCCGTTAAATTCACGCAGTAAAAAATCGCAAAAAAAACCCTGGTCAGGAAGGGGGTAAAATCTTCCGTGGCTTAAGTGGTTAAGGAGGTATAACGGGTACTTTCAACCCACAGTAGCAAACCAAACTATCAACTATCAACCAATGATAACAGTGGACACACCACTGCAATATAGTAAACCAAAAAAGAGCCCTTGACCCAACTCTTTCCTTTATTCCAGAGACCTTACTGGCTCGATATCCAACTCCACCTGCCTACATTGAAAAATAATTTAAGCAAATGGACGACCAAGGGGTGTCCAAGTGAAAGAAGGTTAGAAACCACTGCACTAGGGGACCAGTGATACCATATAAATAGGAATAAATACCAGGCACCACGTTAAACCCTACCTAACATGGCAATTAAACTAAACAAGGAAATTGATTCTACTGTAACGTCTAAATGATGTGTAATGAGTGATATGAAAAGGCCACCACTGATGACATCCAAAGAAAACTGGTTGATTTTTCTGGCTGCAGTACTTTATAATACATAGAACTGAAACAGACATGAATATTACTAGTACAGCCAGAACTTCTTATATGAATGAATACAGCACCGGCGGCGCTGATCAGTATATTCTGATGGCAAGGAAGTCTCCCCATTTTCAGAATACAAAGGCACTTGTTTCAGGTCAAGGTCCACTGGAACTACAGGACAGGCCAGTAGTATTTTCAGAGCTGAACAATATTCTCTCACCATTTGTGTAAGTTAATAGTCTCTGTACATTCACAGTGATGCATTGTCACATTCTGTACCCATCAAAAAATATGAACTGGATGGCGTAATGCAGTTTTGTGCCAAAGAAAATATAGCATGTTGCTGCAAACATGACTGTCACAATAACACTGACAGATTCAGTCCAGTAATTGGGAAATAGGTCTGCTTTTGCAATTTGACAAGCAATGGTCAACAAGCAATGTTTCCCTATGTTTTGGTGAAAATAAGCAAACTTTGTTTGAAATGTGTCAGGTTGCTCAACAATTATTGGGCAAAAAGCCTGTTTGCTTTTGAAACACAGGTGAGATTTGACAAAGGAATATTTGGGAGTCTGACTGCAAAAGAGGGAAAGATAATCAGCGATTATTCCACAAGCACTTCCATGTTTTCCATGATATTTTCTGATTTATAAATGTGGTCATGTTCTTTGGGGCACAAACATACAAATACAGTCTGTGATTTTGTATCATAGTCCATAGTACTGCCTTTGTTAAATTGGACATTTAATTCACTTTAAATTGGATGTTACATTTTTTATTTTTTTATTTTAAGTGTCCATTTAAAACTGCTTTTTGCAGCCAAAACTGTAGTTTTATATTTTAAAGTCGGGAAGAATTAGCACCTTTGTTTTGACTGTTCTTCGGAGCTTTGTTTCAACCCCTAAAATGCCACCGCACACGCAGTTGCTTGAATGGGTTACGCGTGGCTAGCGGTATTGCCTGTCAAAGGCGATGAGGGGGTATAATTTTTGCCACCTGTCTTTGCAGCTGAGGGGGGTAGTTTTGGGGGGGGGGCGGGGGGCAGAACAGATGCGGCTCAACTGCCTGTTTTTACTAGGCTATAGAGAGATTTCCTCTCACTTAAGCTGACAATTGACAGTTAAAATGTCATCCAAATTCATCCGAATTTACCTAAATTTGATTCTTGGAGGACCTTGTCAGCGTCATCTGTCTCGGCAAAAGGCATTTTAAAAATCAGCTGAGCCGGGTAGAAGATTATTGCCTAAGCAAATGACTGCATTTGTTCGGCCGATAAATACATACATAGGAGGTGCCTGATCTTCCAAAAGAGTTGTATTTTGGTCCATCCAGTCCAGAGTTTTACACAGTTCTGCTACACAGCAAAGAGCTGCAGTAGCGTGTTGCTTTTCCATCTTAATGGAGTTCTGCCTCTTCCAGATTCAGGAGGTCTAGTCCCCAATAATGGGACAGCTCCACTCTCTGACTGCTTTGTAAATAGGCTCCCACAGCCTCCTGGGTAAAATAAAGAAAATAGTAAAAATTAAAACTCTTGCAGCCACCACATCTATGGTTCAGGTGGTTGTACAGCAGTTGTACAGCAGTTGATAAACCAGTCGACTTCTGTACAACCAACCTTTTAGATTTTTGCCACTCGATCAGCGCTGCTGGCTATAGCTGGCAGCGCTGATCAGTATGCTCTGATGGCAAGGAAGTCTCTCTGCTGTCAGAATACAAAGGCACAGTGGGGAGGATTCCCCCATCCACCTTGTATGTGTGGATGGGGGAAACTAATCTTTTTTCATTCAACCTGCTGGATGAATGAAAAAAAGGAATAATCATTGGGCAACTTTAAGTGTTAGAGAAAAAGTTTAGCGGCACTGTTAAAGGTAAAGTGTAAAGTTAGGAAAGGAGGATGTTTAGGGGGACTCCTGTGCCCCCTTGTTGATCAATGTAAACCACAGCCATGGCATCGTCGGACCGCACCCGAACCGGGAGACTGTGCAGTCGAGGCGTCCAATAGAGCAGGCAGAGCTTGATCGCCCTGAGCTCCCAGACATTAAGCACCAAGGAAGTGATCGACAGATCGCCCAACAGGATCAGGTGAGAACCCGTTCTCAACAGGAAATCGTCCAGATACCCGAGGATTGCAATCCCTTTGCGCGGGAACAAGGCTAACACCCCGGTCAAAACCGTGGCAAAAATTCAGGGTTTGTAGTCTAATATTAGAAATGGGAACAGTGTACACTGCACTTCTGCAGTACACAGGAAGTGATTAGCTCACAAGATTTCTGGCAGGATCAACTGGTATTTTGTGCACCTGTTTAACCACTTGCCGACCCCCGCACGACTATCTACGTCGGCGGTCAGCCCCTCACAGGCAAACTAACGTAGGGCTACGTTGCTTGCTTGTGAGGGTCTAGGGAGCGAGCGCGCGCCCCCGGGGGCGCGCTCCCGCTCCCGCGTGGTCACGGACCCCCCGCGCGTGTGACCAGCGGACCCGATGTCCGCCGGTCACTCGGCGATCGGCGGGGGAGAGGGAGAATGTCAGGCAGCTTGTGTAAACAAACTGCCTGTCATTCTCCTCGCTGCAAAGACACTGATAAAACGGATCTGGTATGTAGATCCGTTGATCAGTGTCCTTACAGCTAGAGCCACAGCCAATCACAGTAGAAACCACGCCCCTAGGGACACACACAGCCCCTCCCTTCCAAATAAAGTTAACCCCTTCACTACCAGTGTATTTTTACAGTAACAGTGCATATGTATAGCACTGATTACTGTAGAAATGTCACTGGTAACCCCAAAAGTGTCAAAAATGTCAGTCAAGGGTCCGATCTGTCCGCCGCAATGTCGCAGTACCGCAAAAAAAATCGCAGATCGCCGCCATTACGCGTTAAAAAAAAAAACAACAAAAATGAAAAAAATCTTTCCCTTTGTTAGTAAACGCGATAACTTTTGCGCAAACCAATCAAAATACGCTTTTTGCGATTTTTTTTACCAAACATAGGTAGCATAAAACAAATTGGCCGAAAATTTTTAAAAATTTTGATTTTTACATTTTTTTTTGGGGGAATTTCATATAAAAAAATGTGAAAAATATTGCTATTTTTGCAAAATTGACGCTCTTTTTTTGTTTATAGCGCGTGATCAAAAAATCGCACAGGTGATCAAATACCACCAAAAGAAAGCTCTGTTTGTGGGAAAAAAAGGACGTCAAATTCGTTTAGGTACAGCGTCGCACGACCGCGCAATTGTGCGTTAAATTCACGCAGTGCCGAATCGCAAAATACCCCCTGGTCGGAATGGGGGTAAAATCTTCCGGGGCTTAAGTGGTTAACAGACATAACAAAACACTTCAATACTATATTTACTTGATCCAAAGGAAGGCGTCGTAATTGACAATGGATCTACACAGGAGGACATTTGGCGAATGAGTAGGGTTACTATGTACCCCATACTCATTCACATGGGGGGCAGGAATTTGAGGGCCCCCTTGTTAAAGACCCCCACAACCACCAGTGCGGCTAGGCTGCCAAAAAGTCTCCTACATGTGGTATCTTTGTACTCTGAAGAAGCAGTAGAATGTATTTTGGGGTGTCATTTCAAATATATTCATGGCATGTGTGAGCAATATATCATTTAGTGACAACTTTGTGTAAAAAAAAACAAATAATAATAATTTTTCCAAAACTTGTGGCAAAATATAAAATATTCCATGGACTCACCATGCCTCTCAGCCAATAGCTTGGAGTGTCTACTTTTCAAAATGGGGTCATTTGGAGGGGTTTTGTGCTATCTTTAAATTTCAGGGCCTCCGCAACTGTGATAGGTAGCGAGGAAGTAAAATAAGGAATTTATGCCATTAGAAAGGCTGAAGGTGGTGATTGGCTTTCGGGGTCCTGTACACAGCTAGGCTCCCAAAAAGTCTCACACATGTGGTATCCCTGTACTCAGGAGAAGCAGCAGAATGTATTATGGGGTGTAATTTCACATAAACCCATGGCATGCCTGAGCAATACATCATTTAGTAAAAAAAAACAAAAAAAAAACAAATTGTCATTTTACCGAAACTTAGGGCAAAATATAAAATACTCCATGAACTACTATAAAATTACTATAAAATTACTTTAAACCCCAAAACATTATATATTTTTTTAAAGCAGAGACCCTACAGAACAAAATAGTGGATGTTACAATTTTTTTTTTTTTTGTCACAAAGTATTTGTGCACAGATTTTCCAAACGCAATTTTTTTTTATTTAATGCACAAATACACTATATATTTCGTAATCGTTTGGTAGAATTTAAAAGATGATCTTATGCTAAGTACATAGATACCAAACATGACGTGCTTAAAAATTGTGCACGCCTGTGCAGCCGCAACAAACTACATACATTTTTAAAAGTCTTTACAGGTTACCACTTTAGACTTACAGAGGAGGTCTACTGCAAGAATTACTGCCCTCGATCTGGCGTTCGTGGCGATACCTCACATGCATGCTACAACTGCTGTTTACATATGACACTAGACCGATGCTTACGTGCGCCTTTGTGCGCAAGCACGGGGAGACGGGTGCTTGAATTTTTTTTTTTATGATTTATTTTGCTTTTTTATGTTATTTTGATACTTTTCCTTTGAATTTTTTTAAATTTTTTATCATTTTTATTGTTATCACAGTGAATTTAAATATCCCCTATGATAGCAATCTGTAGTGACAGGTACTCTTTTTAAAAATAATTGGGGTCTATTAGACTCTAGATCTCTCCTCTGCCCTTAAAGCGTTTGACCACACCAAGATTGGTGTGATAAGATGCATTCTCAATGGCGCTGTTTATATCTGGCGAAACCGCAGTCATGAAATGCTCGTAGCTTCCAGTATCTTAGGCCATAGAGATGATTAGAGCCATTCTCGTCTCCAATCAGCTCTATGGTCAGATAATGGAACCCGGTGGCACAGGAGAGCCCGAGAAAAACCACAGAAGGCGGTGGGGGGGCTTGTAAAAGCACTATAGCGGCTTATTATCCGCTAGGATCCCTTTACATGTGAGCCGAACGCTGGCTGTAAAGAATGATACCAAGATGATGCCTAAATCTGCAGTCATCATCCTGGTATAACCACTCAAAGTCCAGCAACGTACCAGTACATTGCTGGTCCTTGTTCAGCATTTATCGTAGGTTTTTTTTTTTTTCATGCGACCTGGGGGCTGAATGAAAAAAGAGAACCTCCATCCACATATATCGACACAGATGATGAAATTTCCGGCAGAAAATGTGTGGTACATCCATCATTAGACCGCCCAACATCCACCCACTTCTAATGATGGGTATAGATGATGAAAGCCATGTATGCCTTTTTTTTTTTTAACTGCGGTGGTGAAATTACCTCCTACAGCGCTGCCATCAAAGATTTCCATATATGCTGAGCGCAGACACTGTTGCTGTCAGAATATATAAATCAGTGTGGCAACTGATGGGCGTACCTGCAAGGCAAACAATGGTTAAGAATAAAACAGTAAAAATAAAACATTACATTATAATAGCATAGAATGTTGGTATCTAAAAAGTAAAAGATGGTTAACAATGAAAAACAGTAACAATAAAGTACGGTAAAAGTAGAAAGAGTAGAAGTATAAGTAGAAGAGCAGAGTAAGAACAGAAAATTTACTCAATAAAACGACAACTTTTTTTGGCTTTTTTATTTATTTATTTTTTTATAATTTTTCTTTGTAACTTTTTTTTTGTAACTTTTTTTTACACTTTTTTTTTTTGTAACCGTAAAACATTCCAGGTTAGGGTCTCTCAAAATGCGATCGCCATCGAACATCTTTCTAGACCCTGTGTAAGTGTGCCCTAGACTGTGCCGTGCTGTACCCTATAATAATAATCCCCTAGTGTGTGGTAGCGATGGAAACATTCCCCGATGCAGAGACCAGGTTGACCAGGACAGAAGAGACAATAATAACGGGTGTCATGCCTAAATCCGCATTTCCTACAGACACGACATCTTCTTTGGGGGAGTCTTTGTGTAGGGGTACTCGGGAGGACATAGGGAAAATTCCTCTCATGCAGCCGGCTCACTGCATCTGGTAAGGGAAGTTGGGGAGCAGAACCTCCTGGATACAAAAGGGCTTTGATGATCTCTTCCTGGAATTGTAGGAAGGATCCACTTCGTCCTGACGCTTTGTATAGCACATAAGCGTTCAGCAGAGCCAATTGAAATAAATAAACAGACACTTTTTTATACCAGTGTCTGGCCTTATGGGAAATTAAGTATGGCGCCATCATCTGGTCGTTGAGGTCCACCCCTCCCATATTAAGTTTTTGGTCGTGGACACAGAGGGGCTTCTCCAAAACACCAGTTGCCGTAGAAATTTGCACTGTCGTGTCTGCTTGAATGGAGGACAGAACGAAAACATTCCGTGTATCCCTTTACTTCACTGCAAGCAATCTGTTTCAAGCAGGCTCTTTCCCCCCGTCTAAGTCGGGTATCTACAAGCCCTTGGGGGAAGCCCCGGCGATTAGGTCGCACGGTGCCACATGCGCCAATTTAATATTCAAGCAGGTGACTTAGGCCCCGTTCACACTGGGGCGATCCGACTTGCCGGGGCGACCTCATAGGTCGCGGCGCGCTGCTCGCACCGCGACCTCGGAGCGGCCGGCACGGACTTCATAACACTGAAGTCTATGCAGGTCGCTCCGGGTCGCCCCAAAGAAGCTCCGGACCCTTTTTCGAAGTCGGAGCGACTTGTGTCGCTCCTATTAGAACGGGTCCATCGCTTCTCTATGGCGAGCGACCTACGGCGACCTGTCAGGCGATCAGGTCGCCTGACAGGTCGCCCCAGTGTGAACGGGGACTAAAAAGTGTCACGCTTGTGTAAAAGTTGTCCAAGTATAAATAGTACAACTTTCCGAATAAGGGTGACACCAAGTCCGACACAACCTTGCCGCTGCTCCCTATGTAGCCTGGGCAGTTGGGGGGCTCCACATATTTTCCCTCGTGAACACGGAAACTACATGTATAGCCTGTGGCCCTGTCACAGAGCTTACACATCTTGACCCCATATCTGGCATGCTTGCAGGGGATAAACTACTTGAAAGCAGGGCGGCCAGAAAACTTAATCAGGGACTCATCAACACAGACAGCAGCTTGTTGGGGGATAAACAAGGCTGCAAATCTTTGATTGAAATGGTTTACGAGGGGCCGAATTTTGTGGAGCTGGTCATATCCAGGGTCACCCCGAGAACGACAGAGTTCATTGTCACTGAAGTGCATGAACCGCAGGATTTGCTCGTATTTCGTCCTGGCATGGAAACAGAGAACACGTGCATATGGTGAATTGGGTCAGTAGACCAATATGACCGCAACAGTAATGCCCATGTTGAGGGATAGGCCCAGAAAGATATTAAACTCTGAAACAGTTATAGGTTTCCATCTGAATTCTCTGGCAAGGAAGAAATCTGGGTTTGCGGTGATCGATTAGCATATAAATTGCTTTGGTCCACAATAGATCTGTACAGATCTTCCGTGAAAAACAGCTTGTAAAAATCAAGGGAAGTAAAATTGTCGGTTTCCACCTGAATTCCGGGTTGGCCAGTGAATGGGGGAAGTACAGGCGCTGCAGAATCTGTGGGCTGCCAATCAGGATTTGCCAGCTAATAAATGATTATGTGAGTAAATGTAAAATGAAATAAACCCAAAAGATTTTTATCTTATTGGGAAATATGAATAGAATGCCAAATAAAATTGGATAAATAGAATGTGAAATATAAATAAATAAATAAATAAATAAATATATTGGGAACTCAATAATTAGAAAGTGGTATGGGGAATCGGATCTGGTAAATCCAACAATAATGGTTCACAATATCTTAGACTGCAATAGTAAGAATTCCTCAGATCAAAGGTTCCATCACATAAAAAAATAATAAATTAATGGTAACACAATGGAGAGAATTGGATCCAGTAGTTCACAATATAATAAACTATAATTTGCACAGTTTCTTCAGGCAATGAATAAATTCAAAGTGCAAAAAGTGACAAAAGGTGCAGAGTGAATATAAATAATTTAAGTAGTGGTGTCACATATACCAAAAAATTCTGAAGTGACCAAAATATAATCACGTGTGGATCCGAAAGGGGTCAATGTAAAAACTAAAGTGATAAGGTGCTGGTAAAACAAGTGGTGGGCTTATTCTTCTACAGGAGATATAAATAATCAATAATATAACTCACACTATCAAAAAGGTGTGGTGTGAATTGCTTGCACAACCACAGTGCTGACACCAGGTAGAAAACAAATAAAATGATGTGAATATTAATTAGAACATATAAAGTGTCTGGTTCTGAAAAAAATTGCGACTACAAATTAGAATCGCACAAAATGAACAGTCCAATTCTCCAAATCGCATGAAAAAGTGATTCCAATGTTGAAACATAGATCAGTCCCAAAATGTGTAAATCAGGTGACTACAGGTGCTGTGGACCACTTCAGGGGACTCCAGGTGTGGTCGGTGCGATTGGACATGGTGCTCCCCTCACTCCCAGGACCACACTTATCAGAAATTATCACCCCTGCAGAGGTAACAAGCCTGAAATCCTAGCTGGATATGGTGTTCAAGGACCCTCTGTATCCTGTG
Source organism: Pelophylax lessonae (assembly GCF_965119305.1). Lineage (NCBI taxonomy): Eukaryota > Metazoa > Chordata > Amphibia > Anura > Ranidae > Pelophylax > Pelophylax lessonae. The sequence goes on from NC_138777.1 coordinate 143,821,735, forward strand.
CCTAGGTTTCTTTATGTAGCGTGGCCACTTTTAATCCAGGGGTATCCAGGTGAATATATATATATGGGGGAAGAAAACTTGTATAGTGTAGTACCGTTGAAAATCAATATTTTATTAGTAGTAGAAAAAGTACTCACAAACGAGGCAAATAAGCGAGCAGTGTAATTGGTATCTTTTCCAAGTACGCTGTAGCGGTAAGGCTCTTCCAGAACGCAGTGCGTTCCACAGGGATAGGAAGTGACGCGGTGACGCTCTAAGCGTTTCGTCAGAATGACGTCTTCAGGAGTCCTGAGTCTTCAGGAGTCTTCTCCCATATATATATTCACTTTGAGCCTTTTATATTCATATATATATATAAATTCATATTTATATTTATTCAGCCTTACTGCTCATATTCATATTTCCCAATAAGTTAAAAATCTTTGGGGTTTATTTCATTTTATTGGGCATTCTATATGTTTGTATTTTGGAGTTTGACCTTTTTCACCTTGCTCACATAATCATTTATTAGACACTTCCAGGCAGCGCCATTTACCTCTTCCATATTCCCCTTACTGAACTATATATCCTTTATGATTATAGATAAGAGGTGGGCTGCAGCCATTTTTAATTTTGTTATAATTATTGGTCTTATATCCTAGTGCGGAATTCTTTGTTTTTCTTGGATTTGCCAGCGCATCAGGGAGGACACTATGGGCTCTACGGGCTTGTCTTCGAATTCTCAGTGGCTGTGGGACACTGCTTGTGTTAGTCACTGCAACAGCTTGAACTGCACTTGTGGGACTTGCCACGTCACCAAGTGATACTGCAGTGCTGGTTTGTCTACGACCAGGATGTACTAGGCCGCTGATGCTTGCCAGTCCACCGGCATTAGTAACAACACTCTGCTCCATACAAGAACCCTGCGACTGTTGCACTTCAGCAACCCTAGAACAAGGTTGGGTACACCTGACCTTAGCAGGGACAACTCCGTCATCAGAGCTATCTGTCAGGGTGCTACTGCTAACTACAGGTTCGTATACTGACCCTGATTCTGCCAGTGAGGCTTCCCCATCACTTTCATCTCACATGGTCAGTATCCTGCAGGCCTCTTCACCAGTGTACCTCCGTTTGGACATTTTGGCCAATGAATTTATAGGTACCTAGTGTGACTCACAGGTAAAAAAGCACCTGGTTGTCGAGGACTGTTTGAATTGCTATGAAAAAAAACTCTGCTAACGCTGCGGTTTTGTGTGTTGTGTTAGGGTGGGTAGGGTGGGGTGGGCTGGTCGGAGGAGCTAAACGCAGGTGCTGGCAGGTGTCGTGGCGTTTTGGGAACCCTAACTATTGGTGACGCTAGTATAGTTCTGATCATATGAAAGATATTGATCCGTTCAGAAACTATACTAGTAATGGAGGTGTTTAGTGTGTATGTGAGTGTATGTGTGTGTCACTGGCAATCAAAGGGTTAAATTATATTTTTAAATATGCGGCAGGGATCTGACACTGTCCTAGATTGATGCTAACTAATGTCACCTGTGACACTAATATAGTGATCAGAGAAAAGATCTGTACACTATAAAAGTGACACTGTGACAGGGCAATGAAGGGGTTAACTGGGGGTGATCAGGGGGTTAAATCTTTATTGGCAGATGGCGGGTACCCTAAACCTATGTAGGAGAGAAACTAACCATCGCTAACGCTAAATGAAGTCACAAGGCACACTATTACAGTAATCAGCAAAACAGCTATATACTGTATATAGTGTGCACTGTGATAGGGAGTGAAAGGGTTAACTGGAGGTGATCAGGGGGTAAAATGTGCCTATCTGAGGGGGTGTATGTGTAGTGTGGTGTACTCACGGTTCAATGCTCTCTCCTCTCAAGCTGGAACCAAAAAGGGCTCCACGAGGGGAGAGCGTAACATTTCCTGTGCCGTGGGTTTACAAAACACAGGCAAAGGATGGTAGGGCATTGGTCAGAACCGATCGCCAGGACCAGGTCAAAAATCATTGGCCTGGACCTGATGATCGATCGGTTCTGTACCGAATCAAACGCATTAACGCGCACCCCCGAGCCATGCTCGCGACCGATGTAGCCCTACGTTGGTTGGCGCAGTATATCTGCGGGAGAAGGTCCGGAATTGTTTACGTTTTGTTATAACCTTACCTGTAGGTACAAATTATAAATCTGAGTTTACTACCGCTTTAAAGCGGTATTAAACCCAAATCCAAAAGTTTATTATTATGCAGCTTACCAATTTTTAGATGTGATGGCTGCATTGTTTCTTTTTAGGCTTTCTTTTATATATGTTCACCTGGTGATCCTGCCATTAAGTCTGTTGTTTTTAATTATTTATGTAAAACCTTTATTCCAGAAGGAACAAAACTGTTTGCTGTACCTGCTTTTAAAATGTGAGCTGAGTTTGGCTTCAATTTGTTAGTGAATATTAAATCTGTTACTGCATCCTAGGCTCCATGCACACTAGCGTTTTTTAAGCTTTAAAAACGCTGGGTAAAATAACGCTGGTAAAAGCTTTCTGCAGTAGTGTTTAAGAGAGTTTAGGAGCGTAAGGGTTTTTATTAGCGTTTTTGCAGTTCCCTAAAAGAAGGGGAAAAAAAGCTAAAAAAATGCTATTAGTAGCGTTTGGCAGCGTTTCTGCTGGAAAAACACTCCAAGAAACTACAAAAACATTTTTTTTTTCTGCTCCTAGATGCGTAAGCTCAAAAAACGCTAAAACTCCCCTCTCCCCAGCCTGACAATGCTGCTGTCCAAAGGTGTCTGTTATTTCTTCATCTAGGGCAGTGATGGCGAAACTTTTTGAACCTGAGTGCCCAAACGTTAACACAAAACCAACCTATTTTTATCAAAGTGCCAACACTGCAATTAAACTGCAGACAGTCACCCAGTCACCCAGGTGATGATAGCACACTCCAAGAGGGATTGCAGTCAAATACAGCACTCCCAGGCTTGTCCCTCCTCTTATTTTCTCAGGGCATAACTGGGACTGTAGTTTTTCTTTAATTGATTAAAATGGAGCCATAGTCTTCCGGGACTACATGTCCCATGGTGCATATGTTCTGGCTCCTCATTAGTCCGTGGCTGCAGCCAGTGGGGAGGTAGGAGGTATCAAAGTGGGTGGCGATCCCTGTAAGCGCTGCTCTGTCCCTGTCCCGCGCTGACAGAAGAAGGGGGATGAGCTAAGCAAATACACTGACAGCCCGCGCTCGCTTCTCCACTTGTCACAGTGTGGCCAGTGGCAGTGGCTCTTGCGTGCCAATAGAGAGGGCTCTGCATTCCACCATGGCTTCACCATCACTGATCTAGGGCAGTGCCATCTTAAGAGCATTAAAGATCCTGGGCAATGCAGTGTACTGGGGCCCTGCCTACACAATCACCCACGAGAACAAAAATGGAAATTATCAATAAGGCGATATTTATTGGTACAGCAGTGCCAGGCTAATGGCAGCTTCCAAGTTCGGCGGCTGAGTCCGGTGAACACACACAGACGGGAGTCAGACTCAACTGTCCTGTGTGTGCCTGTTCCCGTGAAGGCAGACAGGTTTTCCCGCAGTTGTGGGCTCCCCCTCCATGGCCCAAGTGGACTGGCAGCAGCATGGGCCGACAGTCGCTTGCCACCTGCTACGTTCGGCAGCGGGATGCACACGGGAATCGGGACTAATGCCTCGTACACACGCAACGATTATCGGCCGACCGATGGTGCATCTTTTGTCCAGAGTGTTGTTGTGTTGGTTGGAATGTGCCTAGACTGCACATAAATTTTCTCGGCCAACAAAATTCTACTTCAGAAGTGATGTCATGTGCTGGTTTACATTCCGTGTGTTCTTTCTTCTCTGGGCATGCCCAGTCTTGCTCATTAGATTTTTGTCTGCCGAAATCTGTACTGACTGACGGAAAATCGGCCGTTGTGTTGATGGCCAACAAAAATTTTATAGCCTGCACACCAGATTTTATTCGGCCGAAAAGTCGGAGTTGGTTGTCGAAAGTATCATACTAACAAGCCGAAAATCGGCCGATCGGACGTTGGCCGAAAATTCCCGGCCAAAAATCGATGCGTGTGTACGAGGCATAATGCTTGGCTGGGTCACTGGGCAGGTGGGGCACCCCGGCAAGTGGGGCCCCTGGGCAACTGCCCAGCGTCCCCATTCGGTAAGATGGCCCTAAACAAACAAGCAAATGTACTGTCGATGCAGCACCTATTCCCTGCGCTCTGAGTGGTGCAATCCTCTTATCCAACCTGACTGTAGGCTTGTAGATGAGAACAGATGACACGGCAACTTGATAATACTTCAGCCTTGCAGCCCCTCGCTGGACCAGGGTGGTCCGGAAAACACTGTAAACGACAACAAAGGTAAGATGGCCCTGATCTAGGGTGTGTTACTGACCAGGCCTAAAAAAGAAAACTGTTGCAGCTACTACATGTAAGGATTGGTAAGCTGCATTATAATACATTTTGGTTTTTGTTTAATAACGCTGTATAGATTTGGAGAGCTGGTTTTAGGTAGACTGATACACTCTGTCGCCAGCCTTTTTATACTTTGTATCTCTTTATGATTCCCCTCCATGTACGTTACACACACTGATACACCTGGATGTTTGTGACTTTCACTTCTCTCAGTGCGAGGTCAGACAGGCAGACTGAACCACCTCCAAAAATCTCCTCCACCCCCCTCCCCCCCCCCGTCACACCTTTCCCGGTGGTTGCACCCAACCTGCCCCCTCCAGCTCCTCCCTAGCCCCGCCCTCCTCCTTAGACCTGGCCGGAGCGAGTGTAAGGTGAGGAGAGCGGAGCGGGAAATCTGCGAAGAGGAGGAATCTCAGGAATTTCGGAGTGTGAGCTCTGCGGGTCACTAGTGAGCTGGAAGGTCGAGCGATCGATGTGGAGATCTGGATACGTTTAACACCCTAGTGTCTGGATTGTCAGCGGAGAGCCCGGTAGTCCCTTAGTGCTGGCTGTATTGTCGATGGAGATCGTTGTCGTCTGGTGACTGATCTGATTGTACGACATGTATCAGATGTATGAATCCGGTTATGTGGAGGTTCCCCGGCCGGGCTCCCCTCCTCTCTCGCCCGCCGCCTTCGTCAACTCCGTGCAGTACTCCAATGTGCTGGAGGGACGATTCAAACAGCTGCAAGGTGAGTGGCCGGATCGGCGCTACAATCTCATCGGACGATAAGTTTGATTTTGTGTTTAAATGTGCAGATCAATCAGGGGCACCACATACATTACAACCGCTGTACATCCAATCTACTTCTTGGCAGGTCTAATGGACATGGTTACACACAATGGGAATATCAGACGAATGATTTTTTTGCATGTTAGTCTCCGTATCGAAAAAGAAAAGGTTACTAAAGTACGAAAGAATAAAAATTCGCAAGTGATGTATTTTATCTTCAGGTGAAAACTATTAACTATTTCAGCTCTGGAAAGGTTACCTCCCCTTCACGACCAGGCTTTTTTTTTTTTTTTACTGCGAGCCGGGGTATTTTAACTGACCGTTGTGCTAAGCTGTATGTGGTTTTTATTTTTTGCACTATAAACAAAAAAAAGACCAATTTTTGAAAAAAGAAACTGTTTTTTTCTTTCTGCTTTAACCACTTTAGCCCTGGAAGATTTACCCCCTTCCTGACCAGGGCCTATTTTGAGATTTGGCACTGCGTGACTTTAACGGACAATTGCACGGTCGTGCGATGCTGTACCCAAATGAAATAGATGTCCTTTTTTTCCCCACAAACAGAGCTTTCTTTTGGTGGTATTTGATCATCTGTGCGATTTTTTTTTTTTTTTTTTTTTTTTTTTTTTTTTTTTTTTTTTTTTTTTTTATGCAATATAAACAAAAATGGAGGGTCAATTTTGCAAAAATAACAATATTTTTCACATTTTTTTTTATATGAAATTCCCCCCCAAAAAAAATGTAAAAATCAAAAATTTTTTAACATTTTCGGCCAATTTGTTTTCTGCTACCTATGTTTGGTAAAAAAAATCGCAAAAAGCGTATTTTGATTGGTTTGCGCAAAAGTTATTGCGTTTACTAACAAAGGGAAAGATTTTTGTCATTTTTGTTGTTTTTTTTTTTTTTAACGCATAATGGCGGCGATCTGCGATTTTTTTTTTTTTTTTTTTTGCGGCATTACGGCGGACAGATCGGACCCTTGACTGACATTTTTGACACTTTTGGGGTTACCAGTGACATTACTGCAGTAATCAGTGCTATACATATGCACTGTTACTGTAAAATGACACTGGCAGTGAAGGGGTTAACTTTATTTGAGAGGGAGGGGCTGTGTGTGTCCCTAGGGGGGTGATTCTAACTGTGATTGGCTGTGGCTTGAGGCGTAGGAACAATGATCAACAGTCCTACATAGTAGAACCGTATGATCACTCTTTCTACACAGGGGAGAATGACAGGCGGCTTGTTTACATCAGCCGCCTGCCTTTCTCCCGCTGTCACAGACAATCGTGAGTGAGCGGCGGACATGGGGTCCGCCGCTCACACGCGCAGGGGGGGGGGGGTCCATGACCGCGCGGGAGCGCCCCTCCGACGGCGCTCGCTCCCCAGAGCCTCACAGGCTAGTGACGTATCGGTACGTCACTTTGCCGGTGAGGGGCTGATCGGCAAGTGGTTAAAACCTATGCCATAAAAAATGGGAAAAAATACATTTTTTTTTTTTTTTATAATCAGTTTAGGTCAATATGTATTCTGCTACATGATTTTGTTAAAAATTTCCAATAAGCGTATATTGATTGGTTTGCCCAAAAGTTTTAGCGTATGCAAACTATGGATTATAGTTTTACAGATTATTTATTTTGGTGATCAGGGACTACGATGTTGTGGTGGACAAATCAGACACTGACACTCTTTTTGGGGAACCAGTGACAGTAATACAGTGATCAGTACTAAGAATATGCACTGTCACTGTACTAATGACACTGGCAGGGAAAGGGATAACATCAGGCGATCAAAGGGTTAAATGTGTCCCTAGGGAGTGATAACTAACTGTGGGGGATGCGTTTTTGCTGTGAGAAGGCAGAGGTAAGTGTTCCTGCTTCTTCTGAATGATTGGACATCAGGTCTACCGGACCCACTGATCAGCTCCTGTTGTGATTGGACACAGCAGGTCGCCGGCGGGACGCGTGCGAGCGCCCCAGACCTACAAGTGCAGAATCGCCTACATGTATGTGATTCTGTGCAGAGGAGCCGCCGCCCCGCAATAAAAGTACATTGGGCGGTTGGCAAGAAGTTAAACCAAAATTGTATAAGAACCTTTTTCATGTTTGTCCCTCTGAAAGCTTTGTAGATCAGATTATTTTACAATCACATCACTTTTTTTTGTAGGATTTTCTGATTGTGTACGGGCCTCATCGCTCACCACACACTTTACAATCCCCATTAGTATGATTGTATCCAGAGTGATTGGATAGATGAGGCGTGTCAGATTGTAGTGTATGGTTACCCCCCCCCCCCCCAACTTTTTTAAAAATGTGTTTATTTTTTAAACATGACCACACAAATGCACGGGGCAGCCACAAACCCGTAGGGGGGTCCCATTGGGAATGAATGAAGGTTACAAGGCACCCTGTAACGTGGGGTTGTTGGGCCCATCCCTAGTGAACAGCAGCCAAGTCTGAGTGCTATGTGCACAGTGTGTGTATGGAGCTCTCAGGCAGGACATATCTGTTGAGGATGTCACAGTAGAATGTTGTCCCCCCGGCAATGTGTGTGATGAGAGCCACTATCTGTCCTTCATATGACGCAATCTGTCTGTGACCTGTGATTAGGCAGATAAAGCATGGACTGCACTGGAGGTTAACGGATGTGAGTTTATATTTTCAGGTTGCTTGGACCTGGTACAGAACCTGACCAGATGTCGGCTGATCTTTGTTTACATCCAGCCCCTCCCTCATAGGGATTCAAATGTTGATTGTTTGGAATTACATGGCCCTATCTTCCTTTCACACACACAGTTTAGGAAACATGTGAACTAAGACAGGTGTTACATATGACATGGGTGTTACATATGACATGTTTCTCCTCTGATCAGACTTTGGAGGAGATTAGTCTGGGATCCTCTGCTGAGATGAGATGGAAGGGCACCTGTGTGAAAAGGGCCAATGGTGTCACCGATATATCTGCAAATAGGTAGAAGGTCAAGCAGAGTATTGGTCACGCTTTCCCCGGGTTCACATTTGCTGTGTGGAATCCTCTAGCCTGCTTTTCTGTATGTGACATCACACCTGACTGTGAGTTCTCATCTGCCAATGACAACACTTCCTGTCTCAGCCTGGCAGTATGGGGCCATTTCCTCACAATTAGCAGCAGTGTTGTCAGCCTGCTGTGTGCACTCCTTCAATGGCAAGTCTTATCAGGCAACATAAGTACTAACTGAAGGTGTGCCCAGGACAGATGGACAACGCTGCTACTAAAACCTGGTATGCACTATCTATACGTTTTTAGTTTAACCCAGCAGGCTGAATGAAAAAAGAAAGATAGCTGTGCGCGAGGTAGATTGTTGGGCTCTTACAGGGGGAGCACTCGCTGCCAGCACTTACCGGATGTGAGATGGGCTTCTGTTGGACAGGAAGCTGTATATAAGGGCTGAAGGTCGGACAATTCCTACTGTACCTACTGATTTTGGCCTTAGGCATGCCATAGAGCAGTGGTCTCCAAACTGGGGGCCAGATGTGACCATTTTGCTTGCTTGCTTTTGTCTGGCCCTTGGGGCATTTTTCCCCCTACTATAAGCAGCAGTGGAGCATCCTGATCACAACAATGGGCACTATTCCTCTTACTGACACCAGTATTTAGGCACACTTCCTCCCACTAATACCAATAATTGGCAACAACGATGGAGCACTATTCCTCCCACTAATACCAAAGATGAGGCATTGTTTATGCCAACTGAAGCCAGGACATTTTCTACTCCTGCTGGTCACAGTCAGCCCCCCTAAATTTTGAAGGACTGTAAACTGGCTCCTTGAAATGCATTAATTTTTCCTGCATATTCCTTCCTGCTGAATCTGAAAACGTGTCTGCATTTGGTGTAAAAGAGCCTGTGGGGTTACATACAATTTAATGCATTTTTTCCCCCTTTCCACAACCTGTGATCCATCTGGGAGATTTACATTTACTTCCTGTCTTGTGTGGGAAGTGAGTAGAAATATTTCCTGAGGTAGCTCTCCTCTTTAAACAGTTGTCAGTGTAAAATTGGATCCCTACTGGAAGATTTTCCCTCTCAATCTTGTGACATTTGGGTTTTTCCGTTACCTGGCAGTGATCACGAGGACATGGCTTTTCTGCACTCAGAAAAGGCATGTGGAATGCAACTAATCTTACCTGATGTCCCGACTGGACTGGGGGGGAATGATCAGAAAACAGTAGGAGAGGTGAAGGAAGCACAGATCTATATAATGAAGGGAGATCCTTGTACTACATTTTCTCAGGTACAGTTTCCTCTTCAGCAGTAATGTCAGAACTGACTTTACTCAATCCTACTCTGAATCTCCTGAGACTAACAGGGCACAGATATTTTTTTTTGCGGAATTCAGGGCAGACATTACATTTTCAGGGCTCTGCTAGGCAGTATTATTAATTTTAGATGTTTCCTATAGGATGGCAATTCATGCTCACTTTACATGTATGGGGATAAAGAGTACTCGCTGAGGTTTGGAACACTGTGGTCACTGGCAGTGTTCACAACTGCTTTTATCCAGAACATCACGCAGGCTGCTGTTTACTTCATCTGCCATGGAAATTAAACTGTATAGCTTCAGTGTAATACTCACTTTACTCTCTGAAGAGCAGTCTGCATTCAGATCGCTCTTCAGAGAGCATAAGACAAGCTATGAGGTGGTGCATTGCCTCCTCCACTGCCTGCTTTAATCCCTTTAACCCTGCACTAGCATGCTGCAACTACCTGCATTGCATATGGTTTCAGAGCAACCCTATTCACTTGAATGGATTGAATTTGGGGGGGGGGGGGGTAGCATCTGCCAAAAAGGGACAGGGTATAATCCCTGCTGCGGCAACAAACCTTAACCACTTGCCACCCGCCCTATAGTGGATTGACGGCAGCAAAGTGGTTGTACTATCCTGACTGGTTGTCATACGATGTCCAGCATGATAGAGCGCTCTGCGCGCCTGGCAATCAGTGTTGCGGTGTGTCACTCTGACAGACTGCATCTCCGATCTCGGTAAAGAGTATACTCACGTAGGCTGTTTACCGTATGACTAGCTGTGTCCAATCACAGCTGGTCACATAGTAAATAGGAAGTGCCTTTGATTGGCTTTCCTCAGTTTGTGCCTGACAGGCATGAGTAGAGGAGAACCAATCTGCGGCTGTCCTGGCAGGGGGGGGGGGGGTCTGTACTGGTAATCGGAGCATTGATTACCATTGCAGACCCTTGGGGGGGGGGGGGTGCCACTAGAGCCACCTGGGATGTCTACTCCTGACCACCAGGGATACCCACCCATGACCACCAGGGATGGCAATCAGAGCTCAGGGACCCTTTCAGTGCCCTCCCCATCAGAGCCCATCATTGCCATCTATAAGTGCTGCCCACCAGTGCCCATCTTTGCAATCTATCAGTGCTGCCCATGATTGCTCATCTGCGCCCAGAGGTAGGGACCTCTATGATCGTGGGGAGGGAGGCCTTGGGGAAGCCTGGTATATACCGAGAGGCCAGGGGGAATGAGGGGTATCCCAGGGTCCGACCTTCCCAGGGAGGGGCCGCCTCAAACTCGCCATACCAATGACATCGGGCGGGCGCCACTCCGGACAGACTACCGCTCCACTCGGAGTGGGGGTGCTCACAGCCAAGGGGTACGCTGCGACTCGGGACCAGGTCGTGTGCTTTCCACGGAGGTGTTTCAATCGTGGGCCAGCCCCAGTCCATTGGGGCTCTGTCATGGCGAGGGCTAGTGCTGGGTTATAACTTGTACACGCTTGCTGGCTGGGCTTGGAAACCTTAAGGATCTAGGACAGGGATTCCCAAACTACGGCCCTGCAGTTGTTCAGGAACTACAATTCCCATCATGCCTAGTCATGTATGTGAATGTCAGAGTTTTACAATGCCTCATGGGATTTGTAGTTCTGCAACAGCTGCAGGACTGTAGTTTGGGAATCCCTGATCTAGGATATCCAGTCCAAAACCTAGTTCGGCTGTTGATTGCAGTTCTCTCAGGAACATAACTAGCTTAAAAAATGTAATTTTTAACAAAGGTTCCCTTTTAAAATGAGACATGCTAAGACCGAAGTCCCAGCCGAAACTAGGTCCTACTCCTAAACTAGGCAGAAACAAACTGAATCCTATAGCAGAGTGTGTGGGTATAGTGTATGGGTGTATGCCTGCAGGGACTGCCCCATAGGCGTGGTAAATATTTTTCCTGCCTAGTATCCTACTCCTGTAGGGGGCAGCATAACCCAATGGTCAAGAAGAATACGGAGCTGCGTCTGTCAATGAACGATAGAGAAACTAATAATACCCTTTGTATCCTTTTAACCACTTTAAGACCGGAGGATTTTCCTGCTTAATGACCAGACCACTTTTTTCAACTCTGCACTGTGCGACTTTAACTGACAATTGCGCGGTCATGCAATGCTGTACCCAAATGAAAATTATGTCCTTTTTTTTCCCCCACAAACGGAGCCTTCTTTTGGTGGTATTTGATCACCTCTGCACTTTTTTTTTTTTTTTTTTGCGATATTAATTAAAAAAAAAGCGAAAATTTTGCCAAAAATTTACATTTTCTACTTTGACAGTTAAATATCCTATATATTCAATTTTTGTCATATTTATTTAGGCCAAAATGTATTTAGCTACATGTCTTTGACAAAAAAAATTCTCAATGAGCTTATTTTTATTGGTTTGCGCAAAAGTTAATGAAACTATGGTGTAAATACTGAAATTCACGCAGCTTTAATTTATGACTGCCTATCTCAATTCTTGAAGTGCTAAAATGGCAGGGCAGTACAAAAACCCCCCAAATTACCTCTTTTTGGAAAGTAGACATCCTAAGGAATGTAGTGAGGGGCATGTTGAGCTCATTGAATATTTAATTTTTTTTGTCACAGGTGTTTGAAAAATGACTAAAAAATATTTTTTTTTTTTTTTTTTACAAAAAGTTGTTATTGAAATGATATATTGCTCACGCTTGCCATGGGCATGGCATATGTGTAATTACACCCCAAAATATATTCTGCTGCTTCTCCTGAGTACAGGGATACCACATGTGAGACTTTGGGAGCCTAGCTGTGTATGGGACCCCGAAAACCAGTCACCACTTTCAGGTTTTCTAATGGCGTAAATTGTGCATTTCACCTCCGCACTACCTGTCACAGTTTCTGAGGCCCTAAAATTTAAAGATGGCACAAAACCCCCCCAAATGACCCCATTTTGCAAAGTAGACACTCCAAGCTATTTGCTGGGAGGCATTGTGAGTCCATAGACTATTTTATATTTTGCCACAAGTGCCTGGAAAATTATTTATTTTTTTTGTATTTTTTTACACAAAGTTGTCACTAAATGATATATTGCTCACACATGCCATGGGTATATGTAAAATGACACCCCAAAATACATTCTGCTGCTTCTCCTGAGTACAGGGATACCCCATGTGTGAGACTTTTTAGCAGCCTTAGCTGCGTACAGGACCTCGAAACCAATCGCCATCTTCAGGCTTTCCAAGTGCTGAAATTGTTGATTTCACCCTTCACTACCATCAGTTTTGAAGGCCATGAAATGCCAAGATAGCACAACCCCCCCCCCCCCCCCCAAATGACCCAATTTAGCAAAGTAGAAACTCCAAGCTATTTGCTGAGAGGCATGTTGAGTGTTTTGCAGATCTCACTTTTGTCACAAAGTTTTGGAAACTTGAAGGTGGGGATTGGTTTTCGGGGTCCTGTACACAGCTAGGCTCCCAAAAAGTCTCACACATGTGGTATCCCTGTACTCAGGAGAAGCAGCAGAATGTATTTTGGGGTGTCATTTCACATATACCCATGGAATGTGTGAGCAGTATATCATTTAGTGACCAATTTGTGTAAATAACAAAAAAAACAAATTGTCATTTTCCTGAAACTTGGGGCAAAATATAAAATACTCCATGGACTCAATATGCCTCTCAGCAAATAGCTTTGGGTTTCTACTTTCCAAAAAGGGGTCATTTTGGGGATGTTTGAACTGTCCCAGCATTTTATGCTCAATCTTAGCCACACATCACCCACTCTTCTAACCACTTGAAGACCAAGCCTTTTCTGTGACTTTTTGTTTACATGAAAAAATCTTTTTTTTTTTTTTTTTTTTTTACTAGAAAATTACTTTGAACCCCCAAACATTATATATTTCTTTAAAGCAGAGGCCCTACAGAACAAAATGGTGGATGTTGCAATTTTTTTTTTTTTTTTGTCACATGGTATTTGCGCACAGATTTTCCAAACGCAATTTTTGCGGGGGAAAAAAAGACAGAAATGCAGAAATACACTATATAATTCCTAATTGTTTGGTAAAATTTAAAAGATGATCTTATGCCGAGTACAGAGATACCAAACATGACATGCTTTAAAAATTTTGCACGCCCGTGCAGCGGTAACAAACTATGTACGGTTTTAAAAGTATAGGTTACCACTTTGGACTTAGAGGAGGTCTACTGCAAGAATAACTGCCCTCGAACTGGCGTTCGTGGCGATACCTCACATGCATGATGCAATTGCGGTTTACATATGACACTAGACCAACACATTTTTTGTTATTTTGACACCTTTCCTTTTTTTTTTTTTTCCTTTTAATCATTTTTGTTATCACAGTGAATTTAAAGCGGTTGTAAACCCAAAAAGTGAAAAAAAAACAAAAAACCTGCAAGACAAAGGCATAATGTGCTAGTATGCATCGCATACTAGCTCATTATGTATTATCTTAGAACGAAGCACCGATACGGACCCCCGGACATCGCTGCGGGCGCCGCCATAATCCCTCCCCGTCTCTTCCGGGTTCGGCGGCTCCGACGCTGTGATTGGCCGGAGCCGCGATGACGTCACTCCCGCGCATGCGTGCGGGAGTGATTTTCCGGCAAGCAAAACTGAAGGTCCCCCCGGACCTTCAGAGCGTATGCGCCGCTCGCGTGATCGGCTGCATGCACTGCAAATATCTCCTAAACCGTGCCGGTTTAGGAGATATTAATTATACCTACAGGTAAGCCTTATTATAGGCTTACCTGTAGGTAAAAGTGTAAAAAAGCATGATACTACCGCTTTAAATATCCCCTATGATAGCAATCTGTAGTGACAGGTACTCCCTTTTTTTTTTTTTTTTTTTTTTTAATTGGGGTCTTTTAGAATCTAGATCTCTCCTCTGACCTTAACGCATCTGAGCACACCAAAATTGGTATGATAAAATGCTTTCCCAATTTCCCAATGGCGCTAATTATTTCTGGCAAAACAGAAGTCCTAAAATGCTCGTAGCTTCCGGTATCTTAGGCCATAGAGATGATTGGAGCCATTCTCCTCTCCAATCAGCTCTATGGTTAGATAACTGAACCACCAATTGCACTCTCGGTTAACCGGCGGGAAAGGAAAGCCCGAGAAAAACCACAGAAGGCAGCGGGAGTCCCCTCCAACTGCACGTAAAAGCAGTCTAGCGGCCAATTATCCACTAGGATTGCTTTTACATGTAAGCCAACCACTGGCTGTAAAAAATGATACCAAGATGATGCCTAAATCTGCAGGCATCATCCTGGTATAACCACTCAAAGTCCAGCAACATACCAGTACATTGCTGGTGCTTGTTTGGCATATAGTGTAGGTTTTTTTTCATGCAGCCTGTGGGCTGAACGAAAAAAAAGAGAACCGAACAGAAATCACCACAGGAAAATTGGGTAGTATATACACCATTAACCGCCCTAACATCCAAACCCACTTATTTAATGGTGGGTATACATGACAATATTCCACGTATACCTTGGCCTTACGGGCAATTAAGTACGGTCCCATCATCTGGTCGTTGAAGTCCACCCCTCCCATTTTACAGTTATAGTCGTGGACACAGAGGGGCTTAACAACAACACCGGTGACCGTAGTAATTTTGACTGCCGTGTCTGGGTGAATGGAGTACAGAATGAAAACGTTCCATTTGTCCCTCCACTTCACTGCAAGCAATTCATCGCACCTCAAGCAGGCTCTCTCCCCCGGACTCAGTGGGGCATTTACTAGCCGTTGGGGGAAGCCCCGGCGATTAGATCGCACGGTGCCACAAGTGGCAATTTGTAATTGAAAGAGGTGTCTAAAAAGTGGCACGCTTGAATAGAAATTGTCCACGTACAAGTGGTACCCCTTTCCAAATAAGGGTGACACCAAGTCACAAACTACCTTACCGCTGCTCCCTATGTAGTCTGGGCAGTCGGGGGGCTCCACAGTGCTATCTTTTCCCTCGTAGACACGGAAACTAACTGTATAGCCTGTGGCCCTGTCACACAGCTTGTACAATTTGACCCCATATCTGGCACGCTTGCTGGGGAGATGCTGTTTCATAGCAAGGCGGCCAGTAAACTTTATCAGGGACTCGTCAACACAGACATCTTGTTCGGGGGTAAACAAGGCTGCAAACCTGATTGAAGTGGTCTACGAGGGGCCGAATTTTGTGGAGCCGGTCATATTTAGGGTCTCCCCGAGGACGACAGAGTTCATTGTCGTTGAAATGCATGAACCAAAATATTTATTCGTATCGACCCCTGGACATAGCAGCAGAGAACACGTGCATTTGGTGAATTGGGTCAGTGGACCAATATAACTGCAATTCATTCTTTTTTGTAATGCCCATGTTGAAGGATAGGCCCAGAAAGGTCTTAAAATCGGAAACCGTTAAAGGATTCCAGGCAAATGGTCTGGCAAGGGGTGAATTTGGGTTGGCGGCGATGAATTGACGTGCATATACATTTGATTGATCCACAATAGATCTGTAAAGATCTTCAGTGAAAAACAGCTCAAAAAAACGAAGGGTATTAAAACCAGCTGTTTCCACTCGAATTCCGGGTTGGGCAGTGAATAAGGGAAGGACGGGCGCTGTAGAATCTGGGCTGCCAATTAGGATATGCCAGCGCTTCAGGGAGGGCACTATGGGCTCTACGGGCCTGTCTTTGAATACGCGGTAGCTGCGGGCCACTACTCGTGCTAGCCACCGCACCAGCTCCAACTGCACTTATGGGACTTGCCACGTCACCAAGTCTTACTGCAGTGCTGGGTGTACTAGGTCCAGGGTGTACTAGGTCCGGGGTGTACTAGGCCGCTCGTGCTTGCCAGAGCACGAGAAATGTGAGCGGCACTAGTACTGGCACTCTGCTGCATACGAGAAACATCCGGTTCTTGCATCTCAGCAACTCCAGAATGGGGTCGGTTACGCCTAACCTTAGCAGGGACCCATCCGTCATCAGAGCTATTTGTCAGGGAGCCGCTGTTCTCTACAGGTTTGTATACTGACCCTGATTCTGCCAGTGAGGCTTTCTTATCGCTCCCATGTGACATGGTCAGTATACTGTAGGCCTCTGCACTACTGTACCACCCTTTGGACATTTTATCAACTAAATTTAAAGGTACAGTAGTGTGACTAACAGGTAAAAAGCACCTGGTTGTCAAGGACTATTTGGTCGCTGCAAAAAAAAAAACTGCTAGTGCTAGTAGAGATCAGGCTTGACTCTGCTAACGCAGCGGATTTGTGTTTTTTGGAAGTGACAGTAATCTATTGATTACTACACTTGCCTGGGTAGGGTGGGCTGAGGGGCTAAACGCAGGTGCTGGCAGGAATCAGTGCTGATTGTGCAAACACCGCGTTTTGGGAACACTAAACTATGGGGACGCTAGTATAGTTCTGATCAGATATAGATCTGTTCAAACACTATACTAGTAATGGAGGTGTGTGTGTATGTGTGTTAGTGTAATTGACTCTAATGCTAAATAACGGTGGTGTGGTGGGACCCTGACGCTAACTAGCGTCACCCGTGACACTAATACATCAGTGATCGGTAATCACTGTATATAGTGAACACTGTGACAGGGCAGTGAAGGGGGAGATCAAGGGGTTAAACCTTTATAGGGGATAGATGGCGGTTGGCCTAAACCTATTTGAGCCTAGCGCAAACTGGGGTCACAAATGACACAAAATACAGTGATTAGTATTTACCTATATACTGTATTTAGTGCACAGTGTGATAGGTAGTGAAGGGGTTAACTGGGGGTGATCAAGGGGTTAAAACTTAGGGGATAGATGGCGGGTGCCCTAACCCTATTTGGGCCTAGCGCAAACTGGTCTTTCACAAGTGACACGAATACAGTGATCAGTAAAAGATCTGTATATCACTGTGAGGGGTTGGGGGGGGGGGGGTGATCAAGGGGTTAAATGTGCGGTAGTGTCAGTGTAGTGTTAGTGGAACTCACGTTTTTGATGCTTCTTCTTCTCCTGGAACCGAAAGGGCTCCAGAAGGGAAAATTACATCACTTCCCTGCCTGTGTTTACATTACACAGGCAGGGGACATGATGCCATTGGCTAGAACTGATCACCAGATCCAGACCAAAAATCATTGGTCTGCATCTGGTGACTGATTGGTTCTCAGCTGAATTAGACCAGGATTGGCTCCGGCGCGCCCTGCGAGCCGTGATCGCGCCCGACGTAGGTCTACGTTGCTGGACCTAGCACTGCCGCAGTAGTATCCATGCGAGCGGTCGGCAAGTGGTTAACAAATCATTGAGCAGTCTTTTGGCGGCAACTTGGATAGAAAACAGCTCACCTTTACTGCAAAAAAAGGGCATTCCAATCAGCAATTGGAAAGAAGTATACTGCTTGCTTAGTGGAAAATAATTGACTCTGTGACATGTGCATGCATCCATTTTAAGGAAGACAAAAAGTCCTTTCAGAACTTCCGGTAGTTCTTCCTTTTTACATTTGGCCTCCTCAATTATAAGTTTCCTTATACTAAGTCATTATAACTTTTTGTGAATTGGGACATTTAAACTTGCTTTTTTTTTTTATTTCAATCTAAATAGTAGGAGTTTAAGTCGGTGCATTGTTTGCCGACTCCGACTCCAGGTACCCAAAATTTCCTTCGACTCCGACTCCACAGCCCTGCCTAGAAGGTGTGTGTTTTTTTTTTTTTTTTTTTTTATCCTGTTTTATTAGTTTTCACAAGCATGTATAACAGTTCAAATCCCTCCCGAGAGAAGAAAAAAAAACATAACTCGCATCTGAAACCAAATCCCCCTCCACTCTATTGTCTAATTGCTTCTTTACATCTTAACCTCCTCTTTATGTTTTAATACTCCCCCTTTTTTTGTTGAATCTTAACCAATCCCCCCCCTTTCAAATTTCCAGGTATTCCTCACAAGATTACTCTGCCAGGTTAGACTTACCTGGCTGCAATAAACTTGTGGTCATCCACCTGTTGATCCCCAGGTGCAGAACCCGCTGCACAGACCCTTTAAATAGGCCTTTTGTGTGTGTGTTATGGCATTAGGATTGATGCCTCACTAAATGCACGGTTGTTCCCAATGGTGACACGACGACTGTGCAGCTATCTGGTGGTTACTCATCCGTGAATCTGAGGTGTATAGCTGGCACTGGGTCATTTCTACAACCTACTGCGAACATCCAGGTTTACCCATTGTTTGGTGGTTCTTTCAAGCCCTGCCTCTCTGACTCATCCTGGTGATTGAAAAGTCTGCCATAATTTGGCTTCTGGTAAGCAGATCCACAGTTGGTGGCGGATTGAGCACTGGCATGGGACACCATTAAGTTCATTATTTGCACCGTTTGTCACTTCATTTGGGACTTTTTTTGGACTATGTATATTTACTTATATTGGTTACTTGGTTATTTACAATTCTATTACTCACCTGTATAATTTATATTTTTCATTTGTCATTTATTGCATTCGTGTAAATTTACGTTATTTTTAGAGCAGCTTATTTGTTTGTTGTTTTGGTGCCAGCTCACTGGAAGCTGCTGCTTTTATTATTTTTCACTAGCGCGGTTACTTTTGTGGATATATAAGGTTTGCTGTTGTGCCATGTTCTTTCCATTTGGTTATGATTTGTTGCGCCTGGGGATCATGAAAGATTTTGATATTTTTTTTTTTTTTTTATAACCTAACCCTGACTTGTACTTCTCAATAACCTTGTCCCTTACGTGTTTGGAGAGTTCCTTGGTCTTCATGGCAGTGTTAAGTTAGTGGTGCCTCTTGCTTAGGTGTTGCAGGCTCTGGGGCCTTTCAAAAAAGGTGTGTATATGTAATGACAGATCATGTGACACTTAGATTGCACACAGGTGGACATCATTTCACAAATTATGTGACTTCTGAAGGTGTTTGGTTGCACCAGAGCTTTTTACTGCTGGTTCACACTGATCTGACTTGTCAGGCGACTTGGTCGCGTGACAAGTAGCTTCCAATGCTGTGCAATGGAACCGTTCTAATCAGAGCGACTCAAGTCGCTCCAACTTAGAAAAAGGTTCCTGCACTATTTTTTGGCAAAGTCGGAGCGACTTGCATTGACTTCTATTATGAGAAGTGGTTGTAAGCTGTGCTGAAGTCGCGCTGCACGGGCGACTAAATTAGTTGCCCGAAGTCGGGGCGACTTCGAGTCGGATTAGTGTAAACCGACTCTTATGGGCTTCATAACAAAGGTGGTGAATGCATATGCAAATTTTCTGTTTTCAATTTCTAATAGTTTTATGTATATATTTTTCTCATTCTACTTCACCAACTTAGACTATTGTGTCCTGATCCATCTCATAAAATTCAGATTAACAAAACATTGAACTTAAGGCTGTAATATAACAAAATAGGTAAAAAGTCAAGGGGGTGAATACTTTTTTTTCTCTTACGTCCTGACAGTCGCCGCCCACTCATACAGTCTTCACCAATGGGTATTGACCTCTTATCCATAGGAGCAAGCGAGGCATAAGACTTGTTAGAAAATGTAATTTACATAGACACACCTGTAGGGAGCTGTCCCTCTGGTCCAATACCCCCCTGCTATCAGCATTTCCAACTCAATTTTGTCTTCTGCCTAGTTAGGAGTAAGATAGGCTATCCCTGTGCTGGGGCTACGATCTCAGCCTTTCTTCTGTCTGTGTGGGGCCTCTGTCTGGGCATGACAGTCTGCTGTGTCTGTGCTCTCCCCTCATGTCTGTGTGTCTGGGGCTTGCATACCTCCTAGTCCCTGCGGGGGCACTACCGCGTCCAGGACGCTCTGTGGGGGGTTGTGGGGGTCCCTAAACCCTGTGGCACTATTAATGTGTTTTTTTACTGGGGTACAGGCATGTGTGGGCGGCCCGCAGCGGTGAAAAGCCGCGGGGCCGCCATTTTGGGTAGGGGCGGCTGCTCTGGCTTCACTATGGGCACTTTAGCAGTCATTTCCTATTGTAGTGTATCACGCCCTTCGGGCGCCATCTTGTGTGTGGTGGTTTGATTTATACACGTGTTCGGCGGCCATTTTCCCGGAGCCTCCCATTGATTCCTATGGGCAGCCATTTTTCTTTAGCCCGAGTCCTGTTTAGCCTCTAGCGGTGTGACATCACTTCCCTTCCTCATGCAGAGAGATCGTCAGCAAGCATGGTAACACTTCTGGGGGTCCTTTATTGCTGTTTTTTTTGGGGAATATCTCTTGGCTATCAGTTTTATTTCTACCTGTGGGGTATTTCAGTATAGTCCCTATTTCAGTACATTGCGGTGGGATCGCCGCTATTGCGATTTAAAGGGCCAGCGCCATAAAAGCTTTTATGGAGTCTCAGGACAACAAATTCCCCCAGCTTTGGTGGATGATTCAGGTACGTCTGAATCATCTGCGATTACTGCTGCACTTGCAGACTTTAGCGTTCAAGGTGGATCTATTGATGTCTGAACGGGATTCTAGAAAAAGGCCTAGGCTTTCTCTCTCCTCTGATTCATAGTCTGATATTGTTGCCATAGACAGTGTACCCCCTGAAGGGTCTCAGTCCTCTCACTCAGATGGGGAGGCGGAGGATGAGGAGGGGGATGATTCCCCCCCCTGGGATGGCCAGAGAATGCGCTGCTATGTCTGCGCTTATTACCGCTATTAAATATACACTACATTTAGAGGATGAGCCCAACCCACCGGGTAAGTAGTCTTTCTTTGGGACCCGTAGAACCCAGAAGGTGGCACAGGTGTTTCCTTGTCCCGCTAAGTTTCACGAAATGGTGAACGAACACTGGCGCAGTTTGAAGCGCCCTTTTGTGGTACCAAAACAGTTTAAACTCCATTATCCCTTTGCGTCTCCTACGGATTTGCGCTGGTCCGTGGCCCCTAAGGTGGATCACACGGTGTCCAGATTGAACAAGGCCACTCGTATGCCCACGGAGGATTCTCGGGTGTTCAGGGACCCTACGGATAGGCGGATGGAATCTCTTGCTCGCCACTCCTATATGGTGGTGGGTTCCATGATGAAACCTATTTTCACCTCAGTGATGGTCTCTCAGGCTGTGGTCGATTGGGCCAAGGTGCTCAGACGCACCCTTGTGGCTGATTCCGCCCCTCCTACTACTTTGGAGATGGTGGACCAGATTATTCAGGCTGTTATGTACCTGTGTGACGCGGCCTTGGATGAGGCCCCTTTAGCCGCACGACTATCTACTGTCGCAGTGATAACCCGTCGTTTGGTATGGCTGAAGAGCTTGTCGGCTGACCAGACTTCCAGGAAGACGGTGTCTGACATCCCTTATGCGGGGACTCGCCTTTTTGGGGACTCCCTGGACGAATTGGTTAAAGGGGTCACTGGGAGCAAGAGCACTCTGCTGCCCCAGAATCCCAAGGGTAAGTTTTTCCGCGGTAAGCGAGGCCCTTCCTTTAAACCAAATCAGGTGTCCTTTCGTGCCTTCCATGCACAGTACAAGGGCAAATCCTTAAAAGGCCAGGGTGGCAACAAAAAGCCCTGGGCGGGCAAGCCAAAACCTGGCAATGCGGGCCAGTCCACTTCGACCTGAAGGGACGCCCTCACCCGTTCCAGGGGTGGGGGGACGTCTGCGCGGTTTTCTCAAACCTTGGCTGCTCTGGATTCCGGACAGGTGGGTTCAGGGAATCATTCGATCAGGTTACAAGATCGAATTCCTTTCCTGTCCAGCGGACAGATTCTTTCCCTCAAATATTCATTTGACCCCAGATCGTTGACAAGATCTTCAACGGGCGGTTCAGGATCTCCTCGCCCAAGGGGTAATCGTCCCGGTGCCACATCGGGACAGATTTCGGGGGTTTTACTCAAATCTGTTCACTGTGCCCAGAAAGGAGGGCAAGGTACGTCCGATTCTGGACTTAAAAGCTCTGAACCACTTCGTGCGAGTTCAGAAATTCCGCATGGAAATCCCTCTGTTCGGTGGTGGCCTCCCTGAGCCCGGGAGATTTCCTGGCTTCCATCAACCTCAAGGATGCGTATTTACACATCCCCATCTTCGAGGGTCATCAGAGGTACCTCCGATTCGCAATAGCAATTTTTGGCGTTACCTTTCGGTCTAGCTTCGGCTCCAAGGGTTTTTTCACCAAAGTGCTGGCTCCTGTTCTGGCCCTGTTACGGGCACAGGGGATTGCGATCTTGGGATATCTGGACGATCTCCTGTTAAGATCGTGTGCCAGCCCGAGTCTGTTGCGCGATCTGTCGACTACCGTTCAGACGCTCCATAAGTTCGGATGGACCATCAACGTTCAGAAGTCGACCTTGTCCCCTTCTGTTCGCCTCCCTTACTTGGGAATGGTCCTGGACTCTGCCCAAGCAAAAGTCTTTCTGCCGGAGGACAAGCTCCGGACTCAACAGGATGAGGTCAGGTCCCTCAGGGACCACGAATCCTCATCGCTCAGGACCTGCATGCGGTCCCTGGGGTTGATGGTATCGACCTTCGAAGCAATACCATTTGCACAGTTCCACACACGATCTCTTCAAGCGGAGATCCTGGCCAGGTGGGACAGGCATCCTCAATCCTTGGAAAGGAGGATATCTTTGAGTCACCAAGTCAGAGAGGATCTTTTGTGGTGGCTCCAGTCTCCGGCTCTGACCGAGGGGAAATCCTTCCGCCCGTTGTTGTGGACAGTGATCACCACGGACGCCAGCCTGTTAGGCTGGGGTGGCGTTCTGGACATTCTGTCTGCCCAGGGTACTTGGTCGGAGGAGGAATCCTCCCTGCCGATAAACATCTTGGAACTGCGTGCGATCAGACTGTGCTTGCTCCGTCGGTCGGATCAGCTTCAGGGCTGCCCTGTGCGGGTGCAGACAGACAACGCCACTGCGGTGGCTTACATCAATCACCAAGGGGGCACCAGGAGTGCCCAGGCGCCCCAGGAAGTGACCAAAATTCTGTCTTGGGCAGAGACGCACGTCCTGGCGATTTCGGCAGTTCACATTCCTGGTGTGGAGAATTGGCAGGCCGACTATCGCCAGACCCTGGACCAGGGCCTCCAGCCCCCCCCCCCCCCCGATTCAGTTGTTGTCCAGGTTCCTTCGCAGGTTGGTCTCAGAAGCGAAGTTTGTGATTCTGGTGGCCCCAGACTGGCCGCGCCGGTCTTGGTATGTGGACATCATACAACTGGTCTTCGAGCCTCCCTGGCGGCTCCCGCTGCGAGACGATCTACTGTCTCAGGGGCCGATCTTCCATTCTGCTTTACAGTCGCTGGCTTTAACGGCGTGGCTGTTGAGAGCCAGGTCCTGAGAGATCGGGGTCTCTCGTCGGCGGTCATTCCTACCCTACTCAAGGCTAGGAAGGCCTCGTCCGGTAAGATCTATTACCGTACCTGGAAAGCTTATTTTGCCTGGTGTGAATCAAGGGGCATCCATCCTCGCTCCTTCTCGGTGGCGAGGGTGTTGGCCTTCCTGCAATCTTGTGTGGACCAGCGTCTTGCGCTGACCACGATTTAAGGGTCAGTTGTCTGCACTGGCAATCCTTTTCCAGCGCCCATTGGCGTCAAACTCTTTGATACGCACCTTTATTTATTCAAGGGGTGCGTCATTTGGTTCCTCCTAGGAGAGCGCCTTTACATCCTTGGGACTTTTGAATTTGGTCCTGTCCGTTTTGCAACGTCCTCCCTTTGAGAGCATCCGGGAGATTCCTCTGCCTGTGCTGTCTCGGAAGGTTGCCTTCCTGGTGGCGATCACATCTGCCCGCAGAGCGTCGGAGTTGGCGGCCCTGTCGTGCCGCTCCCCCTTACCTGGTTGTTCATAGGGATAAGGTGGTCTTGCGACCTAACCAATCTTTCCTTCCTAAGGTGGTTCAGATTTTCACCTTAACAAGGACATTGTCTTGCCTTCGCTGTGTGCGAATCCTAAGCATCCTAAGGAGTTTGCCTTGCATTCCTTAGATGTAGTCCGGCGATCAGGGTTTACCCGTCGTCTACTGAATCCTTCAGAAAGTCGGATTCCCTTTTTGTCCTTCCCGAGGGCCCTCGGAGGGTATGGCTGCGTCTGCGGCAACCATTTCCAAATGGATTAGGCAGACGATTGTACAGGCCTATTCCATTAGGGAACGGGTTCCGCCCTTCCCTGTCAAGGCGTACTCTACCAGAGCGGTGAGTGCGTCATGGGCTTTCCGACATCAGGCTTCGGTGGCCCAGGTGTGCAAGGCAGCGACTTGGTCGTCCGTGCACACCTTTTCCAAATTCTACAAACTTGATGTTTTGACATCAGCAGATGCCTCCTTTGGCCGCAAAGTTCTGTGTGCGGCAGTGCCTTGAGGGAATCATGCCGTTGGCCGGTCCCCATCGGTTGGGGTTGTTTTCCCCCTTGTTTCTTTGCTTTCCTGGGTTGTTTGCTCCAGTTGAGCTTTTCTGTTACCCAGAGTTTTTACCTTTTCTGCTCAGATAAGGTTCCTTTCTCTGACCTGGGTGCTGCGTTTTGCCTTTGTGATGGTTGCGCTTCCCACCCCTCAAGTCTACACTGCTTTGGGACATCCCACTGGTGAAGACTGTATGAGTGGGCGGCGACTGTCAGAGGACGTAAGAGCAAATGGAATTTTTGTAAAATCTTACCGTAAAATTCCTTTCTCTGAGTCCTCTGACAGTTGCCGCCCCGCCCCTCTATTGGGGTTCTTTTGGACTTTAACTGCTTGCTACCAAGCTGAGTTGGGAATGCTGATAGCAGGGGGGTATTGGACCAGAGGGACAGCCCCTACAGATGTGTCTATGTAAATTGCTTTGTTTCTAACAAGTGTTATGCCTAGCTTGCTCCTACGGATAAGAGGTCAATACCCATTGGTGAAGACTGTATGAGTGGGCGGCAACTGTCAGAGGACTCAGAGAAAGGAATTTTACGGTAAGATTTTACAAAAATTCCCGTTTTTGCAAGTCACTGTATCATTTGCAAAAAAAAAAAACTCTCTCCAATTCCTTTTTCACCTTCTCTGTTATTTTTGGGTCTTGGATGAGAGTCTCGTTTATTTTCCAGGCCCTTTCTCTTGGTACTCCTGTTGATAAATGGAACTGGGTTATCACTGAGGCATGGTCCGAGAGTGTAATAGGCACATCCTTTGAGGGAGGTTAATAATTGATGATCTATTAAAATATAATCAATCTTTGAATAAGTCCCATGTACTGAGAAATAACAAGTTTTGTCTTAGTTTTGGGTATCTAATCCTCCAAGTATCGACCAGCTGACATTCCCCTAGTAAGCTTTTAATTTAATTCTGCCATTGTAATGGGAGACGAGAGAGTCCCATCAATAAATCCATACGTGGGTCTAATTCCATATTGCAGTCTCCCGCTACAATAAGGCGCCCTTCTTTAAATATCAATAATTTTTTTTTTTACATTTTCCTCCTAAACTTATTCGGCTCATAGATATTTGCAAGAGTACACTCACTCCATATTGAATAGTCTTCCCTTAATAAACAGAAACCTTCCCTCAGGATCTGCCAGCAGCTCCTTTAGCATTAATATGGGACTTCTATCAAATCCAAAATATTTCCATTTTAGCCAATAGTCCCGCTAATACTTCCTTGGAAAGTGGCAAACTTGCTTGGGGGTCCTCAAAGTCGCCATCTCCTTCCAATAAGGCTGGACTCTCCCTTTTTAGGGCTGCTGTTTCGCATCTTAGGTCCACCTCGAGGGGCCCCTCCAGTACTTTTGGGTCTAGTTGCCCCTGGGCCACTAATCCTCCTTACTTGAAGTTCTTCCATTATGGATCTTTGCTTTCCCATTGCATTCCGCCCTGGGGCCCCTTGTCTGGGATTATCAGGTCCTTTGTCCACCATACTGGTCTCTGCTGAAGTATACCTCCTGGACTAGGGACGGATTGGTTTGCTTTACTGGTTTTCGATTTACCCCTCATCTTTAATCACAGATGGAATAAGTTGTATATTTTAACCACTTGCTGACCGCACGCCGCAGATGTACGGCAGCAGTTTGGTTCTCCCAGGCAAAGTCCCGTACATGTACGGCGCTCGCTTGGGAGGAGCTAGGGGGCGATCCCGTGCCGCCGGAGGGGCGCTCCTGCCCCTGCTCGTCAGCGGGAAAGCTAATGCGTGTGACAGGCGGCTCTGATGGTCGCCGGCCACTCACGATCTCCCGCTGCTGACGGAGGACGACGGCAGTTGATGTAAACAAAGCCGTCCGTACTTTTTCCCTGAAGTTATCACAGATGTCGTGTGATCCTGCTATATAGGATAGCATGTCTCTGTGATGACTTCACAAGCCACCCCCCCCCCCCCCACAGTTAGAATCATGCCCCTAGGGTCACATTTAACCCCTTGATCACCCATACTGTTAACCCCTTCCCTGGTAGTGTCATTTTTACAGTAACAGTGCATATTTTTAGCACTGATTACTGTAGTAATGTCACTGGTACCCCCAAAAGTGTCAAAAATGTCAGGGGTCTTATCTGTCTGCTGCAATGTCGCAGTCCTGCAAAAAATCACAGATCGCTGCCATTACTAGTAAAAAAAAAAACCCATAAAAATTACATCTTTCCCGTAGTTGGTAAACGCAATAACTTTTGCGCAAACCAATCAAAATACGCTTATTGCGATTATTTTTGGCTAAAAAAAAAAAAAAAGAATGTAGCGGAAAACAAATTGGCCTAAAATGTTAAATGTTGTGTTTTTTTTTTTTTTTTTTGAGAATTTCATATAAAAGAATGTGAAAAATATTTATTTTTCAAAATTGTCCTTTTTGTTTATAGCGCAAAAAATAAAATTTGCACAGGTGATCAAATACCACCAAAAGAAAGCTCTATTTGTGGGAAAAAAAAGGACGTCAATTTCATTTGGGTACAGCGTCGCACGACCGCGCAATTGTCCGTTAAAGTCACGCTGTGCCGAATCTCAAAATGGGGCCTGGTCTTTGAGCAGCCAAATCCTCCGGTCTGAAAGTGGTTAAAGGGTACCCTCACAAGTCCAATTAATCAAAGTATACAGCCGCCAGTCAGTATATAACAGCCAGACCAAATGTGCAGCAATCAATGAGTATGCGGCAGTCAGTCAGAAGTTTACAGCAGCAGGTGGTCTCCTGTATTAAATCTATGGGAGACTATCTCTTTCCTGGAACAATCCTTCCTCTCCACTAGTCCAGGGGTCTTCCCCCTGGCCTCCTCCTGACAGAAAAGATCCTTCCATGCAGTTTACATATTTTATCAGAGCAGGCTTACCCCCTCCATTCCTCACCAGTAAGTAGCCAGATCTCCCCTCTGAACGAATCCTCCAGCAGTAGGGGGGAGGCGAGTCCGAAAGTCCCTGAAGCCATGAGAGAGGAAAACAAGCCAGGACTCTTCATCCGTAGTTGTGGCAGGGGGAGACCTTGGGCTCAGGATCTGTCAGCGCTCCGGTTATGAGCCACAGAGTGTAGTGGCAGTGGTGGGGACTCACAGAGCGGCTCACTCCAGGGCGGGCATGCACGTCATCACACCAAAGCGTCTCCCTGGGATCCTTTAGAGGTTTGACAGGGTTTACTTGTACCACATCCTTTTATGACGCATATTACACCATGAAGTCAAGAAAAACTGGTCATTTTACATTTCATTTAACTGCATTGCAAGGAGAATGGCACCACCAGTAATACGATGAAATTTGCGGCACTTTCTCCTATTCATCACAGCATGCAGGAAGGTGTGAAAGGCTCTGAATGATAGGATGCAGTTCACACCTTTAGGCCCCTTTCACACATGGGAGTCCATCGGCAGACTCCATTTTTTTTCTCAGCGGGGGATTGATCCGCCGATCCCCCGCTGAGCAGGCGGATGGCAGCTCTGTCTCCACACACAGCGTCAGATCCCCGCTGTTCTCTATGGGGGAATCAGATGAGAACGGACCTCCTGTCCGTTCTCATCCGATCTGCTGGACGGATGGAAAATAGGTTTTCCATCCGTCCAGATTGGACTGACCGGATCAGATGTCAGCCGACATGTCTCTGCTGACACCCGATGCCCCATAGAGAAAACTGAATGAGTGGGAACATACCTAGAATGCATTGCATCCCATGACAACAGCTGTGAATCTAGCACACCCAGGGGCGTAACTACAGGGGTTGCAGGGGTTGCAATTGCTACCGGGCCCCATGCTCCAGGGGGCCCGGTAGCAAACCAGTGGGTGAACTTCCAGGATCTCAAAGGTCACACTTGCGACCGGGCCCTGGCATTGCACCACTGTGGGGAGGCCCCAAGATTGCAGGAAGGGTACCCACTGCAGAACTTGTGAAAGGGTCCCGCTGTGGGACCATAATAAAAGGCCATGCAACAAGAGTAAAGAGCCCCAGGATTAGTGGGAAGAGCCCCGGGCTTGAAGGGAAGGGCCTCGGCCAGGGGTCTGGGGGGCCCTTCATGGTTTCTTGCATCGGGGCCCTGAAGGTTCTAGTTACGCCTCTGAGCACACCGCCACATGTGACCTAAAAATAGTGGACATCTGAGGTAACCGAAAACTACTCAGAACTATTTATCTTCCCCATAGATCGGACTTCACTACAGAGTTTTTTTTTTTTTAATGCGATATTTAGAAGTCCTTACAAGTACAGAACTGTCACAGCTCCTGTAAAATGAAGCTGCCATGCAGATCATATCGGTCTGGGAACTTGTCTGCTTTGCTGTTTCTCATTGATGTTTACATGGATATACTTTTAGATATAAAGAATTTTTATTTGGGGAACAAAATTTGAATTACTTATACCTGAGTGGAATAATATATAGTAATAAGTGTACCGCCTTTCCAGGATTTCAGGAATTGTGTGTTTTACAGCTAGACAATTGTTGACTGCTTTTTTTTAAATAAACATAATTTCTATGACGTAACATCATACTGATAAGTTTTGTTTATTTTATGATAACCCAGATGGTCCCTTCTGTTCTTGTAACTACAGTACATCTATGTTGCATTATGGAAACCTTTGTATTTTGCTGTACTTTAACTTTTTTTTTATTTTTCTACTTTTTCATAGTTTTAAATTGTTAAAAATTAGAATTCACTTAAAACCTCACCAATTTGCAGAAATGCTGGTTAACCGTGTATGTATATGAACACAATTCAGATTCATCTTCTAACTGCTCTTCTGCTGTTTGCAATGTTGGCAGATTGTTTAATTTGTGTTTTGTTTAGCTCTTGTAACAAAGGCAAAGGTCTTGCTGATTGTTGACCTACTTGTGCTATTTGTGTAGAGTATAAACAGGAAGACAATGACTGGCATAGGACACACCTACACACCTGGCTTCATAGCCATTGTTAAATCATTATGGAATTAGATTACTTTGAAGTTTAGAGGACTAAACTACTCTGAATATTTTTCTCTTTTCTTTTTGTTTACCAAAGTGTCTTTTTTTTTTTTTTTTTTATGCAGCATAAGGAAAAATCGGTACATATACAGACGTTGTGTATATAATAGAAATCAGTCTGGTATAGCACAAACTCTAAAGAACATACAGAATATTGGCCATTTCCCTATTTAGGAGTGTAGCAGGCTGGCCCACATGTGTTAAATCCCAGTGCTTTCAGGCACCTGGGAGATACCGGTACAGCAGAATTCCTGCATTCTGATCATACGCATTAGTGCTACTCAGAGCAGCGTACAACTGCCATGTTTTTTGGCCTGTCATGCTTGTTTGGCTGATAACAATTGTGAAAAATTGTTTGCAGTAATTAATGGAAAGAGTTTTTTATAGGCCAAACCTTCTGACATGTCCCCCATTCGCACCTGTGGAATTTGTGGCATGACAATGCATAATGAGAAATCTTAATTTTTGTCTATTTGGTCTCTTACATCTATTTTACATCTATGTAGTGTGCTACCCTGCCACTTTGTAAAAGGTCCAGGCAATTCTTTAGGTGCAATATTAGTCCTATAGACCTACAATGGAGGCATGAAAATGCAAGCATGCATGTACAGGTGTTAACCTAGTGTAATATGTCTATAGGGACCAAAAAATTGGCCTAGCCTGTCCCTAACTATATAATGCAGGGGTGTCAAACTCAAATTCATTACGGGCCGTATTGGCATTATGGTTGCTCGCAAGGGGTCGGTTGTATCTGTAGGACTAGTTTTAAAGAGCACCCTACCCCTCTTACATCAGATGTCGGGAGCCCCCCACCATCACAAGTCAAGGGTCTCCCACCCTCCCTTACATCAAAGTAAACACCCCACTTACCTTGTTCTACTGAAAAGCTGCTACGAAGCAGAAATTGCAGGGTCTGGAGGAGGACCAGAGGAGGGCTGGAGTCAGCTGTCAGGGTCTGCTGATTGCTGAGATTAGGGGAGATGAAGACGAGGGGGGTGCTTCGGCTGCATAGAGGCACAGAGTCTGTAGGAGGAGCTCTGTCCTCTCTGCTGCTGATTGCTGAGAAGGGGAGGGGACCAAGACAAGCTTCTCCATGGCTGCAGGGAGAAGTTCAGGATCTGGTGGAGGAGTTCTGTTGTCCTCTCTGCTGCCGACAGCTGAGACAAGGTGGGGGTGGAGACAAAGGTGGTGTTGCAGGAGAGATGCGAGGGCCACATAGGATTGTCTGGAGGGCCGGTTCGGCTCCCGGGCCTTGTGCTTGACACGTCATATAATGTATGGGGTTAAACTATATAAATAGGATTGAGACAATTAAGATTGAGTGCAATGACCAGATGGAATCAGATTTTTGTTTGCTCGGTTCTGTGTCTCATACTTCAGCTGGACGTTTAGATAATGTATTTCCTGGCTTCTTTAAAATTACCTGGTACCCACTAAACTGGATTTACTGACTCCTAAAGAGTCCACCCTTGCCTAGATCAATAATGTCTCCTTCAGTTACCAGACTGAACCTGTTGACTATTATGCTAGCCATGGATTCTAAAAACTGTGGTTGGACAGATGTTGGGATGCTCAACAGTTACACACTAGATTAACTGCATGTGCCTGCTACACTGGGTGAAAATAATGGGCTACCTGAGAAGGTTTTTACTCTTTGTAATGGTAGCAGGGATGAGTGACCTGTCCGTAGCCTATTTGTGTGATTTCACAAAAATCCAAATCAAATGTTGGACCATGCATATCCATTATTTACAGTATGGTTTGCCAGTCTTGCATTTCAGGATTAAAGGGGTTCGAAGCATTCTATGCAGTAGCCCCCCTAATATTTCCCTGAGCCCCATCTCAATCCAGCGATGTGCACAAGTGCCTCCGCCATCCCGGACGCTCCCTCTCGATTGACACAGCAGCGGTGCTATTGGCTCCCACTGCTGTCAGGCAATGAGTGAGAGGGAATGGGGGCTGAACCGCGGCTCGGTTTAGGTGCCCCCATAGCAAGCTGCTTGTTGCGTGGTCACTTGACAGGAGGAAGGGGCCAGGAGTGCTGGTGAGGATTCCGAGAAGAGGTGGATCCAGGTTGCTCTGTGCAAAACGGTGGTTGTCCCACAGTGTATATCTTTGTGCCTGTGTTTGAATGAACAGTTTATTTTCTGGTTGACTCCAAAACTGGTACTGCCTAGTTCTTGGGGTAACTATAGCCAGATTCACAGATCTCATGTTCCAGAGCTTAGGAAGCAGCTTCTTGATGGAGATACCCAGTCGGGGTGTCCCGGGTCCGTCACAGGATCCTTATCAAAGACTACAGGATTCCAGTGAAAGGACTGTGCAGGTATGTCCACCAACCTGCATGGGGGCGGGGCTGGAGCTAGGGCAGAAAGCAGTATAAGGTCCCTATGCTGGGTTCTTTTTCCTCGGTCTGACCATGTCTGATGCCCTGCAGATAGGGTTGCCACCTCATCCCTTTAAAACAGAACACTTATTAATTACACAGGTTCTGTGGCTGATTAAGGTGGAAATTAAACTCACTTAGAGCCTTCTCTGCATTAAATTAGCCTCAGAACCTGTGTAATTAATTTGTGTTCTGTTTTAAAGGGATGAGGTGGCAACCCTACCTGCAGATCCTGCTAGTCAGGACAGCTCCAAGGTAAGCCAGAGCACTTTGGAGTTCCGTCTGTCTTTACCGCACTACAAACGTCTTTGACGGTGGTTTATGGCAACTGCCTACCTCATGGGGCCCCTTTTTTCTGTTTTATTACAGGCAAAGGCCCCAGAAAAGAAAAAGGCAAAGACCAGTAGCAAGGCATGCGCTTCTTGCAGTCACAGGTTTCCTCCAGAATGGAAAAAAACTGTTTGCCAAAAATGCATCAACAAATTGGTGGCTAAAGAATCGCAGGGAGTCCTAAAAATGATTAGTCTCCTCTGTAAAAGAAGTCAGACACCTTCCTCTCCCTACAGTCTGGATGCAATCAGGTCTTGGTGTTTGTTTTGGGTGTGGCTCCTGCAACATATAATTGACTGGATCCTGGATAAACCCTCTATGCAAGGGCTGCATAGACAAACCTGTGCCTAACGACTGCTTGTTATCACAGGCAGGTGGTGCACTTATGACTGCTCTGGCCACATTTTCAGCTCAGGATGTCAGCAGCTTTAGTTTACTACCAGGCCTGACCTGGAGGCTGGCCCTGCATGTTCACTTATCTTGTGCATTTTTTTGGATTTGCCAAGGACTGGATGATGTGCGATCAAGTCTAAGGCTGGCCATACACTATACAATTTTCTTGTTCAACTTTCCTTTAGATTTACCAAAACCATGTAATATAGGGTCAAACCTAAACACTTTCAATTTATATGCAATCAGGCAGGCCCTTGCACTACATAGTTTAAGGTAAATCTAAAGGAAATTGAATAAGAAAATTGTATAGTGTATGGCCAGCCTAAACGACACTCTGAATTGTATCCAATTAGGGATTGTATAATGTATGGCCAGTTTAAGACGTCAGAAATTGAAAGACTTTGGGTGCTTCTCACCTGAGTGAGATATTCAAGTTACTTCAGTGTACTACTCTCTATGGGTGACTCATTCCAACTAAACATTGACCATGGTCAGAGAGGAGTGGAAGCTGTACCTATTGTGGGTAACTAATAGCCACTATATGCAAACCTGGGTGCGCCCACCTTCATGCTTTTTATCTGAAGTCCCCCCAGTACTTCCACTGGTTGATATATAATGCATGGTAGACACAGAGCAAGTATTCACCTAGGTCCTGGTTTCTGCTAACTGCTTTATGGCATAAACCTCAATTGTGTATGCATTACATACCAGGGGGATAGTATTTTATATCTTTCTGGAAAATACATTGGGGGTAGGATCTCTGGTGGCGTTCAACTAGATTACATGAGATTACTGATAGTCTACTTTGTGCATGGGCCCCAGCCGTATTTGGGCCATGATTTGAGAAGCTTTTATTATATGCATGATGCTTTAACTCAGACTATATGCAGTTGGCAATATGGTTGTCTTTATTTATATATATATATATATATATATATATATATATATATATATATATATATATATATATATATATATATATATATATATATATATATATATACATACATACATATATACATATATATACCGCGTGTGCGTGCGTGCGTGCATGCTTGGTTTGGGGATCAGGAGCCTAACTGGGTTGTACCTGTCCATGTATTTGGATTGCCCAGAGCTTTTGAGGCTTCATCCAGCAGACAATCCTATCCCACACATTCAGGCACTACCAGACACATTCCCTGGGCCTGACCTTGTTGGCTTATAGGACATGATTCCGGTCCTCTAGCATCAGGGGAATATGGTATATCACTTCTCTCCTCAAATGCATTTGTATTCATGCAGACATCCCTACAGTAGAGATGGTCCTCAAGTTATGGCATTGGCACCACTTAAAATGGTGTGCCTACGCTAAGGATGTGGGGACAGTACATTATATCGTAGTGTCTGTGTTCTGTACAATAGTATATCCAGGGTTCACATGATGATCTGCACCATATTGTATGTGCAGTGTTGATGGGTGTTTTCAGCCTATCATTTGCGATCACTCTGACCTTATACCTGGTTTGGATTGTTATGGCACTATATTCAAATATAGTCTATATGTATCTTTTTATATGGCCCCTGAGCAGAAGTGAATCATGGGGCCCTTTTCACACTTGTGTGGCTTGTCCTGCAACCTAAGACTGCAAGTCGCATGATGGGTATCGTTTCCAATGAGTACTGTTCATATGGTGTGACTTCAAGTCAGTCCCTGCACTACTTTGGCCCAACTTTGATGCGTTTGATGTCTATAGACCTCAAGATTATACAGGCTTCGCTTTAGTTCAGTCAAAATTACATGACTTTTTAGGTCGCACAAGTGTGGAAGGGAGCTAAAGCGGAACAAATTCCATCGATTTAGGTCTCTAAAGGGTTGCATTCCTAGAATGCCTCAATTGCTGGCTCTCACATGTGCTTGTTGCATCATCCGGGCTGTTGAGCCATCGGCACTCAGCCTCATCTAACACTTCCAGACATGCCAAACCTCCTGTCACAAGGGGCAGTCATCCACCTGAACTGCAAGGTCATGAAGCTCTCGGCCGGGTTTCTGAAAGGGTCAGGTTAGAGCAAGGTCTGTCTAGCAGAGTTATTGACACCATCCTAGCCAGCAGAAAACCTGTGACTAGAGCCATCTATGAAAATGTGGAGGGGAAAAATTCATCTTGTGGTATAAAGAACAAGGGAAACCCCAACAAGGGAACTATTCCTGCAATCCTGGATTTCCTACAGGAAGGAGCAGATAAGGGGATTTCCCACAACACTTTGAAGGTTCAAGTGGCAGTCCTATCTTCCCACCTGGGCGTTAGGCTGGCTGAAGACATTCTCTCTTTGAAAAAAGCCAGACCCATAAAGATCAGCAGAACTTAGACGTGGGGACCTCTCCACGGTCCTGAAAGGATTCTTCTCAGCACCCTTCGAAACCATTGGAGGAATATTCGGATAAGTACCTTACACTAAAAACACAGTACTCCTTGGTGACACTTGTGTCGGCAAGAAGAGTCAGCGAAATATGAGCTCTATCCATGATAGAACCACACTTTTTATTTCTGACAGATTAAATTGTCGTCATTTTGGACCCAGCCCTTCTAGTAGAAGTCTGTTCGAC
Organism: Pelophylax lessonae; assembly: GCF_965119305.1. Classification (NCBI taxonomy): domain Eukaryota; kingdom Metazoa; phylum Chordata; class Amphibia; order Anura; family Ranidae; genus Pelophylax; species Pelophylax lessonae. Next base: position 143,857,153 of record NC_138777.1, read on the forward strand.
AGAACTCGGTGGTTATTTCCTGCCTCTCAATCTCAACGGATAGCAGAGAAAAAAGTATCTTAAAACAAGCTGGATGTAAGCAAGATCCTGTTAACGTACCTTGAGAGAGCTAAAGGTTGTTGAAAAACAACCACACAATTCATTCTCCATGCAGGAGTCAACACGGGGAGCCGACCTCAAAGTACGATACCCAGATGAATGAAACTTGTTCAGACAGCTTACCATGCTCTAAACCTTGCCCTTCGAGCGGAGTCATGGCCCACTTAACCAGGGCTTGGGTGTCATCAACCACTGAAAGAGACAGGGCCTCACTGGAGCAGCCCTGAAGGGCTGCGACCTGGTCGAGCTTCAAGGCCTTTGCAAGGCATGACCGCATTGACCAGCTGTCCACTTAGGACCAGATTGTTAGTCGCAAAATGCTCCAGACTTTATCCCCTCCCTAGTAGTCTTGCTTGCTACATCCTCTCAGATGCTGCCCTGGAGGAAGTTTGGACAAAACAGAGTTAGGAACCTGGTAACTCTTTTTCTAAGAAGTCTTCCAGGGCAGCACTCGTTCCCGCCCTAAAAAACAATAGGAAAGGGGTTTCTTAAGGATTCATTAGCTACTGAGGGTTCCTTCAGTGCTTTAATATTACTGAGGCAGAATTTATGACTGAAGTTTTTATAATGGTGGACTATTGTTTCAGGTAGGAGGAGCCTTTCTCTCAGATGCTGCCCTGGAAGACTTCTTAGAAAAAGAGTTACCAGGTACCTAACTCTGTTTTTCTTAGTGTATGCGGTGCAAGTGAAATTTTCAAATGACATTCTTTCATTCAGTGAATTTACAAAGATTTTCTGTATGAATATTCTCGTCAAAAAATACGTTTATGGCCAGCATAAGGCTTGGTTCACACCTATGCAGTTTGCTTTTGATTAGTTTTCTCAGTGCTTTTGCTGTGTGTTGCGTTTTTTGCACATGTGATTTTGCTGTGATTTGCATTTTAATGCTTTCTTTGGCTAATTTGTTGTTGTGCAGATTAACCACTTCCTGACTGCACACCATGTATTTACCAACGTGTTTACGACGGTCGGTCAGATAGCTGCCAGAACCCTGGTATTTTTCTATACGGCCAACAGTCCTCTTTCACATAAAAATGGTCCCAGAAGCGGATTCACCGCGGGATCACTTTCACACTTGTGTGCCCACCCCACTCCTGCCACTTCCCGGACTTTACCCACTTACCGGAGCCATCGGAGAACGAACGATCCGGTCTGTTTCGGTCCCAGGCAGTCGAATGGGGGCCATCTTGGCAAGTTGAGTGAGGGCAAGATGGCCTCCATTCAACTATGGCCTTAAAGGACCGCAGCGACGTCATACGTTGCTTCCGCCCAACGGCCTTAAAGGGACCATATACTTTTTTTTTTTTTTTGCTTTTAAGTGTAGATGTGAGATTTTAGGTTTTTTTTTTTTTTTTTTTTTTTTTTTTTTTACCCTCGATCTCACATTTAGGCCTCTTGCACACGATACTCCTGTTTGAGCATCTCACAGCTTGAAAAAGCTCAGTACAGCTTTTTTTTTTTTTTTTTCTGAGATAAAATACAGTCCATTAAGTGTAATGTGCCTGTGCACACAGGTGCGTAAACAAGCGCTGTGCATTCTTTAGTCAAAACAAAATAGAAAAATCTGCATTTTTGGTCAGTAATTTAATCCTCAATGCACGCAAATACACATGAATACACGCAAATGCATAAAAAAAAAAGTCTGGAAAAAGTAGATGCTCAAACAGGAGTATTGTGTGCGAGAGGCCTAAAGAGGACCTGCCCTGCTTTATTTATATTATAAGGGATGTTTACATTCCTTGAAATAGGGAAAAAAAGTAACTTTTTTTTTTTTTTTTTTTTAAGGGACAGTGTAAAAATAAAAAATGCTTGCGTGCAGAAGCGAACGTATAAGCAAGTCGCACCCACATATGAAGTAACAGACTTGTAGTACCGCTGGTGCAGCGCCGTTTTTGTTGCAGTATTCCTAAAGTGACACTGCACTGTCCCCGGGTCCAGATGGGAGTCCCAGGAGCAAGTTTCACCTGCTGATCACCCTCCTTGGGTTTGCGGGGACCTCTGGGTCACAACTCCTGTCTGCTTTAACGGCGGTTTTGGAAAACCTGGTGTCAAAAGTGGATTTGATCTTACAGTACTAACCACTAGTGAAAAGCGCCCAATGCCCTCTCCTGCCTCTCCTGTATCATCGGATTCTGAGGTTGATATGGCAGGCACGGACGCATGCTACCCTGAGGGTTCTGCATCTCACTCTGATGGTAAGGACAATCTATCCTCATCTGCTGCTGCGTGGGAAAACATGCTGGTGGAGGCACTTATAGTGCCAGTGCGGGAAACTCTAAAAATGGCGGATGATTCTGTAGCGTCGGGGACGCAGGTGTCATTTGGCACACACAAATCCCTAAAGTCGGGCAAGGTTTTTGACAAAATTGTCTCTGAACAGTGGGGGCGCCTCAAACAGATTGGCGCCGAAGTGCTTTGAGGCGTTATCCCTTCGCGGATGCTGTAACCAATAAATGGTCTCCAGACTAAACAAATCTACTGTGGTCCTGGTGGAGAAGTCTCTGGTCTTTAAAGACCCTGTGCATAGAAGGATTGAGACTGTCCTGCCACTTGTGATAGCAGGCTCAATACTTAGAGACCAGACTTTGCTATCACTCTGGTGTCCCAGACCGTAACGCAATGGGCAAAGTTTCTAAAAAGTCACTTGGAAGCAGAAGAGCTCCCTCCGTGCCTAGCAGAGGTAACGGGACCACATGGTCCAAGCCTTACTCTTTTATATGTGATGTGTCTTTAGATGTGGCGCCTCTTGTAGCCAGCATATGGGGTAACCATTTGAAGCATGGTGTGGCTAAAAAGGCTCTATCAGTTCTCCCCTTTATGGGGGATTGCTTATTTGAGTCTTCCTTGGATGAACTGATCAAATGACTCACAGGTGGGAAGAGTACTCATCCTTCTCAATCCGCTAAGGGCAAGTCACCACATAATAGATGGGGCCCTTATTTCCTTATTTCACAGCACACAGGCAGCCCTTTCTGCCCCGGCATGCAGGAGAAAGGATCAAAGCTGTTTAGATCAACTGGGGGTTCCAAGAGGACATGGTTGGGTAATTTCTCCCCATGGAGATATGTGTTTTCAAAAAGTTCCTTTTTAAATTTTTTTTTTTTTTTTTGAATAGTGGATTTGAAATTCCGAAGGAAATCATTAGGACTTCTCACGGAACAGAAGATCAATAGTTTCCTTGTGAATTTAGGTGTGGCATCCATAGCACAAATTATTTTCAGAATAGATTGTACATACCTGAATGACATGCATACAAGGTGTCTTGGTTAAGTATTATGTCATATATATTCTGTAGTGACTTGAATATTTTTAGCACAATATCATTTTAGAGTTCTGGGCGTAGACTATTCTTGGTCATAGGGAAATAAGGGTTTCTGCCCTGACATGCATGAAAGAAGAATGTGTTAATGGGGGTGCCTGTTAAGATAAAGATAGAAATGTAATTTATTTTTAGGTGGTTGTGCACTGAGTAGATAATGTTCCTGTCTACAGATCTTTGCATGCTTTAGGTTAGGTTGGATGGATGTTTCAGATTAATGGCACCTCTTTACACAGCTCTAGTTGTGAGGTTCGCCTGTCCTGAGGACAAAAGCATACACTATATATACCACTTTGACAATCGTTTCCAGAAGGTCTTCAGATTAGTTTTTGGAAGACTTGACAGACTAATTTAAAGAAACTTTTTATAACCAATTCTATACCACACGATTTCTTCTGGCACTCCGCTCCTACATGTAAAAATCATAATTTTTTTGGAAGAAAATTACTCGGAACATCCAAACTATATATATATATATATATATATATATATATATATATATATATATATGTATGTGTGTAAAACAACATGAATGTTTGACATACACAAAACAGAACATGGTCATACAAATATATTAAAAAATCTCATAACAGTAACAATATACACATCAATACAAATGTCTTGAAACTTGAAGCACGTTTTGTGGGTCACATTGCCCACTCGTCAGGAGCGTAAGGGCTCTTTCACACGGCCGCTCCGTGTGAAAGCTCCGCTGCGGGACTTAAAAATAGGATGATTTGCGGACAAGCGGAGCGGCCGTGTGAAAGAGCCCTAAGGCAAGTCTGAAAATAAATTATTATTGTTGTATTATAAACATGCAGGGTTGATGGCTATTGGAGTATGAATGCTCAAAAATATAATTCATGTGGGGAGACAGCATACTTGCAAATATAACCGCGTCATTGTGCTTAAAACCAGTGCTTCCATTCGCCGGCGGCCAAATAGTCCAACAGGGAGCTGAGGGTGCAGGATCCAGAGGCATTGTGTCAATTCAAGGAGAGCAATGAGAATGTGTTGTAAGTATATCAATCAAACACCTGGCCAGTCTCTAAATGAAAAAGTATAAATGTAGGTAAGTAAGCAGCTACTTCCTGTAGGATAGCAGCCAATAAATGATAATGGTCATATGTATTAGATGTATCAGAGACATGAATATGGACCAGGGAATGAAAATAAATAACCAAAGGGTAAGGAAAGGTGCCCAGGTAGATAAAGGTAAACCAAGTAGATAAGGATGAAAAAATTAAGACTAAGACCAATAACCATGGAGTGTATGTGGGAAGTGATAAAATAAAGACATGAGAAAAGAAAGAAAAGTGGAGAAAAGGGGAGAAAAAGGTTGGAGAGTGAGTGGAAGGTGCTGTGAACAAATATAGCAAGGTGGCTGTGTGCTTAACATAAAGGAATGAATGCTGTTTGGTATCCACCCTGTGTTCAAAGATTGGACTGTCTGATCACTCATCCTCACCTTAAATGTCTTACAAAGCAACATGGATCCTGCCCCCAACGTCATGTCTCAATTGGTTTGATTGCAGACAATTGCCTGCCATACAGCATGGCAGGTGGGTATCTCCGCTGACAGGGAAGTGAAGGGCTCACTTAATTATAGCTATTGGCGGCCGCTCGCCCGCCCGCCCGGTGTGTTAGTTCATTCATGCACATCATAGTAGTAGTAGTGACATCGCCGGGAGGCGGGCCGCCGGCCAGAGGCGCGTCTTTTGAAAGGAAAGACACAGGAGGAGCTGAGCGTAAGGAGATTGCATCATTGGCATGGTGACGGACGCTGAGGCAAGGGGGGTGGGGGACGTTGAGGCGAGGTTACCAATGGTATTAGTATTATGCCACATGAGGGGGTTAAGGTATTGCCACTGCTGGTCACTGATGCATTAGTGACCGACCAGTGGCAGTTAATTGACCCTTTGTGCTGCATTAGTGCAACCAGTGTTAATTAACACTGATACTGGTTGCACTAATGCAGCACAAAGGGGTTAATTATCTGCCACTGGTCGGTCACTAATGCATCAGTGACCAGCAGTGGCAATACATTAACCCCCTCATGCTGCATAATATAAATACCATTGGTAATTAAATTAACCACTTGCCAACCTGTCGCAGTACATATACTGTGACAGGGTGGCAGCTACAGGTGTACGTTGCTGCCTGTTTTTGGTGTATGCCCCTGTTCTATCTATTTTAAGTCATTTGGTTTTCGGCCAAGGGCATCCTGCATTTTCGGTTTCGGCCCAGAATTATCATTTCGGTGCAGTCCTACAGGCTAAAAAGCCTGAAGAAAAAAAAAAAACACTATCTTAGCTATTTAGCCGAGATTAGTGCAGTATTGAAAACTGCCAGGCCGCCAAGAGTCATAGAGACTCCCGGGAACCATCAGCCGGGGACCACCAGCTTAGTACCATTATATTGAGCAGTACCCTTCTCCCTAGCTAAGCGAAGTACAATCTCGCAACCTTTATAGTTCAGAGGCTAGCATTGATTTAGTGGAAAAGAAAAAAATGGCGCCTCCTATATGTGATTATATTTAAAAAAAAAAAAATGTATGTGCCCGGCAGCCGCCATCAATTTTTTACATTTACATTTTTTTTTGGGACAACAAGCTTCAAAAATTAATGTAACAATCTGAGGCGCTATACTATACCAATAACAGTGATAATTTATAACTCCTAAGTGAAAAAAATGATAAAATGTGCTGGAATATTCTCACCTCACGGGTACCCATGTGACGATCCTCCACCTCAATATAAGGGGGCCACTCACCAGACGTATTCGGGCCACCAGGACCCTCACAGCTTCGATATATTGTATATCACAAATTGAGTCTCCCAATTCCCAAGCCTGTCCTCTCATTCCATATTAATCATGATTTGGGTAGATGTATGTATCATGGCTTTAAAGCGGAGTTCCACCCAAAAGTGGAACTTCCGCTTTAGGGAGTCCTGACCCCCCGACATGCCACATTTGGCATGTCATTTTTTGGGGGGGGGAGCGGGTACCTAGTTTTGACAGGTACCCGCTCCCACTTCCGCTCGGAGCGCCGCGGCGCCCTGAGCGGAAGTTCTCCTCTCCCCCTCCCTCCCTGCAATCTTCTGGGACACGTCAGAGGTCCCAGAAGATTGCCGGCCAATCACGGCGCGCAGCGCGACTCGCGCATGCGCAGTGGGTACCCGGCTGTGAAGCCGCAAACTGTTACAGCCGGGTGCCCACAGCAGTGATGCCGGCGCCGAGGGAGAGGATCGAGGCTTCCGGCGGCCGCATCGCTGGACCGTTGGACAGGTGAGTAAATGGCTGGAACTCCGCTTTAAGTTGTTGAACCAGGCTCCATTAAGAAGAATTCCCAGAAAAAACATATAGGCAAATAATCGTGCAATATTGTTTATTAAAATGTTCAAAATTTAATAAAACTATCAAGAATACACTCACATATTGTGCCCAAAGCAGCACCCTTTCAAGAGCATTTGGTATGCAGGAGTTATTGCGGTTACCAAGACCTGGCGTTCGTTCCAACTGCATTCCACCAAGAACCGGGAATGACTAAACCGGAAGTATCACCGCTACAGACCTCAATGCATTTCACCAGAATGGCGTCATCAGGAAGTATTCTTAATAGTTTTATTGAATTTGACATTTTAATACACAATTTTTAATTTTAAAACAATACAGTAAAGCTTTGAAATTTCCACCAAACAGTGATGTGATGTCCAGGGTGGAGCTTCTTCCTATCTGGTAGTTGGGGAGCAGGTGGAACGCATACTGGCTTTCCTAATGTTTTTAATGCTGGATTATTGCTGGATTTATTCTAACTTAAATGCAAGTGCAATATTTGTTGGTTTTAAAAATCCTATAATACTATACCATGAGAGCCCTCTCCTCTCTCTCCCCTCTAATCTGCACACTTATGCTGAGTTACAGTATAGGGCTGGAGCACCGTGTTACACATCCTATGAGAATTTCCATATCGGGGGGATGCGAGTAGATTGTAGCAGCAATCTGGATGTGGTTTTATGGTTGGTGATCAGCCTGAATTCTCAGGATTACCCCTCTGCTGTTTTTGACTCCATGCAATAGGGGTCAATAGTCTGGTGCATTCGGCCCCCCTCTATAGGTTGGTGGAAAGGACAACACTCTTTACCGATATTGGATGCATAATTCACATTAAGGCCCCTTTCACACTTGTGCGACCTAAAAGTCATATGATTTTTGACACGATTTTGACTGGACTTGAAGCAATGCCGGTGTAATCTTAAGGTCTATGGGCCTTAAAATGCATCAAAGTAGTGCAGGGACTTCATTAAAGTCACACAGATATGAATAGTTGCATAGTTTGTGAGGTTGAAAAAATACACCAGTCTGTTAACTTCTCACGTACCTGACTGATGAGCTCGATAGTGCAGAGGAAGGCCTCCCTTACGTATCTGACTCGCGGCCCCTGGTAGAGCAGACAGGTGGCACGGGAGAGCAGAATGGTATGAGGGCCTGGCGGGTCAGCTGTTGGACTGGCAGCTCCAAGGTCCCAGATGCTTTAAGAGGAGACAACCAGCAGGTAGGAGGATCCCAACAGCAGGCAGGCAGAAGGACGGAACACCCGAGTCCACACTCACTCTGGGGGCTCACAGGCAAACGGATCAGTTCACAGGCCAGGTCAACAACAGGCGGGCGGCGTGGAATCCAAAGGAGCATGCAGGTTCAAGGTCCGAGGGGAGCCGAGGTCAGGTGCCGGCAGAAAGCAAGGGAAGTCCAAAGTCAAGCCGGGTCGTACAGGAGATCAAACACAGAAGCAGGTAAACAGGAGCAGGGGTCACAGGAAGCTGCAGATCAAACAGCAAAGACATAATGCTGCTACAGAGTTTAAATAGAGCAGCCTGTTGCCAATCACTGCAATTAGGCTGCAGACTCTGCACTAAGTTAACCCATTGGGTAGCAGACCCATGACACAGTCCATCCAATTCAACCTATGATGTGGGTGTGTTTGCTGTTAACTGTACATTGTATACCCCTGTATGTTGTGGTCTTTAAGGTGCCCATCTAATAGTTTTTTGAATCTATCGACGCTCCCTGCTGATACGACTGCTTGTTGAAGAGAATTCCACATCCTTACTGCTCTGACAGTAAAGAACCCCCTACATATTTTAAGGTTAAACCATTTTTTTCCTCTAGTTTTAGTGAGTGGCCACGTGTCTTATTGTATTCCCTTTCTCTGAATAGTTTGTTCCCTATGCTAGGGTCGCCAGTACAGTATTTGTACATTGATATCCTATCCCCCCTCAAGCGTCTCTTCTCCAGAGAGAATAGGTTCAGTGCTTGTAGTCTTTCCTCATAGCTGATGTCCTCCATTCCCCTAATTATTTTTGTTGCCCTTCTCTGGACTCTCTCCAGTTCCAGCACATCCTTCCTGAGGACCGGTGCCCAGAACTGGACAGCATACTCCAGATGTGGCCGGACCAGAGTCTTGTAGAGAGGGAGAATAATCTCTTTATTTCTGGAGTGAATCCCCTTTTTTATACATCCCAGTATTCTGTTGGCTTTGCTTGCAGCGGCTTTGCATTGCATGCCACTGCCAAGCCTGTTCACTAAGACCCCCAGGTCCTTTTCCGTCTTAGATTCACCTAGAGGTCCCCCCCCCCCCCCCCCTAGTGAGTAGCTTGCTTTCTGGTTTCGGACGCCCAAGTGCATTACTTTACATTTTTCAACATTAAACCTCATCTGCCATGTAGTTGCCCACCCCATTATTTTGTTCAGGTCCACTTGTAAGGTTTCCACATCCTGCCCAGAAGATATTGGCATGCTTAGTTTAGTATCATCCGCAAATACAGAGATTGTGCTAGATATCCCCTCTAGATCATTTATGAATAAATTAAACATGATTGGTCCCAGGACAGAACCTTGGGGGACCCCACTTTTCTTTCTACACCCGCCCAATCTGAGTACTCCCCAATTATCACCCCCCCCCCCCCCGGGACTCTCCCCTGGAGCCAGTTCTCTATCCAGGTACTCACCCTATGGTCCATACCTACCTTCCTTAGTTTGTACAGTAAGCGTTTGTGGGGAACGGTGTGAAAGGCTTTTGCGAAGTCCAGATACACCACATCCACAGGCTTTCCTTTATCTAGGTGGCAGCTCACTTCATCGTAAAAGGTTAATAGATTGGTCTGGCAAGAATGATTTTTCATGAATCCATGCTGATTACTACTTATAATACCATTTTCATTACTAAAGTCTTGTATGTGGTCCCTTAACATCCCCTCCAAAATCTTGCAGACTACTGATGTTGGGCTGACCGGCCTATAGTTACCCGGGATATATCTTGGCCCTTTTTTTAAATATGTACCACGTAAAGTTTTTTTTTCACAGCTTATCAATCGAGTCGGTTCACATTGGGGCGACACAACTCTGTACTACTTCGGGGGCGACTTGTGCATTCCCATGCACCACGACTTCGGTGCGACTTGCATGGACTTCACATAATGGAAGTCTATGCAAGTCGCTCCGAGGTCGCCCCGAAGTAGTACAGGACCCTTTTTCTAAGTCGGAGCGACTTGTTTCGCTCCTATTAGAACGGGTCCTGTAGCAGTCAATGGACTGCGACTTGTCAGGCTGACAAGTCGCGCTAGTGTGGACCGGGTCTTACTTGGATGTTTTGACTGTGTTTGTTTACTCTTTTCACTCTTTCCCCTTATTTTCACCTGGTGATACTGCAAATAAATAACACATCTTCTGTCCCTTCATTCATGTTTACACATATTTTTCCATGTTTACACATATATTTTTCCATTGTATCTATGAAGGGAACCATGGTTGTCACACAGGTTAGATTGTCTACATTTGTTCGTCCTTTTTACTAAGTGGATTGATGGGGTTAGTAGTTTACACAAGACCTTTAAAGCCCAAATCCAGGCAAAAAATAAAGTTTTCCTATGTCGTGGGGTTTTATCCTCACTGCAAGGGTCAGCTGCTCGTTTGTCTAGTGGTGGGGAAAAAGTTTATTGTGCTGGTAGGATTGAAAGGGTTAGGAATGTCCCATTCTCCCATGCTTGCCTCCAGGATTTTTCCAGAGCTGCTCCCATCCTTTGGAACTCCCTACCTCACTCTGTCTGACTGTCTCCAAAGGTATCCATCTTTAGGCGATCCCTGAAAACCCTTCTTTTTAAAGAAGCCTATCCTGTTTCTAACTAATACATGGTTATACTTGTTTTTTTCGTATAAATTAGATTGAAAGCTCTTAACGAGCAGGGCCCTCTGATTCCTCTTGCACCAAACTGTATTGTAACTGTAATGTCTGCCTCCATTTTGTAAAGCGCTGCACAAACTTTTGGTGCTATATAATGCCTGTATCATAAGTAGGGAAGTGATCAAGATCAGCAGATATTTTCTGTACTTTCTGAAGGTTCTTGCCATAAAAAAGAAATGTGGCCATCAATGGACTTTGTAGCCAGTTTTAGGTTTCCATGTGGGTGGACTTGTGCTTGTGAACACATCTACTTGAGTGCATGCATTTAATTCATATACAATTTATGGGTTTAAATCAGGGCTTGACAAATTTGCTTGAAATCTAGAAGCCAGCTAAAAAAGTTAGGGCCCAGTTTTTTTTTCACCTATGGCTGTCTTCTGTTGGACTGGCTGCCATACACACGGGCCCAGTGGCGGCCAGTTTTTTTTTTAATACCAAGCCAAAGTTCCAGCACTGGGACTGTAGCAATCTCACTTCGAAAATTACTACTGGCCAATGGTGCTGCTGCTTAGGAAATGCTGGTACCAGCATAAATGTTTGCAAAAAAAGAGCAAAAAAAAGAAAGCCGCGCTAACCACGGTTAGTATCATAGAGACTAGGAGAGCAGCCCATATGAAAAAGTCATGTTTATTAAGACATATAAAAAAGGTTCCAAACCGGTACCCCATTCAGGCTGAGGCCGCTGGTGGTGAGGGGGGCACAGCTGGCAAAGTCGCTGGATGAGGGGTCCGGTATGAGGGGTACCATCGTGGATACCGGACCCCTCACCCAGCAACTTTGCCAGCTGTACACCCTTCACCACCAGCGGCCTCAGCCTGAATGGGGTACCGGTTCGGAACCTTTTTTTGACATGTCTTTCTTAATAAACATGACTTTTTCATGTGGGCTGCTCTCCTACTCTCTATGATACTAACCCGTGGTTAAGGCCAGTTTTTAATGAACCGGCTGATGTTGCCTGGCATTGGACCCATGCGTTCTTGGTTTACTTCTTCTGAGATATATTAAAGGAACACTCCAACCACCATGACCACTTCAGTGATTTAAAGTGGTCATGGTGGTAGGAGTCGGAAACACTGCACATGCTGGGATATTTAAAATTATGTGCTGGGGGCTAGGTGCACCCCTAGCGCATGTGGGGTACTGCTGGTGGAGAGTATGAGCGGCGCTGGAAGGAAGCATGCAGAGCCAAAGCTTCCTGTATCTCTCCTCACAGGCGGAGTGCGTTATTAGATATCACTCCGCCTGTGACAGGAGACTTGGGATGTCTGGCGACAAGACACCTGCCGCAGTGTAGCCCAGGTCACCAATGTGACCTGGCGCCTGGGGTTTTTCGAGCCTTGGTTTAACCACTTCTGGACCAGAAGGATTTGCCCCCTTAATGACCAGGCCATATTTTGCAATTCGGCACTGCATTACTTTAACTGACAACTGTGCGGTCGTGCGACGCTGTATCCAAATAAAATTTGTTTTTTTTCCCCACAAATAGAGCTTTCTTTTGGTGGTATTTGATCAACTGTATGATTTTTTTTTTTTTTTTTTTTTTTTTGCGCTATAAACAAAATAAGAACGACCAATTTTTGAGGAAAAAAAAAATATATATATTTTTCACATTTTGCTATATGACATTCTCAAAAAAAAAAAATCAAAATTTTTAACATTTGCCAATTTGTTTTCTGCTACATATATTTTTGGTAAAAAAAAAAATTGCAATAAGCGTATTTTGATTGGTTTGCGCAAAAGTTATTACGTCTATTACCTACAGAAAAGATTTATGTAATTTTTGTGGTATTTTTTTTTTTTTTTTTTTTTTTTGCGGGACTGCGCCATTGCAGCGGACAGATCAGACCCCTGACTGACATTTTTTACACTTTTTTGGGGGGACCAGTGACATTACTACAGTAATCAGTGCTAAAAATATGCTCTGTTACTGTAATAATGACACTGGCAGGGAAGGGGTTAACATTGGTGATCAAGGTGTTAAATTTGAGCCTAGGGGAGTGATTCGAACACTGGGGGGGCGTGGCTTTAGAAATGACCATAGAGACATGTGATCCTAATATAGAAGGATCACATGGGCTCTATGATCATTCCAGGGAGAAGAATGGTCAGCTGTGTTTAAAACAGCTGACCGTTCTCTCTCAGCGAGAACGATTGCGGGTGTCAGGCGGCAATCGGAGCCGTCTGCCTGCTGACAAACGGGTCGGGAGAATGCTGCCGCCGGCGTGCGCTCGCCCCTTAGCCTCATGAGAGCGAGCATCGTACATGTACGTAGATTTTGCCTGGGAGCAGCTGCCTGCCGCAGTATAACTGTAGCGGGCGGTCGGCAAGCAGATAATCATGTGCAAGCCAAAAATCTGTTTATTTTTCTTGCCTATGATTGGGTATTTCAAATTGAAAAGAAAAACATTTACCAAGCTCTGCAGCAAATTCCCTTGCAAAAACCCCCTTACAAAGCGAACAGTCTATTTACATTTAGGCCCCTTTTAACAATTGTGTGACTTGTCTTGGGACTGCAAAGTCGCATGACAAATAGTACTCTGATTTCCAATGAGTACCGTTATCTGTGCGACTTCAAAGTAGTCCCTGCACTACTTTGGTCCAACTTTGATGCAATTTGAGGTCCATAGACCTCAAGATTACACAGACATGGCTTCAAGTCGTGTCAAATTCCACTTTCAGCAAAACATTTTAAGCAGATCGCACAAGTGCAAAAGGGGCCCTAGTATGTTCAATAGTTTATTTGTTTTAACTGGAACACCACATTTCATACTGTTGTTTCACTGTTATGTTGATACAGCAGTGACGCATACCATTTAGTGACATACAATGAAGCCTCGCAAGGCACATGTGTATAAAGCAACAAGAACTAATGCAGTCAGCGTTCAAATCAGTAGTACGACTTCAACCCACCTCAGGGAGCCGAACCCCCCACACATGGCCGGGCACCCCTGCTGGGAACAGACTGTGACCCGACCAGAGGAGGTTCGGTCTCCCAGGTGCACCCCTGAGCAAATCAAACCCTAGTAAATTGATTCCAGTGCCTGATGGTTTTACTGTCTTCATTGCAGACAGTCTGATTTTGAAATGGATTTAACATTCACAGTGATGATCGAGTAGATATGGAGTTGCTTACATAATTTAGGTGATTTAACTTCTAGCTACAGAAATGGCTACAGAGATGGATGTTGACATTTTTGTGCAATATAAAGAAAAGTGATCACTTTATCAAAGGCTGCGCAAGTAGTTCCCACCAATGTCCTAAATATTTTTTTTAATCCATTGTCATATTTATGTACGCTACTTTGCCTTTCTAATTGTGGTGGTTGTGATCTCTGTGAACCTGTGTTGTATATAAAGCGGTAGTAAACTCAGGCTTTGATACCACAATTTTTAACCTTATATCATTCACATTAAATATTTTCAATGACAAAGTCGCTAATAGTATGCCTGAAAATAGTTCTTACTTTGATAAATCAATACATTCTGGAACGCTTCTTCCTTTTCCTTAGTGTTACCATCACAATCGTGCAGTAATTGTTTCCGCCCTCATGTTTCCCTGGCCGTAATCCCACGCATGCACATTACTCGCCGTATCCAAGCTTCATGTTAGTTAACGGTTACCAAGGAAACCTTTGTACAGCGAATAGGAGCTGATCCTCTTGCTTCCTTACTCTCGCAGGATCATGGTGCTGACATCTAAATAGGAAATGACGCAGCCCCAACATAGACCCTGCATTTTTCTGGCAGCATAAGCTTGCCGGAAAATTAGAGTTTAAAGCGCATGCGCGGGTGATGTAATGAAAAAGAAAACAATCGATATTTCGGAAAGGTATCGGGTAAAAGAAAAAAGAAAATGAACACGGATAACAGACTCTGGGATAAATATTTTATTTGAAAGTCACAATAATGGGTATACAACCGCTTTAATTTGGCATGCTGTTTTGAGTAGTTTTCTTTTAGTCCCTTATCTGTCAATGTCACAAATCTGGTGGACAGATTACTGGGCGGGGCTTGGGAAGACCCAGCTGTCATGGTACACGTGGGTACCAATGACATAGGCAGAGGAAGATGAGTCTTAAACAATTTCAGGGACTTAGGCGCTAAGTTGAGGAGTAGGACCTCCAAGGTAGTATTTTCAGAAATACTACCTGTACCTCGAGCCACACCAGAGAGGCAGCGGGAGATTAGGGAAGTTAACAAGTGGCTGAGGAGCTGGTGTAGTAAGGAGGGTTTCGGGTTCCTGGGGTACTGGGCCGACTTTTCAGTTGGCCACCAGCTCTTTGGTAGGGATGGATTGCACCTAAATGGGGAGGGTGCAGCCGTACTGGGTGAGAGGATGGCCATAAAGTTAGAGGGGCTTTTAAACCTAGGTGATGGGGAAGGTACAGATGTAGAATTAGCTAGCGGGGAGCAAGATTCAGAGGGAACAAAGGGGGACATTAGCGGTAGGGTGTTCGGAGCCCTAAACCCAAGGTGGGTATGGGGAAAAAAATCACAAGAGCAGCCTAAAAACATCAAATGAGGATATATGCAACCGGTCATAATTACGAGGTTTGTATACCAATGCCGGAAGCCTTTGCCAACAAGATGGGAGATCTGGAACTGCTGATGATTGAGGAGGACTTAGATTTTGTGGGGATAACAATGACTTGGTTCGACAGCTCTCATGATTGGATGGCGACCATTCAGGGGTATTCCCTTAATCGCAGGGATAGAGAAGGTAAAAAAGGGGGAGGGGTATGTCTGTATATTAAGAACAGTGTACAGGTAAATATGAGGGATGTTATTAATAATGGAGCTATGGACGAGGCAGAATCCCTATGGGTAGAACTTTAAAGGGAAGGCATTGTGGGGAACATAATATTGGGCGTATGCTATAGGCCCCCCAACCAGAGGGAGGAGGGGGAGGCGGACCTCCTTTTACAGATAGGATTGGCAGCAAGGGTGGGAAATGTCATTATAATGGGGGACTTAAATTATCCAGATATAGACTAGGCAGAATGAACCGCGCATTCAGCCATGGCTCGGAAGTTCCTAAATGTTTTGCAGGACAATTTTATGGGTCAGATGTTGAACGCACCGACAAACAATGCGGTACTTGACCTACTGATTACCAACATTACAGACCTGCTCATGGATATAGAAATACAGGGCAACTTAGGAAACAGTGACCATAGGTCAATTAGTTTCAGTAGTAATCATAGTAATAGGAAACATAAGGGTAATATAAGGACGCTGAATTTCAAAAGTGCCAATTTCCCAAAACTGCGCATTTTGCTAGAAAATATCAAAAGGGTTAGAACCCTGGGACCAAAGAACACAGAGGAAAAATGGGAGTGCTTCAAGAGCATACTAAACAAAGGTATTTGGGGGGCGTGGCCGACTTCCGGGATGTGAGGAGCGTTCTCTCCTAGCTCCGCTGCTGAACATTAATCCGCAACAGAATCCTGAGCCATCTGGGGACTGATTTACCTCCTAATCACCTCCTGAGACTCCCTACCTGCTCCTGACTCCTGCTGCGATGGTCAAATAAGGCAGGGACAGGCTGGTGTCCCCCGCGGATCGCGATCCGGGTCCCTCGACGCAGGCCCAAGATGGCGCCCGATCCTCTTCCCCGGGCAGCACGCTCCCTGGCACTTCACAGGCATCCTGGATAGGGGACAGTGCGGAGTGGCCGGCGCTGTCACCAGCCGCCCGGAATGGATCAGAGCTCGAGGATCCCCCGCACCTCACAGGTACCGGAACCTACCCTGACCCAAATTATGGATGCCATTAAGACTTGCCAAACATCCCTTGCCTTCTCACATAGATGCCCTCAGGGTGGACTACTCCCTACTTAAGGATGACGTCCATAAAATCCAGCAACGGGTTACCGCTGCTGAACAGCGCATTAGCACGTGGAGAATGATGTTTTCCCTCTCCCTGCGGCCATTAGAGACATACAGGCGGAACAAAAAGTTTAGGCGGCAAAGTTTAGGGAGATGGAGGATCGCCTGCGCCACAACAATCTCCGCTTTCTGGGTTTCCTTGAAGGTGCAGAGGGTAGGAATCCTGAAGAATTTGTGGAAACATGGCTGAAGCAGGCACTGGGGCCTGATACTTTCTCTTTCTCTTTGCTATTGAAAGAGCCCATAGGGTCCCATTTAAGGCCTAGGCCCCTATTGGCAAGGATTCTCCATTACAGGGATAAGTATGTGGCTTTGAGGAAGGCCACGGAGTCGCCGGACCTACGCTTTAATAATGCAGTTAGTACTATTTTTCCGGATTTCTCAGCGGTCACCCAAAAGCAGAGAGCTGCGTTTGTTCATGTCAAGAGGCGTCTCTGGGAACGACAGCTACCATACAGCATGTTATATCCTGCTAAACTGCGTGTGGTGTGTAATGCCAAGACGCAATTGTTTTTGGATCCTGCGGAGGCTGATCAGTGGCTGGACTCCTTGGGCAGAGCATGAGGGATTCCGGGGACAGCAAGTTTTATTCTCTTCCCTGGATTGTGGATCTGTTAACTTGCTGGGGGTACTGAGCTCGTGATGAGGTGCATGTCGATTGACCGTCGGATGTCTTCTCCTGTTCATCTGCCTCGGATGGCTACACTACTGTTGCTTGAGTGCTTGGTGGCCTTCTAGGAACACCCCTTATGCCAGTTTTTCCACCTGCTTTACTCGGTTTCGTTTGGGGTTGAAGCTCGGGCAAGTTGGGGCTACGGGCAGGGCGGGGGTTTTTGTTTTTTGGTTGGGGACTGTTTCATACCCTTCACAGGTACTTCCTATGATTTATATCTCCTGTATGGTGCTATCAATGACTACAATTGCTGCACTGCCTCCTGCTGGACAGTCCCTGGGAGAGTTAGTCGGAATGGTGATGGTATTTCTACTGTTATGGCTGTGAACACCTTAACTGTACTGTCCTGGAATGTCCGGGGCCTCAATGACAAGGTGAAAAGGGCCCTTGTGTTTAACTACTTGAACAGATATAAGCCCCAAGTGATATTTTTGCAAGAGACACATTTGCCTGGGTCCAAAGTTCTGGCCCTGAAGAGGGCGTTTGTGGCACATAGCTTCCACTCCATGTTCTCTAATTATGCCAGGGTTATGCTGGTTACTCGTTCACTTAAATGCTCGGTTAAACATGTAGTTACTGATGTCTATGGGCGCTATGTCATTGTTTTGCTGCAGATTGATAATGTGGTTTATACCTTTTTGTCTCTTTATATTCCACCTCCATTCACTCTGGCCTTTAGGGACAAGGTGATGGCTCAACTCCTGCAGGTGGCAGAGGGCCCCCTGCTAATTGCGGGGGATTTTAACGCAGTGATGTCACCCGCTTTGGACAGATGTCCGGGGGATGCCTCGGCTTCATCCTCTCTGGCAGCCTCGGTGGAAAAATACCAGCTGGTGGACTGCTGGAGGTGGAGGAACCCGAGTGGTAGGGAATTCTCTTGCTACTCTGCCTCATAGAAAACGCTTTCCCAGATTGATATGTGTTTTGCCTCTCCTGATTTGCTCCAGAGATTAATGTCGGTCTCCTACTTGCCCGGAGCCATCTCGGCTCACTCTCCGATGCTGATTAAGCTTAGCCTCTCCTCCTCGGTTGGTTATAACTTGTGGCGCCTTAGCCCCCTGTGGCTTAATGAGGAAATTTTCTTTAACATTACTGCAAAAGAGATGACCCATTTCTGGCTGGTCAATCAGGAGACGGCCTCCGGTGCTATTGTATGGGATGCCTTTTAAGGCTACCATGCGGGGTACATTGCGGTGTGATTTAAACAACTTAGGGAGGATAGAGCGTGGAGGGTGGAGTCTCTGGAGGCGACTGCAGCTGAAATGGAATACATCAAGAACCCTTCCTCCTCTAATTATTCCTTATGGAGGGATAGTGCTAGGCAATTAGATCTTGTTTTGCTGGAGAAGACTCAGAAAAAATTGCTCTACCAGAGACAGAGTGTTTGAGTATGGTGATAAAAACAGTAAAATATTGGCATATCTCTCTCTCGCTCTGAGCATCCGGTCACGGCCATTTTCTAGTGTGTATGATGACCAGCAACGCTTTTGTACAGAGGCAACAGAGATTGCGGTGGCCTTTCTGGATTTTTTTAGGTCTTTATACTCATCTAGAGCCGCCTACTCTCAGGAGGACTTGGTTTCTTACTTGCAAGATATCCCTGTGGTGACGCTTGAGACGGAGGATAGCTTGTCTCTTGAGGAACCTATTGCTGCGGAGGAGATTTCGGCTGCAGTCTCCTCTTTCGCGGCCAATAAAACACCGGGGTTGGGACAGCTTTCCGATCGAGTGGTCTAGAGCTTACTCGGAAACCCTAGTCCCACGACTTCCTGCAATGTATGCCAAAGCCTTTGAGCGTGGAGTGCTCCCGACCTCCCTTCGTGAGGCCTTAATAGTGTTGATACCCAAGCCGAACAAGGACCCTAAGTACTGCGAATCATACAGGCCTATCTCCTTAATCAATGTTGACATTAAGATTCTGGCAAAGGTTTTGTCCCGTAGGGTGAATACTGTTATCTCTAAAAAAAAATGATTCACTTGGATCAAACTGGGTTTATTCCAGGGCGCTCTACGGCCATAAACCTGCGTCGCCTCTTTACAAATCCCCAGACTCCGACTACTGGAGTGGACACTAGTAGTGTCATTACTAGTGTCATTGGATGCCCATAAGGCATTTGATTCGGTGGAGTGGCCTTATTTATTTGCAGTGTTGGGTAAATTGGGGTTTGGACTGAAATATTTGTTCGATGGGTAAAATTGCTTTATGATTCGCCTGTGGCTCGCCTTCGGGTCAATAACAAGATTACTGAACCGTTCTCTATTTGTCGGGGCACCCGACAGGGGTGTCCTTTGTCCCCCCTGTTTTTTGCCCTGGCAATGTAACCATTGGCTGCTCTGATTAGATGGGATGATAGAATTCGAGGCTGCCGGGTGGGGAACCTAGAGGAGAAAACATCATTCTACGCTGATGATATGCTTCTCTATTTGGCAGATCATCGGGAATCATTGGATGCGGCTTTGGAGGTGATAGAGTCCTTTGGGAGGTTCTCCGGGTTTAGAGTAAATTGGGATAAGTCTGTGGTCTTCCCCCTTTGACCCGCTTCGGACCTCTGACCTGGTACTTCCACGTAGGCACCAGGTGGTGACTAAATTTTAAGTACCTGGGTGTAGTCGTCCAGCAACCTGCCAAAGTGTACGTTAACAATAATATTGCCCCGATGATACAACGGTTGAAGCAGACTTTGTCCACCTGGGGCAAACTACCACTCAATCTGATGGGTAGGATTAATCTATTCAAAATTATATACTTACCCCATTTCCTCTACCTGTTTTGGCAGGCCCCGGTGTATCTACCCAAAAGATTGTTTGCCAGTATTGAGTCCCTACTGCTGTCATTTATATGGGGGGCAAAGCCGGCGAGGATCTCCCTTGGCATGCTGAAACTCCCTGCTCAAGCTGGGGGTCTGGTGGCTCCGGACCTCCAAGCCTATTACTTGGCAGCCCAACTGACACATGTCCATGCCTGGTTTTTCCCTGATCTGCCGAATGCAGCGGTTACCACCTCGGCGGCGGTAATGGGATCGTACGAGGCGCTGTTGAACTCGCTATATAGGAAAGGGCCTTATCCGGTAGAGGGTGCTGAGATCACCCGAATGTCATACAAGATAACTCATATGTGTAATACTAGGATGGGGGGAATCTCCCTTTAACAGGTCCCCTAACGCCCCCTTATGATATAATCCGGGACTGCGAGACTTGTATAAATTGGAGGATCCTAGGCATTGGGCGGGTTTTGATCTAAAATACGCTCACCAGTTATTTGTGAACCACATGTTTAAGACCTTTGCTGAGTTGATGGCGGAGCTGGGGGTTCCCTCGACATGCTGGTTTTGTACCAACAACTTAGGTTGCTCTATGTTTAAGGCTGGTCGGATAGTACCTATGTTTTTGATGAAGTTATGCACTGTGTGAAGGGTTGCACTACCACTTGTTTCTAATAAAAAATAACTAACAAAAAAAAAAAAAGATTTTTTTGGCAGAGGGGGTGCAGGGGGGCGATGGCTTCATGGGTCGCAATTCTTGTTTGATCTGCTATATTTGGTATGATATAGTTCTGTCTGTCTAAACTCTTGCTTGTATGATCTTACATTTTGTGATGCACTCCTTTACCTGTATCGGTTTTGTTACTTGTGTTCGGGTGTTACATTAATAAAAATGCCTTTAAAAAAAAAAAAAAAACCAAAGGGATTTGGCCAGTGCATTCCAAAGGAAAATTTAAAAGAGCAAAAGTAAACCCTGGGTGGCTAAACTCCAATGCCTATTAATACTAAAGAAAAGGCCTTCAAAAAATACAAGACTGAGGATTCATTGGCAGCTTTCAAGCATTACAAAGAGTGTAATAAGGAATGTAAAGACGAAATCAAGGCGGCTAAAATAGAACACGAGAGACATATAGCGGATGAG
Organism: Pelophylax lessonae; assembly: GCF_965119305.1. Lineage (NCBI taxonomy): Eukaryota > Metazoa > Chordata > Amphibia > Anura > Ranidae > Pelophylax > Pelophylax lessonae. The sequence goes on from NC_138777.1 coordinate 143,878,275, forward strand.
AGTAAAAAGAACCCCAAGAAATTCTTTAAGTATATAAACAGTAAGAAAGCGAGACCAGAACACATTGGCCCCATAAAAGAGGACAAAGGAAATATGGCCACAGAGGACAGAGAAAAAGCTGAAGTGTTAAATCATTTCTTCTCTTCAGTCTTCACTAAAGAATCGGGGGGCTACACTAACCCAGCTTGTAAGGCTAAACTAAATAATACACCTCAGGAAGTACCACCATGGCTAACAGAAGATAGACTTAAGAACTAAATTAGAGAAACTTAACATAAATAAATCACTGGGACCAGACGGCTTGCACCCGAGGGCTCTTAAAGAGCTCAGCCAGGTGATTGCCAGACCATTATTCTTGATCTTTAAGGATAGTTTACAGACGGGTATGGTGCCAGCTGATTGGAAAAAAGCCAACGTGGTTCCAATATTTAAAAAAGGGCCGAGATATATCCCGAGTAACTATAAGCCGGTCAGCCTAACATCAGTATTCTGCAAGATTTTGAAGGGGATGTTAAGGGACCACATACAAGACTTTAGTAATGAAAACGGTATTAGTAGTAATCAGCATGGATTCATGAAAAATCATTCTTGCCAAACCAATCTATTAACCTTTTACGATGAAGTGAGCTGCCACCTAGATAAAGGTAAGCCTGTGGATGTGGTGTATCTGAACTCTGCAAAGGCCTTTGACACCGTTCCCCCACAAACACTTACTGTACAAACTAAGGAATGTAGGTATGGACCATAAAGTGAGTGCCTGGATAGAGAACTGGCTCCAGGAGAGAGTACAGAGAGTGGTGAAAAATGGGAAGTACTCGGATTGGGTGGGTGTGGAAAGTGGGGTCCCCCAAGGTTCTGTCCTGGGGCCAATCCTGTTTAATTTATTCATAAATGGTCTAGAGGAGGGGATATCTAGTACAATCTCAGTATTTGCAGATACTAATCTAAGCATGCCAATAATCTTCTATGCAGGATGTGGAAACCTTACAAGCGGATCTGAACAAAATAATGGGGTGGGCAACTACATGGCAGATGAGGTTTAATGTTGAAAAATCTAAAGTAATGCACTTGGGCGTCAGAAACACGAAAGCAAGCTACTCACTGGGGGGAAAACCTCTGGGTGAGTCTTGGATGGAAAAGGAACTGGGGGTACTGGTTGACAACAGGCTTGGCAGTGGCATGCAATGCAGAATACTGGCATGTATAAAATGGGGGATTCACTCCAGAAATAAAGAGATTATTCTCCCACTCTACAAGACTCTGGTCCAGCCACATCTGGAGTATTCTGTCCAGTTCTGGGCACCGGTCCTCAGGAAGCATGTGCTGTAACTGGAGAGAGTCCAGAGAAGGGCAACAAAAATTAGGGGAATGGAGGGCATCGGTTATGAGGAAAGACTACAAGCATTGAACTTATTCTCTCTCTGGAGAAAAGACGATTGGGGGGGATATGATATCAATGTACAAATACTGTACTGGCGACCCTAGCATAATGAAGAAACTTTTCAGAGAAAGGAAATACAATAAGACACGTGGCCACTCACTAAAACTAGAGGAAAAACGGTTTAACCTTAAAATATGTAGGGGGTTCTTCACTGTCAGAGCAGTAAGGATGTGGAATTCTCTTCCACAAGCAGTCGTATCAGCAGGGAGCATCGATAGATTCAAAAAACGATTTGATGGGCACCTTTTAAAGACCACAACATACAGGGGTATACAATGTACGGTTAACAGCAAACACACACACATCATAGGTAAAACTGGATGGACTGATGTCTTTTTTCGACCTCACAAACTATGAAATGTGCATTTTTTTTTTTTTTTTTCTTTTCTTGTGGTGCATGACTGTTACACTTTTTACAATGAGATATTCAGGTAATCTTTATGCTTTCTAAATGATTTACCCTTTCAACCACCCATCCACATATGCTAGTATCATTTTGCTTCCTCCTGATGTTTAGGCTCCGTTCACATGTAGGCGTTTTTGGGCGTTTTTGGAGCGTTTTTCTGCTCACTGATCAGCTCTCAAAACGCCCAACAAGACAAATCCCATTCATTGCAATGACCCCTGTTCACATCTGAGCGTTTTGACGCCCTAAGGAAAACGCCCAACGCTCAAAAAAGTACTTGAGCTTCTTTTTGGGCAGATCACAGGCGTTTTGTCCCATAGACCTCAATGTAAAGTGATATTTGGCGTTTCACGGGCGTTTTACAAGCGTTTAGTTGCTCCTGATCAGCTCAAACAGCACAACTCTCCACCCAGCTCTCCACCCCCTTGGCATGCCTCTGCTGTGAGCACATTTTCCTGAAACATTGAGAACAGCAGTTTAGGTGACCAGACCCTGCCATACCAAGGTGACCGTAGCCTGCTGCCATACCAGGGTGACTGTAATGTAGTTTAGGTGAACTGACTCTGCTATGCCAGGGTGACCAAACTCTTCCATGCCAAGGTGACCGTAACGAAGTTTAGGTGAACTGACTCTGCTATGCCAGGGTGACCAAACTCTTCCATGCCAAGGTGACCGTAATGTAGTTTAGGGTAAATTGACTCTGCTATGCCAAGGTGACCGTAATGTAGATATATATATATGGAATCAAAAAACACCATTTTGAAGCCCTAAAACCCAATAAATGCCCCTAAAAAGTGCCTAGGGTTCTGGATCATGCCCCAGGGACTATGAATCGGGCAAAAAAAAGTTCTTAAAAATTGTCGTTTTTGATAGAGAGCCAATTATTGAAAAAAAAAAAAAAAAAAGATTTCTTTGGATTTAGTTTTAATTTTAGTGTCTGGGGGGTCTAAAAAGTGTACCTGTGAAGTTTCAGCTCTGTAGCATGTCCAGAACCATAAAAAAAAAAGATCATGCAGAAGAGGAGGTCCCTGGGAGGTTCCTTTGCAAATGTTGTAAAAAAAACACTCTGCTTTTCCATTGGTCACCAAAAACACCTGTTAAAAACGCCCAAAAAAACGCCTGAAAAACGATAAACAAACGCCTGAAAGACGCCAACGCCTACATGTGAACGGAGCCTTATGCTGACTATCTACGAAGTGTGTGTTTGTGCATGATGTGGTTTAATTATGACAATGTTATGCCTCCCTGTGTAAAATATTCCCCTTCTGCCATTGTAAATAGAGGTTTGTGGCTTTCCTAATAAGCTTACAATGTCATCTTCTTGCTGCCTCCACTATCATACACCCCACCCCCACCCCCATGGCCGCTCCCTGTGAAATGAGACATGTGATTTCTAGATAGAACCTGTATTTCTGGTTTTTGTAACATGGCTTATGCAATTTAATTTGGCTGTATGGGTGGTGTTACACATGGTTAGCTTCTGTGAGCTGCAAATTATATTAGCTGTGTCCTGTTCAAGTCAAAATACAGTCTGCATAGTGGCCACAGTTTGCTCAAGCTTTATGTATTTTCTAGGCTCACTTTCCTGTCTGTTCTAAGTACTTGTAGAATTATGGATGATTTGAGCAACTTGTGAATATTTTCTTAGAACCTGCTCATTTATGCTTTGGGCAAAATGCACTAGCGTTGGCATGCAATTGTACATTGGTTTTTATCATGTGGTGTGGCTGCTGTTTTTCTGCTTTTTAATTTTTTATTTTTTTTCAAGCATTTGTAGCTCCAGTGTGTAAATGTTGAACACAGATCCTAATGTAGTTTAAAGTGGCAATTAACACTCCCAATCAACACTGCTCTTATACAAGCTGAAGACCCTGTGAAACAGACCCTCCAGAAAATAAATGTATTTGCCTCATCCCTGGGATGGGCAGTGATGGGATAGATTTTATGAAATAGTTTAAAGTGGTTTGTAAAGTCTAAGTGCCGGGTCACACTTGTGCGATGCCGGAAGGCTGCGAATTCGCAGCCTGTTCCCGCATCGCAAACGCACATCTGGCAGTTCACACTGCCATATGCGATACACAGGGGGTGTCAATTAAATGTTAACGACACCCCCAGTTTGATCGCATATCGCAGTGCGATCTGACAGTTCGCATCGGATCGCACAAGTGTGAACCACTGTGCGATCCGATCCTGATGCGGCTGAAAAAAAGGGTCATGTGCGACTTTTGTGCGGGTGCAGTGCGAATTTAGCCATACAAAGTGTGTGGCTGAATTCGCACTGCACATCCGATCGCATGTAATGAAGGAGCAGTGCGCTCCGATATTACATGCGATCGCCGCACACGCTATAGTGTGAACCGGCACTTAAGGTTTTTTACCTTTTGTGCATTCTATGCATGAAGGTAAAAAATCTGTGTGCAACAGCTCCTCTAAATCATGCCTGAGTGCCATCTTGATCCTGCGATGTGCACGAGAGCCTCGACTCTCCCGGGTCCCCTCCCTCCCTCATTGATTGAGACAGTGGGAGCCACTGTCTGCTACAGTCAATCACAAGCAGTGAGGAGAGCGAGGGGGCAGGGCAGAGTCGAAATCTGTGTGAATGGACACCGAGAGTAGTGGCTCGGAGCGAGCCAGCTCAGATGCCCCCCTTAGCAAGCTGCTTGCTTCGGGGGCACTAGGCAGGAGGGAGGGGCCAGGAGTGCCTGGGCTGCTCTAAACAAAATCACTGCACAAAGCAGGTAAACATGTTTGTTTGTTTGTTTGTTTTTTTATAAACAAACAAATCTGTCCTTAACCATTTGCCAACTGGCCCAAAGGAAAATATACCGGTATGTCAATTACTGGTTTAATGGCAGCAGCTAGCTGCCATAACCCCGCTATCCTTTTTCACTATAACCACTATAAGTGGTCACGTGGGTGGATTTTTTTTTTTTTTTTTACAGCTTCCTGCCCTGCCTATAGAAGAATGACAGACAGGGCGGTGGGGGGGGGGGGGGGGGGTGGCTCTATTGTCCTCACTGGATGTCATATGACGTCCTTCAGAACAAGAGGGGGGTTCTGCACTGATGATCAGTGCAGCCCTGTCAGCAATACCTGGCAGTGCCAGTCATCAGCGCACATCAGTGAAGAGGAAAAATGTACTTCTTTACAAAAAGTTTTTATCCGAAACCAAGAACTTTTTTTTATTTTTTTTTTTAAATGATTGGTCTTTTTCATTTGTTAACCACTTGCCGACCGCCGCACGACTATTTACTGCGGCAGTCAGCCCCCTACAGGCAAACCGACGTAAGGCTACGTCGCTCATTCCCGCCGCTCTGGGGCGCGCTCCCCCGCTGCCGCTGATGGCTTGATTTGTGGTTCAGAACCGATCAGTCATCAGGTCCAGACCAATGATTTTTGGTCTGGACCTGTTGATGGGTCCTGCCCAATCAGATTCTATGCTGAGCCTGTGTAATGTAAACAAAGGCTCAGAAAAGGCCTGCTCTCCCCTCCCATGATCCTTTTTGGATTCATCGCGAGCAGAGAGCACATTTAACTGTGAGTACTGCACCAAGCACACCTACACATACTTAGATAGGCACATTTAACCCTCGATCCCCCCCCCCCCAGTTAACCCCTGCACCCCCTGTCACAACACACTGTATACTATATATAGCATTTTCCTATATACCTGTACAAGTATGATTTGTGACCAGGTGTAGCGCTTGCGGCTGTTCCTTTTACACTTAAAATACCTGCCACCCCCTCCCAATAAATATTTAACCCCCTGATCCCCCCTACACCCCCTGTCACAACACAGACTGTATACAGTATATAGCATTTTCTATATACCCGTATAAGTGTGACTTGTGACCAGGTTTATAGCTTGCTGCCGTTCCTTTTATATGTAGGATACCCGCCACCCCCTCCCAATAAAGTTTTAACCCCCTGATCCCCCCCCTGATAACATTCAGTTAACCCCTTTCCCCCTGTCACATTGCACACTAATACACACGTAATATAGTGTTTTATTGTATTTTTTATTAGTGTGATTGTGACTTGAGTTAGCGCTAGCGAGTTTGTTTCTGTCCCCGCCACCCCCCACCCCCCAATAAAGATTTAACCCCCTGATCACCCCCAGTTAACCCCTTCATTGCCCTGTCACAGTGTCACTTTTATAGTGTATATTTTTTTTTCTGATCACTATTATTAGTGACACAGGTGACATTAGCTAGTGTTAGCGTCAGTCTAAAATAGCGCAGATCCCCGGTGCATAGTTAGAAATAACCCCTTGATTACCACACACACACACACACACACACACACTTACTTCTATTACTAGTATAGTGTTTGAACAGACCAATATCTGATCTGATCAGAACTATACTAGCATCCCCATAGTTTAGGGTTCCCAAAACGCAGTGTTTGCACGATCAGCACGGATTCCTGCCAGCACCTGCGTTTAACCGCTCCGCCCAGCCCACCCCACCAAGGCAAGTGTAGTAATCAATAGATTACGGTCACTTACAAAAAACACAACACACAAAACCGCTGTGTTAGCAGTCAGGCCTGATCCCTGCTAGCATTAGCAGTTTTTTTTGGTAGCGGTTGAAATAGTCCTTGACAACCAGGTGCTTTTATTACCTGTGAGTCACACTACTGTACCAGTAAATTTTGTTACCAAAATGTCCAAACGTTGGTACAGTAGTGCAGAGGCTTACAGTATACTGACCATGTCAGATGAGAGCGAGAGGAGAAGCATCACTGGCAGAATCAGGGTCAGTGTATGAACCTGGTGACAGCAGCGGCTCCCTGACAGATAGCTCAGATGACAGATGGGTCCCTGTTAGACCCAGGTGTACCCGACCCCATTCTGGAGTTGTTGAGATGCAGGAATCGCAGGGTGCTCGTATGGAGCAGAGTGTCGGTACTAGTGCCGCTCAGCCTTCTGGTGGCCTGGCAAGCGCCAGCGGCCTAGTACACCCTGGACCTAGTACAACCAGCACTGCAGTAACACTTGGTGACGTGGCGAGTCCCATAAGTGCAGTTGAAGCTGGTTCGGTGGCTAGCACGAGTAGTGGCCCGCAGCCACCGCGTATTCGAAGACAGGCCCATAGAGCCCATAGTGCCCTCCCTGATGTGCTGCCATATCCCAATTGGCAACCCACTGATTCTACAATGCCAGTACTCCCCCCCCCCCCCCCCCCCCCCCCATTCACTGCCCAACCTGGAATCCACGTGGAGACAGCTGGTTTTATGCCCCTGAACTTTTTTGAGCTGTTCTTCACGGAAGATCTTTTCGGATCTATTGTGGATCAATCAAATTTATATGCACAACAATTCATCGCCGCCAACCCAAATTCGCCCCTTGCCAGACAATTCGCCTGGAAACCTAAAACGGTTCCCGATTTTAAAATCTTTCTGGGCCTTTCCCTCAACATGGGCATAACCAAAAAGAGTGAATTGCGGCTATATTGGTCCACTAGCCCACTTCACCATATGCGCGTGTACTCTGCCTCCACGTCCAGGGCGAGATACAAGCAAATTCTGCGATTTATGCATTTCGCCGATTTATGCATTTCGGCGACAATGAAATTGTCGTCCTCAGGAAGACCCTGAATATGATCGGCTCCACAAAATTCGGCCCCTCATAGACCACTTCAATCAGCGGTTTGCAGCCTATTTTACGCCCGAACAAGTTGTCTGCGTTGACGAGTCCCTGATTAAATTTACTGGCCGCCTCGCTATGAAACAGTACACTCCCCAGCAAGCGTGCCAAGTACGGGGTCAAGCTGTACAAGCTCTGTGACAGGGCCACAGGCTATACAGTTAGTTTCCGGGTCTATGAGGGAAAAGATAGCACTGTGGAGCCCCCAGACTACATAGGGAGCAGCGGCAAGATAATTTTGGACTTGGTGTCACCCTTATCCGGAAAGGGGTATCATTTGTACGTGGACAACTTTTACACAAGCGTGCCACTATTTAGTCACCTTCTCGATTTACAAATTGGCGCATGTGGCACCGTGCGACCTAATCGTCGGGGCTTCCTCCAACGGCTTGTAAATTGCCGTCTTAGTCGGAGGGTGAGAGCCTGCTTGAAAACGGACAAATTGTTTGTAGTGAAGTGGAGGGATACACAGGATTTTTTCCTTCTGTCCTCCATTCACCCAGACACGACAATCCAAATTGCTACGGCAACTGGCATTATGGAGAAACCCCTCTGTGTCCATGACTACAACCTTAATATGGGAGGGGTGGACCTTAACGACCAGCTTTTGGTGCCGTATTTAGTTGCCTGTAAAGCCAGACGCTGGTACAAAAAAGTGTCTGTTTATTCCAATTGGCTATGCTGAACGCCTTTGTCCTATACAGGGCAGAAAATCCAAAGGTGGGGCCGCACACGAAGCAATTTGTTGAAATCAATAAATTTCTTTATTCCTCATAGGTGAATTCATACAGACAGTGCAAAACAGACATGCCAGGTTGACGCGTTTCAATTCGCTTCGTGTGCAGTCCCACCTTTGGATTTTCTACTATTTCGGATGACGGATCTGACCTGCACCAGGCTCAATAACTACACCTGAGCATCTTTTTTCTGTTTTACTGTCCTATACAGGGCGTCGGGACGAACTGGATCCTTCCGAGAATTCCAGGAAGCGATCATCGAAGCCTACCTGTACCCAGGAGGTATGCCTGCCCAACTTCCCCTTCCAGATGCACTGAGCCGGCTGCATGAGAGGCATTTTCCGAATGTCCTCCCGCGTACCCCTACCCGAACTCACCCCCAAAGAAGATGTCGTGTCTGTAGCAGGCGTGGATTTAGGCGTGACGCCCACTATTATTGTCCCACCTGTCCTGACCAACCTGGTCTCTGCATCGGGGACTGTTTCCGTCGCTACCATACACTAGTAGATTTTTATTGTAGGATACAGCACGACACAGTGTAGGGCACACAAACACAGGGTCCCGAAAGATGTTCGATGGCTATCGACATTTTGAGAGACCCAAGCTGGAAAATCACAGTTCACAGAAAAGTTACAAAAAAAAAATAAAAAATCCAAAAGCAGTTGTCGTTTCAGTCATTTTTTATGTTCTTCTACTCTTCCTACTGTACTTTTACTGTACTTTGTTTGTTTTTCATTCGTTTGTTAACCTGTTTCTCTTGCAGGTACCCGTCGGCTGCCACATTGATGTTATATATTCTGACACAAACTGCGTTTGCGCACAGCATATATGGATACCTCTGATGGCAGCAGCTGTGGTAGGCTGATTTCACCACTGCAGTTAAAATGCCTTTAGGTATACGTGGAATATTGTCATGTATACCCACCATTAAATCAGTGAGTTTGGCTGTTTGGGCGGTTAATGGTGTGTAATACTACACAATATTCCTGTGGTGATTTCTGTTGGGTTCTCTTTTTTTCGTTCAGCCCACAGGCTGCATGAAAAAAAAAAAAAAAAAAACCTACACTATATGCCAAACAAGGACCAGCAATGTACTGGTACGTTGCTGGACTTTGAGTGGTTATACCAGGATGATGCCGGGAGATTTAGGCATCATCTTGGTATCGTTTTTTACAGGCAGCGCTCAGCTTGCATGTAAAAGAAATCCTAGCGGATAATTTGCTGCTAGACTGCTTTTACATGCAGTGGGAAGGGACTAACCCCCCCCCCCCCCCCGTGGTTTTTCTTGGGCTCTCCTGTCCCACCGGTTAACCCAAGAGTGCAGTCGGTGGTTCAATTATCTAACCATAGAGCTGACTGGAGATGAGAATAGCTCCAATCATCTCGATGGCCTAAGATACCGGAAGCTACGAGCATTTTATGACTTCTGTTTCACCAGAAATAAACAGCGCCATTGGGAAATTGGGAAAGTATTTTATCACACTAATTTTGGTGTGGTCAGATATGTTAAGGTCAGAGGAGAGATCTAGAGACTAAAAGACCCCATTTTTTTTTTAAAAGAAGAGTACCTGTCACTACAGATTGCTATCATAGGGGATATTTAAATTCACTGTGATAACATTAAAAATGATTTAAAAAAAAAAAATAAAAGGAAAGGTGTCAAAATAATATTAAAAAGCAAAATAAATAAAAAAATTTTTAAGCCCCTCCTGTCGCCCCGTGCTTGCGCGCAAAGGTGCATGCAAGCATTGGTCTAGTGTCGTATGTAAACAGCAATTGCAGCATGCATGTGAGGTATCGCCACGAACGCCAGGTCGAGGGCAGTAATTCTTGCAGCAGACCTCCTTTGTAAGTCTCTAAAGTGGTAAACTGTAAAGACTTTTAAAGGCTTTTAAAAATGTACGTAGTTTGTTACCGCCGCACAGGCGTGCGCAATTTTTAAAGCATGTCATGTTTGGTATCTATGTACTTGGCATAAGATCATCTTTTACATTTTACCAAACAATTTGGAATTATAATGTATTTGTGCATTAAATTTCCAAAAAATGTATTTTTTTTGCTGAATCCGTGCGCAAATACCGTGTGACAAAAAAATTTGCAACATCCACCATTTTGTTCTATAGGGCCTCTGCTTTAAAGAAATATATAATGTTTGGGGGTTCAAAGTAATTTTCTAGTAAAAAAATATATATTTTTTCATGTAAACAAAAAGTCACAGAAAAAGCTTGGTTTTCAAGTGGTTAGAAGAGTGGGTGATGTGTGGCTAAGATTGAGCATAAAATGCCGGGACAGTTCAAACACCCCCCAAATGACCCCTTTTTGTTAAAGTAAACACCCAAAGCTATTTGCTGAGAGGCATATTGAGTCCATGTAGTATTTTATATTTTGCCCTAAGTTTCGGGAAGGTGACTATTTTTTTTTTACAGAAAGTTGTCACTAAATGATATATTGCTCACGCATGCCATGGGTATATGTGAAATGACGCCCCAAAATACATTCTGCTGCTTCTCCTGAGTACAGGGATACCACATGTGTGAGACTTTTTGGGAGCCTAGCTGTGTACGGGACCCCGAAAAACAATCCCCATCTTGAGGTTTTCTAATGGCTTAAATTGCTTATTTTACCTCTGCACTATCTGTCAGTTTCAGAGGCCCTGAAATTTCAAGATTGCAAAATGGGGTAATTTGGGGGGGTTTTGTGCTATCTTGAAATTTCATGGCCTTAAAAAGTGTGATGGGTAGTAAGGAGTGAGATCAACAATTTACGCCCTAGATTGGAGTGTCTACTTTGCAAAATGGGGTAATTTGGGGGTGTTTTGTGCTAAGTAGAGACTCCAATCTGGGGTGTAAATTGTTCTCACTCTTACTACCTATCACACTTTTTAAGGCCATGAAATGCCAAGATGGCACACAACCCCCCCAAATTACCCCATTTTGCAAAGTAGACACTCCAATCTATTTGCTGAGAGGCATGGTGAGTATTTTGCAGCTCTCATTTTTTTTTTTTTTTTTTTTTTTGGAAAATGAAGAAAAAACAGGAAAATGCTTTTTTTTTCCTCCTTTTTTTTTTTTTTTTTTCAATTTCCAAAACCTTGTGGTAAAAAGTGAGATCTGCAAAACACTCAACATGCCTCTCTGCGAATAGCTTAGGGTATCTACTTTCCGAATAGGGGTCATTTGGGGGGGGGGGGGTTGTTTGTGCTGTCTTGGCATTTCATGGCCTCCGAAACTGTGATAGGTAGTTAAGAGTGAAATCAACAATTTACGCCCTTGGAAAGCCTGAAAGTGGGGATTGGTTTTCGGGGTCCTGTACTTGGCTAGACTGCAAAAAAGTCTCACACATGGGGGTATGCCTGTACTCAGGAGAAGCAGCAGAATGTATTTTGGGGTGTCATTTCACATATACCCATGGCATGTGTGAGCAATATATAATTTAGTGACAACTTTGTGTAAAAAAGCAACAAAAAAAAAATAATACATTTCCTGGAACTTGTAGCAAAATATAAAATATTCCATGGCCTCACCATGCCTCTCAGCAAATAGCTTGGGGTGTCTACTTTCCAAAATGGGGTAATTTGGGGGGGGGGGGGTTTGTGGTATCTTGACATTTTAGGGCCTCCTAAACCGTTTATAGGTAGTGAGAAAATGCAATGAAAAATGTACGCCCTTTGAAATTCTGATGGTGGGGATTGGTTTTCGGGGTCCCGTACACAGCTAGGCTCCCAAAAAGTCTCACATATGTGGTATCCCTGTACTCAGGAGAAGCAGCAGAATATATTTTGTGGTGTAATTACACGTATACCAATGGCATGTGTGAGCAATATATCCTTTCGATGTCAACTTTGTGTAAAAAAAAAAAAAAAATATATATATATATATATATATATATATATATATATATATATATATATATATATATATATATATATATATATATATATATATATATATATATATATATATATATATATATATATATATAAAATATCATATTTTTTTTATTTTTTTTTTGTAATTTTGCAAACACCTGTGACCAAAAAAATGAAATATTCAATGAGCTCAACATGCCTCTCAGGACATTCCTTAGGATGTCTACTTTCCAAAAAGTGGTAATTTGGGGGGGGGGGGGGTTGTACTGCCCTGCCTTTTTTAGCACTTCATGAAATGAGATTGTTAGAAATGAGCAGTCAGAAATTAAAGCTGCGTAAATTCCAGTATTTACACCATAGTTTGTAGACGCTATAACCTTTGCCCAAACCAATAAAAATATGCTCATTGAGATTTTTTTTGTCAAAGTCATGTAGCTAAACACATTTTGGCCAAAAAATATGACATAAATTGAGTTTATTGGCTATTTTTTAAAAGACAAATTTGAAAATGTCATTTTTTTTCTCAATTTTTGCTATTTTTTTTATTAATATCGCAAAAAATAAAAAGCGCAGAGGTGATCAAATGCCACCAAAAGAAAGCTCTGTTTGTGGGGAAAAAAAGGACGTAAATTTAGTTTGGGTACAGCATTGCATGACTGCGCATTTGTCAAAGTCAAGCAGTGCCAAGTTGAAAAAAGGGCTCTGGTCTTTGAGCAGGAAAATCCTCCGGGGCTTAAGTGGTTAAAGAAGTACAGCCAAAGCTCGTTTGTCTGTACTTCTTCTCCTATGGATCACAGGAGTGATGTTCGTTCTGCATTCCTGTGATCCGTTTTCAGCAGAGAACAGGCTGAAGTCTGCTGACGTCAGTTGGTCCTGGCTCAGGCATCATTACGACCATAGAATTGGGATCCATCCACATGCCTGGACAGGCAGCCGGCTCAGCCCCTCAGCAAGCCGCTGAGAGCCTGAGCCGGCTGCTTCTGCCCTTTCTACAGCTCAGTACTCCAGTGAGCAAGTGCTCACATAGCTGTGAGTACCGACTGTGTTCAATCGCTTGGTTCTCAGTGTTAGAGGTGCCGGAGGACAGCTGCAGCATTGGACCGAAGACAAGTATGCATTAAAAAAAAAAACATACTTTTAAGCACATAAAAAACTCGGTGGTGAATAAAAACCACAAAAAGAAAGTTCGATCTGTTTAAAAAAAAATGCTGCAAGAATTAAGGGGATCCAATGGTGCAGTACGTCCAACAAAGTATATTTGATTGATAAAAAAGGCAGGTACTCGCTTATTGTTAGATGAGGAACAGCATGTAATGACAAAGATGGCGGTAGCGTGCTCACGTGCGTCGTGCGTTTCGTCATCATAGACGTTGTCAAAGGCGTATCTGACAGCCGCAAGTACGCTATTGATATGACATAACTGTCACTCAAGAAGGCTATGACCAATGACTGCTCTACTGGAAAAAAACCAGCGCTGCGAGCTTGTGCTCCACAGCTATGGAAACCCGGAAACAATGAGAGATAATGAGAAATGAAGCTAAAAACAACCACATAGAGGAAACGGAAATAAAAAACCACCAGCATGGATAAACATTGATTAAAATAATATACATTCCTCATATCTAAGGACTCAAACAAATCAATGTATAGGTCAAAAATACACAGATGTTGATGTATACATAGCGCATAGGTGAAAAAAAGACGGAATATGGATCGATCACCTAAACCCTTCATGTTCAAAACATATATCCTATTGTATAGCTGACCTGTAATCTGATGGACATATATATATATATATATATAATTGAATTGCCATAATATAAAATGAGTCTACTGGCAACTACAACATTAACACAGTAATTGGCCACAATAAAGGCTGATCTAAGTGGCCAGAAACAAACTGTGCATTCAAATGACAGTAGGATTAATATGAAGAAACCTATCCTCACATATAAAATTGAAACTAAAAAAGAAAAAATGTGAGAATACTAGTGACAATAAGGTAAGTATGAAAAACTTGTCCTCACATACAAAAATTAAGTGTTAAAACAAAAAAAAGGGGAACCTGTAAGGAACCCCTAATAAAAGTATTACCCACATACGTTCATAACATTTTCAGTACATAATTCCTCTAAAAAGTGGTACCTCAGAAGAAAAAGGTAACACTACAAATATGTGGATGACAATAAATGAATGCGCAAAGCTGTAACTGAAAAAGCCATATAAACCAATCTAAAATGGGAACAAAGAGGGAGGCAGCGTGAGCACACCTCTAGGGAAGGTGGAGGAAACCCGATGGATGATGGCTGTATTCTTGACCTATTAACTGTTATTAATATAACAGTTCACATCCCAATCGACATTGAGGCCATAAGGGGTGTAGCATTTGAGGTCATAAATCCAGCGGGTTTCCATCTTTGAAATCTCTCTTCTAACATTGCTGCCTCTCCAATTGGCTGAAAATCTGTCAATATCAATGACAGATGTCCCCTTTAGTAGATTTATTATGGCATTCGAAATAATGCCGTGAGACGCTATGCTTAGGAAAACCACGTCTAATGTTCCCTAAATGTTCATTGGCCCGCATCTGTAAAGTCCTGATAGTTCTGCCCACATACTGGAGGCCACATGGGCACTCTAGCAAGTAGACAATGTTCTTAGAACTGCAGGTAATAAAAGAACCTATGGTGTAGGACTTTTGGTGGTATTAGATTCAAAGGTAAGAGTTTTCCATGTAATGGAATTAGTCCTACATACCACACATTTCCTACATGGGGAAAAAACCCGGTATGGCTAATCTTTTCATGGCGAAGTGGGAGGAGGAAAATGTACTCCATAATGCAAGACCAGAGTTAATTCTTTGGAAAAGCTACATCGACAATGTACTAGTAATATGGGAGGGGAGCTCGCAGTCTCTTGATGATTTTTTTGGCACCCTGAATGCTAACAACTTGGGTATCAGGCTTCAGTATGAGCCTAGTGAGCTCAGCATACAGTTTCTGGATTTCAACATTATGGTTAAGGATAACCATTTGACCACTAATACTTTTTTCACAACCACTGATTGGGTCAGACAGTTGTCACCATTCCTCTTGGTTAAAATCAGTCCCCAGGAGTCAATTCACGAGGATTCGCCTGAATTGTTTCTCCCTTGGGGACTATTACCAACAGGCTGAGGTTTTGAAACATAGGTTTGAGGAAAAGGGTTATTCCTCTCATGATCCCTACCTTGTAATCCAAGAAAATGCTGACAAGGACAGGTCTATTATGTTGATGGATAAACCGAGGTTGGATACCCCGGACAATCCATTTGGGATGGCTTTTGTTACCTCCTTTTCCCAACAACGTAAGGATATCGGGAACATTTTCTCCAGACATTGGAAGGTGTTGAGGAATGACAGACTCTTGGCTGATGTAGTGGGTGAGAAGCCCAAGGTAGTCTTCAGAGGGCTTCCTCCCTTACACTTAAGAGTAGTTCCTAACATCATTAATTAACCGACCATTCGTTCATTTTTCCCTGAAGTAAAGGGTTTTTCCCCATGCAGCGCTGGTTTATTTCCAGAAGAGCAGTCATTGGTCATAGCCTTCTTGAGTGACGGTTATGTCATTATATCAATAGCCGTCAGACACGCCTTTGACAACGTCTATGATGATGAAACGCGTCAGACACGCACGTGAGCACGCTACCGCCGCGGCCATCTTTGTCGTTACATTCTGTTCCTCATCTAACAACAATATGTGAATACCTGCCTTTTTTATCAATAAAATGTACTTTGTTTGGACGTACTGCACCATTGGATTCCCTTTATTCTTGCATGATCAACCTGTGGAAGAGTTGGGGAAGTTTTTATACATACGATCCAATCATATCCGGTCCGTTATGGAGAGCCGATGGATGTTGATGATTCTCTGAGCTGATCCCTGTTTTACATGCCTGTTTGTCCTATCATTAAGTTAAGGGTCCACCGCAGTTGGTAAGGGTACCCTGCTTGTTTACAACACGGTGGTGGATCATCATCTTGCAGTGGGGATCGGCTTCCTATCATCACATTCTTGTTTCATCTCCGAGACTGTTTATGCCAGGACTGAATTTTTCTCTTTATGCATCAGTCACATTTATGCCTGCATGTAATTTTTATGTTGCCTTTTTAATGTGTAATTCATAGGCGCTGCAATTTATTTCATTTTGCATTTATGGATTAGGTTTCTGTTGTGCTGGCTGCCTTGTCTTTTGTTGAGCTTATCTATTAATCATATATAGATTGTTTCTGCTCATCCATTCATCTTGTGGCTAGCGCAGCTTTTTTCTCTTGTGTTTAAAAAAAAATGATGGCCACACAATTGAAATTCAAAGTGCCACAGCGCTGAAAGGGGAAAATTGGTCGGGGCAGGAAGGGGATGAAATTGCCCTGTAAGGTAAAAATGCACAAACAATTTTTTGTCCATTGACAGACACAGCAGCTATGCTTCTTTACCATTGGGTTATGTACCATCTACAGGAGTAGACTAGGCAGTGAAAAAAGTCACTGACACGCCTGTCCTTCTCGGCATAACCCCGCACACACTGTGCTCTCATATCAGTTTCTTGCTGCCTAGTGAAGGAGTAGGACCTAGGTTTCCTGCTGGGACATCGTTCTCAGTTTTTTTTTTTTTTACTCACGATCACTAAATAGTCCCCCTTCCCTCCCTGTTTGTAAGACTGATGCGCAAATATGGTGTGACATAAAATATTGCAACGGCCGCCATTTTATTCTTTAGGGTCTCTGCCTAAAAAAAAAAAATTATATATATATATAATATGGTAGTTCTTTGGGGGTTTCTAGCAAAAAATGCAGATTTTTACTTGTACACAACAAATGTCAGAAAAAAAGCCTGCTCTTTAAGTGGTTAATACAAGAAAAGACTTTGCTCGCTTTGGAAACTGAATTTGTATGCTATTTGTAATAATTGCATGCTATTAAATCTATGATTACCAAAACCCCCAGATCCTTCTCCACTATGGATTCCCCCAATTGTATGCATATTCTTAACCCCAAGTGCATAACTTTTACATTTATCCACATTAAACCTCATTTGCCACATAGTTGCCCAATTTAGTGCATTGAGGTTGGCTTGTAAGTTGGAGACATCCCAGAAAGGACATTATTCCACTACATAGCTTGGTGTTATCTGCAAAGACTAAAATGGTACTGTTAATCCCAGACCCTATATCATTTATAAATCTAATAAAAAGTAGAGCTTTTATATAGCCAACTTATAGCTAAAATCAAGCACTTTGCTAGTAGTTGCCCTTTTTTCCCATATTTTCTGTGTTTTTAATGTGTATTTCAATCTATTGTGTTTCTGCAGATGAGCGTGAAGCTGTCCAAAAGAAAACCTTTACAAAATGGGTAAATTCCCACCTTGCTCGGGTCACTTGTAGAATTTCTGATCTGTATAATGACCTGAGAGATGGAAGGATGCTCATTCGACTGTTGGAAGTGCTCTCAGGGGAACAGCTGGTAAGAGACATAGAACTCTAGACAAATGTAGAATAACTAGCTTTTCATTAAAGGGATTGTAAAGTCCAGGGTGGATAAAAATCTATTTTTTTTTTTTTTTGATCAAATTTCATTTTAATAAAATGCTTTTGGAGTAAAAAATATATCTAAAGATAGTTTTCTATTTAAGATACATTAGTCATTTAGTGTATTCAGCATTAAATTGGCTTAGTTATGTAGCCCGAGGCTGTATATGCTGCAATATTTACATTTTTGGTAAAATCGACCAATTATTATTATACAGGATTTATATAGTGTCAACAGTTTGCGCAGCGCTTAACAAAATGAAGGCAGACATTACAGTTACAGTACAATTTGGAACAAAAGGAATCGGAGTCCCCTGCTCGTTAGAGCTTACAATCTAAAAGTTCAATGAATCCAAGCTCTGCAAGCTGAGATAACATGCACTGCATTCATGCATTCCCACTAACTACCAGCAAGAATGAGTCCTTACATTTAAAGAGCACCTGTAATTTCAGATCCATCATGGCAGCGCCTGTTGGCGGGCATCCACTCACCTGCTGCCGCCACATCATAGGTTAGAGCAGGAGCGGCTGCGTGACACAGATGACAGTTGCTCTTTAAAAATTAAGATTTAAATCAAGCCTTTTTAGTAGTGATTTAAATTGACTTGATTTAAATTATATCCGCCCTGGTAAAGTCAGGTTTTATTTCATCTTAATGTATTCTATGCTTTAAGAAAAAAAAAGCCATCTGTGTGCAGTAGCCCCCCTTATACTTGAGCCCCCCCCCCTCTATCCAGCGATGTCCACCAATGTGCCAGCCAGGACCCCCCCTCCTGATTGGCTGAGATACCTCTGCAGCGCCATTGGCTCCCTCTGCTGTCAATTAAACTCAGCCAATCAGGGGAGAGAGGGGGCAGGGCCGAACAACAGCTCAGTGTCTGAATGGATACATGGAGCTGCAGCTCGACTCAGGTGCCCCCATAGCAAGTTGCTTGCTGTGGGGGCACTCAACAGGAGGGAGGGGCAGGAGCTCCAACCAGAAATCCGAGAAGAGGATCTGGGCTGCCATGTGCAAAATCAGCACAGAGCAGGTAAGTATAACATGTTTGAAAGTCTTTTTTTTTTCTGTTAAAATGACAATCACTTTAAGCAATAACTAAGGTTTTTGGTTTAAATAAAAAATATCCTTTTTCTGTTTCGTTCACTGACGGACACAGCTCCATGTCTTCTAGACCATTGGGCTTTGTGCTGCTCTCTAGGAGTAGGACTAGGCAGAAACCTTTTGGTTACACCCCTGAGGCGGTCCCAGAGGGTATACTATCACTTCCAGCTATAGGACTTAATTTTTTTCTGTCTAGTCAGGACTAAGGACATAAACCCTGCTGGGTTCTGCGGTCCTGGCATTTTTTCCTTTTTTTTTTTTTATGAATTTTTTTTTTTTTTTTGTACCTGTGTGAACTACAATCAACATCCGATCTGGGCACCACACTGAATATTCTAGATCCTTATGATCTTCCGAGTCTTACCTGTAAGTGCGACCCAACTATTAGCTCCGGGCTTGGTTGGCTGTGACAGTCCCACTGGAGGGGGGCTGGCCTTGCGAGGTCACATAGCCCTGGTCACGACAGCAGTTGAGATAAGAGTCGCAGCATACCTCAGGCCGCAGCATCCCCATTCCAAGATGGTGCGGTGGACTGATGGGAGTAGTGCCCGCCTAATGCTGTGGTGTGGTGAGTAGTGCCCACCCTCCTTTCTTCTAGAATTGCTGGGGTGGTCGCGGGCCCTCCTGTGTCCTCCCTCCCCATGTTTTTTCCCCTATCTCCTCAGCAGAATTCCCCCTGCGTAGGTTGCCCTCACCTGCCCCCTGTCCCTCCCTTAGCCCCTCTTGGGGAGCATGGGTGCATTTGGGTAGGGGGGGCTTGTCTGGTGTTGGGCTGGAGAGTGGAGGGTGCCGCTGTCGGCCCCCCTTTTTGTGGGTGCCAGTACCTGGGTGCTGCGGGGGGGGGTCCCCTCCTGGGGTATGACCTTTTCCCTGGGGTCAAGTGGGATCCCTGGTCCCATGCAGCACTGTGTGGCGCTGCCATTTTGCCCCCCTACCCAAATGCCCCCGTGCCCAAAAGAGAATAACAGCGTCCATTTTCTTGTAGTCTTGGTGCGGTGATGTGCTGCGGAGCCTCTAGTGTCAGTGTTGGCACTTCCTCTTCCTTTTTTCATTGCAGTGTTGCTGACTGTTTGGCGCTCTCCAGCTCTAGGTGATGAGTCTCTGTGGGTATACGATCCTTCCTTCCGCTATATACAGCGCAGCGGGTGTGCTGATTCTTGTGGTGCTCTTTGTTCGCAGTGGAGCCTCTGGAGCGTGCATCACCACCTGAACCACTGCTGGAAGCTTCGGGGCCCTCCGGGGTCTCAGTATGCCCTGGCGGCCATGATGGCAGCCCTGCAGTCCTTTGTATCCAAGATAGATATGGCCCTGCAAACGAGGCCTGGCAAGAAGGGCCCCCCCGCCTTCACCTGTATCCTCTGCCTCCTCAGAGTCTGAGCTGGATTTGGCCTCCGTGGACGAAAGTCAACCCAGTCAACTGGGTCTGCATTCACGCACGCTTAGTGCTCTAATAGTGAGGAGAAGTCCTCTGCAGTTGCGCATGATAAAGCAATGGTTGAAGCCCTAATTGCGTCAGTGCGGGAAACCTTAAAGTTGGAGGACTAAGCGGATGCTGAGTCGGCGACTTCGGTGCATAGTTGCATAGTAAAGTTGAAAAAAGACATCGTCCATCCAGTTCAACCTATGATGTGTGTGTGTTTGCTGTTAACCGTACATTGTATACCCCTGTATGTTGTGGTCTCCCCTGCGTATTTTAAGGTTAAACCGCCTTTCCTCTTGTTTTAGTGAGTGGCCACGTGTCTTATTGTATTCCCTTTCTCTGAATAGGTTTTTCCATATGCTAGGGTTGCCAGTACAGTATTTGTACATTGATATCATATCCCCCCTCAATCATCTCTTCTCCAGAGAGAATAAGTTCAGTGCGTGTAGTCTTTCCTCATAGCTGATGTCCTCCCTAATTATTTTTGTTGCCCTTCTCTGGACTTTCTCCAGTTCCAGCACATCCTTCCTGAGGACCGGTGCCCAGAACTGGACAGCATACTCCAGATGTGGCCGGACCAGAGTCTTGTAGAGTGGGAGAATAATCTCTTTATTTCTGGAGTGAATCCCCTTTTTTATACATCCCAGTATTCTGTTGGCTTTGCTTGCAGTGGCTTGGCATTGCATGCCACTGCCAAGCCTGTTGTCTACCAGTACCCCCAGGTCCTTTTACATCCTAGACTCACCCAGAGGTCCCCCCCCCTAATAAGTAGCTTGCTTTCTGGTTTCTGGCACCCAAGTGCATTACTTTACATTTTTTAACATTAAACCTCATCTGCCATGTAGTTGCCCACCCCATAATTTTGTTCAGGTCTCATTTAAAGTTTCCACATCCTGCCCAGAAGATATTGGCCTGCTTAGTTTAGTATAATCCGCAAATACTGAGATCTTACTCGATATCCCCTCCTCTAGATCATTTATGAATAAATTAAACAGGATTGGCCCCAGGACAGAACCCTGGGGGACCCCGCTTTCCACACCCGCCCAATCTGAGTACTCCCCATTAATCGCCACCCTTTGCAACCTCATCTGTAGCCAGTTCTCTATCCAGGTACTCACCTTATGGGCCATACCTACTTTCCTTTGAATAGTAAGCGTTTGTGGGGAACGGTGTCAAAGGCCTTTGCAAAGTCCAGATACACCACATCCACAGGCTTACCTTTATCTAGGTGGCAGCTCACTTCATCGTAGAAGGTTAATAGATTGGTTTGGCAAGAACGATTTTTCATGAATCCATGCTGATTACTACTAATACCATTTTCATTACTAACGTCTTGTATGTGGTCCCTTAACATCCCCTCAAAAATCTTGCAGACTACTGATGTTAGGCTGACCGACCTATAGTTACCCGGGATATATCTCGGCTCCTTTTTTTAAATATTGGTACCACGTTGGCTTTTTTCCAATCAGCTGGCACCATACCCGGTGCAGTTTGGTACCCGCAAATCTTGTGAAAAAGGTGTTCCCCTTTCCTGCCTATTTTGACGAGATTGTCACTAGTCAGTGGGATTTTCCAAAACGCATGGTTGGAATATCTAAGCCCTTCGCTGGGAGATATCCCTTTGAGGAGTCTCTTCTGAAGCAACTGACAGTTCCACTGACTCTCAGCTTTCCAGGCTAAATAAAGCCACACTTTTTCCGGTGGAGGATTTTCCATCCTTTAAGGATCCCGTGGACAAGAGAGCTGAGGCTCTGGTCCGTTACCTTTTCACTATGGCTGGTTCAATTTTGAGACCAGTGTTTGCTATCAATTCTAGAGAAGAAAATTATAGCTATTGCTATTAAAGATGGACTTTCTCGGCACAGCAATCAACACTAGTGTTATATAAAAAATAGAGTTTTATTGAGAATCTATTAAAAAGTATACATATTACAAAAAATATTACAGAAAAAATATAAGTGTTAGTTCAGTTAAAAAACAGATCATAACATCAGATACAAGATATCATAGATAACCCTCAATCACCGCAAAAGTATTTTTGAATGGTGATTCAATGTACACCTGATACTTAGTCCGAGACTGTAGTGGGTACAGGTATATGTCTGGTGTTTGAGGGATTCAAATAACCTCTACATGTTTCACGTATATATTACGCTTCTTCAGGAGGATGTGATACAGAAAGAAATCTTTTAATATATGAGATCAGTATCTGGTGTGTAGGTTCCAATGACAAAACCGTCACGGTATATACTAAAAACTTTTGATCATTTGCAATTAAAAGTGCTGAAATGGGTAGGTCTCCAAAGCTATATATACTTTATTAGTTGGGGACCATTCACGTGTAGGAAGGTAATTAGTTTATATCAGCAGAGCGACAAGTACTGGTGGTGTGTAGCATACACCTATCCTAGTCTGTCAGCTGTAAAAAATACCCAGTCCCGCACTGCTTAGAGTGTTAGATAGTGTCTGGCCGTTTGGGTTTATATCACTCTTTCATGGCGAACGCTGTTCCACCATAAAGATGTTCACGGCGCAAGAAGTTGCAGCCGTGACACTTGTGTCTGATGATATGGAGCAGAGAAGCGAGTGTGTGTTCCTCGTAGCAGTCGTAAAGGTGGTCCTTTTTTTCTCAGCTCACAAGTGGCCCTTTCATCCATCTGGATCGCAGGAAAAGGGTTAAAGATCCACCTGTAACTTTGCGGGAGGCTCCAAGAGACCCTGGAATGGGAAGTCCAAAGTGGGCACTTCTGGTTCCGCAAACAAGCCTTCCCCAGCCTGAAAGGGCGCCCTCATCCGCATCAGGGGTGGGGGAAAGTCTTTGCCTTTTTCCGGATCCATGGGCCTTGCTCATTCAGGACAGATGGGTCCACGAGTTGATTCGGTTACAAGATCGAGTTTCGGTCCTTGCCTCCGGCAAGGTTTTTTCCTTCCAACTTATGCCTGTCTCACGAGCAGCTATAGGGCTTCTACGGGGCAGTGCAGGCCCTGTTAGCATAAGGAGTTTTTTTGTGGCGGTTCCGGAGTTGGAACGTTTTCAAAGATTTTGTTCAAATCCGTTTACAGTTCCCAGGATGGAAGGCAAGGTTCGTCTGATCTTGGATCTCAAGGCTCTGAACCACTTTCGGATGGAGTCCATCCGCACAGTAGTAGCTTTCCTTCATCAAGGAGGTTTTCTGGCTTCTATCGATCTCAAGGACGCTCACCTTCATATTCCAATATATGTTGGGCATCAGCATTTTCTTAGTTTTGCCATGGGCAAGGAGCACTATCAATTTGTGGCGTTACCTTTTGGACTCTGCTCAGCTCCTCGGGTGTTCACAAAGGTTTTGGCCCCAGTTCTGGCCTTACTATGACGTAAGGGGGTCGTGGTACTCAGTTACCTGGACGATCTGCTTCTGCGTAATCTTCCTCAGCTCTAGAAGCCAACTTGGACATTACTGTGCGAACTCTGCAGGAGTTCGGATGGACACTAAATTTTCAGAAATCTGCACTGATTCCATCCACCAAGCTGAACTGCTTGGGTCTGATGCTGGACTTGGCATCAGCCCAGGTGCTTCTTCCTCAGGCGAAACTTCTGAAGCTACAGGATGTGGTTCGGCTCCTGTTGTCAAACCCATTAGTTGACGCTCAGGACTTGCATGCAAATGCTGGGTCTGATGGTTTCCACCTTCCAGGTGGTTCTGTTTGCGCAGTTCCATACCAGACCTCTCCAAAGGGAGATTCTGTCCAATGGAACAAGAATCCGCTGTCTTTGGACAATTTGATCCGATTGAGTTGGGGTTCGAGGGAGTTTCTGCTATGGTGGCTCTGCACCCTGGCCCTTCATCTAGGTAAATCTTTTCTTCCCTGTATTGGACTGTTGGGATCACCACGGATGCCAGTTTGTCCGGATGGGGCGGTGTCTTGGGAGTGTACTCAGTCCAAGGTGTTTGGACTCGAAGAGTCCAGGCTGCCGATCAACATCCTGGAGATTCGGGCGATCAGACTTTGTCTCAGTGGACGGATTGTCTGCAGGGATGCTCTGTGTGGATACAATCGGACAATGCTACAGC
Source organism: Pelophylax lessonae (assembly GCF_965119305.1). Taxonomy (NCBI): domain Eukaryota; kingdom Metazoa; phylum Chordata; class Amphibia; order Anura; family Ranidae; genus Pelophylax; species Pelophylax lessonae. Next base: position 143,902,514 of record NC_138777.1, read on the forward strand.
TGTGTTGATGTCAATCATCAAGGGGGCACAAAGAGTGCCGTGGAGGCCTGGGAAGTGGCCGGTATCTTGAGGTGGGCAGAACTATATGTTCTGGCCCCCTCTGCTGTGCACATTCCGGGAGTAGAGAATTGGCAAGCGGACTATTTCAGTCGGCAGACGTGGATATGGGAGAATGGTCTCTTTACCTGGAGGGGTCTTATCAACTTGGCCTTCGGTGTACCTGCTGGCCTACCGTCTCAACAGGAAGGTGCAGAGGTTCGTGTCAAGGTCTCGGGATCCTCTGGCCGACGCCCTGGTGGCCCCTTGTGGTAAGTATTGTCTGATTTACATCTTTCCTCCAATACAACTTCTTTCGAGACTGCTACGCAAAATCAAGGTAGAAGGGCTTCCAGACGTTCTGGGGTCACCAGACTGGCCTCGCTGGTTTTGGTATGTAGGCCTGGTAGCAGACGTTCCTTGGAAACTTCCTCTCAGGGAATTTCTTCTGTCTCAGGGGCCAGTCTCCCATCTGCTTTGCAGTCACTGGCTTTAATGGCCTGGCTATTGAAAGCCAGGTGCTGAAGGACAGAGGGCTGTAAGTCTGTGATTCCTATGCTTCTGAAAGTTAGGAAATCTTCTTTCAGGAAGGTTTATCATTGAGTTTGGAAAGCTTACATTACTTGGTGTGAGTCTTGCGGGATTTCTCCCCATTCCTTTTCCTGTGTCTCGCCTGTTGGAGTTTCTACAACTGGGTGTAGATCCGCATTTAACTCTGGGCATCATCAAGGGCTAGATTTCCGCTTTGGTCATCTTTTTCCAAAGGCCGTTGGCATTGAGTCCTTGGTTCACACTTTTTTGCAGGGAGTTCTGGCTCCGCTGATGAGATCCCTGGTGCCTCAGTGGGATCTCAATTTGATACTGTCGGTGCCTCAAAAGCCTCCCTTTAAAAATATTTGAGAACCTTCTCTGCTCATTCTGTCGCAGAAGGTGGCCTTGTTAGTCGCCATTACTTCTGCACATAGGGTGTTGGAGCTGGCTGCATTGTCCTGTCGGTCACCGTGCCTGATAATTCATAGGGACAAAGTGGTGTTAGACCCTGTCAGGCTTTCCTTCCTAAGGTTGTCTCAGGTTGAATGAAAATATTGTGTTACTGTCCCTATGTCCTAAGCCGAACATCCTAAGGAAATTGCTTTACATTGCTTGGATGTGGTCAGGGCGATTCGGGTGTACCTGGTGGTGACTGAACCGATTTTCGAAAATCAGATTTTGTTTTTTCTTACGGATGGACCTCGTAAGAGGCAGGCATTTCCAAGTCGATCAGGCAGAGGGTGGTGCAGGCCTATTCCATTAAGGAATAAATATAAAGTGCCAGCGCTTAGGATTATAAAATCAGGTGGTAATTATATAAGCTGCTGCTGATAAAAGGGGGTGCCTTTTAAAATGGTAAGAGTAAAATATCAGCGCTGCTCTCTTATTTACTTATTTATTTATTTATATATATATATATATATATATATATATATATATATATATACAATATCATAGGTATCTCACTCCTACTCTTATTATAGTGTGCAATAAATGAAGTGCTAGTGCCAGATTAATTAAATTCATAAATACCTCAAACGTTAATTTCTAAACTCGTAATACCAAATTGTGCTTACATGTAAAACAATAAGTGTCATATATAAATAATCAAAGTGCTTCAGTGATGATAATAAAAATAAAATATCTCTTAAAAGAATTGTTCATATAATCCAAAAAAATTGTGCTGAGTGACGGTCTTTGTGCAAACCAACAAATCCATAACAAAGTGCTAAGTGCTTGCTCAGGATATTCTATCTATGGTGCCAGTGCTCTTAAATTTGTGAGTAGGTGCTCCCCTCTCGGTCCCCTACTTACCAGATAGTAATCTTATGCGCCTTAAGGATAATCCTTATTGAGATAGGAGCAGCGGAAATCACCAGCCAGCGATATAAATGCCAGAGCACTCTGCAACTCGCACCATCCAGGATCAATTATCCATGCCCATGTATCACAGAAAAAGAATAACTTTCATCGTGCAGTAAATCAAGACTCTTTATTCTCACGCATAAACAGAAATACACACAGTGTTGTAGTTTAAATATCGTTCCTCCCGCATAAAATGAAACTGCCTGAGGGACCGCCTTTTAAAGAGCTGATGGCAATGTGTTTCCCGTCCAGTAGGAGGAGCTCCATCTCTCAAGGGCTGTCCTGGAAGACTTCTGGAAACAGAGTTACCGGTAAGTCTAACTCTGATCATTCATTTCTATTGCGGAACCTCGCGGTGCTGTCCGCTGCGTTTGCTTCTTAAAGGGCCAGCGCCTTCAAAACCTTCATCCGTTTTGATATGGATTCCCAGGACAGCAAATTCCCCCCAGCTCTGGTGGAGGATTCAGGTACGCCTGGGTCCTCTGAGCAGAGCTCTCCTAGCACTGCACTTGCGACTTTAGCATCAAAGGTGGATCTGCTGACGTCTGAGCGGTCTTTTAGAAAAAGGTCCAGCCTTTGCCTTCTTCTAATTCAGATTCTTACATAGGTACATAGTAGGTGAGGTTGAATAAAGACAATAGTCCATCCAGTTCAACCTGTGTAGGTGTGTGTGGCTGTAATCATCTCACATTGCCCTGAATGTTCTGATCCTTGTAATGTATGTCAGAGTCTTTTGAAAGCCACCACACTTCCCGCAGAAACCACCTCTTGTGGTAGAGAATTCCACAATCTTGTAGCCATAACAGTAAAGAACCCCCCACGTTGCCTGAGGTTAAAACGCTTCTCCTCTAATCGCATTGTATGCACTCGAGTCCTCATGCAATCCCATCGACTGAATAGCTGTTTTTCTATGCCGAAATCCCCATTGAGATATTTATAAATTGCTATCATGTCCCCCCTCAGGCGTCTCTTCTCCAGGGAGAATAAATCAAGGCGATTGCAGATGCTCTTCATAATTAAGGTCCTCCAATCCCCTAATTAGTTTAGTTGCCCTTCTCTGGACTCTCTCCAGCTCCAACACATTGCATGCTATTGCCTAATCTATCATCAACCAAGACTCCCAGATCTTTCTCCATTTTTGATTCCCCCAAGGGTTCCCCCCCCTAACGTGTATTGTGCCTTTATGTTTTTAGTCCCCAAGTGCAAAACCTTACACTTCTCCAAATTAAACCTCATTTGCCATGACGTTGCCCACTCCGTTATTTTGTCCAGGTCATTCTGTAGGATATCTGCTTCATGCTGTGTAGTTATTGCCCTGCCCAATTTTGTGTCATCTGCAAAAACTGATAACGAACTACTGATCCCGTCCTCAATGCTGTTTATGAATAAATTGCACAAGGTTGGTCCCAGGACTGAGCCTTGGGGGACCCCGCTTACCACCTCAGACCAGTCTGAGTATGCGCTGTTTATTACCACCCTTTGGACACGGCCTTTTAGCCAGTTCCGTATCCAAGAGCAAACCCTGCTGTCGATACCTGCAGACCTTATTTTATAAATTAAGCGCTTGTGGGGAACTGTATCAAACGCCTTAGCGAAATCCAGGTACACCACATCCACTGGTCTGCCAGTATCTAGCTCACAGCTCACCTCCTCGTAGAATGTTAAGAGATTGGTTTGACAAGAACGCCCATTTGTAAACCCGTGCTGATTACTGCTGATGATGTTGTTGTCTTTAGCAAACTCTACGATATAGTCCCTTATCATCCCCTCCAGAAGTTTACATACTATCGATGTCAGACTGACAGGCCTATAATTTCCTGGGATATGCCTCTGCCACTTTTTGAATTATCGGTATCACGTTAGCTTTCCTCCAATCCCCTGTACATTTCCTGTCATAATACTGTCTGCAAAGATCAGGAACAGTGGTCTAGATATAACCTTACGGAGTTCCTTTAGTACTCTCGGATGTACGCCATCCGGGCCTGGTTATGTGTGCTATATGCTCTGCCCTAGTTTTTTTGCTGTTTATATATTTAAAGAATTTCTTTGGGTTTTTTTAACTATCCTCCGCTATTTGTCTCTCAAAGTTGATTTTAGCCATTTTGATTTTGTTTACTTTTCTTATTTGCCTCCTTGTATTGCTCGAAAGCCGATACTGTGCCCTCTGATTTTATATTTCTTGAAGGCCATTTTTTTTCCCCCTAAAGTTATTTTAACGTTACGGTTTAGCCAGCCAGGTTTGGCTTTGTCTCTTCTATTCTGATATGGTTGTCACAGACAGGTACCCCCCTGAGGGGTCTCAGTCGTCTTAGTCGGAGGGGGAAGTGGAGGAGGGGGAGGTTTCCCCCATCAGGGCTGCCAGAGATCACGTTGCTATGGCTGCGCTCATTAGTAATGTGAAACGCTGCATTTGGAGGATGAGCCCCACCAGCAGGGTCATCCCTTGGGTCATCCTTTGGAACCCACAGACCCCAGGGATCGGTTCAGGTTTTTTCCTGTCACGTCGACTTTAATGCAATGGTTAATGAATGATGGCGCAATCTGAAGAGCAACTTTGTGGTACCTAGGCAGTTGAGTACCGTTATCCCTTCGCGTCTCCAACGGATTTGCACTGGATTGTGGCCACTAAGGTAGACCACACGGTATCCAGATTACACAAGGCCACTCTGATGGCCATGGAGGCTTATCCGGTGCTTGGAGACCCGGCGGATAGGCGGGTGGAATCTCTTGCCCGTCACTCCTATGTGGTGGCAGGTTCCTTGCTGAAGCCCGTGTTCACCTCGGTAATGGTCTCTCAGGCTGTGATGGAGTGGACTAGATGCTCAGACGCACCCTGGTGGCTGATTCCGCCCCTCCTGCTACTTTAGAGATGGTGGACCAAATTGTTCAGGCAGTTTTATGCTTTTGTGATGCGGCCTTGGATGAGGCCCCTTTAGCCTTACGCTTCTCTGCTGTCGCAGTGATAATCCGTCGCCTTGTGTGGCTGTAGAGCTGGTCGGCGACCAGACTTCCAGGAAGACTGTGTCTGACATCCCTTATGCAGGGAATCGCCTTGTTGGGGACTCCCTGGATGAGTTGGTGAAGGGGGTCACTGGGGGTAAAGGCACTCTGCTGCCCCATGTGTCCAAGGGTAAGTTTTTTTTCCGCGGTAAGCGGGGCCCTTCCTTTAATCCTTTAGTCCTTTCTTGCCTTTAAGGCACATGACAAGGGCGAATCCTTCAAGGCCTCTGGTGGCCAGAAGAAGCCTTGGGCAGGCAAGTCTATAGCGGCCCACTCTGGCACGGCGGCCCCGTCCCCCATTCAGGACAGATGGGTTCAGGAACTCATTCGGTCGGGGTACAAGATCAAATTTCGATCGCGCCCAGCAGACAGATTCTTTCCCTCAAATCTTCATTGACCTCAGATTGTTATCACGATCTTCAACGGGCGGTTCAGGATCTCCTCGCCCAGGGGGTGATCGTCCCGGTGTCACATCGGGACAGGTTTTTGGGGGTTTTTACTCAAATCTTTTTACGGGGCCCTGGAAGGAGGGCAAGGTGTGTCTGATTCTGGACCTGAAGTTTCTAAATCACTTGTGCGGAGTCAAAAATTCCGTATGGAATCCCTCTGATCGGTGGTGGCCTCTGAGCCCGGGAGATTCCTGGCTTTAATCAACCTCAAGGATGCGTTTCTACACATCCTTATATTCGAGGGTCATCAGAGGTACCTCCCGATTCGCGGAGGAGCGGAGTTCGTTACCTTTTCTGTCTCGTTTCGGCTCCAAGGGTGTTTACCAAAGCTCTGGTTTCTGTTCTGGCCCTGTTGCGGGTGCAGGGGATCGCAATCCTTGGATATCTGGACGATCTCCTGTTAAGGTCGAGTTCCAGTTTTAACCCTGTTGCGCGATCTGTCAACCACGGTTCAGACACTCCAGGAGTTCGGGTGGGCCTACAACTTTCAGAAGTCGACATTGCTCCCTTCTGTCCGTCTCCCTTATCTGGGAATGGTCCTGGGCTCCGCCCATGCGAGAGTTTTTCCTGCCGGAGGACATGCTCCTGACTCTGCTGAAGGAGGTCAGGTCCATCAGGGACAACGAATCCTGCATGCGGTCCCTAGGATTGATGGTGTCAGCCTTCGAGGCGATGCCGTTTGCACAGTTCCACACGCGATCTCTGCTAGCGGAGATCCTAGCCAGGTGGGACAGGCATCCTCAGTCCTTGGACGGGAGGATATCTTTGAGTCACTGGGTCAGAGCGGACCTTCTGTGGTGGCTCCAGTCTCTGGCTCTGCGAAAGGGGAATCCTTCCGGCCATTGTTATGGAAGGTGCTCACCACGGCCCCCAGCCTGTTGGGCTGTGGTGGCGTTCTGGGAAAAATTGTCTGCCCAGGGCACTTGGTTGGGGGAGGAATCCTCCCTACCAATACATGCCTTGGAACTGAGAATGATCAGACTCTGTTTCCTCCGTTGGTGGGATCGTCTTCAGGGCCACCCTGTGCGGGTGCAGGCGGACCACACCACTGCGGTGGCGTACATCAATCACCAAAGGGGCACCAGGAGCTAGGAAGGCCTCGTCCAGTAAGATTTATCGTACCTGGAAGGCTTGCTTCGCCTGGTGAGAATCACAGGGTTTCCATCCTCACTACTATTCGGTGGTGAGGGTGTTAGCCTTCCTGCAATCCGGTGTGGACCTACATCTTGCGCTGAACACTGTTGAGGGTCAGTTATTTGCGCTGGCCATTCTTTTCCAGCGCCCCTTGGTGTCAAATTCCTTGATCCGCACCTTTTATTTAAGGGGTGCGTCATCTGGCCCCCCCTTGGGAGGTGCCCTTGACCCCTTGGGACTTGAATTTGGTTCTGTCCGTTTTGCAACGTCCTCCTTTTGAGAACATCCGGGAGATTCCTCTGCCCTCACTGTCACGGAAAGTCGCCTTTTCTGGTGGCGATCACATCTGCTCGCAGTGTGTACCAGTTGGCGGTCCTATCTTGCCACTCCCCCTACCTGGTGGTTCATAGGGATGAGGTGGTCTTGCGACCTCCTCAATCCTTCCTTCTGAAGGTGGTGTCTGAAATCCATCTCCATGGGGACATTGTTTTGCTTTCGCTGTGTGCGAATCCTACGCATCCTACGGAGTTTGCCTTGCATTCCTTGTATGTTATCAGGGCGATCAGGGTTACCTGTCGTCTGCTGAATCCTTCAGAATATCGAATTCTCTTTTTGTCCTTCCTGAGGGCCTCGGAAGGGTATGGCTGCGTCTGCGGCAACCATTCCTGTCTGTTCAGACGGACGATTGTACAGGCTTATTCGCCTAGACAACGGGTTCCGCCCTTCCCTGTCACGGCACACTCTTCTGAGCAATGGGTGCGTCTTGGGCCTTTCGCCATCAGGCGTCGGTGTCCCGGGTGTGCAAAGCGGCGACCTGGTCGTCCGTGCACACCTTTGCAAAGTTTACGAACTTGATGTTTCGGCATCAGCAGATGCCTCCTTTGGCCGCAAAGTTCTGAGTGTGGCAGTACTTTGGGGGTGACATGGCGTTTTAGCCTGTCCCCTCCTGTGGGGGTTTTTTCCCCTTGGTTATTTTACCTTCCTGGGTTTGTTCGCTCCTGTTGAGCTTACCCAGTGGGTTACCTTTCTGGTTCAGATAAGGTTCTTTTATCTGACCTTGGGTGCTTCGTTACCTTGAGAAGGTTGCGTTTCCCACCCCTCATGTCTACACTGCTTTGGGACATCCCAAAAGTGAAGACTGTATGAGTGGGCAGCAACTGTCAGAGGACGTAAGAGAAAATGGAATTTTTGTAAAATCTTACCGTAAAATTCTTTTCTCTGAGTCCTCTGACAGTCGTCGCCCCCCGCCCCTCTTTTGGGGTTCATGGACTATCTACTGCTTGCTACCAAACTGAATTGGGAATGAGGCTAGCCGGGGGTATTGGACCAGAGGGACAGCCCCCTGTAGGTGTGTCTATGCAAAGTTTTTTGTGTTTTTAACAAAATCTTCTGCCTAGCTTACTCTGTGGATAAGAGGTCAATACCCATAAGTGAAGACTGTATGAGTGGGTGGCGACTGTCAGAGGACTCAGAGAAAGGAATTTTACGGTAAGATTTTACAAAAATTCAGTTTTTTTAAGTAGTTACAGCCTGTATATAGATGTTTCTGGCACTATATACCTGTCCCATAACTGTATTATACAGGTATAGTGCCAGGGGGTAGCTAAGTATAGGGAAACTATGCACATCATACCACATAATATGTTGTCACTCACTGCTCCCCACAGATAGCAGGTTGAGAGTCAGTAATAGGATCTTCCTCGTCCTCCTCCGCTCTGCATGCTGGGTCCTCTTCTCGGTCTTGCTTTCCTCTCGGGACCGTGACGTCACTGGTTGCTAGATGCCAGGCGGCTGGCGATTCTAGCACAGGGCGGGCGAGGAGGTACAAACGGTGGGTCTCAGGAGCTTTCTGTGGCCAGTCACGCACCATATAAGTTAAAGTGAAAGCTGCTGCAGCGGCCATTAATTTTCGGCATATGTGACCCATTTCCGGCCGAAATGGGATAGGCCCATTTCCGGCCGAAACTTTTGGTTGCAAGTTTCGAAGCATCAATAGTTCATAGGGATAAAGTGGTTCTTCGTCCCTGTCCATCGTTCCTGCCCAAAGTTGTCTCTGACTTAAATTTGAACGAGGACGTTGTGTTGCCTTCCTTGTGTCCCAAGCCAAAGAATTTTGCTTTGCATAACTTGGATGTGGTTTGTGCGATTTGGGTGTATCTGGCAGCTTTTTGTGCTTACAGACAGACCTAGAAAAGGGCTGGCCGCTTCTTCGGCTACCATCTCCAGATGGATCAGACAGGCGGTGACTCAGGCCTATTCCGTTAATGGTCAGGTTCCACCTTTCCCTGTCACAGCGCGTTCTACTCGGGCGCTGAGTGCTTCTTGGGCCTTCTGTCATCAGGCATCAAGATCGCAAGTTTGCACGGCAGCCACTTGGTTGTCGGTGCATACCTGCACAAAATTCTATAAGGTAGATACTTTGGCATCTGCGGATGCTTCTTGTGGCTGCAAAATTTTGCAGGCTGCTGTTTAAGAGGGGCTGTTCCCTCTTGAGGGGTGTTTTTCTTTAACCACTTGCCGACTACCCCATGCAGACTTACTGCGGCAGGCCAGCTCGGCTGTGTATAATCACGTAGATCTACGTGATTATGTCTACGCGGTCTCATAAGTTTACAAACCATGGCAGATTTCATGATTTCTTTGCCATTTTTCAGAGCATATGAATGAAAACTTTTCTTTCACTCATGGTTAGTGTTTGGCTGAAGCCATTTATTATCGGTCAATTGTGTTTACTCTTTTTAAATCATAATGACAACAGAAACTACCCAAATGACCCCGATCAAAAGCTTACATACCCCAGTTCTTAATACCGTGTATTGCCCCCTTTAACATCAATGACAGTTTGAAGTCTTTTGTGGTATTTGCGGATGAGCCTCTTTATCCGCTCAGATGGTAAAGCTGCCCATTCTTCTGGCAAAATCCTCCTTTTCCTGTAAATTCTGGGGCTGTCTTGCATGAACAGCATGTTTTGGAGATCTCCTCAGAGTGGCTCAATGATATTGAGGTCAGGAGAATGAGATGGCCACTCCAGAACCTTCACTTTATTCTGCTGTAGCCAATAACAGGTCGACTTGGCCTTGTGTTTAGGATCATTGTCATGTTGGAATGTCCAAGTACGTATCACGCGCAGCTTCTGGGGTGATCAATGCAAATTTTCCTTAAGTATTTCTGGAAAAGGGCAGGCCTTGGGCCCAGTGGGATCCACCGAAAGTCACCACAGACGCAAGTACCTGGGGAAGGGGGGCCCACCTATAGCAAGCCAAAGCTCACGGCACTTGGGACAAGGGGGTAGCCCAGCCCTTTTCCAATCTCAGAGAGGTTTTCCAATTTCAGAGCAGTGGGTAAAGTCCTAAAGGTCTTCAAGAGTAGTATCTCAGGCAAAGCGGTTCAGGTCTGCATCGATAATGCTACGGTGGTAGCTTACCTGGATCGCCAAAGAGGAACCAGATCCATATCCCCTCCTAGACCCAGCCAAGGAAATTCTGGGCTGGGCCGAAGGAAGTCTTGTTGTCGGCAGTCCGTATAAAAGGGATGAGCAACCAGGAAGCAGACTTCCTTAACACCCAAAGATCAGACAGGGAGAATGGGGGTTAAACCCAAAGGTATTTGAGGCGCTAGTCCAGAGGTTTGGCTGCCCAGAATTAGATCTGTTATCCAGCTTCAAGACCAGAAAGGTAAGTACGTTTTTCTCCCTCTCACAGGAAACGGAGGCGGAGGGCTCGGATGCCCTAGCCCAGAGCTTGGCAGTTCAAGTTGGCTTCCGCCTTTCTCCCGCTAGCACTGCTTCCTCGAGACCTACAAAAACTCAGTCTTCAGGCCTCCTCCTCCTGATCACACCATGGTGGCCAAAGAGGGCATGGTTTGCGACCTTGAAGGCGCTATCAGTGGTGCCTTCCTGGAAGCTTCTGAATCTTCCACACCTACTCACATACCAGAGTTTTTCCAGTTGACGACCTGGTTAGTGAGTGCCAGATCCTCAGGATAAGAGGTTGCTCAGATAATAATAGACACTCTCCTCTTGAGCAGGAAACCGATAACAAGAAAGCTATATGCTCTAAGGCAGTGATGGCAAACTTTGGCACCTCAGATGTTCCTGAACTAAATTTCTCATGATGCTCAACTAGACTGCAGGGTGCATGAGCATCATGGAAAATGTTGTTCCAAAACATCTGGGGTGCCAAGGTTCGCCATCACTGCTCTAAGGTATGGAAAACCTTTTTTACTTGGTGTAGGCAAAAACTGGTTTCTGCCACCTCTGTTCCAGTAATCCTAGATTTCCTTCAGGATGGGGTAGAGGAGGAAGGGTGTGGCAGTCAACACTCTGAGTACAAGTGGCAGCACTTTGTTTTTCTTTACACTAGATTAGCAAAAGAACCTTTAAAGGATTTTTGTTGGTAAGGGATAGTTACCCCGGTAACCAAACATAGGTACCTGACTTGGGTACTAGAGGCCTTATCTGGGCACACTTTTGAACCTATAGAAGTAGTTCCTTTTAAGTTCTTGATCTTAAAATTAGCCTTCCTGTTGGCTATCGCCACAGCTGGAAGGGTAGGGGACTTACAAGGTCTATCCATTAAGGAACCTTTTTTGTTGATCCTGCCAAATATGATCATCCTCGGGCCAGATCCTTTAGATCTGCCCAAGGTAGCATCATCTTTTGATAGGACACAGGAAACAACCTTGCAGTCCTACCGAGGACCCTGGGAATGACTGGTAAGAAAAGGTTTTTAATGTTTAGATGTAATGAGATGCCTTCTCACTTGCAGGGGGCCAAAGAGTTTAGAAGATCTAATCATCTTTTGATCTTCTATTCTGGACCAAGGGGACTTCAAGCATCTAAGGCAGGGATGTCAAACTTTATTTCTTCGCAGGCCACATCCGCATTATGGTTGCCCTTAAAGGGCCGGTTATATCTGTAAGATTAGATGGCTAGAGCACCCCACACCCCCTTACACCCTTACATGAGTTGTCAAAAGCCCCCACCATTATAAGTCAAGAGTCACCCACCCTTCCTTGCATTACAATGCACCCCCTTACCTTGTGCTACTGCCAGGAAGAAGATGCAGGTGGAATCTGAGAAGAAGAAAGTGCAAGGTCTGGAGGAGGACTAGAGGATAGCTGGAATCAGCTTACAGAGTCTGCTGAATGCTGAGACCGGGGGAGGCATAGACAAGGTGGTGTTGCAGCTGCACAGAGATGTGCAGGATCTGTAGGAGTAGTCCTGCCCTCATCTCTGCTACAGACTGCTGAGAAAGGGGGGGGGGGCAAACACCAGCCTTTTTGCAGCAGCACAGAGAAACGCAGGATCTGCCAAAGGAGTTCTGCCTTCTTTGCTGCCGACTACTGAGACAAGGTGGGGGCAGAGACAAGGAGGGTGCTACAGCTACTGGAGAGCCTTGTGTTTGACACCTGTGATCTAAGGCTTCAGTCTTTAGGTGGATCAGACAGGCCACATACCATGGCTCAGGTATTCCTGCACCAGCAAAGTTGAAAGCACTCTCAACCAGAGCCATGGCGACTTCCTAGGCTTAGAAAGTAGAAGACTCCTGGGAGCAGATTTGCAGCGCAGCCACCTGGTCCAGCCAAGACACCTTCCTGAAGCACTACCGAGTAGAGGTGCTGTCACAGCAAGATCTAACCTTCGGTCGAAAAGTGCTACAGGCAGTTGTCTCACCCAAAGGTAGGGCTGCAATTACTTATTCTCTCCGTTGTGCCATCCTGGAAGGTGAGAGAGAAAACCAATGGTTAGACTTGCCATTAAAGGTGTTTCTACAAACCTTCCCGGATGGCAGGCCCAGTTAAAGCGGTAGTATCCCGCTTTTTGACACTTTTACCTACAGGTAAGCCTATAATAAGGCTTACCTGTAGGTACAAATAATATCTCCTAAACCTGCACGGTTTTGGAGATATTTACAGTGCATGCAGCCGCTCGCGCGAGCGGCGCATGCGCTCTGAAGGTCCGGGGGGACCTTCAATTATGTTTGCCGGAAAAATCACTCCCGCGCGCATGCGCGGGAGTGACGTCATCGCGGCTCCGGCCAATCATCGCGCCGGAGCCGTCTCTTCCGGCCAATCAGCGCGCCGGAGCCGCCAAACCCGGAAGAGACTGCGAGGGATCATGGCAGCGCCCGCAGCGATGTCCGGGGGTCAGTGTTGGGGCTTCGTTTTAAGGTAAGTTACACATAATGGGCTAGTATGCGATGCATACTAGCTCATTATGCCTTTGTCTTGCAGGTTTTTTTTTTTTTTTTTTTTTATTTATTTTTTTTATAGGGTTTACAACCGCTTTTTTTTATAGGGTTTACAACCGCTTTAAGGGTGGAAAAAAATAATTTTAACAGTAGGCGGTGAGTACCTAAGTGAATTTGTACCCCTTGTGGATTGGTTGGGAGAATTACTTTATCAGAACTGAGGGACAAGAGGAAGGGTGGGGGCTTTTAAGCAGCTATAAACTGATTGTGTTTCCTGTAGGGAGGAGCCTCTTGTGTCTCAGGTGTACCATCCTGGATGGTTCGTATAAACAGTTACCGTTACGTCTAACTTGTTTATTTTCTTGGTTTTATATAATCTCATTTTTTGAATTTTGGGTTTTCACTAGCTGTAAGGCATAATCAAAATTAAAAAGAAAAATGCTTGAAATATATCACCCTGTGTGTAACGCATTTATATAAAATAGAGTTTACATTTTTTAATTTAATTACTGAAATGCATTAACTTTTTGCTGATCTACGTTTGAGGTGTGTGTGTGTGTGTGTGTGTGTGTGTGTATATGCGTATATGCGTATTTTATAATTTGTTTTAAATCTTACAGCCTAAACCCACAAAGGGCCGCATGCGTATCCATTGCCTTGAAAATGTCGACAAAGCACTACAATTTTTAAAGGAACAGAAAGTACATTTGGAGAATATGGGATCGCATGACATTGTGGATGGCAATCACAGACTGACACTAGGGCTTATCTGGACCATCATCCTCCGGTTTCAGGTAATGTTGTGCAAAGCCAACAGAAAGAAAAAGGAACAAGTTAAAGACCAATGAAAATCTGCATGTAACCTTTAGCAGATTGACTATTATTTAAATGTACTTCTTCTTAAACACGTTCGGGTATCTGTATATTAATGTAAAAATTTTACATTTTATGGCAACTCTGCCATGTCTGGAAAAGTGGTCTTTAACACCTGTACTGCAAGTGTAGACTAATCCCCTAACCTGGGGGTTTAACGAGAGGTTTACACTTACACATGGGTTACAGACACTGAACTCCAAAACTTTAACCATGGTGCACCTTTAAATATGGGTGTGACCTGGTCTAAAAGGTCAAGTTGGTCTTTGAAAGCTCCCAGCTTTAACAAAGCTTCTGGTCGCTCACTTTGAAATTCTATCTTCTCTTCTCAGATCTGGTTTACACATGTAGATCTTTCTGTGGTGATTGGGATAGTCTAGCCCTGGCTGTCTGCTCACCTTTTGCACAGATATACTACGGTACTTGAAAACAGCTAATGACAGCTGATTGACTGAGTGCAATACCCCACAGTCAATTTCATGGAATAAGACCAAAATACCAGTTACAATTCTCTCTAGCAACATGGGGAAAATAAATTAAGCAGCTTGTAGAACATTTTAGGTTTTAATTTTGAGTTGCTAAGACTGTGGGTTTAAAATTATGGGTCAGTTATTTATGTATTATTTGTCCTGGTCTGGTATGCAGCAGAGTTTTCACTACTAGTTCATGCAGACCTGCATCACAATGCTCATTTGGCAAAAAAAAAACATGTTCAATTTGCTCCCACACATACCAGTGGGTAAGGAGTGCTATTTGCTTGTGAGTAGATTGTTGGGAAACTGTAATGTTACTGCTACTTTACTTTAAATATGTGTTTTTATCTTTAAACCACAAGTTAGACTTGGTCACACATCACATTTTCAATATAGACTTGCAGGTGTCTATTTGTCCACTCTCTGCTTTTATAGGAACTATAAGGCCTCGTGCACACTGGACGTTTTTACAGCAGATGTTTTTGGCATCGGACGTTTTTTTTTTGTAGAGCGAATAAATGCCCCAGCTATGTGTCCATGCACACAGAGGTTGTTATAAGCAGTTTCTGGCTGTAAAAAAAAAAAACGACGAGAACTAGTGGGTTTTGAGTGGCGTTTTTCAACTGTAAAAACACGTAAACGTCAAAAAACGCTGCTTACTGACGTTTTTTGAAGTTTTTTTTTTTATTCCATTGATTTTTTTAAACCTGGGTTCTGCTTCAAGGTGTTGTTTGTTGAACATAGCCTGGGTTCACACTGGTGAATGCTGAACACCATGTGATTTGCACCAAAAACGCACCGCATTCCAGTGCACATTTCATGTGATGCAGTTTGAGCCATTTATTTTGTATGGCTCAAATTGCATCACATTTGCACCAAAATATTCTAGGACTTTTTTTTTTTTTTTTCTCCACACCTAATCACATTGCATGAGTGTGAAAACCCATGCAATGCGATTCTGGCAAGCGCACTACATTTTGCAATCTGTTTTGGGGTATCTTTCATGGAACATGAAGCCCCGTTGACATTGTGCCGATTTGGCATGTGATTTGTCATGTCGAATCGCATGTCAAATCAGAGCCAACAGGCAACAGCACCAGTTCAGAGTGTTTGAAATCATTCAGCTGAGCGCGCACAATTTCAAACTCGCATGTCAGTGCGACTTCAGGGGCGATTTGACAGACATCTGTACAGGTTAATGCACAGATGTCTATTGAAATCGCCTTGAAGTGCAGAAACTACTTATACTTTACTTGGGAATCAAATACTTGGGAATCAATGCGGCGCCGCAAAGTCAGGGTTGCAATTCAGACAGTGACATCGCCGGCAATAGGCTCTGATTTGGCATGTGCTTTGACATGTCAAATCGCATGTCAAATCTGCCTGATGTGAACGGGGGGCTTAATGTTCCATGAACGACACCCCGAAACAGATTGCCAAATACAGTGAGCTTGACAGAATCGCATCGCATGGGTGTTCACACCAATGCGATGCGGAGGAAAAAAGGATCCCAAATCCGCATTTGCACCAAAAGTTTGTTGTAGAACTTTTTTTGTTCCCCCACCCCTCGCACCTAAATCCTATTGCATGGTTGTAAACACCCATGCAATGCAATTCTGGCAAGCATTGCATTGTGGGAAAGTGGGAGTTAATAAAATAGCAGAGGTGATTTTTAGCTAAAAACGCCAATGCAAAAAAGCTGAACGCTAAAAACTCACTATAAAGCTACTGGCATTTTCTTAACATTCAGTGTGCATGAGGCCTAAATGAGCAGGTGAAAGTCAGAACCTGGTAGTCAATGCTCAGGTTCAAATAAAGAAAAATGTATTTGACAGTGTGGAAGCATCTGTGAGCAGTGTTAAAAATGAATGCTAACTTGCTTAGTATTGTTTTTAGTTAATGAAATCCATAAAAAATGTCCATTATACAGTAGTAGTTGTGGTGTTTTTAGGACACACTACATTCAAAAATGTTTTTTTTTTTTTCTTTTCATATATATAGATTCAAGATATTAGTGTTGAGACAGAAGACAATAAAGAGAAAAAGTCGGCGAAGGATGCCTTATTGCTCTGGTGTCAAATGAAAACTGCTGGGTGAGCATATTTGGAATTCAATTCAAAAGTGCTAGAGCAGATGCTGATCTTTACAATACTGTAAATGTTCCACCTACATTAGCTTGGTAAATAAGGAACTAAGCATACCATGGAACCAACACATATAAAATATATATCACTGTGTAGCTTATCTAGACTTTGTGGCTGTAAATCCCTACATACAGCTGGTAAAAAAAAGTATTGAACACATCACCATTTTTCTAGGTAAATCTATTTCTAAAGGTGCTATTGACATTAAATTTTCACCGCATGTCGGTAACAACCCATGCAATCCATACACAATGAAACTGAAACAAATAAGTTCAGAAATTAAGTTATGTGTAATAAAATTGAATGGAACAGGGAAAAAGTATTGAACACGCTAGCTGAAATGTATTTAATAGTTCGTACAAAATACTTTGTTGGTAATGACAGCTTCAAGGCGCCTCCCGTAAGGAGAAACTAGCCATATGCATTGCCCAGGTGTAATTTATTGCCCATTCTTCCACACAGTCTTCAAATTTTGAAGGTTCCGTGAACCTCTTCTATGAGCTATGATTTTTTTTTTTTACTTGTTTTATTGAAAATATACACGGTTTCTGCATGAACAAGGGTACATATGTTTTTATATACAATGTCAGCAGGCAAAATGATTAGTTACGTAAATTTAGGTTCTTAACCATTGTACATACAAGATCTTATAGAGAATGCATCCTAGAACATTGTATGAGAGAGACAGGACACTCCGAAGCACAGCAATAATTTCAGGATCATCTCTAGTCCCGACACATGAAAGTTATAAAGGAAAAATTAGCTCTGAACTTTAGCTCTTTCCAAAGATTTTCTATTGGATTCAAATCAGGTGATTGGCTGGGCCATTCTAGAAGCTTTAGGCCCCTTTCACATGGCTCCGTTCCGTTGACGGAGCCGTTCTGCTCAGCGGGGGATCGATCCGCCGATTCCCGCTGAGCAGGCGGATGACAGCTCCGTCTCCACTCTTGTGTGCAGAGACAAAGGTGTCAGATCCCTGCTCTCCTCTATGGGGGAATCGGATGAGAACGGACCGCCTGTCCATTCTCATCCGATCCACCAGACTGATGGAAAATAGGGTTTTCATCCCTCCGGATTTGACGTAAAGGATCGGATGTCAGCGGACATGTCTCCGCTGACATCCGCTGCCTCATAGAGATGCATGGGACATCCAACTGACAGGCGGATCTGAATGGTCCGTATGTGTGAAAGGGGCCTTATTTTTTATTTTTTTTGTCCACCCTTATTTAATCTTTATCATCCTGGTAGATGGCAGTTGATTTTTATCAAGATTGTCTTGGTACATTTTTCCATTCATCCTTCCTTCAATGACATGAAGTTTGCCATTACCATATGCTAAAAAAGCAGCCTCACACCATGATATTCCCACCTCAAAACTTCACTGTTGGTATGATTTTTATGGGGTGATGTGCAGTGTCATTTGACCTCAAAGTATGGTGTGTATTATGGCATCCAAAGAGTTAAATTTTGGTCTCATCTGACCCGAATATATTCTCCCAGTATTTCACAGGCTTTTTTAAATGTTGTGCAGCAAACATTAAATGAGCTTTAACTAACATGCTTTTTCTTCAGCAATAGAGTCTTGCGTGGTGAGCGTGCATACAGGCCATGGTGGTTGAGTGCATTACTTTTTGTTTTCTTTGAAACCATTGTACCTGCTATTTCCAGCTCTTTCCGAAGCTCTCCACAAGTGGCCCTTAGCTCTTGGACAACTCTTCTAATAATTTTTGCTTCTCTGTCAGAAATCTTTCAAGGAGCACCTCGTCGTGGCCTGTTATCACGTACCTGATGAGAGGCCAAGGTGCTGAGAGGGCTTCCCTTGTGGCTAAGTGCAAGGCACCCCTGGAGGTGGAGACAGGGAATGCTGTGTTCAAAGGAACAGGGGTCCCCGGCTGCGGCAAGCTCCGGTGTCGAGGTGACTGCTGTGGTAGTAGACACGTAGTGCGTGCTGAAATGCATGTTGCCTTGAAGGTGACCCGGCTTGCAACAAGAGCGAGGTCAAGGTCAAGCCAAGGGGTCAAACACAGTTCATCAAGCAGTAGAGGAGTCCGAAGGAGCAAGCCAGGGGTCATACACAGGAACAGCAGACTGGAGCAGAGTAGGTAAACAAACCGGTGGTGGGAGCCAGGAGGAGAGACAAGACAGGTGAGACAAGCTGGGTCGGTAACAGGTAATCCAAGTAAACAGGAAGCTGAAGATCATCCAGCAACTAATGGCTGCAGCAGGCTGGTTTAAATAGGCCACCGGGCGTCGCTGCATTAGTGTGGGCAGCAGATCCAGCTCTCTTGTGGGAAGTTCCCTGACACCTGTTTATGGTGAAGTGATGTTCTTTCCACTTCTGCTATATAGCCCCAACAGTACTGGAACATTCAGACGTTTAGAAATCTTTCTGGAACCAATGTCATCAGTCTGTTTTGCAACAAAGGTTGCAAAGGTCTTGAGAGAGCGCTTTGCTTTTACCCATCATGGGATGTTTCTTGTGACGCCTTGGTAATGAGACCTCTTTTTATAGACCAGTTAATATTTATTTGCACTGACAACAGGGCAGGATTGCTTTCTAATTACTGATTTCAGCAGGTGTCCTGACTTTCATGCCTTTTTGCACCTCCCTTTCTTCTTTTAGTGGTTTTCTTTGGGGTGGACGCGGATAACCTCCAGGGACAGTTGTACCTGCCTGCAGGTTCCCTCTACCCATCCCTTAATCCCTCACTGAGCTGGGCTTTCCCCACTCCCATCCCCCCATCTGGACCTAGAGTCTGGTAAGGGACCCAGGGTAGAGACCCAGCTATCCCCACTCTGTAAGGGTCCTGGGATATTGTCCCACCCTGGTAGTCTGGAGGGGTCCCATTGCAGGAGACCCCCTATGTGCATGCCCTGCTGTTTGCGATGTAGGTACATCTTCGTTGTTTTCCGGCCCCATGAAATGCATCTTTTGGGGGGTACCCAGAAAGGGGGACAAAGCTTTGTCCTTTTTTAGGTTTTTTCTTTTTTTTTTTTTAGGTCTGGAGTCTCCTTGTGCGGATTTAGTTCCTGCAAAGGAAGAGCTTTAGTTCCTGCAAAAGAATATATTTAACTTCAGGCTACGCAGGGGGTTCTTTACTGTAAGAGCTACAAGACTGTGGAATTCCCTGCCACAAATGGTAGTAACTGCAGGGAGTATGGCTACTTTTAAAAGACTCTCGGACATACATCTCACGGATCTAAACATTCAGGGGTATGGGAAATGAATACGTCCACACACACCTACACAGGTTGAACTGGATGGACTATTGTCTTTATTCAACCTCAACATCTATGTAACTATGATGTCTGAACTATCTAAGGTCCCCCTATCCCTGTCCAGGGAATTTATTTACCTAGGTCTGATTCTATTTCTGACCAGGGTAGTCCTTCCACTGCACAAACTTCAGGGACCACAGGCTGTGATTCACTGGCTGCTATCACACAGGTAGTTCTCTCTCCCATTTTGCATACAGGTTCTAAGTCTGGTGGTATCCACCTTCAAGACAGTTCTGTTTGCACAGTCTTACATGCAGCTCCTTTAGCAGGTTCGGCTCCACAGGAGGATACCGAAGGTCACGGGGTCCTCTTCAAGACGTCGCAGGCATCCAAGGGCCACTGTAAGGCCAGTATCAGCCTCAGCTAAGGCTTCTTACGCAGTTCCTGCAAGAAATCAAGAGTGAGGATCTTCCAGTCATCCTGGTGGCTATAAACGTCCCTTGGGGGCTGGTTTTAATGGCTTAGCTATTGAAAGCCAGGTACTGAGGGATAGAGGTCTGTCTGGATCAGTGATCCCTACTATGGTGAAGGCGAGGAAGTCGTCTTCTAGCAAGCTATACCATTGTACGTGGAAAGCGTACATTTATGGGTGTGAGTCGATTGGCGCTCATCTTCAATCCTTTTCTGTAGCCCAGATCTTCTGATCAATGCCCTGTTCAAGAAAAGAAGTTGGCCTAAGTACCATCAAGGGCCAGGTGTCTGCCCTGGCAGTGTTTCAGCGACCCCCTAGCCATGCAGTCTTTAGTTCGTACCTTCATTCAGGGGGTTCGACATGTGGCTCCACCGGTATGGTCTCTTGCTGCCATGGAATTTAAATTTAGTACTTTCGGTTCTCCAGAAACCTCCATTTGAGAATATTCAGGAGATTCCCTTGCCTATCCCAGAAGATGACATTCTTGGTGGCTATTTCCTCGGCCCACAGGGTCTCTGAATTGGCGGCATTAGTCCCTATTTAGTGGTCTATAGGGATAAAGTGGTTCTACGTCCCTGTCCATCATTCCTGCCCAAAGTTGTCTGACTACCATTTGAATGGGGACATTGTGTTGCCTTCCTTGTGTCCCAAGCCAGCTCATCCCAATAAATTTGCTTTGCATACCTTGGATGTGGTTCGGGGGTATCTGGCAGCTACTGAGTCTTTTCAGAGGTCAGACTTCTTTTGGAGTAGTTATAATTTATGGAGCGCTGTGTCCGTCGATGAACAAAAGAGAAGATGGGATTTTTGTGCTTACGGTAAAAAACATTTCTTTGAGTTCAGACTGACACAGCAACCACCCCTCTATGGTGTTCTGATACTTCTAATATGGCTTGCTACTAAACTAATTACCTAGAGCAGAGAGGGGGGTTATACCAGCTGAGAACGGCCCATGGGCGAAGCCAGGTGTTGTTTTGTTCTACCTAGTCCTACACCTGGAGGCGGCAATATAACCCACTAATTTATGGAGCACTGTGACTGTCGAGCTCAGAGAAATGGATTTTACGGGAAGTAAAAAAAAAAACATTTTCCTTGTCATTCTATTTTATTACACATAACTTTTAATTTCTAAATGGATTGCATGGGTTGTTACCAACATGTGGTGAAAACTTTCATATCAATAGCACCTTAAGAAACCTATTTACCTAGTAAAATAGTGACGTGTTCATTCCTTACTTTACCTGCTGTATATCCACGGAAGTTACTAGCCTTGGATAATATGCAGAGATGAAACAAATCCTCCTATGTAAGTTGTACCTCTTTATCTGCAGCTATATCTCTTCTACATCCTTCTAAAACACATAAATAAGGCTTTCTCTCTGCTCCAGAAGGCAGGGGGGCAGGGATCTGACATCATACACTGCA
Organism: Pelophylax lessonae; assembly: GCF_965119305.1. Taxonomy (NCBI): domain Eukaryota; kingdom Metazoa; phylum Chordata; class Amphibia; order Anura; family Ranidae; genus Pelophylax; species Pelophylax lessonae. The sequence continues at coordinate 143,923,826 of NC_138777.1, forward strand.
CAGCATAGAGCAGGGAGATGAGCGTAATTGAAGACCTGAGTGGAGGGAAAGGACATAACCCCCCCCCCCTCCACAGTTTGGTAGGGAAACATGCTCAGTTGAGGCTTTCAATCACCTTCTGTTGGGGGGGTTGCTCTTTCTGGGATTCTGTGGTATCCAGTCAGACAGAAGAGAGCATATAGGAACAATACTAGGTGCTGTGGATTGGGGCTGGTGCACACTGTAGAGGGATATACTTTGTGTTCATTTCAGTGTCTTAAAGATATTTTAAAGTGGCATTTTTAAATAGTTACTCAGATACATAACGGATCATGTCGTGTACTAATGTAGTAGAACAGGTGATGCACTAATCAGTTCTCAGGAAAAAAAAAACATCCAAGGAGGGAACACAAGTGTAATCTTCTTTCTTCTTCTTTTTTTTTATTTTTCAAGAAAATATATTTGAGTATAAACAGTACACTGTATACAGTGGGTACGGAAAGTATTCAGACCCCCTTAAATTTTTCACTCTTTGTTATATTGCAGCCATTTGCTAAAATCATTTAAGTTCATTCTTCTTCCTCATGAATGTACACATAGCACCCCATACTGACAGAAAAACACAGAATTGTTGACATTGTTGCAGATTTATTAAAAAAGAAAAACTGAAATATCACATGGTCCTAAGTATTCAGACCCTTTGCTCAGTATTTAGTAGAAGCCCCCTTTTGATCTAATACAGCCAGGAGTCTTTTTGGGAAAGATGCAACAAGTCTTTCACACCTGGATTTGGGGATCCTCTGCCATTCCTCCCTGCAGATCCTCTCCAGTTCTGTCAGGTTGGATGGTAAACGTTGGTGGACAGCCATTTTTAGGTCTCTCCAGAGATGCTCAATTGGGTTTAAGTCAGGGCTCTGGCTGGGCCATTCAAGAACAGTCACGGAGTTGTTGTGAAGCCACTCCTTCGTTATTTTAGCTGTGTGCTTAGGGTCATTGTCTTGTTGGAAGGTAAACCTTCGGCCCAGTCTGAGATCCAGAGCACTCTGGAGAAGGTTTTTGTCCAGGATATCCCTGTACTTGGCCGCATTCATCTTTCCCTCGATTGCAACCAGTCGTTCTGTCCCTGCAGCTGAAAAACACCCCCACAGCATGATGCTGCCACCACCATGCTTCACTGTTGGGACTGTATTGGACAGGTAATGAGCAGTGCCTGGGTTTTCTCCACACATACCGCTTAGAATTAAGGCCAAAACGTTCTATATTGGTCTCATCAGACCAGAGAATCTTATTTCTCACCATCTTGGAGTCCTTCAGGTGTTTTTTAGCAAACTCCATGCAGGCTTTCATGTGTCTTACACTGAGGAGAGGCTTCCATCGGGCCACTCTGCCATAAAGCCCCGACTGGTGGAGGGCTGCAGTGATGGTTGACTTTCTACAACTTTCTCCCATCTCCTGACTGCATCTCTGGAGCTCAGCCACAGTGATCTTTGGGTTCTTCTTTACCTCTCTCACCAAGGCTCTTCTCCCCCGATAGCTCAGTTTGGCCGGACGGCCAGCTCTAGGAAGGGTTCTGGTCGTCCCAAACATCTTCCATTTGAGGATTATGGAGGCCACTGTGCTCTTAGGAACCTTAAGTGCAGCAGAAATCTTTTTGTAACCTTGGCCAGATCTGTGCCTTGTCACAATTCTGTCTCTGAGCTCTTCAGGCAGTTCCTTTGACCTCATGATTCTCATTTGCTCTGACATGCATTGTGATCTGGAAGGTCTTATATAGACAGGTGTGTGGCTTTCCTAATCAAGTCCAATCAGTATAATCAAACACAGCTGGACTCAAATGAAGGTGTAGAACCATCTCAAGGATGATCAGAAGAAATGGAAAGCACCTGAGTTAAATATATGAGTGTCACAGCAAAGGGTCTGAATACTTAGGACCATGTGATATTTCAGTTTTTCTTTTTTAATAAATCTGCAACAATGTCAACAATTCTGTGTTTTTCCGTCAATATGGGGAGCTGTGTGTACATTCATGAGGAAGAAGAATGAACTTAAATGATTTTAGCAAATGGCTGCAATATAACAAAGAGTGAAAAATTTAAGGGGGTCTGAATACTTTCCGTACCCACTGTAAATAACACCAGGAATAAACACCTCCATCAACGACAGTGGCGTAATGAATACAAAAATAAAACAATTATTATCAAAAATTACAGTACTCAGGTGTAAAGCATACCTCAGTAAAATACCGAACATGTGCATAAACAAATCACAATAAGGAACAACCAAATAGCAGCATACAGTAGTATCAGAATCATGCACACAACTATATGACACATACCACAGTATGCTATCAAGAACCCACCCGAAGTAAAACTCAAGAAAGGAAGAACGTCGGCAGAAAACGGGGGCGGGGGGGCGGGGGGGGGGAGAGAAGGAAGGGGTAGAGAGAAAAAGAACGGGAGAGGAAGAGAAGAGGGAAGGGGAAAGAGGAGAAGGAGGAAGGAAACAAGTATATCACTGCATTTCAGACCATTATGGAAGCAGCACCCTACCCTGAGAGCAACCTGTTCATGACCAACTGTGGTAAAGCCAAGGCAGGGTCATCCAGCCAGGGCTGCCACAGTGAGGCAAATTTCTTGTGTGCCTTTCGGTTTTGGTATGTCAGTTTTTCCCTGATCAAAGATGCATTAACCTGTGCAATCCACTGCCCCTTGCCAGGAACCCTGGAGGAGATCCAAAATCTAGCGATAGGTTTACGAGCAATATATAGCAATCCTAAAATAGCCACATGGGCATTCGGGGACAAAGTGTCCACCTCCAGAGCACCAAGCAAACAGACCACAGGATCCCTTAACAAATGAAAATTGTACACTCTAGAAATTGTTTCAATCACCTCAGACCAACGTAGAAACATAGAATGTGTCGGCAGATAAGAACCATTTGGCCCATCTAGTCTGCCCAATATATCTTAATCCTATGAATAGTCCCTGGCCCTATCTTATATGAAGGATAGCCTTATGCCTATCCCATGCATGCTTAAACTCCTTCACTGTATTTGCAGCTACCACTTCTGCAGGAAGGTTATTCCATGCATCCACTACTCTCTCAGTAAAGTAATACTACCTCATATTACTTTTAAACCTTTGCCCCTCTAATTTAAAACTGTGTCCTCTTGTGGTAGTTTTTCTTCTTTTAAATATGCTCTCCTCCTTTACCGAGTTGATTCCCTTTATGTATTTAAAAGTTTCTATCATATCCCCTCTGTCTCTTCTTTCTTCCAAGCTATACATGTTAAGGTCCTTTTAACCTTTCCTGGTAAGTTTTTTTCCTGCAATCCATGTACTAGTTTAGTAGCTCTTCTCTGAACTCTCTATAGAGTATCTATATCCTTCTGGAGATATGGCCTCCAGTACTGCGCACAATACTCCAAGTGAGGTCTCACCAGTGTTCTGTACAGCGGCATAAGCACTTCTCTCTTTCTACTGCTTATACCTCTCCCTATACATCCAAGCATTCTGCTGGCATTTCGTGCTGCTCTATAACATTGTCTTCCCACCTTTAAGTCTTCTGAAATAATTACTCCTAAATCCCTTTCCTCAGATACTGAGGTCAGGACTGTGTCAAATATTCTATATTCTGCCCTTGGGTTTTTACGCCCAAGGTGCATTATCTTGCACTTATCCACATTAAATTTCAGTTGCCAGAGTTCTGACCATTCTTCTAGTTTTCCTAAATCCTTTTCCATTTGGCGTTTCCCTCCAGGAACATCAACCCTGTTACATATCTTTGTGTCATCAGCAAAAAGACAAACCTTACCATCGAGGCCTTTTGCAATATCACTTATGAAGATATTAAACAAAATTGGTCCCAGTACAGATCCTTGAGGTACCCCACTGGTAACATGACCTTGTTATGAATGTTCTCCATTGACTACAACCCTCTGTTGTCTGTCACTCAGCCGCTGCCTAATCCACTCAACAATATGGGAGTCCATGCTCAATGACTGCAGTTTATTGATAAGTCTTCTATGTGGGACAGTGTCAAAAGCCTTACTAAAATCTAGATATGCAATGTCTACTGCACCTCCACCGTCTATTATTTTAGTCACCCAGTCAAAAAAATCTATAAGATTTGTTTGACATGATCTCCCTGAAGTAAACCCATGTTGTTTTTCATCTTGCAATCCATGGGATTTAAGATGTTTCACAATCCTATCCTTTAATAGGGTTTCCATTAATTTGCCTACTATTGATGTCAGACTCACTGGTCTATAGTTGCTTGATTCCTCCCTACTACCTTTCTTGTGAATGGGCACGACATTTGCCAATTTCCAATCTTCCGGGACGACTCCTGTTACTAATGATTGGTTAAATAAATCTGTTAATGGTTTTACCAGCTCACCACTAATCTCTTTTAATAATTTTGGGTGTATCTCATCAGGACCCTGTGACTTTTGTCTTCACTTTAGACAGCAATCTTAGAATGTCTTCCTCTGTAAAGAGACATGCATCAAACGATTCATTAGTCATCCTTTCAAGTGGAGGTCCTTCTTTTTCTTCCGTAAAAACTGAACAGAAGTATTCATTAGGGATGTAACGATATCGAAGATATCGCGATATCGTATCGTCGTGGTCGTCTCAATATCGCCGTGGTTGGGTTACAATATTAAAAGGACAGGTGTCCGTCAAAAAGCAAGAGGAATAAACACAGTCCCGCGGAACAAATCATTGTTAACTACATAGACCAGAGTTCAAGGATTTTTTTTTTACTGTTTTTTTTATTTTTTTTTTTCTTGCAATGTAGACATTTTGATCTTTCTGATGAAAAACGTCAACATAAGCTAAATGATAGGTCAGTGTTTTTTTTAAAGGCTTTTTGACTGACTATTTTATTTAAGTTTAACCACTTGCCGACCGCCGCACGACTATCTACGTCGGCGGTCAGCCCCTCACAGGCAAACTGACGTAGGTCTACGTCGCTTGCTTGTGAGGGTCTAGGGAGCGAGCGCGCTCCCGCGTGGTCACGGACCCCCCCCCCCCCCCCCCCCCCGCGCGTGTGACCAGCGGACCCGATGTCCGCCGGTCACTCTGCGATCGGCGGGGTAGAGGGAGAAAGTCAGGCGGCTTGTGTAAACAAGCTGCCTGTCATTCTCCCCTGTGTATGAGAGATGATCATACGGTTCTACTATGTAGAACTGTTGATCACTCTGCATACAGCTGAAGCCACAGCCAATCACAGTAGAAAGCACGCCCCTAGGGACACACACAGCCCCTCCCTCTCAAATAAAGTTAACCCCTTCACTACCAGTGTATTTTTACAGTAACATTGCATATGTATAGCACTGATTACTGTAGTAATGTCACTGGTAACCCCAAAAGTGTCAAAAATGTCAGTCAAGGGTCCGATTTGTCCGCCGCAATGTCGCAGTACCGCAAAAAAAATCGCAGATTGCCGCCATTACTTATTAAAAAAAAAACAACAAAAACAACAAAAATCTTTCCCTTTGTTAGTAAACACGATAACTTTTGCGCAACCCAATCAAAATACGCTTATTGTGATTTTTTTTTTTTTACCAAACATAGGTAGCATAAAACAAATTGGCCGAAAATGTTAAAAAATTTTGATTTTTACATTTTTTTGGGGGGGAATTTCATATAAAAAAATGTGAAAAATATTGTTGTTTTTGCCAAATTTACGCTCTTTTTTTGTTTATAGCGCGTGATCAAAAAATCGCACAGGTGATCAAATATCACCAAAAGAAAGCTCTGTTTGTGGGAAAAAAAGGACGCCAAATTCGTTTAGGTACAGCGTCGCACGACCGAGCAATTGTCCGTTAAAGTCACGCAGTGCCGAATCGCAAAATACCCCCTGGACGTTTAGCAGCCAAATCCTCCGGGGCTTAAGTGGTTAAGTTATGTTCCTAAATACCAGTTTTAAAAGGCTACCTTTATTTGCCTTGCACATTTAAACCTGACTTAACTTGATCTTTGTTTGCACTTAAAGGGAATTGCCTATTGTTTGTTTACAATTGTTCTAGCTGCTTCTTAACTTGAACATTGCACAGAAGAATCAGTTATGCAACCAAATATTACTATACAGAATATTGATGTTCCTGACTACAACTTGCACTTTAAAAGCACTATGTGATCAGTGTTTTATGTTGTCATGGATCCATAAATACAACAATAAATTGCCTGTTGACTGGCCAAAGCAGAATAAATGTCGGTATTTTTTCGCTATTATCATCACAAACACTATCATGAGCTATTTAACAATACCATGAGCTTTTCCACAATATCGCAATAAATATCGTACCGTGAGGTCAATATCGAAATTGTATCGTACCGTGAGATTTTGATATCGTTACATCCCTAGTATTCATTAAGGCAGTCGGCTAGCCCTTTATTCTCTTCTACATACCTTCCGTCCTTTGTTTTTAATTTAGTTATTCCTTGTTTTAATTTCCTTTTTTCATTTATATATCTGAAGAATGTCTTATCCCCCTTTTTCATAGACTGAGCTAGTTTTTCTTCTGCCTGCGCTTTAGAAGTTCTTATAACTTGCTTGGCCTCTTTCTGCTTAATCTTGTAGATTTCCTTATCTTCATTGCTCTGGGTTTTTTTATAATTCCAAAATGCTAGCTTTTTATTTTTAATGATTTGGGCCACTTCTGCTGAGTACCACAGTGGTCTCTTCCTTTTTTTGCTTTTACTGACAAGTCTAATGCAATTTTCTGTTGCCTTTAATAATGCACCTTTTAAGTAGTCCCATTTCTCCTGGACTCCATGTAATCCATACCAGTCTGATAAGGACTCATTTATGACTAATTTCATTTTTGAAAAGTCTGTTTTTCTAAAATCTAAAACTTTTGTTTTTGTGTGGTGTGACTCTTTCACAGTTCTTATATTAAACCACACTGACTGGTGATCACTAGATCCCAAAGTTTCACCTACAATGACATCATATACCGAATCCCCATTTGTTAATACCAAATCCAAAATGGCCTCCCTCCGGGTTGGCTCCTCAACCACTTGTTGCAGAGACAACCCCAGTAGGGAATTTAGAATATCTGTACTCCTGGTAGAACTTGCTATTTTGGTTTTCCAGTTTATATCTGGAAGATTGAAATCTCCCATAATGATAACTTCTCCTTTCATTGTCATTTTAGCTATTTCTTCAACTAGTAGATATTCTAGTTCTTTGACTTGACCAGGTGGTCTTTATATCACACCTACACGAGATACTGCATGATTAGCAAACTGCAACGTAACCCAAACTGACTCTATGTTGGCCTCACCAACTTGCATTAGGTTCGATTTAATGCTATCTTTCACATACAGGGCCACTCCTCCTCCTTTCTTGCCTTCTCTGTCTCTTCTGTATAAAGAGTACCCTGGTATGGTTATGTCCCAGTCATTTCTTTCATTAAACCATGTCACTAAATCTACATTCTCAGATGCCATTATTGACCCAAGTTCATTGATTTTTTTACCTAAACTGCGAGCATTTGTAGACAGGACTCTGAGCTTATCATTTCTTAACCTCTGTGCTTCTGACCTGTTCTGGCATTGTTTCGGGGGGCAATTGGACTCTTGTAATTCCACTCTTTTGCCCCCCCTTCCTAGTTTAAATACTCTTTCGCAAATTCTTGGAGTTGTTCACGAAGTACATTTGTTCCTTTGAGAGAAAGATGCAAACCATCTTTTTTGTACAGTTCCTTTCTATTCCAGGTAGAGCTATCATGAGAAACAAAGCCAAATCCTTGCTGTTGACACCATTTACTAAGCCATACGTTGAACTCCTTTATGCGCCTCTGCCTATCATTCTGAACATTATGCACAGGCAGAACTTCAGAAAATGAAATGGTGGATGCAAAATCCTGTACGTCATTACCAAGTGTGATAAAAGATTTTTTCACCCCTGACACTTCATTGCAAGCCAGGTCATTTGTCCCTAGATGGACAAGAACATCCACGTCCCCTTCCTGCTTTGCTTGCTTAACAATATTAATAATACGTCTTCTATCTCGTCTAGCAGTAGCACCAGGGAGACATCTCACAAAACCATTTTCTTTAAGCTCCACACTTCTTATGATTGAATCACCCAGCAACAGCTGCTTCCTTTGAGACTTCACTTTATCTTTTTTGTCCTTGGCTGCAGTCTTGCATACATTAGACATAGGAGTCGATGGTTTCTCACCCTCTGTGCTTGAGTCCATATCCATGTTGTCCTTACATTCTGAGAGTGCTGCAAATGAATTTTGGAGAACCACCGACTGTGGGACATGTCTTCTATCCACCACTCTAAGTCTTCCAGAACCTACAGTAACCCATCTGCCATTTCTGGGGGTCCTCTGTGGCAGTGGCATTGCAGCAGTCCCAGCTGGAGTTTGTTTAACAGATAATTTAAATATCTCTGATTTCAAAAATGCCATTTCCTGCTGCAGTAAGGAGAATTGTCTACAGATCTGACAGCATCCGAATCTCCAAAGAGTGGAACATGAAATAAATGCACAACAATTCCTGCACTGAACCAAGTCTGGCCATTTTAAAGAGGAGAAAAAAAAAATAAGAAAATTTGTAAGTTTAAGTCAAACAAATCTTACCTTTTTCTTTTTTTTTTTTTTTTCCACCTTCCAGCCTACCTCCTGACTATCTCCTGCAATATCTCTTCACTGTACTTAAAATGTTGTACTTGCAGCTAATGAATTAGGCCAGCTAATGAGTGAGTATGTATGTATGTATATGTATATATATATATATATATATATATATATATATATATATAAATATGCACACTCCTTCACAGCTCCTCCCCCAGCAACAAATGTAACACCTTAATGAGCTGGTCTCATTAGCAAATGCACAATAGCAGACACCTGACCAAATTCCTTTCCTCTTCTCAAGCAATGGTCAGCAAAAAGAAACACAGGTGAGTTGGTTGCAAACTCCAGGCCAATCTCTTTCAGTATCTCTTCAATCTCCTGCAATATCTCTTCACTGTACTTAAAATGTTGTGCTTGCAATGGTGTACTTGCAGCTAATGAATGACCAGTAACGAAACAATTTGGGGCACCTCCACAACATGTGTATAAGGGTGCCTGCTCCCTATCACATTTTGGACATAAAGGGGTAGACCTGCGGCCCCAGCAAAACAGTTGCACTGGTGTTCTATATGCCGGGCCGGGAGGGAAGTCGGGTTCTGCAAGGAACCCAAGAGAACTGCATACACATGGGAAATCGTACCCTTTTTATCCGAAACCTGGAAAACCTCCCTTAGCAGTCGGTGAGTATCAAGTTGCAAGGTAGAAAATCATTCTTGGGCCGTAACGGCATGCCTCAACTGTAGATACCGAAAGAAACAGTGCCTGGGATCATCAAATTCCCTCTGTATATCCTGAAAAGATTTCAACACATGGGCTCGAAACAATTGTACCATAAAATATAAGCCATGGGCCTCCCAGACCTCAGCCCCCTCCAAGCGAAGTAGTTCAGAAAAATTGCGGTTATGCCAGATCGGGGTCTGGGAAAGGAAACCCCTGATCTGCTGCAACATCCCTTTGACACCGCGCCAGACCATGCGGATCAGGGAAATCGTCTGCAATCTCGCCACCATGTGTGAAAAACCTGCTTCGAGATGGACAAGCACTGGGTGAGGAGAGTCAGGCGGGACCAAAAGGGACCCAATGGGATCTGAGAGGTTCGGGAGCCCCCATGTGTTAAACCTGAGAGGCCAGGAAATACACTCTAGGATTAGGAACTGCCAGCCCACCACAATCCTTACTTAGTTGGAGGGTAGGAAGTTTAATCCTAGCCACCTTCTTACACCAGATGAGTTCGCGATACTGGGAATCTATCCTATAAAACCATCTCCTGGGTGTCCACACAGGAGAGTTGTGAAGGACATATAGGAGCTGGGGAGCCCAGACCATCTTGACCAGATTGACCCGACCAGCCACAGACAAGGGGAGCTTGCACCAACTCGTACATTTAGAACAAAACCTTTGCAGCAGAGGTATCAAGTTCAGCTCGAGGTATTGGGTAGGGTCGGGAGAAACACTTATCCCTAGATATTTAAATGAGTCAACCACCCGCACTGAGGAGGCACAGTCAGGAAGAGAATTAGGCAAGGGATCCAGGGGCATCAGGACTGATTTATCCCAATTTATGGAAAATCCCGACAAGGACCCAAAATAATCTGAGGGACATCACTGCCTGTAAGGATTCCCACGTGTCACCCAAGTAAAGTAGAGTGTCGTCCGCATAAAGCGAGATAACATCCATATGTGAGCCCCTTCTGAACCCCACTATCCCAGGTGAGGCCCGAATCCGTGCCGCTTAAGGCTCCAGCGCCATGGCGAACAGCAATGGAGAAAGCGGGCAACCCTGTCTAGTGCCTCTGTGCAGACAGAAGGGCTCAGAAAGCTCCCCATTAATTCTTAATTTAGCCGTGGGGGCAGCATACAGTACCCGTGTCCAAGTCAGAAAATTCTCGCCCACTCCGAACCGTCTCAGGACCGCCCACAAATACACCCATTCAACACTGTCAAATGCCTTAGCGGCATCGAGTGAAGATTGCTCTATTACCAGGATTATCCACCGGGATCTGAAGGTTCAGAAACAGGTGGCGAAGATAAGTGCTGTTGATCGAGTCGGTATAAAAACCCGATTGATCCCTATGGATAATCTTATGGACAATGGAAGAGAGCCTGGTGGTTAGAATCTTAGCTAGGATTTTTACGTCTGCCGTGAGCAGAGAAATGGGTCAGTAAGAATCGGCCAACAGTGGATCCTTGTCAGGCTTCAGCAGCAGGACAACAATCGCTTCAGACATGGAGGCAGGAAGGCATCCAGTCAAAAACGCTGTATTATGTACACTAAGTAGTATAGGCACTAATTGTTCAGCGTACCGACCATAAACCTCCAAAGGGATACCGTCCGCCCCCGGAGACTTACCATTTTGAGTAGATTTCAAGGCACATCCGAGGCAGACAGACGGTAGATCGCAAGTATCCAGAAAGCCCTCGATCTCCTGCGAATCGACCAATATTTTGGATGAGTAAAGGTCTGTAAAAAAACTCTCCCAGCACTCTCCCTATGTCAGACGTGGCATGCCAGAGCACCCCCTGAGGGTCCTTAATCGTGGGTATAAAGGCCGCCGGCTGCTGTGAATGAACCAGCATGGCCAGCATATGACCCGTGTTCTCATTCTCCTCAAAATACCTCTGCTGCAAAAAGAAGCGTCGGTTTTCAGCTTTCTGAACCGAAACCGATTTAGCCATAGACTGGGCGGCTAACCATGTCCTCTGAGTAGCATCAGAAGGGGCATCGACATACGCTCCCTCCGCCCTAGTCACCTCCTCCAGCACCGCATTCTCCCAAGCCTTGGTGGTAGTTTTAATACTGTTAACAATGCGAATGAACTGACCCCTCATAAACGCCTTAGCTACGTCCCACACCACCCCAAGCTCTGCAGTATCTAAATTACTAGCAAAAAAGGATGTCAGCATGGGTGGCATGGGATCAGGACTAGGAAAGAGCGACAGCCAGAACGCATTGTTTCCAAAGTGGCCTACCCCGACCAAAAGGAAGGGGTAGGCGGACCCAGAGCGGAGAGTGATCGGACACCAACCTCGGCTCGTAATCCGCCGCGACCACTAGGGGCAGCAATGAACCATTGCCCAACCCCAGATCAATTCTGGATAAGCTTGAATGAGAGGCCGACAAGCACGAAAACTTTCGTACATCAGGGTGACCCATCCTCCACACATCCGTTAGGCCAAGTTCACCCACAAGCCGAGCGAAGGGCGTAGCCCCCCCCAGCCGCTGTAGGACCACTAGAGTTGGGAGAAACTATCAAGAACAGCGTTATAATCCCCCATCAGCAGGGGCACATCAGGAAGTTGTGCAATATGAGTAAGAATAAGTTTGAGCACCCCCGCGGAATAAGGGGGAGGTACATATACCGCCACCAGTATGCAAGTTAAACCCGCCACCTGGCAGGACAAAACAATAAACCATCCCTCAGGACCGAACACCCTTCCTGATTAATATACAGACCCCTCTAGAATAACTGGAATACACAGAATGAAATTGATGGCTAAACATACTAGGAGCCAGGGTAGGAATAGAGGAGTGAGGCAAATTAGTCTCCTGTAAGCAAATAATATCTGCTTGCAGCCTTTTAATGTTACGCAGGACCGCTGTTTTCTTGACCGGGTTATTGAGTCCTCGCACATTCCAAGATATTATGCAAACAGTGTCAGCCATGTTCTTGGTACAAACATTTGTGGCGCATCAGGTACCGCAGGCGAGAAAACGGCACAGGGCACCCAGACATAGCGATCCAGTACGACAGTGCAGGTACCCCCCTTCCATGAATAACCCCAAAACAGGCCAACTCTCCAACCTACTACAGGACAGGTGCAGCACCAACACAGAAGAAGAAGATCAGGAACATTTAGGAAACAGTTCACCATAAAGGCAGTAGAACAGTATGTGATACACAGTGAAAACATTATCATCAGAAACATAGTCCAGTAAAGGGGGGATGAAGAAATAGGAAGAGGAGACACATCTGCCACGTGTGGGGGAAAGGGCAAGTCAGTGGGGTACGTCAAACCAGGACAGATAGGGGAAACCCAAAGAGGGACCACAGATGCCATAGCAGTCTCCTCAAAACCAGCAACCATGTGAGGGGTAGCAACCAGCGATGCAACTAAGCAGCACCCGCCGAGACAGGAAAAATGTGTGTAACATCCAATCTTCCGAACGACCGGAAATCAGGATGATCCCAGACCTGGCCATGGAGATTCCAACGGAGCAACTGGAAAAGAAAAATCTTAACGGGTCCCTCTCTCAAGGCCCCACCGTTGGCATCCAGCCACTGAACAGCAGCAGAGGGCTTATCAAAGAAGAGCACTTCATCTCGGGCCACAACCCGTAACTTGGAAGGGTATAGCATATTGAATATTCAGGTCCCGGAGTGTCTTCACATCCATAAATTTCGCCCTTTGCTTTTGCACCTCTGCAGAATAATCCAGGAACAAGGAAATCCTGGAATTATCGATTTTTAATTTCCCCTGCATGCTCCTAGCTTTAGTAAGGATAATGTCTGTCTTTATAATTGAGAAGCTTTAAGATGAAAGTACGTGGGGGAGCACCTGGAGGAAGAGGGCGCATAGGCACCCTGTGAGCACGTTCCACAGAAAACATGACAGTAAAGGAGTCCTGTCCAAAGGTAGATGTTAACCAGTTTTCAATAAAAGCCACCGGGTTTTTGCCCTCTGCCCGCTCTGGGATACCTATGGCCCTGATGTTACTCCGTCTCATTCTATTTTCCAGGTCGTCTAACCGTGCAGCCTGCTGAGCCGAAAGCAGGGCAGTATGCTTAACTTCTCTCTGCAAAGGCACCATGTCATCCTCTAATGAGCTCACTCTGCCCTACACTGCAGCCGTCCGCTTCCTCAACTTCTGCATATTATGGCGCATAAAAGATATTTCAGCCTTAACCCCCTTTAGTTCAGCTGTCAGGGCAGTAATCGAGGTGGTACAGGTGGTCACTGCAGCCATGATATCCCGCAACGTGGGCTCTGAGTCAGGGGCTGGAGATGATTGCATCGGGGCCTGGTCCGCATTCGCTGCCTCCCAGTCAGTAAATTGGCAGGACAGATCCCCCAGCGGCACGGTGTCATCGGTGTCTGATTGAGAACCAGGGGAGCCTGACTGATTCACCCCAGAGTGTGGCGGGGGGTCTCGGGAAGCATGCTTTGCAAACAGCTTCTGCGCAGCCTCAAGGTAAGTTGCTTTCTGAGAGGTTCCCTGCAGGGAGCCGCCATCTTGGGCAGGCCCGCTCGGAGCAGACTTCCCATCCTTTCCCCTTTTGGACATGGCTCAGAGGGACCGAAAAGGACTCGCCAGGCGGCCGCAGCACTCCAGCAGGACACGGAGCACCGTTGGAGGGTAAGTTGAAGGCAGGATGCGGTGTTGCACAGGAGAAATGTAAGGATGATTGGCGGAGCCTGCAGCGTACACGTCTGCTCACATCCGCGGTTCGGCCACGCCCCCCCTTATTCCTCTTTCTTCTTCTTCTTCATTTTTTCTTTTTCCTTTTTTCTTCTTTTTCAGTATGCCACATGTAATTATGGCAAACAACAAAAAAGTATGACTTGGCATTACAGTAAAGCCCCGTACACACGTACCGAATGTCGGCCGAACGATCGGCCGTCTTTTGTCCGGTGCTGTCCTGTCGGTTGAAAAGTGCTAAAGACTGCACACAAATTTTGTCGGCCAACAACAGCCGACTGCAGAAGTGATGTCATGTGATGGTTAACTTTCCGTGTGTTTTTTCTTCTCTGAGCATGCCTAGTCTTGTTCATCTGGTGTTAGTCGGCCGAATTCTGTACTGACTGGCGAACAATCGGCCGTTCTGGTGACGGCCAACAAAAATTTTATAGCCTGCACACCCGATTCTGTTTGGCCGAAAAGTCGCAGTCGGTTGTCGGAAGCATCATACTAACAAGCCGACAATCGGCTGATCGTTCGGCGGCCGAATATTTACGGCCGACAATCGCTACGTGTGTACGGGCCTTGAGTCTAAACTGTGTCCAGAATACAAAGTAAAAAGCATTAAAATAGACAGCTGGCATAGAAACATGACCAAGATCTACTGTTGATTCAATTTCGAAGCCAAACAGTGGTTTGAAGTATTAAATGAAGTCTATCGAGAACCGCACCATGTGGGAGTTCGGGTTAGAGAGAGCTCATCTCACAGGATCATGAGAGTCGGGCCTTAACCTCTACCGGCATCTATCTTTTAGCGGGAGTACAGAGGCTGCTAAACCCCATTTCAAAAAGTAACAATGTGCAGATAAGTAAAAATCCAACCCACAAACACGTGCACACCAAGAGGCATGTGTTATGTTTAATATAGAAAAGGGCACCAAAGGTGTTAAAAAGAAATTGAGAGAGTGAAAATAAGAAGCGGAGAGGAAAGTTTTATAAGATAGTAAGGGGAATAAAGGGTGGGGAGAGAGGGAGGGGAAAAAAAAAACAATTGGGTGGGCTTGTGGGGGGGATTTTGAGGCGGAGGGGGGGGGGGGGTCACGTAACTCTTAATAGCCGATACCCTTTTACGGATTTTCAGAAATTCATGAGTAGGAGATATAATCATTTGAAAAGTGAAATTTGTCCCAATATAGCCAATGTTTATTGTGCTCCTCCTCTCTGCCTTCCAAGGTAGCAGTAAGGTGCTCCATATGTTGGATGTCATTCACTCTGGCAAACCACTGAGACACAGGAGGGGATGTTTGTTGTTTCCACATCATCGGGATACAAGCCCTACCAGCATTCAGGAGATGTTTTAATCGTGATTCACGGTATCTCCTACCAGACATAGGAGTCAGGTTAAGGAGGACCTCAGCTGGGTTGTTGAGTAAATTGTAGTCTGTAAGTTTGTGTACGATTTGCAGGACCTTTTGCCAGAAAGGGCGGATAATAGGGCAATCTCAGAATATATGGATGAGCGTACCAACCTAGGAGCCGAAACGCCAGCAGAGCGGGCTATGCCCGGGGAATAGGAACCATGACCAAGCCGGGGTCCGACACTGAGTCATTATTTTATACGTCGTCTCTTGATATTTACTTCATAGATATTTGTGTGTGAAGAAGAGTATGCAATTCTTTTGTTCGTCAGTGAAAGTGGTACCCAGACCTGCCTCCCATTTCTGTAAATATATCGGGTCTTGTTGTGACATACTGTTAACGAGGATGAGATGGGGATATAGAGAGACCTCCGAAGAGGACCCTCTCCAATACACATCTCTTAAAAGGATGTCAATTGTCTCTGAGACCTATGGGGGTCTGGGAGTGATCTAAGAAAATGTTAATTGTAACAATTTCCATTGCCCAAGAGCGGTAGAGAGGTAAATAGGCTATATACGTTGGAGGGGTGTGCACAATTTGTCTGGGTGAGAAAGAAGGAAGCTCTGACAACTTTAAATGGAAGGTTTTGTCCGGAAGTCCGGGTGCAAAGTCAGGGTGGCCAGTGATGGGTGTTAGCGGAGAGGGAAAGCTTAGTGTCGCTACCCTTTTGTAGCATCAAGCAATCTCAGTCAGGGTTGCGTCTATGAGAATGTGGAGGAACTAACAGAGTGGGGACCAGCAATCCATGGAAGGCCAGCCAAGAGAGACGCTATTGATTTTTGTTACAAAGTTACCCAAAGCTTGTGTGGGGCGTGCCTACACTAGTCAATCACTCTAGCCATGTGGACCACTGTGCAGTATGAGGCTGGGTCTGGGAGTCTCACTTCTCCACTTAGCTTAGTTCTCTGTAAAAGTGATTAACCAAGTCGGGAAGGCTTGCTGTGCCAGACGTATTTAAATAAAAAGCTGACTTAAGTTTGCGGAAGTATTCCCTCTGTATTTTAACAGGCAAAGCCTGTAACAGATATAGGAGACGCGGCATCACGTTAATTTTTAGCACATTGCACCTCCTAAACCAGGAAACCACCAATGACTTCCATGGATTTAAGTCTATAAAGATAAGGAGTAAGGCGCCTCTCCTTGCTAGGTCAGGGTGTCCTATGTAGAGCTGCCTTCAATTTAAGTGATGAATACTTAAATAAAAAATGGGAATATATAGTTAGGCGCTGCTACTGGTTGTTCACCAAAACAAATAAATAAATGAAGCTATAATAGATGTTTGCTTCATGCAATAATACAAATATTAAATGAATGAATTTGAAAAATGCGTGCAAAATGTAGCTGGATGTAATCATGCACATATGAACTAGATATAAAATAAATGTCAAATTAATATATTTAAAGTGCTTGTGCAATTCTGTGCTGGATAACGATGTGTACAAAAATCGAAAATATACCATCAAGAAAAAAAAAAAAACAATGTGTTGTACTGTATACTATGTTGTATACATCCAATATGCCAAAAACCATATATGCAATAATTGCTAAAGATGCTAGATCCTAACAAAAAAAATTACCCAATATCGTTGATACAAAGTGATATACGTGCTCAGTGTTTCTTCCAAAATTCTATAGGATTAAAAGTGAACAAAAATTATCAAGAATTGGTGTCCATAACAATTGTGCCAAGTGATGTAATTTCTTTATTCCTACGTTAATGCAACAAATCGCTGGTCCACCACTTAGTAAACAGTGGCCACTCACCAGTAGCACTCAGGCCGCTAGGACCTATAGTGCCTGTAGTATTCCTCACTTATGCGGAAGCAATTCCTCCTAGGTAGGACAGGAGGATATCACAGTCCACTGGTGCGTGTTTCTCAAAAGAATATAAAGAAGCCCTTCATTGTGCAATGTACTTTATTATAAAGTGATAAACAAGGGTAAAGCAATACACTCACGTTTTATGGTGCCTCCAGTGGCACTTTCTGTAGGCAAAAGTAATAAGGAGCGAGGAAGCGCCGCTCTGCAGATGGCGTGCGTTCTACCCCACTCGGACCTGCCGCAAACCGGAAATTATGTCACGCAGAAACCTCAATGTATTTCACCATGAAGTGGCGTCATCACTTCCTGGGCAACTAGTCCTCTTTTCTGGGGTGTTAAGTCTCATTACGTTCCAGGAAATCAACTTCAGATCCCACCCATAAATCAGAGGGAAAAAAAAAGGGGGTGGGGGGGGGATAGGGAGTGGAGGAAGGGTGAGAAGGTAAAGAGAAGAGCAGGGGAAAAGGAGAGAAATTAAAGGTAGATGGAGGGAAGATGGAGAACCAGATAGACGTGTAGATGGGCAAAGTAGTTAGGAGTAGGAGGTGGACCTCCTCTAGTTCAGTGGTCCTCGACTCCGGTCCTTAGGGCACACTAACAGGCCAGATTTTAAGTATTACCTTGGGGAGATGCAGACTAGAGTACTGCAATTACTGAGCAGCAAATTATATCACCTGGGATGTATTTCAGTTATCTTGCAAACCTGGCCTGTTAGTGGGCCCTGAGGACCAGGGTTGAGGACCACTGCTCTAGTTGACTCCAAATGGAAAGTAGCTGCCTGAGTCGGCAGTTGTGGCCTATGTGGGGAAGAGATGAGCCACTTCAGGGAGGAGAGCTCCTGGCCGTAGCCCATCCCGGGAGGGGCAAATCAAACCTTAACCGTTAATTAACATGCGAAGGTCTGAGTTTTAAGTAGTTTAGGAAACGAACGAGAATGGTCCCTATCTCGTGTGTAATTAAACCTGATAGCAAAAGATGTCCTGGTAAGCACCAACAACTATAAGACATCCGAGATGGCATAATAAAAGATCTCAAAGAGAAGGGCCGCCAGGATGCCAGTCATGTATCTCTATTTTTCAAAGGTTACAGTAATTGGGTACAGAGCCCAAGGCTTCTGATCCAACAGTGTCTTTTCCAGGGGAACAACAGTTTTCGCGAGCCAGGAACAATTGGCTACAACGGCTCTCCATCTCAGCTTCTGGCATTAGATGATATATAGGCATAGGTGGCACTGGAACCCTGTCAACGTTCCTCTTGAGAACATTGCTCTCCATATATAAAACATATTGGGGAGGGATAAACAGGACAATCCTCATAGTGTAAAATGTCATAACATCACTTTATTATAAGCAAGATTCACTTAAAACTTTCATCACGTCCAGCAAGTAAAATACATCCACCGTATAACCTGCAATTGTTTAAAACCACCAAGATGGCTGGGGTATCCCAGTCTGCAAGAACGCCATGCGTCATTGTCTCCTCCCTACGCGTTTCATCACGATATATCAGGGGCGTGGCTAAAAGGCACTCTTCAGCAAATACACTCGCAGTCACTGGGTATAGGCGGATCTTAAAATTGCATTTCGGCGGCCGGAAGTAACCAGTTCTGGCTTGTGTTCCAGCGGCCGGATATCGTAACAGATGACTTAACGTCCTGTATAGATTATATCCAGCTTGCACTTTGTCGGACTGAACTAGAGCAGCAATCTCCAGAAGGCATTTCAAAAGAACAATTGGCAAATACCAATAGACACTAATAATAAACATGAATTTAAATAACGCACAAATTTAGCAGGCCAGGAAACAGCGCCATCTTGTGGTCATCGTACATATTCCATCATATTAAAAAATTGATGTTATATTTATGCACATAATAAACATACAAATTTTACATAGATATTAAAAAAAATATTGAGAATCCAATGCTACACCAGAAATAAAAAAGAGAAAGGGCAAAAAAAGTCCTAGATACAATTTAAAGTTAAATGTTTGACTTAAGCATTGTTAATAAAAACATGAACATCCTACTCGATATTCATACCAAATGGGGTGTATGTTTTAGCTTTATAAATCCAACTTGTCTCGAGTCTAGAAACTCCCCGAACAGCATTGCTACCCCTCCAGCTCCCAGAAAACGTACCAATCCCCAAGAATACAGTAGTAGCTGGATTTCTCCCATGTCATAAATCCTAATGCTTGGAAACACTGTTTAGTTTAGCCTTTAAGGATATTTGCTACATTTTTCTTTTAGTCTAACTTGCAGCATCCGTATAGTCCAACCGATATATATTCCAATCCACAAGGACACCTAATAAGGTATACCACATGTTTTGTTGTAAACCTAATAAAGGGTTTAATCTCAAATTGTTGATGGGTAGAGTTGGACTGAAACACCTCAACTCTCCTGTCTTTTAAAGTATTAATTTTGCATATAGCACATTTTCTACATTGCAAGAAACCTCCCGTGTTATGGAAGGAGGAGACAGTCTTCGGGGGATCTAACACATTCGGAGCTATCTGCAACCTTAAAGGTGGTACACCTCTGAAAACTGGAGGGTTGTCAGGCAAATGGGGACCCAATATTTCATCATTCTGCAGCACATGCCAGTGTTTATGCAGAACTAACATAATGTTGGAGAGAGTAAGCGTAAAAGAAAGCATATTTAAATGAATGATTGACCTTGGGGGGTCTAGGCTTTAACAATTCTTCCCTATTTCTTTGATCTGCACACACAAGGGCATTGTCCAACTCTGCAGCATCATACTCTTTTTTTCCAAGAACTACTCTTTCAAAGAAGCTTCACACAGAAAATCATCCCTATTTGTACAGTTTCTCTTTAACCTCAAAAATTTACTGACAGGAACGGATCTCAACCATGCTAAATGATGACAGCTAGTAGGATTAATAAATCCGTTCGGGTCAGTCTCAAAGTGGGTGGAGGTGACAATATCCCCATCTACCACCCTAATGTTTAAATCTAGAAAGTTTATCTCGGTACTATATTCGTTTTGTAAAATGATTTCATTTCTATTCAGAGTGGCCATAAATTAATTTAGGTAGCCAGAATCTCCTTCCCACAGGAGGAGGATGTCATCAATGTACCTCCTCCACAAAATAAATTCTGGTCTGGGTCTGGCAATGATTACATCCTGCTTTCATTTGGCCATACTGGGCACGAATTTCGTGCCCATCGCCACACCTCGGTTTTGTAAATAGAAGGTGCCCCCAAACCAGAAATGGTTATAGCCCATAGCAAAATCTAAAAGGGACAAGTATTGGTTTCTAGATAATGGGTCACCGCTTCTCTACTGTGTTGATGGGAATTATTTGTATATAGTGATGACACATCGGCTGTGGCAAAGATATAACTGTCTTTCCATTCCATGTTTATCAATTCTATAATCACCTGAGTAGAATCCCTCAAAAAGGAAGGCGTTTTTGCCACCAATGTTTGCAAAAAGTAATCAATATATTTTCCCATCCTTGAAGCAACCCAATCGATTCCACTAATAATGGGTCTTCCAGGGGGGTGCAATGGATCCTTGTTCACCTTTTGGTAAATCATTGCGGGAACTCTAGGAGCAATGGGAACCAAAAAGGATTTCTCCTCCTTAGTAGTTTCTTCTCATATCCCATTTCTACCAGAGAGATGTTTTTTTTTTTTTTTTTTTATATCTAGAGGTTGGATTTTCCCCCAAAGGAATATAGGTATCATGGTCAGATAATAATAACCTACTCATCTCTAATTTGTATGCCTCAATCAAGGATGACAATGCCCCAACCCTTATCAGCAGGCCTCACCACTATGTCTTTGGGTTGTCTCAAAAGCTTCAAACTCTTATTAAACAGGTTATTAACTCTGCATTATTTAATATGCAATTGTTCCAAATCTTTAGCCACTAAATCCTTAAAGACAGAAATGGAGGGGGCCAGTGGTTCTTGAGTTTTAAATAATGAAGCATTAGAAAAAGTAGTATTCTTAATGCCAATGGAGTACATCTGATTAGAACGAACAGGGTTTGTGAGCAAATATCTCTTAATGTTCATTTTATGGATATATTTTTGAAGATCCGTAAAGGTTTCAAATGTATTAAATGGCCTTGGGGGGGGGGGGCAGCAATCTTTAAACCATGGTTTAATACACATTTCTCCTCATTTGAAAGGTTAGCTGAGCTAATATTGAAAAGACCCGAATCCCTTAGACGCGCCATCTTTTTAGAGCAGACCCCCCGGACCCTCTTTTGGGTCTTTTGACCTTTTGGCCTTGGGTGTTTTTCCGGGGAAAAAAGAAAATGTAGCAAATATCCTTAAAGGCTACCCTAAACATGGTGTTTCCAAGCATTATGATTTATGCCATCGGAGAAATCCAGCTGGTACTGTATTCTTGGGGATTGATACGTTTCCTGGGAGCTGGAGGGGTAGCAATACTGTTAGGGGAGTTTCTAGACTCAAGACAAATTGGATTTATAAAGCTCAAACATACACCCCATTTGGTATGAATATCAAGTGGGATGTTAACGCTTTTATTAACCAAGCCTAGGTCTAACATTTAAACTTTGAACTTTATCTAGGACTTTTTTTGCCCATTCTCTCCTTTTTTTTTTTTTTTTTTTCTGGTGTAGCATTGGATTCTCAATATTTTTTTGAGATATCTATGTAAAATTAGTATGTTTGTTATGTGCATAAATATAACATACATTTTTTAATAAAATGGAATATGTACGCTGACCACAAAATGGGGCTGTTTCCCGGTCTGCTAAATTTTTGTGATTTATAAGGCATATTTAAATTCATGCTTCTTATTAGTGTCCATTGGTATTTGCCAATTGTTATTTTGAAATGCCTTTTGTAGATTCTGCGCTATGTTTAGTTTAGTCTGACAGTGCAAGCTGGAAATAATATATACAGGACGTTAAGTCGTTTAAGATATCCAGCCATTGGAACGCAAGCCAGAGCTGGTTACTTCTGGCTGCCGGAACGCACATTTAAGACCTGCCTATACCCAGTGACTGCGAGTATAAATATTTGCAGAAGAGCGCCTTTTGTCCATGCCCCTGACGATGTCATATTGTGACGAAACACGTAGGGAGGAGCCAATGACGCTTGGCGTTCTTGCAGACTGGGATAACGCAGCCATCTTGCTGGTTTGAAACACTTGCATGCTGTAACGCGGTGGATGTATTTTACTTGCTGGACATGTTGAAAGTTTTATACCTCAGTGTAAGGGAATCTTGATTATATTAGTTATGACATTTTACACTATAAGGATTGTCCTGTTTATCCCCGCATTATATGCTTT
This sequence comes from Pelophylax lessonae, assembly GCF_965119305.1. Classification (NCBI taxonomy): domain Eukaryota; kingdom Metazoa; phylum Chordata; class Amphibia; order Anura; family Ranidae; genus Pelophylax; species Pelophylax lessonae. Next base: position 143,946,345 of record NC_138777.1, read on the forward strand.
ATATATGGAGAATAATGGAGAGGAATGCTGAGGAGGAAGGTTGACAGGGTTCCAGTGCCGCCTGTGCCTATATATTAACTGCTACCATAGACCTTTTTAGTGAGGGCCCATGGTAATTGGTAAGAGGCTGTGTGATTGGGTGTCAGTGGTGGTCTCCAAAACACAATATTAGAAGATTGTTATATATACACACAGGGCTTTTTTTCTCAGAGAATAGGTTCAAGAACTCTTCTCTTTTAACTCCCCCCTCGCCTCTGCCCCTTACCCACCTCCAAGAACCGTTCTTTGGTTCTGCCCCTTACCCACCTCCCACTACCGCCCTTTTAGCGAATACAGACCCAAGTATTATTTTATGGTGCTAAGTATTTTGTATGGAATTTGTTAATGATAACAAAGACTGTAAAATAGATCTAGCAACAATGGACACTCCAACGACAATAGATCCACCACAGCAACAATAGACTCCCAACTGCCAACATTAATAGACCCTCCAGCAGCCAGCAACAGTACATCACTCCCAGCAACAATTGACCCCCTGCAACATAAGATTCACCCCCTGCAACATAAGATTCACCCCCTGCAACATAAGATTCACCCCCTGCAACATAAGATTCACCCCCTGCAACATAAGATTCACCCCCTGCAACATAAGATTCACCCCCTGCAACATAAGATTCACCCCCAGCAACATAAGATTCACCCCCAGCAACAATAGATCCCTTCCAGCAACAAAAGGTTACTCAGTAGCGAGCATCAATAGACTCCTTCCTCTACAGTACCTCCCTCCCAGCAACAACTGACCCCCAGCAACATACATTACATACATTCAGTTCCGGAGGTGCCGGAACTGCGTTCCCACTGAAAAAAAGCTATATATATATGTATGTGGAGATATAGATATATATGTAGAGATTATATATATATATATATATATATATATATATATATATATATATATATATATATATATATATATATATAATATGTAACGGAAAAACCGACCCACACCGTACTTGTGGGCTTCTGTCAGTATACATAGTATATATTAGGAATCGAACGATATATTAGAAATCTAACGTTTATCGGCAACACCGATATATCGGGGGCCGATGTGTACTTTCCCCGATATATCGGAATCGGCCCCTGAGGTTGCCGATATTTCGGGAAAGTGCATGTAACGGAGTGATGCCTGCAGCTAGTGGCATCACCCAGGCACCGGTGTCCATAGCCGACGGTCGGCTGACTTGTAATGACAACCGTTGCGGCTCCACCCCCCCCCCCTCCTGCCACCTTCTGCGACTCGCCCGGGTCTCCTGTCCCACGGGGAGACCTGGGCATCATACCTCCACCGCCGAAGAGAAGACCCGATCAAAGCCACATTCGGCTCTGATCGGGTCTTCATGTAAAAAACACGAAAGTGATGACATCACTTCTGGGGTACTCAGCGCCAAATTAAAAAAACTGACCACATTCAAAACAGCCAAACTTGGCGTTTTGAATGCTTTTCAGTGCCGAGGAGGGGTTTTGGGGTCTTTTAGACCCCCAGATCACTCCACAAGGAGTACCTTTTGTAAAAAAAATATATATATTTCTTACATCCTCCGACAGTCGCCGCCCACTCATACAGTCGTCACCAATGGGTAATGACTTGCGCTCCGCAGGAGTAGCTAGGCATAAGACTTGTTAGTAACAAAAGCTTTTAGCATAGACACACCCATGGGGGCTGTCCTACTGGTCAATACTCCCCCCCCCCCCCCCCCCCCCCGCAGTAGCCATCCCAACTCAGTTTGTCTCTGCCTAGCGTTAGGAGTAGATAGGCTTCCCTGTGCTGGGGCTACAGTCTCGGCCTTCTAATCCTTTTCTTTTGATTTTTATTTGAAAAATGTCAGTTTTTTCTTTGCTTTACTAGCTGTTCTTTTGTCAGCTTTAGTGGATCTTCGGATGAAGTTGGATCATGCGGAGCTGGGTATCGGACTGGCCACCCTGGCTCTCCAGGGCAGAGGGTCAGATGGATCCCCAGCCCGCCATAGAGTGTTCGGCTATGAACGACCCATCCCTGCTCGCAGCAGGGATGCAGCCTGTGAGGTGGCTACCTCACTGGACGTATCTGCGGTCCTGTGCTGCAGTATCCTGTGTTTTTGGCTGACGGCATTCCCTGTCATATGAGGACAGAGGCTTTCCGTTAAGAGAGGCACCCCACGCAATCCGGTACAGGTAAGTACTTTCTGTGTGGGGCCTCTGTCTGGGGTGGCAGTCCTGTGTTGCTGTGTGTCCCCTCATGTCTGTGCGTTTGTGGGGCTCCCTGATGCGATCCCTGCGGGGGTCCGCTTTAATTCACTGCTGGCGCTGTGTGGTGTGGGGGCTCCTCTCCTGTGTCACTTTCTGGTGTTTTGGGAGATGCAGACTGTGTGAGGCGACCGCTGCGACCAAACAACCGCGCGGTCCGCCATTTTGGATGTGGGCAGCATGTCTGGCTTCACTATGGGCTTTCACAATAGTTTGCTATGTAGTGTTTTGGCGCCAACCGGCGCCATCTTGTGTGTGGCAGAACGATCGTTCCGAGCACATGGCGGCCATCTTGCCGAAGCCTTCCATTAATTTCTATGGGCAGCCATTTTCCCTGGGCCTTGCAGCATATAGTTCAGCTTCTGGTGACCTCACTTCCTTTTCCTCTGGAGCAGCGATTGGTGTGGTAACACTCTGTGGGGCACTGCAGACTGTCTCTTCCATATCTCTGTTCTATCCTTCCTGGCTCAGTTTTGTCCCTTTTTGGGGGGTCTGTGTACACAGTGATTTATATCGGTGGGCTGCGCTATCCACAGCGCTTTTAAAGGGCCAGTACTTTTTTCCTCATTGTTTTGGCAATTGATTCTCAGGACAGCAAATTCCCTCCAGCCTTGGTGGGGGACCCCTGTTCTGCTGAACCCCCCGTTATACCTAATTTGGCCGCTGTAGTGGCGTCTTTGGTGTCAAAAATAGAGGTGCTGATGGCTGAACGTGCTGCTAGGAAAAGGCCCAGATTATCTCTCTCCTCTGATTCAGATGGTGATGTGGCTGCTGTGGCGGGCGTGCCCTTTTCAGGGTCTCGCTCGTCCCTGGACCCTCTAGGGTCTGAGGGGGAGGCGGAGGTGGAGGGGGTTGATGTCTCCCCCGGGGTCGCCTGAATGCGCACTCATGGATGAGTTGATTTCTTCGGTTAAAGAAACACTACATTTGGAGGATGAGCCCACTCCTCTGGCTATTGTGTCCTCTTTTGGGACACCTAGGACCCGCAAGTCGGCGCAGGTTTTTCCCTGCCCCGCTGAGTTTCATCACACAATGAATGAACAATGGCGCAGTTTAAAACGCCCTTTCACGGTGCCTAGTCGGTTTAAACTGCTGTACCCCTTTGCGCCTTCTACGGATGCGCGCTGGTGCTTGGCCCCCCAGGTGGATCACGCTGTGGCCGTGTTAAACAAGGCTACCCTGGTTCCCACTGAGGATACCCCGGTGTTCCGGGATCCTACGGACAGGAGGTTGGAGTCTCTGGTCCGTCATGCCTAAACGGTGGCGGGCTCTAGACTCAAACCTATTATCGCTTCTGTCACGGTGGCTCAGGCGGTGGCGGACTGGACTAAGGTGTTTAGACGCACACTCGTGTCTTAAATCTGCCCCACCTGCTACGCTGGAAATGGTGGACCAGATTCATCAAGGGGACATGTTTTTGTGCGATGCGGCCTTAAATGAGGCTCCTTTAGCTGCGCGCCTGTCGAGTGTCGCGGTGCTTCACCGTCGACTGATCTGGCTGAAGAGCTGGTCGGCTGACCAGACGTCACGGAAAACAGTGGATGACTTTCCTTATGCTGGGTCTCGCCTTTTTGGCGAGGCTTTGGATACTTTGGTGAAAGGAGTCACTAGGGGCAAAAGCACTCTGCTGCCCCAGAATCCGAAGAACAAGTCCTTTCGCGGAAAGCGGGGCCCTGCCTTTAGACCCACTCAGGGGTCCTTTCCTGCCTTTAAGTCACTATTCAAGGGCAAACCTTTCAAGGGCCAAGGTGGCCAGAAGAAGCCCTGGGCGGGTAAGCAAAAGTCCGGCCATGCAGGCACGATGGCTCAGCCCTCCTCTGCCTGAAGGGACGCCCTCACCCATTTCAGGGGTGGGGGGACGTTTGCGCAGTTTCCTCCAACCTTGGCTGCTCCGTATTCCGGACAGGTGGGTTCAGGAAATCATTCGATCAGGATACAAGATCGAATTCCTTTCACGGCCGGCGGACAGATTCTTTCCCTCAAATCTTGATTTGACCCCAGGGCGTTTACAGGACCTGCATCAGGCGGTGCATGACCTCCTGGTGCAGGGGGTGATTGTCCCCGGTGGGACAGGTTTCGGGGGTTTTACTCCAATCTGTTCACTGTGCCCAGAAAGGAGGGCAAGGTGCGTCCTGTCCTGGACTTGAAAGCTCTGAATCGCTTTGTGCACGTTCGGAAGTTCCGCATGGAATCCCTCCACACAGTAGTGGCCTCCCTGAGTCCAGGGGAATTCCTGGCCTCTATCGACCTGAAGGATGCGTATCTACACATCCCCATTTTCGAGGGTCATCAGAGGTACTTTTGGTGCGCCATTGCGGAGGACCATTATCAGTTTGTGGCATTACCTTTCGGTTTCGCTTCGGCTCCAAGGGTCTTTACCAAAGTGCTGGCGCCTGTCCTGGGCCTGTTGAGGACATAGGGCATTGCGGTCTTGGGATATCTGGACGATCTCCTGTTAAGATCGAATGCCAGTCAGAGCCTGACGTGCAATCTGTCAACTACGGTACAGACGCTAAAGGAGTTCGGTTCAATGTTCAGAAGTCGACTTCGGTTCGTCTTCCCTATCTGGGAATGGTTCTGGACTCTGCCGGAGGACAAGCTCCGGACCCTTCAAAATGAGGTCAGGTCCCTCAGGGACAACCAGTCCTCGTTGCTCAGGACCTGTATGCGGTGCCTGGGGTTAATGGTATCTGCCTTCGAGGCGATCCCGTTTGCTCAGTTTCACATGGTCTCTCCAAGTGGAGATTCTGGCCAGGTGGGACAGACTTCCTCAGTCCTTGGATCTGAGGGTCTCGTTGAGTCACCAGACCAGAAGGGATCTTCTGTGGTGGCTTCAGTCCCTGGCTGTGTCGGAAAAAAAAATCCTTCCGTCAGTTACTGTGGACAGTAATTACCATGGATGCCAGCCTATCGAGCTGGGGTGGAGTCCTGGGCAATCTGTCTGCCCAGGGCATTTGGTCGGCAGAGGAATCCTCCCTTCCGATCAACATATTGGAATTAAGATCGATCAAACTCTGTCTCCTCCAGTGGTCGGATCGACTTCGGGCTGTCCTGTTCGGGTACAGACGGACAATGCTACCGCGGTGGCTTACATCAACCACCAAGGGGGCACCAGGAGTGCCCGGGCGGCCCGAGAGGTGACCGACATTCTGTCTTGGGCCGAGACTCATGTCCCGGCAATATCGGCAGTTCACATTCCGGGTGTGGAGAATTGGCAGGCCGACTGAGCCGCCAGACCCTGGACCAGGGGGAATGGTCCCTACACCCGGAGGTCTTCCAAAAGCTGTGTGCAAAGTGGTTATCCCCAGATGTGGATCTGTTTGCGTCTCGGCTAAATCACAAGGTGGAAAGGTTCGTGGCAAGAACGCGCGATCCTCAGGTGGACGCCTCGGGTGCGTTGGTGGCCCCTTGGCATCAGTATCATCTGATGTATGCCTTTCCTCCGATTCAGTTGTTGTCCAGGTTCCTTCGCAGGCTGGCCTTGGAACCAAACTTGGTGATTCTGGTGGCACCGGACTGGCCACGCTGGTCCTGGTACGCCGACGTTGTTCACCTAGCAGTCGAGCCTCCTTGGCGGCTGCCACTGCGGGAAGATCTGCTGTCTCAGGGACCGATCTTCCATCCTGCTTTGCAGTCGCTGGCTTTAATGGCATGGCTGTTGAAAGCCAGGTCCTGAGAGACAGGGGTCTCTCCCCAGAGGTCATTCCTACTTTAATCAAGGCTAGGAAAGCCTCGTCTGGTAAAATTTATTACTGTACCTGGAAAGCCTATTTTGCCTGGTGTGAGTTTAGGGGGTTCTCTCCTCGCTCATACTCGAGAGTGTTGGCTTTCCTTCAGACTGGTATGGACCAGCGCCTGGCGCTGGCCACGATAAAGGGCCAGGTATCTGCACTGGCTGTTCTTTTTCAACGCCCTGTGGTGTCTCATTCCTTAATTCGCACCTTCATTCAAGGTGTGCGACATTTGGCCCCTCCTCGGAGGGAACTTTTACCGCCATGGGACTTGAACTTGGTTCTGTCCGTGTTGCAGCGTGCTCCTTTTGAAAATATCCGGGAGATATCGTTCCATGCTGTCTAAAAAAGTTGCTTTTCTAGTGGCGATCACTTCGGCTCGCAGAGTGTCGGAGCTGGCGGCGTTGTCTTGCCGCTCTCCTTACTTGGTGGTTCAAAAGGATAAGGTGGTCTTGTGACCTCATTCGTCTTTTCTCCCTAAGGTGGTCTCTGACTTTCACCTTAATGAGGACATTGTTTTGCAACCTAAGGAGGTTGCATTGCATTCCTTGGATGTTAGGGCGATCAGGGTTTACCTGTCGTCCACTGAATCCTTTCGGAAATCCGATTCCCTCTTTGTCCTTCCTGAGGGACCTCTGAAGGGCATGGCTGCGTCTGCAGCGACCATTGCCAAATGGATCAGACAGACCATTGTACAGGCCTATGCTTTGAAGGAACGGGTTCCACCTTTCCCTGTTAAGGCGCACTCTACCAGATCTTTGAGTACGTCCTGGGCCTATCGGCATCAGGCCTCGGTGGCCCAGGTGTGCAAGGCTGCGACTTGGTCATCGGTGCACACCTTTTCTAAATTCTAGAAGGTGGATGTTCTGGCATCAGCTAATGCCTCCTTTGGCAGCAAAGTTCTCAGTGCGGCAGTGCCATAGGGGACCCTTGTTGTTGTTTTTTTGTGAGTCCCTGGCTGTTGGGGTTGTTTATCCCCTGGGTTATTTGCTTTCCTGGGCTGTTGCTCCTGTTGAGCCTTTTCCGTTGCCCAGAAGGTTCTCTTACTGTGTGTGTAAGGTTCCTTTCTCTGATGTGGGTACTGCGTTGCCTTTTCTACGGTTGCGTCTCCCACCCCTCAGGTCTTCACTGCTTTGGGACGTCCCATTGGTGACGACTGTATGAGTGGGCGGCGACTGTCGGAGGACGTAAGAGAAAACGGAATTTTTGTAAAATCTTACCGTAAAATTCCTTTCTCCGAGTCCTCCGACAGTCGCCGCCCCCACCCCTCTTTTGGGGTTTTCTTGTACACTTACTGCTATGCTACCAAACTGAGTTGGGATGGCTACTGCGGGAGGGGGGGGGTATTGACCAGTAGGACAGCCCCCATGGGTGTGTCTATGCTAAAGGCTTTTGTTACTAACAAGTCTTATGCCTAGCTACTCCTGTGGAGCGGAAGTCAATACCCATTGGTGACGACTGTATGAGTGGGCGGCGACTGTCGGAGGACTCGGAGAAAGGAATTTTACGGTAAGATTTTACAAAAATTCCGTTTTTTACATGTTCGAAAATATCGGCTGATATCCAAAATATCGGTATCGGCATTTAAAAAAACTATATCGGTCGATCATAGCGTGTGTATTAATGTATCAAGTTTCAAAACTGTTAATTTTCCTCAACCAAATCATTTAATTTTAGTACAGAAGTTTTGTTTTTTTTTTTTTTTTTTTTTTTTTTTTTTTTTTATTTAAACAGAACACATTTACAGGTTTTGTGCAATAAAAGCTGGCTGAAAATAAAAAAAATAAAATAATGCAAATGCATTGCGTCACAAACAAAATAAAATACTAGGACTTTCAAAGGGAAACCTTGTAAACTAATACCTGCATAATTCTGCCTGACAGATGACATTAATCAGGCTTATAATGCACTGATTATATTGTTTCCTATTTAAAGTTTCTTTGCAGTTTGACCTTAAATACTTGTCACCGGTATTGTTTGAATAGCTTTCTTTTCCTTTGATTATGTTCAAAAGAATCTGACTTAATTTATAAACACTAATTCATAGTATTTTTGTGTTTTCTCTTTTAGATATCCTAATGTCAATGTTCATAATTTCACAACAAGCTGGCGCGATGGTCTCGCATTTAATGCTATTGTACACAAACACAGGTTAGCATCCTTATTCATTTTTTCTTTTTTTTTTTGCAGTTGAATAGGTAAATGCAGAATTAGTCGTGAGAAAGTTTTCTGTTTGATACTTTAAAGTCTAAATTCTGAAGGAGATGATTAAAAATGATGAAAAGGAAGATGTGATTAAAAACTTTTAAATATATTTTCTGATTTCATACAAGTGAGTTTTGTATTTTGTATCTATGCATGTGTTTAATGGTGTACTCTTGTTCACACCAAGGCCAGACCTCATTGAGTTTGACACACTGAAGAAATCCAATGCTCACCACAACCTGCAAAATGCATTTAACGTTGCCGAGAGGGAGCTGGGTCTTACTAAACTTCTGGACCCTGAAGGTATAAAACAATATACTGTTTGTCATTACATGAAAAAAGATTTTCAGGAAAGTACCAAGTGGCGTTTTTAGTACGAATAGCCTGTTTTCTGCCTGTCTGCTCTAAAAAATAAAATTGGTGCACCTCCTGGTGTCTTTTTTTTTTTTTCTTTTCCATTTCTTTTTTCAAAAACATTTATTAAAAAATGAAACTACCAACTTTTGCTGTACTATCTGCTTCCAGAAAAATCTATACTTCTGCAGGGCTTTAGTAAACTTTCAACTTAAGCATGTGTGAACGCAAGCACATACTGGAAAGATAAAAACCCCTAAAATAGCATTTTTTTCCAAGGCTGGGTGATGCTCTCCAAGAGATCATTGTCATCGCTGAGCAGAAATGGAAATATTTCAGATTGTATGAAAACACAATGCAAATTATATTACCGTAGTCAATAAGTTGAAATGGCTAAAAATAATAATTGTGGCTCACATAAAATGTTAAAAAAGCAATATTGAATAAGAAAAGGGCATTTAAAAATATGGCAGCAATCATCAATTTGACAGTTACAAAAAATATAACCGAATACGTCAAAAGGAAATCAAGGCCTCATGCACACTAGACATTTTTACAGCTGCTGTTTGTCTTAGGGCTCTTTCACACGGGCAATCCGATCAGATCCGCCTGTCAGTTTTTTAGGCGGATCTGATCGGATCCTCCATGCAGCTCTATGGGGCAGCGGATGTCAGCGGAGACACCTCCGCTGACACCCGCTGCCATCCGCATCCGATCCTGTGCGTGAAATCTGGACGGATGGAAACCCTATTTTTCCATCCATTTAGTAATCGGATCGGATCGGATCTGATGAGAGCGGACAAGCGGTCCGCTCTCATCCGATCCCCCATAGAGGGCAGCGGGGGCTGTGACACCTCCCTCTCCGCTCTGCAAGCGGAGACAGAGCTGTCATCCGCCGGCTCAGCGGGGATCGAGGCGGACCGTGTGAAAGAGCCCTTAAGGCGTTTTTTTTTTTTTTTTTCCTACAGCCAGTAAAATCCCCAGCATGTTATCCTATGTATCCATGCACACATAGGCTGCTGTTAGTGTTTTTTTGCAGGGGCGTTTTCTGGCTGGAAAAACCCCCCAGAACTTGTGGGTTTTAAGAGGAGTTTTTCAGCTGTAAAAACACTCTGTGATAAAAGCTTAAAAATGCTAAACTCAGCTATTCAGGCGTTTTTTTATCAGCGTTTTTAGGCCATAAGCCTGTGGGATGGCAAAAAAGTCAGGTCGGATCATGTAAAGTCTCTTTACAAGATAATTTGGAGGTGGTGACTGGGGACAAAGAAAGCAAATTTAATACCTTCTTCAGCTCTGTGTGTAAGAATATCAGACAAACGATCGTCTGTTTGTTTTTTGTTTGCATGCTATTCTTGTATCGAAAACCAATAGGTTTTCGAAATTTTCGTACGACAGAATCCAACTTTGGAAGTGATGTAATGTATTCTTTCATTTTTCCTTATTAATTTTTTATTTTTAAACTTATTAGATGTAAATGTGGATCAACCAGATGAAAAATCCATCATTACCTATGTTGCCACATTTTATCATTATTTTTCAAAAATGAAGGCTCTGGCAGTTGAGGGAAAACGCATTGGAAAGGTAAGCTTACATACGCTTGACAATTGTTTTTTTTTTTTTTTATGAGTATAAATGTATGTTTGAAGCACGGGGTGTGCAGAGAAGGGCATGTAGTGTGGAAAATAATTTTTCTCTATCGTTCATTGACGGACGCAGTCCTCCGATGCATATCAGTAGGGTTATACTGCCCCCTACAGGAGTAGGACACTAGACAGAAAAAATGTCTCTCTTCCTGCATAGGATGTCAGTTTTATTCTGCCTAGTCAGGAGTAAGGACCTAGTTCCTAGCTGGGATCTCCGGTTCTGGCATAAAAGTGTTTTTTATATGTAGATAGTTTTTATTAGTTTGCTTTTTTCTCCGGATTTTTTTTCTGTGAGATCTACTAGCAACTATGCTAGATCTGGGCGACGGGCTGGATGTATAGATCCAGTGGTCACCCCAGCTGGCCAGCGAGCGAGTGCAGACCTTAGCTCCGCGCTGGGTCAGACGCGACATAGTCCCACTGGACGGGGATTGGCCCCGCGAGTTAAACGTCTCGCCAGATCGCACACGACAGGGTCTAGACCTGTGTCACATCGTTCCTATTTGGCCGCCAGCACTTCGGCGGAGAGGGGTCCTGTCCGGAGGTGGCCGCCCGCCTGTGTTCCTGGTAGTGTTGCCTCGCGCCCTGCCTCCTCTGATAGTGAGGATGACATTTCTACCTCTACTGCTGCGCAAGATAAAGCGCTGGTGGACACACTGGTTATTTCTGTGCGTGAAACCCTGAAATTGGAGGATACGGCTGCGGTCGCACCTGGGGCGCAGGTTACTTTCGGCACTCACAAGCCATCCAGGGCAGAAAAGATTTTTCCCTTCCCAGCTTATTTTGCTGGCCTGCTCACAAAAGATTGGGACTATCTGAGACATTCCCCTGGGGTGGCTACCCTTTTGAGGAGTCTCCGGTAAAGAAGTGGACGGTACCACCTAAGGTGGATCCTCCGATCTCAAGACTGAATAAGGCTACCGTTATTCCGGTGGAGGAAACCCCCGTCCTTTAAGGACCCAGAGGATAGGAAGGCGGAGGCTGTGGCCCGCAATATGTACTCCCTGGCGGGGACTGCACTGAGACCTGTGTTTACTATGGCCCTTTTTACGCAGACGCTGACTGAATGGGCAAAGCTACTATGCCAGGACTTGGAGGGTAAGCCAGTCCCTGATGCCTTTGGGGAGCTGTTGGACCTGCTGGTGCAGGGGCTGCAATTTGTTTTCGATGCCACGCTAGATGCTGCTCCATTTGATGGGTCAACTGTCGGTTTCAGCAGTGATTATTGGGCGTATACTCTGGCTAAAGTGTTGGTCTGCGGATCAAACTTCTAAGAAGACCTTAACGGACCTTCCCTTTCAAGGGGACCGCCTGTTCGGTGCTACCCTGGACAACATTAATAAGGTTCTTACAGGGGGAAAGAGTACCTTTCTTCCACAGGCTAGCAAGGGTAAGGACTAATGTTGTAGACAGGGTCTATCCTTTTTGGCTCACAAAAAATGTTTTCGTTCCTCGGGGTCAGTCGATAAGGCAAAGCCCTACAAGGCTCCCTCGGGTGGTTCCAAGCGACCCTGGTTGGGCAAACAAAGTCTGGTTTCTCCTGACCTGCGGACAAGGCCTCCTCGACCTGAAGGTGCACCCTCACCTGTAATTGGGGTGGGGGGATACCTTTGCCGGTTCTCGGACCTGTGGCTGGCCCGGATCCCAGACAGATGGGTTTGGGAGGTCGTACGATCGGTTACAAGATCGAGTTTAGATCCATCCCTCCAGTCAGGTTTTTCTCTTTAAATGTCCGCCTGTCCCTGGATCGCTTGCGGGCGCTCTATGGGGCAGTGCAGGACCTGGTACAACAAGGAGTGCTAGTTCCGAATCCGCACACAGAACACTTTCACAGGTTTTATTCCAACCTAGGGCTGGGCAATTTTGCCTAAAAAAAAAAAAAAAAAAATCTTAGATTTTTAAAGAAAAATTCGATTTTCGATTCGATTTTCGATTTTTTTTTTTCAATGCACTTAAAAAATGACTGCAGACATCAGATATAGTGTCAAAGTGCAACTTTATTGCTATGATTGTCCTGAAGAGTTAAAATGCGTAGAATAGAATAAATTCAAATTAAATAGATTAAAAAAAAAAAACAATAGCATAAAATAGAAAGAAAATAACGATCTTCCGAACGTTTTATTAGCAGAAAGTAAAAAAATATATATTTTTTTCAAAATTGTTGGTCTTCTTTCTTGTTTACAGCGCAAAAAATAATGGCGCACGACTGCGCAATTGCAAGTTAAAGTAATGCAGAGCTGTATTAAAAAAAAAAATGGCCTGGTCATGAAGGGGAGGGGGGGGGGTAAATCTTCTGGATGTGAAGTGGGTAATAATAATTGTGGTGCAGTGCCATACATGAAGCAGGACTGATGATAGAATCCAGCAGCCTGGAGTGTCAGGTCACATGGAGCAGGGATAACCCGGCATGCCTTAGGGGCAGCAATGGGCTCCTGACCCCACATGCACCATGTGCCCGCCTGCTTCACAGTGAGCTCAGGCCACAATGGGCCAGCCTCCTCCAATCTACACCTCTCCAGCGCTTGCTCTCATTACCATACCCCCCACCGGTTGGCATAAAGTCATCCGAGCCATTGTAAACATAGAACCGTCTACAGAGGTCTCCGGCAGACTACAACTCCCAGAAGCCCCGATGGCCAACCTCTACAAAATGCCAAACCCAGCCTCATGCATATGCAAATGCTCAGAGCGTTCGCCAGCCAATGGCGCAGCGGGCTGTCACGTGGCGCGTGGGCAAGCGCCGCTCATGAATATGCAAAGACGTTGGGCCAATGGCAGCGCAGCGCGGTCACATGGTGCGCTCGGTGAGGTGAGGGAAGAGAAGTTATCTATCATTGAACACTGTAAAGAGACTCAGAGCTCAAGTGAGCAGTTGAAGGGGCGGCTAGTGTGTGTGTACTGTCTATGGTTACGCGGGGCGGGGGCTGGCTCATATCGCGCTATAGAAAAAACTATAGTGGTAAAAAACTTGAGTTTGAAAAAAAAATCGTTTTACACTAAAAAATCGATTTAATCGATTTTTTGCCCAGCCCTATTCCAACCTGATCATGGTTCCCTGGAAGTAGGGCAAGGTGCATCCAGGTGTTGGCTCCGGTCCTGTCGCTGTTATGGCAGCGGGGGATATCGGTCCTGGGTTACCTGGACGATCTGATTCTCCGTGCAGAGTCCCCTGCGGTGCTGACAGCAAACTTGGGGGTCACCATGAGAATTCTGGAGGAGTTTGGGAGGATTGTGAATCTTCAGAAGTTGTCTGACCCCTTCCATGAGACTGGTCTATCTGGGCCTGACTTTGGACTCGTACTCAGCCAGGGTGTTTCTTCCTACAGAAAAATGCCAAAAGCTCCAGACTGCGGTACAGCTGTTGTCCAACAACTGGTTGTCCCTTCGGACCCTTATGAGAGTTCTGGGACTGACCACCCTCCAGGAGTGGAAAATTGACAGGCGGATTACCTCAGCCGCTAGGCCTTAGATGTAGGGGAGTGTTCCCTGCATCCGGAGGTGTTCTAGCAGTTGTGCCTTCATTGGGGCACCCTGGACATGGATCTGTTGGCGTCTCAAATCAACAGGAAAGTACAGAGGTTTGTGGCCCGCTCGCGGGACCCTCTGGCAGATGCCGCAGACGCGCTGGTGGCCCCTTGGGTGGCCTTTCCTCTCAAGTTGCTGCCAAGACTTCTTCACAGGATCAAGGTGGAAGGGATTCCAGTTTTTCTTGTGGCTCCGGACGAGCTTGGTACGCTGACCTAGTCAGGCTTGTCGCAGATGCTCCGTGGAGACTTCCTCTTAGGGAGGATCTACTGTCTCAGGGGCCAATCTTCCATCCTGCTTTACGGTCGCTGGCTTTGACTGCTTAGCTGTTGAAAGCCAGGTGCTGAAGGACAGGGGATTGTCTGCTTCAGTGATTCCCACTCTGCTTAAAGTGAGAAAAGCGACTTCTAGGCAGATTTATCATCACATGTGGAAGTCGTATATTGCGTGGTGTGAGTCCCTTAGGACTCCCCCTCGCTCCTATTCGGTGGCTCGGATCTTGGCTTTCCTTCAACGGAGAGTTGATCAAAAGTTGGCCTTGAGTACTATCCAGGGTCACGTTTCGGCCTTGGCTATTTTCTTACAAAGGCCATTGGCCACCCATTCCCTGGTGTGTAACTTCAAGCGGGTGCGACACTTGGTACCTCCGGTGCGACCTCCGTTGCCACCTTGGGTCCCTAATTTGGTGCTGTCGATTCTCCGGAGGCCTCCCTTTGAAAGTATTCAGGAGATTCCCCTGCTTACCTTGTCCCAGAAGGTGGCCTGATTGGTGGCGGCGTTCTGTTGTTCTCCCTACCTGGTGGTTCACAGGGATAAAGTGGTACTCCGTCCGAATCCGTCCTTCCTGCTGAAAATGGTTTCCAGTTTTCACTTAAATGAGGACATGTTACTTCCTTGTGCCCTAACCCTACACATCCTAAGGAATTTGCTCTGCATACCCTGGATGATTTTCAGGCGATCAAGGTGTATTTGGCGTTTACGGAGTCTTTTCGCAAATCAGACTCGCTCTTTGTGCTCAAGGATGGCCCAAAGAAAGGGCTGCCTGTGTCCGCTGTGACTATTTCCTGATGGATCAGACACAGTTGTGCAGGCTTATTCCATTAAGGGTCAGGTTCCACCTTTCCTTAAGGCGCATTGTGTTCGGGTGCTTAGTGCTTCCAACCACGCTATGACCGCTTCCGGATCGTCAAAAAAGTGGACCCGATCTTCACCCTCAACGCGGAGTCGGGCGGGGTACAGCATCGCATACTTGAGGTGTTTAATCCTGATCCTGCGTTTGGCCTCCATGAAGTTCTACCTCTTCCGCTGAACCTCAGCTGAAAAATCCGGTAATATGGCCACCTTGCTGTTACCCATAGGGATATTCCCTTTCTCCCTTGCCAGGCGCAGTATAGTGTCGCGATCTCGATAGTTCAAGAATTTGGCAATAAAGGTGCGGGGGGGTGCTCCCTGAGGTGGGGAGCGACCCGACAGGCGGTGTGCCCTCTCCACCACAAACGTGGGGGAGAACGACTCCCGGCCATATGTTTGCACCAGTAGAGTTTCCAAATAGGTGGAGGGGTCCTTCCCCCTCGGAACCCTCAGGGAGGCCTATGAACCTGAGGTTGCAGCGTCTTAGGCGGTTCTCCATATCGTCCTGCTTTGTGAGGATCTGGGATACCTGGTCCTGTAGTCTGGCTGTAGTGTGCTGCAGCGGGGGCAGGGAGTCCTCCACCCCGCCGATCCGGTGTTCTGCTTCGGTAAACCTCTCCCGCAGCTGCCTCATGTCCTGGCGAATTAAGGATATATCCACCTTGACCTCGTCAGTTTTAGAGGTCAAGGTGGCCTGGCAGGCGGAGATCGCCTCAAGCACAGTCCCTGTGTCCGCTCCTCCAGCCGCTCCCGGCTCGGCGCCATCTTGGGTCGAGGCCGCGCCAGTGTGCCGGCGGAACTTGTCCAGCTTAGCCGCCGCTTCCGAGTTCTTCTTCGGTGGCGACGTGGTCCTCGGGGAGCAGGACAGGAACCGGAGTGAGTGGCGGCTCGTAACGGGCTGTGTGGGTGCAGGATATAAGGATTAGGATAGTCGGTTGACGGAGCTCCAGCTACTCGCGTCTTACCGCATGCTGCGCCAGGCCACCGGTGCTTAGTGCTTCCAGGGCTTTTCACCATCAGGCATCTGTGCTGCAGGTTTGCAAGGCGGCAACCTGGTCATCTGATAACTTTACCAAACTTTTATAAGGTGAATGTGCTAGCATTTGCGGATACATCCTTTGGCTGAAAGGTTTAGCAGGCTGCGGTTTAGGGGGGCACTTTGGCCTTTCTTGTGGGTGTTGCTGTTTGGTTTTCAGGTGGACCTCATCTTGTTCTGATGAGCCCTATGTTGCATGGTTGGCTTTGGGGACTCCTTTTTTTTTTTTTTTTTTTTTTGCTGCTGTTCCCACCCCTCATTAAGGTACTGCTTTGGGATGTCCCTATTGATATGCATCAGAGGACTGCGTCCAATGAACAATAAGAGAAAACTGATTTTTTACTTACCGTAAAATCCTTTTCTCTTGGTTTCATTGAGGGATGCAGTACCCTCACCTCTAATTTTGAGTTGGGTTGGTGTTGTTTTGTTTGACACTGCTTTGATACAAACTGACATCCTGTGCAGGAAGAGAGAGGGTATACCCCCAGGGACTGCCCATAGGCGTAGCCACATTTTTTCTGCCTAGTGTCCTACTCCTGTAGACGGCAGTATAACCCTACTGATATCCATCAGAGGACTGCGTCTGTCAATGAACCTAAGAGAAAAGGATTTTATTTACGGTAAGTCAAAAATCCAGTTATTTGATCCCCTGCAGATTTTGTAAGTTTGCCCACTTACAAATGAAGGGTCTATAATTTTTATCATAGGTGTATTTTAAATGATCGAAACAGAATACCAACTACAAATGCAGAAAAAAAACAAATGATACAAATGTTATAAATTAAGTTACAGTTCAGTGAGTAAAATAAGTATTTGATCCCCAAGCAAAATATGACTTAATACTTGGTGGGGAAACCCTTACTAGCAAGCACAGATGTAAGATGTTTCTTGTAGTTGGGTACCAGTTTTGTGCACATCTCGGGGGGGGGGGGGGGATTTGGGCCACTCTTTACAGATCTTAAAATCCTAAATGTTTCTTGGCTGTTGCTTGGCATCTCAAAGTTTCAGCTCCCTCCATAAATTCTCTATAGGATTAAGGTCTGGAGACTGGCTAGGCCACTCCATGACCTTAATGTGCTTCTTGAGCTTCTATTTTGTTGCTTTGGCGGTATGTTTTGGGTTATTATGCTGAAAGACCCAGCCATGACCCATCTTCATTGTTCTGGCTGAGGGAAGAAGGTTCTCATCCAAGATTATACAATACATGACCCCGTCCATTGGCCCCTCAATGCAGTAAAATCGGTCTGCATCTTTGGCAAACTACCCCGTAGCATGTTTCCATCTCATTCTTACCTGTAGGGATGGTGTTAAGGTCACAGTCAGCATTTTTCTTCCTCCAAACGCGGTAAGTTCTACTTCTCAAGAAGGCACATGTACTTTCATGCCAATGAGCATCTAAATGATTCAGAGAAGGATTGGGAGAAAGTGATGTAGTCAGATGAGACCAAAATTAAGCTCTTTGGCATTACCTCGACTCTCCTTGTTTGGAGGAAGAAAAATTCTAACTATGACCCTAAGAACACCATCCCTACAGTCAAGCAAGGAGGTGGAAACATGATGCTTTGGGGTGGTTTCTCTGCTAAAGGTACAGACTTTGCTGCATTGAGGGGCCAGTGGACAGGGCCATGTATTGTAAAAAATTTAGAACTACCTTCCCTCAACCAGAACACTGAAGATGGGTCATGGATGGGTCTTCCAGCATGATAATGATTCAAAACATACCACAGATGGCAGCAAAGGCGTTGCTCAAGAAGAAGCATGTTAAGATCATAGAGTGGCCTAGTCAGTCTCCAGATTTCAATCCTATAGAAAATTTATGGAGAGAGCTGAAACTTCGAGTTGCCAAGAGACAGCCAAGAAACTTTAAAGATTTAGAGAACATCTGTTAAAGAGGTTGTAAACTCATTTAAAAAAAATTTTTTTTTTTTACAACCTGCAAGAGAAAAACATAATGAGCTAGTATGCTTCGCATACTAGCTCATTATGAAATACTTACCTTAGAACGAGCCCCCGCCGTGCCGCTCTCTTACCTGTATGACGGGCGACATGACATGTCGCCCGTCTTCCGGGATCGCGGCATCCGGTCATCTGATTGGCCGGAGCCGCGGTGACGTCACTCACGCGCACGGGAGCCGACGGTCACGGCACGGGGCTCTGAAGGAACGGCACGATCAGCCGTTCCTTCAGAGCGCATGCGCCAGTGACGTCACTGGCTGCATTAAAGGTAAATATCTCCTAAACGGTGTAAGTTTAGGAGATATTTACAGTACCTATAGGTAAGCCTTATCATAGGCTTACCTATAGGTACAACTTCCTGAGGAGGGTTTACTTCCTCTTTAAGAAGAGAGGACCAAAATCCCTCATGAGATGTGTTCAAACCTGGTCACCAACTACAAGAAACCTCTTAACTCTGTGCATGCCAACAAGGGTTTCTCCACCAAGTACGAAGTCATATTTTGATCTCCCCAAGTACGAAGTCATATTTTGCTTGGAGATCAATTACTTATTTTACTCGCTGAATTGCAACCTAATTTATAGCCTTTGTTATAGGTGTTTTTTTCTGGATTTTTGGTTGATATTCTGTCTCGATCACTTGCTATTAATACACCTATGATAAAAATTATGGACAGTTAATTTCTTTGTGAGTGGGTAAACTTACAAAATCTGCAGGTGATCAAATAATTTTCCCCTCTGTACTTGTACTTGCATAATTATGCTGCTCAACCATTGTTTTAAAAGAGTGAAGCAAAGAATAGTGTGAACTGGGGTTTTACATTGTAGACATTTGGAAAGTGCTTAACTGCTTGTAATGAAAAGTAAGCGCCTGTAAATGTTAGTTTCTTTTTCGTTCACTGACAGACACCGCTTCAATCCTTCAGACCAGTGAGCTTATGCTGCTCTCTTTAGGAGTAGGACTAGGCGGAAACATCTTTGGTTACGACCTGGGGCAGTCCCAGAGGGTATACCATCACTTCCTGCTGTAGGACTCCAGTTGCTCTTCTGCCTAGTCAGGCGTAAGGACCTGGCTCTTTCTGGGATTTACAGTCCTGGCATTTTTCTTTATTAGTTTTGTTCCTGTGTAAACTAAAATCAACTGTTCCTGTGTGAACTACAATCAACAGGCGGACTTGGGGCAACGCACTGGATATTCTAGATCCTCACAATCTTCCGAGTCTGGCCCCTGAGCTCAACCCAACTGTTAGACCTGCACTAGGTTGGCCGTGACATAGCTCATCTGGACGGGGCTGACAGGCATGTGAAACACCTCGCGAGGTTGCATAGCCCTGGTCACGACAACAGTCAGGACCAGAGTCGCAGCGTACCTCAAGCCACAGCACCCTTATTCCAAGATGGTGCAGGGGACTGCTGGGAGTGGCGCCCGCCTGGTGACTATGGTGTGGTGAGTAGTGTCGTCCCCCCCCTCCTTTCCTGCGGAATTGCTGGGCTGGTTGCAGCCCCCCCTGGAGATGGTAGGCCCCTCCTGTGTCCTTCCCCCCTCACATGTTTCCCTCTTCTCCTTTGCGGGGTTCCTCCCTAAGTTGGTGTCCCCGCCAGGCCCTTTTTGGGGGCATGGGTGTATTTGAGTAGGGGGGCAGCGTGGTGCTGGGCTGGAGGAGCGGTGAGTGATGCCTCTTGTCAGCCCCCTGTAGGGGGTGTCCGTACCTGGGTGCTGCGGGGATGGAGGGGTCCCTTCTGGGGTCTGTGAATTTTTCTGTGGGGTCCAGGGTCCCATGCAGCGCCTCAGGTTCCCACCATTTTGCCATGGTTTTTGTATTCCCGGCTTCGGCGGCAATATTTGTGTAGTCCAGTGGCCACACAAATCGGGGGGCTACACTAACCCAGCTTGTAATGCTAAACTAAATACACCTCAGGAAGTACCGCCATGGCTAACAGAAGATAGACTTAGAACTAAACTAGAGAAACTTAACATAAATAAATCACCGAGACCGGATGGCTTGCACCCGAGGGTTCTTAAAGAGCTCAGCCAGGTGATTGCCAGACCATTATTCTTGATCTTTAACGATAGTTTATAGATGGGTATGATGGTGCCAGCTGATTGGAAAAAAGCCAACGTGGTAACAATATTTTAAAAAAGGGCCGAGATATATCCTGGGTAACTATAGGCCGGTCAGTCTAACATCAGTAGTCTGCAAGATTTTGGAGGGGATGTTAAGGGGCCACATACAAGATTTTAGTAATGAAAACGGTATTATTAGTAATCAGCATGGATTCATGAAAAATCGTTCCAAACCAATCTATTAACCTTCTACGATGAAGTGAGCTGCCACCTAGATAAAGGTAAGCCTGTGGATGTGATGTATCTGGACTTTGCAAAGGCCTTTGACACCGTTCCTCACAAACACTTACTGTACAAACTAAGGAATGTAGGTATGGACCATAGGGTGAGTACCTGGATAGAGATCTGGCTCTAGGGGAGAGTCCAGAGGGTGGTGATAAATGGGGAGTACTCGGATTGGGCGGGTGTGGAAAGTGGGGTCCCCCAGGGTTCTGTCCTGGGACCAATCCTGTTTAATTTATTCATAAATGATCTAGTCAATATCTAGTACAATCTCAGTATTTGCGGATGATAAACTAAGCATGCCAATATCTTCTATACAGGATGTGGAAACCTTACAAGCGGACTTGAACAAAATAACGGGGTGGGCAACTACATGGCAGATGAGGTTTAATGTTGAGAAATGTAAAGTAATGCACTTGGGGGCCAGAAACCAGAAAGCAAGCCACTCACTAGGGGGGGGGAACCTCTGGGTGAGTCTAGGATGGAAAAAGACTTGGGGGTACTGGTAGACAACAGGCTTGGCAGTGGCATGCAATGCCAAGCTGCTGCAAGCAAAGCCAACAGAATACTGGAATGTGTAAAAAAGGGGATTCACTCCAGAAATGGAGATTATTCTCCCACTCTACAAGACTCTGGTCCGGCCACATCTGGAGTATGCTGTCCAGTTCTGGGCACTGGTCCTCAGGAAGGATGTGCTGGAACTAGAGAGAGTCCAGAGAAGGGCAACAAAAATAATTAGGGGAATGGAGGGCATCGGCTATGAGGAAAGGCTACAAGCACTGGAGAAGAGACGATTGAGGGGGGGATATGATATCAATGTACAAAAACTTTACTGGCGACCCTAGCATAAGGAACAAACTTTTTAGAGAAAGGGAATACAATAAGACAGATGGCCACTCACTAAAACTAGAGGAAAAACGGTTTAACCTTAAAATGCGTAAGGGGTTCTTCACTGTCAGATTAGTAAGGATGTGGAATTCTCTTCCACAAACAGTCGTATCAGCAGGGAGCATCGATGGTTTCAAAAAAACTATTAGATGGGCACCTTAAATATCACAACATACAGGGGTATTCAATGTACGGTTAAAAGCAAACGCACACACACATCAGTTGAACTGGATGGACTGATGTCTTTTTCCAACCTCACAAACTATGTAACTATATGTTTTTGGTTTCCCCAGAGTTTCAATGGCGGCCATTTTAGTGTAGTCTGATGCAGTGCTAAGGTTGTGGGGGCCTCTAGTGTCAGGTCAGTGTTTCCTCTTCCTCTCTCCAGCAGTGTGACAGACCATTTTGGCATTCTCCAGCTCAGGTGGGGTGAGTCTCTGGGGGGGTATCTATCCTCCCGCTGTATAGAGCCCCGCGGGTGCTCCGATTCTTGTGGTGCACCAGCGGTGCACAGGGAGAAGGGGCCTCACATTTTTTTTTTTTTTTTAGAACTAAATAAAAATGTTTCTTGCTGAGCAGCACGGAGCCTATGGACCGTGTTTCACCACCCGATCCACGCCTGGAAGCTACGGGACCCTCATAGTCTCAGTCTGCCCTGGTGGCCATGACAGCAGCCCTGCAGTCGCTATTAGCCAAAGTAAATAAGGCCCTGCAAAGGAGACCTAGCAAGAAGCGCCCCCCCCCCCGCCTTTACCTGTATCCTCTGCTTCCTCAGATTCTGAGGTGGATTTGGACACCGCGGACAAGAGTCAGCCCACTGGGTCTGCTTCCACACACGCTGGGTGCTCTAATAGTGAGGATGAGTTGACCTCCGCTGCAGCCTTGCATGAAAAAGCGCTGGTGGATGCCCTGATTGTGTCAGTGCGGGAAACTTTAAAGTTGGAGGAGTCAGCTGCTGCTGAGTTAGACGCCGCTGCAATTTGGCACCCGCAAATCTTTCAAGGTGACTAGGGGGTTTTCCTTTCCTGCCTATTTTGACGAGATTGTCACTAGTCAATGGGGTTCCCCAAAACGCATGGTTGGAATACCTGTTTTTCTAGGAGATATCCCTTTGAGGAGTCTCTTCTGAAGAAACGAATGGTTCCACTGTCGGTGGACTCTCAGGTTTCCAGGCTAAATAAGGCCACACTTTTCCCGGCAGAGGACTCCCCATCTTTTAAGGACCCCGTGGACAAAAGAGCTGAGGCTCTGGTTCAGTACCTCTTCACTGTGGCTGGTTCAATTTTAACACCGGTGTTTGCTATCACCTTGGTATCCCAGACCATAACGGAATAACCCTAAGATTTTGTGCCAGGATGTGGAGGGAAGTCAACACCCTTCTGAGCTGGAGGTTGTTCCAAGGGTTACAGTACATTTGTGAGGCTGGCAGGGTTTCTGTGACGGCGGTTATCCTTCGCTGCATGATCTGGTAGGTGACCATTTGTTCAGTGCCTCTATGTGAAAGAGATCATTAAGGGCCTCACTGGAGGCAAGAGTACATTGCTTCCACAGGCTGCTAATGGCAAGGAACCTCGCCATAAGTGGGGTCTCTTCTTTTTGGCCCACAAGTGGCCTTTTTGTCAGTCTGGGTCACAGGAAAAGGGCTCGAGATCCACCCATAACTTTGGGGGAGGCTCCAAGAGACCCTGGAATGGTAAGTCCAAAGCTGGCAATTCTGGTTCCGCAGACACGCCTTCCCCAGCTTGAAAGGGCACCCTCACCCGTGTTTGGGGTTGGGGGGACGTTTTTCACTTCTTTCCGGATCCGTAGATCTTGCTCATTCAGGACAAATGGGTTCACAAACTGATTCAGTTTGGTTCCAATACCGAGTATTGGTCCTTGCCTCCGGCAAGGTTCTTTCCTTCCAACTTACGCCGGTCTCCAGAGCAGCTACATGGCCTCTACGGAGCAGTGCAGTACCTGTTGGCACAAGGAGTTATTGTGTCTGTTCCATTGTCGTAACGGTTTCAAGGTTTTTATTCAAACCTGTGTACAGTTCCCAGGAAGGAAGGCAAGGTTCGTCCGATCTTGGATCTCAAGGCTCTTATCCACTTTGTGCGGGTTCTGGAATTTCAGATGAAGGGCGCACCGCCATTGTACAGCTTTGAAGCAACATAAGGAACTCCCCTTTATATGGAGATACGCTCTTATTGATTAGACCACCACACTCCCTCTTTAGGGATTCAACGTTGGATACTTGCTCTCACTACGCCATACAGTGCGGGCTGGTGGGATGGGTGCATCTCCCTCGCTGCATATTTCCACCTATGGTCTACCATCAGACACCTAAATTCGGTATAATATCCCTTTCAAGGCAAGATACAGACCTGGAGAAGCTGATACCTGGCGACTCTTTCTAATAGCACGAGCCATAGGTTCTTTCTTGGCTTCGTTTTTATGCATTGTGGCCCCTTTTTCTCACATCACACTTAAGATGTGTCCCCAAGTCTGAGATTCTTTCCTGCTGGACCACTGAGAAAGGTTACCAACCGAAACGCGTCTGGTCCCTTCTTTCTAAGAAATCCCAGCCATTCTTATCTGTGATGTATCTCTTGGCCACTTGATTTTAACCGTTAAGTGTTTGTTTAACTACTGTACACAGTGATTTTCACATGTCTTTCATGAATTTAAACTACTATATGAATAAAATTTGATTAAATCTACTCAAGCTCTGGTCATTGCCATTCAAAGTCCCACCCCCAGGGGATCCTTTTGCTATTACTATTATCAAGGGATGTTGGCAATCTCCAGGGTAACCACCCTATCCGAATTCTCTATTCGGAATTTCAGATGAAGTCCATCCACACAGTAGTAGCTTTCCTTCATCAAAGAGATCTGCTGGCTGCTATCGATCTCAATGACGCTTACCTTAATATTCCAATATATGTCAGGCATCAGCGTTTTCTTCATTTTGCAGTGGGCGAGGAGCACCAATTCATAGCGTTACCCGTTGGTCTCGCCTCAGCTCCTTGGGTGTTCACAAAGGTTTTGGCCTCAGTGTTGTCCTTGTTACAGCAGAAGGGGGTTGCGATAATAGGTTACCTGGACAATCTGCTTTTCCATGCAGAGTCTTCCTCGGCTCTAGAAGCCAACTTGGAGGTTATGGTGTCCACTCTGTAGGAGTTTGGGTGGACACTGAGTTTTCAGAAATCGGCACGGTCTTCGTCCACAAAGCTGAACTACTTGGGTCTGACGCTGGATTCAGCGTCAGCCCGAGTGTTTCTTCCTCAGCCAAAACTTCTGAAGCTACAGGATGCTGTTCGGCTCCTGTTGTCCAATCATCAATCATCACTCAGGACTTGCATGCAAGTGCTGGGTCTAATGGTCTCCACCTTCGAGGCGGTTCCGTTTGCGCAGTTCCACACCAGACCTTTGCAAAGGGAGGTTCTGATCAAATGGAACAAGGATCCGCTGTCATTGGACAATCGGATCCTGTTGAGTCAGGGTTGGAGGGAGTCTCTCCTATGGTGGCTCCGATCCCTGCTGGGGTGTCTGGACTCTGGAGAGTTCAGGTTGCCAATCAACATCCTGGAAATTCGGGCGATCAGACTTTGTCTCAAAGGACGGATCGTCTGCTGCAACGCTATGGCTGTGGCATATGTCAATCAAGGGGGCACAAGAAGTGGCTGGCATCTTGAAGTGGGCAGAACGATATGTTCTGGCCCTCTCTGCTGTGCATATTCCGGGGGTAGAGAATTGGCAAGCGGACTATCTCGGTCCCATTAATAAACCAAAGTGCAGCGCAATAAACTATTTATATGCGAGGATAGTCCTTATTGTAAGCCAGAAGTCTCAGAACAGTCCATATGGTGCGGGAAAGTTGGAAAAACAATAGGATCTCCTCCACCTGTGATTACACCGTGCTCACCTGAAATGAAAAAATCAGCTCTTTCCCTGAAAGGGTTAACATCAAGGCAGATTCCTTGCATCCACGGCTTACACAGGGGACTGGTCAGCTGGTCAAATCCTGACAATATCCGCTCACCAATAAGCATAGCATGCAATAAAAAGACTGATGTAAGTGCTCTTAGGACGATACGCGTACGGGAGGTTGAGCCGCTCGTCACCCGCCGCCGCCGTCAGATCAGTTGTGCTCAGGAGCTGCGTTCATTGCAGCAGCACTGTGTCTCCCTGCATTTGAGACACGGTGCTATCTGGAGAAAACTGTCTCGCTTTTACTGCTTATATTTATGGAAGTGTGGTTCTTTTATTTATGGTCTGAATTAAAGTTTTTAACAGAGAGCACTTCAGTCTTTTTATTGCATGGTATGCTGATTGGTGAGCGGATATTGTCTGGATTTGACCAGCTAACCAGTCCCCTGTGTAAGCCGTGGATGGAAGGAATCTGCCTTAAAGTTAACCCTTTCAGGGAAAGCGCTGATTTTTTCATTTCAGGTGAGCACGGTGTAATCACAGGTGGAGGAGATCCTATTGTTTTTCCAACTCTCCTACACCATATGGACTGTTCTGGGACTTCTGGCTTTTAATAAGGACTATCCTCTCATATAAAAAGTTTTGTTGTGCTGGGCTATGTTTATTAATGGTTCTGTATGAGATACAAGTGATTTGTCTTTGGTGTTCAGCTTGCAATTTTAGTTTTTAGGTTTATCGGTCTGCGCTGATATCAGTTTTTGGACTATCTCAGTCGGCAGATGTTGGATCCGAGGGAATGGTCTCTTCACCCGGAGGTATTTCATCAACTGTTGTTTTCGGTGGGCGACCCCCTGATGTGGACCTGCTGGTTTGCTGTCTCAACAGGAAGGTGCAGAGGTTCGTGTCAAGGTCTCCCGATCCTCTGGCCGACACCGCAGAAACTCTGGTGGCCCCTTGGGGTCATTATCGTCTGATTTATGCCTTTCCCCCAATACAACTTTTGTTGAGACTGCTACACAGAATCAAGGTAGAAGGAATTCAAGTCATTCTGGTGGCACCAGACTGGTCTCGCCGGTCTTTGTACACAGGACTGGTAAGGCTGGTAGCAGACGTCTCTTGGAAACTTCCTCTCGGGGACCAATCTTCCATCCTGCTTTACAGTCGCTGGCTTTAACGGCTTGGCTATTGAAAGCCAGGTGGGGAAAGACAGAGGGCTGTCGGAGTCGGTGATTCCTACACTGTTGAAGGCTAGGAAATCTACCTCCAGGAAGGTTATCATCGAGTTTGGAAGGGGTACATTACTTGGTGTGAGTTGCGGGGGGTTTCTCCCTGCTCCTTTTCTGTCTCGCATGTTGGGAGTTTTCCACACGTGGCGTGTCAGAGTTGGCTGCGTTGTCCTGTCAGTCACCTTACTTATTCATAGGGACAAGGTGGTGTTGCGATCCTGTCAGGCGTTCCTTCCTAAGGTTGGCTCGGGGTTTCATTTAAATGAGAACATTGGGCTACTGTCCCTATGTCCTAAGCCTAAACATCCTAAGGAAATTGCCTTACATTCCTTTGATGTGGTGAACTGATTAGAAAATCTGATTCTTTTTGTTCTTATGGATGGACCTTGTAAGGGGCAGGCCGCATCTGCTGCGACCATTTCCAAGTGGATCAGGCAGATGGTGGTGCAGGCCTATTCTGTTAAGAGTCAGGTTCCCCCTTTTCCCTGTTAAAGTGCATTCTACGAGGGCGCTTGGTGCCTCCTGGGACTTCTGTTATCAGACATCAGTGGTTCAGGTGTGCAAGGCGGCTACATGGTTGTCTGTACACACATTCACAGAATTTTATAAGGTGGATGTACTTGTATCTTCGGATGCAGCGTTTGGTCGCAAGGTTTTGCAGGCTGCGGTTGCAGTGGCTTCTGCTTCTTGAAGGTGAAGATTTTTCCTGGTGGGGAGCTCCAGTTGTTGTTACCTGGTTTAGCCTTGTTGGGAACTCTGTGTTTGCTGTGTTTTTTCCCACCCCTCATGTTGACACTGCATTGGGACATCCCACTGGTCTGCGGAATGGAAGCTGTGTCAGTGAACGAAACGGAAAAAAATGTTTTTTTGTCTGTAAAATCCTCTTCTCTGAGGTTCACTGACAGACACAGCACCTGCCCCTTTGTTGGGGTTGAGTTATTCTTTCTTCTGACGCAGCTTGTTGAACTGGAGCCCTACAGCAGGAAGTGATGGTATACCCTATGGGACTGCCCCAGGGACAGTGCCGGGACAAGGCCATCCAGCGCCCTGGGCAGAGATGGCAAACTGCGCCCCCCCCATGTGTATTCACAGTTCACATCTCGGTGTCAGTGTGACACCCGCTGGGAGTGAAGGCGGCTTCTGTCTTCCTGTCTCCAGTCATGTGATATGTCACTTAAGGCATTCTGCCCTCACTCCACAGTGGCACTGTGCTGAGACTGAGGTGTGTTCTCAGCAGATGTCCTCTTCTGCCCACAGTAGGTATATGTTGCCTCCTCACCACCTGTTTTAAACCCCATCATGCTGCCCTGTGTGCATTGCATGCAGTTTGGGGAAGCTTGCAGTGTGGCCCCCATTTACTTGGAACAGGTGGTCTTAAGCAGATGGTAGTGCATGCTGAAAGTGATGGGCAGTGTAATTCCTGCCACAGCTGCAAATCAAAATATTGCAGCAGTGGCATCTGTACACCTAGCTGCTGCCTCTGCAGCTTAAATGAGGAAAGTGATAGGGAGCTGTTATGAGGCTCAGCAACATGGTGTTGCCCGCCAACAGCAAGTGTAAATGAGCCCAAGGCTAGGATCACACTGTTGCAGGTGGCTGCATGTGCGGGACAGCGTGTAAATGGCACCTACCCCCACAAAATCCATAATCCAGACTTTTCTCCGAGCAAGCTGCCTGGCTGGACAGAATAAGGGGGGGGGGGTAGACGAGCGAGACCCCCCCCCCTCCTGAACCATACTAGGCCACTTGCTCTCAACATGGGAAGGGTGCTTTGGGGTGCCCCCCACAGCACCTTGTCCCCATGTTGATGGAGACAAGGGCCTCTTCCTGGACAACCCTGGGCTGTGGTTGTTGGGGTCTGCAGGTGGGGGATTGGGGCTTATTGGAATCTGGAAGCCCTCTTTAGCCCCCCCCCCCCATGTGAATGTATATCGAGTACATCGTACCCCTACATATTCACCAAAAAAATGACAAAAGCCAGTTTTTGACAAGTCCTTTATTTAAAAATAATAAAAATTGTGTCCCCCAATGTAAATCCATCGTCAATTACGTCGCCTGCTGCACCCGAAATATAAATATATATAAATATATATATATATATATATATATATATATATATATATATATATATATATATATATATATCTATATATATATATATATATATATATATATATATATATATAAGCTCCTGCCTCTTCAGACGCCTCCCGCTTAATGAGCTGTTTGAGTTTGACAGCTCTTTTATTGGATCCTGACGTCACGAGCGCACCAGTGCAGTGAATAAATTACTGACGTTGTGTCAGAAGGGGCGGTGCCGCCGGGTGGTTGCCACGCCCCTTTCCTATAAAAGAGCTGTCTCAGCTCCAGCAGCTCATTATGCTGGAGGCGTCTGAAGAGGCTGGAGCGTTTTTTTTTTTATTTTAATCTTTCGGGTGCAACGTGAGTGACGATGGATTTACATCGGGGGACATTTTTTAATTTTTTTTTTTTTTTTTTTTTTTTTTTTATAAAGGACTTGTCAGAAACTGGCTTTTGTCTTTATTATTTTTTTTGTACACTTTTTTGGGGAATGGGTAGGGGTACGATGTACCCGATATCCATTCACATGGGGGGCGGGATCTGGGGGCCCCCTTGTTAAAGGGGACTTCCAGATTCCGATAAGCCCCCACCCGCAGACCCCAACAACCACAGCCCAGGGAGGAAGAGGCCCTTGCCCCCATTAACATGGGGACAAGGTGCTTTGGGGGGCACTAGTATGGTTCAGGAGGGGAAGAGGGGGGACGCTTGCTCACCCCCCCCCCCCCCCCAGTCCTGTCCAGCCAGGCTGCTTGCTCAGGTAAGGGTCTGGTATGGATATGGGGGGGTGGGGGGCCCACGCCGTTTTTTTCATGTTTTTTTTATCTGTATTGCTGGGAGCCAACAGTACATTACAGCCGCAAGCAAGTTTAAATGTCATAGGAATCAGCCTTACACTGCACTGCTTGATATATATTCTGCAATAACTGATAAATATATATATATATATATATATATATATATATACACACACTACACTGTCTGATCTACTAGTATACTTCTAGATACAATGCACAATCCACTAACTACCTGCCTAATCTCACTCCTATCTCGCTTAACACACTATACACTGCTGCCATTTACGGTAAGCAGCAGCTTGTGGGGCGTGGACTTGGCTCCTGAACCATGCACCCTGCCTTTGGCCAATCACGGACATTGTGCTGCGATTGGCCAAAGCATACAGGTCATGTGCATGCTTTGGCTAATCAGCAGAAAATCAGTAATTTATTCACTGCACCAGCGCAGTGCATTATGGGGCTCTCATCGGCGGGCGACCTTTCCGCTGAGCGCCCCATTTGTTTGTGTGTTCAGCGAGTTGGGTTATATGTTCTTCTGACACTGCTTGTTACAAAACTTAAGATCTATAGCAGAAAGTGGGTTTATACCCCCTGGGACTGCCCTATAGGCGTAGTAAAATGTTTCTCTGCCTAGTGTCCTACTCCTGTAGGGGGCAGCATAAACCCAAGGGTCAAGAAGATATGGAGCTGAGTTTTTATTTTTGTCTTGGCAAGAGGTTGGCTATTTTTTTTTTTTATAATTCCTCGTATGCTTCATAACAAATATAACTATAGATCATAGTGGTTGAAAAAGTGCTGAAAATTATTTAAATGGAGCCAATCTGGAGGGGCAAACCTGACATAACATGAATATCATATGCATTAATATCCTCTTATTTGTATGTTGATGTGGTCAATAAAGAAATGTGTGCCTCCTTTTTTGTAACATAGTAGAAAACAAGCAAAATTTTGGATAGAGTGGAGAGTAATGAGAAGACCTGTCAGATTTTTATTGCAGTCTGTGCCCCAGTTAAGGAGATTTCACCCTTTCTAGTTGTCATGTTCACTATTCTCACTGAATGCTATAGATGGGATATCTTCCAATGGAGACCCTAGTTCTGATGACCTTGGTAATAACCAGGGAGTCGCTCACTTTGTGTGTGGGGGGGGGGGGGATTTCCTCACTGTCTGTGTTTGTTTGCTATGGGTCAGGAATTGAAGGGAAATTTACCCAATGGGACACAGGTAGCAAAGAAACTGACAGGGGTTATAACCCTCCTTTGCCCAATTCAAAATGGGGGGAAAAATGCCTTTATTTTACATCACAGAGCAGGTTTGTATGCCACTTATAGGGGAATGGACACTGGCAGACCAATTAAACAGGCAGTCCTCCCCCATATAACCCCTCCCATACAGGAAGCACCTCTTTACCAATTTTTTGAAGGCTATGGTCACTGAAGTTCAGAGTTATATCTGAGTGTTCTAATGGTCTCATTATGGTTCCAGTAGGGATCATGGGACTGATTGATCAGATCCATTCTTATGGCAAGTTGTATGGTTGGTCTTTAGAGCTATAGTTTGTAGTTTAAAAGTAATGGTTGCCGTCATCCCTAATAACATACCAGAAAAGTGGTTGGTTCCTCAAGCCAAAGAATGGTGGGATTGTGTAGGCAAGGTTTTAAATAAAATACAATCTATTGAAAACATAATAAGTAATTGAAAAAAATTATAATATATACAGAAAAAAGCAATGTGTCACATAGGTACTATTCTTGAACAGTATAGACTATGCCATATGTTAGATATTACTTATGAGCAGGTGTGGTGATTGCCTTTTTCAAGGTAAATCACCAAACTCTATAAACGTGAAAAATGCATAAATTAGTGACCTTGTGCTGGTTTATCATATTACCATATTACGTTCAAAACGTCGTATTTTTTGGTTGCATACCTATGGTGCAGAGATTCCTGATCATCGGGAATCACCACACCTGCTCATAAGTAATAACTAACATATGGCATAGTCTATACTGTTGATGATTTTCTGTTTTCTGCTTTTTTCTGTATATATTATAATTTTTTTTCAATTATTTATTATTTTTTCTTATGGCAAGTTGCTCAATGGATGGTACCCTGGCCCAATGAGGATTCAATAGCAAGTACTTGTAGTAATGCGACCATATTTTCGGTGCCGGACCCTGCGCTACAGAACCCTGCGCAGTTTTAAGCACTGACCAAGGTGTTTTTCTTGAGTCCTTGAGGGTCTGCATGACAAATTCCGCTGTTATGGGTGAAGGTTAGACCCTGCTGAAGGTCAGGGTCCTGCGGCAGGATTGGTAAGTGATTTGTGTTTAATGCAGGGTCCCTTTTAAGGTGTTCTGGCAGCCTAGGTATCCTATCCTCTTTGCATTTAGGGGTAGTAAACTGGGGTGCAGAAGTGCTCCTTGGGGGTTCTGGCCTGGCTGTGTCCTTTCTTTTTTGGGGGCTATAGTTTTTTTGTTTGAGCCTGCGCTCTTGAGTGTCGGAAGGCTAACAGACAGGGATGGGGTGGGGCACGTGCACATGGCCCACGCATGGGCAGTGCAGGCAGGAGGAGGACACCAATCTTCCGCCATGGTCTCGCCACCACCCCAGTGGCTCCCTGCGGTGCCAAGTGTGGAGCCGTTCGGCAGCCGGCTGTCTGTGTATCTAGTAAAAGAGAAGGGGTGACGCAAAGTGGGCTAGGCCTAGCTGGGAGCACGTAGAGACCCCAGAGGGATACCATTGGGTCAGAGAGTTTGGACTCTGCATAACTTGCACGGTTGCATAACTGCAGAATCTGCATAGCTAGCATTGCAAGCTGACCTGCATAATACTATAAGCTGACCTGCACAACTACATACGTGCATACCATTAAAACTTGCATATCTCTGCATACCTGCACAATGGTGTAGCTGACCAGCAAGACTGCATATTTGCGTAACCTACATAATTCTGTCTGACTGCATAGTTGAGTAGTGGCAGCATAGTTGCAACTTTACTTGCAATACGCTTAATAAAAAAAAAAGTCTCCCAGAAGCTGGAGTTGGGAAAGCAGAGCTGAAAGTGGGAAAGTGCATTGCCGTCAGGTCCAGAGGTTTTTGGTCATTATCCTGTTTTCATCTTTAAATAAATCTGAAGGGTCAGGTGTATCTGTGCCACTGCATTGTAGCTAATCCTAGCACCTCTGCTTCAGCGTTTGTCCCTATGGAAGACTTGGCTGCAGCATTGACAGCCCTGAAAGTGCCAGAAGAGTTGCCTCAATGGCATACAGTGATTGAAACGGGAAAGATTCCCTTCTGATCTCCTTCCAGCAGGGAAGTAATAATGGGTGGATAGTGTGCCGGTTTTTAAGGACCCATCCGACAGGAGGCTACAGTCTAAAATAAAAGCTTATTTTTTTCTTAGCAGGCTCTGCTATGTGATCCACTGTGGTTGCTGTTGCAAAAGCCTGGAAGGTTGCGTTAAGCGATTGGTAAAAAGAAGAACCCCGCACATGTAGAGGATCTCAGTGAAGATGAGTCAGGCCGTGGGTTTGCGGAGTATGCCCTGTAGGACTCTATCCAACCAAATTTGTATTGCAAGGCGGCCGCTTGGGACTTGAGCTTGGTGATCTCCGGTGTCTAAAAGCCTCCCTTTTGAGAATATTAGGGAGAATTCCCCTGCTTACGCTGTCTCAGAAGGTAGCTTTTTTGGTGGCTTTTACATCTGCTCGCGGGGTGTTGGAGCTGGTGGCATCTACAAAGATAAAGTGGACCTTCTCCCATGTCCTTCGTTCCTTCCTAAGGTAGTCTCTAATTTCCATTTGAAGGAAGACATTGTGTTGCTTTCCCTGGGTCCCAGGCCCAAACATCCTAAGGAATTTGTGTTGCATGCCCTTGATGTTCGGGTGTTTCTGGTGTATTTGGCAGCCACTGAGTCTTGAGGTCAGGCTCACTGTGATTACAGATGGGCCAAGAACGGGCTGTCTGCTTTTTCTGCGACCATTTCCAAATGGATCAGACAGAGGGTGACTCACACCTATTCGATCAAGGGTCAGTTTCCTTCTTTTCCTGTACTGGCGCACTCTCCTTGGGTGCTTAGTGCTTCTTGGGCCTTCCGTCATCAGGCGTCAGTGGTGCAGGTTTGCAAGGCGGCTGCTTGGTCATTGGTGCAAACTTTCACTAAATTCTACATTGTGGATGTGTTGCATCTGTGGGTGCTTCCTTTGGCCACAAGGTCTTGCAGGCTGCTGTTTAGAGGGTGTATTGTTCAGGTTGGACTTCAGTTTTTTTGTTCAGCTCCTGTTTACCTGGTTGGCTTTTGTGTTTAGCCTTGGGATTTTTTTGTTGTTCCACCCCTCATGTTTGGCACTGCTTGGGGACGTCCCAATGGTTCTGAATAATGGTGAGCTAAGTCAGTCAATAAACGAAAGAAAATAGGATTTCTGTACTTGCGTAAAAACCATTTCAGTTCATTTTGGGTTTATTGACACACAGCACCCACCCCTCTATGGAGTTTTAATACTTCTGACACTGCTTGTTACTAAACTGAAGGCCTTTAGCAGATAAGGGGGCTGTATACATCTTAGGACTGCCCATAGGCATAGCCAAGTCTTTTTTTTTTTTTTTTCTTTCTTTTTTTTGACCAGTGTCCTACTCCTGTAGGGGGCAATATAATCCTATTGTTCTGAATAAAGGAGAGCGGTGTCTGTCAATGAACTCAGAGAAATAGATTTTACGGTAAGTACAAAAATCCTATTTTTTCTTTTTTTCAACTCTTACCTGTAAAATCTATTGCTTGGAGTATCTATTTCAGTGTCCATTCACCTGACAGGGGTGTACAACCCATGTAGTAATGATTATAGCCTGCTCTGTGTCCCGTGATCCAAGAAGTGGATTTTACAGGCAAGTAGAAAAAAGATCCCATTTTTTAGTTCTACTTTAATGCTTCATATTTATTACTGTAATCCACAGTGAAACCTAATTTTTTTTCCCTACACTAAACTTTTTTGCACAGTTTTGTGCAGTAAATCCTTTCTTTGGGATTCCATTAGATGTCTTCCTATTTTCCAAATATATTTAGTAAACTGCTCTGTATGCCCATTCAAGTCTGTTTCAAATATTCTCTACAATTCTTCTGCTGTGTATATGGCAGAAAAGATATCTAAAGCCCTAAACACACAGGTACTGATTGATCCTATCTTGTAAATGCTTGTCTAAAGACCATCGGCTTACCAACCATGTGCATAACATTAAAGCTTAATGCCAGGCAAGCAGCTGAATATACTTTTCATATACATTTATGTGAACTGTCATATTTACCAAATGATTTTTGGTTTTCTTAAAGATGTTCACTTGTCTGTGTAAAATCATCCCAAAATATCTAAATATGATCTTTTAGGTGTTGAAAAGACAGTGAAAAGCAGCAAAAACTGCTTTAAAGCAAGTTCCAAATTGATTTTACCTCTCCTGGAAAGCAAAATCATCCCAAATATCTGAGACTGAGCTTCAGGTGTTGAAAGACATTCAAAACTGCATTCAAGCACATTCCTGTGCTTGACTCGATGCCTCGGTTTGATTTTAATGTCTTTGGGTAGGTTGAAACCTCACAAAACCTTTAAACTTGAGCTGGAGGTGTTGAAAAAAAACAATGCCAAATTTGCCTTAAATGCTCTTCCAAAATGGATTTTAACTCTTCAAGTAAGGGAGAAATTTCAGAAAACATCTGAATTTTGAGCTTCAGTGGTTGAAAATACAGAGAAAAACATCTAAAACTGCCTTTTCTTTTGTGAATTCATACCTCTAACAAGACCGCTCAGTCAACAGTGACACATTGTTCGTATTGGGGAATACAGTGGTATTGCTTCCCCTGTCCAAAGCCTGCTGATTGGACAAGAAAGTAGAAACTCACTAATAAGTCAGCCCACAGGAGACTATTTTTCTTTCCTTCGACGCCTCAGGGAGCCTTCCTGGCCAGCAGAATACAATGATTACTGCTAGCAGCTATGGCTACCAACAGTTATCGAATGTAAAAAATCTGACAGGCTGGTTTTGTACCCAAGTTGATCAATAGTTTGGTACCAATCAGCCTGCCCATAAATGGATCGAATCCCAGCCGGTCCCTACTAATTTGGCTGAATTTTGATTCTTGTTATGGCCAGCTTAAGTCATAAAGTCTACCGACTTTCTCCTGAGGTCTGGATGTTCTGATATTAAGGCCGATATACAGCCATGGCCAAAAGTTATTAGAATTACACCATTTTTGCAAAGTCTGCTGCTTTAGTGTTTTTAGATATTTTTGTCAGATGTTACTATGGTATACTGAAGTATAACTGTAGGAGACAGTCCTGGGGTTTGCTGGACTTTTTTTTTTTTTTTTTTATATTTATCATTTTATTTTGAGTTTTCAAAGAAGTCATTACAGAGTATATAGCACCATATTAAGTCAATGGGTTACAAAGACATTATCCACATCAGTTTTCTCATCTCCGAGGTCTAATAGAATCCTCCCGAGATTTCCAACTCATTAATATATGGTCATTTATCGAATATTCAGCTAAGGCAAGATATTGTTAAGACAGCAAGTCTCCTTCTCTGTTCCTACTCATTCAATCCTTGCCTTTCTTTACTTCGTTGTGCTTTAATTTAAATGACCCTTAGCCTCTGCTCTTGTCCTTGTTTCCCCTTCTTCTTTCTATCTGTTCATTCCCTTTCTTTTCTAAATTACCCCCCCCCCCCCTCTATCCCCTCATTCATACCCACTATCACACAGCCCATATCCCCAAACAAACCACAAAAAAAAAAAAAAACATACATACAAATTGATTCTCCTCCCCTCCCCCGCGTCTCCGCTCCCCCTCAAACGGGGCTAGATACGCCTTCTGCGTTTTGAGATGATGGTACCAACAATTGTTTGCCTATATCCGAAGATATAAATAAATTCCATGTTCTCCATGTCTTTTTATATTGCTCCTGTTTGTGTTGTGCAGAGAGCACAAGATCCTCCATTTTATTAATGTGTTCTAGTTTTCTTACCCACTCAAACAATGAAGGGGCTTGTCTTTTTCTCCAGAGTTGGGGAATGCATGCTCTTTCGGCATTCATCATGTGTGGTAGTACTGATCTTGCGTATTTCCTCTCTGTCTGCCCTGATATCTGTAAGAGGCAGAAGGCAGC
Organism: Pelophylax lessonae; assembly: GCF_965119305.1. NCBI lineage: Eukaryota > Metazoa > Chordata > Amphibia > Anura > Ranidae > Pelophylax > Pelophylax lessonae. The sequence goes on from NC_138777.1 coordinate 143,982,612, forward strand.
TTCTCCCTCAATTTTAAAGTCTGTTACTTTTTGGACTATGTCCCCAATCTCTGACCAAAATTTCTTTATCTCTGGGCAGTTCCAAAAGATGTGGTATAATGTGCCTTCCCCTTCTCCACATCTCCACCACCTATCCGATTCTTGGGTGTGCCACCTATGCATTTTGACTGGTGTGTTATACCACCTCCTCAGGATTTTATAGTTTATTTCCTGAATTTTAGTACATTTAGTTGGTCTAAATATTGCCCTAAACATACTCTGTTTCTGTGTGTCCGTTATCTCTATATTTAGATCCGCTTTCCATTTTTCCAACCATTTCAAATTCGGTTGGTCCAATGGAGTGTTCAGCATTTTATGTAGAATAGATAGTGGGCGATCTATACCTCCTGTTTTCTCACATAGTTTTTCGAAGTGTGTCAGTGGTTTCTTAAATTTTTCCGGTTCCGGCAGCGACTCTAAAAAGTGTCGCAATTGGAATTCTTCCCATAAGAGTAACCTATATGGTCCCTCCTCATCTGTTAATCTACCAATTGGGGGCCACATCTGCTCGTAAAAGTTTTGATGCCATCTTGTCCTGTTTCCCACAGTTTTTTAAAATGCTGTCTCTCTAGGCCTGGGGTGAATTTGGGGTTTCCCAAGATCGGATATAGTGGGGATTCGATTGAAGTTAGGTTTTGTCTCAGGGTCTGCTGATACCCTATTCTTATTGTATTTCCCAACAGGGGATGTGTTTTCAAGGATTTGGGGAGTGTCTTATAGCACCAAATTGCTCTCTTTAATGAGACCGTCGTTTGAGCTTGTTCCATTTGGACCCACCTTTTCGTTTCCCGATGGTGCCACCAGTCCAATATTCTATTTAAATGGATGGCGTGGTAGTATCTACGCAGGTCAGGTATAGCTAACCCACCCATGTTTTTGGGAAGTGTTATGGTATTACGCGCTATACACGTTTTTTTTACCCGCCCAGATATATCCACCAAACACACCCTGTATAGTTTTGAAAAAACTGTTAGGAATTTTGACTGGGAGCGCTCTCATAATATATAAATATTTTGGCAAAATATTCATTTTAATTAAATTGCCTCTTCCAAACCATGAATGAAGGCCTCCCCTCCATTGTTCCAAAGTTTTCTTTGTCTCTCCAATCAGGGGGGTGAAGTTTAGTTCATATATCTGGGTTAGGTTTGCGGGTATATAAGTCCCTAGATATTTCACTGCTTTCTCTACCCATGAAAATCCGAAATTGCTCTTTAATCTATCCTTATTTGCTTTTGATAATCCCACACCCATTGCTTCGGATTTCCTATAGTTTATTTTGAAATTTGATAATTCCCCATATTGTTTGATTTCCTCTAGGAGTACTGGTAGCGATATTTCTGGCTCTGTCAATGTGAACAATAAATCATCTGCATATGCTGCAGTCTTATATTGTTCCTTGCCTACCAAGACTCCTTTTATATCCCGATTTAGTCGGACTTTATTCAAAAAGGGCTCTGTCAGCACAAATAACAGGGGGGACAATGGACACCCCTGTCTTGTGCTATTTTTTATACTCAAAGGTTCCGACAACCCCCCATTTGCCTTTACTCTTGCGGTCGGGTTGGAATATACCCTAGTTATTCTTTCCCGCATTATTTCGCCTACTCCTATATACTTGAGCACCGACTGCATAAAGGTCCATTCAACTCTGTCAAAGGCCTTTTCTGCGTCGGTGCTCAGTATGATGCAGGATGTTTCTGCTTTGGTGACTATATGAATTAAATTAAGAACTCTTGTAGTACTATCCTTTGCTTCCCTCGCCGCCATGAAGCCAACTTGATCTAAGTGTATTTGCTGGACTTTCTTTTGCGCCCTGAAGTCTTCACAAATGCAATGGAAATGTTTTTTTATGGGATTAAGTTAATTTACATGGCAAAGAGGGACTTTGCAATAAATTGCAATTCATTTGATCACTCTTCATAACCTTCTGTATATATGCAAATTGCCATCATAAAAACAAAGGCAGCAGACTTTGTGAAAATTAATATTTGTCATTCTCAAAACTTTTGGCCACAGCTGTAGGTACTTAACCACTTGCAGACATCGCTATAGCCGAATGATCGGGCGGCACAGTGGTGTAGTGGTTAGCACTTTCACCTAGCAGCAAGAGGGTCGCTGGTTCGAATCCCAACCACGACACTACCTGCCTGGAGTTTGCATGTTCTCCCTGTGCCTGCGTGGGTTTCCTCCGGGTACTCCGGTTTCCTCCCACACTCCAAAGACATGCTGGTAGGTTAATTGGATCCTGTATAAAATTGGCCCTACTATGTATGTATAAATGTGAGTTAGGAACCTTAGATTGTACGCTCCCTGAGGGCAGGGACTGATGTGAATGTGTAATGTATATGTAAAGCGCTGCGTAAATTGACATCGCTATATAAGTACCTGAAATAAAATTTTAAAAAAAAGATGGCTACAGCGTGGTGGTCCAGTTCTGGGAGGCTGTCATAGGACGGCCTCCCATGATGGCATGCGCTCTGGTTTCGCAGTGTCCTCTGGACACTGCTGATGACACTGCTGATCACAGATTGAGGTAAAGAGCCAATCAACGGCTCTTTACCATGTGATCAGTTGTGTCCAGTCACAGCTGATCACGATGTCAACAGAAGCTGGTTACGACTCTCTTCACCGCTCCTTCACGCGCTGTCAGCGTGTGGAGGAAAGGAGAAAGAGTCGATAATCGGCTTCTGCCAATCAGTGCTCACCAGTGTCACCTCATCAGTGCACATCAGTGTAGGAGAAAAATTATCTGTTTGCAAAATTTTATGAAAGTTTTTTTTTTTTCAAAATATTCTGTGTTTAGTCGTTTAGCAAAAAATAAACCCAGCTGATATTAAATACAATACAATCAAAAGAAAGCTCTATTTGTGTTTTAAAACAATGATAACAATTTCATATGGGTACAGTGTTGCATGACCGCGCAATTGTCACTCAAAGTGCGACAGCGCTGAAAGCTGAAAATTGGCCTCTTTAGGAAGGGGGCAAGTGGTTAAAGTATAGAAGTTCGGCTTTTTTGAAGTAATCATAAATGCACATCTTTTTGCAGATTGAAAATGTGCATTTTTTCATTGAGGCTGTAAAGCATTGCACCCTAACTCAGCAGATCGTGGGGGCAATGCCAGGATCCTGCGCTAAGTATGCTTGTCTGCTTGTACCTCCGATATAGGCAGGAAGAATCCATGAACTAAGAGAATGCTCATCAGCGCCCGTGCAGTTTGAGAACTACAAACCATCTGCAGCTTGGCCAACTGTACTTGTAATTCATTCATTCACATAACGCTGTGAATAAAGGACGTAACTTTGTGTGCAGAGCCCCACACGGCTGTGCTGTTTTTAAATTGTGACTGTGGGTGCAGGGCGAAGATGCCCTGCCCACGATGAGCTGGAAGAGGGCTTGGGTAAAGAGGAGGCAGTAGCTGGACGGCTTACGTGTTCCACCCTAAATATGGGTCGAACACGTAACCTGTTCCAAAGGTGAACTTGACCTTTAAGCTATATTACTGTATGTATTATGTAAAATGTATTTTCTTACGTTCATTATTCTGAACCATTGGATTATATTGCCCCCTACAGGAGTAGGACACTAGGCAGAAAAAAAGATTTGGCTACGCCTATGGGCAATCCTATGTGGTATACTCCCCCTCTCTGCTTATAGGTCTTGAGTTTTTTTTTCTGCCTAGTCCAGGAGTAAGTACCTAGTTCCCTGCTGGGATCTCTGGTCCTGGCAATTTCTTCCTTTTTAAAATGGCTTTTTTTCTCCTGTTTTTTGTCCTGCGAGTTCTACAATCAACTGCTGGACAGGGCGACGGGCTGGATAATCTGGATCCAGTAGTCGCCCCAGTCTGGCCTGCGAGCGCACAAAATCCACAGCTCTGCACTAGGTTGGCCGCGACATAGCCCCACTGGGCGAGTTAAATGCCTTGCGAGGTTGAATATGACTGGGTCTCTGCATGAGGCGCAGCCTTCCTCCTGGCCTACAGCCCCCCCATTTTGATGACCAGACGGTTCTGTCTGGAGCGGTGCCCATCTGGTTTGGCGAGTAGCGGTCTCCCCCTGGAGGGTTTTGGGGTGGACGGGGGCCCCGTGCTGGGATGGTCAGACCTGTGGGTTCCAATCGGAATGCTGGTGGTCCCTGTGGGTCATTTGGCCCCCTCACCCCCCATGTGGGGTAGCGTGGTGGTTTGGGATAGTGTCTGGGGCTTATGTGCTGTAGTGTACTGTTGGTAGGGTGCACCTACGGCGAAAAGGGTATCGGCTGGGGGGGGGGGCACTGCCTGCCCTGTGTCGCCTCTTTCTTTGTGGTTACAGCCTGGGAGCCTCTTGGAGCTGTGTGTGGTGGCCTTTTTGTTGTACCCTATGTGTGTTCAATGGCCGGTGGCCATGTTTGTATAGTCCGGCGGCCATTTTCATTTGTCCGGCGTGCTAATAGAGGGGCGGCCATGACAGAGGAGCCTCTGGGTGGCGATTTCGGCTGTGGTAGCTCCTCCTTTTCCCCTGGTGCTGACTCCTGGGTTTTTCCTCTTTCTCTTTGGATGCTGCACGTGGAGCAAGTGCATCTTGGTGCAGACAGTACTACTTTGTTGGGGTGGTGAGTCTCTCTGCTGTAGGTTGTGGGGTGCTCTGCTTGCTGGCGACCTGGTGGTGCCACCAGCACGTCAGGGGTGTCCCCTAGTGATGCTAGAGACTTGTGGGGGTCCCCCTCTTTACTGATAGTTTCTGAAGCATGTTTCCCGACCTAATCCCCTCTGAGACTGCAGGTCCCTCGAGGTCCCAGCAATACATTGATTTGCTGACGGCGGTGCTAGAGTCCTTTGTGTCCCGGGTGGAGGTGGCTTTTGGGCGGTTGGCTGGGGGGGGGGGGGGGAGAGAAGAGTACCTTTCTTCCACAGTCTGGGAAGGGTAAAGAACCTTGTTGCAGATGTGGCCCATCTGTCAATTTTTTGCCCCTCAGGGTCCACTGACAAGGGCTCAAAACCTTTAAAATCCTCCTTGGGAGGTCCCAAGCAGCCCTGGTCTGGCTAGCTGATAGCTGGATTCTCTAGACCCACGGACAAGGCTCCTTCAGCATAAAAGTGTGCCCTCACCAGTGCCTAGGGTGGGGGGAAGCCTTCTCTGGTTTCCACGCCTCTGGACCTCTTTGGTAAACAACAAATGGGTCCACGAAGTGATACTGTCCAGTTACAAGATGGAGTTTGTTTTTGTCCTCCAAAAAGGTTCTTTTCTTCCAATGTGCGTCTGTCCCTGGACTGATTGCAAGCTCTTTAGGGTGGTACAAGACCTGCTTCAAGGTGCGATGGTTTCCGGTCTCAGAACGGTTTCAGGGTTTTCATTCAAACCAATTCACGGACTCAAAAAAGCGCAAGGTATGTCTGATTCTGGACCTCAAGGCCCTGAACTGCTTTGTGTGGGTACAGAAGCTCAGAATGGAGTCCATTCGCACGGTGGTGGCATTCCTACATCAGGGGGATTTTCTTGCCCCTATCGATATCGAGGATGCTTACCTGCACATTCCAACATGTGTCTGACATCACCGCTTCCTCCGTTTTGCTATAGGAGTAGAGCATTATCCCTTTGGTTTCCGATCTCTCTCTCCGATCTCGCTGTTATTTAAAATAAAAAAGCAGCCAGGCAGGGCTCCGGCTGCCTTGCCATGTCATTTATTTTACAGAGTTGTGTGAAGGGGGGAACTATAGTACAAATACCGACAGCCTTTGCAGCAGTTACTGGCGGCTAACCGAAAGCTCCTGATTGCCCCTTACCATAGGGAGCTTTCTGATTATGTGACCCCCCCCCTGACAGCCAATCGCAGCCGTCAAATTATCCTAAGCCCTGCCCCGCCTCACGTCGCCTTAACCCCTTTAAAGGGGTTAAAATGCACTTTTTTTTTTTAACAGTGCATCCGGAAAGTATTCACATGGCTTCACTTTTTTCACATTTTGTTCAGTCACAGCCTTATTCTAAAATGGATTAACTTTTAATTATTTTACTTAAAATTCTACAAACCCCCATAATGACAACATGAAAGAAGGTTTGTTTGAAATCTTTGCAAACGTATTAAAAAAAAAAAAAAAATAAAAAAATAAAATCACATGTACATAAGTATTTAAGAATATGTAAGTATTCTCCATACTTTAGATAATAGGGGCCTTCAGCATAACCCTCAGGTAATCCTACTGCCCACATCCATAAATCATGCATGAAAGAAAAGTAGAAAAGGCCCCACTGCATGTGTAAAAAAGGGGGGACCGAATATTGCAGTGGGCCTATTGTTGTGGGGCTTAAAGGGCATAGGGTTACCTATAGTGAGCACACATTGGGAAAAATTTCTAAACTTTGATATATCAAAAATCATTAAAATGACTACAAACCAACTGTCAGATTGTATTACAAACTGTAAGCATCATGCGTAAGGACATCCTATATTAAAAAAGAATAGCGCGCAAATGCAAAAGAAATTACTACCAAATCTGAAGACAATCCATAAATAAAAATGGGGATTTGGTCCCACCATATGGCCATATCGTGCTCAAGCCCACTACTGCGTCAAAGTACCCCATTATCAGTGGGTCCTACACTATCCATGAAAAAGAGATGAATCCAGCCTTTCTAACCCTTGGAGATAATAATACTCCTTGCTGGGAAAGATGTGCAAATGCACTACAGGGGACTCCTCCTATATCCACTTGATGGTGGACACTGATTGAGTACAGGTGTGTGTGGGGGGTGGGGTAATTGTTCCTCTGTGCCCTCGAGGGCACAGAGGAACAATTTCTTCAGAATAACAAAAGGTGCTCCCTGTGCTCCTTCATCCAGAGTGGAGGCACTCTAATACTGTACAGGAGGCCTGTTACTGGCCAGATCACCAGGTGAAAACAGAAGAAGAAACGAATGCAGCCACCAAACCCAATGACTGGATACCGCAGCCGTGAGCTTTGCTATTGAGTGCTGAGTCCGGTGACAATCTATGGGGGAATCTACTGACTACGGGCTTGTTGTACAGAGAAATCTGGTAAGAGCATAACCTTGGGGATGAGCACGCGGTGAGGTGGAGGCATATTACCAGCAACTGCTTTATATCTTGGTTGGCTGTTTCCTTCTCATGACCCCATTGGAAGCATTTTTGGTGATGGACTTTTGTCACACTGGACTCTGACACCCTATCTTATCTCCCAAATTTAAGTATAGGGAGAGCTTTATTCACGTAGAGCTGTATGATTTGTTTTTTATAGTTGTATAGCGACACTTATGATGTTGTCTCCTTTTTTCTCGTCTTTTTCTTTCAAGTTGTAAGGATGTTATATTCACTATGATGGTTCCTGAAGAAGCTACCATGTATTCAATTGCGAAACGTGTTGACCCATGTATAGGATGTCCTTATGCATGATGCTTACAGTTTGTAATACAATCTGACAGTTGAGTTGATTTATTGTCATTTTAATGATTTTTGATATCAATAAAGTTTTGAAATTTTCCCCTGTGTGCTCACTATAGGTAACCCTATGCCCTTTAAAGTCCCACAACAATAGACCCACTGCAATATTTGGTCCCCCCTTTTTTACACATGCAGTGGGGCCTTTTCTACTTTTCTTTCATATTCTCCATACTTTGTTAAAGCACCATTGGTACCAATTACAGCCTCAAGTCGAGTATGATGCTACAAGCTTGGCACACCTATTTTTGGACAGTTTCTTCCATTCTTCTTTGCAGGACCTCAAGCTCCATCAGCTTGAATGGGGAGCGTCGGTGCACAGCCATTTTCATATCTCTCCAGAGACGTTCACTCAGGTTCAGGTCTGGGCTCTGGCTGGGCCACTTAAGGACATTCACAGAGTTGTCCCATGGCCACTCCTTTTGTTATCTTGGCCTTGTGCCTATGGTCGTTGTCCTGTTGGAACATGAATCTTCACTCCAGTCTGGGGTCCTGGTTCCAAACTTCCATTTACATATGATGAAGGCCACTGTGCTTATTGGGACCTTCAGTACTGCAGATTTTTTTCTGTGCCTTGACACGATCCTGTCTTGGAGGTCTACAGACAATTCCTTGGACTTCATGGCTTGGTTTGTGCTCTGACATGCACTGTTAACTGTGGGACCTTATATAGACAGGTGTGGGCCTTTCCAAATCATGTCCAATCAACTGAATTTACCACAAGTGGACTCCCAAGTTGTAGAAACAACTCTAGGATGATCAGTGGAAACAGGATGCACCTGAGCTCAATTTTGAGTGTCATGGCAAAGACTGAATACTAATGTACATGTAAATTTGTTTATTAAATTAAGATTTCAAACCTACTTTTACGTTGTCATGAGTTATTGTTTGTAGAACTTTGAGGAAAATAATGAATTTTTATCCATTTTGCTATAAGTCTGTAAAATAAAATATGGAAAAAAGTGAAGCTCTGTGAATTCTTTCCGAATGCATTGTACCTGTAAATGTGCCTTTTTTTTATTTTTTATTTATTTATAATTTTTTTTTAAGGTGAACTTATCCTTTAACAATGCAATACACAACTATAGGTTGATGAGTAATGACCACCTCTGTAATTTTGACATGTACATATAGAATTTGTTGTAATTAATTGATGAAATATGTGATAACCCATAACGGTGAATAATTATTTTCACAGGTCTTGGATCATGCCATTGAAGCAGATAAGCTAATTGAGAACTATGAGCACCTGGCATCTGAGCTCCTGCAATGGATTGAGCAGATGATTATTACACTCAATGATCGGAAATTGGCCAACTCTTTGAGTGGTGTTCAAAACCAGTTGCAAGCTTTTAACACCTACCGAACAGTAGAAAAGCCTCCTAAGTGAGTTATTCTATTTATTCCAGACCTTAAAGTTGGATAATCCTAATTGATAGTAAGATGATTATAGGTTATTGACTAGTTAACAAGCTGTCTTATCTTATAACCTTAATCATTGACATAGTGGAAGAGTATTCAGGGAGAAAGCATGGCAAAGTTGGTCTATGATTTTGGTATAAAAGAGTTACCGTAGTCTAAAATGCAAACCCATGAAAGCAAACAGACCTGACAGGGCGGGCAGTAAGCTATAGCCATAGCTGAATGACCAACCTTGAATGTTACAGTTCTGCATCAACCTTTTCAAGCCATCCTAGTACACTTAACATTTCCAATTAATTGTGCCAAACCTCTTGTATATTACATTTCTGTCACATTTTTGCACTTTTACATGGGCCTTTAATAAATATTCAGGATTCAAAGGATAGTTTTGAAGAATGTAAGAAAAAGTACCCAGCTGTTAAGCAATGTCAAAATATCTTGTAAAAATTCCCAGGTGGCCCTTGAACTACATGGAAAAACCAAACACTTTGCATATTTGAACACGTTTCTTAGACACTTCTGAAGGGGGAATTTATCTTCCTCAAAATATTTGGATTCATGCCTGAATCAATACCCTACCTGTGTTTAAGTGAGCTGTCCTAGCTATGTATATCTGTCTGTTCATAATCCTGCATACTCTATTGTGCCAAACCTCTCTTGAAGATAACAAAAGCATTTCCTTACCGCTGTAATCTTCTCTTTATTAAGTGTTCTGTTTTCTGCAACTCTTTCCAGCTTTTTCTCTGCCTCGACTAGCTTCTTGTTTAAACATTTTCAGGAGGTGTTAAAATCCACAAGTGCTTCTTTCGAAGTTTTACCTGCACCTATATTGTACATTTGAAAAACCTTCCATTTGTACGGAGATATATAATATTTAAAATGGCTCTAAACTTATACTTTAAAAAATGTTTTCTAAATCTTATCTGGCAGTCACCTGACCCATTTTCTATTACATACAGTTGTGTTCAAAATGATTCAACCCCCAATGCTGTAGAGGGTTTTAGGGAATTTAGTGTACATTTGTAATTGTATTCAGAATGAAATACTACAAGGACTTCTTAAAGAACCATATGCAACTAAAATGACATCAATTGGTTTTGTAATACAGTAGTAAATGTTTCTTTTGTGAATTCTTCATTGACACAATTATTCAACCCCTTAAAGACTACCACTCTGAAGAACAGAGGTTCATGGAAGTGTTTTCAATCAGGTATTGAAAACACCTGTGGATGTCAGGGAGCAGCAATAAAGCCTAATAAGCACCAATTAGGCAGCTTTAAAATGACTGTGATACTCGGCTCCTTCTAGACATTTACTGGTGTGGTTACAAACATGGTGAAGTCAAGAGAATGGTCCAGGAAGACAAGAGAAGAGGTGATTACTCTTCACAGGAAGGGCAATGGCTATAAGAAGATTGCAAAGATGTTAAACATACCAAGAGACACCATAGGAAGCATCATTCGCAAATTCAAGGCAAAGGGCACTGTTGAAACGCTACCTGTTGAGCACTGTTGAAACGCTAATGGTCCAGGAAGACAAGAGAAGAGGTGATTACTCTTCACAGGAAGTGCAATGGCTATAAGAAGATTGCAAAGATGTTAAACATACAAAGAGACACCATAGGAAGCATCATTCGCAAATTCAAGGCAAAGGGCACTGTTGAAACGCTACCTGGTCGTGGCAGAAAGAAGATGCTGACTTCGACTGCTGTGCGCTACCTGAAGCATAGAGTGGAGAAAAGTCCCCGTGTGACTGCTGAGGAACTAAGAAAAGATTTGTCAGATGTGGGTACTGAAGTTTCTGCTCAGACAATATGGCGCACACTGCGTAATGAAGGCCTCCATGCCAGAACTCCCAGGCGCACCCCCTTGCTGTCTCCAAAGAATAAGAAGAGTCGACTGCAGTATGCCAAAAGTCATGTGGACAAACCACAGAAGTTTTGGGATAGTGTTCTGTGGACTGATGAAACAAAATTAGAACTATTTGGGCCCATGGATCAACGCTATCTTTGGAGGAGGAAGAACAAGGCCTATGAAGAAAAGAACACCTTGCCTACTGTGAAGCATGGTGGGGGGTCAATCATGCTTTGGGGCTGTTTTGCTTCTGCAGGTACAGGGAAGCTTCAGCGTGTGCAAGGTACCATGAATTCTCTTCAGTACCAGGAGATATTGGATGACACTGTGATGCAGTCCGTCACAAACCTGAGGCTTGGGAGACGTTGGACCTTTCAACAGGACAATGATCCCAAGCATACCTCCAAGTCCACTAGAGCATGGTTGCAGATTAAAGGCTGGAACATTTTGGAGTGGCCATCACAGTCATCAAACTTAAATCCGATTGAGAAAGCAGTTGCAGTGCACAAGCCTAAGAATGTGACTGAACTGGAGGCTTTTGCCCATGACGAATGGGCGAAGATACCCGTAGATCGCTGCAAGACACTTGTGTCAAGCTATGCTTCACGTTTAAAAGCTGTTATAACTGTAAAAGGATGTTGTACTAAGATTGAATGTCACTTGGGGGTTGAATAAAACGGATAATGTGAGCACAGAAAAGACATTTGTGGTTATTTCATTATAAATGTTACCGTATGTTATATTTATCTGACCTACATGTGCCTCTTTGATTTAATTGTAAGTCAGGATGACTGAATGATCAAAATCAATGTCAAACTGGCCAAAACAATCAATTTCAGTGGGGGTTGAATAATTTTGAACACCACTGTACATACTAATGTGTCTGCTGTCTACCTGTTGTTCATTTGTATATGAATTTTGTGATTTCTGACGCAGAAGTCCACTATCCATTCCTAATTGTCTGTCTGAGTACAACCTTAGGGTTAGGTTACCCCTTAACGCTGCCAGATGATTTTCTGTTGAGTGTCAGGCTAAAGTAGACTTCTACAACAAGTGGGACCTCTTTATTGTGCTGTAATGTTATAGGCTTCTTGCACACAGGAGTAAAATAAAAACTACAAGCAACAGCCGGCTGCAGTCTCGCACTGGATAATCTAGATCCTTATGGTCTCCCAGCCTGGCCAAGAGCATAAGCAGGTTATGGTCCGACTAGGCCTCACCGTGATGGAGCCCCTGTGGATGGGGACGAGCCTGCGAGCGGATGTCTCGCTGGGACGCATCGATCTGGAACGCCCTGGGTCACAGCGTACCCCTTGGCTGGCAACACCCCACTTAGGATGGGAGGCCGGTCTGCTTAGAGCGGAGACCACCCGGTTCATCGTATGGTGAGTAATACTAAACCTTTCATGTCCCTAGCGGCCTATGAGGGGCTGATATGGGCCCACTCCTGGGGATAACCAGAATGTTTTTTTCCTGAAAGATCCCCCAGGCCTTTTAGGACCAGACCCTAACCTCCTTGCTCCCACATGGGGGGGGGGGGTGTACACCTTGTCCTGTGGGGTCTTTTTAGGTAGATCCCTGTGGTGGACTCATGTCTGGGTGCTGAACGCATGGCGGTTTCAGCCGCCATCTTAAGTGTGGGCATCGGTTCTTTGTGTGTAAGGTACAGCGGTCATTTTCCCTGAGCTTCCTATGCTTTTTGCATTGGCACCATTTTGTTGTAGCCTGGAGCTACAAAGGCAGTCTTCGGCCTCTTGTGATTCTATGTCACTTCCTGTGAGACGTTTCATGCTGAAGCTCCATACTGCAGAGTTGCTGATTACACTGTGAGGTGGTACAGTATAGGGGTCGTCTTTTGAGCATTCCTCGGGCACACTCTGCTCCTGCCACTATTTAAGGGTAACTCCGGTTACAGTGCAATATAGCGGTGCAGACTGCGATCACGATGAGTTGAATCAAAGGTTTAACGGGGGGCTAAGAGTATTATTCTCCCCCAATGCTTAAAAGGTAAGGCGCCCCGCAGTAAGCGGGGGCTCTCTTTCTCGGCTCATAGGTGTTTTTTTCGTGCCTCAAAAATGCACAAGAAAGTGCACACGAAAAATGTTACCCGTTCAGAGCCTCTGTAGGGAACAAGAAGGCTTGGTCGGGTAAGCCCAAGACTAACCAGTCTGATTCAGCGGACAAATCCTCTTCGGCATGGAGGGGAGCCCTCACCCGATTCGGGGGGTGGGGGGGCTACGTCTGCGTTACTTTCAAGGACCCTGGACATCTCTGATTCAATGGTAGCATATTTAAATCAAGGGGTAGGAGAAGAAAAGCAGCGCCACCTCAGTGTAGATTAAAAGGTTATTTATTACATAAAAACAACGTAACTGACACAGAGGAAATAGTTGATCAGCAAATGGTGATGATTCATCTGCAACATTGCAGGGATGTTAGGGAAGTGCACTGTGGCGGCCGTGGTCCTGGCTGTGGCGGTGGAGTCCGACACTTCCTGTGTTTCTGGCAGCGTTCAGTACACTGAGGTGGCGCTGCTTTTCTTCTCCTACCCCTTTTTGTCTGTTGCAGAGTCCCTCTAGCTCTGTATGAAGCCTGCAGCCACCTCCACCATCCATCTCCACTAACACCAGGGATTGAACTATGCTGCATAACTCCTAAAAAGACTACCTACAGCCACAGTTGAAACTTTTTTCAGTAGATCGAATGTACTTGACTCTTTCACTGGCGCAGGTCCAACGTTGTGTATATGTACCTTTCTTATTTAGATCAAGGGGACTTTCTAGCCTCCATCGATATCAAAGATGCGTATCTACACATCCCTATATACGGGGGACATCAAAGGTATCTCCGTTTTGCAGTAGCGGAGGAGCACTTTCAATTTGTGGCATTAACCCTTTGGTCTACCCTCTGCTCCCAGAGTCTTCACCAAGGTTTTGGCCCCGGTGCTGGCTTTGCTACGCAGGAAGGGGATTGCGATCCTGGGATATCTGGAGACGATCTCCTGTTGAGAGCAAACTCTCACTTAGCTTTGTTGGGTGACCTGTCAATCAGGGTTCAGACCCTTCAGGAGTTAGTGGACCATCAACTTCAAAAAAATCTGCACTGACCCCCTCAGTACCTGGGACTGACTTTGGACTCCTCTGTGGTGAGGGTCTTTCTTCCCGGGGACAAACTTCAGATGTTGCAGGTAGAGATCAGGTTGCTGATGAACAACGAGCTCTCCTCTCTGCGGACTTGCATGATAGCCCTGGGGCTGATGGTGTCGACCTTCAAGGCGGTCCCATTTGCTCAATTTCATTCCAGGCCTCTGAAGGAGATTCTGGTCAAGTGTTATAAGGATCCACAGTCCTTAGACAGAATGAAATGCTTGAGCCGACTCACGAGGTCAACGCTCTCTTGGCTTCTGTCGCCCGCCCTGGGCCAGGGCAAGTCCTTTCTACCGCTGTTGTGGACGGTGGTCACCACGGATGCCAGCGTGTTGGGCTGGGGTGGAGTGCTGGACAATCTCCTTGCCAAGGGAGTCTGGTCGACAAGAGGAGTCCTCTTTACCGATAAATGTTCTGTAACTCAGAGCAATCCAAGCTTTGCCTGCTCCACTGGACAAATCGGCTACAAGGTTCCCTGGTTCAGATTCAATCGGACAATGCCACGGCTGTTGCCTACATCAATCACCAAGGGGGCACAAAGACTGCCCGGGTGGCCCAGGAGGTGGCCTAGATTCTGACTTGGGCCAAGGGAACATGTTCCGGCTCCTTCAGCAGTTCACATTTCTAGGATTGGAGAACTGACAGGCAGATTACTTGAGTCGTCAAGTTCTGGACCAAGGGGAATGGTCCCTGCATCCAGAGATATTTCATCTCCTGTGTGTCCGGTGGAAAAGGTGCCAGTAATTCTGGTGGCACCAGACTGGCCTCGCCGGTCTTGGTACAGAGACCTGGTAAAGATGGTCGTCGAGCTTCCCTGGCGGCTGCCTCTGAGGGAGGACCTGCTGTCTCAGGGGCCGATGTTCCATCCTGCTTTACGGTTGCTGGCTTTAACGGCATGGCTGTTGAAGGCCAGGTGTTGAGAGACGGAGGTCTCTCTGAGTCTGTGATCCCTACCCTGCTGAGTGCTAGGAAAGGACTTCTAGAAAAATGTATTATCGTACTTGGAAGATGTATATTTCCAGGTGTGAATCGCAAAACTCGCACCTTCGCTTGTTTTCGGTTGCGAGGGTCTTGGCTTTCTTGCAGAGAGGAGTTGAGCAACGGTTGGCCCTGGGCACAATCAAGGGCCAAGTGTCATCCTTAACTATTTATTTCCAATGCCCGGTGGTAACAAATTCCTTGATCCGCACCTTTTATTCAAGGGGTGCGTCATCTGGCTCCTCCGGGATGATCCCCTTTGCCTCCGTGAGATCTATATTTGGTTTTGTCTGTTCTTCAAAAGCCTTCTTTTGACAATATTAGGGACATATCTCTGCCTTTGTAATCTCAGAAGGTTGCCTTTCTGGTGGCTATTACTTCGGCCCGTAGAAAGTCTGAATTGGCGGCGCTTTCCTTTCCGCCTTATCTGGTCGTTCATAGAGATAAAGTGGTTCTCCGACCTAATCTGTCCCTCTTCCTAAGGTGGTGTCTGATTTCCATTTAAATGAAGACGTTTTGCCTTCACTCTGTCTTAAGCCGAAGCATCCCAAGGAAATTTCCTTGCATTCTCTGGATGTGGTTCAGGCGATCAGAGTTTACCTGTCGGCCACGGAGCCTTTTAGGAAATCAGATTATCTTTTTGTTCTTACTGAGGGATCTCGTAAGGCACAGGTGTCGAACACAAGGCCCACGGGCGGAATGCGGCCCCCCAGGCCATTTCATGTGGCCCTCTAATCTCTCCTGCAGCTGCTGCTCCCCCTTGTCTCTGCCCCCCCCCCTGTCTCTGTAGTCGGCAGCAGAGAGGACAGAACTCCTTTGCCAGATCCTGCACTGCTCTGTGCAGCTGCAAAAAGGCTAATCTTTGCCTTCCCCCCTTCTCAGCAGCCTGCAGCAGAGAGAAGGGCAGAACTCCTGCAGATCCTGCACCTCTCTGTGCAGCTGCAACACCACCTTGCCTCTGCCTCCCCCTGGTCTCTGCATTCAGCAGACTCTGGAAGCTGGCTCCAGCCCTCCTCTGGTTCACCTCCAGACCCTGCACTTGTTCCCAGATGCACCCGCATCTTCTTCCTGGCAGGAGCACAAGGTAAGGGGGTGCATTGTACTGTAAGGAAGGGTGGGTGACTCTTGACACCTGATGGTGGGGGGTTCTTGACATCCCATGTAAGGGGGCCTGGGGTGCACTGGACATCTAATCCTACAGATATAACCGGCCCTTTGAGGGCAACCATAATGCTGATGCGGCCCGTGATAAAATTGAGTTTGACACCCCTGTCGTAAGGGTTTGGCTGCATCTGCTGTGACCATATCCAGGCGGATTATCCGGCAGACGGTTCTTCAGGCTTATTCATTGAAGGGTCAGGTTCCTCCTTTCCCTGTGAAATTGCATTCTACTAGAGCGCTGAGTGCCTCTTGGGCTTTTCGTCATCAGGCATCTGTTGCTCAAGTATATAAGGTTGCGACTTGGTCGTCTGTGCATACTTTACAAAATTCTACCAGAATGATTTATTGGCATTCGGATGCCTCTTTTTAGCTGCAAGGTTTTGCAGGCTGCTGTATAAGGAGTAAAAGAGATGACCTTGCGCTTATGGTAAATAATGTGATAATATGCAATTGTAGCTTCTGCTGAAAGATAAAGTGCTAGTGCCTTTAAAGTGATAAATGAACAAAAGTTGATCAGCGCTGCTATTTTTGTGCTAATTCCCAAATAGATTAAATTATATTCACAACTGTGCAAATAATATATGTGCAAAATTATCGATATTAGTCCAATAATCAACAACAATCACTGGATAATCCAAATCAAGTCCTTTTGTGCAATAGTGGATACATGATATGCTCAAATAAATAAATAAATAGTCCTTAAGTGCATATA
The DNA here is from genome assembly GCF_965119305.1 of Pelophylax lessonae. NCBI lineage: Eukaryota > Metazoa > Chordata > Amphibia > Anura > Ranidae > Pelophylax > Pelophylax lessonae. Next base: position 143,999,352 of record NC_138777.1, read on the forward strand.
ACAAAATAAATAAATAGTCCTTAAGTGCATATAACAAAAGTGCTTCTGTGCTCCACTTGCTTGAATCAAAGTGCTGGTGGTTGGGGTTCCCTACTTACCACAGGCAGATAAATATCAAGCGTTGAATTGCAGATAATCTCTTGGTGTATGTCCAGAGATCCTTATAGGAGCAGCCTTTTTTTATGTCAATCGTTGGGAGAAATCCTTTATGACAACAGCTCATGGATCCAGAGTGCCCTCATAAAGATACAAAGCCATCCATGGTGAAGTACATAATGATGGTATGTTTATTTAAATAAAAGAAACCTACTTAGAAACATCTAGTTAAAATAGCAATACACGGCTCGGTGGTTAGCTGCTCTCGCAGCGTGCGCTCCACCGGCCGGAAATTACGTCGTTCGGGACGCTTCAGCCAATTGCTAGACGCGTTTCGCCCTCCTCCCAGGGTGTCATCTGTAGCTGGCAGATTAGGCGTCGAAGGAAGATTTATACATGGGAGCCGCTCCTCCCATTCCTCCTACTTAATTTGGCGCAGGGACTTTATATTAATACCGCTTTATATTAATCTATAAAATCATTTCTCTGTCGCTCATTGACAGACGTAGTCCTCCTTGATTAATATCAACTCGGTTATACTGCCCTCTACAGGAGTAGGACTAGACTGGAAAGAAAACGTTCTGGCCACACCCTAGGGGCAGTCCCAGAGGGTATATCCTCTCACTTCCTGCTACAGCAAATCAGTTTTTTTCTGTCTAGTTAGGAGTAAGGACCTAGATTCCTTGCTAGGATCTTCGGTCCTGGCAAGATTTTTTTTTTAGAAATACTTTTTTTAGACCGCTTTTTTTCTCCAGTGTTCCTGTGAGATCTTCAAGAAGGTACGCTGAAACTGGGCGACGGGCTGGATGTTGAGATCCAGTGGTCACCCCAGTTCAGCCTACGAGCGCGTGCAGGCCATAGCTCCGCGCTGGGTCGGCCGCGACATAGTCCCACTGGACGGGGACTGACCCTGCGAGTTAAACGTCTCGCCTGGACGCCAATGACCAACAGAGTAACGGCGTCCGTATTGGTCGACAGCCCCCCCACCCCGGTGGAGAGGGGTTCTGTCAGCAGTTGGCGCCCGCCTAGTTCCGGTATGGTGAGTAGAATGTTCCCCCTCTCCCCCTGTCGGGTTTGTTGGTGGACGCGGGCCCCTCTCTGTGATGGTCGGACACTCGGTTTTCTGGGTCTCCCCTCTATCCTATAACAGGTCACAGATCCCCCAATTTGAGTGTGATTTTTGTGAATAGAAACCAGGAGGCTTGGTTTGGGAGCTGACTATCTAAAGTCACTATATGACTGTAAGGGTGACTGAAGTCAGTGGCAGACTACTAAAAGGCATTACTATTGAGGTATAGAGGTATCCTACCTGTCTAGTGTGTACACAGGCCGATGCCTATGCCTGAGTTACTGCAGCCACAGATCGCCATCCCTCCAGAAAGCCGGTCACTTCCACAGGCCGCACAGCCTCCCGCAGGCCGAGGACACCTCCTGCAGGCCGAGGCACTTCCGCAGGCCGCACAGGCCGAATGCACACATCCCGCAGGCCGCTGCTAGCTTGCAAGCCGCCGCTATCCTACACAGGCCGCCGCCATTTTCCTGCAGATCGCACGAGGCCGCCATATTGGCGTAGCCTCGTGTCTCCAGCATGGGGGCGGCCATGTTTGAGGTGACCAAACACCTCGTGGAGTAATTGGGAGGCGCCGGAAGGCATGTAAAGGGGCGGAGCCGCCTCCTTGGCCCAGGGAAAGCAAGCCAAAGACTTCCTGTCTGTAACAGACAGTGCTGGAAGCAGGTTGATAAGAAACTTCTGTGCATCAGGTGAGCCTTGGGGTCTCTCTCTCTCTCTCTCTCTCTTTCTGAGGGGTCCAAGCAGGTAGACTGAGGGGCGCTACTGCCCTGGGGGACTAAGTTTAAGTTTAAAAAAAAAAAAAAAATTTTTTCTTGCAATTAATTGTTTTGTTTGCTGGCAAGTGTCTTGTTACATGAACCCTGCCACTTATGTATCCCCACCTGATCCCCTCGGGGTGGCCGCAGGACCCTCCAGTACCCCACTTGTGATGATGCATTATCAGCAGTTTTGGAGTCTTTGGTATCCCGGGTGGAGGTAGCCTGTCAGGGACGGGGGTCAAGAAGAGCGACCCCCGCCTACCCCTATGTCATCTGATACTTCAGATACGGATTCTGAGCTTGTCATTGCCGGGAAACCTTAAATCTTGAGGTTACACCGGCAGAGGTAGCTTAGACTCGTATTCCTTTTTTGGTACTAGCAAGCCTACCAAAATGTTGAAGGGTTTCCCTTGCCCAAATGGGGTCTTCCGTAAACGAGCCCCTGCTATTTCCAAACGCATTGCTAGATGCTATCATTTTGAGGCATCCCTCATTACAAAGATGGACGGTACCACCAATAGTGGACTCACCGATTTCCAGACTAAATAAAGCCACTGTTATCTCGTTGGATTGACAGAATGGGCCCCACCCATCTCTAGGGTGGGGGGACGTCTTCACCGGTTTCCGGTTCCAGGGCTTTCCAGAATCCCGGATAAAGGGGTTCGCAAGGTCATATGGTCGGGATACAAGATCGAGTTTCGATCACTTCCACCGGTGCGATTCTTCCCTTCCAATATTCGACATCCCCGGGTCGCTTAAAAAGCTTTGCGGGGAACAGCTTGATGCAACAAGCAGTGGTAGTTCCCATTCCTTGGAGGAGTTCTAGTCGAACCTGTTCACAATGCCCAGGAAAAAGGGCTAGGCGCGTCCAATTCTGGTCTTGGAAGAGATGGAGTCCATCCATACAGTGGTGGCCTCCCTGCATCAGGGGGATTTCCTGGCGTCCATAGACATTTAGGATGCCTATCTTCATATCCCCATCTTCGCAGGACATCAGCGTTTTCTTTGCTTTTCCCAAAGATCATCCCTGGTTCCCACCAGGAGACTGAACTATCTGGGCCTAATTTTGGATACATCCTTGGCACTGGAGTTTCTCCAGGCGGAGAAACTCCAGAAGATTCAGTCAAAGATTCGGATGTTGCTGTCCGTCAACTGGCTGGGATTGATGGTCGCCTCCTTAGAGGCAGTACCGTTTGCCCAGTCTCATACCCGAATTCTCCAAAGAGGAGATTCTTCTCATATGGAATCGGAATCCCGATTCCCTGGACAATCAGATCCGATTGAGCGAGCAGACCAGGGAGGCTCTGGTCTGGTGGCTTCGGTCTCCGATGCTCAGCCAGGGGAAGTCATTTCTTCTGATAAATTCCAGGTTACCGATAAAGGTGTTGGAACTGAGAGCGATCAGACTTTGTCTGATTTACTGGAGCGAGCAGCTCCAGGGCAGTCCGGTTCGGATCCAATCGGACTATGCCACGGTCATGACTTATGTCAATAACCAAGGGGCACCAAGAGTGCCCTGGCGGCCATAGAAGTGGCCAACATTCTTTATTGGGGGAACAGTTGTTCCAGTTCTCTCCGCGATATTTATCACGGGGGTGGACAGGCAGATTATTTCAGCCGTCAGATTCTGGATCAAGAGGAATAGTCTCTTCATCCAGAGGTATTTCATCAGCTGTCCCTTCATTGGGGCACCCCGGACATGGATCTGTTGGCAGGTTGGCTCAACAGGGCTCGCGCCCGCGATCCTCTAGCGGACGCAGCAGACGCGCTGAGCGCCCCGTAGGGGAAGTATCAGCTACTGTATGTCTTCCCCCCCTCTCAAGTTACTGCTGAGATTTCTCCCCAGGATAGAGATGGAGGGAACTCCAGTTATCCTGGTAATTCCGGGCTGGACTCGTCAAGCCGGGTACGCCAACTTTGACAGGCTAGTCGCGGACGCTTTTTGGAGACTTCCTCTCAGGGAGGATCTGCGGTCTCAAGGACCGATCTTCCATCGTGCTTTACAGTCGCTGGTTTTAATGGCCTGGCTATTGAGACCCAGGTACTGAAGGACAAAGGGTTGTCAGCTTCAGTTATTCCTACTCTAATTAAAGCAAGGAAAGCGACTTCCAGCTAAGTCTATTATCGCACATGGAAGACTTATATCTCGTGGTGTGAATCTTTGGAATTTCCCCCACGTACCTATTTGGTGACCCGAATCTGGGCTTTTCTGCAAAAGAGGGTTGAGCAGAAACTATCCTTGAGCATTATCAAGGGTCAGGTTTCAGCATTAGCAATCTTCTTTCAGAAGCCTTGGGCTACTCATTCCTTGGTGTCCAGGGGGTGCGGCACTTGGCTCCGCCAGTGCGCGCGCCCTTACCGCCCTGGGATCTTAATTTGGTGTTTGTCGGTTCTTCAGAAACCTCCCTTTTAAAATATCAGGGAGACTCCCTTGCTTGCATTATCCCAGAAGGTGGCCTTCTTGGTGGCTATCACTTCTGCACGCAGGGTGTCAGAACTGGCTGCATTATCATGCCATTCCCCATATCTAGTGGTTCATAGGGATAAGGTAGTTCTTCATCCGAAGCCATCCTTTCTTCCTAAGGTGGTTTCAGATTTTCATCTGAATGAAGATATTGTGCTACCTTCCTTGTGTCCTAAGCCCAATCATCCTCGGGAATGTGCGTTGCATTCCTTAGATGTGGTTCGGGCAATCAGGGTATACCTGAAGACTACGGAATCGTTCCATAAGACGGATTCACTTTTTGTGATCACGGATGGCCCCAGAAAGGGGTTGCCTGCATCTGCCGCGACTATCTCCAAATGGATTAGACAGACGGTGGTACAGGCTTATTCTATTAAGGGTCGGAATACTCCGTTCCCTGTTAAGGCGCACTCCACTCGAGCGCTCAGTACTTCCTGGGCCTACCGCCATCAGGCGTCAGTGGTCCAGGTGTGCAAGGCGATTTACTTGATCGTCGGTTCATACCTTTACAAAATTTTATAAAGTTGATGTGATGGCATCGGCGGATGCCTCATTTGGCCGCAAGGTTTTGCAGGCCGCAATTTGAGGAGACCGGTGGTCTACCTCGAGGGTTTTTTTCCGTTGGAATTTCAGTTGAGTCTCATCGTGTGATTGATGAGCCTTTAAAACTTCTAGTTGGCACCGGTTGGGCCTTCTAGATTGGATTTTGATTTCCATTTTCCCACCCCTCATTTGTGGCACTGCTTTGGGACGTCCCGAGTTGATATTAATCAAGGAGGACTACGTCTGTCAATGAGCGACAGAGAAAAATGGATTTTTGTAAAATCTTACCGTAAAATCCTTTTCTCTTAAGCTCATTGACAGACGTAGTACCCGCCCCTCTGTTTTTGAGTTGGGTTGGGTTAAATTCTCTAAACACTGCTTTGTGACATAACTGATTTGCTGTAGCAGGAAGTGAGAGGATATACCCTCTGGGGCTGCCCCTAGGGTGTGGCCAGAACGTTTTCTTTCCTGTCTAGTCCTACTCCTGTAGAGGGCAGTATAACCGAGTTGATATTCATCAAGGAGGACTACGTCTGTCAATGAGCTTAAGAGAAAAGGATTTTACGGTAAGATTTTACAAAAATCCATTTATCCACAAACATGTGCGGGCCTTATACTATCTTAAGGGGACATTATTCATATTTAATAAGCAAAATCGAATTAAAATTACATGGTGCACTGCGCCATGAGGATGATGGATTCTACAGAAAGTGCTTTTGGAGGAATAACTTGCATTTCATAACATACAATGAACTAGTATATAGTTATAAATACACTAAATAATACAATAATGGGACATTAATAACTATAGCTAGCAGGATAATATAAATATGCATGCATAAATTGATATACAATGTACTGAGCACCTTGAGATAATTACAAGCATAATTCAATACAATGTTATTAAGATCATTTAAAATATATATAAATATGTGAAAAATATAAAAAAATCACTAATAAAACAATTAATGTCTAACTCCACGTTTAATCCTCTAGGTGTCATACTACCAAGTCTATGTATCCACCTGGTTTCATTTTGTGAGATGGATCTTTTCATATTGGTGCCTCTCCAGTGTTTTTCAATTTTATCTATGCCACAAAATGTCAATTTACTGGGGTCTTTGTTGTGATGGAGTCTAAAGTGATTAGATAAGCTGTGTTTTCTAAAGCCTTTTTTCTCTTACGTCCTCCGACAGTCGCCGCCCACTCATACAGTTATCACCAATGGGGTATCGACTTCCTCTCCTTAGGAGTAGCTAGGCAAAAGACTTGTTAAAACAAAAGCATTTATATAGACCCACCCATGGGGGCTGTTCCACTGGTCCAATACCCCCCCTGCAATAGCCATCCCAACTCAGTTTGTCTTCTGCCTAGTTCAGGAGTAGTCAGGCTTCCCTGTGCTGGGGCTACAGTCTCAGCCTTCTTCTATTTTATTTTTTGAAAATGTCATTTTTTCTTTGCTTTACTAGCTGTTTATTTTGTCAGCTTTTAGTTAGTCGGATCTTTGGATGAAGATGGAGTTTGCGAAGCTGGGAATCGGACTGGTCGTCCTGGACAGGGGATCAGATGGAATCCCAGCCTGCCATCGAGCGTTTCGCAGGCTATGTGTTCGCCCTGGCCTCACAAACGACCCATCCCTGTCCTCAGGGATGCAGCCTTGTGAGGTGCCTACCTCACCGGACACATGCACGGTTCGTCCGTGCACTCCTGGTGTCCTGCGTTTTTGGCTGGCGGCCCTCCCCTGCCATCTGAGGGTGGGCGGTTTTCCGCTTGATATGAGGCACCCCACGCCATCGGGTACAGGTAAGTACACTCTGTGTGGGGCCTCTATCTGGGGTCGGCAGTCCTGTGTGTTTGTGGTGTCCCCTATGTCTGTGCGTTTTGGGCTCCCTGATCCCGGTACCTGCGGGTGTTTTTTCTCTCACAGCCAGCGCTGTGTGGGGTTTGGGGGATCCCTCTCCTGTGTCACTAAGGGTGCTTGGAGGTACAGACAAGAGCGGCGACCGCTGCGGGGTTAAAAACCGCCGGTCCGCCATTTTAGGTGTGGACAGCATGTCTGGCTTCACTGTGGGCATTTATACAGCATTGTATGTAGAGTATTTTGGTGCCTTGCGGTGCCATCTTGTGTGTGGCAACGATCGTTCCGACTTCCGAGCACATGTTGGCGGACATTTTGCCGAAGCCTCCCATTGCTTTGCATAGGCATCCATGTTTCCTTAGCGTGCAGCCTCTGTTCAGTCTCTGCGGTGACATCACTTCCTTCCTTTACTCAGGGGCGACCGAAGTAGCTGGTAACACACTTGTGGGGCTCTGTCCTGCTGTCCTTTCTTTTCCTCCATTGTGCAATCTTCCTGGCTTCAGTTTGTCCCTGTGGGGGGTCTGTTTTCCACAGTCATTGTCGCGGTGTGCTGCGGGGTCCGCGGCGCACTTAAAGGGCCAGTACCTTAAAAATCAATGGAATGGAATCCCAGGACAGCAAATTCCCTCCAGCCTTGGTGGGGGATTCAAGTTCTTCTGAATCCTCTACTCTGACTAATTTGGCTGCTGTTGTGGCGACTTTGGTGTCCAAAATGGATGTGCTGATGACTGAACGTGCTGCTAGAAAAAGACCTAGGATTTCTTTTTCTTCTGATTCTGAATGTGACAAGGTTGCTGTAGGTAGCGTACCCCTTTCAGGGTCTCCCTCTTCTCAGGACCCGCAAGAGTCTGAGGGGGAGGCGGAGGTTACAGGGGTGGAGGATTCCCCCCCGGGACGCCAGAGGAACGCGCTGATTTCTGCCATTAAAGAAACACTACATTTAGAGGATGAGCCCAATCCTCCGGGCATTGTGTCATCTTTTGGTACACACGGATCCCGCAAGACGGCGCAGGTTTTTCCCTGCCCCGCTGAGTTTCATCACACTGTGAATGAGCAATGGCGCAATTTGAAACACACCTTCACTGTGCCTAAAAGGTTTCAACTTCTCTATCCTTTTGCGTCTACTACGGTTGCACGCTGGTGTGTGGCTCCTTAAGTGGATCACACTGTAGCCAGATTGAACAAGGCTACTCTGGTTCCTACCGAAGATTCTCCGGTATTTAGGGATCCTATGGATAGGAGGCTGGAATCACTTGCCCGCCACACCTATGTGGTGGCGGATTCCATGCTCAAGCCTATTTTCGCCTCTGTCATGGCGGCTCAGGCTGTGACGGACTGGACCAAGGTGCTCAGACGCACACTCTTGGCTGATTCTGCCCCCCCTCCCCCCACTACCGTGGAGATGGTGGACCAGATTTATCAAGGGGTCATGTATTTGTGCGATGCGGCCTTAAATGAGCCTCCTTTGGCTGTGCGCCTGTTCAGTGTCGCGGTGCTTAACCGTCAGCTGATATGGTTGAAGAGCTGGTCGGCTGACCAGAAATCTAGAAAGGCGGTGGCTGACATTCCCTATGCGGGGCCTCGCCTTTTTGGAGAATCCCTGGATGAATTGGTTAAGGGAGTCACTGGGGGCAAGAGCACTCTGCTGCCCCAGAATCCTAAGGGCAAGTTTTTCCCGCCTCTAAACCTAATCAGGGGTCCTTTCGTGCCTTCAAGACACAGTACAAGGGGAAACCCTTCCAAGGGCCAGGGTGGCCAGAGAAAGCCCTGGGCCGGCAAACAAAAATCCGGCCAAGCTGGTGCGGCGGCTCAGTCCGCCTCTGCCTGAAGGGGCGCCCTCACCCATTTCAGGGGTGGGGGACGTTTGCGCGGTTTCCTCCAACCTTGGATGCTCCGATTTTAGGACAGGTGGTTTCAGGAAATCATTCGATCAGGGTACAAGATCGAATTTCTTTCACGGCCGGCAGACAGATTCTTTCCCTGAAATCTTCATTTGACCCCAGGGCGGTTACAAGTCCTGCATCAAGTGGTACAGGATCTCCTCGCTCAGGGGGTAATCGTCCCGGTGCCTCATCGGGACAGGTTTTTGGGGGTTTTACTCGAATCTGTTCACTGTGCCCAGAAAGGAGGGCAAAGTGCTTCCGATTCTGGACTTGAAAGCTCTGAACCGTTTCGTGCGCGTTCGAAAGTTCCGCATGGAATCACTCCGCTCGGTGGTGGCCTCTCTGAGTCCGGGAGAATTCCTGGCCTCTAGCGACCTGAAGGATGCGTATCTACACATCCCCATTTTTGAGGGTCATCAGAGGTACCTCTGGTTTGCAATCGCGGAGGATCATTATCAGTTTGTGGCGTTACCCTTTGGTCTCCCTTAGGCTCCAAGGGTCTTTACCAAGGTGTTTTGGCGCCTGTTCTAGGCCTGTTACGGGCACAGGGCATTGCGGTCTTGGGTTATCTGGACGATCTCCTGTTAAGATCGAGTGCCAGTCAGAGCCTGCTGCGCGATCTGTCCACTACGGTACAGACGCTCCAGGAGTTCGGTTGGACCATCAATGTTCAGAAGTCGACCTTGTCTCCTTCGGTTCGTCTCCCGTATTTGGGAATGGTTCTGGACTCTGCTCAAGCAAAGGTGTTCTTGCCGGAGGACAAACTCCGGACCCTGCAGTTCGAGGTCAGGTCCCTCGGGGACAAAGAATCCTCGTCACTCAGGACCTGTATGCGGTCCCTGGGGTTGACGGTATCGGCCTTCGAGGCAATACCATTTGCACAGTTTCACACGCGGTCTCTCCAAGCGGAGATCCTGGCCAGATGGGACAGACTACATCAGTTCTTGGACGTGAGAGGGTCTCTGAGTCGTCAAACCAGAATGGATCTCTTGTGGTGGCTTCAGTCCCCGGCTGTTTCGGATGGGAAGTCCTTCCGGCCGTTACTGTGGACGGTGATTACCACGGATGCCAGCCTGTCAGGCTGGGGTGGCGTCCTGGGCAACCTATCTGCCCAGGGCACTTGGTCGGAGGAAGAATCCTCCCTTCCGATAAACGTATTGGAATTGAGAGTGATCAGGCTGTGCCTGCTCCATTGGTCGGATCGTCTTTAGGGCCATCCTGTACACGGGTGCAGATGGACAATTACACTGCGGTGGCGTACATCAACCACCACGAGGGCACCAGAAGTGCCCGGGCGGCCCAGAAAGGGACCAGTATTCTGTCTTGGGCCGAGACTCGTGTCCTGGCGATATCGGCAGTTCACATTCCGGGTGTGGAGAATTGGCAGGCAGATTATCTGAGCCGCCAGACCCTGGACCAGGGGGAATGGTCCCTGCACCCAGAGGTATTTCAGATGCTGTGTGCGAAGTGGGGATCCCCGGATGTGGATCTGTTCGCGTCTCGGCTAAACCACAAGGTGGAAAGGTTCGTGGCAAGAACGCGCGATGCGTTCGGTGGGGCGTTGGCATTAGTATCGTCTGATCTATGCCTTTCCTCCAATTCAGTTGTTGTCCAGGTTCCTTCGCAGGTTGGCCTTGGAACAAACACTGCTGATTCTGGTGGCGCTGGACTGGCCACGCCGGTCCTGGTACGCGGACATCGTTCACCTGCCCGTCGAGCCTCCATGGCGGCTGCCAATGCGGGAAGATCTGCTGTCTCAGGGACCGATCTTCCATCCTGCTTTACAGTCACTGGCTTTAACGGCATGGCTGTTAAAAGCCAGGTTCTGAGACAAAGGTCTCTCCTCAGAGGTGATTCCTACTTTAATCAAGGCTAGAAAAGCCTCTTCTGGTAAGATTTATTACCGAACATGGAAAGCTTATTTTGCCTGGTGTGAGTCCAGGGGTTTCTCTCCTCGTTCATACTCTGTGGCGAGAGTGTTGGCTTTCCTTCAGTCTGGTGTGGACCAGCGCCTTGCGTTGGCCACGATTAAGGGCCAGGTTTCTGCACTGGCTGTTCTTTTTCAGCGCCCTGTGGCGTCTAATTCTTTGATTCGCACCTTCAAGGTGTGCGTCACTTGGCCCCTCCTAGAGGGGAGCCTCTGCCTCCATGGGACTTGAACTTGGTTCTGTCCGTGTTACAACGTTCCCTGTTTGTAAACATCAGGGAAATTTCATTACCTCTGCTATCTAAAAAGGTTGCCTTTCTGGTTGCGATCACTTCTGCTCGCAGAGTGTCGGAGTTGGCGGCGTTGTCTTGCCGCTCCCCTTACCTGGTGGTTCATAGGGATAAGGTGGTCTTGCGACCTAACCCGTCCTTTCTTCCAAAGGTGGTTTCGGATTTTCACCTCAATGACGACATTGTTTTACCTTCGCTCTGTGTGAATCCTAAGCATCCTAAAGAGATTGCCTTGCATTCTTTGGATGTTGTCAGGGCAATCAGGGTTTACCTGTCCTCGACTGAATCTTTTCGGAAATCGGATTCTCTTTGTCCTTCCTGAGGGACCTCGGAAGGGTATGGCTGCGTCTGCGGTGACCATTTTCAAAATGGATCAGACAGACAATTGTTCAGGCCTATTCGTTGAGGGAACGGGTACCACCCTTCCCTGTCAAGGCGCACTCTACCAGGTCGGTGAGTACGTCCTGGGCCCTCCTGCATCAGGCTTCGGTGGCCCAGGTATGTAAGGCTGCGACTTGGTCGTCAGTGCACACCTTTTCAAAATTCTACAAAATTGATGTTCTGGCATCAGCTGATGCCTCCTTTGGCCGCAAAGTTCTCTGTGCGGCAGTACCATAGGTGACCCAGGTTTCGTGTGGGTCCCTGGCTGTTGGGGTTGTTTACCCCCTTGGTCTTTTGCTTTTCTGGGTTATTGCTCCTGTTGAGCTTTTTTGTTGCCCAGTAGGTTCCCTTGCTTTTCATGTAAGGTTCCTTTCTCTGATATGGGTACTGCTTTGCCTTTTCTGATGGTTGCGTTTCCCACCCCTCATGTCTACACTGCTTTGGGACATCCCCATTGGTGACGACTGTATGAGTGGGCGGCAACTGTCGGAGGACGTAAGAGAAAAATGAATTTTTGTAAAATCTTACCGTAAAATTCTTTTCTCTGAGTCCTCCGACAGTCGCAGCCCCCGCCCCTCTTTTGGGGTTCTTATACACTTAACTGCTTGCCACCAAACTGAGTTCGGATGGCTATTGCAGGGGGGTATTGGACCAGTGGGACAGCCCCCATGGGTGTGTCTATGTAAATGCTTTTGTTTTAACAAGTCTTTTGCCTAGCTACTCCTAAGGAGAGGAAGTCAATACCCCATTGGTGTCGACTGTATGAGTGGGCGGCGACTGTCGGAGGACTCAGAGAAAGGAATTTTACGGTAAGATTTTACAAAAATTAAGTTTTTATATTATTAATGTGTTCTTTTAATCTTTAACTCCCTAGTAGTCCTACCAATATATTGGAGACCACACTCGCATTCCAACAGGTAAGTTACGTGCGTACTATTACAGGTGATAAACTTGTCAATTTCGTATTGTTGCTTGGTGGTCAATTGAAAATGTGTTACCTTTTTCGTTTTTGTGTTGGTCTTACAGGTGCGACATGTAAGGCACCTCCCACATCTAAAAAAGCCTTTCTGGTCCAAAAATGTTACCATTTTGGTAGGTGGGTCAGGGACACTTTTAACAATTTTGTCTTTCGGGATGGGTGGTCTTCTATAAATTGGGGCTTGCTGGGAAGAATATTTTTGTAAACGGGATCCCTCATTAGAATATGCCAATGGGTTTTGATGATATTTTCAAGTTGTTTACATTGTTGATTGTATTCAGTACAGAAGTACAGTTCTCTTTAATTTTAGGTTTTAATCATTCATTTCTGTTAGTATTGATGACTTTTTGTTGGATTTGATTTAATAATGCGGTTTTATAACCCTTATCTGTAAATCTGTCAATGAGCATATTGGATTGTGTTAAATAATCCTGATCGGAAAGGCAGTTTCTTGTTATCCTTAAAATTTGGCCTTTCGGCACTGCAGATAGCCACTTAGGATGATGGCCACTATACATAGGGATAAAACTATTTCTATCTGTTTTAAAATGCGTTTTTTGTGGCCATTCGCTCATTATGTTTAAAAATCGTTAAAACCAAATAATTTATTTCTGTGCTACTAAAATTTGCCGTGAATGAAATGTCATATTTATTATTCATATATTCAATAAAATCAATTAGAGTTTGTTGTGGGCCCTCCCAAACTATTAAAATATCATCAATGTACCTTTTAAAAGCTTTAAGATGGGAGTGGGGATTGTTAAAAATATACTCCGATTCCCATTTATTCATGAATATGTTTGCCACTGTGGGGGCATACTTGGCCCCCATGGCTACGCCTTTGATTTGTTTATAAAAGCTTTTTGAATGCCAAAAATAGTTATTGCACATTGCCGTTTCTAAAATCTCCAACATAAATCAATCTGAAGTGAGGGTAATTTCTTATCTTCCTTCAGTGCCCATTCTACTGCCGAGAAGGCGTCTTTTTGTTTTATATTTGTGTAGAGTGAATTAACATCTACACTTGCTAAAATTGTGTTGTCTGTGACCACTAGTCCTTCTACGTAATTTAAAACCTCTTTACTATCTTTAAGATAGGATGGGGACTTGCGTGCCAATGCCTGGAGGAAGTGGTCCAGATATTCGCCTGTCCTAGAATACAATGACTCAATGCCATTAATTATGGGACGTCCTGGCGGCTTATGTGGGTCTTTATGTATTTTTGGTACCTGATATATCACATGCATTTTGGGTGCATCAGGTACCAAGTATCATTTCTTTTTTATCTAAGATTTTTATTTTTATGTGCTTTCTTTAGTTTCTTAATTAATTTGGCTTTTAATTTATTCAGAGGGTCCCCTTTGAGTTTCTCATATGTATCACTATCGTTAACCGATTCAGTTCATCCATATATTGTTTTTTATCTAATAGAACGAGATGCCCCCCCTTTGTCCGCAGGTCTGATCTTTTTTCTTTTCTAGTAGCTGAATATTTTCTTGTAATTGTTTGTTACCTGGGACTGGGTTTATATATATGTGTTCTATATCCTGTTCCACCATGAGTTTAAAGACATCGAGGCATTGGTTATTTCTGGTTTGCGGATTGAACTTGGACTTATTCTTTAAGCCACTACATATAAATAATTCAGGTTCGTCTTCTGTTTTTATTTCATTTTCTGTTTTAATGGCAAAAAAACGTTTTAATATTAAGAGTTCTCACGAACTTCTGTAAATCAATGAATGCTTGAAATTTATTGATATTTTTTAGCGGTGCAAATTTTAATCCCAAGTCAAGAATTTTAAGCTCCTCCTCACCAAAAACTACACTGCTAAGGTTGAATATACCCACTCCTAACTCTCACTTTTTCCTTTTCCCTCTGCATCCTCTTTTCTTTCTGTGGTATTTTGTGTTTTTGGAAGGGGTCCCCGATGGTATCCCCTTGGTCTCCAATAATAGGGGTTTCCCCTTGGAGGGCCCCAATAGGAGCCTCTCCCTCTGTTGCCTCTCCAGGGGGTCTTCCTTGTCCCCTGTGCCAAAAATCTTAATATGGGGAGTGATGTTGATACCCTTGATTTTGGTATGGGGGTGGTCCTCTGGGTCGAGGTGATGGGGAGTATTGGTTGAGGGGTTCAAATCTATTGTGTGTGGGGACATTATATTGAGGGGAGTCTGAATAGTTTTTGGTATACCTTGTGTTTTGGTGTGATGTACTTGCTAGTGGTGTACTTGATGGATAGGGAGAGGAAAATAGATTAATCTCCCTCTCTGGTGTGGAGTCTCGTGAGGGGATTTGAGTTTCCCCCTACGAGATCCTGCCACTTGCAAACATTTCCTGCTTTGTAGTCCTTTGAGTCTCTATGAAATTTCTTGATCTTTTTCTTTTGTGTGTCCCTATCTAATTTGGTAATAAATTCTTGTATGTTTTTCATTTTTTTTCCTTGTATTCGTTAGAATTAATATGTGGTTGTAGTGTTTATTTTAAATGAAGGATTTTACTCTCCAATATTTTTAATTTGTTTTTTTCTTCTAGATATGAGACCTAGTACATTTTGTTCACAGGTGTTAAGGAAGGTGTACCAATTATCATTGAGTTCTTTGTTATCTAACCCGTCATTGGGAGCCAAATCCCAACGCAGTCTGCGTGGTGTCATACCTTCTTTAATATACTGTTCTAATGTAATGATGTCCCAACATGCTCTTACTTGTTTGTCCAGAGTGTTTTTGAGCGTTTTAAAACTTTGATCAATATCAACATTGGTGGTGTTACTAGAAAATATTTCCTCTGTGTTGATTCTTCTTTTAAAAATGAAATCAAAAATTTCCATAGCTGCTGAGGATGTTAAGATAAAAGATCTTAAAAGTGTAAAAGAGATAGATGACCTCGCGCTTATGGTAAATAGTGGATAAATAAGTATAAATAATGTGATAATATGCAATTGTAGCTGCTGCCAAAAGATAAAGTGCTAGTGCCTTTAAAGTGATATGAACAAAGTTGGTCAGCCCTGCTATTTTTGTGATAATTGCCCAAATAGATTAAATTATATTCACAACTGTGCAAATATATCGGTTATTTTGCACATATATTATTTGCACAGTTGTGAATATAATTTAATCTATTTGGGGAATTATCACAAAAATAGCAGCGCTGATCAACTTTGTTCATTTATCACTTTAAAGGCACTAGCACTTTATCTTTTAGCAGCAGCTACAATTGCATATTATGACCTTATTTATACTTATTTATCCACTATTTACCATAAGCGCAAGGTCATCTATCTCTTTTACACTTTTAAGATCTTTTATCTTAACATCCTTAGCAGCTATGGAGCTTTTTGATTTCATTTCTAAAAGCAGAATTAACACAGAGGAAATATTTTCTAGTAACACCACCAATGTTGATATTGACCAAAGTTTTAAAACGCTCAAAAACACTCTGGACAAACAAGTAAGAGCATGGTGGGGCATCACTACATTAGAACAGTACATTAACTACCTCAATACTGGGCACTTAAACCCCCTTCGTTCCCAGACCAATTTTCAGCTTTTAGCGCTGTTGCATTTTGAATGACAATTGCGCGGTCATGCAACACTGTACCTAAACCAAATTTATGTCATTTTTTCCCCACAAATAGAGTTTTCTTTTGGTGGTATTTGATCACCGCCAGGTTTTTTCTTTTTTGGTGCACAAATAAAAAAGACCGAAAAGTTTGAAAAAAAAAAAAAAAGTTTTTTTGTTTAGGTTATAAAATTTTGTAAATAAGATACGTTTTTTCCTGCACTGATGAGCACTGATGACGCCGCACTGACAGGCACTGATGAGGAGACACTGATGGGGTGGCACTGATATGCAGCGCTGATGGGCACTGATAGGTAGCACTGATATGCAGCACTGATGGGCACTGATATGTGGCACTGATAGATAGCACTGATATGCAGCATTGGTGGGCACTGATAGGCAGCGCTTATGGGCACTGATAGGGACTGATCGGCGGCACTGATGGGTACTGATGGGCACTAATAGGTGGCACTGATGGGCGGCACTGATTGGCACTGCTGGGGGCACTGATGGGCACTGATAGGCAGCACTGGTGAGCAATAATGGGCACTGGTGGGCGGCACTGATAGATGGCAATAACGGGCACTGGTGGGCAGCACTGATAGATGGCATTGGTGGGCAGCACTGATAGGGGACACCACTGGCAGGCTCTCTGAGCCCTGTTTGCCATCCCTGGTGGCCATGGTGGGCATCCCTGGTGGTCATGGGTGGGCATCCCTGGTGGCTCTAGTGGCACCCCCTCCCCCCAGGGCTGCACTGGTAATCAATCCTCTGATTACCAGTACAGACCCCCCCTGTGATCAGTGAGTAATTAGAAATACTCACTGATCACCCCAGCTGCAGCACCGGTCCTCTCCTCTTCTCCTCACTGACAGGATCTGTCAGGAGGAGAAGAGATCGAAGCCGTTACAACGGCTGTATTGACATTACATGACGGCTGTGATTGGACACAGCCGTCATGTGATCAGGAGGGCCAATCACAGGGCCCTCCTGCCGCATCTTGTTGCTTTGTGTCCTAGGGACACAGGCACATCGAGATCGTGCCGCTGCGCGTGCCCGCGGCGGCGCAATCTCTCTCTCCTTCTGAAGGACGTTCTGGAACGTCCGATCAGAAGGACGAGACTCCCACCCGGCCGTATATGTACAATGGCCCGGGTGGGAGGTGGTTAAAGAAGGTATGACACCACGCAGACTGCGTTGGGATTTGGCTCCCAATGACGAGTTAGATAATAAAGAACTCAATGATAATTGGTACACCTTCTTTAACACCTGTGAACAAAATGTACTAGGTCTCATATCTAGAAGAAAAAAACTAATTAAAAATGTTGGAGAGTAAAATCCTTCATTTAAAATAAACACTACAACCACACATTAATTCTAATGAATATAAGGAAAAAATGAAAAACATACAAGATTTTATTACCAAATTAGATAGGGACACGCAAAAGAAAAAGATCAAGAAATTTCATAGAGACTCAAATGACTACAAAGCAGGAAATGTTTACAAGTGGCAGGATCTCATAGGGGAAACTCAAATCCCCTCATGAGACTCCTCACCAGAGAGGGAGATTAATCTATTTTCCTCTCCCTATCCAAGTACACCACTAGCAAGTATGTCACAACAAAACACAAGGTATACCCAAAACTAGAGGTGCACCGAATGTGAATATCCAATTTCGGCCGATAAGGGGATAAGGATGCCGAAAATGTATGGCCGCTGATATCAGTAAAAAGTGAGCCCTTCACTTCCCTGTCATTTGCGGGTATCTCTGCTGACCGCTGGATCCTAAGCCGGCGATTCATTGTGGTTTACAGGGGTTGCTAGACGGCCAGCCGATTGGCGTCTAGCAACCAGTGACGTCTCGGGGGAGAGGGACCCAGGGATGCACGGCGGATCCTCCTCCGACCCTATTGCTGAATCGGTCCACCCACCTCCTCCCTTCATGTGCTGTTCGCTGCGGAGGAAGGTAACATGCATATCTGCTTGTGTAAAAAAACAGCTTGTCCCCTTTTCTTCTCCAAAAGCGTCGGTAGTTAGAACGGATGAAATGTATAATCACAGCCTAGTGCAGCTTTCCATTGGAGAGAGATCTCTCTGTCATTGCTTGCAGTTGTGCCTCCACAGTGTGTTTAGGTCCAGCAATAACTCTTCAATGCAATCAATCTCTCTCTCTCCCCCCTCCCCCACAGTGTGTTTCGGTCCAGCATTAACTCTTCAATGTAATCTCTCGCTCTCTCTCCACAGTGTGTTAGTCCCCGTTCACACTGGGGGGACCTGTGAGGCGACCTGGTCGCCTCACAGGTCGCCGTAGGTCGCCTTCCATAGGGAAGCTGCGGACCCGTTCTAATAGGAGCGACACAAGTCGCTCCGACTTTGAAAAAGGGTCCGGAGCTTCTTTGGGGCGAACCGGAGCAACCGTCATAGACTTCAATGTTATGAAGTCTGTGTCTGCTGCTCCGAGGTTGTGGCGCGCTGCTCGCACCGCGACCTCGGAGGTCGCCCCGGGAAGTCGGATCGCCCCAATGTGAACGGGGCCTTAAGGTCCAGCAATAACTCTTCAATGCAATTTCCCATTAAAGCGCTCTTTCTAAAATGACGTGAATCACATAGTCCACGCAGCGGTATGTGATGCAAATCCCAAAAAGTTTATAATAATCAAATGAAACATAACAGCATGATTCCCATACTACACAATGCTCAAAAAAAGTGCAAATAATGCAACAGATTCAGGAATACATTCCTAACCATAACTTGTGCACATTTGACAATAAGTGCTGAAAAATGGGTATCATAAATTATAATACCCATTTTTCAGCACTTATTGTCATATTTGCACATCTATTAAGAATTTATTCTTGATCTGTTGCATTATTTGCACATTTTTTTTTGAGCATTGTCTAGTATGCGAATCATGCTGTTATATTTCATTTGAATATTGCTGTTCACATTTTATTACTATTTACTTCTTGGAATTTGCACCACACACCGCTGTGTGGAGTATGCGATTCACAGCATTTTCTGTTACAATAAATGTACAATTCAAGACTTGCGTGGGTGTAAGAAAATGTCCGCCGCTGCTACGTGTTCTGTCACATTGGGAAACCTATTGCAATGCATTACGACCATGGTGGAACACATGGCACATGCACAGTAAGTTTGTTTTTGGCCGAACATCCCTTTAGGTTGCAGAATCTGATAGGTCTATCCAACAGAAGTCAGATGAGCATGCTGGAAAACCAGCAGCTGACTGACTCCCAGTCAGCTCTCTTAGCCAATGGCGGAGATCGCTGATTGGAGTGTTCTGGTAGGGGAGGCGTCCCATTGTCACAACACAACAAACATTTTTGCTGCATTGCTCCAGCCATACAGACATACACAATTCCTTTCCTGCAGGCTGCACAGGACGCCGTCATCTGAACTAGCTTGCCCACTATGTATGTGGAGCTATTAGATGAATGACAGGCAACTCATCACTGCTGATCTCATTTAAAATCATTTGGGGGAAAAAAGTCCTTTTCAGTTTCGGTTTTCAGCCAAGGGCATCCTGAATTTTCGGTTTTGGCCCAAAATTTCCATTTCGGTGCATCCCTACCCAAAACTATTCAGACTCCCCTCAATATAATGTCCCCACACAAAATAGATTTGAACCCCTCAACCAATACTCCCCATCACCTCGACCCAGGGGACCACCCCCATACCAAAATCAAGGGTATCAACATCACTCCCCATATAGAGGGGATTTTTGGCACAGGGGACAAGGAAGACCCCCCTGGAGAGGCAACGGAGGGAGAGGCTCCTATTGGGGCCCTCCAAGGGGAAACCCCTATTATTGGAGACCCCCTCCACAAACACAATATACCACAGAAATAAGAGGATGCAGAGGAGGGAAAAGGAAAAAGAGAGTTAGGAGTGGGTATATTCAACCTTAGCAGTGTCGTTTTTAGTGAGGAGGAGCTTAAAATTCTTGACTTGGGATTAAAATTTGCACCGCCAAAAAATATCAATAAATTTCAAGCATTCATTGATTTACAGAAGTTCATGAGAACTCTTAATATTAAAACGTTTTTTTTTCCACTAAAACAGAAAATGAAATAAAAACAGAAGACGAACCTGAATTATTTATATGTAGTTGCTTAAAGAATAAGTCCACGTTCAATCCGCAAACCAGAAATAACTAATGCCTCAATGTCTTCAAACTCATGGTGGAACAGGATATAGAACACACACCTATATATATAGATATAGATATAGATATAGATAGATATAGATAGATATATATCTATAGATAGATATAGATAGATATAGATAGATATAGATAGATATATATATATATATATATATATATATATATATATATATATATACCCAGTCCCGGGTAATAAACAATTACAACAAAATATTCAGCTACTAGAAAAGAAAAAAGATGTGGTCAGACCTGCCGACAAAGGGGGGGGGGCATCGTTATATTAGATAAAAAACAATATATGGATGAACTGAATCGATTAGTTAACGATAGTGATACATATGAGAGCCTTAAAGGGGACCCTCTGAATAAATTTAAAAGCCAAATTAATTAAGAAAATCAAGAAAGCACATAAAATGCATAAGCAAATAAAATCTTAGATAAAAAAGAAATGAGATACTTGGTACCTGATGCACCCAAAATGCCTGTGATTTATCAGGTACCAAAAATACATAAAGACCCACATAAGCCGCCAGGACGTCCCATAATTAATGGCATTGAGTCATTGTATTCTAGGACAGGCGAATATCTGGACCACTTCCTCCAGGCATTGGCACGCAAGTCCCCATCCTATCTTAAATATAGTAAAGATGTTTTAAGTTGCGTAGAAGGACTAGTGGTCACAGACAACACAATTTTAGCAAGTGTAGATGTTAATTCACTCTACACAAATATAAAACAAAAAGACGCCTTCTCGGCAGTAGAATGGGCACTGAAGGAAGATAAGAAATTACCCTCACTTCAGATTGATTTATGTTGGAGATTTTAGAAACGGCAATGTGCAATAACTATTTTTGGCATTCAAAAAGCTTTTATAAACAAATCAAAGGCGTAGCCATGGGGGCCAAGTATGCCCCCACAGTGGCAAACATATTCATGAATAAATGGGAATCGGAGTATATTTTTAACAATCCCCACTCCCATCTTAAAGCTTTTAAAAGGTACATTGATGATATTTTAATAGTTTGGGAGGGCCCACAACAAACTCTAATTGATTTTATTGAATATATGAATAATAAATATGACATTTCATTCACGGCAAATTTTAGTAGCACAGAAATAAATTATTTGGTTTTAACGATTTTTAAACATAATGAGCGAATGGCCACAAAAAACGCATTTTAAAACAGATAGAAATAGTTTTATCCCTATGTATAGTGGCCATCATCCTAAGTGGCTATCTGCAGTGCCGAAAGGCCAAATTTTAAGGATAACAAGAAACTGCCTTTCCGATCAGGATTATTTAACACAATCCAATATGCTCATTGACAGATGTAAAGATAAGGGTGTTAAACCCGCATTATTAAATCAAATCCATCAAAAAGTCATCAATACTAACAGAAATGAATGATTAAAACCTAAAATTAAAGAGAACAAACCGTATCAATTGGCCTTCTGTACTGAATACAATCAACAATATAAACAACTTGAAAATATCATCAAAACCCATTGGCCTATTCTAATGAGGGATCCCGTTTACAAAAATATTCTTCTCAACAAGCTCCAATTTATTTATAGAAGACCACCCATCCTGAAAGACAAAATTGTTAATGTCCCTGACCAACCTACCAAAATGGTAACATTTTTGGACCAGAAGGGCTTTTTTAAATGTGGGAGGTGCCTTACATGTCGCACCTGTAAGACCAACGAAAAAGGTAACACATTTTCAATCGACCACCACCAAGCGACAATACGAAATTGACAAGTTTATCACCTGTAATCGTACGCACGTAACTTACCTGTTGGAATGCGAGTGTGGTCTCCAATTTATTGGTAGGACTACTAGGGAGTTGAAGATGAGATTAATTGAGAACACGTTATTAATATAAAAAAAGGCTTTAGAAAACACAGCTTATCTAATCACTTTAGACTCCATCACAACAAAGACCCCAGTAAATTGAAATTTTGTGGCATAGATAAAATTGAAAAACACTGGAGAGGCACCAATATGAAAAGGTCCATCTCACAAAATGAAACCAGGTGGATACATAGACTTGGTAGTATGACACCTAGAGGATTAAATGTGGAGTTAGACATTTATTTTTCACATATTTATATATATTTTAAATGATCTTAATAACATTGTATTGAATTATGCTTGTAATTATCTCAAGGTGCTTAGTACATTGTATATCTATTTATGCATGTATATTTATATTATCCTGCTAGCTATAGTTATTAATGTCCCATTATTGTATTAGTGTATTTCTAACTATATACAAGTTCATTGTATGTTATGAAATGCAAGTTATTCCTCCAAAAGCACTTTCTGTAGAATCCACTAGAGGGCACTGTGCCTCATGGCGCAGTGCACTATGTAATTTTAATTAGATTTTGCTTATTTAATATGAATAATGTCCCCTTAAGATAGTATATGGCCCGCACATGTTTGTGGATATGATTTTATAGATTAATATAAAGCGCTATTAATATAAAGTCCCTGCGCCAAATTAAGTAGGAGGAATGGGAGGAGCGGCTCGCATGTATAAATCTTCCTTCTATGCCTAATCTGCCAGCTACAGATGATGCCCTGGGAGGAGGGCGAGACGCGTCTAGCAATTTGACTGAAACGTCCCGCATCAGGAACGACGTAATTTCCGGCCGGTGGAGCGCACGCTGCGAGAGCAGCTAACCACCGAGCCGTGTATTGCTATTTTAACTAGATGTTTGTAAGTACCGTAGGTTTCTTTTATTTAAATAAACATACCATCATTCTGTACTTCACCATGGATGGCTTTGTATCTTTATGAGAGCACTCTGGTTCCATGAGCTATTGTCATAAAGGATTTCTCCCAGCAATTGACATAAAAAAAGGCTGCTCCTATAAGGATCTATGGACATACACCAAGAGATTATCTGCAATTCAACGCTTGATATATATCTGCCTGTGGTAAGTAGGGAACCACAAGGGGGAGCACCAGCACTTTGATTCAAGCAAGTGGAGCACATAAGCACTTTTGTTATATGCACTTAAGGACTATTTATTTATTTTATTATATATACTTAAGGACTATTTTTTTTATTTATTGAGCATATAATTTATCCACTATTGCACAAAGGACTTGATTTGGATTATCCAGTGATTGTTGATTATTGGACTAATATCGGTAATTTTGCACATGTATTATTTGCACAGTTGTGAATATAATTTAATCTATTTGGGGAATTATCACAAAAATAGCAGCGCTGATTAACTTTGTTCATTTATTGCTGTATAAAGAGACTTGTTTTTTTCTCTGTAAGGGGTCAAACTTTGTTCGAGGGTAAGCTTCTGATACTGGTTGAGCTTTTTTGTTACCCAGTTGGCTAAAGTTTTTAGCCTTGGAAATGCATTTCTTCCCTCCCCTCATGCCTATACTGCTTTGGGATGTCCCAATGGTAAAGAAGAATAGCTGCTGCGTCTGTCAATGGACGATAGAGAAAAGTGGATTTTTGGAAGAATTTACCGTAAAATCCTTTTCTCTGAAGTCCATTGACAGACGCAGCACCCGCCCCTCTGTTTTGGGGATGGTTTGTGTGTTCTTTTCACTGCTTGCTGCGAAACTGTTTTGAGAGCACAGTGCGTGCGGGGTTATGCCGAGGAGGACAGCCCCTATAGGCATCAGTGAATTTTTTTCACTGCTTAGTCTACTCCTGTAGATGGCGCATAACCCAATGGTAAAGAAGCATAGCTGCTGCGTCTGTCAATGGACTTCAGAGAAAAGAATTTTACGGTAAGTTCTTACAAAAATCTTCTTTTTTTTTTTTGCTGTCTACATCCTGCTAGGAAGCTCTCCTTTCACTTCTTGAAGACCCAGTAGTGGGGGATTTTCCATCTTGGACCATTGTCACCAGAACATTTGGGCTCGTTTAAAAGATTTTTCTCTAAGATTCTACAGCACTAGAAGTTAGGATTTCATCTTACTTTGTATCCGTGACAGTGGTCACCGGGACAAATAGAGGGGTGAATATACAGTGCATCCAGATAGTATTCACGGCACTTCACTTTTTCCACCTTTTGGTTATATTACAGCCTTATTCCAAAAATTTTAAATTCATTATTTCCCTCAAAATTCTACAAACAATTCTCCCTAATGACAATGTAAAAAAAGTTTGTTTGAAATATTTGCAAATTTATTAAAAATAAAACAAACAAAATCACATGTACCAAAGTATTCAGACTTTGCCATGACACTCAAAGTTGAGCTTGGGTGCATTCTGTTTCCACTGATCATCCTTGATGTTTCTGCAATTTGATTGGAGTCCACCTGTGGTAAATTCAGTTTATTGGTCATGATTTGGAAAGGCTCACACTTGTCTGTAGAAGGTCCCCCCTTAACAGTGCACGTTAGAGCACAAACCAAGCCATGAAGTCCAAGGAATTGTTTGTAGACCTCTGAGACAAGAATTGTTTTTAAGGCAAAATGTCTGCAGCAATGAAGGTCCCAATGAGCACAGTGGCCTCCATCATCCGTAAAAAATGGAAGAAGTTTGGAACCACCAGGGTTCTTCCTAGAGCGGGCTGCCTGGCCAAACTGCGCAATCTGGGGAGAAAGGCCTTAGTCAGGGAGGTGACCAAGGACCAAATGGTCACTCTGACAGAGTTCCAGTGTTTCTCTGTGGAGAGAGGAGAACCTACCAGAAGAACCATCTCCCATCAGGTCTGTATGGTAGTGTGGCCAGATGGAAGCCACTCCTAAGTAAAAGGCACATGACTGCCCATCTGGTGTTTGACAAAAGGCACCTGAAGGACTCAGATCATGAGTCTATTCCTGGCTATGCTCTCTTTCAGAAAGACATGGTAAAATGGAGAGGTGGTGGTGTCTGTCTCTGTGAGAATTGATCTCAAAGTGAGTGTGAAAGAGGACCTATATTGATGGAGAGTGTGAAATGTACATGGGTGTGAGTAATAGAAAGATTATCATTGGAGTTTGTTATAGACCTCCCAGTATTAATGAGGAGGGGGGGGGGACTTGGCTCCTGGCACAGATAGAAAGGGCTGCAAGGGCTGGGACAGTGTTAATAATGGGGAGTTTAACTACCCAGACATTGACTGGAGTAATGGCACTGCTGGAACATTTAAAGGGCAAACATTAATAAACCTATTACAAGACCATTTTATGGTACAGTTTGAGGCCCCCAATAGAAATGATGCGCTGTTGAACCTGGTAATCTCAAACCATGCAGAGCTTATTAATAATCTAATATAATAAAGTCCAAGTGTCTCTGCGTCCAGTCCCTGTGTCCATGGGACAGCCGTTGGGACTTGGAGCGCAGAGACTTCGGACGGCCGGGCGAGAGAAAGACGTCAGGGAAGAGGTTTAGTAGGCGTGCCCAGTAAAGCGATGGGCGTGATCGGTGGCGTGGAGGGCGTATCAGTACAGCGGTGGGTGAGATCAGTTTTTAATGGTGGGCGTTATCAGTGGAGCCGCGGGCGTGTCCTGAGGGGTATAAATTGGCGGATGGAGCACGGCATTTCTCGGTAAGCAGCGGGAGAGAGAAGATTGCTCTACACACAGCGCTGTGCCCTGGAGCCGGCTACAGCCATTGTCCAGAGGAACTACAACTCCCAGTAATCTGCCTGTATGAGGGACTGGACTACAACTCCCAGCATACACTATAATAATGTGGTCCCAGTCTGGAAAACTGAACTACAAATCCCAGCATGGAGTGTTCTATACTACAAATCCCAGCATGGAGTGTTCTATACTACAAATCCCAGCATGGAGTGTTCTATACTACAAATCCCAGCATGGAGTGTTCTATACTACAAATCCCAGCATGGAGTGTTCTATACTACAAATCCCAGCATGGAGTGTTCTATACTACAAATCACAGCATGGAGTGTTTTATACTACAAATCCCAGCATGGAGTGTTCTATACTACAAATCACAGCATGGAGTGTTCTATACTACAAATCACAGCATGGAGTGTTCTATACTACAAATCACAGCATGGAGTGTTCTATACTACAAATCACAGCATGGAGTGTTCTATACTACAAATCACAGCATGGAGTGTTCTATACTACAAATTACAGCATGGAGTGTTCTATAGATGGTTATATATATATATATATATATATATATATATATATATATATATATATACAGTGGGTACGGAAAGTATTCAGACCCCCTTAAATTTTTTACTCTTTGTTATATTGCAGCCATTTGCTAAAATCATTTAAGTTCATTCTTCTTCCTCATGAATGTACACATAGCACCCCATACTGACAGAAAAACACAGAATTGTTGACATTTGTTGCAGATTTATTAAAAAAGAAAAACTGAAATATCACATGGTCCTAAGTATTCAGACCCTTTGCTCAGTATTTAGTAGAAGCCCCCTTTTGATCTAATACAGCCAGGAGTCTTTTTGGGAAAGATGCAACAAGTCTTTCACACCTGGATTTGGGGATCCTCTGCCATTCCTCCTTGCAGATCCTCTCCAGTTATGTCAGGTTGGATGGTAAACGTTGGTGGACAGCCATTTTAGGTCTCTCCAGAGATGCTCAATTGGGTTTAAGTCAGGGCTCTGGCTGGGCCATTCAAGAACAGTCACGGAGTTGTTGTGAAGCCACTCCTTCGTTATTTTAGCTGTGTGCTTAGGGTCATTGTCTTGTTGGAAGGTAAACCTTCGGCCCAGTCTGAGGTCCAGAGCACTCTGGAGAAGGTTTTTGTCCAGGATATCCCTGTACTTGGCCGCATTCATCTTTCCCTCGATTGCAACCAGTCGTCCTGTCCCTGCAGCTGAAAAACACCCCCACAGCATGATGCTGCCACCACCATGCTTCACTGTTGGGACTGTATTGGACAGGTGATGAGCAGTGCCTGGTTTTCTCCACACATACCGCTTAGAATTAAGGCCAATAAGTTCTATTTTGGTCTCATCAGACCAGAGAATCTTATTTCCCACCATCTTGGAGTCCTTCAGGTGTTTTTTTAGCAAACTCCATGCGGGCTTTCATGTGTCTTACACTGAGGAGAGGCTTCCGTCGGGCCACTCTGCCATAAAGCCCCAACTGGTGGAGGGCTGCAGTGATGGTTGACTTTCTACAACTTTCTCCCATCTCCTGACTGCATCTCTGGAGCTCAGCCACAGTGATCTTTGGGTTCTTCTTTATCTCTCTCACCAAGGCTCGTCTCCCCCGATAGCTCAGTTTGGCCGGACGGCCAGCTCTAGGAAGGGTTCTGGTCGTCCCAAACATCTTCCATTTGAGGATTATGGAGGCCACTGTGCTCTTAGGAACCTTAAGTGCAGCAGAAATCTTTTTGTAACCTTGGCCAGATCTGTGCCTTGCCACAATTCTGTCTCTGAGCTCTTCAGGCAGTTCCTTTTGACCTCATGATTCTCATTTGCTCTGACATGCATTGTGATCTGGAAGGTCTTATATAGACAGGTGTGTGGCTTTCCTAATCAAGTCCAATCAGTATAATCAAACACAGCTGGACTCAAATGAAGGTGTAGAACCATCTCAAGGATGATCAGAAGAAATGGAAAGCACCTGAGTTAAATATATGAGTGTCACAGCAAAGGGTCTGAATACTTAGGACCATGTGATATTTCAGTTTTTCTTTTTTAATAAATCTGCAACAATGTCAACAATTCTGTGTTTTTCCGTCAATATGGGGAGATGTGTGTACATTCATGAGGAAGAAGAATGAACTTAAATGATTTTAGCAAATGGCTGCAATATAACAAAGAGGGAAAAATTTAAGGGGGTCTGAATACTTTCCGTACCCACTGTGTATATGTGTGTATGTATGTGTGTGTATATATATATATATATATATATATATATGTGTATATATATATATATATATATATATATATATATATATATACATACACACACACAGTACAGACCAAAGGTTTGGAAACACCTTCTCATTCAAAGGGTTTTCTTTATATTGCAGAGTCACACTTCAAGAGGTAGTCACCTGAAATGGTTTTCACTTCACAGGTGTGCCCTGTCAGGTTTAATAAGTGTGATTTCTTGCCTTATAAATGGGGTTGGGACCATCGGTTGTGTTGTGCAGAAGTCAGGTTGATACACAGCTGATAGTCCTACTGAATAGACTGTTAGCTGCTTTTTTCTTGCCATAATACAAATTCTAAGTACAGAAAAACGAGTGGCCATCATTACTTTAAGAAATGAAGGTCAGTCAGTCTGAAAAATTAGGAAAACTTTGAAAGTGTCCCCAAGTGCAGTCACAAAAACCATCAAGCGCTACAAAGAAACTGGCTCACATGCGGACCGCCCCAGGAAAGGAAGACCAAGAGTCACCTCTGCTGCGGAGGATCAGTTCAGTCACCAGCCTCAGAAATCGCAGGTTAACAGCAGCTCAGATTAGAGACCAGGTCAATGGCACACGGAGTTCTAGCAGCAGACACAAATCTAGAACAACTGTTATTAGGAGACTGTGTGAATCAGGCCTTCATGGTAGAATATCTGCTAGGAAACCACTGCTAAAGAAAGGCAACAAGCAGAAGAGACTTGTTTGGGCTAAAGAACACAAGGAATTAGACCAGTGGAAATCTGTGCTTTGGTCTGATGAGTCCAAATTTGAAATCTTTGGTTCCAACCACCGTGTCTTTGTGCGACGCAGAAAAGGTGAATGGATGGACTGGTTCCCACCGTGAAGCATGGAGGAGGATGTGTGATGGTGTGGGGGTGCTATGCTGGTGACACTGTTGGGTATGCAAATTTGAAGGCATACTGTTGGGTATTCAAAATTGAAGGCATACTTAACCAACATGGCTACCCCAGCATCTTGCAGCGGCATGCTATTCCATCCGGTTTGCGTTTAGTTGGACCGTCATTTATTTTTCAACAGGACAATGACCCTAAACACACCTCCAGGCTGTGTAAGGGCTATTTGACCAAGAAGGAGAGTGATGGGGTGCTGCGCCAGATGACCTGGCCTCCACAGTCACTGGACCTGAACCCAATCGAGATGGTTTGGAGTGAGCTGGACCGCAGAGTGAAAGCAAAAGGGCCAACAAGTGCTAAGCATCTCTGGGAACTCCTTCAAGACTGTTGGAAGACCATTTCAGGTGACTACCTCTTGAAGTGTGACTCTACAATTTTCATAGTCATGAAAATAAAGAATTCTCTTTGAATGAGAAGGTGTGTCCAAACTTTTGGTCTGTACTGTATACACATACACATATACATGTAAAGTACAAGTGTCTCTGCGCCCAGTCCCTGTGTCCATGGGATTGTGCTACTGCGCATGTGCCCCACGGGCAGCCGTTGGGACTTGGAGCGCAGAGACTTCGGGCGGCTGGGCGAAACTGTTGAAGCGGCGGGTGCGCGCTCACGTGGAGTTACTGCTAAGCAGCAGCGGCCGTTACAAGTGGCGGCGGGCGAGCGATGTCACGCGAGAGCCGCTCGGTCAGCTCTGCGCATGTACCCGATGTTACTAGGGCAGCAGGGACGCTATGCGCAGAGCTGGCTACGTCATGCGGCTCTCGCGTTGTTAGAAAAAAAACGAGATAAGCGAGAGCCGCTCAGTCAGCTCTGCGCATGTCCCCGACGTTGCTAGGGTAACAGGGACGCAGAGCTGACAGAGGCTCTCGCTTAACTGGAACAAGTCTGTTTTTACAGATGTTTGACCACATAGGTTCTAGCGCCCGTTTATTTAACGGACTTAATGTCTAGTGTTCATATAAAAGAACATCTGGGTAGCAGTGACCATAATATGATTTAATTTAATGTTAGCTATAAGCAAAAAACGCATACAGGAAATACAAAATCACTTAACTTTGAGAGCAAATTTTCCAAGGGTGAGGGCTGCTCTCCAGGATTTAGAATGGGAGGGAATATTGGCATCGATGAGTACAGAACAGAAATGGGAAATGTTCAAAAAGTCTTTATGCAAACTCACTGAAAAGCATATTCCCATGGGTAATAAGTTTAAAAGGCTAAAAATAAAACATATGTGGCTCAAGGCCAAAGTTAAAAAAGCTATAGATAAAAAGAAAAGAGCTTTTAAAAATATAAAAATGAAGAACACTATCATTGTTTAATTGTTACAAAGAATTTAACAGAATATGTAAAAAAGAAATCAAGGATGCAAAAATTAAAAATGAATGACCGATTGCAAAAGATAGTAAGAAAAACCCCAAACATTCTTCAAATATAGTAATAGTAAAAAGGTTAGTTCTGAGCATGTAGGCCCATTAGAAAATAATCAGGAGTGGGTGACTGGGGACAAAGAGAAGGCAAATTTATTAAATACTTTCTTCAGCTCTGTATATACAAAGGAGCATGGGGGGGAAGCTCAAGACCATAATGAGGATGGTATTGACACAGCCCCAAATGATCCACAATGGCTGAAAAGTGATATGGTCCAGAAATATTTAGATAGAATAAGGGTGGATAAAGCACCTGGACCAGATGGCATCCACCCACACATCCTAAAAGAATTGAGCGCTGTAATTTCAAAGCCTTTGTTTCTAATTTTTAGTAACTCGTTAAGGACTGGAATAGTACCACTGGATTGGCTTGGGGACAATGTGGTGCCTATATTTAAAAAGGGATCAAAGTCTTTGCCAAGTAACTATAGACCTGTTAGTTTAACTTCTATAGTCGGGAAGATACTGGAGAGTTTAATAAAAGACCACATAGACGAGTTCTTGCTGGAAAAAATATTTTAAGCAACAGACAGCATGGATTCATGAAAGACAGAAGTTGTCACACACCTGATTTCTTTTTTGAAGAGGTAAGTAAAACCTTGGACAGAGGGGTGGCTGTGGACGTAGTATACTTGGATTTTTCAAAAGCATTTGACACAGTTCCCCACACATGGCTAGTGTGTAAAGTAAAGTCTACAGGCTTGGAAAGATCAGTTTGCAAATGGATAAAAAAATGGCTAAAAGATAGAATTCAGAGAGTAGTGGTTAATGATTCTTACTCTGACTGGTCTAAGGTTATCAGTGGTGTACCCGAAAGTTCAGTGTTGGGACCCTTACTTTTTAATAACTTTTATAAATGATATAGAGTCTGGGAATTAAAGTACAATTTCAGTCTTTGCAGATGATACCAAGCTTTGCAGTGGAATAACTTCTTTACAGGATGTCTCCAACTTACAAGCTGACCTCAATGCACTGTTTCATTGGGCAACTGAGGTTTAATGTTGATAAATGTAAACTTATGCACTTGGGGGCTAAGAATATGCATGCATTATACATACTAGGCGGAGTAGAACTGGGAGAGTCCATAGCGGAGAAGGATCTGGGTGTTCTGGTAGATCCTAAGATTAATAATAGCATGCAATGCCAAGCTGCGGTTTCCAAAGCAAGCAAAGTCCTCCAGAGACAGAGATCATTTTGCCCCTGTACAAATCATTAGTAAGACCTCATCTGGAATATGCATTTCAGTTTTGGGCACCAGTTTACCAAAAGATTAGAGGAACTGAATTTATTCTGTTGAGAAGAGGAGATTAAGGGGGGATATGCTCAAAGTGTATAAATACATAAGGGGTTCATATAGTGAACTCTGTGTTAAGTTGTTCACTTTAAGATCAACAAAGAGGACAAGGGAGCACTCTTGACGTCTAGAGGAAAACCGATTTCGTCTTCAATACGGTAAGGTTTCTTCACCGTAAGAGCTGTGAAAATGTGGAATAGACTCCCTCCAGAGGTGGTTCTGGCTAGCTCACTAGATTGCTTTAAAATAGGCCTGGATTCTTTCCTGGGTGGACTTAATATAAGTGGGTACTAATATTTATAGGTAAAGTTGATCCAGGGAATATCAGATTGCCTCTTGGGGGATCAGGAAGGAATTTTTTCCCCTGCTGTAGCAAATTGGATCATGCTTTGCTGGGGTTTTTTCACCTTCCTCTGGATCAACAGCAGGTATAGGATTGTGTATATGGGATTGTATGGTTGGGTTTTCATTACGGTTTTTTTTTTTTTTTTGTTTATTGGTTGAGCCAGATGGACTTGTCTTTTTTCAACCTGACTAACTATGCAACTATGAGAAACAAAATTCTCTGGTCTGATGAAACAAAGATTTGAACTCTTTGGCCTCAATGGCAAGCGTCATGTCTGGAGGAAACCAGGCACCGCTCATCACCTGGGCAATGCCATCCCTACAGTGAAGCATGGTGGTGGCAGCACGCTGTGGGAATGTTTTTCAGTGGCGGGGGGTTGGGAGACTAGTCAGGATTGTGGGAAAGATGAATGCAGTAATGTACAGACACATCCTTGATGAAAACGTGCTCCAGAAGGTTCTTCCAACTGGACAATGACCCTAAGCACACAGCCAATATACCAAAGAAGTGGCTACAGGGGGAATCCTGTGAATGTTCTTTAGTGGCCCAGTCAGAGCCCAGACATGAACCCGATTAAATATCTCTGAAGAGATCTGAAAATGGCTGTGCACAGACGCTCCCCATCCAACCTGATGGAGCGTGAGAGGTCCTGCAAGGAAGAATGGGAGAGACTGCCCAAAAATAGGTGTGCCAAGCTCTTAGCATTATACTCAAAAAGACTTGAGACTGTAATTGGGGCCAAAGGTTCTTCAACAAAGTATTGAGCAAAGGCTGTGAATACTTATGTACGTGTGATTTTTTTTTTTTATATATTTTTCATTTTTTTTTTTTTTCGTTTTTTATTTTTAATTAATTTGCAAAGATTTCAAAAAAAACCTTCTTACAGGTTGTCATTATGTGGGGTATTGTTTGTAGAATTTTCAGGAAAATAATAAATTGAACCCCTTAGCACTGTTGGAACGCAAATACGCGGCCTCGGCTTTAAGGTTTTGTACCAGGGTGATGCCTGCAAATAGAGACATCATCCTGGTACAGTTTAGAGCCGATGGTTGTCATTACAAGGAGCGGAAGTGGACTCCCGGTGGGTCTCCTGGTCCCCTTCCCACCGGGAGACCCGAGCCACCAGCCGGCACGTCTGCTAGCTGGTTGGACTCCTGAACAAAGCCGAATTCATTACATCACTTCTGGGTACTGGAGCCTTAAAGGTGCCAGATTTAAAAAAAAAAAATGAAAGCATTCAAAACAGTCAAGCGTTTTGAATGCTTGTAAGTGCAGAGGAAGGGGTTTGGGGTCTTTGAGACCCCAGATCCCTTCATAAAGAAGCACCTGTCACTGCTTTTTACTCTTTTAAGGGATGTTTACATACCTTGTGACAGCAATAAAAGTGATCAAAACTTATTTTTTTTTAAAGAAAAGTGTAAAAAAAAAAAAAAATGAAAGCGATCCACGCTTGTGCGCAGAAGCTAGTGCATACACAAGACACGCCCGCATATTAAAACTATGTTCAAACCACAGGTGATGTATTGCTGCGATCGAGCGAGACCAATAATTCTAGCATGACCTGTTCGATATCTATTTACTCAGTGTAACATCTTTCACATTCTACTAAAAAATTGGGCTAACTTTACTGTTTTTCTTTTTCTTTTTTTTTTAATGCAGGAAAGTGTATTTCTAATCAAAAAATAGTTTTTAAAAGACCGCTGCGCAAATACAGTGTGACATAAAATATTACAACAATCACAATTTTATTCTCTAGGGTCTCTTACATAGTTACATAGTGAGGTTGAAAAAAAGACATCCGTCCATCCAGTTCAACCTATGATGTGTGTGTGTGTTTGCTGTTAACAGTACATTGTATACCCCTGTATGTTGTGGTCTTTAAGGTGCCCATCTAATAGTTTTTTGAAACTATGAATGCTCCCTGCTGATACGACTGCTTGTGGAAGAGAATTCCACATCCTTACCGCTCTTACAGTGAAGAACCCCTTACGCACTTTAAGGTTAAACCGCCTTTCCCCTTTCCTCTTTCTGTTGGCTTGGCTTGCAGCGGCTTGGCATTGCATGCCACTGCCAAGCCTGTTGTCTACCAGTACCCCCAGGTCCTTTTCCATCCTAGACTCACCCAGAGGTTCCCCCACTAGTGAGCAGCTTGCTTTCTGGTTTCTGGCCCCCAAGTACATTACTTTACATTTTTCAACATAAAACCTCATCTGCCATGTAGTTGCCCACCCCATTATTTTGTTCAGGTCCGCTTGTAAGGTTTCCACATCCTGCATAGAAGATATTGGCATGCCTAGTTTAGTATCATCTGCAAATACTGAGATAGTACTAGATATCCCCTCCTCTAGATCATTTATGAATAAATTAAACCGGATTGGTCCCAGGACAGAACCATGGGGGACCCCACTTTCCACACCCGCCCAATCTGAGTACTCCCCATTTATCACCACCCTCTGGACTCTCCCCTGGAGCCAGTTCTCTATCCAGGAACTCACCTTATGGTCCATACCTACCTTCCTTAGTTTGTACAGTAAGCGTTTGTGGGGAACGGTGTCAAAGGCCTTTGCAAAGTCCAGATACACCACATCCACAGGCTTTCCTTTATCTAGGTGGCAGCTCACTTCATCGTAGAAGGTTAATAGATTGGTTTGGCAAGAACGATTTTTCATGAATCCATGCTGATTACTACTAATAATACCATTTTCATTACTAAAGTCTTGTATGTGGTCCCTTCACATCCCCTCCAAAATCTTGCAAACTACAGATGTTAGGCTGACCGGCCTATAGTTACCCGGGATATATCTCGGCCCCTTTTTAAATATTGGTACCACGTTGGCTTTTTTCCAATCAGCTGGCACCATACCCGTCTGTCCTTAAACAAAAAGGTTATTCGGGTTGAGTGCTTTATCCTGGATGCTGCCATCATCCCTCTATGAAATGTAGAAGAAAGGAGATTCCCCTAGAGGTGGGATTTTTAAGGCAGAAACCAGGACTTGAATAATTCAAAAATTGCTTTTATTACAAGAAATAGTGGACATAACATATTGTGACAATGACAAAACCACATGGAACAGTGTAAAAGAGGGAAAAGATATGGTCATAAATACGTCTTGACAGAGGAAGGTTGTCTGAGATGGCTGGAGAGGACCAGACGCGTTTCGGTTTTTCCTTTTTCAATAGTCCAGTAATGAGAGCCAAATCTCAGACTAGGAAATGCAAAAGATGGTAATTAGCACTCCACATTTGACATTCATAAGAGTACATTTTGTTGCAATAGTAAAAAGAGAGAACATATGTGTACATACAAATGTTGCTCATAGTATTTGCTTTGTCAATACGTAAAAACAAGGAAGTCAATAGAGTGAAAAAATAAATGCATACCTAGATGAGCTGTGCTCTGTAGAATGATTATGACTGACCATGTGGAGAATTAAAATCCTATCAGGAGTGTGGGCACTTAGTGCCAAAAGGCCGCCATTTCAAATGTACTTGTTTGTAGATGTCTAATACGTTGGGTTTGTTTGGAGAAATCACCCCAAAAGCTTGAGTTTGCTGAGTAAGAGACACATGGAAAAGTTGGGGGAACAAAATAGGAACCCCCACAGCGGAGTGGTCCCACAGTTTTCCGGTCCCCGATCACCACAAGGATCCCATATAAGGGAAGGTCCGTAATGTGGGGTATCTATGTAAAGAAATTGAAAAAAAGTGTGTTGCACTAAATAGGAACGGTTTCTACTGGAGATAAAAAAAGTATTGCAAAAATGGTTGGTATTAGTTACCGTGGTAGTAGAAGGAGTAATACTTGTCTTCTCGTGGTTATGATGATATGTTGTTCATACTGGTGGTCCCCAGAATGGGGGTACGTGTTCTATAAATAGTAAAAAAGGGGAGAAGCACTCTGAAGTATAATCGACTCCAAGGGGGTCTAATCCCTTACTGGTGCCATATGAATGAACAAAGGGTGGAATATGGATAGTCCCCAAATTTAGGGAACAAGTGTTGAAAAGACTGGTCCCACAGGTGCCTTTAGTGGTGTCGGAGATCAAAGAAAAGTAAGAATGCCGCCAAAGGATAGAGAATATAAATGGACGTACATGTAGTTAAGTAAGGTAAGAGAGAAGTCCCTCGTGTGTTTGAGTAGAGGAAGGTCCATAAGAATCATTGCCATCAAGAGGAAGAAGGAGGCAGACTTACTCTAGTGATCTCCGGTATGTAGGTAATGGCGAGACGCTCTGCCATGCTGAGCGTCCGCCATTAAGTACGCCTGCGCCGTGGACCATAACGTGGGCCACGCCTGCAGGCGTACAGACAAATTGGGATCCCCCGTGTCCCACGTGCACAGACGCCGCCCACGTCTAGCGTGGGCCGCAACGTGCGCACTGGGGCACGCCAGCGCACCACATCCGGTCCCCGGAGTCCGTGCAATGACGCACTTCCGGGGGCCGCATCGGGACGGAGTACGTCCCATTGGTGCGCTGGGGGAGAAAGGAAGACCGGAAAGGGAGGAACACAGCAAATATCTGTTGCCCAAATAATGACTAAGTGATTCCAAATATCCAAGTGAAACAATCAGCATTGACAAAAACAAATAGTATGTTTACAATCAACATATTATTGGTACATATGGGGAGCCCTATTTTATGATACCTATGCAAGATATCATACGTAAAGTGGTGAAATGTAATCTATAAAAGGTGTATATACATTAGGCAATCAGGTGCAAAAAAGGATCTCGATCTGGTTCATGGTAACTTATGATATAGAAATTACCTAGTAACACCCTGTTATTTTATGTTGCCCATTCTGTTAAAAATAGGTGTGGTATGGGAAAATATACAAAACAATGGATTCATAGGTAAACTGACTAGCATCCAATATATGTTCGCCCAAAATCAGTGTTAATATGTAAATCAAATATTATTGAAGTTTGCTTACTGAACCGTCGTGATAGTGTTATCCCATGTTCAACAAAGAGAGAAGCAGAAAAGAACAATTGTTAAAGGATGGCCTGATATCTACTAGGCATGTGCCGTATATTGTGTCATCAGATCTTGTAAGTGGTGGGCTATTCAATGGTTGTTTGAGTGGCAACTAGTGCCACTTTGTTTATTGTTCCCAACTCCCTGAGCTAAAACCTTCAAGAAAAGGTTTGAAACTAATATTTTCGTTTAATCCTGGAGGAATGGTCGCTCTAAGATTATGAATCCACCGGCATTCTGTTTGGAGGAGGATCTTGTCCCAATCCCCTCCTCTGCTGCTGGGGTGTACTCTGTCTAGAATAATAAAAGAAATTTGTGGAAAAATGCCTTTGTGGGTAGTAAGAACATGTCTCCCCAAGGGGAGGTCTGGATTTCGTTGACGCATACATGAAATATGTCTTTGTGCCCGTTTATAAAATTCATTTTTAGTTTTCCCCACGTAAAAGCAACCACAGCAGCAGAGGAGGAGGTAGACAACTCCTATGGTTTGACAATTTGAAAAATGAATGGGTTTATAAGGTAGGCCATTCGGTAACCGTACATTCTTATTAGTACATATGAATTGGCAGATGTTGCAACCCCCAAATCTATAGGTACCTAAACGTTTACATGGGTCACGGCGAAATTCACCCGTATATTCGCTTTTGACTAAAGTGCCTTTTAGCGATCTCGCTCGGCGATAGGTAACTGCTGGTTTGTCGGTAACAAAAGGATTTAGGTTGGGGTTGCATGTTAGCAGATGCCAGTATTTGCCTAAAATGTTATGTATTTGGTTGTGTTGCCTAGTATATTTAGTTATGATCCTCGCATGATGTTGGAACTGATTAGTGTTTTGTATAATATGTGGTGTTTTTTTAAAAATTAAATCCTGTCTTTGTTGGGTTTTCGTTCTCCGGTATGCTTTTTTCAGACATGATTGTGAGTAGCCACGAGCTGTTAGTCTAATTCTCAATTTGTCTGCCCCTTCTTTGAACATAAGCTCGTCGGAACAATTCCGACGTAGACGTGATTACTGTCCATAGGGGATGGATCTAACAAGAGGGGCTGGGTGTGCACTGGTTGCATATAGCACCGTATTTGCCGCAGTCGGTTTTCTAAATAATGTGGTGGTGATTTGTCCCTGTTGGTTTTTTTTTATGGTAATATCCAAAAAATCAATGGAGTTTCTATTATAGTTCAGTGTGAATGCAAGATTATAGTTATTTACATTCATACATTGAATGCATTCCAGCAAAAGACTCTCACCGCCAGTCCAAATAATCAGAATATCGTTGATATATCTGTGCCATGCCAGTATGTGCTGGGCATATATTTGGTGAGATTCTTCAGATAAGAAGGTTCGTTCCCATTCCCCCAGGTACAGGTTGGCGTACGATGGGGCACAACATGTCCCCATCGCAACGCCCTGTACCTGGAGGAAATGGGAACCGTCAAGTGAAAAAACATTCCTAGTCAGGATGTACTCGAGGGACTGTAAGATGAATTGGTGTGTGGAGGGTGAGTCCGAATTTGATTGGGAGAGGAAATGTGCGACCGTTCTGATGCCCTGCTGGTGGGGGATGGAGCTGTAAAAAGCCTCCACATCTACAGCCACCAGCAGGGCATCTGAAGGGATCGACATGCCCTCCAAAAGTTGTAATAGGTGTATGGTATCCTTAACGAAAGAAGGGAGTGATTGTACAAAAGGATGTAATTTGCTATCTACATACCGACTTAAGTTCTCAGATATGCTGCCTCTCCCGGATACGATTGGTCTACCGGGGGGACCATACTTGTTTTTGTGAACTTTCGGTAAGCTGTAAAAAGTCGGTATCTTTGGAAATTTGATGCAAAGATAGTCCCATGTGGACTTATCAATACAACCGGCAAGGAAACCCCCGTCTACAATAGTGTAGAATTCCGTGAAATATTTATCAATGGTAGTTCTAGAGATTTTCTGATACCAGCTTGTATTGTTAAGAATTTTCCAGCACATGCTGGCATATTGTTGATTGTGCATAATGACAATGTTGCCCCCCTTGTTGGAGGGCTTGATTGTCAATTCTAATTGTTCCGTAAGTGTAGTTAAAGCCTTTCTTTCTTCCTGACTGAGATTGGACGACTTTATTTGGGAAGATATCTTGATTTTTTCAATCTCATTGGATACTAGCATGACAAATGCTGCCAGATTGGTGTTAGTATTCAGGGCTGGAAATTTATCAGATTTTTTTTGGAAATTACTCGATGGATTTTGTTGGGAATGTTCAGAAGTGAGTCTAGATCTATTCTGTCGATCAGATCCAGACCATCTTGCTCTTCCAAAAGGGAGATTAAGGTATCTAAAGCTGCGGCTTCTAACTTTTTAGATTTGGGTTGTAACAGTTTGGAATTATATTTTTGTGCATGTTGACTTTGTAAAAGGACTTTTCGAGCAAAAAGGTTTAAATCCTTTTTGAATTCGAACTTGTCCATGTCTGTTGCAGGACAAAAGGTTAGGCCTTTGCGAAGCACAGAGATTTGGGCTGGAGATAACGTATAATTTGATAAATTTATAATGTTACTGTCAGTATTCATAGATGTCTGGGCAGACATCTATGAATACTGAACACTGGACAAGTTTGAATTCAAAAAGGATTTAAACCTTTTTGCTCAAAGTCCTTTTACAAAGATGGGGGTTTCCTTGCCGATTGTATTGAGAAGTCCACATGGGACTATCTTCGCATCAAATTTCCAAAGATACCGACTTTTTACAGCTTACCGAAAGTTCACAAAAACAAGTATGGTCCCCCCGGTAGACCAATCGTATCCGGGAGAGGCAGCATATCTGAGAACTTAAGTCGGTATGTAGATAGCAAATTACATCCTTTTGTACAATCACTCCCTTCTTTCGTTAAGGATACCATACACCTATTACAACTTTTGGAGGGCATGTCGATCCCTTCTGATGCCCTGCTGGTGGCTGTAGATGTGGAGGCTTTATACAGCTCCATCCCCCACCAGCAGGGCATCAGAACGGTCGCACATTTCCTCTCCCAATCAAATTCGGACTCACCCTCCACACACCAATTCATCTTAC
Organism: Pelophylax lessonae; assembly: GCF_965119305.1. Taxonomy (NCBI): domain Eukaryota; kingdom Metazoa; phylum Chordata; class Amphibia; order Anura; family Ranidae; genus Pelophylax; species Pelophylax lessonae. The sequence goes on from NC_138777.1 coordinate 144,039,200, forward strand.
AGTCCCTCGAGTACATCCTGACTAGGAATGTTTTTTCACTTGACGGTTCCCATTTCCTCCGGGTACAGGGCATTGCGATGGGGACATGTTGTGCCCCATCGTACGCCAACCTGTACCTGGGGGAATGGGAACGAACCTTCTTATCTGAAGAATCTCACCAAATATATGCCCAGCACATACTGGCATGGCACAGATATATCAACGATATTCTGATTATTTGGACTGGCGGTGAGAGTCTTTTGCTGGAATGCATTCAATGTATGAATGTAAATAACTATAATCTTGCATTCACACTGAACTATAATAGAAACTCCATTGATTTTTTTGGATATTACCATAAAAAAAAAACCAACAGGGACAAATCACCACCACATTATTTAGAAAACCGACTGCGGCAAATACGGTGCTATATGCAACCAGTGCACACCCAGCCCCTCTTGTTAGATCCATCCCCTATGGACAGTATTTACGTCTACATCGGAATTGTTCCAACGAGCTTATGTTCAAAGAGGCAGACAAATTGAGAATTAGACTAACCGCTCGTGGCTACTCACAATCATGTCTGAAAAAAGCATACCGGAGAACGAAAACCCAACAAAGACAGGATTTAATTTTTAAAAAACACCACATATTATACAAAACACTAATCAGTTCCAACATCATGCGAGGATCATAACTAAATATACTAGGCAACACAACCAAATACATAACATTTTAGGCAAATACTGGCATCTGCTAACATGCAACCCCAACCTAAATCCTTTTGTTACCGACAAACCAGCAGTTACCTATAGCCGAGCGAGGTCGCTAAAAGACACTTTAGTCAAAAGCGAATATACGGGTGAATTTCGCCGTGACCCATGTAAACGTTTAGGTACCTATAGATGTGGGGGTTGCAACATCTGCCAATTCATATGTACTAATAAGAATGTACGGTTACCGAATGGCCTACCTTATAAACCCATTCATTTTTCAAATTGTCAAACCATAGGAGTTGTCTATCTCCTCCTCTGCTGCTGTGGTTGCTTTTACGTGGGGAAAACTAAAAATGAATTTTATAAACGGGCACAAAGACATATTTCATGTATGCGTCAACGAAATCCAGACCTCCCCTTGGGGAGACATGTTCTTACTACCCACAAAGGCATTTTTCCACAAATTTCTTTTATTATTCTAGACAGAGTACACCCCAGCAGCAGAGGAGGGGATTGGGACAAGATCCTCCTCCAAACAGAATGCCGGTGGATTCATAATCTTAGAGCGACCATTCCTCCAGGATTAAATGAAAATATTAGTTTCAAACCTTTTCTTGAAGGTTTTAGCTCAGGGAGTTGGGAACAATAAACAAAGTGGCACTAGTTGCCACTCAAACAACCATTGAATAGCCCACAACTTACAAGATCTGATGACACAATATACGGCACATGCCTAGTAGATATCAGGCCATCCTTTAACAATTGTTCTTTTCTGCTTCTCTCTTTGTTGAACATGGGATAACACTATCACGACGGTTCAGTAAGCAAACTTCAATAATATTTGATTTGCATATTCACACTGATTTTGGGTGAACATATATTGGATGCTAGTCAGTTTACCTATGAATCCATTGTTTTGTATATTTTCCCATACCACACCTATTTTTAACAGAATGGGCAACATAAAATAACATAGAGTGTTACTAGGTAATTTCTATATCATAAGTTACCATGAACCAGATCGAGATCCTTTTTTGCACCTGATTGCCTAATGTATATACACCTTTTATATATTACATTTCACCACTTTACGTATGATATCTTGCATAGGTATCATATAAAATAGGGCTCCCCATATGTACCAATAATATGTTGATTTGTAAACATACTATTTGTTTTTGTCAATGCTGATTGTTTCACTTGGATATTTGAAATCACTTAGTCATTATTTGGGCAACGGATATTTGGTGTGTTCCTCCCTTTCCGGTCTTCCTTTCTCCCCCAGCGCGCCAATGGGACATACTCCGTCCCGATGCGCCCCCCGGAAGTGCGTCATTGCACGTACTCCGGGGACCGGATGTGGTGCGCTGGCGTGCCCCAGTGCGCACGTTGCCGCCCACGCTAGACGTGGGCGGCGTCTGTGCACGTGGGACACGGGGGATCCCAATTGGTCCGTACGCCTGCAGGCGTGGCCCACGTTATGGTCCACGGCGCAGGCGCGGGGGTACTTAATGGCGGACGCTCAGCATGGCAGAGCGTTCCGCCATTACCTACATACTGGAGATCACTAGAGTAAGTGTGCCTCCTTCTTCCTCTTGATGGCAATGATTCTTATGGACCTTCCTCTACTCAAACACACGAGGGACTTCTCTCTTACCTTACTTAACTACATGTACGTCCATTTATATTCTCTATCCTTTGGCGGCATTCTTACTTTTCTTTGATCTCCGACACCACTAAAGGCACCTGTGGGACCAGTCTTTTCAACACTTGTTCCCTAAATTTGGGGACTATCCATATTCCACCCTTTGTTCATTCATATGGCACCAGTAAGGGATTAGACCCCCTTGGAGTCGATTATACTTCAGAGTGCTTCTCCCCTTTTTTACTATTTATAGAACACGTACCCCCATTCTGGGGACCACCAGTATGAACAACATATCATCATAACCACGAGAAGACAAGTATTACTCCTTCTACTACCACGGTAACTAATACCAACCATTTTTGTAATACTTTTTTATCTCCAGTAGAAACCGTTCCTATTTAGTGCAACACACTTTTTTTCAATTTCTTTACATAGATACCCCACATTACGGACCTTCCCTTATATGGGATCCTTGTGGTGATCGGGGACCGGAAAACTGTGGGACCACTCCGCTGTGGGGGTTCCTATTTTGTTCCCCCAACTGTTCCTTGTGTCTCTTTACTCAGCAAACTCAAGCTTTTGGGGTGATTTCTCCAAACAAACCCAACGTATTAGACATCTACAAACAAGTACATTTGAAATAGCGGCCTTTTGGCACTAAGTGCCCACACTCCTGATAGGATTTTAATTCTCCACATGGTCAGTCATAATCATTCTACAGAGAACAGCTCATCTAGGTATGCATTTATTTTTTCACTCCATTGACTTCCTTGTTTTTACGTATTGACAAAGCAAATACTATGAGCAACATTTGTATGTACACATATATGTTCTCTCTTTTTACTATTGCAACAAAATGTCCTCTTATGAATGTCAAATGTGGAGTGCTAATTACCATCTTTTGCATTTCCTAGTCTGAGATTTGGCTCTCATTGCTGGACTATTGAAAAAGGAAAAACCGAAACGCGTCTGGTCCTCTCCAGCCATCTCAGACAACATTCCTCTGTCAAGACGTATTTATGACCATATCTTTTCCCTCTTTTACACTGTTCCATGTGGTTTTGTCATTGTCACAATATGTTATGTCAACTATTTCTTATAATAAAAGCAATTTTTTAATTATTAAAGTCCTGGTTTCTGCCTTAAAAATCCCACCTCTAGGGGAATCTCCTTTGTTCTACACGTCTGTCCTTAAAGATCAAGAATAATGGTCTGGCAATCACCTGGCTGAGCTCTTTAAGAACCCTCGGGTGCAAGCCATCCAGTCCCGGTGATTTATTTATGTTAAGTTTCTCTAGTTTAGTTCTAAGTCTATCTTCTGTTAGCCATGGCGGCACTTCCTGAGGTGTGTTGTTTAGTTCGGCCTTACAAGCTGGGTTCGTGTAGCCCCCCGATTCTTTTATGAAGACTGAAGAGAAGAAATGATTTAACACTTCCGCCTTTTCTCTGTCCTCAGTGGCCATATTTCCTTTGTCATCTTTTATGGGGCCAATGTGTTCTGGCCTCGCTTTCTTACTGTTTATATACTTAAAGAACTTATTGGGGTTCTTTTTACTCTCCTCCGCTATATGTCTCTAGTGTTCAATTTTAGCCACCCTGATTTCGTCTTTACATTTCTTATTGCACTCTTTGTAATGCTTAAATGCTGCCAATGACCCCTCAGTCTTGTATTTTTTGAAGGCCCTTTCTTTAGCACTAATATGCATTTTTATGTTGGAGTTTAGCCACCCAGGGTTTAGTTTTGCTCTTTTAAATGTATTTCCCTTTGGAATGCACTGGCCAATCCCCTTGTTAAGTATGCTCTTGAGGCACTCCCATTTTTCCTCCGTGTTCTTTGTTCCCTGGGTTCTATCCCATTTGATATTTTCTAGCAGAGAGCGCAGTTTTGGGAAATTGGCTCTTTTGAAATTCAGTGTCCTTATATTACCCTTGTGCTTCCTATTACTGTAATTAATACTGAAACTTATTGACCTATGGTCACTGTTTCCTAAGTTGCCCCGTATTTCTATATCAGTGATCAGGTCTGTATTGTTGGTAATCAGTAGGTCAAGTACTAAGGTCTCTGCTAATAAAAGATATATATTTCAGCTTATAAGCAACAAATGTCAGAAAAAGGCTTAGGCTCGAAGGGGTTAAAGAGGAATTTAAGCTTCCTCTGTAGCTCGTACCTATAGGGAAGCCTATGATAATAAGGCTTACCTATAGGTATTGTAAATATCTCCTAAACCTGCACTGTTTAAAGTATATTTTCTGCTCTGAAGAAACGGGAGAGAAAAGAGAGCAGCACCATCTAAGTGCAGTATAAAAGATGTGTTTAATAAAAACAGACAAATGCAAACTCACAAAATGGGCATGATAAACCGGCATGTAAAGGGTTCATCCACTCCAGTGGAAGGACAGGGAGTTTTTGCTGGTTTCGGCTGTACTAGTGGTTCCCAGCACTTCCGGGTACACAGTGTCCCTCAGAGAAGAGCTGCTGAGTTCACTTCCAGTTAGAAGGTGCAGTGGGAGGTGCGCGCTTTCAAAGCATGTGTGCTTCTTCCTCTGAAGGAAGGGCATGAATGTCATGCTCCCGTGCGCATGCGTGGGAGTGACGTCATCGCGGCTTCGGCCAGATGGTCGGAGGACGTGAATCCGGAAAGAAGATGGGTTAACATGTTGGCCATGTCAGCGGTGTGCTGGCGCCGCTGCAGGGGCTTCGTTTTAAGGTAAGTATTTCATGACGAGCTAGTATGCGATGCATACTAGCTCATTATGCCTTTGTCTTTTCAGGTTATTTATTTATTTTTTGGGGAGGTTTACAACCTCTTTAATCCATTTTGGAAAAAGGCTGTTACTTAAAATGTGGAAAGCGAAGCGCTGTGAATACTTTCCGGATGCACTGTATTTAGGGTAAACTACAAAAAAGAACATTCACTTGGTAGAGAATCTGCCACTTTAAGTATACAGTATTTTCAAAAACGTGGATCATTAAGTTATTAAACCATTTTTTTATTTTTGGTATTAAACATATTGGGCTCTTGAAAGATAATCCTTTTAAAAATTCTAATGTACAGTTCTTGCTGGTTTTGTTTAGGTTTACAGAGAAAGGTAATTTGGAAGTTCTTCTTTTTACCATCCAAAGCAAAATGAGGGCAAATAATCAAAAAGTGTATACTCCAAGAGAAGGAAAACTTATATCTGATATAAACAAGGTAATGATTACCAAATTTAAACTTTGGATTTTTAAGTCGTTTGATGCAGTTTTTTTTTTTTTTTTAAAATAACTTGATTTTTGTTTAGTCTTGGGAACGCCTGGAGAAAGCAGAGCATGAAAGGGAACTTGCACTGCGCAATGAACTGATTCGCCAGGAAAAGCTAGAGCAATTGGCAGCCAGATTTGACCGTAAGGCAGCAATGAGGGAAACCTGGCTCAGCGAAAACCAACGCCTTGTCTCACAGGTACTGGGTGTTAAGTTTATTATAATGTAGCAGTCCTCTACCAGGGGGAGCCTTCCTAATACTGTTTTGGTAACTAATGAATTATATCCTTTTTTAATTTGAAACAGACTTTGAGCTAGTTGCCTTTTTGTGTATGTGTCTGTTATAGCGGTCACAATGCTTAGATTAGTGTTATTGCTATGTCTACTCTGAAAATACTTTTTTTTTTTTGATTCCTCTCTTTTCTGATAGGATAACTTTGGCTTAGACTTGGCTGCAGTTGAAGCTGCAGTGCGAAAGCATGAAGCTATTGAGACAGACATCATTGCATACAGTGAGCGGGTTCAAGCTGTAAATGCAGTTGCGGATGAATTGGAAGCAGAGAATTATCATGACATAAGAAGAATATTGGCTCGCAAATGCAATGTATCACGGTTATGGGATTACTTAAAGGAATTGGTAGCAGCCAGGCGTCAGAGGCTTCTAATGAATTTAGAGCTGCAGAGGATGTTTCAGGATCTATTGTATCTCATGGACTGGACAGATGATATGAAGGTATGAAATGAGATCAAAACCTTCTAAAATGTTTATCCTGTGACCAAATAGGTGTGTGATGCATTTTGGAGCCTGCTAATGGTTCTCTCCACTCAGGGTCGACTTCAGTCTGAAGATTATGGCAAGCACCTCCATGGGGTGGAAGATTTGCTCCAAACTCATACTCTAGTGGAGGCTGATATTTCTGTGCAAGCAGAACGTGTGAAATCAGTTAGGACAGTTGCTCAGAAGTTTATGTCAGATGATGAAGGTATAGCTAAAGTGACATCTAATCTAATACAGTTTTGTTTTTTATGACAGTGAAAATTTGTATTTTCCAATTTTTTTCCAGGTTACAAGCCTTGTGATCCAGAGCTTGTCAGAAAGCGAGTCCAACTTTTGGAACAGCGCTATGCAGAATTATGTGAACTCTCAGCAGCACGGAGGTCAAAATTGGAAGAATCCTGCCGACTTTGGAAATTTTTCTGGAATATGGGTGAGGAGGAGGCCTGGATACGGGAACAAAGTCGCCTTCTGCTATCCGATGACCATGGGAAGGACCTCACCAGCTCATTGAGGCTCCTAAGCAAACATAATGCTTTTCGTGATGAAATGAGTGGACGTTATGGGCCTTTGTGCCTAACAGTAGCTGAGGGTGAAAAACTGATTGCAGAGGGTCACTTCGGAGCCAGTGAGATTAAAGAAAAGATAGCAGATGTCAGAGGTCAATGGAAAGAGCTTGAGGCTCTGGCTGAAGACAGGGAACGTAGACTGAGAGAAGCCTACAGTTGTTATCAGTTCCAAGCTGATGCCAATGATGCTGAAGTTTGGATTTTGGATACCTTGCGCTTGGTTTCCACAAGTGATGTTGGCCATGATGAATACTCCACACAGACATTAATTAAGAAACATAAGGATGTTGAAGAGGAGATTCTCAACCATCGACCAGCTATTGACACCTTGCATGAACAAGCTTGTTGTCTGCCACCAGCTTACTCCCAATCTCCTGAAGTTGATGGAAGACTCCCTGCTTTGGAACAGCGATATGAAGAGCTGGTAACCCTAGCTGCCCACCGTAAGCAAGCGCTGCAAGACTCTCTGGCACTTCATAAAATGTTCAGTGAGGCTGATGCTTGTATTCTCTGGATCGATGAGAAAGAGCTGTGGCTTAATGGTTTGGAGATTCCAGAAAAGCTAGAGGACCTTGAAGTAGTTCAACAAAGGTAATTCATTTTTGTACATTCTGAATATGTGGACTGCCTTGAGTTCTTGTATAACAAATCATAAATTTCTCTTTCGTCCACCAACGGACGTAGCTGCGGCTTTAAATCCTAGACGGATGGGTAATAAGCCCCTCCCGCTAGGAGTGACCAGGTAGAGCCAAAGGCTTTGACACACCCAGGGGGGCGGGATCCCTGTGTTATTACCCCTGACCTCACCATTGCATGTTCAGTTTTAACTGCCTGGTCTTAGGAGTGGCCACACAGCTCCCTGCTGGGACCTTTTGTCCTAGCTCTGATTTAAATGTCTTAAAGGGAACCTTTTTTATTTTATTGCTGCTGACTCCAGTTCCTGTGGAATGCCGGCAGGGTTTCGGACTGGCTATATTAGAGCCTTATGGGCTCCCAGTTTGTGCCAGCAAGCGCTTGCAGACTGTTAGCTCCGCGCTGGGTCTCCATAGCGACTATAGTCCCACGGACCGGGACTGGCATGCCAGCGTCGCAGCGTGCCCCTTGGCAGACAGCGCCCTCACTGCGGTGCAGAGGCAGTCTGTCAGGATGGACGCCCACACTCAGCAACGTGGTCCGGTAAGTACAGTCCCCCCCTCTGGTTAGTGGGCCTGGGGCGGACGTGGGCTCCTCCATAGGTGAGTAGGACCCTCGGGTACCCATACCTCCTGCCACCCTCCTCCACTATGAGGGGTCACCTGGGACCTTCCCCTCCTGACCTCTCGCTACCCCGGGCTCCGGACACTTTTAGTGGGGGGTTCCCTATGCAAGTCGCCACTACCTTTGGGGGGGGGGGGTTTCATCTGCCTTTATAACCCATGCCAGGGCCCCCAGGCCTGTTATTAGGGTAGGCCTCACTAGGCCTGGGGTCACGTGCTCATCGGTGCAAAGCCACCATTTTGCTGTGGCCTGCAGCCTTAACAGGCCTCAGCAGCTTGCCTGGGTATCCCTATCACTGTAATGCCGGTGGCCATTTTGTGGAGCCGGAGACAAAACGGCACAGGAGCTTCTGGCTTTTGTGGGCGGTGGCGTTTCCTTCTGCTTTCACTTCTCTATGCTGCTGATGGACCTTGCTTTTTTCTCCATGTGGTAATTACTCTAAAGGAGTTTAATTACCATGGCCTTCACCTTTTAGAATAGAACAGAAGATGGTAACAAAGCATGGTAAACAAAATAACAGGCAAGGTACAAAGGCATCCACAGAGACCAAAAATAAAGACATAGGAAAAAAAAAAGTATAATCCTTGTGGGAAGAGAAGGCTAACACAGGATGTCATGTAACAGCACCAATAACAGATACTTCATTCGATAAATAAGAGACGTATCATGAGTCCGAGTGAGCGAGCATTGCCCAGGGCACCGGGAAGTTCACGTACATACAGCAGATTATTGGCAATAAATTTTGGTTAGATTAACGGCCTCACTAGACATCTCATTGGTCCACAGTACCTGTGACTACAAAAAGATCAAGAGGAAAAAGAGAGAAGGGAGGAAGAGGGGAAAGCAGGGTAGGGGAAGGTGGGGAGGGGTAGAGGGAGAGGGATACTGCTCTGCGCCGGGCAGGACTACTGCCTAAAGCGCTGCAGCTCAAGAGCACATCCGGGATTTCCCTCTGTCAGAGAGGATGAACACATTCCAATAGCTCCATACCCTCTCATATTTGTCACGCTTGTGCAGCGCCGTAAGGGTTAGATCCTCCATCTTCTTAATCTCCTCCAGCCTGCGCATGCAGTCTCTGATGGTGGGCGGTTGGGACGTTTTCCAGTAAAGCGGAATACAGGACTTCGCCACACACAACATGCGGGACAATGGATTTCTTGTATTTTCTCATCGAGATGCTGGACAGCTGTAAAAGAAAGAAGGCCGGGGTATCCGGAATCGTATCATCGTTGAGATCCCTCAGTAGGGAGCCAACCGCGGTCCAGAAGTTGCGGAGTCCAGGGCATGACCAGAAGACGTGCAAGAGGGTACCCCTGTCCTCCAGGCATCTCCAGCAAGTGTCTGACATCCCAGGGAACATCTTGCTAAGGAGAGACGGAACCCTGTACCATCTGGTGAATACTTTATAGTTGGATTCCTGTAATTTGGTACAGGTCTTGGTTTTCAGTGCAGTGGTGCACAGATTCAATTTCTGGGTCGGCGTGAACGTCGGTTGAAGGTCCCATTCCCATTTGCCAAGGAAAGGAGGGGTAAATGCCTCCTCTGGAAACACCAAGAGGTGGTAGGTCTGTGACAACGTGTGGGGCAATTCTCCCTCCCCAGTGAACAAAACCTCATGGGAAGTAAGCGCCCTATTAAAGGGGTCTGGTGCCGGCAAGGATTGAAGAAAGTGATGGAGCTTGGCCGCCGACCAGACGGATCCATCAATTCCTCAATTGAGGGCCATCCCGCAGTGCACAGGAACTGGGATACTAATCCCCGATCACGGCGTATCAAAGGTTGAAATGACCAGTCCGAAACACCCGGTGGGAAGGCCCGGGTTGCCCAGAACCGGGAACAGGGGGGAGGTGGCCGTAGATATAGCAGGATGAGAGAAGAGTGTGGTCACCACCGAAAGAGTCACCCCAATTGTAGGGTGGGATTTAACAGTAGTCGGGCAGTGGTCTCTGCACCACGGAGCGCCTCCCAAAGGAACAACCGACTGAGCCAATTCCAGGCGTACCTAAAGTTTACCTGGTCCATGCCTGCGCCAGTCCAGCAGGCGCCCGAGATGGGACTGCCTGGTAATATTTGGCCACCTCAGGCAGTGCCAAGCCCCCACATTGCTTGGGAAGGGTTAAGAGTGAGCGAGATAATCGCGGTGTGCCCGAGCGCCAGATGAAGCGTATAAACAGGGAATGGAGCTGCTTAAAAAAAACGGTGGCAATTTAATCGGTAGGGTCTGGAGTAGGTATAGAACCTTAGGAAGCACAGACATTTTCAGAAGATTGCACCTCCCGAACCACGAGTGTACACCGCCCAAACAAGTAAGTAGCTGACGTACCGTAGCCAACAGCGGAGCAAAATTAAGATCATACAACTTCCAGAGATCCGGGGCTATGCGAGTGCCCAGGTTAGGTAAGTGCCGTCTGAGTCCAACGGAAGGGCAGGGCACCCCCATGGCTTCCGATTTATTATAATTGATCTTGAGGTTGGCACAAGTACCGTATACAGTGCCTTGCGAAAGTATTCGGCCCCCTTGAACGTTGCGACCTTTTGCCACATTTCAGGCTTCAAACATAAAGATATAAAACTGTAATTTTTTGTGAAGAATCAACAAGTGGGGCACAATCATGAAGTGGAATTAAATTTATTGGATATTTCAAACCTTTTTAACAAATAAAAAAACTGAAAAATTGGGCGTGCAAAATTATTCAGCCCCCTTAAGTTAATACTTTGTAGCACCACCTTTTGATGCGATTACAGCTGTAAGTCGCTTGGGGTATGTCTCTATCAGTTTTGCACATCGTGAGACTGAAATTTTTTCCCATTCCTCCTTGCAAAACAGCTCGAGCTCAGTGAGGTTGGATGGAGAGCGTTTGTGAACAGCAGTTTTCAGTTCTTTCCACAGATTCTCGATTGGATTCAGGTCTGGACTTTGACTTGGCCATTCTAACACCTGGATATGTTTATTTGTGAATCATTCCATTGTAGATTTTGCTTTTTTTTTTTTTTTTGGATCATTGTCTTGTTGGAAGACAAATCTCTGTCCCAGTCTCTTTTGCAGACTCTATCAGGTTTTCTTCCAGAATGGTCCTGTATTTGGCTCCATCCATCTTCCTATCAATTTTAACCATCTTCCCTGTCCCTGCTGAAGAAAAGCAGGCCCAAACCATGATGCTGCCACCACCGTGTTTGACAGTGGGGATGGTGTGTTCAGGGTGATGAGCTGTGTTGCTTTTACGCCAAACATAACGTTTTGCATTGTTGCCAAAAAGTTCGATTTTGGTTTCATCTGACCAGAGCACCTTCTTCCACATGTTTTGTGTGTGTCCCAGATGGCTTGTGGCAAACTTTAAACAACACTTTTTATGGATATCTTTAAAAAATGGCTTTCTTTTTGCCACTCTTCCATAAAGGCCAGATTTGTGCAGTATACGACTGATTGTTGTCCTATGGACAGAGTCTCCCACCTCAGCTGTAGATCTCTGCAGTTCATCCAGAGTGTCCAGAGTGATCATGGGCCTCTTGGCTGCATCTCTGATCAGTCTTCTCCTTGTATGACCTGAAAGTTTAGAGGGATGGCCAGGTCTTTGTAGATTTGCAGTGGTCTGATACTCCTTCCATTTCAATATTATCGCTTGCACAGTGCTCCTTGGGATGTTTAAAGCTTGGGAAATCTTTTTGTATCCAAATCCGGCTTTAAATTTCTCCACAACAGTATCTCGGACCTGCCTGGTGTGTTCCTTGTTCTTCATGATGCTCTCTGCGCTTTAAACGGACCTCTGAGACTATCACAGTGCAGGTGCATTTATACGGAGACTTGATTACACACAGGTGGATTCTATTTATCATCATTAGTCATTTAGGTCATTTAGGTCAACATTGGATCATTCAGAGATCCTCCCTGAACTTCTGGAGAGAGTTTGCTGCACTGAAAGTAAAGGGGCTGAATAATTTTGCACGCCCAATTTTTCAGTTTTTTATTTGTTAAAGTTTGAAATATCCAATAAATTTCGTTCCACTTCATGATTGCGTCCCACTTGTTGTTTCTTAACAAAAAATTACAGTTTTATATCTTTGTTTGAAGCCTGAAATGTGGCAAAAGGTCGCAAAGTTCTAGGGGGCCGAATACTTTCGCCAGGCAATTTAATTCCGATTCCTTGAGAAGATTGGGAGCGTAAACGACTGGGTTAGTGATGGAAAACATCATGTCATCCGCATATGCAGACACTTTACACTCCACTTCACCGATCGTAAGTCCCGAGATATCAGGGTTAGCTCTCACCTTGCTGAGAAACGGCTCTAAAGAAAGCGTGAACAACAACGGGGATAAGGGGCACCCCTGGCGTGTGCCATTGGCAATAGAGAAGGAGCCCGAAAGAACGCCGTTACATTTCACCTGCGCCGTGGGATTGGAGTAGATATGCCCAATCCAGGAGAGCATGGTGGATCCTAGGCCTATAGACTTCAAGGTCGCTGTCATGAATCGCCAGCTGACACGGTCAAAGGCTTTCTCAGCATCTGTGTTCAATAGGATACAGTGTTATACGTCTGCGCAGCGTGAATGAGATTTAGCACCTTGGCAGTGTTGTCACGGGCTTCGCGGGTGGGTATAAACCCTACCTAGTAGGTCCCTGTCCTCCTGAGAAAGACTAGGTAGGTGTGCAGAGGTCACGTATTCGTCAATCTGCGACGGGGAAGCCGCCGGAGTGGGCAGATTGTATAGATTGGAGTAAAACCCCTGGAATGCGGCAGCTATCAGTTAGGTAGGGCAACCTGCTGTCCCCTCTGGGTTTGGACGTGTGGGATATAATTGGCTAGGCGTTGTGCCCGGACGGACGCCGCAAGCAGGCGACCACATTTGTCTCCAGAGGAGTAAAACTTTTGGCGAGATCTCTGTAGATCCGCCTTCGCCTTAGAGAAAAGAAGCTCTTTCACTGGTTGACGCAAAGAGAAAAGGTCTCTCTCCACATCCTTGGGAAGGGAACGTTTGTGCCTGCATTCCAGAGCATGTATGTCACTCAAGAGCTTTTCCAACAGCTGCATGCAGAGTTTAAGGCGGGAGCCATGTTTAATAAATGCCGGGAACTACCATCTTATGGGCCTCCCAAACTATCCCTGGATCGCAGTCGTCCGTGACCTTCTCACTGAAGTATGCTGTGACCTCCAGAAGGATCTCTCCGTGGACTTCTGTGTTTTGCAAGAGAGAGTCACTAAGACGCCAAATCTTGGCCCCAATTCCCTTGCCCTCCGACAAACAGTAGGTCATGGAGATAAGCGCGTGGTCCGAGAAGGTGATGGAATCTATAGCAGTGGTTTTCACCGCATTTAATTGGCGGTGTGGGATCAGAAAGAAGTCGATGCGGGAATACGTCCGGTCAGGTGACGAAAAAAAAGGAATAGTTGCGCTCCCCACTGTGTTGAAGTCACCAGGCATCTACCAGCTGCACGCCGTGTAGAGTCTGGTGAAACCGCTTCCGAATCCCATGAGAAATCGAGGCGACCCCGGAGGAGGTATCAACCGTCGGAACCATAGGTATGTTGAAGTCCCCACCCATGATCAACTGTCCATCCTGAAACGCAGTTAAGTTCTCAATAACGCCCACCATGAAAAAGTCTTGATTCTCATTAGGGGCGTAAACACAAGAAAAGTTAAGGCGGAAGTAGCCAATGGATCCCTTTAGAAATGTATACCGTCCCCCAGGGTCCAACAGCATGTCCCCACACGTCCAGGGCACCCTGGCGGAGAGTAAAATGGAAACCCCTTTTGATTTTGCTACTGCATTGGTTGCATGATAGGAGAGAGGGTAAAAGCAATTTTTAAGAAAGGGAAGGCGATCATCTCTGAAGTGGGTTTCCTGAATGAATGCCACATCCACTCGACAGCGGTGCAACGCATTGAGGAGAACCTTCCGTTTTTCTGTAATGTTGAGCCCCTTTGCATTCAGAGAGACTACCCCGAGAGAGTCCATGGCCCAGCACGGAACACACCCCCCCGTGGGAGAGGGAAAGGAAGGGTGGGGGGGGGGAGAGGGTAGAGACGGTAGAGGATAAGGGGGAGGGGAGACGGCAGAAGAAAGGAAAAGAAAGTAGAGAAATGCCCAGAGGCACTAAAGAGCAGAAATCCTGCACTAGCACCGGGGGCTTATAGGTCAGCCGCGCTAACCTACGGTGGGTCGAGGGTGGAGACGGTACGGCCTAGGGAGCCTGAGTCCAGCCGTCTGCCCCGCCCAACTGGTCAGAGGATAACTTGAGGAAGAAGCAGGAGAAAGAAATAGAGACGGACAAGGAAACCTCTATTAAGGCATAATCAGCATCAACAGCACATTGGAAAGTGGCAATAAGACATAGAGTACCGTAGGCGGTCATGCGGACCAGGAGTAACGCAAGTTGCCTAGGGAAGGATTGGATAAGTGCAAACAAACGGCTACAACATAAATAGTGCAAATAATCATAGGACACATTGCCAGTTATATCAAAGAGAAAAATATAGATAAGCTAAGGCATCCCCCCCAGATCACAATACAGAAAGGGGGGCTGCAATCAGTCCTCTGGAATGTCCTACGCAACAGTAAGGCCCAAAAAAAAACCCCATAAACATAAAACCCTGATGAGTCCGGACCGCCTGGATCCCCGGGAACAAACGAGAAAAAATCACTTAAATGAAAGGACACCCCTCGCCCCGAGAGGCATAGGGCAAGGGGGCCCACCCTCCCGCCAAGTGATGAAAGCACTCCAATAGAAGCGTGATGGGCTTCCAGGGAATGTCAGCCCCCCCTATCCAGGCAATCCGGGCCCCTCAACAGCGTGGTAACCTGGCTGAAACAGTTAGGTACTCCCGCTTCAACGCTAACATCCGAGACCCCCACCACTCCCCCCAAGCCCCCCCCCCACAGACATACCCCAGGACCCCCCAACCAGCCACCCCCAGCCATAGCAGTTACGAAGGCAGCAGCCCCCCAGCCATCCCAACCACACTCTCCACCCAAAAAAAAAAAGAAAAAACAATTGTGATGAGGCAAGCAGCCGGGTTCGGTAGGACTCGCAGATCCTAAGAAGTTCCAGCACACCAGGGGCCAGGTACCGGGCTCCCGCAGAAAGCCAGCAAGCATTAGGTAGCTAAGGGTGGGGGTGAGGAGGGGAGCATCCGGCATGCAGGGGGGCATGAGCGGTGCGGGGGGGGGGTAACAGTCAAACCTGAGCAAGGGATGAGAATCAGCCATGAAGTGAAGTCAGCGTGGAGGAGGCAGGAAATCAGGAAGCAGGAATCAACTATCTGGAAGATAAAAAAAGCAGTTAGGGTTCCCTGGGTGCCTCCGAAGCCCGTGGCCGAGAGCCGCATCGGGACCATTGTGGACGTGGGGAGGCATGGGGAGCTCCAGAGGATGCGGTCCTGCGGTCAGAAGGTCGTGGCAGGAGCCAGTTCGGGACTTGGATAGGGTCCACTTCCAGGAAGGCAAAGAGGGCAGGTAAGTCCGCTTGTGTTGTCAGCGTGAAGGACGAGTTGGGTTTGCGAAAGGAGACGGAGTGTGGGTATCCCATCTGTAGGTGACTCCAGTTCGTCGGGCCAGGTCCAGAAGGGGTCGAAGCAGTGCCCGACAATAAAGAGTGGCCCTAGATGGATCCGGTAGCAGTTTAAGCGGGGCCCCATCGAATTCCACTGTGCCTGCATCCCAAGCCTTCCTTATGAGTTCCCGGTGGGTAAAACGGTGTAGGCGGCAGAGCACGTCCCGCGGTCTCTCTGGGTCAGGGGAACGAGGTCCCAGAGCCCGGTGCAGGCGGTCAAACTCAAGGGTAGCAGGCAGCGAGTCTCCCAATAGCTGGGCAAAGATGGCGGACACAGTCTCTGGTAAATCCTCCGGACCCGTCGCCTCAGGCAGGCCTTTAATCTGGACATTGTTCTGCCTGCTGCAATCTTCCATGTCCTCCATATGGATCTGCATGGCGATAGTAGCTTCGGTCTGGGCCCTCTGCGCAGCCTCCAGGATCACTAAGCGCCTGTCCATGGCGCTCCCCGCCGTCTCTCCAGTTGACACTCTGTCTGCAACCTGTTGGACCTCAACCCGCACGGCAGTCACTTCACGGCGGTGGGTCTCCTCCAGGCGGCCTACTATAGCCTCCATGTCAGCTTAGCTAGGGAGTGCGCGTAGTATAGCACGGAGCTCCGCATCCACCTCCACTCTATTAGATAGCAGAGATGGGCTAGATCCAGGCGGGCAGAACGCGGCCGGTGTATCGGACAAGGACTCCGACGCCGCTGAGGAGGCCGGGGAGGCCGGATGTTGATCAGTGCCAGGGAGTGGAGTGGAGAGGAGCGAGCGGCCGCCAGCGGGAACAGAGGAGGGTGAGAAAAAATGCCGAATTTCACCTCCGATCGGGGTCCGATGAGGGGTGGTCGAGTGTCCAGAGGCTTTCCTAGTCTTCCGCCGTTTCGCTCACCTTATTCCAGACGTCCACATGTAATGTCAGTCGGGTTAGGAGCAGACAGGCACGGAGCTCAGTAGAAAAGCACCCTCAGCCGGCCATGTCCAGACCCACGCGGTCTTCACCTTTTTATCTTCAGAGGGGTTTCAGGCCTTTAGGGGGGCTTAGGATTATCCCCCCGGAGTAGCGCTGCGTGCATCACGATCGCCTCTTAAAGGCGCAGTGCACGCCTGTAGCTGCGGACTTGCTGGGACCTGTGGTGCCTTTGTAACCTCACTTAATGAGGGGGGCGTTAATATTTGGCGATTGGGCGCCCTCTTAGGCCATTGCTCCTGTTTTCAGGAGAAGCTTCTGTTTCCCCCTTGCGGTGCAGGTTTCGGTGTTTCCCTGTCTGCTCTTTACATTCTTACTGTGCAATCCCACTGTTTGGCCATATGTCTAACATGGATTCCCCAAATTTTGTCTTTGACCCCGATGTATCGTTGGGGGCCCGCATGATGTGACTTTATTGTCTGTGATGCAAGAAATGTCCAGAAAAATGGACAAAGTTTTTGCGGCAGAATTTACTAAGAAATGCCCTCGGCCCCCGCCTGTCTCATCTCAGTCCTCCGATTCTGGGGCCTATATGGTCGCCGGCTATGCAGACCCCTCTTTTGGAGGATGCTTCCCTGCATTCAGACCTTTTTGACGCGGAAGAGGATGTTTCCACGCCTGCCTTGGCTCAGGAAAAGGCGCTGGTAGATGCTTTGATATCCTCAGTGAGGGACACCCTGAAAATCAAGGATACGATTTTTAAATCGTAAGGAGACTCCGTATCCTTTGGATCCTTCAGGGCAAAGAAATCGGCCAAGGTTTTGCCTTGTCCCCAAGTCCTGTCTGCCTTAGTGGAGGAACAATGGCGGCGACCTAATCGCATACTTGCAGTTCCCAAACGTTTGGCTAGACGCTAACTGTTTGAGGAAGAGATCTTAGGCAAATGGACGGTCCCCCCTCAGGTGGACCGCCAGATATGCGGTATTCACAAGGCCATGGTCTTACCGGTGGCAGAATCCTCATCATTCCCTGATCCGGTTGACAGACGTATTGAGGTCTTATCCTAAACCCTGTATACGGTAGTGGGATCTATGCCCTGGCTACCATTCTAGTCTCTCAGACTATGTTTGAATGGGTAAAGGCTTTGAGAGAGGCAATGACGGTAACACCATTACCATCATCTGTTCTGGAACTCGCTGACCAATTTTCGCAAGCTCTGCAATTTGTTTGCGATGCTAACCTGGACGTTCTTCTGCTCGCGTCCGGAGCGTCAGTGGCAAGTGTGCTCATCAGACGTGCGATCTGGCTAAGTCCTGGTCGGCCGACCAGGCTTCTAAGAAGCTTTTGGCAGATCTTCCCTTTCAGGGTGATCACCTTTTTGGTTCCTCCTTGGATGACTTGATCAAGACGGTCACTGGGGGAGAGAGCACACTCCTTCCTCGCTCAATTAAGGGTAAGTCTCCCTTGTGTAAGTGAGGTCCTTCCTTTACAGCCCAGAAGCGTCTTTTTCATGCGACCGTGTTGCAGAAAACCAAACAGACTTCGGGCGGAAAAGGATCCGGTGGGCTGGTAAGCCAAAATCCTCTGCCCCCAGCACCGCCTTGCAGGAAGCAATTCAAGATATGCTGTCACAAGGCGTGATTGTACCATTTCCTCATCAGGAACGCTTTTGAGGATTCTATTTGAACCTGTTAACTGTTCCACGGAAGGAGGGCAAATTGCGTTTAATCTTGAACCTCAAAACTCTGAACCGCTTTGTGCGCATCCAGACATTTTGCATGGAGTTTCTGCGGTCAGTGGGGACCTGCTGGCCTCGATCGATATCAAGGATGCCTATTTCCATTTCCCTATTTGCCAGGGTCATCAACGATTCCTCTGCTTTGCGGTAGGCAAGGACCTTTTTTAATTTGTGGCGTTACTATTTGGTCTCGCCTCTGCTCCCAGTGTCTTCACCAAGGTTCTATTGCCCCTATCTTGGCTCTGTTATGACAGAGAGGAATAGCGATTCTGGGGTACCTGGACGTTCTTCTCCTGAGCGGATTCGTCTGTGACATTGGAATGGGATTTGGAGATGACCATTCACACTCTGAAGCAGTTAGGTTGGAATCCCAACCTTCAGAAATCTTCACTGGTTCCAACAACCAGACTGGAGTATCTAGGGATGATCCTAGATTCAGCTTCGGCAGATGTATTTCTATCTCCTGTGAAGTTACAGAAGTTTAGGGAAGCTATTCTGTCGCTGCTGGCTTGCGACCTGGTGTTTCTCAGGTCATCTATGCAGGTGCTGGGCCTGATGGTGTCCTCCTTCGAGGCCGTACCATATGCTCAGGCCCACACAAGACTTTTGCTACAGGAGATCCTTGTCAAATGGGACAAGGATCCTCTATCCCTGGACAGTCTGATTCGTTTAAGTCAGAGATCCAAGGGCTTCCTGAATTGGTTGCTGATCTCTCCTAATCTTCTCCACGGGAAATCCTTTCTTCCAGTATTCTGGACGGTGGTGATGACAGATGCCTGTCTGACCAGTTGGTGGAGTGCTGGGCACCCTGAATGTTCAAGGGACCTGGACGTTGGAAGAGTTCAAGCTCCCAATCAACATTCTGGAACTGAGAGCAATCAAGTTAAGCCGGTTTCACTGGACGGACAATCTCAAGGTGTGTTCTGTCCGAGTCCAGTCCGACAATGTGATGGCCGTGGCATATGTCAATCATCAAGGGGGCACCAGGAGTGCCATGGCGGCTCTGGAGGTAGCCGAGATCCTGCGCTGGGCAGAGGACTACGTTCCAGCCCTATCTGCCATGTACATTCCCGACATAGACAATTGACTGGCGGACTACCTGGATCAGGGAGAGTGGTCCCTGCATCCACAAGTGTTCCACCAGCTGTGTCTCCGGTGGGGGACCCCGGATGTGGACCTGTTCCGCCTCCAGACAAAACCGACACGTTTCAAAGTTTGTGGCTCAGTCCAGAGTTCCTCTGGCCCATGAAGTAGACACCCTGGTGGCTCCCTGGAGCCCTTAAGGGCTAATTTATGCATTTCCCTTGCTGAAACTTTTATCTCGCCTGCTACGCAGGGTCGAGTTGGAGGGGATTCCGGTAATTCTGGTGGCTCCAGATTGGCCCCCGGAGATCCTGGTACGCCGACGGGATTCGGCTGAAGGTCGCAGGTCCGTGGACACTTCCTCTGTGGGAAGATCTTCTTTTCCATCCTACTTTACAGTCGCTGATGGCTTGGCTGTTGAGGGCAAGGTGTTAAAGGACAGGGGTCTGTTCGATTCTGTTATTCCCTACCTTACTCAAGGCTAGGAAGTCCACTTCTCTGAAGATTTATTATCGTACGTGGAAAGCGTACATTGCTTGGTGCGAATCGCTGAAGCTGCATCTTGGATCCTTTGCTATCAGCAGGATCCTGACCTGTCTACAGAAAGGTTTTGACCAGCGTTGTCAGATCTCGGCCTTGGCTGTGTACTTCCAACGCCCTTTGGCTACGCACTTTGATTCGTAGGTTTCTTTAGGGGGTTCGCCATTTGGCTCCCCCCAGGAGGTCTCCGTTACCTCCTTGGGACCTTAATTTGGTTCTATTGGTTCTTCAGAAATCTCATTTCGAGAACATAAGACACATTTCCTTGCTCGCTTTGTTGCAGAAAGTTGCATTTTTTAGTGGCTATCGCCTCTGTGCGCAGGGTTTATGAACTAGCGGCGCTATCTTGCCGCTCTCCTTATCTGGTAATGCACAGGGATAATGTAGTGTTATGGCCTAATCCATCGTTTCTTCCATCTGAACGAAGACATAGTGCTTCCATTACTCTGTCCAAAACCTTCACATCCTAAGGAAATTGCCTTGCATTGTTTGGATGTGGTTCGGGCGATACGGGTGTATCTGGAGACTACTGAATCCTTTCGTAAGTCGGACTCTCTGTTTGTGAATATGGATGGAGCCTGTAGGGGTCATGCTGCGCCTGCGGCGACCATCTCTCAATTGATCAGACAGACTGTGGTGAAGGCGTATTCTCTTAAGGGCAAGGTTCCTCCTTTCCCTGTCACGGCTCACTCTACCTGGGCGTTGAGTGCCTCTTGGCCTTTCCGCCATCAGGCATCAGTGATGCAGGTTTAAAAGACGGCCATTTGGTCGTCTGTACAAACGTTCACCAAGTTTTACAGAGTGGATGTGTTCGCATCCTCGGATGCGTCCTTTGGCCGCAAGGTTTTTCAGGCTGCGATTTAAGGAGCAGTTTACTTTTCCTTCTCCTTTGTGGTTATGCTACAATTGAGCCTCAGTTGTTGCTTGTTGAGCTCCATGTTATATAGTTGGCTGTGTTAGCCGTGGGAATTGCATTCTTTTAAGTTTGTCCTTTCCCCACCCCTCAGTGGTTACTGCTTTTGGACGTCCCATCCATCTATGATTTAAAGCAGCAGCTACGTCTGTCGGTGAACGAAAGAGAAAATTTGATTTTTTACTTACCGTAAAATCCATTTCTCTGAGTCCATCGACGGACATAGCTCCCACCCCTCTTCTCCCTGAAGAGTTGGGTTTTGGTTGTTGTTCACTGCTTGCAACTAAACTGAAGATGCAACGGTGAGGCCAGGGGTAATAACCCAGAGATCCCGCCCCCCTGGGCGTGTCAAAGCTTTTGGCTCTACCTGGTCACTCCTAGTGAGAGAGACTTATTACCCTCCGTCTATGATTTAAACTCCATTTTCTCTATCGTACGTTGACAGATGCAGCTCTTATGCTTTATATACCAGTGCGTTATGCTGCCCCCTACAGGAGTAGTCCTAGGCAGGAAAAAACTGAAAATTGTATCATACTTACCGTAATTTTCCTTTCCTGGTGCCTATCCATGGCAGCATATCTGTGATAGAGCTCCGCCTCTACTCCACCTTCAGGACTATTGAATTTCTTAAAAGAAAGACGTCCCCTACTCCCAGCATTCTCCTGTGATATAGAATACTGAGGGAGGGAGCCTATGCTGCCATGTATAGGCACCAAGAAAGGAAAATTACGGTAAGTATGATACAATTTTCAGTTTTCCCGGTGCCTCCATGGCAGCATACCTGTAATAACTAGCTGACAAAAGGGTGGGTAGATGCTAAAACACAAGGAAATGTTTTTTTTTTTTTTTTTTAATTTAGATGAAGAAAGGGCTTCCTGCATGGTCCTCCTTTCATATTCTACAGTGGTGAGCGTTTCAGGGTCAACTCAATGTTTTATAAATGTGTGCGGAGACGACCATGTGGCAGCCCTGCAGATGGTATCCAGGGAGACGTTCACTCTGGCTGCCCATGAGGCAGAAATTGATCTCGTTGAATGAACATTTACCTGCTCTGGAGGAACCATGCCTTTTAGCACTGTACACTTTACGTATTAGTTTGACAATCCAGGATGCAAGAGTCCTGCTAGAGGCTTCCCTCCCTCTGTTTTTTTTCCCATGGGATAACGAACAGCCTGTTAGATGTTCTAAATTTTTCTGTAGCTTCGAGGTACTTCTTGAGGACTTTCGCATTGTCCAAGCTTGGGTCTATTTGTGACTGAGAAAAAAAAAACTGGCAAGGCCCATGGTTCCCTGAGGTGACTTGCGGTAGCGACTTTAGGGGTGAAAACTTGAATAGGTCGCAGTTCCACTCTATCTGGAAAGAAAGAAATGTGATCCTCTCGGATTCCCAGGGTTTGCAAGTCCGATATCCTCCTGCCAGATGTAATGGCTAGAAGAAAGGCAATCTTTAAGGATAAGTTCAAAATCAATGTTTATTCCATAGTAGCAAAAGGATGTTCCTCCAAGGCTTCCAGGATTAGAGTTGGGTCCCATTTTGGAAAGGTGCGTCTGACCATAGGGCGTGACTTTAACACCCCTCTAAAGGGACCTAATTATGAGAGGGTTGACCGCCCATCTTGAATTTGTTGCCGTTGATAAGGCGGCCACCTGGTCCTTTAATGAACTGAGACCTAGGCCTAGGTCATGTCCGGTCTGTAGGAGCCCCAAAATATTGGAGACTAAAGGTGAGAATTGACCATATTTTTTTTTTTTCCCAAGCCGCAAAGGTTTGGAACTTTTCCCAGACTCTTGAGTAGATGGAGTTTGTGGATGGTTTCCTTGTTTGAAGGAGTGTCGAAATGACCTCTGGGGAACAGCCGAAGGCTTCAAACCTCCGCCACTCAATTTGCACACCGGTAGATCCAATCTGTGCAGGTTTGGATGCCCTGGTGTAGAATTTGAGGGAACAGGGGAAGTGTCAGAGGTGTGTTCACAGACAGCCGCATGGCTAGTGGAAACTAAGGTCTCTTGGGCCAATAAGGGAGAATCGCCAGGATGTGTACTAGTTCCTTCAGGAGCTTTAGGAAGAATTTTAGAATAAGATGGGGAGGTGGGAAGGCATACCCTGTGTCGAAGTCCCAGGTGCATCCACTGTTTCCATCTGGGGGTGTGGAAAACGGGAGATAAATCTGGGAAGCTTGGTGTTCCGTGGTGTAGCGAATAGATCCACCTGAGGATATTTCCAATGATTGGCAATCTGGTGAAATATGTGCGGATGCAGGGCCCATTCCTTGTTGTCCGGACAAGATCTGGAGGGAATGTCTGCTTGATTGTTTAGCCTGCCCGGGAGATGCACTGCTCTGAGGTCTAGGAGATTCCTCTCTGCCGCTGGCATCTGAAATAATTGTGGTCCAGGAAAGGGAACCCAACTATCGCGGTTTGGAGAGGTTCTGAAGCTTTGTCCACCAATGAAGACTTCTGCGCATGCATGGTGTTAAGAGGCTGGTCTGTGAGAGACGTTTTCTTCCATTGTTTTAGGAAGCCGGTCTGAAAGTACCTCCGATGCCAATGTGACATGGCACCATCGAAATGCATGCTGACATAGAACCTATGAGGCTCAAACAGAGAGAAGCAGTCAGGCGGGGGTTGCGCAAAATCATGGAAACTCTCTGAATGAGGATCTTCACCTTCTGTATGGGTAATGACACTGTACCCTGACTGGTGTTGAATAATGCTCCAAGATAGATCATCTGCTGGGTAGGCATGAGATGGCTCTTCTGATAGTTCATTAACCTCCCTGCCTGGATCAAAGACTGTAATAAGATGTCCCTCTGTGCAAGAAGGTGACTCTGACTGTCCACGAGCAAGAGGATGCCGTCCAGGTAATGATATACATGTAGGCCCTTTTCCCTGAGAAGGGCTATGGTAGAGACTAGGACCTTCGTGAAGACCCGAGGAGAAGTGCATAGGCCAAATGGAAGGCACTGAAACTGAAGATGTAGATGCCCCACTGCAAACCTCAGGTATCTCTGAGAGGACGGAAGAATTGGAATGTGCAGATAGGCATCCTGAAGATCTATTGAGAGTAACCAATCCTTTGGTTGTACTGCTTGGATTATCATCTGCAGAGATTCCATCTTGAAACTTTCTAGATCGATATGTTGATTGAGCTTTCTCAGGTCTATTACTGGTCTCCATCCCCCAGTTTTCTTTGGAACAAGGAATAGAGTGGATTAAAAACCTCTATATTGCCCTGAAGGGGGCACTGGAACCGCTTCGCTCTGTACTTGGAGAGTCGTTCTAAACTACAGAAGAGCTTCCGCTTTTTGTGGTGGTGATGGGATCTCTGTCCTCTTGAAGGAGAGAAAGTCCTGTAGTGTCCGTGTTTTATTGTAGATAGGACCCAAGGGTCCAGACATCTTTTTTGCCCAAACTGGCGCAAAATGTTTGAGCCTGGTTCCCACCGGGAGTGTTTGGGCCTGCCCTATGTCAAAAAAGGATTTTGTTTTATCCTGGGGGGCGGAGAAAGGTTTACTTTTTCTTGTCCCCAGAAAGGAAGACGTGGTACCCCTCCAGGTTTTCCGGCCATCTCTATTTTGGGGAGACTGTCTGAAATTTCTTGACCTGGATTGTTGAATTTTCTGGAACTCCCGGCCCGTCTGTCTTGTGGAAGTAAGCCTGATTTGCCACCAGTCACTCTGGAAATTGCTTTGTCCAATCTCTCCCCAAACAGTGCCTTCCCATCAAAGGGAATCCTGCACCAGTTCTGTTTTTGAAGCAATATCTGCTGCCCACGGCTTTAGCCATTAGGCCCTTTTGGCCATGACTGAATTGCTCTGGCTTAGCAGCGAATGGTGTCAATTGCTGCTTCTCTGAACAAATCGGCCGCCGTCTTCAGCTCATCCAGTGCCTTTATGATGTCTTGCTTTGGCACATCTTGTCTGATAGCCGACTTTTATGTTTTCTGTCCAGGCTTTTATTGCTGTGAAAACTGATGTAAGGGAGATTTGCTGGCTTACATGCTGCACCTGAAGCTAGATAGCTCCTTTTGAGATCCAGATCCATACACCTCTCTTAAGGATCTTTAAAGGATGCTGAATTCATAGAAAGAGAAACATTCTTTGCTAGTTGGGTTACTGCTGTTTACACCACTGGCATCGAATCCAGGGGCTCTGAATCAGCTGGAACAAGAGGGTAAAGTTTCCCAAACTTTACGAGTGAAAACGTATTTTCCGTCTTCTTCCACTCCTCAATCACCTCCTTTTCCTGAGAAGGGGTTCTGGCCCTGTGCCCTGAAGGGGAAATTGGCATGCTGGCCATAGAGGGGCCTGGCACCTTTGGATCAACGTCCGTTGCCTGCGGGTCCTGAGGTATTTGCTGAGCAGGCATCATGGCAGCCAGTTCAGAAAGAATTTTTCATGGTCTGTTGCAAAAGCTTGCCCACTTGTAGACTTTCTTGGTCTCGGTCACCTGCTTTTTCCTTTAAAGCAGCTCTGAAAGACCAGCTTGTTTGGTAGGGGTGTGGCGCCACAGGCCCAGCATTTTTTCCTCACCGAACACTTATTAGGAGAGGGAGAGTGATAGCTCCTATGAGATCTAGATCGACCTGAAGATCTATGTCTAGATGAATGCGATCTGTGGCCCGGACTGCGTTCACAAGGATAAGCATAATGTCCTGGGTGACTTTTTCAATCTCTTTGAGTAAACAGGGCTAAAAAATATCATGAGAATTTTTTTTTTTTTAATTTGATACTCACGCAAGGGTGGTCACATACCTAATAGACATTCATTTGCGGATCATGAGGTGAATGGCTCATGTTGGCTATAGCAAGAGGATCAGCTGAAAATAGGGAGGAGGAAGAAAGCTTAAAAATCAGGATATTCTAATGCTCCTCCTTTTTTTTTTTTTTTAATAAACTAAAAATGGGAATATATATATATATATATATATATATATATATATATATATATATATATATATATATATATATATATATATATATATATATATATATATATATATATATATATATATATATATATATATATATATATATATAAACACACACACACACACAGTGATGGTATGCGAGGTGAGGTAGTCATTAATCGGTATATTTCCCCTCGCATACGTTCGGTAGTAAGAGACTAAACCGGAATCCGGCCCGAGTTTTTCCAGCTTCTGTGACAGGCTAGGTTTCGGTCCAGAGATTGTGGGTCATGCTCAGCTGGACTTTAAATGAACAGGAAGAGAGCACAGGAATGTTCTGCTCTGAGACTCAACGGGAATCTGAGAGGATCTCTTTTTGGACTTTAAAAAAAAAAAAAAAAAAAAAAAAAAAAAGGTTTGCTTTACCATGCGTTTTTTTGGGTGATGGGGACTAGCCCCACACTGTATAGTGAGAAAAACTGCTGTGTAGTTTAGCCCCGGACGGCAAGGATTTTTTTTTACTGTTTTGTTGTTTTTCATATTTGCAAACCTCTGCTAAATAAAGCTGGCAACCCACCAGACCACCAAGAAATGACCTGCATGCTGGCCTTACTTTCCTGGAAAAGGTGATCCCTGTGAGTTAATCTCCCACAACACACACACACATATATACATATTTATTTATTTATTAATTATTTTAGATAAACGATTCTCTGAAAATCTACACACCAAGGAACGCCTGGCTGGCTGGTAAAGAGAAAGGGGAAAATTAAGCAGATGGAGGGGAAGGAGGGATACAATAAAATGGGAACAAACTCACCTGGAGAGGAGGGAAAATAAATGTAGATACTAGAGCTGCACGATTCTGGCCAAAATGAGAATCACGATTTTTTAGCTTGGAATAAAGATCACGATTCTCTCACGATTCTCTGTGTAACAAAAAAAAAAAAATTGGGATAACTTTACTGTTACGTTTTTTTTTTTTTATTCATTAAAGTCTATTAATTGCGTTTGAAAGACTGCTGCGCAAATACAGTGTGACATAAAATATTACAACAATCACCATTTTATTCTGTAGGGTCTCTGCTAAAAAAAATATATAAAATGTTTGGGGGTTTGGGGTTCTAAGTACTTTTCTAGCAAAAAAAACATTTTAACTTGCAACCAACAAGTGTCAGAAAAAGGTCCAGTCTTTAAGAGGTTAAACTTCCTTTCTCCCTGGCAGAGGGAAGGAAAAGATACAATGTAATCATTTTTGTTTATAGTTACTGGGAGACTTAATGCTGATAGCCCTTTGCCGGGAGGCTTTTTTTTTTTTTCCACAGCTGTTCTCTCTGCTATGCAGCTATGCAAAGAATCGAGCATATTTCAGTTTTAGATCGTCAGGGGGGGTGAATCGAGATCGCGATTTTCATACGATTAATCGTGCAGCTCTAGTAGATACCTGAAGAAAGATGGCAGGGGGGAGTCAAAGAATGCTGATCCTGCTGCTGCCGCCATCAATGCCAATCACAAAAAAGCTCTTTATGCAAAAGAGTTATGGCAGACTGCGTTACTCATTAGGAAACTCTGCATACCCCAAAAGATCCGCAGAAGGGGTTCCCAGACTTTTTAGCGCTAAGAGTACAGGCCTGAGTACAGGGACTGCGCTTGGGAGAGGCTTAACCCAGCGGAAGCTGCCAGATGGTCAGCAGGTAGGGACATACATACTGCTACTCTTCACCAGTCCAGAGGTATGAGGAAAAAAAGGAGAATGCTGGGAGTAGGGGGCGTCTTTTTTAAGCTATTCATTAGTCCTGACGGCGGAGTAGAGGCCGAGCTCTATCACAGGTATGCTGCCATGGAGGCACCAGGAAAAACAGTTTACCACGCCTACGGGGGCTGTCCCTATAGGCATAACCCCACACACCCTGCTCCAGCATATCAGTTTTGTTTCTGCTTAGTGAAGTAGGACCTAGGTTTCTTGCTGGGAATTCGATCTGTTTTTTTATTTTTAAGAATATTTTGTTTTATTTTCTTTACTCCTGCTAGTTAGTGCTCAGGGGGATTCCTCCTGGTGAACTAAAAGTAATTTCCGGCTTGGGTTTCACACTGGATAATCTAGATCCTTAAGGTCTCCCAGCCTGGCCTACGAGTGTGAGCAGGTTTTAGTCCCGCATTAGGCCTCGCCACGACAGAGCCCCGTTTTGGATGGGGATGAGCCTGCGAGTGGATGTCTCGCTGGGACGCGACGACCTGTAACTCCCTGAGTCGCAGCGTACCTCTCGGCTGGCTGCATCCCCACTCTGGGTGGGAGGTGATCTGTCCAGAGCGGAGCCCACCTGGTCCATGGTATGGTGAGTAAATGCAGCCCCCTCATATCCCTTAGTGGTGATAGGACCTAGTACTTCCTAAAATATCCCCCTGGCCCCGTGCCCTGCTCCCCTCCCCTGTCTCCTGTCCTTATTGCAGCTTTCATCTGGGGGGGGGGGGCGCTATAGCTGCGGCGCCTGGTGTCCTGGGGGGGTGAAAATGGTACCTTTTCCTGCTGGGTCTTGTAAATCCTCTGTGGCCTCCAATTTGGGGTCCCCTGACCGCATGACGCGTCGTGGAAGCCGCCATCTTTAGTGTGGGCATAGAATTTCTCCCCAGTGTCTTGCATGGTGCAGCCATTTTCCCTGTGCTTCCCATTGACTTGCATTGGCAGCCATTTTTGTGTAGCCTATGGAGCTACACAGGCAGCGTGACCTTTCACCTTCTATCCAGGCTGATGTTATATCCTGTGACTTTCACTTTCCTGCTGCACAGATCAGCTCTGGAGGTTTCTCGGAGAGGTGGTCAAGTACTGGGGTCTCTGTGGGCATATTCCTGCGCACTCTGTTATCTGCATATATTTAAGGGGGACACCGCATACCACGGTGATTGGCAGTGGCGACCGCGCTCAGCGATCTTAAAGGGACAGTACGCCTGTTTTCTTTTGAATGAATTATGGAGTTCCAGGCAGTGGTTTCACACTCAGACCCCCCCCCCCCCTCCCTTAGTGTGACTACCAGACTTTCCTGATCGCAGTCGCTGGCCACTATTTCAGCAGCACTGGTAAGCCTGGTGACTAAAGTCGATTTTGTGATGAAAAAGGTTAATAGCTGAAACCGGTCTCAGCCTTCACCGTCATTGGTGGGGTCCTCTGATTCAGAGACTGATATAATCGCCACGGACGCCCTCTTCCTTGAGAGATCGCTGTCCTCGCAAATCGGATGGTGAAGAGAACCTGTCCTCTTCAGCAGCAGTGCAGGAATGCGCTTTGGTGCAAGCCCTGATTGTTTCAGTAAGGGAAATTTTAAAAATGGCAGATTAGCCCATGCCGGCAGGGACTGGTGTCCTTTGGCTTCCGCAAAACGCCAAAAATGGGGCAACATTTTCCCTTGTCCTGAGAATTTTCATGATATTGTTATTGAACAATGGTGGCGCATCAACCACGTGCTAGTAGTGCCTAAGCACATTAAATGCTGTTATCCCTTTGCTGAGACGATTTCAAACTGTTAGACGGTACCGCCTAAGGTTGATCACCCTGTATCCAAGTTGAACAAATCTACTATAGTGCCTGTGGAAGATTCCCCGGTGTTTACAGACCTGGTGGACAGGCGGGTGGAATCCCTTTCCAGCCACCTTCTGTTTTGGTATCACAGACGGTTACGGAATTGGTAAAGGTTTTAAGGGAAACTTGGAGGCTGACTTAGTTACCCGGAGCTGATGGAGCTTGTGGACCAGATGGCCCAGGCCCTGGTGTTCCTGTATGATGCGTCCCTGGATGCGACTCCCCTGGTGGCCAGAGTGTCGGCTGTGGGGATTGCCATAAGACGCATGGTGTGGCTGAAAAGCTGGTCGGCAGACCAGGCTTCCAAGAAGGCCTTAACGGATCTCCCTTTCCTGGGCTTTCCTTGGAGAGTGATTATTTGGCGACTCGCTGGATTTGTTGCTCAAGGATCTAACTGGTGGGAAGAGTACTCTTCTTCCTCATTACTCCAAAGGTAAGGCACCCTGTAGTAAGCGGGGGCCTTCCTTCACCGCTCATAGACAGTTTTTTTCGTGCCTCAGGGGCAAGAAAAGGGTAAGCCATTCAGGGCTTCTGGAGGGGCTAAGAAGCCATGGTCAGGCAAGACCAAGACCAGCCAGTCCGGTTCTGTGGGCAAGTCCTCTTCAGCATGAAGGGGCGCCCTCACCCGTTTCTGGTGTGGAGGGGACGTCTGCGATTCTTTCAGGAACCATGGACTTCCTTCAAGACAAATCAAATGGATTCACAAACTGATTCGTTCCGGGTACAAGATCAAAATTTGGTCCCGGCCGACGGACAGGTTCTTTCAGTCAAATCTTCGCCTGTCTCTGGATCTTCTTGCTCAAGGAGTGATTGTGCCTGTTCCCCCGCAGGAACGCTTTCAAGGTTTCTATTCAAACCTGTTCACGGTGCCCAGGAAAGAGGGCAAGGTACGTCCAATCCTGCACCTCAAGGCTCTGAACTGTTTTGTGCGGATGCAGACATGTCGAATGGAATCCATTCGGTCGGTGGTATCATCTTTAAATCAGGGGGCCTCCATAGATATCAAAGATGCGTACCGACACATCCCCATCTACGGGGGACACCAGCGATTTCTCTGCATTGCGGGGTCCGAGGAGCATTTTCAATTTGTGGCGTTACCCTTTGGTCTCGCCTCCGCTCCCAGAGTTTTTACCAAGGTACTGGCTCCGGTATTGGCCTTGTTGCACCAAAAAGGGAATTGCGATCCTGGGATATCTGGACGATCTCATATTGAGAGCGGACTCACTTGGCTCTGTTGGGCAACCTGTCAATTACAGTTCAGATGCTTCAGGAATTTGGGTGGACTATCCATTTCGAAAAATCTGCTCTGTCACCTCAGTGAGGTTGGATTATATGGGTCTGACTCTAGATTCTACCATGGCGAGGGTCTTTCTTCCCCTGGAAAATCTTCAGAAGTTATAGGGAGCGATCTGGTTGCTGTTGGAAACCAATTTTTCCTCACTACGGACTTGCATGAGAGCCCTGGGTCTGATGGTATCAACCTTCAAGGCGGTTCCATTTGCTCAGTCTCACTCATGACCTCTGCAAAAAGATTCTTGCCAAATGGAACAGGGATCCACAGTCTTTAGGCAAAATGATACGCTTGAGCCAACTCACGAGGTCTGCTCTATCCTGGTGGATTCTGTCACCAGCATTGTGTCAGGGCAAGTTCTTCCTACCACTGTTTTGGACGGTGGTCTCCACAGACCCCAGCCTGTCAGGTTGGGGAAGCTCTGTGCTACGGGGACCTGGTCAACAGAGGAGTCTTTCTTTTACCGATCAATATTCTGGAGCTCAGAGCAATCAAGCTTTGCCTGATCCACTGGATGAATCAACTACGCGTTTCTCCGGTTCGGATCCAATCGGACAATGCGACGGCTGTGGCTTTCATCAATCATGAAAGCAGCACCATGAGTGTCCTGGCGGCCAAGGAGGTGGCCGAGATTCTGGAATGGGCGGAAGTCTATGTTCCGGCTCTTTCTGCAGTCCACATTCTGGGTGTGGAAGATTGGCAAGCGAATTACCTGAGTCGTCAGGTGCTGGATTAAGGGGAATGGTCCCTTCATCCGGAGGTGTTACATCTCCTTTGTGTCCGGTGGGGAACTTTGAAGGTAGGCCTGTTTGCGTCTCCCCTCAACAAAAACGTCTAGAGGTTTGTGGCCAGGTGTTGGGATCCTCTGGCCAACGCCACAGACGCCTTGTTGGCTCCTTAGAGACAGTATTGGCTGATGTATGCCTTTCCTCCGATAAAACTTTTGCCAAGGCTTCTCCGCAGGGTGGCGGTGGAAGGAATTCATAGTTACATAGTTACATAGTAGGTGAGGTTGAATAAAGACAATAGTCCATCCAGTTCAACCTGTGTAGGTGTGTGTGTGGCTGTAATCATCTCACATACCCCTGAATGTTCTGATCCTTGAGATGTAAGTCTAAGAGTCTTTTGAAAGCCACCATACTACCCGCAGAAACCACCTCTTGTGGTAGAGAATTCCACAATCTTGTAGCCCTAACAGTAAAGAACCCCACACGTTGCCTGAGGTTAAAACACTTCTCCTCTAATCGCATTGTATGCCCTCGAGTCCTCATGCAATCCCTTCGAATGAACATCTTTTTTTCTAAGCTGGGATCCCCATTAAGATATTTATAAATTGCTATCATGTCCCCCCTCAGACGTCTCTTCTCCAGGGAGAATAAATCGAGCGATTGTAGACGCTCTTCATAGTCAAGGTCCTCCAATCCCCTAATTAGTTTAGTTGCCCTTCTCTGGACTCTCTCCAGCTCCAACACATCCCTCCTGAGGACTGGCGACCAGAACTGGACAGAATACTCCAGATGCGGTCGGACCAGAGTTTTATAAAGTGGAAGGATTATAGTCTTATCTCTGGAATACATCCCTTTCTTTATGCATGCTAATATTCTGCTGGCTTTGGCAGCTGCCGCTTGACATTGCATGCTGTTGCCTAATCTATCATCAACCAAGACTCCCAGATCCTTCTCCATTTTTGATTCCCCCAAGGGTTCCCCTCCTAACGTGTATTGTGCTTTTATGTTTTTAGTCCCCAAGTGCAAAACCTTACACTTCTCCACGTTAAACCTCATTTGCTATGTCGTTGCCCACTCTGTAATTTTGTCCAGGTCATTCTGTAGGATATCTGCTTCATGCTGTGCAGTAATTGCTCTGGCCAATTTTGTGTCATCTGCAAAAACTGATATCGAACTACTGATCCCGACCTCAATGTTGTTTATGAATAAATTGAACAAGGTTGGTCCCAGGACTGAGCCCTGGGGCACCCCGCTTACTACCTCAGACCAGTCTGAGTATGCGCTGTTTATTACCACTCTTTGGACACGCCCTTTAAGCCAATTCCGTATCCAAGAGCAAACCCTGCTGTCGATACCTGCAGATCTTATTTTATAAATTAAGCGCTTGTGGGGAACTGTATCAAACGCCTTAGCGAAATCCAAGTACACCACATCCACTGGTCTCCCCCTATCTAGCTCACAGGTCACCTCCTCGTAGAATGTTAATAGATTGGTTTGACAAGAACGCCCATTTGTAAACCCGTGCTGATTACTGCTGATGATGTTGTTGTCTCTAGCAAACTCTACGATATAGTCCCTTATCATCCCCTCCAGAAGTTTACATACTATTGATGTCAAACTGACAGGCCTATAATTTCCCGGGATATGCCTCTGGCCCTTTTTGAATATCGGAATCACGTTAGCTTTCTTCCAATCCCCTGGTACATCTCCTGTCCTAATACTGTCAGCAAAGATCAGGAACAGTGGTCTGGATATAACCTTACTGAGTTCCTTGAGTACTCTCGGATGTACGCCATCCGGGCCTGGTGATTTGTTTGTGTTGAGTTTATCCAGCCTTTCCCTGATTTTCCGGTCGTTCTTGTGGCCTTAGACTGGCCTCATCGGTCTTGGTACGCCGACCTAGTAAAATTGGTCTCCGATCCTCTGTGGAGACTTCCTCTGAGGGGGGGATCTGCTGTCCCAGGAACCGATCTTCCATCCTGCTTTATGGTCGCTGGCTTTACTGGCATGGCTGTTGAAAGCCAGGTTTTAAGAGATAGGTCTTTCTGACTCTGTGATTCCTACACTATTGAAGGCCAAGAAGTCAACTTCAGGAAGATCTATCATCGTACGTGGAAATCGTACATTTCATGGTGTGAATCGCTGAAGCTGCACCCTCGCTTATTTTCTATAGCTAGGGTTTTGGCCTTTTTACAAATAGAGGTTGAGCTGCGGTTTGCCTTGGGCGCACATCAAGGGCCAAGTGTCGGCCTTGGCTATTTACTTCCAATGTCCATTGGCTGCTAATGCTATGACTCGCACTTTTATTCAGGGGGTGCGTCATCTGGCTCCCTCGAGATCATCCCCGGTGCCTCCGTGGGATCTCAATCTGGTTTTGTCTGTTATTCAAAAGCCTCCTTTTGAGGACATTAGGGAGATTTCTCTGCTTTCTTTATCCCAGAAGGTTGCCTTTCTGGCGGCAATTACTTCTGCCCTCAAAATGTCTGAGTTGGCGGCGCTGTCCTGACGTTCGCCTTCTTTGGTGGTCCACAGAGATAAAGTGGTACTTCAACCTAATCCGTCTTTTCAGGTGGTGTCTGATTTCCCTCTCAATGAAGACATTGTGTTGCCTTCACTCTGTCCTAAGCATCCCAAGGAAATTGCTTTGCACTCTCTGAATGTGGTTCAGGCGATCTGGGTTTACCTGTCGGTCACTGAGTCTTTCTGAAAATCAGATGCTCTTTTTGTCCTTACTGAGGGATCTCGTAAAAGTTTTGCTGCGTCTGCTGCGACTATATCCAGATGGATTAGGCAGACAGTTGTTCAGGCTTATTGAAGGGTCAGGTTCCTCCTTTCCCTGTGAAGGCGCATTCTACTAGAGCGCTGAGTGCCTCTTGGGCTTTTCGCCATCAGGCCTCAGTAGTGCAAGTGTTTAAGGCGGCGTCTTGGTCGTCTGGGCACACATTTACAAAATTATACAAGGTAGATTTGTTGGCATCTTCGGATGTATCCTTTGGCCGCAAGGTTTTGCAGGTTGCTGTTTAAAAGAGAATCCTTTGTTTCTCTTTAGGGGATTTTTTCTTTAATGGGTGAGCTCCTGTTGTTCCCAGTTGGCTAGGTTTAGCCTATGGAGTTTACGTTAACTATTTGGTTGCGTTCTTCCCACCCCTCATGCCTACACTGCTTTGGGACGGCCCAATAGAATAAGACTCATAAGAGCTGCGTCTGTCAATAGACGATGGAGAACTGGATTTTTGTAAGAACTTACCGTACAACCCTTTTCTCTGAAGTCCATTGACAGATGCAGCACCCGCCCCTCTGATATGGGGATGGTTTGTAACAAAACTGATATGCTGGAGCAGGGTGTGTGGGGTTATGCGTATAAGGACAGCCCCCGTAGGCGTGGTAAACTTTTTTTTCCTGCCTATTTCTACTCCTATAGGGGGCAGCATAACCCAATGGTATAAGAAGCATAAGAGCTGCGTCTGTCAATAGACTTCAGAGAAAAGGAATTTACGGTAAGTTCTCACAAAAATCCATTTTTTTTTCTTATTTTGATCTTTCTTCAGGGATAGGGTAAGAAATTGCCTCTGTAAAGCATATACAGTTGCTATAAAATGTATACAAACCCCTGTAAAAATGCTAGGTTTTTTTAAGTTAACAACAATCAGACCAAGATAAATCACTTCAGATTTTTATTTCTACCAAGGAGACAAACAGGAAGCAGATTAAACGGGGGTGGGAAATCCATGATGGCACCTAAAATAGATGTATGGATCAAGAGCTATTCTCTAAAATGTAGCTTCTCAGTCCTTCCTTTTTTTTTTTTTTTTTTTTCCATGAGGATACTTAACCAACATTTTGGCTGTGCCTCATTTTAAAATCCCAGGACAAATAAATTGGTTGTATGGAGATATTATAAAGGCATTGGGGCACATTACCACATTACTGATCGCACTAGGCCACATTCTATTTTGCTATAATCTGTGCAATTCATTTAAAAGCAAACTGAAATAATTGAAAAAGTAAAAAGGTGCGCAAATCAATAAAATAAAATAGAAGCAGCACTGGAAAATATATGAGGTAAAAAGAAAATATAATATATAATGCGATTTTAAATTATATAGAGCGCGCTTCAAAATAATGACAAACGTGACATATCACAATGTGGTACAAACATTTTAAACAAGCAAAATAATCACAAAAAGAAATGTCTCTCAAATGTGAAGAATGTCTAAATCCACTAAAACTAGATGATGAAAAGTAAATCCGTGCCAGGGTGACGTGTAAAGAATTCAGGCAAATGGTGCTTCATAAACTGAAATTAAGGTGCTCAGGTGGCCTCTTACCGCAAACCAATCCAATGTTAGCGTAATAACTAGTGAGGTGGCAGTGCAGTAGAAAGGTGACACCCTGTGATAAAGGTGGACTCTTACCACAAAAAACGGAGAAATGAGCTTAAACCGTTGTAGCAGAGAATCCAATTCCTGGTTAGCTTGGAGTGGTGTACTCCCACTGGGATGAAAGGATCTATCCACTCCGATATAGATACCCAAGAGGAACAACTGGAGCTCCCCACCTGAAAAAATATACCCTCAAGAGGCTCACCACCAGAAAAAATACACCCTCAAGAGGCAACAGAAGCCTGCAAAACGTTGCGGCCGAATGCAGCATCCGCAGATTTAAGTACATCCACCTTGTAAAACTTGGTGAACGTATGCACAGACAACCATGTGACCGCCTTGCACACCTGAACCACTGACGCCTGATGATGGAAGGCCCAGGAGGCACTAAATGCCCTTGTAGAATGTGCCTTAACAGGGAAAGGAGGAAAGGAGGAGCCTGACCCTTAATGGAATAGGCTTGTGTCACCGTCTGCCTGATCCATCCGGAAATGGTCGCAGCAGATGCGGCCTGCCCCTTACGAGATCCATCCGTAAGGACAAACAATCCGATTTTCGAATCGACTCAGTTGCTGTCAGGTACACCCCAATTGTCCGAATCACATCTAGGGAATGCAAGGCAATTTCCTTAGGATGTGTCAGCATAGGGCACAAGGAAGGCAACACAATGTCTTCATTTAAGTGGAAACCCGAGACGACTTTAGGAAGGAATGACTAACAGGGACATAGCACCACTTTGTCCCTGTGAACCACCAGGTAAGTTGACTGACAGTACAATGCAGCCAGTTCTGACACCCTGTGTGCAGAAGTAATAGCCACCAAAAAAGCTACCTTCTGTGACAGAGTAAGCAGAGGAAGTTTAAGAATATTCTCAAAAGGCGTTTTTGAAGAACCGATTGGTACCTAAATTTGGTACAGAGGTACCAGAGACCTTACCGGAGGAGCCAAGTGGCGAACCCCCTGGAGGAACATGTGAACCAAAGAATTTACAGCCAACGGCCGTTGGAATAAATATTGCCAAGGCAGAAATCTGGCCCTTGATGGTGCCCGGAGCCAAACAGTTAGCTACACCTTGTTGTAGAAACTACAGCAGACAGGACTCCAAAAAGGAACAGGGAGAAATCCCCCCCGAGACTCACACCAAGAAAAGTACGCCCTCCAAACTGATAAATCTTCCTAAAAGTAGATTTTCTGGCTTTTAACAGTGTAGGAATCACAGAATCCGACAACCCTCTATCCTTCAGTACCTGGCTTTCAATAGCCATTCCTCTAGAGCCAGCGACCGTAAAGCAGTATGGAAG
Organism: Pelophylax lessonae; assembly: GCF_965119305.1. NCBI lineage: Eukaryota > Metazoa > Chordata > Amphibia > Anura > Ranidae > Pelophylax > Pelophylax lessonae. Next base: position 144,076,284 of record NC_138777.1, read on the forward strand.
ATCAGCCCTTGAGACAAAAGATCTTCCCTAAGAGGGAGTCTCCAAGGAGCATCGGCTACCAGCCTTACAGGGCCTGCATACCAAGACCGGTGAGGCCATTCTGGAGCCACCAGAATGACTGGAATCCCTTCTGCCTTGGTTCTGCGCAGAAGCTGTAGTGGAGGAAATTCGTAGATCAGACGATACCGACCCCAAGGGGCCACCAGAGCATCCGCAGCCAAAGGATCCCTAGATCTTGCCACAAACTTCTGAACCTTCCGGTTGAGGCGAGAGGCCAACAGGTCCTCATCGGGCGCCCCCCCCCCCCCGCTGGAGACACCAATGTTGAAACCCTTCCGGGTGACGAGACCATTAGCCCAGCTCCAATGCCTGTCGACTGAGGTCGTCCGCTTGCTAATTTTCCACCCCAGGCAGAGAAGGGCTTGTCGGCGGAACCAGTGGAACCCGCTTTTGACTTGCCAGCCCAGGGCCTCTTGGAACCTCCTGTAAAGTTACGGGTCGACTTTTGTCCCTTGTCCTGTGAGCCCGTGGAATGAAAGGGCCGTTTGTGAGCTGAGAAGAAAGGACCATGATAACGACTAGGCTCTTTGCTCTTGGCAACCTGTGGAAGCAGAATACTCTTACCTCCCAAAAGACCTTCAATGATCTCTCCCATAGAAGCTCCGAACAGGCGGTCTCCTACAAAAGGGAGAACAGTCAACCCCTTTTGGAAACCTGGTCTGCAGATCAGTATTTCAGCCAAATTATGCAGTAAAGTGTCGCAGGGGCCGCATCCAGAGAGGCATCACAGATCTACTGTAAAACCTGTATCAACTGATCCACCAGCTCAGGAGGATGTTGACTCCCTTTTAAATCCTGGCGCAAAAGCTTAGCTCCATGGAGAGCAGCATAACCCAAGGGTCAAAGAAGATATGGAGCTGTGTCCGTCAATTAATGAATGTATCTTCTCCTAAAAACTTGCATTAGAAAAACCACTGCCAAATACCATGTGACATGAAAAAAAAATTGCAAAACCTATCCTTTTATTCTGTAGGTCCTCTGCTAAAAAAAATATCGTGCCTACACTGTGTGAGAAATAACATGACATGTTTGTGGAAAAAAAAAAAAGATTGAGCTTTATTTTTCAAATAATTGTAGGAAAATAGAACTTAAAAAAACCCACCATACATCTTACTAAATACCTTGGACTGTCTACTTTCCAAAAAGGGGTCATTTGGGGGATATTTGTACTGTCCTGGCATTTTTGGGTCTCAAAGTAAAAGGCCGTCAGTAAATCAGGTGTAATCAATTTTCAATGATTGGTACCATAGCTTGTAGACTTTCACACAGGCCAAATAATGTACACTAATTTTAGTTTTTTTACCAAACACATATAGCAATATAAATTTTATTCAAAATGTATGAGGAAAAATAGCTTTTTTGCTAAATTTTATATAGCCTTGTCAGACACTTTTTTTCGTTTTTAAGCGCAAGCTATAATAAAAACCCAATGGTGATTCAATGCCACCAAAAGAAAGCTCTATTTCTAGGAAGAAAGCTAAATTGTCATTTTAGCCTAGGTGCGTGGAAAACATTGCAGAAATCACACCGTTTTACTGTGCACATCACATGCGATTTCTGTGGGTTGTGATATCAGCCATACATTATGCATGGCTAAAATTGCATTGCACCCACACCAAAATGGTGCAGTATCCCCCCCCCCCCACATGCATCGCATGGCAGTTCACAGCCATGCGATCTGATTCTAGCAATCCCACTGCGTTTTGCGATCTGTTAGGATGACATTGACACCGGCAGCAGATCCCATGGAGGCTGTACAATTGCTTTGGAGTGTGAATCTTGTGCGTTTCCCGCATTGCATTTATGTGAACCAGGGCTTAAAGTGTAAGAGCGCGGAAAGCTGAAAATTGGCTTGGGCAGGAAGGAGGTGGAAGTGTCCAGTATTGAGGTGGTCAAATGCCTTTTACAGGGTACCGGTTACACTGGAGGTCTGGTGCTAGAATTATTGCTCTTGCTAAAACAGTGATGCAAAGTTCATTTTTATTTCTGTATGTTTATAATTTTTGTGTTTTGTACTCATCATTTCCCTGCTTTTTTTGAAGGTTTGAGACACTAGAAGCAGAAATGAACAACCTAGCATCCAGGATAGCATCTGTGAATGAAGTAGCTGCACAGCTTCTCAGCACTGACCACAGAAATGAAGAAAGTATCCGAGACCTGAAAGATCAGCTAAATGCTCGGTAAGGGTGTGTGTGTTTTATACAGTGCATCCGGGTCGTATTCACAGCGCTTCACTTTTTCCACATTTTGTTAATTACATACAGCTTTATTCCAAAATGGATTAAATTCATTATTTTCCTCAAAATTCTACTAACAATACTCCATAATGACAACGTGGAACAAGTTTGTTTGAAATCTTTGCAAATTTATTAAAAATAATGAAAACAAAAAAAATCTCATAAGTATTCACAGCCTTAGCCATGGCACTCAAAAAATTGAGCTGTCCTGCTTCTGCTGAGCATTCTTGAGATGTTTCTACAACTTTGTTGGAGTCCACCTGTGGTAAAGATTGGACATGATTTAGAAAGGCACACACCTGTCTTTATAAGATCCCACAGTTAACAGTGCATGTCAGAGCACAAACCAAGCCATGAAGTCTAAGAAATTGGAGACAGGATTGTATTGAGGCACAGATATATGGAAGGGTACAGAAAAATTTCTGTAGCATTGAAGGTCCCAATGAGAGCACAGTGGCCTCCATCATCTGTAAGCAGAAGTAGTTTGGAACCACCAGGACTCTTCCTAGAGTGAGCCGCCCTGTCAAACTGAGCAATCGGGGGAGAAGGACCTTAGGGAGGTGACCAAAACCCGATGGTCATTTTGACAGAGCTACAGCATTTCTCTGTGCAGAGAGGGGAACCTTCCAGAAGAACATCCATCTCTGCAGCACTCCCCTATTAAGGCCTGTATGGTAGAGTGGCCAGACAGAAGCCACTCCTTAGTAAAAGTAACATGACAGCCCATCTAGAGTTTGCCAAAAGGCACGAGAGACTCTCGGACCATAAGAAACAAAATTCTCTGCTCTGATGAAACAAAGTTTGAGCTCTTTGGCCTGAATGGCAAGTGTCCTGTCTGGAGGAAACCAGGCACCACTCATTACCTAGCCATCCCTACAGTGAAGCATGGTTGTGGCAACATCTTGCTGTAGGAATGTTTTTTTCAGTGGCAGGAACTGGGAGACTAGTCAGGATCAAGTGAAAAATGAATGCAGCAATGTACAGAGACATCCTTGACAATAACCTGCTCCAGCATGCTCTGGACCTCAGACTGGGGCGAAGGTTCATCTCCCAACAGGACAACGACCCTAAGCACACAGCCAAGATAATAAAGGAGGGGCTATGGGACAACTTTGTGAATGTCCTTGAGTGGCCCAGACATGAACCAGATTTAACATCTCTGGAGAGATCTAAAAATGGCCCCGTCCAACCTAAAGGAGCTGGCGAGGTCCTACAAAGAAGACTGGGAGAACTGCCCAAAAATAGGTGTGCCAAGATTGTAGCATCATACTCAAAAAGACTTGAGACTGTAATTGGTGCCAAAGGTGCTTCAACAAAGTTTTGAGCAAAGACTGAATACTTCTGTACATGTGCTTTTTTTATTTTTAATAAAATTGCATGGATTTCAGAAAAAATTCTTTCACATTGTCATTATGGCATATTGTTTGTAGAATTGCAGGGAAAATATGGAATTTAATCATTTTTGAATAGGGCTGTAACTTTACAAAATGTAGAAAAAGCGAAGCACTGTAAATATTTTCTGAATGCACTGTGTGTGTGTGTGTGTGTGTGTGTGTGTGTGTGTGTGTGTGTGTGTGTGTATGTATATATTGTATTTTGTACTTGGAGTCCTTAGAAATAGTCCAGGAAGGTAAGGGAGGTAGAGGGGAATAGTGACCTGCCTAAAAGGGGGCATACTCGAACTAATTAGTAATAAGAAAAAAAAAAAAAGTTAAAGGGATGGGTGGGTGGGTGGGTGGGGTAACGTGAAAGGTAATGTTGACTAGATGAGAAGGTTGAGTGCAGGTATTTATGGAGCGAGACTCCTCTTACAAATACAGGCTGACCTGCAGTCAGCCTTCTTATTTGTACTTGGCGTCTCTTAGAAATAGTACAAGAAGGTAAGGGAGGGAGAGGGGAATAGTGACCTGGGTTGTGCTGTGGTCATGTGGACAGTATGTCTAAAAGGGGGCAAAATTAAAGACCGAAGGATGAAGGAGGAAAGGGGTTTATTGAACAATTTGTATTACAGACTAGTCACTCAAGAGTAAAAATGCGTGAGACATCTCAACGTGTGGATGCGGTGATATGCCTGGAGTAGCAGAATGAATTTCACCTACCTAACTTCTTAATGATGTGAATGGGAACTCCTTGTTCCCAATCACCGAAGCAGCTCCTATTCTGAAGGAATGTCCAGAGTATAACATGGGGTTTAAGCCTAGGTTTACTAGGAGGATGCAGCGATGTTTAATGAATTATGTAGTAAGCGGTGTACTTGGGAATGGTAGGAGGGGGCTATCTTCTGGGTTTGTCTTCCAATTGCGCCATGAGTTGGTCTAGGACTTCCACCTGGGCACCAAGCAGTATGGGTCTCAAAAAACATGCGTCGGCTCCAGTCTGCTTTTTCTTGTAGATGCGTCTAGTGCAACCGGAAATGGTTGGGGTATCTGATTAACTGTTTAATCTGGAGAATATGGGACTTAGTACTTGTAAATTTGCCTGGTCTTAACCCATAGAAGGCCTGCCTTGGCATATGACGGCCTTGAGGACCAGGCTGGGTAGTAGCCCGAAGGGGGACCTGGAAAGCTTATCGGTCATGCATGTATATATGCCAGGTAATAGGGAGCCTGTTACCAAAGCAGGGGGACTACCCTTCTGAATCCATTTTAACTACTTCTGGACCAAAAGGTTTTGCCCCCTTAATGACCAGGCCATTTTTTACAATTACGGCAGTGTGTGACTTCAACTGATAATTGCGCAGCCATGCAATGCTGTACCCAAACGAAGTTTGTCTGTCCCCCCCCCCCATAAATAGAGCTTTCTTTTGGTGATACTTGATCATCTCTGCTGTTTTTATTTTTTTGCGATATATATTTGTATAAATGTATTTAGCTACATGTCTTTGATAAAAACAAAATCTCAATAAGCATAAATGTATTGATTTACGATCTACAAACTATGGTGTATTTACTTTATAAATGCCCATCTCATTTCTTGAAGTGCTAAAATGGCAAGGCAGTACAACCCCCCCCTCCCCACACACAAAATTACCCCTTTTTGGAAGTAGACACCCCAAGGAATTTCCTTTTTTGAGGCATGTCGAGCCCATTGAATATTTAATTTCTCTTACGTCCTCTGACTGACGCAGCCGCTTCATAGTTTCCTCACAAATGGGTAATGCGCCCTCTACAGCGGAAAGGCTAGGCAGTAAAACTCGTAGAAAAACTTTTTACTAGACACACCCTTAGGGGCTGTCCCTTCAGACATTACCCCAGACACGCCGTGCTTACTAATCAGTTTCTTGCTGCCTAGTTTAGGAGTAGGAACCTAGGTTTTCCCTGCTGGGACTCCGGTCTCAGTTTTTTAATTCTTTGAGAAATGTTTAATTTACTTTACCCACTATCGCTAGCTAGTGTCAGGGGGGTCCTCCTGGTAAACTACAAGCGACAGCCTGGCTGTGGTTTCGCACTTGATAATCTAGATCCTTATGGTCTCCCAGCCTGGCCAACGAGCGTGAGCAGGTTGAGGTCCGCCCAGGCCTCGCCAAGACGGTGCCCTGACGAATGGGGACGAGCTTGCGAACAGAGGTTTTCGCTGGGACACATTGACCTGGAACGCCCTGAGTTGCAGCATACCCCTCATGGCTGGCAGCACCCCCCACTCAGGGTGGGAGGTGAGCTGCCTCGAAGCAGAGCCCTGCGGTCTATGGTATGGTGAGTGATACAACCCCCCCTGTGTCCCTGGGACAGTCAATCTGTGGGGGAGTTCTGGGCCCTCTCCTGGGGATGGCAGAGCTGCGGTCTCTGTAAGATCCCTTTGGCCTGTCAGGACAGGTCCTGCCCTCCCTGCTCCCGATGGGGGCGCTGTAGCGGCTTCTGACGCCTAGGGGGGTGTAGCTTCTACCTTGTCCTGGGGGGGTCCCCTGTGGTGGATTCCCTCAGGCGCCATCTTGACTGCGGGCAGGCTGCGCTGTATGGGCAGCGGCGATTTTTCCTTGTGCCTTCCTATGTTTTCTTATAGCTTCATGTTCTTGTGGCTCAGGGGGTTTAGCCTTTAGTGATGTTTGGTCACTTCCTCCAAAAATTTCACTTGATGCAGACAGCGTGGAGAGCGATAGCTGATCTGGTTTCTGACACAGTAAGGGGGTCTTTCGTCCTTTTGGGCATTCTTCAGACACACTTAGCCTCTATCAGTATATCTGCTAGCTAAAGGGGGACTCCAGCGGCAGCGCGATATAGCGGTGCGGACCGCAATCATGGATTTAAAGGGCCAGTTCACCTTTTTTTTTTTTTTTTTGTCTCTTGCCAATTTGGAGTCCCAGAGTGAAAATTTCCCTGCTGATCTTGTTTGTGCATCCGGGTCATCCAGATCGCCTTCCCTGATGTCTAGGTCTGCAGCCATAGAAACTCTGGCGTCCAAAGTGGAGCTTGTCATGTCATAAGTTTCTATTAAAAAATGGCAATGCCCTCTCTCTATCTTCTGATTCAGAGCCTGATGTGGTTGCCACAGACACTGCCCTCCCTGAGGGATCCCTGTCCTCAGGCAGCAAAGAGGAGGAGCAGTCCTCCGCGGCCGCAGAGCTGGACCGTACTTTGGTGGAAGCACTGATTCGCTCAGTCAGGGAGACTTTGCACATTGATGATGAGCCCACACAGTCAGGAAAGCGGGTTGTCTTTGGCTCCCGCAAAGCCCATAAGCTGGGTCATGTTTTCCCTTGCCTCGAGGAGTTTCACGATATCGTGAACGAACAATGGCGGCGCATTAAGCACGTGCTGGCGGTGCACAAGAGTTTTCATCGCCGTTACCCCTTTGCAGGCTCAATCACTTTCCAATCGCTGGACAGTGTCACCTAAGGTGGACCACACTGTTTCCCGGTTGAATAAGTCCACGGTTGTACCCGTGGAGGACTCCCCGGTGTTTAAGGACCCAGTGGACAGGTGCATGGAATCACTTTCCTGCCACCTACACTTGGTGGTGGGCTCGCTCCTCAAGCCTGTGTTCGCCTCTGTACTGGTCTCTCAGACGGTTGCGGAATGGAATAAGGTGCTTAAAAGCAACTTGCTAGGTGAGTAGGTTCCTTCGACTCTCATTGAGCTCACGGACCGGATGGCCCAGGCAATGGTCTATCTGTGTGATGCGGCCCTGGACGAGGCTCCCCTGGTTGCTAAGAGTATCTGCAGTGGGGATTGCCTTTCGCCGCATGGTGTGGCTGAAGAGCTGGTCGGCGGTTCAGACTTCTAAGAAGGCCGTGTCTGATCTTCCCTTTTATGTGGGGAACGCCTTTTTGTTAACTCCTTGGATGAGCTAATCAAGGGTCTTACCGAGGGTAAGAGTACTCTTCTCCCCCAATCTGCAAAAGGCAAGGCACCCCGAGGTAAGTGGGGACCTTCCTTCAAGGCTCGCTGGGGGTTTTTTCGTGCCTCGTTGGCACAGGAAAAAGAGAAACCGTTCAGAGCCTCCGCAGAGGACAAGAAGACTTGGTCGGATGAGCCTGAACCTAGCCAGTCTGGTTTGGCAGACGATTCCTCCTCTGCGTGATGGGACACCCTCACCCGATTCGTGGGTGGGGGGACGTCTGCGTTGCCTTCCGGGACCCCTGGGTGTCTGGTTCAGGACTCATGGGTTCACAAACTAATTCATCGGGGTTCAAGATTGCATTTCGGTCTCGCCCGGCAGACAGATTCCTTCTGCCGTCTCCTTTCGTTTGAGGGATCCCAGGGAGGCGGTGCGGGCTCCACTTGCGCAGGGAGTGCTGGTGACGGTTCATTGGCAGGAAGAGTCTCTGGGTTTTTTCTTCACCCCTGTTCCAGGTGCCCGGAAACCCTGAATTTTTGCCACGGTTTTGACCGGGGTGTTAGCCTTGTTCCCGCGCAAAGGGATTGCAATCCTCGGGTATCTGGACGATTTCCTGTTGAGAACGGGTTCTCACCTGATCCTGTTGGGCGATCTGTCGATCAATTCCTTGGTGCTTAATGTCTGGGAGCTCAGGGCGATCAAGCTCTGCCTGCTCTATTGGACGCCTCGACTGCACAGTCTCCCGGTTCGGGTGCGGTCTGACGATGCAATGGCTGTGGTTTACATCGATCAACAAGGGGGCACAGGAGTGCCCGGGCTGCCAAGGAGATGGCCAAGGTTCTGTTAGCCCCAGGCTGGCCTCGCCAGTCTTGGTACGCAGACCTGGTAGGGGTGGTCATCGAACCTCCCTGACGGCTACCTCTGAGCGAGGATCTGCTGCCTCAAGGGCCAATCTTCCATCCTGCTTTGCGGTCGCTGGCTTTAACGGCATGGCTGTTAAAGACCGGGTGTTGCGTGAAAGCGGTCTCTCTGATGCTGTGATTCCTACCTTGTTAAAAGCAAGGAAGGATACTTCCAAGGAGGTTTATCCTTGTACTTGGAAGATGTACATTGCCTGGTGTGAGTCACACGGGTCGCATCCTCGCTCCTTTCGGTGGTCAGGGTTTTTGGCCTGCAGAAATGTTTGGCTTTAGACCCAGTTACAGGTAGGGTTTATCTGCCTTAGCCTTTTGGCTTTCAACGTCCCTTTGCGACGAACTCCTTGATTCGCACCTTTATTCAAGGAGTGCGTCGTCTAGCTCTGCCAAGGTGCTCTCCTTTTTACCTCACTGGATTCTGAATTTGGTTTTGTCCGTTCTGCAACGGCCCAACTTTGAACATTTCAGAGATATCTCTGCCTTTGCTGTCCCAGAAAGTTGCCTTTTTGGTGGCTATCACCTCTGCTCGCAGGGTGTCTGAGTTGGTGATTCTGCCTCGCCGTTCGCCTTCCCTGGTCGTTCATGGGGTTACGGTTCTGCGATCCAACCAATCTTTTCTCCCTGAGGTGGTGTCTGCCCTCCGCCTCATTGAGGATTTTGTCTTGCCTTCGCTTTGTGCAAAGCCCATGCATCCCAAGGAATTTGCTTTGTATTCGCTGGGTGTGGTACGGGCGATCGGGGTTTACCTGTCGGCCAAGGAATCTTTTCGGACGTCTGATTCCCTATTTGGCCTTCCTGAGGGACCTCGTAAGGGTTTGGCTGTGTCCGCTGCAACCTTTTCCAAATGGATCAGACAGACTATTGTTCAGGTCTATTCACCAAAGGGTCAGGTGCCTTCTTTCCCTGTGAGGGCTCATTCTACTAGAGCTATGAGTGCCTCTTGGGCTTTTTGCCATCGGGCTTCTGTGGCTCAGGTGTGTAAAGCAGCGAACTGGTCGTCTTTGCACACTTTTACAAAATTCTACAAGATTGACTTGATGGCATCCTCGGATGCAAGGATTTGCAGGCTGCTGTTTGCTGAAGAGACGTGGTTTTCTCTTCATAGGGTGAATATTTGTTTTGGGGTTAGCTCCTGTTGGTTGAACTTCTGTTGCCCTGTTGGCTACGTTTTTCTCTGACCTTGATGGATTGTTACCATTATGTTGGTTGTGTTCTTTCCACCCCTCATGCCTACACTGCTTTGGGATGTCCCATTTGTGAGGAAACTATGAAGTGGCTGCGTCTGTCATAGGACGTAAGAGGAAATTGAATTTTTGTAAGAACTTACCGTAAAATTATTTTCAGAGTCCTCTGACAGATGCAGCCCCCGTCCCTCTATTGCTTGGGGTTGGTTGTCTTTTCCTTCACTGCTTGCTACGAAACTGATTAGTAAGCACGGTGTGTCTGGGGTAATGTCTGAAGGGACAGCCCCTAAGGGTGTGTCTAGTGAAAAGTTTTTCTGAGTTTCACTGCCTACTCTTACTCAAGTAGAGGGCGCATTACCCATTTGTGAGGAAACTATGAAGTAGCTGCGTCTGTCAGAGGACTCAGAAAATAATTTTATGGTAAGTTCTTTCAAAAATTCAATTTTTTTTGTCACAGGTGTTTGAAAAATGACAAGTTTTTACACAGTTACCATTGAAAGGATATATTGCTCATGCATGCCATGGGTATATGTGGAATTGCAACCCAAAGTACATTCTGCTGCTTCTCCTCAGTATGGGGATAACCCATGTGTGAGACTTTGGCAGTCTAACCACGTACAGGACCCCAAAAGCTGCTCACTGCCTTTAGGCTTTCTAAGGCCGTAAATTGTTGTTTCTCCTCACTACTTATCACAGTTTCAGAGGCCATGAAATGCCAAGATAGCACAAAACCCCACCCAGATGTAGCCAGGCTAAACCTCACCGCCTGGTATTTGAGGAGGAGCTATTGATGATTAAGGGATTCTCAGAACCTCTAGTAACCACTTTGCTTTCTAGTACAAAGAAAGTAATGAGGGCTTTCTCTATCATTCATTGACAAGACGCAGCTCCATATTTTTGACGATTGGGTTATGCTGCCCCTTACAGGAGTGGAACACTAGGCAGGAAAAAGCTTTACCACGCCTATGGGGCTGTCCCTGCAGGCATAAACCCACACACTCTGCTATAGGCTTCAGTTTGTTTCGGCCTAGTTTAGGAGTAGGACCTAATTCCCTGCTGGGACTTCAGTCTTAGCTGTTTTTTATGGGAACCTTTTTGTAAGACTATATTATTTAGTTACTTTTGTTCCTGAGAGAACTACAAGCAAAAGCCGGCTGGATATCAGACTGGATAGGCTAGATTCTTAAGGTCTCCCAGCCCCGCCAGCGAGCGTGCGTGTGCAGGTTATAGTCCAGCACTAGGCCTCGCCACGACAGAGCCCCATGGACGGGGGCTGGCCTGCAAGTGAAACACCTTCATCGGGACGCATACGACCTGGGTCACCCTGAGTCGCAGCGTACCCCCTGGCTATCAGAGTAAGTGTCCCCCCATTTCTCTGGCGGCCTCGGGGTGGACGTGGGCCCCTCCCTAGGAAAGGCAGACCCTCGGGTATCCCGCGGTTCCCCTGGCCTCTTGGTGATACCAGGCCCCCCCCCCCCCCACAATCAGGTTCCTACCTCAGGGGAGTGGATAAATTGCAGCTGCTGTGGCGGTTCTGTGGTGGGTGGGGTTTATCCTGGTGGGGGCACCTCCTGGGGACCCCCCAATGCTACTGTATAATAACCCCCCTAAGGGGTCCTAGAGACCACATGGCCTGCCGTGGGGGCCGCCATTTTGCTGTAGTTTTGCTCTGCATCAATGTAAAAATGTTCCCATTGATTTGCACGGGCAGCCAATGTTTTGGTAGTTCCCCCATAGGAATGCATGGGGTGGGCATTTTTTTGAGTCCACGATCGTTGGACAGCAGGGAGAAGCTAGGGTGACCCAGATATTTCCTGTTCCTATGTCATAATTTTTCTCTCTGCACAGAACGTTTCTATATCCCTTCATATCGTTTTGGTGGTATGTTACTGGGGTCCCTGTAGGTATTTCTCATTCACCCTGCTGCAGGCTGTGCTAGGCTGGGACTTGTGCCGCTGTTGAAGGGGTGCGGATGGCATTTTTTGCAGTTCTTTCGTAAAGTGACACTGTTTTTGTTGTATTAAATAAATATGGATTCCCAGGACCAAATCTCACCCACAGACCCCCTCAGTGCGGTTGCAGGGTAGCAGTCCCTATCTGCATTTACAGCAGTTTTGGAAAACCTGGTGTCAAAAGTGGATTTCGTTTTTAAAAATGCCACTAGTATAAAGCGCCCTATGCCTTCCCCTGCCTCTCTAGTATCCTCAGATTCTGAGGTAGATATGGCCGCCGCGGACGCATGCCATCCTGGTGGATCTGCGTCTTCGCATTCTCATGGCGAGGAGGATGTATCCTCGTCACCAGCCACGCGGGAAAGTATGCTGGTGGAGGCACTTATGGTGTCAGTGCAGGAAACCCTAAAAATGGTGGATGATTCCTACAGCGTCAGGGGCGCAGGTGTCTTTTGGCACCTGCAAATCCCAGAAGTTGAGCAAGGTTTTTCCCTGTCTAGAACTTTTTTTGACAACGTCAATGAACAGTGGGGGCGCATCAAATGTTAGTGGTGTCTAAATGCGTTAAAAGGCGGTATCCCCTAGATGGACCGTACCACCAAAGGTAGATCATCCGGTTCCCAGACTAACAAAAGTCTACTGTGGTTCCTGTATTTACAGACCCTGTGAATAGACTGACTGTCTCTGTCCCGCCAGTTGCACATGATATCGGGCTCAATGCTGAAACCGGTCTTTGTGATCACTCTGGTGTCGCAGACCATAACGGAATGGGCAAAGTTGCTAAAAGGTGACTTGGAAACGGAGTAGCTCTTGTCGGGCCTGATAGAGCGAACGGACCAAATGCTCCAAGCTCTTTTGTATATATGTGATGCGTCAATGGATGCGGCTCCACTGGTATCCAGAGTGTCTGAGGTGGAGGTTGCTATTCAAAGCAATGGTGTGGCTTAAAAGCTGGTCTGCGGACCAGGCTTTCAAAAAGGCTGTTTGGATCCTCCCTTGATGAGTTGATCAAAGGTCTTACGGGTGGGAAGAGCACTCTTATTCTTCCCCAATCCACCAAGGGCAGGGCATCCTGTAATAGATGGGGGCCTTTATTTACTGCTCATAGACGGCCCTTTCATACCTCCGGGTCGCAGGAGAAAGGAGCTAAGCCATTCAGGTCTTCTGGGGGTTCCAAGAAGACATGGATCAGGCCAATCTGGATCTGTGGACAAATCTTTGTCTGCATGAAGGGACGCCCACACCCATTTCTGGGGTGGGGGGGAACTTCTTTGCTTCTTTCCGGAACCATGGACTTCCTTGATTCAGGACAAATGGGTTCACAAACTAATCCGATGGTGTTACAAGATCGAATTCAGGTTCTTCCCGTCCAACCCTCGCCTATCTCCAGATCAGTTAACGGACCTACAAGAGGCGGTGCAAGATCTGCGGTCACAGGGAGTAATTGTGCGGTTCCCCCTCGGGAACGTTTTCAGGGGTTTTATTCAAACCTGTTCACTGTGCCCAGGAAAGGTGGCAAAGTGCATCCAATCCCGGTTCTCAAAGCTCTGAACCGCTTTGTGCGGGTACAGAGGTTTCGAATGGAGTCTCTTCGCACGGTGATGGCGTCCCTACATCAGGGAGTCCTGTTGGCCTCTATTGATATCAAGGACGCATATATACACATCCCTAGCTACGCAGGACTCAAGCATTTTCTTTGCTTCGCTCTGGGAGAGGAGCACTTTCAATTTGTGGCACTACCCTTTGGTCTCGCCTCTGCTCCCAGGGTCTTCACAAAAGTGTTGGCTCCGATATTGGTACTTCTACCCCAAAGGGTCATTGTGGTCCTGGGGTACCTGGATGATCTCCTGTTAAGAGCAGGTTCTCATTCAGCTCTGTTGGGGGATTTGGCCATTGCTGTAAGGGCTCTGCAAGATTTCGGCTAGACCATTCATTTTGAAAAATCAGCCCTGGTACCATCCTCAAGACTAGTCTACCTGGGTCTTACTCTGGATTCCACTTCGGTAAAGGTTTTTCTTCCCCTGGACAAGCTGCAGAAGTTGCAGGGGGCGATTCGTTTGTTGTTGTCAAGCAATCTGTCTTCTCTGCGAACTTGCATAAGAGTCCTAGGCCTGATGGTCTCAACCTTTTGAGGCAGTCCCATTTGCTCAGTTCACACCAGGTCATTACAGAGGGAAATTCTGGTTAAATGGACCAAAGATCCAAAGTAGTTTGGATTCTGTGATTTGGTTGAGTCACAACACTGACTGCTCTTCTATGGTGGTTTCGCTCATTGGCATTGCGCCGGGGCAAGTTTCCTTCCATTGTATTGGACCATAGTCACCAACAAGGCCAGCCTATCAGGCTGGGGAGGAGTGCTGGGTAACCTGTGCGCCCAGGTTTCTTGGACAGTGGAAGAGTCCAGAACTCCGATCAATGTTCTGGAACTCAGGGCAATAATGCTTTGCCTTTGTCACTGGACAAATCGTCTACATGGTTGTCCAGTCAGGGTTCAATTGGAAAATGCCACGGTGGTGGCTTTACATCAATCAAGGGGGCACCAAGAGTGTCCTAGCGGCCCAGGAGGTGGCCTAGATCTTGAAATGGGCAGAGAATTTAGTTTTGGCTATCTCCGTGGTACACGTCCCAGGTGTGGAAAACTGGCAGGCGGACTACCTGAGCCGTCGGGTGTTGGATCAGAGGGAGTGGTCTCTACACCCGGAGGGGTTTCATCGCCTGGGTGCTCGTGGGGGACACCCGATGTTGGCCTCTCGCCTCAACAAGAAGGTTCAAAGGTTTGTAGCCAGGCCACGGGATCCCCTAGCCGATGCCTGAGGGCTCCCTGGGGTTATCGGCTGATCTATGTGTTTCTACCGCTGAAACTTCTGCGCAGAATAGAGGTGGACGGGATTCCAGTCATTCTGGTGGCTCCAGACTGGCCTCGCCGGTCTTGGTACGCTGATTTGGTAAAATACTCTTTGGGGACTTCCTCTCGGAAGATCTGCTGTCTCAAGGGCTGATCTTCCATCCTGCTTTAGTCACTGGCTTTAATGGGGTGACTGTTGAAAGCCAGGTGTTGAAGGATAGGGGTATTTCGGATTCAGTGATTCCTACACTGTTGAAGGCCAGGAAGTCTACTTCCAGGAAGATCTATCGTCGTACGTGGAATTCGTACATTTCATGGTGTGAATCCATGAAGGTGTATCCTCGCCTTTTTTTTTCTATGGCTAAGATCTTGGCTTTCCTTCAAAGAGGTGTCGAACAGACGTTGGCCTTGGCTACTATTAAAGGCCAAGTGTCAGCCTTGGCTGTGTTTTTCCAACGTCCTTTAGCCTCAAATGTGTTGATTTGCATCATGTTCTGGACTCTTCCATCATGTCGCTCCTCCGAGGTGATCCCTGTTACCGCCGTGGGACCTGAATTTGTTATTGTCTGTTCTTAAAAAGCTTCCTTTTGAGAACACGAAGGAGATTCCTCTGCTTATACTGTCTCAGAATATTGCTTTTTTGGTGGTTATTATTTCTCCTCGCAGAGTATCTGAATTAGTGGCGCTTTCCTGCCGTTCGCCTTTTTTGGTGGTCCACAAAGATAAAGTGGTACTTTGACCTAGTCAGTCATTTCTTCCTAAGGTGGCTTCTGATTTCCATCTAAATAAGACATTGTACTGCCTTCTTTATGTCCTAAGCCCAAACATCCCACGAAGATTACTTTGCATTCTTTGGCTGTGGTTCGGGCAATTGGGGTTTACTTGGTGGTTACTGAGTCTTTCAGGAAATCAGACTTTGTCTTTACGGAAGGACCTTGGAGGGGTTTGGCTGCGTCTGCCGCAAACATATCCAGATGGATCAGGCAGACGGTGGTACAGGCGTATTCACTTAAGGGTCAGGTTCCACCTTTTCCCTGTGAAGGCGCATTCTGCTAGGGCGCTGAGTGCCTCTTGGGCCTTTCGCCATCAGGCATCAGTAATACAAGTTTGGAAGGTGGCAACTTGGTCATCTGTGCACACAATCCCTAAATCCTACAAAGTAGATGTGTTGACGTCCTCGGATGCTTCTTTTGCCCACAAGGTTTTGCAGGCTGCGGTTTAAAAGAGCAATTTTTCTCTTTGAGGGTGTATATTGTTTTTAGGTGAGCTCCAGTTGCTGCTGGTTGAGCTCAATTTTACCTGGTTGGCTAATTTTAGCCTTTGTGGAATTATGTTCTTTCTCTGCGTTTTCCCACCCTCATGCAAATACTGCTTTGGGACATCCAATGGTTAAGAATATGGAGCTGCATCTGTCAATGAGCGATAGAGAAAACTGGATTTTTGACTTAGCGTAAAATTTTCTCTGAAGTTCATTGACAGACGCAGCACCCACTCCTCTATTTCTGAGTCGGTTGGGGTTTTTACTTCTGAGACTGCTTCCAATAAAACTGAAGTGGGTGTATGCCTTCATGGAATGCCCCATAGGCGTGGTAAAGATTTTTTCTGCCTAGTGTCCTACTCTTGTAGGGGGCAGCATAACACAATGGTTAAGAATATGGAGCTGCCTCTGTCAACGAACTTCAGAGAAAAGTATATTACGGTAAGTCAAAAATCCAGTTTTTCTGATCCTCAGATTTCTTTGCCACGAGGTGCCATGTTGAACTTCCAGTGACCAGTATGAGACAGGGTTCGTACGGTAATGAAAATCCTGGAAAAGTCATGGAATTTTGACATGACACTTTCCAGGCCTGGAAAAGTTATGGAAAATGAGTAAACCCCACTAAGTTTTGGAGAAGTCATGGAATATTGTGCAACTATTTAATTTAGAAAATATGTCTCCGGGCCCCCTGTATTCCATGGGAGCGGGCGACAGTAAGTGGACTATTTTCTCTGTTTCGGGTTTAGGCGGATTAATCAGCCACAGCGCGCAGCACAGCTCAAGCCTGGTCACTGGCCTCTTCAATAGGAATAGACCGTGACCGGCTGGGAACTCTGCGGCGGATTGATCCGCCTAAACCTGAAACCAAGAAATAGTGCACTTACTGTCCCCGCTCCCAGGGGCGTACCAGCGGGGAGGGGGGGCGCACGCACTGGGGGTGTAAGGCCGATGCCCGCTGGGCTGACCGCATTGCCGCACTGGGGGGTGTCAGGCCGGTGTCCACCGGGCCGCCAGCATCGCCGCACTGGGGGGTGTCAGGCCGGTGTCCGCCGGGGCCCCCCACATCGCTGCACTGGGGGGTGTCAGGAAGCACTGGGGGGGGGGGGCTGTCAGGCCCGTGTCTGCCGGGCTGCCCGCATCGCTGTGTGAAGAAGGCAGCGGCAGGAAGGTCAGTGAGAGTGTCTGAGCAGCCTTGTTTTGTGTGCTGGATAGGAGGGGGATGGTATGGGGCAGCTGCATATATATTAATTGAACTTTCCATATTCCTCATGCTGTCACTGAATGCTTGTTGTTCCTCCTCTCAGTGGCTGCATTAGGAATATGGAAAGTTAAATTCATCTATATGCAGCTGCCCCGTCCCCCTCCTATACAACTTCCTTTGCTGGCCCCCCTCAGTGCTCTTTAGCCCCCCTCAGTGCTATTTAGCCCCCCTCAGTGTTAATAACCCCCCCCAGTGCTTTTAACCCCCCCCCTCAGTGCTCTTTAGTCCCCTTAGTGCTCTTTAGCACCCCCCCACCGTGCTCTTAGCCCCCACGGTGCTCTTCAGCTCCCCACAGTGCTTTTCATCGCCCCCCCCCCTGTGCTCCCTGGCTCCCCCTCAGTAATTTCCAGTTCCCCCCAGACAGTGCTCTCCATCTCCCTGGTTTTCCCTGCTTTCCAACCCCCCTGCGCCTTCCAACTCCCCTGCAATGCTTTACAAACCCCCCCCCCTTAATTCTCTCCAGTCCCCCCCCTCCTCCGTGCCATTCAGCTCCTCCAGTGCTCTCTGCTTCCCCTGTGCTCTCCGGCCCCCCTAGTGCTCTTCCATCATGTCCGCAGTCTCTGACCTTGTATCATGTCCGCAGTCTCTGACCTTCTCTTCTACCATGTCCGCAGTCTCTGACCATCTCTTCTACCATGTCCGCAACCTCTGACCATCTCCTGTACCATGTCCGCAACCTCTGACCATCTCCTGTACCATGTCTGCAACCTCTGACCATCTCCTGTACCATGTCTGCAACCTCTGACCATCTCCTGTACCATGTCCACTGTCAGCCCCTGACCACCTCCTGTATCATGTCCACAGCCCCAAACTTTTTTTCCCAGGACTTGACCCCTGAGTATAGACAAGAGTAAGCGCTGCATTTGTGCATCTGTGCCATCCATACCAGTCCACCTGCACATCCATCATGACTGTGGCTTGGGCCTAAAGAGTAAGCGCTGCATTTTGTGCATCTGACTGCCATCCATACCAGTCCGGATGTACCTCCATCATGACTGCCTGAAATGAAGCTTTATCCCCAAGCAGGAGCGGCCATTTATCTTTTTTCTCCAGTTACAGTATATTGGTCAAATTTCGGGTTTAGGCGGATTAAAAACTTTATGGGGGTAACGCTGTTTCAACTAAAGTTAGTGTGTAGCAATGCCAGGGAAATGCAGCTTTAAAATGTATGGCTTCATGATGAAAAGTATGAAAGGTGGCTGGAGAAAGATCAGGACCCAGGACGTGCTAAATGTACAATGTGTCGTAACACGTTTGACATTTTGAACATGGGAGAGGCAGCGCTGTCTAGCCACGCTAAAGGTGCAAAGCACCAGTCTGCAGCTGCGTGCTCGACAGCTTCCAATCCGATCACTGGCTTTTAATGTGTTCACAGCTTTCCAGTGTGATCCTGAGATTCTTGCATTATAGCTTAGTTACGAGACTGATTAAGCAACAGCATTTGGTGAGTGCGTTTTTCAGTTTCCCTGGACACGTCGGTGGTGGAGATTGGTGACCCATAGTCTCAACACACATTATATGAAGAGTTCTCCTTGGACCATTTTTTGTGTGCTTATCATATGGAGAATTTTAAAGTTTTAACAGATTGATATTCATGTTACATTGATTTTTGAGGTTTTTTATTTCTGTGATCCTATGTTTGCACTATTGGCACTGTATTGGTACTAGTACTGTGTGGTTAAGTTGTGGCAGGAAGGTGCCACCATTGTTGCACTACTGGATTTTTCGGTTATTGCTACAGGAGACATCCTTTTATATACAGTTTTTAAGTAGCAGCATTATAACTAGGTCTGTGATATCTCCTAAGCACTTGGGGCTACTCATTATTCCTTTATTTAGAGGCATTGTGGGTATCTGTTTTACAATCACAAACATGGGTTTCCCTCGCAGGGGTTTTCAGCATTTCTTCTCTTTCAACAAACAATATTCATCCCTTTTGGTTTGTACTTGCAGCACTGCCTTTCTGGCCTTACACTCCAGGCCTGCGCCCGTCTCCTACAGACTGTTCACTGTCCAACTTGGTGCACACAGCTAGCAGCCTCTTGCTTCACTGACTCCCACATGAAGTCCTCCTGACTCCTGGGCCAGACTTGTCTGCTGGGGTAAAGCCCAGAACCATGGTCAGGTTACTACTAAAAGCCAAGCACACACCTGACCAATTATTATGCTGGCTGTTCTGAATACTTGGACCCAGGATTGGAGATTTCATCCCACCCGGATCACTTAGAAATCTCCAGGTCCCAAAATGGTCTTTAGAAAATCATTAGCATACCTCCCAACCATCCCTGATTCGCCAGGACTGTCCCGCAAACTGATCCATGTCCCGGAATCCCGGCGAATCAAGGCTGAGTATCGGTATTCCTGCGGCGTGTGTAACACTTTGTATGGTAGCCGAGATGTCTCCCCGGCTGCCTCTGCAGTCTGCATTCGTCACTCTGTGAGGGGGGAGGAGGCACCTTGCTCTGCCTGAACGGAATCCTCTGTCAGGATTATAGCAGAAGGTTGGACAATTGCAGGTAACCCTTATACTGCTGGCACATGATCACTGGAAGGGATCATTTATGTACTTTTCATCTTCAAGAAAATTGGACTTTAACAGCATTTTACATTTTAGGACAGTGCTGCAGACACTTTTCTGTAGTATGTTATGTACTATGTCTCCGGTATCTCACAGTCTCTTGTATACTACTGAAGCCTTTCCGCGGTCTTGAACAACCCCTGTATCATGTCCGCAGTCTGGCAGTCGCTTGTATGATGTCTGCAGTCTCACAGTCGCTTATATTACAGCCCTCTGTGCACTACATTCTTCTGATTCTTGCACACATTGCATTACACACCCTGGACCCCTGCAGCCTGCGTTATGTCTCCTAAACCCTTCACTGACTGCAGCATTCCCCAACCCCTGTGCTCTGCTTTACACACTCCTGCACTATATAGACAATACTGTACAATATATACTTCTATCAAAAGTCTTCATTGTCTCAACAGTTGCTGGTTGATATGCAGTCCCTGATTATTTTATTGAATTTATTCTTTAACCACTTCCCGCATACTCACGTAGATCTACGTGATCTGCAAGAAGTGGTTGTACCGGCGTGATGCCTGCAGCTAGAGGCTTCATCCCGGTACCAATTTTTAGAGTCGGCGGTCGGCTTTCAGGCAGTAATGGCCGATGTGGCTCGGGAGCTGCTCAGCCGTTACCCCAGCGAGCGGGAGGGGACATCCCCCCCCCCCCCCGACCGCCTTCCACGGCTCTGCCCAGGGTCTCCCGTCCCACCGGTAGACCCGAGCAACTAGCGGGCACGTCCGCTGGCTGGTTGGAGTCCCGAACGAAGCCGGATAGACCTTCGATCGGGTCTCCGATGATGTGACCCAGAAGCCGCGTTCATGACGTCACGTCTGGGTTACTCGGCGGCTAAAGGTCCTGAATTTAAAAGTGACGGTATTCAAAAATGCAGTTTCCAGCATTTTATATACATTGAAGTGCAGTGGAGGGGTCTGGGGTCTTTTAGACCTCCGATCCATCCATTTAGAGTACCTATCACTGCCTATTGCTGTCATAAGGAATGTTTACATTGCTTGTGACAGCAATAAAAGGGAACAGATTTTTATTTTTTTTTTTTAAAAACCTGTGCTAAAGTTCAAAAATTAAATAGAGGGAAAAAAAGATTTAAAGTGCCCCCATCGCTGTGAGCTCGCGCACGAAAGAAAACGTATACAGAAGTCGCACCCACAAATGAAAGCGCTGTTCAAACCACACGTGAGGTATCACCGCGATCGCCAGAGCGAGAGCAATAATTAAAAAAAAAAAAAAAGCTACTCTGTAACTCTAAACTGATAACCATTAAAAATGTTTAAAGTATCGCCTATGGAGATTTTTATTGACCGTAGTTTGTCGACATTCCGCGGGTGTGCGCGATTTTAAACCGTAACATGTTGGGTATCTACTCGGCGTGACATCATCTTTCACAATATAGAAAAAAAATCGGCTAACTTAACTATTTTTTTGTTTTTCTTAATTAAGTGAAATTTATTTTTTTCCATGGCGTTTTGAAAGACCACTGCGCAAATAGCGCGTAACAAAAAATACGCCCACAGTTTACTGCAACGTCTTTTCACTCCTCCAGTGTCACTCATTCTGAAGTTCAAAAGTTGGGAGGTATGCATTAGGAAACTGAAAAGCCAGTCTCCTCTTCATGTCACAAGCTCACTGGAGCCCCTCAACCTGTCTGGTTGAGAATTCTGGGTCAAAATCGCTTTCCAGACCCTGGCAGAGCTAAGCTCTGCCAAGAAATATACATATGTATATGTATGTAATATGTGTGTGTGTGTGTGTGTATATATATATATATATATATATATATATATATATATATATATTAAAAAAAAGTTTCTGATGTTTGCCATCCTTCACTATTACAGGGTTAGGACATGTGCTGCAAGAAATTAGGGTTTGCAAACAAGCGGCTGTGGAGCTGCCTTAAACACATTTACTTGACTGAAGTTTGCTGCTTGGGGATCCCCCTGATCTTTGCAGAAGTGTGAACCAAAGTGCTCAGCTTTAAATGCTTCCAGATCAAAGCGGTCACAATCTTAGGTAGAAAGCTGGGTGCACAGTTGATCAAGCACACGCCATTTAAATAAAAGAATGATTATAAAATTAAGAATGATGAAAATTAACTCCTCCAGCCTGTTCACACCCACAAATGCTAACCTATGCACGTGTGTGTGTGAACAGAGATTGCACCACACATGTTGCATATCACCACGAACGTTGAAATGAAAGCAATAAAGACATTTATGATTTACTCTAAACTGATGAGCAGTAAATGCTTTTAAAATGTCACCTGTTGATAATTTTTGATACTATACTTTTTTAGCTTGATTTCTAAACAGGGCCCTAAAATTTGATGCCCATGGAATACAATAAATATGACAGACCTATACTGCAGCCAGTGGTGTATTTTGGTTTTGTGCTGCCCTAGGCAAGACTAAAATTGGGCGCCCCCCCTCCTATGTAAATTTGCCCATTCCTTTTTTAACCGATGTAACTCCCTCCAAAATTGAAGGACTACAAGTCCCAGCATGAACCCCTGAGATCTCACGAGGGGGGGGTGAGAGGTGGTGAGGGAGAGAGAAGGGGTGATCAAAGAGAGAGAGAGGGGGATGAGAGAGAGAGGGGGGGTGAGAAAGGGGGATGAGAGAGAGAGAGAGAGGGGGGGTGAGAGAGGTGGCTCTAGCAAACAGTGGCCAATAGAGTCTCATGTGGAGGGGGGCAGCTTTTTTGCTGCCCCCCTGCAAAGTGCCGCCCTAGGCCTGGGCCTTGTTGGCCTAGGCCAAAATACAGCACTGACTGCAGCACAATTTTACATTGAAGTATTGGGTGACAACTGTGTAATTACGTGATTTCAAATTTAAAACTATTTAGGCAATCTTTTTTTTTTTTTAAGAACATTACTATAAAATACCTTCAGCGAAATGTGTCCCTTGTGTTGCTGTGTCCTCTTTTAGCAGGAATCTTCTTCTTTGGATGCTCAAGCCCTGCTGCTGTAATTTTATGGTGTGTCAAGGGTTAATAGAATTAAGGGATGGGGCATTGGAGGAGGGACATTTTTGCAAAATGAGGACAGAGCAGCCCAACAGACACCTCTCACTTTAATATTTTTTTTTCTTTTTAACTAGGCTTTAAAAATGTATTTTAAAACCTAAACCCTTTTTACGTACTCAATCCCTTTTTATTGTTTGCAGTTGGAATCAGTTCCGCCAGCTGGTTGGTCAAAAGAGGAACGCTCTTGACTCTGCTCTAGAAATACAAAATTATCACTTGGAGTGTAATGAGACTGTATGCTGGATGAGAGAAAAGACCAAAGTTATAGAGTCCACACAGAGCCTGGGAAATGACTTGGCAGGAGTTACAGCTCTTCAACGCAAGCTCACTGGTATGGAACGTGATCTGGAAGCCATACAAGGAAAAGTTGGGGACCTTCGTTCAGAAGCTGATAAGCTTGCTTCAGAACATCCACAAAGAGCTTCAGCTATTACTGGTCGTTTATCTGAGATAGATGAGACTTGGGATGATTTAAAGGACACCATGAAAAGAAGAGAAGAAACCCTAGGGGAAGCAAGCAAGTTACAAGGATTTTTACGTGATTTGGATGACTTTCAGAGTTGGCTGTCTCGGGCTCAGACTGCCGTAGCATCTGAGGATGTCCCAGCTGACTTGGTTGAGGCAGAACGTCTCCTTGCACAGCATGAAAGCATAAAGAATGAAATTGAACGTTATGGAGCAGACTACAAGAGGATAACCGATGTTGGTGAAGAAGTAACTCATGGTCAAACTGATGCCCAGTATATGTTCCTGCAACAGCGGCTTAAGGCTCTAGACACTGGCTGGAATGAGCTGAGTCAAATGTGGGAAAACCGACATGAGCTACTCTCTCAAGGCTACAGCTTCCAAGTGTTCCTTAGAGATACTAAACAGGTGGAGGGCTTCCTAAATAACCAGGTGAGGTGGTTAATACATTGGCTAAGCTCTTGTTTCGATAATAATAAATTACCTAAAAAGCAAAGAAGTAACTAGAGTGTGGAGTTGCAGGTAGCTGTGTTTTAAAAATTAGCTCAGTTTCCCAGTGTGGCCAGTTGGCTTGATTACTTTGTCCTTACTGGTAATGAGCCCTGCCTTGAAACATTTGATGGTCAATGTCAGAGCCTTTACTGCCCATGGAGGCTCTGGCACATGAAAGCTAAGATGGGGTGAGATTAACCTACACTTTGGAGATATCGCAAGGCTTTGGTATACAGGCCTTGAATCCCTTAGATTCATGGGTCTCCAAGGGCATTAAATTGAATAAACCTGATACCTTCAGGTATCACAAAGTGCCTCCAATTTTGAACTGTTATCTTTGGCTGTTTTTAGGCAAGGCCAAGTTCAGTTTTTCAAGTGTCAAATATTCCCTTTTATGTTTATTGCTGAAAAATCTAAGTAAAGGTGCTGAACAATATTCTTATTCTCTAAATGTATACATGTCCACTAATTAAACTCCCATGCATAATTTGTACCTATAGGTACGCCTATAATGAGGCTTTCCTATAGGTACTGTAAATATCTCATAAACGTGCACAGTTTAAGAGATATTTATTGTACATGCTGCCGGTTACGTCACCAGCCCATAGTTCTTTGAAGGAACGACCAGCCTGGCTGTTCCTACAGAGTCCTGTAGGCTAGGGAATATCTGCCTCTCGGGGGATCAGGAAGGATTTTTTTCCCCTGCTGTAGCAAATTTGATCATGCTTTGCTGTGGTTTTTCGCCTTCCTCTGGATCAACTGTGGGTATAGGATTGTGTATATTGGATCGTATACATTTTTTTTTTTAATTGGTTGAACTAGATGGACTTGTCTTTTTTTTCAACCTGACCTACTATATAAACGGCAGCTCGCATGCGCAGGAGTGACGTAATTGCGGCTCTGGCCACTCACAGCTGAAGACTGTGAGCCCGTAAAGATGGAAGCCTTGTCAGCGGTGACAGTTCGCCGCTGGAATGGCTTTGTTCTAAGGTAGGTTTCACATAATGTGCTAGTATGCAATGCATGCTAGCACATTATGGATTTACTTTGTAGGTTCCAGGAAGAAAAAATCACAGCTGTTTACTACCGCTTTAATGGCCCTGTAATCTATTTTTTATGAAATAATTTTACTGTGTTTTTTTTTTTTTTTTTTTTGCCTCCTTGTAACGTCCTTTGTAAGCGCCCAAACTTCTCATTTCCCTATCATCCATTAACAGACGCAGCCTCCATCATCTTTAGCTGAATGGGTTATGCTGCCCCCTGCAGGAGTAGTCTAGGCAGGAAAAATGTAAATGTACACGCCCACTGGGCCCATCCCCACAGGCATAACCCACACACTCTCTGCTCAGCAAACCAGTTTGTTTCTGCCTAGAGAAGGAGTAGGACCTAGGTTTCCTGCTGGGACTTGGGTCTGTTTTTTATTCTTTTCAGAATATTTTTTTATTTCTGTTTACGCTCTTGCTAGCTAGTGTTCAGGGGGATCCTCCTGGTGATCTGCAAGCAATGCCGGCTGGGGTTTCGCACTGGATAATCTAGATCCTTATGGTCTCCCCAGCCTGGCCTACGAGCGTGAGCAAGTTATAGTCCGGCCTCGCCACGACTATGCCCTTTTCCGGATGGGGACGAGCCTGCGTGCGGATGCCTCACTGGGACGCGACCTGGAATGCCCTAAGTCGCAGTGTACCCCTCAGCTGGCAGCACCCCCACTTCGGGTGGGAGGAGGTCTGCTCTGAGCGGAGCCCGCCCAGTCCATAGTATGGTGAGTAAATGTGACCCCCTTGCCCCTGTTGGCCTTGGGGGAATGTGGGCCCTCTCCTGCGAATAATAGGACCTTTACTTCCTAAAAGATCCCTCCTGGCCTGTCAGGTACCCGGTCTTTGTGCCCAGTCTCCCTCTCCCGCCACCGCTGGGGGCTATTTAACTGGGGCGCCTGGCATCCTTGGGGGGTGGCAATAGTACCTTTTTGCTTGCTGGGTCTTGTTGTAGATCCTTTAGGCCTTCATTTGGGGGGTCCCTGGCTGCATGGCACGCAGTGGGCACCGCCATCTTGAGTATGGGCAATGTGTATATTTTTCTCTATCGCTCATTGACAGACGTAGTCCTCGGTGATACAGCACCTTCGGGTTATGTTGCCTCCACAGGAGTAGGACTAGACAGGAAATAAAATGCTCTGGCCACACCCTAGGGGCAGTCCCAGAGGGTATATCCTCTCTCTCTCTGCCTCAGCAAATCAGTTTTTTTCTGTCTAGTCAGGAGTAAGGACCTAGATACCTTGCTGGGATCTTCGGTCCTGGCAGGATTTTTTTCTTAGAAAAGAATTTTTTAAGACAGCTTTTTTTTCTCCAGTGTTCCTGTGAGATCTTCAAGCAAGAAAGGTGAACTGGGCGACGGGCTGGATGTAAAGATCCAGTGGTCACCCCAGTTCAGCCTACGAGCGCGTGCAGGCCCTAGCTCCGCGCTGGGTCGGCCGCGACATAGTCCCACTGGACGGGGACTGACCCTGCGAGTTAAACGTCTCGCTGAAACGCCAAAGACCATGAGTCACGGCGCCCGTATTGGTCGACAGCCCTCCCACCCCGGTGGAGAGGGGTACTGTCAGGAGTTGGCGCCCGCCTGGTTCCGGTATGGTGAGTAATATGTTCCCCCTTTCCCCCTGACGGGTCTTGTGGTGAACACGGGCCCCTCTCTGTAATGGTAAGGATGGGTTCCCCTCTATCCTATAACATGTCACAGATCCCCCTAATTGAGTGTGATTTTTGTGTACAAGAAGCCAGGAGGCTTGGTTTGGGAGCTGACAATCTAATTGTAAAGATGTGTAAATGATTGTAGTCAGTGGCAGTACTAGAACTTTACTGTGATAGTATAAGGTATCCTACCTGTCAGTAGCCACAGGGCGATGTCTATACATGTATACTGCATTCCAGATCATTCCTCCAGCTAAGCAGCGGACCGCATACGGCCCGCTAGGGTCCGGTACCTCCGACCACGCTGACCACCATGAGGGTGAAGGGTTGTGAGGCCGAGATCCTTCTGCAGACATGCCGCTATTCTGTGCAGGCCGCCGCCATTGTCTGGTAGATCGCACAAGGCCGCCATTTTGGTGTAGCCTCGTGTCTCCAGCATGGGGGCGGCCATGTTTGAGGTGACTCAAACACCTCATGGAGCCAGGGGGAGGAGCCGGCAGGCGTGTTAAGGGGCGGAGCCGCCTCTTTTACCCAGGAAATAGGGCCAAAGACTTCCTGTCTAACAAGACAAGCACTGAGCAAGCTGATGAAAACTTCTGTGCATCAGGGATGAGCCTTGGGGGTCTGTCTCTCTCTCTGTGGGGTCCAAAAAGGCAGGTAACACTGAGGGGCGCTGTTGCGACTGGGGGACACAAAAAAAAAAAAAAGTTTTTTTTTTTTTTTTTTTTTACTTTGTCATTTTTTGTCGCTGGCAAGTGTCTTGTATAATCGTTGACCCTGCCGCATAGGTATCCCCACCTGATCCCCTCAAGGTGGCCGCAGGACCCTCCAGTACCCCACTTGTTTTTAATGCATTATCGGCAATTTTGGAGTCTTTGGTATCCCGGGTGGAGGTGGCCTGTCAGGGACGGGGGTCAAGTAGCGACCCCCGCCTACCCCTATTGTTTATCAGATACTTCAGATACGGATTCGGAACTGGTCAATGCAGTTGCAGGTCCCTCTTAGGGGGCTGTTGTCTCAGGTAATATCTCCTCAGCAGTGAGGAGCACGTTTCTGCCTCCGCCATAGCACAAGAGTGGTGGATGCACTAGTTGTGTCCGTCCGGGAAACCTTTAGTCTTGAGGTTACACCGGCAGAGGCTGAGATTCCTTTTTGGTACTTGTTAGCCTACCAAAAGGGCGAAGGATTTTCCTTTACCCAAATGGGGTCGTTTTGAAACGAACCCCTGTTATTTCCAAACGCATGGCTAGGTGCTATCCGTTTGAGGAATTCCTCTTTATAGGATAGACGGTACCACCTGCTGTCTTGCCACAGACTGTTAGGATAAAAAGACCTCGTAACTAACGAGGACCTTCCTTTTCTGCTCATATAGAGTTGTTCGTTCCGCGAGGGCGGGCGATAAGGCGAAACCCTCCAAAGCCCCTTTAGAGGGGTTTCAAAGGGCGCTGGTCGGGTAAACAAAGAGTCCGGCTCAGCCAAGCTTGAAGAATATAGCCTGATGCGCCCCTACCCATCTCTGGGGTGGGGGGGGGGATGTCTTCACCGGTTTCTGGAGGACACAGGATCGAGTTTCGATCACTTCCACCGGTGCGATTCTGCCCTTCTAACATTGAACGGTTTCAGGGGTTCTATTCGAACCTATTCACAATGCCCAGGAAAGAGGGCAAGGTGCGTCCAAATCTGGACTTGGGAAGAAACATCCGTACAGTGGTGGCCTCCCTGCATAAAAGAGATTTCCTGGCGTCCATAGACATATAGGATGCCTATCTTTATATCCCCATCATCGCAGGACATCAGCGTTTTTTCGCTTTCCCAAAGATCATCCCTGGTTCCCACCAGGAGACTGAACTATCTGGGCCTAAGGTTGGATACATCCTGAGCAAGAGAGTTTCTCCTTGCTGGGAAACTCCAGAAGGTTCAGTCAACGATTCGGATGTTGCTGTCCGTCAATTGGCTGGGACTGATGGTGGCCTTCTTAGAGGCAGTACCGTATACCCAGTCTCATACCCGAATTCTCCTGAAGGAGATTCTTTTTTAATGGAATCAGAATTCCGATTCCCTGGACAATCGGATCCGGTTGAGCGAGCGGACCAGGAAGTCTCCGATGCTCAACCAGGGGAAGTCATTTCTTCCGATAGTATCCAGATTACCAATAAGGGTATCGGAATTGAGAGCGATCAGATTTTGTCTGATTTACTGGATCGAGCAGCTCTAGAGCAGCCGGATTCGGATCCAATCGCATATGGCCACTTCATCCAGAGGTTTTTTCCCCAGCTGTCCCTTCATTGGGACATCCCCGATGTGGATCTGTTGGCACCTTGGCCTAACAGGAAGGTGCGGAGGTTTGTAGCTCGCGCCACGATCCTCTAGCGGACGCAGCAGAAATGCTGATCGCCCCGTGGGGGCAGTATCAGCTACGGCATGCCTTCCATCCTCTCAAGTTGCTGCGGGAACTTCTTCGCAGGATAGAGGTGGAGGGAATTCCAGTTATTCTGGAAATTCTGGATTGACCTCGTCAAGCCTGGTACGCCGACTTGGCGAGGCTAGTCGCGGACGCTCCTTGGAGACTTCCTCTCAGGGAGGATTTGCGGTCTCAGGGACCGATCTTCCATCTTGCTTTACAGTCGCTGGCTTAATGGCCTGGCCATTGAGACCCAGGTACTGAAGGACAAGGGAGTGTCAGCTTCAGTTATTCCTACCTCCAGTTAAAGCAAGGAAAGCGACTTCCAGCACATGGAAGTCTTATATTGCATGGTGGGAATCTATTGGATTTTCCCCACATACCTATTCGGTGACCCGAATTTTGGTCTGTCTGCAACAAGGGGTTGAGCAGAAACTATCCTTGAGCATGATCAAGGGTCAGGTTTTCGGCGTTAGCAATCTTCTTTCAAGAAACCTTTTGGCTAATCATTCCTTGGTGCGGAATTTCATCCAGGGGGTGCGACATCTGGCTCCGCCAGTGCGTGCACCCTTACCGCCTGGTATCTTAATTTAGTGTGGTCGGTTCTTCAGAAACTTCTCTTTGAAGATATTAGGGAGATTCCCTTGCTTACATTCCCAGAAGGTGGCCTTCTTGGTGGCCATTACTTCTCTACGCAGGGTGTCAGAACTGGCCGCATTATCCTGTCGTTCCCCAGATCTGGTGGTTCATAGGGATAAGGTGGTTCTTCTTCCGAATCCATCCTTCCTTCCTAAAGTGGTTTTCGTAAGACGGACTCACTTTTTGTGATCACGGATAGCCCTTGAAGGGGGTTGCCTGTGTCTGCCGCGACCATATCTACATGGATCAGTCAGACGGTGGTACAGGCTTATTCTATTAAGGGTCGGAATCCTCCGTTCCCTGTTAGGGCGCACTTCACTCGAGCGCTCAGTACTTCCTGGGCCTTCCGCCATCAGGCGTCAGTGGTCCAGGTATGTAAAGCGGCCACCTGGTCGTCGGTACATACCTTTACAAAATTTTATAAAATTGATGTGATGGCATCGGCGGATGCCTCATTTGGCCGCAAGGTTTTGCAGGCCGCAATTTGAGGAGACCGGTGGTCTACCTCGAGGGTTTTTTTCTGTTTGAAAATTTTTTTGTTGAGTGTCATCATTAAGGATGAGCATTGTAAACTTCTAGTTGGCACCGGTTGGGCCTTCTAGATTTGGATTTGATTTCCATTTTCCCACCCCTCATTTGTGATACTGCTCTGGGACTTCCCGAAGGTGCTGTATCACCGAGGACTAAGTCTGTCAATGAGCGATAGAGAAAAATGGATTTTTGTAAAATCTTACCGTAAAATCCTTTTCTCTTAGCTCATTGACAGACGTAGTACCCGCCCCTCTGTTTTTTTTTTTGAGTTGGGTTGGGTTAAATTCTCTAAAGACTGCTTTTATGACATAACTGATTTGCTGAGGCAGAGAGAGAGAGGATATACCCTCTGGGACTGCCCCTAGGGTGTGGCCAGAGCATTTTATTTCCTGTCTAGTCCTACTCCTGTGGAGGCAACATAACCCGAAGGTGCTGTATCACCGAGGACTACGTCTGTCAATGAGCTAAGAGAAAAGGATTTTACGGTAAGATTTTACAAAAATCCATTTTTACCATTGACTTGTATGGGGCAGCCATTTTCCCTGAGCTTCCTATTAAAATGCAATGGCAACCCATTTTTGTGTTGTCCTATTGAACTGCACTAGCAGCGTGACCTTTTACATCCAGGCCGAGGTCACTTCCTATGATTCTTCCTTCTTCTGCAGGCAGTTAAGGAGGGTTTTCTCTGGAGGTGGTACTGTACTGGGGTCTTTGCGGGCATATCGCTGCACACTCTGCTGTTGGTTTATATTTACGGGGGACTCTGCAGACCGCTGCGCTCAGTGGTGGGAGCTGCGATCGACGCTTCTTAAAGTGACAGTATTCCGTTTTTCTGTAACTTTGAATATGAAGTCCCAGGCTGTAAATTCACCCTCAGACCCACTCTGTGCGACTCCGGATCGCAGTCGCTGGCCGCGATTTCAGCAGCTCTGGAAAGCCTGGCAACAGATCATTTTGGCATGAAAAAGGTTTATAGCCGTAAACTGCCGCTGCCTTCTCCATCTTTGGTGGAGTCCTCTGATTCAGAAGCTGATGTGGTCACCACAGACGCCCCCCTACCTGAAGGGTCGCTGTCCTCGCAGTCAGATGATGAAGAGGATCTGTCTTCAGCTGCAGCGCGGGAACGCGCTTTGGTGAAAGCCTTGATTATTTCAGTGAGGGAAACTTTAAAATTGGCTGATGAGCCAGGGACACGGGTGGCCTTTGGCTCCCACAAGATCCAAAAGTCTGGCAAGGTTTTTCCCTGTCCCGAGACCTTTCATGATATTGTGTATGACCAATGGCAACGCAATAAGCACGTGCTAGTTGTGCCAAAATGCTTTAAACCCCGGTATCCTTTTGCTGATACGGTTTCCAACCATTGGACTCTGCCACCTAAGGTGGACCACCCTGTTTCCAGGTTGAACAAATCTACCATTGTGCCTGTGGTAGATTCACCGGTGTTTACGGATCGGGTGGAATCCCTTTCCCGCCATCTTCACGTGTTGGCGGGTTCCATTTTGAAACAAGTCTGTGTGTCTGTTTTGGTATCACAGACAGTTACGGAATAGATTAGGGCTCTGAAATGGTTTGGCTGAAGAGCTGATCGGCTGACCAAGCTTCCAAGAAAGTCCTGACGGATCTCCCTTTTCTGGTAGAGCGTTTATTTGGCGAAAGGTAAAACTCCCCATGCTAATCGGGGATCCTTCCTTTACTGCTCAGACGTTTTTTTTCGTGCCCCCGGGGCACAAGAAAAAAGTAAACCGTTCAGAGTTTCTGGAGGGACTAAGAAGCACTAGGGCAAGCCCAAGACCAGTCAGTCTGGTGCTGCGGACAAGTCCTCTTCAGCATGAAGGGCCGCTCTCACCTGTTTCTGGGGTGGGGGGACGTCTGCTCTTTCATGAACCCTGGACTTCCTTCATTCAGGACAGGTTTTTTCAGTCAAATCTTCATCTATCTCCAGAAAGATCTTCGGGAAGCTGTGCAGGACCTCCTGGCTCAAGGAGTGATTATGCCAGTTCCTCTGCAGGAATGCTCTCAAGGTTTCTATTCAAACCTGTTCACGGTGCCCAGAAAGGAGGCCAATGTGCGTCCAATCGTGGATCTCAAGGCTCTGAACCGCTATGTTCGGGTGCAGAAGTTTGGAATGGAGTCCATTTGGTCAGTGGGGACATCCCTGAATCGGGGGGATTTTCTGGCCTCCATCGATATCAAGGATGCGTATCACCGCGTCTCCATATTTGAGGGACATCAGCGATTCCTCCGCTTTGCAGGGGCAGAGGAGCATTTTCAATTTGTGGCATTACCCTTTGGTCTCGCCTCCGCTCCCAGAGTTTTTACCAAGGTCCTTGCCCCAGTGCTGGCCTTGTTACGTCAGTGAGGAATCTCAATTTTGGGATATCTGAACGATCTCCTGTTGCGAGCAGACTCTCATTCGAATCTGTTGGACAACATCTCTATTACAGTTCAGACCCTTTAAGAATTCGGGTGGACGATCAATTTCAAGAAAACTGCTCTGACGCCATCCATACGGATCACTTATCTGGGGCTGACTCTCGACTCCGCTCTTGCGAGGGTCTTTCTCCCCCTTGGAAAAGCTTCAGAAGTTGCAAAGGGCTATCAGGTTGCTGATGGAAACCAATGAGTCCTCCCTGCGGGCCTGCATGAGGGTCTTCAAAGTGGTCCCGTTTGCTCAGTCTTGTTCCAGGCCTCTGCAGAAAGAGATTCTGGCAAAATGGAACCGGGACCCTCGGTCATTGGACCAGTAGATTTGTTGGAGTCCTCTCACAAAGTTGACTCTATCCTGGTGGATCCAGTCCCCTGCGTCATGTGTCAGGGCAGGTCCTTCCTACCGCTGTTCTTGGACGGTGGTCACCATGGATGCCAGCCTGTCAGGCTGGGGTGAAGTGCTGGTGAAGCTCTGTGCCCAGGGGACTTGGGCTTCAGAAGAGTCCTCGTTGCCGATCAACATTTTGCAGGTAAGAGCGATCAAGTATTACCTGTTCCACTGGATGAGCCGGCTATGTGGTGCTCCGGTTCGGATACAGGCGGACAATGCCACCACTGTGGCTTATATCATTCATCAAGGGGGCACCAAGAGTGTCCTGGCAGCAAAGGAGGTGGCCGAGATTCTGGTTTGGGCAGAATAAAAATAAAAACAGCTGGCGCACACCGGGGAATAAAAATGTAACACCAGGGACTTCACAAGTGTCACTAAAAACACAACAACCAATGTGGATAGTTGTCAATAGAAATTAAAAGGACAATGCATAGGTCCATATATAAAAGGTCCATAAAAGAAGTCCATAAAAATCCCAAGGTGCACTCCTGAGGCAGCTCTAGTGTAGAAGATTGCTTGGAGCCAACTAGGGAGGAAACACAGGCGCCACTCTGAGTGCAGTTACTTGAGATTTATTGAATAAGATCAATGGAAAAAGGGGTACTCACAAAGGTGATAAATACAAAGGCTCATAACACTCCAGTATGATCAGGATGGCTGGAGCGGTAACGGTCGACAGGCTGTAAGCGGTGGCTGGCCGCTCTTCCTGTTCACGGGGACACTCAGAAGCCGATCCGTAGTCAGTTTCGGTAGCGTGATGATGTCATGGCGCTGGCGACGAGAGGCCTGAGGAA
Source organism: Pelophylax lessonae (assembly GCF_965119305.1). Taxonomy (NCBI): domain Eukaryota; kingdom Metazoa; phylum Chordata; class Amphibia; order Anura; family Ranidae; genus Pelophylax; species Pelophylax lessonae. The sequence goes on from NC_138777.1 coordinate 144,109,704, forward strand.
GGAGCGCATGCTCCGAGACCGCGTCGCCTGCGCCATGATGTCATCACGCTACCGGAAGTGACGACGGCTCGGCTTCTGAGTGTCCCCGGGACCAGGAAGAGCGACCAGCCACCGCTTACAGCCTGTCGACCGTTACCGCTCCAGCCATCCTGATCCTACTGGAGTGTTATGAGCCTTTGTATTTATCACCTTTGTGAGTACCCCTTTTTCCATTGATCTTATTCAATAAATCTCAAGTTACTGCATTCAGAGTGGCGCCTGTGTTTCCTCCCTGGTTTGGGCAGAAGCCAATGTTCCAGCCCTTTCCGCAGTCCACATCCCGGGTGTGGAGAATTGGCAAGTGGATTACCTGAGTCAGGTGTTGGATCAAGGGGAATGGTCCCTTCATCCAGAGGGGTTTCACCTCCTGTGTGCCCGGTGGTGTAATCCAGAGGGGTTTCACCTCCTGTGTGCCCGGTGGTGTACTCTGGAGGTGGATCTGTTTGCATCTAGCCTCAACTGAAAAGTCAATTCTGGTGGCACCAGACTAAAATTTGTCGTAGATCCTCCATGGAGACTTCCTCTGTGGGAAGATCTGCAGTCTCAGGGACCGATCTTACATCCTGCTTTACGGTCGCTGGCTTTAACGGGTTGGCTGTTGAAAGCAAGGTGTTGAAGGATAGAAGCCTTTCTGACTCTGTAATTCCTACCCTCTTGAAGGCCAGGAAGTCGACATCTAATAAGATCTATCGTCGTACGTGGAAATTGTACATTTCATTGTATGAATCGCTGCAGCTGCACCCTCGCTTGTATTCTATAGCTAGAGTTTTGGCCTTTTTACAAAAAGGGGTTGAGCAGTACCTGGCGTTGGACACTATCAAGGGTCAGATGTCAGCCTTGGCTGTTTACTTCCAACTCACGTTGGCTACTTATAGCTTGATTCACACTCTTATTCAGGGGGTGCTTCATCTGGCTTCTTTGAGGAGATCTCCGTTACCTCCGTGGGATCTTAATCTGGTTTTGTCTGTGCTTCAAATGCTTCCTTTTGATAAAATTAGGGAGATTTCTCTGCTTTCGGTGTCGCAGAAGGTTGCCTTCCTAGTGGCTATTACTTATGCTCGCAGAGTATCTGAGTTGGCGGCGCTGTCCTGTCGTTCACCTTATTTGGTGGTCCACAGGAATAAAGTGGTTCTCCAACCTAATCCGTCTTTTCTCCCTAAGGTGATGTCGGGTTTTCATCTTACATTGTGTTGCCTTCCTTATGTCCCAAGCATCCCAAAGGATTTGCCTTGTACTCTTAGGATGTGGTTCGGACTATAAGAGTTTATCTGACGGTTACGGAGTCCTTTTAGAAAATAGGACTCTCTCTTTGTCCTTACGGACGGTCCTCACAAAGGTTTGGCTGCGACCATTTCTAGGTGGATCAGGCAGCCGGTTGTTCAGGCTTATTCACTCAAGGGTCAGGTTCCTCCTTTTCCTGTGAAGGCACATTCTACTAGAGCGCTGAGTGCCTCTTGGGCTTTTCGCCATCAGGCCTCTATTGTACAAGTTTGTAAGGCAGCAGCTTGGTTGTCTGTATAAACCTTTACAAAATTCTACAAGGTGAATTTGTTGGTATCTTCGGATGCCTCTTTTGGCCACAAGGTTTTGCAGGCTGCCGTTTCGTAAGAGTATTTTAACCTGCGTGAGCTCCTGTTGTTGGTTGAGCTTCATGTTACCCAGTGGGCTAAGTTTAGCCTTTGAAGTTTACGTTACTTTCTGGTTGCATTCTTCCCGCCCCTCATGCCTACACTGCTTTGGGATGACCCATTCAGCTAATGAAAATGGAGGCTGTGTCTGTCAATGGACAATGGAGAAAACAAGATTTTTGTAAGATGTTACCGCAAATCTTTTTCTCTCAAGTCCATTGACAGACGCAGCACCCGCTGCTCTTATATGGGGATGTTTTTTTTTCTTCACTGCTTACAACTAAACTCGTTTGCTGAGCAGAAGGTGTGTGGGTTATGCCTGTGGGGATGGCCCAGTGGGCATGTACATTTAAATTTTTCCTGCCTAGACTACTCCTGAATGGGGCAGCATAACCCATTCAGCTAATCAAGATGGAGGCTGCGTCTGTCAATGGACTAAAGAGAAAAATATTTCACTGTAAGGTCTTAAAAATCTTGTTTTTCCCTTAACTTCCATTTGTTTGGAATGAACAGTGCACATTCTGTGCAGTGCTCTAGACCAGCCTTTTTCAACCAGGGTGCCTTGAGGTTTCTTCAGGGGGGCCTTGGCCAAATGCCTAATCATTTCCCAAAAATTGTATACAAGCCAGCAGGTGATCAAGCTTGTGTATTAGTTACACAAAGCCACAGGTTTTCATTTTCAAGTTTAGGGACAGGTATCCAGTGTGCTCTAGGGACAGATCTGCAGTGACACAAATCGCTCTGTTAATGTCCACAAAAGTAATTTAAAGGGCTGGAATTTTTTTGGTATTGGTGTGCAGTGCACTATATAGGTGTGTAATCCATGGTATAATATACTTCGTAATATAGAAAGCATATTATAGTGGATTTGTATTGTGCACTGTGCAGCATTGTGACTGGTGTGGTGACTGAGCGTTGCTGCAGCAATACTACAAACATTGACAAAAGCACTTTTAATGTGTTTTAACTAGTGTGATAGACCAGTGGCCCCCCAATACCACATATTGAAGTGGGGTGTTATCTGAGTATACTTTTACAAGTGTATTTGTGTCCTGCAACATTATTGCCTCTTTTGCTGTGTCAAGTCTGATACACACAGTGCCAAACTCCCTGGCCAATTTTTTGAACAACTGGTGGGATAGACCAGTGGCCCCCCCAATACCACACATTGAAGTGGGGTGTTATTTAACATTATACTTTTCTAAGAGTGTATTTTAGTCCTGCAAAAATGTGGCCTCTTTTGCTGTGTTAACTGTGCTACACACAGTGACAACAGTTACTGGCCAATTATTTGTAGAACTGGTGTGATAAACCTGTGGCCCCCCAATACCACAGACTGAAGCAGGGTGTTATATATATGTATATAGATGCACCGATCCAACTTTTTTGGTCCCGATCTTTTGCTTTGTGAAATCGCTGATCCCGAGTCCCATCCGGAAGTTCTCTTTTGTGAGCTCATAACAAAATAATACTTCCGGATCGGTATCGGCAGATACCTTTTATAACAAATGTGCATTCAAAATCTAAAATATCATCAAACACAAAGAATAAAATGTAGTCACGAGAAAAAAAACAGTTTATTGCTTGAACATACAATAGCAATCAAACCGTAAACATTGTAAACTAAAGTGCAAAATCCTGGAAAGTGAAAACAGGAATTTAAATAAAAAAATGCAACATAGTAGCAGCCTGAGCCTCTCAAGAAGATTGCATTTCTTCTCTTCTCTCTGTGTAAGGCTATTTCTCTTTTCATCCACAACACAAACACAAACTGTGCTGAACAGAACACACTCTCACTTTCTGCATTAGTGGCAGACAGTGCAGGGCAGGCACTGCAGGGGGCAATACAACACCAGCAGCAACAACATAGCAGCCTGATTCCTGTCCTGACCAAAAGTTGGTCAAACAAGAACAACAACAACTTGATCACACATACAAAATAGCATGTTGCAAACATGTAGTCCAGTGTCACACCACCATCACACAGTAATTTGATGGTGGCGTCGGTGTGTGATACAGTTCACACAAAATGCCTTTTGTTTGTGTGATCAAGAAATTGACTTGTCACACATGATGACAATAACACAAACATGACCTGATGGTCACTTAATTCTCTCTCAAGAAGATTGTAGACACTACTAGACTAGACAAGCATTTCTTCTCGCTATTTCTCTTCTCATCCACAAACACAAACTGTGCTGAACAGAACACACTCTCACTTTCTGCATTAGTGGCAGACCGTGCAGGGCAGGCACTGCAGGGGGCAATACAACACCAGCAGCAACAACATAGCAGCCTGATTCCTGTCATGACCAAAAGTTGGTCGAACAACAACAACTTGATCACACATACAAAATAGCATATTGCAAACATGTAGTCCAGTGTCACACCACCATCACACGGTAATTTGATGGTGGCGTCGGCGTGTGACACTGGACTACCTGTTCACATTAAAATGCCTTTTGTTTGTGTGATCAAGAAGTTGACATTATTCACAGTCACACATGATGACAATGACACAAACATGACCTGAATGGTCACTTAATTCTCTCTCAGCTCCTCAAGAAGATTTGTAGACACTAGACAAGCATTTCTGCGCTTTTTTTCTGCTGTGTAAGGCTATTTCTCTAATCATCCACAAACACAAACTGTGAACAGAACACTCTCTAACTTTTTAGTGCAGGGGGGCATTGGCAATACAACATAGCAGCAACAACATAGCAGCCTGAGTCTGGCCTTACTAAAAGTTTGTCGAACAACAACAACTTGATCACACATACAGATGGCATATTGTAAACATGTAGTCCAGTGTCACACCACCATCATCACACAGTAATTTGATGGTGGCATGTGATAATGACACTGGACTACCTGTTTACATACAAATGCCATTTGTTTGTGTGATCACACATGACACAAAAATGACCAGTATGGTCACTTAATCAACAGCAATGGCAAATTCTTTCTCATAAAGACAAGCATTTCTGCTCTCTCTGCTGTAAGTCTATTTCTCTTCTCATCCACAATGCTGGAAACGGTGCTGAAAACTCTCTCACTTTCTACACTAGTGCAGGGGGCACAGAGGTATTTTGTGGCAGTGGCAGCAAGACAAGATAATCTGTATTTGTTGACTCCCCAGAACTGGTATGTGTTGTCTGAGGCAGCGATGGTTTTCTCTGCAAAATATCCATGCAGTTGGACTGCAGGGCTTGAGCTGCTTGCTGCATTGGGATCTAGTTCAAACTCCTCCACAATGTGGTCAAATTCTTGCATAAAGCTGCTCAGTGCTGCTGCTTCCACCCGAAGGACCTTGTCTTGTGGTTCTGTGGCCTGTGATGCTCCAGCTCTGCTGTTCCTCAAGTCTTCCTCTAGTTCCGCTGTCAGTGCATCTTTTGCACGCTTTGCAGATTGTGCACTTGTAAAGTATCTGAAACAGAAATAAAAACGTAGGTTAGGCTAATTATGAAACCCTTCATGACACTAACCTGAGGCTGAAAAGTAAGTATATATATATATATATATATATATATATATATATATATATATATAAAATGTATGTATAACTTTAATCAACCATCAGCCTCAGGTTTTTTAGTGTCAAGTGTTGGAATTTCAAAATCTTTAAATTTGCAGCAGCATGGCATGGCATCTCATCAAATACAGCAGCACTAGCAGATGTGTTATTGTGGTCGTGGAGAGTAAAACATCTATAATAGTCAGAATCAGATAATGATGAATGACAATGACATTGGTTCATTTATTGGGTCTATATAATATTAATATATATACCTAAATAAATTAATTATGTCATTGTCATTCATTATCATTGTCATTCAAATTTCTTATATGATAGATATATTTTATTCTCCTCTCCACAAGAACACTGTCTTCTGCTGTATTTGATGAGATGCCATGCTGCAGTGCTGACTGTGAATTTGGACATAGAAAAATTCTAACACTTGATGGGCTAATGTAATTAGTTAGGTTACACAATCTTCACTTACCTGTCTTTATATCTCGGGTCCAGCAGGGTGGCAAGTGCATATAGGGGTTCATCTTCCACAGTGTTGAAGCGTTTGTTGACAGCTTGAAGCAGGGTTGTTTTCATTGTTTTGATGCCAGTATCCGCATTGCCTTCTTTAGCAAGGATGCGTTTGAAGACAGTGACAGCTGGAATGACGTCAGTGGTGGAGGCAGTTGATGAGCTTACTTTCCTTGTTAGCTCTTCAAATGGTGCTAAACAATGCTCGTTTTTTCTAGCAAAGCCCACTGCTTAGTGGTCAGTGTACTGGGCAGGTCATCACGGTCAGCAATGTAAGCACAGAGGACTCGCTTCTCTTCCAGAAGACTCTGTATCATCAAGTACGTAGAATTCCACCTTGTTTTGACGTCTTGTTGCAGGCGTTTAGGTTGCATTTGCATCTGGAGCTGGATATCTTGCAGCCTTGAATACGCAAGTTGAGAATGTTTAAAATGCCCCACAATTTGTCTACTGATTGCAATGGCATCGCTCACACTCAGTTGTGACAGTAGCCCCTCATTGACTACAAGCTGCAAGCTGTGTGAGCAAAGCAGCCTAAGCTCCGTACCCCCACTTTGTCTATGGCCTTTTTCATGTTGCTTGCATTGTCTCGGAGTATGACATGCACTTTATTCAAAGGAATGTGCCACTGGTCAAGTATAGCCTTAATTGTAGCTGAAATGGTATCGCTGGTGTGTGAACCATGAAAATTTTTAGCTTGAAGCATTGCACCGTGCGGTGTACAGCTTGTGTCCAACCAATGAACTGTTAAACTTAAAAGCGACATTGGACACACATCAGAGCTCCATATATCTGTAGTAAAGCTCATAGCCTTTATATCTTTAATCTCTTTTGAGACGTGTTGGCAAACTTTTTTGTACAGTTCTGGCACTGCGCTCTCGGAAAAATACTTGCATGATGGAAGAGAGTACCTCGGCTCCAAGTGTTCCAGTAGGCAACAGAAGCCCTCATTTTCAACAACTGACATTGGTTGACCATCTAAAACAATGAATTCCAAAACTTTCTGTGTTATTGTTGATGCTCTCATACTTTCCATCGGAAACTTTTCGCGTGGTTGAAATGCATCCTGCAGAGTTTGTTGCTGCTGGGCTGTATTGTCCGCTGCTTTGGTTTTGTTGAGCTGCAGGAATTCAGTGTGCTCCTTAGCGTGGTGTTTCTGGATGTGCCTGATTAAATTTGTAGTATTGAACTTTGCTGTTATACCACCTCCCCTCGAAACATTCACTTTGCAGACATTGCAAACAGCTGTGGAACTCGTTGGCGTGGCGAGCGTGTAATATCTCCACACTGCCGACTGTTTGGCGCGCTCCATACCCGACACACACACACGTGAGGCTGATTAATGACGTAGGTGCTGCGACGCCCCGGATCGGCCCGTGGGACGGCTAAATTTTACCAATCTCCGATCCAGCTATTTTGCCCAGATCAGGGGCGATTTCCGATCCGAATATCGGATCGGTGCATCCCTAGTTATATACCTTTTTCCAGATATACTGCGATTCGCTAGAGACTTTTGTCACAGAGTAATTTAAAAACATGACAGGCAGAGGAAGAGGCAGACACTTGCGCAGGGGTGGTAGGGCAGGAGCAGTGGGCAGGAGCAGTAGGCCGGAGCCAAAGTGTGAAGTTTCAGAAGGCGCGTTCAATTACGTCAAAGGATGCACCAGACTTGGTTGAGTGGCTCACTCTGCCTTCCTCTTCTGCACCCTCCTTATCCTCTCTATCTGCACCCTCTTCACTCTCTGCTGTGTGCACCCCAGAAGACACCACCACAAACACCACTTACCCTCCGCTTGGGTCTCTGGAATTATTTTCCGATCCATCACAAGACATTTGTGATGCACAGCCATTGTTGGCATCGGATCAGGAAGAGGAGGTAGCAACAGCCGCCACTCATCAGTCTAACGACAATACCCAGATCAGCCCAAGGAGGTTGGTCCCCGCTGTTGCTGCCTACTCCGATATCTCGATTGTAAGTGGTGGGGAAGGTGACATGGATGATGATGTGTCTATGGACGTCACGTGGGGGCCCACAAGAGAGGAAGAGGAGGGAAGTTCAGAGGGAGAGACGGCCCGGCAGATAGGGAGGAGAGGCAGGCAGTACTTGCATTGCACAACAGAGGGAGAGACGGACCGGTAGATAGGGAGGAGAGGCAGGCAGTACTTGCATTGCACAACAGAGGGAGGACGGACTGGCAGATAGGGAGGAGAGGCAGGCAGAATTTGCATTGCACAAGAGGTACAAAGCAGACTGCAAATGTATCAGGAGCAAGCCATCAACCATGTACAGTCACATCTGGCGCTCCCAGGATGCCGGCACATGGCTCCGCAGTGTGGGCTTTTTTTGAATGTGTTCGTTGCTGACAACAGTGTTGCCATCTGCAGCCTTTGCAGTCAATGCATAAGTCGCGGTAAGCCCTACACTCACCTAGGGACGACCGCCTTAAGAAGGCATCTGAACTCTCATCACCGAGCCCAGTGGGAGTAACACCGTCAGAACCCACAAAGCCACACTGCAGGCTCTCACCGTCCAGCCTCTTCTTCTCCTTCTCCTCTCTCCTCAATTTGTCCTCCACTCCCTCTTCCATGATGCTGTCGTCACGTTGTTCTGGCAAAAGGCAGGCTTCTGTGGCCCAAATGTTGGAGCGGAAAAAAAGGACGCCGGATAACCCTTTTGCCCAATGTTTGACTGCTGGCTTGTCGGAACTGATAGCCCGCCAACTACTGCCATATCAACTGGTGGACTCAAAGGCCTTTCGTAAATTTGTGGCCATTGGAACACCACAATGGAAGGTCCCAGGCAGGAAATATTTCTTGCAGAAGGGCATTCCAGAGCTGTATGACCATGTTCAGCGGCAAGTGAATATATCTCTAGCACACAGTGTTGGTGCCAAGATTCATCTGACAACAGACACATGGTCTAGCAAACACGGGCAGGGAAGGGATATCACTTTACTGCCCACTGGGTGAACCTTCTGACGGCCGTCAAGCATGTAACCTGTGGCACCCGTGTAGATTTGGTTGTAACGCCACGGATTACATGCAGGCCTGCCTCTTTTTCTTCTCCTCCTCCTCCATCCTCCATCCTCCCTCTCCTCCTCAGCTGACTCCTCCTTTTCCGCTGCTACCGTCTCTTCCGCTGCGCCGCCCAAGATCCCCAGAACCTATTCCACATAACAGGTGAGACGTTGTCATGCTGTGCTGCGTCTGTTGTGCCTGGAAGCCAAGAGCCACACTGGTCCTGCACTCCTTTCAGCTTTGCGTTTACAGGCAGATCAGTGGCTGACACTGCTGAATTTGACAGTTGTTAAAGTGGTGTGCGACAACGTTGCCAATCTGCTGAGCGCGCTGAAACAGGGCAAAATAACACACATGCCATGCATGGCGCACGTCCTGAACTTGGTGGTGCAGTGATTCGTTGCCAAATACCCTGGGGTCCAGGATGTCTTGCGGTAGGCCAGACTTCCAAGAAGACGGTGTCTGACATCCCTTATGCAGAGAATCGCCTTTTTTGGGGACTCACTGGACGAATTAGTTAAGGGGGGTCACTGGGGGTAAACGCACACTGCTGCCCCAGGTGTCCAGGGGCATGTCTTTCCGCGGCAAGCGGGGCCCTTCCTTTAAACCTAACCAGGGGTCCTTTCGTGCCTTCAAGGCACAAGACAAGGGCAAATCCTTAAAGGCCTCTGGTGGCCAGAAGAAGCCTTGGGCGGGCAAGCCTAAAGCCGCCCACACTGGTACGGTGGCCCAGTCCGCCTCGACATGAAGGGGCGCCCTCACCCATTTCCGGGGTGGGGGGACGTCTGCGCTGTTTTCCCGGACCTTGGCTTACCAAGATTCAGGACAGATGGGTTCAGCAACTCATTCGTTCAGGGTACAAGATCGAATTTCGATCGCGCCCAGCAGACAAATTCTTTCCCTCAAATCTTCATTTGACCCCCCAGATCGTTTCCCCAATCTTCAACAGGCGGTTCAGGATCTCCTCGCCCAGGGGGTGATAGTCCGGCTGCCACATCGGGACAGGTTTTCGGGGTTTCTACTCAAATCTGTTCACGGTGCCCAGAAAGGAGGGCAAGGTGCGACCAATTCTGGACTTAAAGTTTCTGAACCGCTTCGTGAAGGTTCAAAAGTTCCGCATGGAATCCCCCCGATAGGTGGTGGCCTCCCTGAGCCCGGGAGATTTCCTGGCTTCCATCGACCTCAAGGATGCGTATTTACACATCCCCATTTACGAAGGTCATCAGAGGTACCTCCGATTTGCAATCGCGGAGGAGCACTATCAGTTTGTGGCGTTGCCTTTCGTTCTCCCTTCGGCTCCAAGGGTGTTTACCAAAGTATTGGCTCCTGTCCTGGCCCTGTTGCGGGCGCAGGGGATTGCATTTCTTGGATATCTGGACGATCTCCTGTTAAGGTCGCGCTCCAGTGCCACTCTGTTGCATGATTTGTCAACCACGGTTCAGATGCTCCAGGAGTTCGGGTGGACCATCAATTTTCAGAAGTCGAAATTGCCACCTTCTGTTCGCCTCCCTTACCTGGGGATGGTTCTGGACTCCACCCAGGCGAAAGTCTTCCTGCCGGAAGACGAACTCAGGACTCTACAGAACGAAGTCAAGTCCCTCAGGGACAACGAATCCTCATCGCTCAGAACCTGCATGCGGTCCCTGGGATTGATGGTGTCAGCCTTCGAGGCGGTACCATTTGCACAGTTCCACAAACGATCTCTGCAAGCGGAGATTCTGGCCAGGTGGGACAGGCATCCTCAGTCCTTGGACAGTGGCCAGGTGGGACAGGCATCCTCAGTCCTTGGACAGGAAGATATCTTTGAGCCACCAAGTCAGAGCGGATCTTCTGTGGTGGCTCCAGTCTCGGGGTCTGACGGAAGGGAAATACTTCCGGCCGTTATGGACGGTGATCACCACGGATGCCAGCCTGTCGGCTGGGGTGGTGTTCTGGGCAATTTGTCTGCCCAGGGCACTTGGTCGGAGGAGGAATCCTCTCTACCGATCAATGTCTTGGAACTGAGAGCGATCAGACTATGTTTGCTCCATTGGTCGGATTGGCTTCGGGGCCGCCCTGTGTGTGTTCAGACAGACAACGCAATTGCGGTGGCTTACATCAATCACCAAGGGGGCACCAGGAGTGCCCGGGCGGCCAAGGAAGTGGCCGAGATTCTTTCTTGGGCCGAGACGCAGGTCTCGGCGCTTTCGGCAGTTCACATTCCAGATGTGGAGAACTGGCAGGCTGACTATCTGAACCGTCAGACCCTGGACCAGGGGGAATGGTCCCTACACCCGGAGGTGTTTCAGATGCTGTGTGGGGATCCCCGGACGTGGATCTGTTCGCGTCTCGTCTAAACAACAAGGTGGGAAGGTTTGTGGCAAGCACACGCGATCCTCTGGCAGACGCTTGGGACGCGCTGGTGGTGCCTTGGAATCAGTATTGCCTGATTTATGCCTCCCCGCCCCCCCGATTCAGTTGTTGTCCAGGTTCCTGCGCAGGTGGGTCTCGGAACCGAGGTTGGTGATTCTAGTGGCCCCAGACTGGTCATCATGCAACTGGTTGTCGAGCCTCCTTGGCGGCTCCCACTACGGGACGATCTGCTGTCTCAGGGGCCGATCTTCCATCCTGCTTTACAGTCGCTGGCTTTAACGGCGTGGCTGTTGAAAACCAGGTCTTGAGAGATTGGGGTCTCTCGTCGGCGGTCATTCCTACCTTACTCAAGGCAAGGAAGGAAGGCCTCGTCCAGTAAGATTTATTATCGTACCTGGAAGGCCTATTTCGCCTGGTGCGAATCGCAGGGTTTCCATCCTCGCTCCTTTTTGGTGGCGAGGGTGTTGGCCTTTCTGCAATCTGGTGTGAATCAGCGTCTTGCACTGACGACTATCAAAGGTCAGTTAACTGCGCTGGCCATTCTTTTCCAGCGCCCCTTAGCTTCACACTCCTTGATCCGCACCTTTATTCAAGGGGTGCGTCATCTGATTCCCCCTAGGAGGGCACCCTTGCCTCCTTGGGACTTGAACTTGGTTTTGTCCGTTTTGCAACATTCTCCATTTGAGAACATCCGGGAGATTCCTCTGCCTGCGCTGTCACGGAAAGTCGCTTTTCTGGTGGCGATCACATCTGCTCGCAGAGTGTCGGAGTTGGCAGCCCTATCTTGCCGCTCTCACTACCTGGTTGTTCATAGGGATAAGGTGGTCTTGCGACCTCATCAATCTTTCCTTCCAAAGGTGGTGTCTGATTTCCATCTCAATGAGGACATTGTCTTGCCTTCGCTGTGTGCGAATCCTAAGCATCCTAGGGAGTTTGCCTTGCATTCCTTGGATGTGGTCCGGGCGATCAGGGTTTACCTGTCGTCTACTGAATACTGCAGAAAGTCGGATTCTTTTTGTCCTTCCTGAGGGACCTCGGAAGGGTATGGCTGCGTCTGCGGCAACCATTTCTAAATGGATCAGACAGATGATTGTACAAGCTTATTCGCTTAGGGAACGGGCTCCGCCCTACCCTGTCACGGCGCACTCTACCAGAGCGGTGAGTGCATCTTGGGCCTTTCACCATCAGACGTTTGTGTCCCAGGTGTGCAAAGCGGCAACTTGGTCATCAGTGCAAACCTTTACAAAATTTTACAAACTTGATGTTTTGGCGTCGGCAGATGCCTCCTTTGGCCGCAAAGTTCTGAGTGCGGCAGTGCCTTAGGGGAGACATGGCGTTTTTTAGCCTGTCCCCTCCTGTTGGGGTTTTTTTCCCTGGTTATTTTGCTTTCCTGGGTTTGTTCGCTCCTGTTGAGCTTTCCTGTTACCCAGTGTGTTACCTTTCTGGTTCAGATAAGGTTCTTTTCTCTGATTTGGGTGCTGCATTGCCTTTGAGACGGTTAAGTTTCCCACCCCTCACATCTACACTGCTTTGGGACATCCCAGTAGTGAAGACTGTATGAGTAGGCGGCGACTGTCAGAGGACGTAAGAGAAAATAGTATTTTTGTAAGAACTTACCGTAAAATTCTTTTCTCTGAGTCCTCTGACAGTCGCCGCCCCCCCGCCCCTCTTTTAGGGTTCATGGGCTATCTACTGCTTGCTACCAAACTGAATTGGGAATGCTGCTAGCAGGGGGTATTGGACCAGAGGGACATCCCCCCTATAGGTGTGTCTATGCAAAGTTTTTGTGAATGTTTCTAACAAAATCTTCTGCCTAGCTTACTCCTATGGATAAGACAATACCCAGTAGTGAAGACTGTATGAGTGGGCGGCGACTGTCGGAGGACTCAGAGAAAAGAATTTTACAGTAAGTTCTTACAAAAATTTTATTTTTCCTTCAAAAAAAATGTTCATTAACCACTTAAGCCCCGGAGGATTTGGCTGCTAAAGGACCAGGGGTTTTTTTGCGATTTTTTACTGCGTGACTTTAACGGACAATTGCGCGGTCGTGCGACGCTGTACCTAAACGAATTTGACGTCCTTTTTTTCCCACAAACAGAGCTTTCTTTTGGTGGTATTTGATCACCTGTGCGATTTTTTGATCACGCGCTATAAACAAAAAAAGAGCGTAAATTTTGCAAAAATAACAATATTTTTCACATTTTTTTATATGAAATTCCCCAAAAAAAAAAGTAAAAATCAAAATTTTTTAACATTTTTCGGCCAATTTGTTTTATGCTACCTATGTTTGGTAAAAAAAATCGCAAAAAGCGTATTTTGATTGGTTTGCGCAAAAGTTATCGCGTTTACTAACAAAGAGAAAGATTTTTGTCATTTTTGGTGTTTTTTTTTTTAACGCATAATGGCGGCGATCTGCGATTTTTTTTTCGGTACTGCGACATTGCGGCGGACAGATCGGACCCTTGACTGACATTTTTGACACTTTTGGGGTTACCAGTGACATTACTGCAGTAATCAGTGCTATACATATGCACTGTTACTGCAAAAATGACACTGGCAGGGAAGGGGTTAACTTTATTGGACAGGGAGGGGTTAAGTGTGTCCTAGGGGCGTGCTTTCTACTGTGTAGGGACATGGCTATTGGTGTAAAAGCAAAGATCAACCGTTCTACATAGTAGAACGGTCAGATCTTCACTTTTACACAGGGAGAACTGACAGGCAGCTTGTTTACACAAGCTGCTCTGTCTTTCTCCCTTCACAGGAGCGATCGTAGTGTGGCCGGCGGACATCGAGTCCGCCGGTCACACGCACTGACTTGCCTGTGAACGAGCCGCGGCGGGCGCGCGCCTCGGCGGGCGCGCGCCCGCCCGCGATAGGCTCGCAAGTCAGTGACAGGCGAGTGACGTACCGATACGTCACTCTGCCTGGCCGGGGCTGACCGCCGCAGTATATAGTCGTGCGGCGGTCGGCAACCGGTTAAAGGACATTCTTCAGATTTTCTATTCGTTAGTGGGGTCATATCATAGGTATCATGTAGTTGAGGTTGAATAAAGACAATTGTCCATCCAGTTCAACCTGTGTAGGCGCGCATGGCTGTAATAATCTCTCATATCCCTTAATGTTCTGATCCTTGAGATGTACGTCCAAGAGTCTTTTGAAAGTAGCTATACTTCCCGCCGAAACTACCTCTTGTGGTAAAGAATTGCACAATCTTGTAGCCCTAACAGTAGAGAACCCCGTGCGTTGCCTGAGGTTAAAACGCTTCTCCTCTAATTGCATTGTATGTCCTCGAGTCCTCATGCAATCCTTTAGACTGAATAGCTTTCTTTCTATGCTGAGATCACCATTGAGGTATTTATAAATTGCTATCATGTCCCCTCTCAGGCGTCTCTTCTCCAGAGAGAGTAAATTAAGCGATTGTAGACGCTCTTCATAATTAAGGTCCTCTAATCCCCTAATTAGTTTAGTTGCCCTTTTCTGGACTCTCTCCAGCTCCAACACATCCCTCCTGAGGACTGGCGACCAGAACTGGACAGAATACTCCAGATGCGATCGGACCAGAGTTTTATAAAGTGGTAGGATTATAGTTTTATCTCTGAAATACATCCCTTTCTTTATGCATGCTAATATTCTGCTGGATTTGGCAGCTGCTACTTGACATTTCATGCTATTGCTTAGTCTATCCTCTACCAAGACTCCCAGATCTTTCTCCATTTTTGATTCCCCCAAAGCCCCCCCCCCCCTAAAGTGTATTGTGCTTTTATGTTTTTAGTCCCCAAGTGCAAAACCTTACACTTCTCCACATTAAACCTCATTTGCAATGTCATTGCCCACTCTGTTATTTTCTTCAGGTCATTCTGTAGGATATCTGCCTCATGCTGTGCAGTTATTGCCCAGTCCAATTTTGTGTCATCTGCAAAAACTGATATAGAACTAATGATCCCGTCCTCAATGCTGTTTATGAATAAATTGAATAAGGTTGGTCCCAGGACTGAGTCTTGGGGGACTCCACTTACCACCCCAGACCAGTTTGAGTATGCGCTATTTATTACCACCCTTTGGACACGCCCTTTTAGCGAGTTCTGTATCCAAGAGCAAACCTTCTGGTCAATGCCTGCAGACCTTATTTTATAAATTAAGGGCTTGTGGGAAACTGTATCAAACGCCTTAGCGAAATCTAGGTACACCACATCCACTGGTCTCCCCCTATCTAGCTCACCTCCTCGTAGAATGTTAAGAGATTGGTTTGTCAAGAACGCCCATTTGTAAACCCGTGCTGATTACTGCTGATGATGTTGTTGTTTTTAGTAAACTCTACGATATAGTCCCTTATCCCCTCCAGAGGTTTACATACTATCGATGTCAGACTGACTGGCCTATAATGTCCAAAAAAGGACATGCCCTTTTTTGAATATCGGTATCACGTTAGCGTTACTCCAATCCCAAGGTACATTTCCTGTCATAATACTGTCAACAAAGATCAGGAGCAGTGGTCTGGATATAGTTTTACTAAGTTCTTTGAGTACTCTCGGATGTGCGCCATCAGGGCCTGGTGGTCACATGCGACGTTCGTTTTTTTACCACGGTGAAGGGAAAATTTGAAGGAGCGGAATAGAAAACTTCTAGGTCAAAGGAAATTTCAGACCGTGTATGTGGTTTTCATTCAGAAATTGCATTCTTTTTAAAACAATGTTAAAAGCAAGTGAAATTTTCAAACTACTTTCTTTCATTCAGCGAATGTTCAAAGATTTTTCGTATGAATTTTCTCATTCTAAAATCGATACATGGCCAGCTTAAGGTTTGGTTCACACCAATGCAGTTTGCTTTTAATCGGTTTCTGCAGTACTTTTTGCTGTGGACGCAATTTTGCTGCAATTTGCGTTTTTTGCATTTTATTCTACTTTTGTTGGGTTGATTGAAAAACGCAAATCGTGGCAAAAACTCACTACATGCTTTTCTGCAGCTTCTCCACTGAAGTCTATTGAACCAGAAAAGCAAAAAAAGCAGTTTTGCGTTAAAAAAGGTCCTTGACACTTCCAAATAAGCAGCAGCTGAAAAAGCATAGATGTAAATGTGTCCCACAGAAAACCATGTTAAATAAACTGTAGTGCGTTTCTGCAAAAAGCACCAAAAAATGCATAGATGTGAACCAGGCCTGAGATGTCTAGCAGCAGCATGCTTGTTTGTATCACGTCATAATGGGGTTAAAAAAAAAAAAAAACTAAAATGGAGCCCTTTATAGTACATAAAGAGCAGATAATCTCTACTATAGGGGTTCATTTATACTGTGAAACCGTGACAATTATATGTTACTTACCGTATATCGTATCTATATAATAATACACCCAAAAGTAGGATATATTGGCATTTTAACAAGGAGTCTGACATGAAGCTATATGAAGGGCGGAAGGGAGATCTAAATCTTTTATATTATAGTAGTACCAAAAGCTGAGACTTTTTTTTTTTTTTTTTTTTCCATGGATATGATCATTTTAAATATGATGCACAATACTGTTAAACGTTTACTTTAAGGCTCCATGTACATGGGACGTTAGAAAAAACGTGCTGCAAAGCTAGTTCTGACGCCGGGAAAAAGCAGCTGTTAAATGTGCTTTCAATAGCTTTTTCCATTTGCGTTATTGCACGTTTGGCCACGTTGCTTTTAGCAGCGTTTTTTCTGCCTCCATTCAAAATCAATGGTTCCCTATGGGAGCCTATTGATTTGAATGGAAGTCGCACCGCAAGTCGGATCAGGGTGATCCGACTTGCGGCGCGACTTGCGGTGTGAGAATCTTGAGGGGGAACTCCATGCCAAAAATGGGGAAAAAACTGCGTGGGGGTCTCCCCCAGGTTCTAAACCAGGCCCTTCGGGTCTGGTATGGAATTTGAGGGTAGCCCCACACCGAAAAAACGGCGTGGGGTTCCCCCCCCGAAATCCATATCAGACCCTTATCCGAGCACGCAGCCCGGTAGGGCAGGAAGGGGGAGGAGACGAGCGAGCTTTGGGTGCTTTGGGGCAGGGGAAGCTCTGCACCCCCCACCCCAAAGCACTTTGCCCCCATGTTGATGAGGACATGGGCCTCATCCCCACAACCCTGGCCGGTGGTTGTGCGGGTCTGCGGGCAGGGGGCTCATCGGAATCTGGAAGCCCCCTTTAACATGGGGCCCCCCAGATCCCGGACCCCCTCCCTATGTGAATGAGTATGGGGTACACTGTACCCCTACCCATTCACCCCATAAAAGGCAGTGTATGGAAATAATGACAGGAGACGTTTTGGAAAGTTTATTAAAAATCTTCATCTGTTCTTCTCTGCTCTGGTCTTCTCCCTCTCCTGGTCTTCTGGTCTTTTGCTGTCCGCTCTTCTGCTCTTTTGCCCTCGGCTCTTCTCTGCTTCTTCTTCCTCCGGTCCTCCTCCGACAGATGAAGATTTTTAATAAACTTTCCAAAACGTCTCCTGTCGTTATTTCCATACACTGCCTTTTATGGGGTGAATGGGTAGGGGTACAGTGTACCCCATACCCATTCACATAGGGAGGGGGTCCGGGATCTGGGAGGCCCCTTGTTAAAGGGGGCTTCCAGATTCCGATGAGCCCCCTGCCCGCACAACCCGAAAACCACCGGCCAGAGTTGTGGGGATGAGGCCCTTGTCCTCATCAACATGGGGGCAAGGTGCTTTGGGGTGGGGGGGTGCAGAGCTCCCCCTGCCCAAAGCACCAACACCCCCCCCCCCCCATGTTGAGGGCATGTGGCCTGGTATGGTCCAGGGGGGATGGGCCGCTCGCTCGTCCCCTCCCCCTTCCTGCCCTACCGGGCTGCGTGCTCGGATAAGGGTCTGGTATGGATTTTGGGGGGGACCCCACGCCGTTTTTTCGGCATGGGGCTACCCTCAAATTCCATACCAGACCCAAAGGGCCTGGTATAGAACCTGGGGGGGACCCCCACGCATTTTTTTTCCCATTTTTGGCGTGGAGTTCCCCCTCAAGATTCTCGCGCCGCAAGTCGCATCATCCTGATCCGACTTGCGGTGCGACTTCCATTCAAATCAATGGGCTCCCATAGGGAACCATTGATTTTGAATGGAAAAAAAAAAAACTTATAACGTGGCTGAACGTAGGTTCATCACGTTCGGTCACGTTCGGCCGCGTTTCTGCGTTTGAAACGCCGGGAAACACACGTTCGAACGCAAATAATTGCGTTCCAAAAAACGTCCCTGAACTCAACTGCCTGCAAATGACTTTAAGGGACCCTGTGTACATGGACAGATAAGATAAAATGTAGATAGGTTCAGGGGCTTCTGAAAAAAACACCCAACAGCTCCCAAACGGCCATTTACAACGTCCCGTGTACATGGAGCCTAATGCCCCGTACACACGTGCAGATTATCTGAAGACTTTTGTCTGCAGACTTACCAAAACCATATAATATGAGGTCAAACCTAAACACTTTCAATTTGTATGCAATCCGGCAGGCCCTTGCACTACATAGAAAAGGTAAATCTGAAGACAAAAGTCTTCAGATAATCTGCACGTGTGTATGGGGCATAAATGTGATTGTAATGCCTCATATTACCTCCAGTCTCTCATCATCCTTCACCTTCTCTGGGTTCAGATGCTGATCTTCACTGCACATTTCACTGTCACTTCACTGTCTTTAAAGTGATTTTTTTTTTTTTTCATTTTATGAACATCATACCTACCTGCTCTGTGTAATGGTTTTGCACAGAGCAGCCCTGATTTTCCTGTTCTGGGGTCCCCCAACCGACGCTTCTTACTCCTGCTTTCAGAGTGCCTCTATAGCAAGCTGCAAAAGTATAGTATAGAGTGCCCCTATAGCAAGGTAAAAAAAAAACTTCTGTCTTCTGCTCATCACACATTCACAAGTTCTCAGGCACTTACTGATAAGTATGCATGGTGTACTGAGCTGTATGTGTGCTTCACTGTATTTCCTAATATGTAAACAAATAATGCATTCTGTATGCAGGCCAACTAATCGGCTGACCAACTAATCGATTATAAAAATAGTTGTCAGCTATTTTCATAATCGATTAGATTTGGCCCGAATACTGTTCTTTAAAACCGTTAACTTAATAATTAGGACACATGTCAGCATTACCAAACTTCCTTGTCATAAATAAAAAAAAAACTACGCTACATACAGTAAATATTGCCTAAGACCTCTTTCTTGACATTCAGTGATATCCAGTGACCGCTACAACACATGTAGCTGTCATTGGATGTCACTGACAGCATGGGTTCCCAATCAGAGTGATTTTCTTATGATGTGTTAATTAATCACTTTGACATGCAAGCTTGAGGCATCCGTCAGAAAATACAAGCCGTCAGCCTGCAGATTAACCTCTTGCCGACCTCCCACAGTATATTTACTGCGGCAGTCAGCCCCTCCTGGGCAAAGTGACTCAGTACTACGTCGCTCGCCCAGGAGCCTGCAGGGGAAGTGCGCGGAGGCGCGCTCCCTCCCCCACTCGTTCCCCTGCACCCCCGTGCTTGTGACCGGCGGACCCGATGTCCGCTGGTCACTCGCGTTCTCCCGGTGGAGAGGGAGAAAGGCAGGCGGCTGATGTAAACAAAGCCGCCTGTCATTCTCCCTGGTGTAACTGCAGAGATCATACGATCCTGCTATGTAGGATCGTATGTCTCTGTAGTTACATCAAAAGCCACACCCCTTTACAGTTAGAAACACGCCCCTAGGGACACACTTAACCCCTTGACCACTAGTAAAATTAACCCCTTCCCTGCCAGTGTCATTTTTACAGTAATGGTGCATATGTATAGCACTGATTACTGTAGTAATGTCACTGGTACCCCTAAAAGTGTCAAAAATGTCAGTCAGGGGTTCGATCTATCCGCTGCAATGTCGCAGTCCCACTTAAAAAATCGCAGATCGCCGCCATTTCTCGTTAAAAAAAAAAAAACAATAAAAATGACATAAATCTTTCCCTTAGTTAGTAAACGCAATAACTTTTGCGCAAACCAATCAAAATACACTTATTGCGATTTTTGGTAAAAAAAAACAAAAAAATATGTAGCAGAAAACAAATTGGCCTAACATTGTTAAAAATTTTTGATTTTTACTTTTTTTTGGGGGAATTTCATATAAAAAAATTTGAAAAATATTGTTATTTTTCAAAATTTTCGCTGTTTTTTTGTTGTTAGCGCAAAAAGAAAAAATCGCACAGGTGATCAAATGGCACCAAAAGAAAGCTCAGTTTGTGGGGAAAAAAAGACGTCAATTTCACTTGGGTACAGAATCGCACGACCGCGCAATTGTCCGTTAAAGTCACGCAGTGCCGAATCGCAAAATAGGCACTGGTCTTTGAGCAGCCAAATCCTCTGGGGCTTAAGTGGTTAACACTCCCACCTTCAGGCTGCAGTCACTTCTACAGTGCAATATTTGTAAAAATTATGGTCAGATACAATTATTGTATTACATAGTACATTAAAAATAGTGTTTATAACAATTGTACTCATTTGTCAGCCTATATTAAAGACTTTTGTTAAAATGGTATACATAATAAAAACCCTAGGTTTTTAAATATATAAAAATTATTTACGTATGCATGTTGGTCCTAAAATAACAGGTTACTCAGTGAATATTTATGCTGTTGAAATGGGCCTGAGCATCTAGGCATAAATGACCTCTAGTCATAAGAGAAATAAAATATATATAAGAGATATAAAATATATTTAATGTCTCTGACTAAAATAGGATCGGATCTGATGTTGGCAGGTGTTCACGGACGCAAGTCTGTTTACATCCGCCACTCCATAGAGGAGACTAGGGGGTCCAGTTTGGGTCTGCCTGAAAAACTGACAGGTGGACCTGATGGGTTTACTCACGTAAAAGGGCCCTAATCCTACCATGAACGTCTTTGTTCAGGCACATTCTGTTATAAAGGGACCACTGCCTCCCAACTGTTATCTTTTCACCATGTCACACAATCTTGTGGTGGAGGTTATGAGCAGCTGTGCCAATGTATATTGTACAGGCTTGGTCCTCTGTTTTGGTCATAAGAAAGCTGGTGAAGGGTAATAACAGGCAGCCAATGTTGTAACAAGTGTGTGCAGAGAAGCTGCAGGAGATCAGCAGCACAACAAACGGTGAACAAAAGGTCATATAGATTGTTTGGCATGTCAGCAAAACTGGTCTTAGATGGAAATAGACAGTTCATCAGTGCATGGCTGTCCCTGTTTGACTGAAGTCGATCAGACAAGTTGAAAGAACTTTTTGTTGATCGGCATATGCAACCAATCACTAGATACTGACCACACCAGATCCTTCTGTAAGAATACAATATCCTGGCAGGGGGCAGGATTGGGGGATTTCTCTATCCACCTCATTTTTCTGGATGGAGGAATCCATTCGTTTTGGTTTTGTGTTTTTTTTTTTTTTTTTGTTTTTTTTTCAGTCAGCTGAATGAATAGAAAAAAATGACTCATCTATGGCCATCTTTCATATATACATTAGCCTCTCTTTATCTTGATAGTGAATACAGTGCACGTACATGTTTTGCACCTCTGCACTGAGTTGAAGGAAACAGCAGAGGGCACCAACTAAGTGCATTATATAGGAAAAGACTTTATTAAAAATCACAAGTGCCAACTGACAAGATGCATAAGGATAAGAGTATGTAAACCGCAGACTGCACTCTGTGAATTATGTGCTCTTATCCTTTTGCATCTTGTATTAAAAATCACAAATGGCAACTCACAAAATGCATAAGGATAAGAGCATGTAATCCACCCAGTGCAATTTGCTGTTGATTGCATACTCTTATCCTTATGCATCTTGTCAGTTGGCGCTTGTGATTTTTAATACTCTTTTCCTATATACTGCACTTAGTTGGCGTCCTCTGCTGTTTACCTATTGCAGGGATTACTTCAGTCTCAGTGGGGAGCTGTAAATTGATATCTTTGGACCTATGGACTTTTTAGTATAATCCTACAAACCCACAGCACTTTCAAATGCATGATTATGGTGTAGTTTAGCTGTGTGCCTACCTGTGCCATTCTTGATAATTCTCTGTGTTAGCACGGAGCTAGATTAGGTATGTATGGCAACTACGTTCACTAGGGAATTCTTTGTGAAAATGCAATAAAATCTAAAATATATGCACTGACACAAAGTTCTGTATCCATATGTAACCCAATATTGATGTTGTCCTTGTTATTTCCACTGACTCATTTATCGTTCATGTATTATTATTTTGTTACTTGTACTTTCAATAAACTTGATTGTGAAAAAAAAAGAAAGTTCTGTATCCGACATGCTATTTTAGCTTCAAGAAAGAGCCTGTATTGATTTTGTACATCTACAACTTTATATTTTAGGAATATGTGCTATCCCACATAGAAATGCCAACAACCCTTGAGGCAGCTGAGGCTTCAATAAAACGTCATGAGGACTTTATGACCACCATGGATGCTAATGATGAAAAGATCCGAGGACTGGTGGAGTCGGGCAAGAAACTCATCCAAGAACATAATGTCAACTCTGAGAAGATTCAGGAGAAGGTCACTTCTATTGATAAAAGGTAGGCTTGACTTTTAGTATTTCTCTTTCAAATAGTAGTTTTAAGTTTGCTAACATTAAAGAAGTTGTAAACCCAATTTTTTTTTTTTCACCCTGAAAGAGAAACCCACTTAATGAGCTAGTATGCTCGTTCTAAGGTAGTATGGTAATACTTACCTTAGAATGAGCCCCCGCCGTGCCGCCCGCTTACCTCTGACGGGCGACATGTTCAGTCGCCCTTCTTCCGGCATCGCGGCATCCGGGCATCTGCACCAGCAGCCGTTCCTTCAGAGCGCATGCGCCAGTGACGTCACTGGCTGCATGTAAGGTAAATATCTCCTAAGCGGTACATGTTTAGGAGATATTTACAGTACCTATAGGTAAGCTTAGGCTTACCTATAGGTACAACTTGCAGAGGAGGGTTTACTTCCTCTTTAACCACTTGCCGACTGCCTAACGCCGATCTACGTCGGCAGTCAGCCCCTCACAGGCAAAGTGAGGTAGGGTTACGTCACTAGCTTGTGAGGGTCTAGGGAGCGAGCGCGCGCCCCCGCGTGGTCACGGCCCCCCCCCCGCGCGTGTGACCAGCGGACCCGAAGTCCGCCGGTCACTCGGCGATCGGCGGGGGAGAGGGAGAATGTCAGGCAGCTTGTGTAAACAAGCCACCTGTCATTCTCCTCGCTGTAAAGACACTGATCACACGGATCTAGTATGTAGATCCGTTGATCAGTGTCCTTACAGCTCAAGCCACAGCCAATCACAGTAGAAAGCACGCCCCTAGGGATACACACAGCCCCTCCCTCCCAAATAAAGTTAACCCCTTCACTACCAGTGTATTTTTACAGTAACAGTGCATATGTATAGCACTGATTACTGTAGAAATGTCACTGGTAACCCCAAAAGTGTCAAAAATGTCAGTCAAGGGTCCGATCTGTCCGCCCCAATGTCGCAGTACCGCAAAAAAAATCGCAGATCGCCGCCATTACGCGTTAAAAAAAAAACAACAAAAATGACAAAAATCTTTCCCTTTGTTAGTAAACGCGATAACTTTTGCGCAAACCAATCAAAATACGCTTTTTGCGATTTTTTTTTTTTTTTTTTTTTTTTTTTACCAAACATAGGTAGCATAAAACAAATTGGCCGAAAATGTTAAAAAATTTGGATTTTTACATTTTTTTGGGGGGGGAATTTCATATAAAAAAAAATGTGAAAAATATTGCTATTTTTGCAAAATTGACGGTCTTTTTTTGTTTATAGCGCGTGATCAAAAAATCGCACAGGTGATCAAATACCACCAAAAGAAAGCTCTGTTTGTGGGAAAAAAAGGAAGCCAAATTTGTTTAGGTACAGCGTCGCACGACCGCGCAATTGTCCGTTAAAGTCACGCAGTGCCGAATCGCAAAATACCCCCTGGTCGGAATTGGGGTAAAATCTTCCGGGGCTTAAGTGGTTAAGATGTTGGCATTTCTCAAAATATACAGACAATAGTGCAGCGCTGAAACTTAATTATACACAATGTACATCAGAAAATGAATTCATATTTATCAAACAAAATTAGCTAAATAAAAAAAGTGAATGTCCATAAAGCCATGTCAACCACCAAATCTAAAAGAGTAGTCCAAACGAAGTAAACACCACCAATGATAGCTGAGATATGTGATGTAGGAGGAAGGTGACTAAAAAGTTCTTCGAACCCAAAGTGAGTAACAAAATCTGCTTACCAGATTGTAGTGACCACTAAATTATAGGTGATCTTACTAGGCAAAAGAAGATGGGTCTCTCTCACATCCAAGAAGCTGAATCACTCCGAGAATGAGACCGGTTCCCAAAAGATGTAAAACAAAAAATGCTCCCATAGTGCAATAAAAGGTATTGCTTTATTATTAAAGTAAAGAAATGCACTTACAGGATCCAAAGCTTAAAATGGCATGTAAAATAGTGGACGTATGGTGGCATTCCTGTGAGCTTCCCTCCAGGCTCACAGCTCGTACAAAGAGCCGACCAATCAAGTATGGAAAGCGTGATAACGTCACCGATATAGGCCCACCCTATGCGTTTCATCATAGATGACGTCATCTGGGGTAGACCTATCCCCAGGCGAAGTTATCGATGACGTAACGCGTTGGGTAGGGTCTATGATGGTGACGTTATCACACTTTCCATACTCAATTGGTTGGCTCTTTGTAGCCAGGAGCCCACGGGAATACCGCACACATCTGCTATTTAACATGCAGTTTCAAGCTTTGGATCCTGTAAAGGCCTTTCTTTACTTTTTAATAAAGCGATCTCTCTTATTGCACTATGGGAGCATTTTTTGTTTGCGTTTTACATCTTTTGGTTCAGCTTCTCTAATATGAGAGAGACCCATCTTCTTTTGCCTAGTTAGACCACCTATAATTAAGTGGTCACTACAATCTGGTAAGCAGAGTTTATTACTCACTTTGGGTGTAAAGTAAGAACTTTTTAGTCACCCCTCCTCCTACATCACATATCTCAGCTATCACTGGTGGTGTTTTCTTCGTTTAGGCTACTCTTTTACTGTAGATTTGGTGGTTTGTATGGTTTAATGGACATTTACCTTTTTTTTTTTTTTTTTTTTTTTTAGATAATTTGGTTTGATACATATGAATTTATTTTCTGATGTACATTGTGTATAATTAAGTTTCAGCGCTGCACTATTTGTATATTATTTGTTTGGACTTTGTATCTTTACTCTTAAAGAGGAAGTAAACCCTCCTCTGCAACTTGTACCTATAGGTAAGTCTATAATAAGACGTACCTATAGGTACTGTAAATATCTCCTAAACATGCACCGTTTAGGAGATATTTATTTTGCATGCAGCCAGTGACATCACTGGTGCATGCGCTCTGAAGGAACGGCCGTTCGTGACATGAATGTCGGCTCCCGCGCGCATGCGCAGGAGTTGAGTCATCGCGGCTCCAGCCAATCAGATGGCCGGATGCCGCAAACCCGGAAGAAGGGCGACCGAACAGGTCACCCGTGGGAGAGGTGAGCTGGTGGCACTGCGGGGCTTCGTTCTAAGAGAAGTATTTCATAATGAGCTAGTATGCGATGTGTTTCTTTAAGGTGTTTGTTTTTTTTTAATTTCTGAGGTTTACAACCTCTAAGTGCTAGCAGCTTATTTCACTCTAGCGCAATGTTTTTTGTCCTTTTGATTATTTCTCAAAATGTAATACAGTGACCTGGATGTTTTTTTTGCTGATGACACAAAGATATGTAACGGTTGATGTTCCTGGAGGGAAACGCCAAATGGAAAAGGATTTAGGAAAACTAGAAGAATGGTCAGAACTCTGGCAACTGAAATTTAATGTGGATAAGTGCAAGATAATGCACCTGGGGCGTAAAAACCCAAGGGCAGAATATAGAATATTTGACACAGTCCTGACCTCAGTATCTGAGGAAAGGGATTTAGGAGTAATTATTTCAGAAGACTTAAAGGTGGGAGGACAATGTAATAGAGCAGCACGAAATGCCAGCAGAATGCTTGGATGTATAGGGAGAGGTATAAGCAGTAGAAAGAGAGAAGTGCTTATGCCGCTGTACAGAACACTGGTGAGACCTCACTTGGAGTATTGTGCGCAGTACTGGAGGCCATATCTCCAGAAGGATATAGATACTCTAGAGAGAGTTCAGAGAAGAGCTACTAAACTAGTACATGGATTGCAGGAAAAAACTTACCAGGAAACGTTAAAGGACCTTAACATGTATAGCTTGGAAGAAAGAAGAGACAGAGGGGATATGATAGAAACTTTTAAATACATAAAGGGAATCAACTTGGTAAAGGAAGAGAGCATATTTAAAAGAAGAAAAACTACCACAAGAGGACACAGTTTTTAATTAGAGGGGCAAAGGTTTAAAAGTAATATGAGGAAGTATTACTTTACCGAGAGTAGTAGTGGATGCATGGAATAACCTTCCTGCAGAAGTGGTAGCTGCAAATACAGTGAAGGAGTTTAAGCATGCATGGGATAGGCATAAGGCTATCCTTCATATAAGATAGGGCCAGGGACTATTCATAGGATTCAGATATATTGGGCAGACTAGATGGGCCAAATGGTTCTTATCTGTCGACACATTCTATGTTTCTATGTTATAAGATTGTGTATTTCCTAGACACAAGAAGAACCGAGCAATGGCTGCTGAAGTTTTAACTCGCCTAAAAGATAATCGTGACCTCCAGCATTTTCTCCAGGACTGTCAAGAAGTTAGTATTTTTTGTCAAATGTACTTGTGTCTAATATACCTATGATAAAGCCAGATAAATCTGGAAATGCCTAAAAAGTATGTCTTAAGAGTATAGTAGTGCTGTTATGTACTCAGCATGCTGTGTCTTTCCCCAGCTTACCTTGTGGATCAATGAGAAGATGTTGACTGCTCAGGATGTCTCTTATGATGAGGCCCGTAATCTGCACAGCAAGTGGCAAAAGCACCAGGCATTTATGGCTGAACTGGCTTCAAATAAAGACTGGCTAGACAAAGTAGACAAGGTGAAATGAAGTGTATTTGATTCATGCCATGAGAATAATAGCACATTGTTTGCAGTGGCCAAATTTGCATTACATTTAAAACCATAACCTTGTGCTTTTAAGTAGTTTCTAATGTTATTCAATAAATAAAAATGTTTGTCTGCTTGTATTCATTGTTATTAAGAGAAGTGCTAGAGGTAGGTCTCAGAAATTAAAACCACAATATAATGTAAAAAACACATTTTATTCTCTCCACTGATATAAAAGTTTTTTCCCCTTTCCAATTTTAGGAAGGGCAACAGCTCATTGCAGAAAAACCAGAATTGGAACCAGTGGTGAGAGACAAGTTGGATACCCTTCATAGCCAATGGAATGACCTGGAATCCACTACACAGAGTAAAGCACAGTGCCTTTTTGATGCCAACAGGGCAGAACTGTTCACACAAAGCTGCTCTGCGCTGGAAAGTTGGTTACAAAATCTTGAAGAACAACTTAATTCTGATGATTATGGGAAAGATCTTACCAGTGTAAACATTCTACTCAACAAGCAACAGGTGCAGGGTTTTTTTATTTTTTTTAAACCTTTACATTTTTTCACAGAATACTTTATATATTTTACAATTTTAACTATCTTCCATGTTTGTATGTACCAGCATTGTTTAACTGGTTCTAATATACATACGGAATGATATAACTTCTGTGCAGAGAAATTTAGAAAAAATTAATTTAAGTTTTTAATGGTAGTTTTGTAAAAAAGTGTCTACTTGGTGCATGAACTTGAAAGCTCTGTCTCTTTATGATTTCAGATGCTGGAGAATCAAATGGAAGTGAGGGAGAAGGAGCTAGAGGCTATCCAGAGTCAGGCCCAATCTTTGGGTCAGGAAGATGCAAACATAGTAGAAGTTGATTCTAAGCACAAAATGGTAGCAGACAAATTCTCAACACTATGTGCACCGCTCAATGATCGACGGAAATTGTTGTTGGCTTCTAAGGAGGGTCACCAATTTAATAGGGATTTGGAAGATGAAATTGTAAGGAGTGTTTGCCCCCTTTTAACTGCATAAACTTGGATGCTGCGATATATATATGTATATATATATATAATATGTATATATATGTATATATATATATAATATGTATATATATATAATATGTATATATATATGTATATATATATATAATATGTATATATATATAATATGTATATATATAATATGTATATATATATATGTATGTATATATATATATATATATATATATATATATATGTATGTATATATATTGACATGCAGAAAATTTAATTCATTTTTTTCTTTTGTTTTCCTTTCCTAAGCTTTGGGTTAAGGAGAGAATGCCAATGGCCATATCTACAGAGCATGGAAAAGATCTTCCAACAGTACAGCTACTCATCAAGAAAAACCAGGTGAGACTGTATGAAACCCTGGCTTTTAATGGCTAATTGCAATGTAGCACTTTAGTAAGTATTTGTTAATAAGCCCTGGTGTTTTAATAAATCCTATGAGATTGGATTGCTCTTTGTATATCTGTCTTTTTTTTTTCCTTCAGCAATACTTCAACAGGAAATTATTTTTTCTTAAGTTTGTTTTTCTGATCGTGAAAATCTTCCATATGCCACCTAAATTCTTCTACAGATGTTTACCGCATAAGGTATACATTTCAGCAAATGCTTTGAGATTAATACCTGAACAATCTACCATGAAGGTAGATGTATGAGCATTTGTTACCAACTACTGTCTGGGCAAGGCATGTTGGGACATTTGAGACCTTGATATGGACCATGTAAGATTTACCACTGCTATGCAATGGAGGTTACATTTTTCCTTTGACCTTTTAATTGGGCGGCTGAGTTTTGGCTAACTTGTATAACTGCTCAATGATTGTTCCACAGCTGACTTTTTTTTTTTTTATTGAGATCTATTCGCATTATTTGTGTGCTGAACCTAGACTTCTATGACACACATTGCTAAAGTTTTATATATATATATATATATATATATATATAATCTTCACTCCCTTCTATAATTTTTTTTTTTTTTTATCTCCACTTCACACCCCTCTGATAGACACTGCAAAAGGAAATCCAAGGACACCAACCTCGAATCGATGATATCTTGGAAAGAGGGAAGTCTAATGTGAAGAACAGTTCTCTAGATGCTCAGGAGATAGGTGAGAGACTGGAGTTGCTACAGAGTACATGGGAGGAGCTTACCACTGAGGCAGGAAAGCGGCATGCACGTCTAGAGGAGTCCCATTCAGCACAACAGTTTTATGCTGATGCAGCAGAGGCTGAAGCTTGGATGGGAGAACAGGAGCTGCACATGATGTCTGAGGAAAAGGCCAAGGTTTGTTTAAATCTTCATGCAGAGTACTGTTTTCCAGAGCAATACATAAACCTGTCTCTGGGCTTATGCCTGCAGCACAAGTGATTTTCTTCTTCTCGGCCAGTTGCATTTAGTCTCCAATATTTTTTTTTTTGTACTCCTATAGGATGAGATTGGTGCTCAAGCTATGCTAAAGAAACATCTAGTGATGGAGCAAGCTCTTGATGACTATGCTGAAACCATCCATCAGCTGGCCAACTCTAGCAGGGATATGGTTTCCAGGAGCCACCCAGAGAGGTAGGTAGATAACGAATTGTTAATGTATGAAATGTTTCCTTTTTATATTACATTGATCTACAAATATGTTTAATAAAAAAATGTAAATGGTTATCTGCAAGTTGTTTTAATCGTTCAGTACCTAAACCGATTGAGTCTTTAAAGATAGGGTATGTATGTGTGTTTTTAGAGATATCTATATTCTGTGTGTGAATGTGTATATGTATGTGTGTGTGTATGTATATATATATATATATATATATATACACTCACCGGCAACTTTATTACAGATACACCTGTTCAATTGCTTGGTAACAAATTGCTAATCAGCCATTCACATGTAGCACTGCCTCCTTGAGAGTTGTTGGTTTTACACACTTGGATTCCCCTGGGTTAACCGCAGCAACTGCTTGCAGAAATCTTAGCTCTTTACTTTCCTGCCTCAGTCAATAAACAGTCTAGGGGTTGTTGTTTTTTGTGGTTTTATTTTATTTTGGGATGGGAGAAGGGATGAGTGGGACAAACCAGCAATCAAACTATTCACAATGCTGAGGACATCTGATTGAGAATGCAGCAAGGCCTGGTTTAATCCTGCCATTAGATGAATCTGAGGTAAAGGTTCCTTTAGGTATTACTCTTCAGGCACACACCTAGCACCCTCTTTCCTTTCCTCCAGCTGACACCTGTCCACTAACATCACTACTCCGAAGTGGCCCCCGTCCTGGGCAAGCCCTTAGTTAGGCAGGATCCTCTGTACTCATGATACTGCTTTCCAGGTTCTTGTAATGCCTCAACTCCTCCAGTCAGCTTCTCCTTGACCTCTGGGTTCAGCTCCACACCTCTGGCTGACCAGGCCGACTGCCCGTGACCACACACCAGCTACTTCAGAAGAGGAGGCAGCCGCCACCCTCCTTCCGGGACTCTGCTTCCATCCAAAGACCTCATGCACATGTGCCACTGGCTTTATATACTACACCCCACAGTGCACCGAGACCGCAGTGTGTGCCAATCCCTGGGGCTGTAACAAAGCCTGTGTCCTCATTGGCCAGGTTTCCTCCACTGTGCCTCCCCATTGGGCACAGTGGGGACACTCCTTCAGACCATATGAATCACACACTGGGCTCTCTGAGCAGACCTAATTTACAGATCCTGCTCCCTGTTAAGCAGAGTGCAATATAGAATTTACAAAAATAAACCAAGTAATCTCACTGGTTTTAGACAGGGAATGGGCCTCACCATCTCGCCGATTTAGGTGTGGGGTATTTTCCGTAACGCCCTGTTCTCCAAGTGGTCTTAAGTGTTACGTTTTAAATGCTACAGTGAAGTTGTAACGGCATTACGACAGAGGAGGGCACTGATGAGTCCAGAGGTTGACTGAATATAAAAGGACATTAGCATATCCCCTCCTTTGATCTGAAGAAGTCTGCTGATTGGTGGACGAAACGTGTCCTCCTGTGACGTCCGTTTTCCCCAGATGACAACCTGGATTGTTCTGAGTTAGCCTCCAAGCCTTTCGATGCATCGTGGAATGGTTTGGATATCAGCAAACCGGCTGTCTGTGCACTAACCACGCTTCATTCTGGGCAAGACGGCCTCATGGATTGCACCTTATTCTCAATTTAACTGAGGAGGACTTAAGCACCATTGAATGATTGGATTCATTAACCCAGCTCTACTCAAGAAAATGCACTTGTTCCTGAATTTACAAACGAAGGTCAAGCGGTAAAGCAGTGAGTAAAAACTCCCATTATCAGTTTGAGGATAAACTAGATATCCTGTCTAGCTTCCTTCAATAAACTTGGGAACTATCTTGAGCGTTTACTTTGAGTCTGATTTAGTGCTTGTCTATGAACTTTCCTGTTGCATTGATGTTTATACCCAGGAAATGCTCCCTATCATGCACCTTGAGATTGTCGGCTGCTCCCAACTTTAGAGGTAACTAATACGGTGGAAGGGACTTTTTGATACCTCTGAAGTAAGTCCTTCAACTACAAGCTGAATATCTGAGCCATTTACACAGCAGTAACTTTCTGGTCATTCATATATGGAGGAATATCTACTTTTTCATGCTATATATTAGCGATACAGCTCTGATAGCTGGCTTCATTAACAACAGCGCCCTGCATGATTTGACAGACTTTGTATTTATTTTACTACCATTGTACTGTGATTCTCACACTGTGGAAGGTGGTCATTGATTGTTCCGGAATTATATGACCTTTTTTTCACACTTTGGTAGCTATATAGTGATCACCCGACATCTAGTGGATATTATACATCCTAATTCAGGTGTGAACTAATTGCCGACTCCTCGGCAGAACGTTCTTAGCTGTTTCGTTTTTTTCAGCTATCTTGTAGGCAATTACTGCTGATCTATATTAAAAAAGAATAGCGCACACATGCAAAAGAAATGACTATCAAATATGGAGACAATCCATAAATAAAAATGGGGATTTAGTCCCACCATATGGCCATATCGTGCTCAAGCCCACCACTGCGTCAAAGTACCCCATTATCAGTGGGTCCTACACTATCCATAAAAAAGGGGTGAATCCAGCCTCTTACCCTTGGAGACAACACTCCTTGCTGGGAAAGATGTGCTAATGCACTACAGGGGACTCCTCCTATATCTACTTGATAGTGGACACCAATGGAGTACAGGTGTGTGTGGGGGATGGGATGCTCAACCTCATGTGTGCGCTATTCTTTTTTAATATACATGTTGCTTGGTCCATAGCTGCACTGGCATTAGATATACATGTTCAGGGTTTGCTCCCCCAATTTTTTGCTTGTTTATTATGTATTCGGTCTGACCAGACTTCTGGGGTTGAGCATCCCATCCCCCACACACACCTGTACTCCATTGGTGTCCACTATCAAGTAGATATAGGAGGAGTCCCCTGTAGTGCATTAGCACATCTTTCCCAGCAAGGAGTGTTGTCTCCAAGGGTAAGAGAGGCTGGATTCACCCCTTTTTTATGGATAGTGTAGGACCCACTGATAATTACTGCTGATCTACTGGGATTTGCACGCACAACCGTCTCTACAGAGAATGGTCCCAAAAAAGAGAAAATATCCAGTGAGCGGCAGTTTTGTGGACAAAAATGCCTTATTGATGTCAAAGGTCAGAGGAGAATGGGCAGACTAGTTGAAGATGATAGGCAACAGTAACTCAAATAATATAAACAAGTGCACTGTGCTCCTATAAATAACCTCAATGATCAGTTGATATCCTCTACCACCATGTGCCGCTACTTTATAAATTAAAATGCAATACATGACAAGGTGAAATATTATGAATAATCCACAGTAGAGCACAAAAACAATTTCTCTTTCATTCATTGACGGATGTGTCCTTATCATTTTGACAGTTGGGGTATACTCGCCCCTACAGGAGTAGGACGCTAGGCAGGAAAAAGCTTGAGTATGCCTATAGGGCAGTCCCATGGGGTATACTCCCACTCTCAGCTTAAAGGCATTCAGTTTTTTTGCCTAGTTAGGAGTAAGGACCTGGTTCCTTGCTGAGATCTCTGGTCCTGGCAATTTTTTCTTTTTCAATAGAATTTTTCTTTCATTCACTGGCGGACACGCTCCATGTCTTCGACTCTTGGGCTTATGCTGCTCTCTCTTCAGAAGTAGGACTAGGTGGAAACAATTTTGGCTATGACCCTGAGGCAGTCCCAGGGGGTATACCATCACTTCCTGCTATAGAACTTCAGTTTTTTCTGCCTAGTCAGGAGAAGGGACCTGGCTCCCTGCTGGAATCTGCGGTCCTGACATATTTTTTCTCTTAATTTTCTGCCCCTGTGTGAACTAAAATTAACAGCTGGACTGGCTGATGCACTGTGGATATCCTAGAATCCTTATGGCCTTCCCAGTCTGGCCTGCGAGCGTGACCCAACTATTAGCTCCGCGCTAGGTTGGCTGCGGCATAGTCCCATTGGACGGGGGCTGGCCGGCGAGTGAAACACCTCGTGAAGTTGCATAGCACTGGTCACGACAGCGGTCACGATCAGAGTTGCAGCGTACCTCTGGCCGCAGCACTCCCATTCCAAGATGGTGTGGTGGACTGGCGGGAGTGATGCCCACCTAATGCCAAGGTTTGGTAAGTAGTGTCCCCCCTCTTTTCTCTGGGAATTGCTGGGGTGGTTGCTGTCCTCCCTGGGGATGGTAGGCCCCCCTGTCTTACCTCCCCTCATGGTTCCCCCCCCTCCCCCTAGCGGGGTTTACCCTGCATTGGTCATCACCTGCCCCCAGCCTCTCCCCTAGTCCACCTTTGGGGGGGGGCACAGGTTTTTTTGGGTGGGGGTGCTAAAATGTTGCTGGGCCGGAGGGCGGTTGGAGTATGCCGCTGGTGGCTCTGGGGGGCTCCCCCCTGGTGGACTTTTACTTCCCTGAGGTCCAGTCGGGTCCCGCGTGGTGCCGCCATTTCGTCATGGATGGTTTTCTTCACCCTGGTGGCCATGTTTGTGTAGTCCGATGGCCATGTTTTGGGTTTCCCACTGTAGTCTATAGCAGCGGCCATTTTCTTGTAGTCCAGTTCGGTGATGTGCAGCGGAGGCCTCTGTCAGTGCTTCCTCTCCTCTTTGATCGCAGTGTGGCAGGCTTTTAGTGCTCTGTCCAGCTCTGGGTGCATGGTGGTGAAGTCTCTGTGGGTATAGTGTCCTTCCTCTGCTATATACAGTGCCCCGGGTGTGCTGATCCTTGTGGTGCTCCAAGCGGTGTGCGGGGGGGGGGGGGTTCTGGGAGGGAAAAAAACTTGTTTCTCTTTTGTTAACAGACACAGCTTCATATCTTAATTGACAGTTGGATTATGCTGCTCTTCCTAGGAGTAGGACACTAGGCAGAAAAGGGGTTGACAAGGCTTGACTATGCCCATGGGCAGTCCCAGGGGGTATACTCCCACTTACTGCTCTGGGATCTGTTTTTTCTGCCTAGTCAGAAGTTAAGGACCTAGCTCCTTTGCTGGGATCTCTGGTCCTAGCTTTTTCTCTTTTTAAACTGAACTTTTTTTTTTCTGTTCTTTCCTTTTTTTTTTTTTTTCCTTCTACAATCAAGTTGTTCCTGTGAGAGCTACAATTAACTGCCAGACTGGGTGACACTGGATATCCTAGATCCTTTCGATCCCCTCATTCTGGCCAGCGAGCATGTGCAGACTGTAGCTCCGCGCTCAGTCGGCCACGACATAGCCCCACAGGATGGAACACCTCGCGAGGGCGCACATGACTGGGTTGCGACCTGAGTCGCAGCGTACCCCTGGCCCGCAGCACCCCCCATTCCTAGATGGGAAGGTGTTCTGCCTGGAGTGGTGCCCACACGGCTCCTGTGACCTCCCAACCGGGGCCATCTTCCAACGATGGGCAGTTTTTTAAGGGGGCCCCACTTGCCCAGTGACCCAGCTAAGCATTAGGCCTGATTCCCGTGTGCATCCCGCCGTCGAACTTAGCAGGTGGCAAGCGCCTGTCAGCCCTGTGCTGCTGTCAGGCCACTTGGGCCGTGGAGGGGGAGCCCACAACTGCAGGAATGCCTGTCCACTTCCACGGGAACAGGCACACACAGGACAGTCGAGTCTGACTCCCATCCGTGTGTGTGTGTGTGTTCACTGGACCCAGCCACCAAACTTGGAAACTGTCATTTGCCTGGCACTGCTGTACAAATTAATATTGCCTTATCAATAATTAGCATTTTTATTCTGGTGGGTGATTGTGTAGGCAGGGCCCAAGTGCACTGCATTGCCCAGGGGGCCTTTAATGCTCTTAAGATGGCACTGCTCCCAACCCTTCTGGTACCCCATCTTTATCAAAGGTCATCTGTGCTAACCCCCCCCCTATGACCCCCCGCCGAGGCTGTGCTCGTGGTGTGAGATGTATGTGGGGAGATGTGGCTGGAAGGGGGTGGGATCACTATGCGGCAGTTCCCGCTATTAATACAGCGCAGATTTACATGGTGGGGGGTCCCTAGCTAAGCCACCCTTGCCGCCCGAAATACCTGTGATATGCCCTGGGGTCCAGTGTACCATGCTCCTGCCGGGTGGCACAGCCATTTTTCCATAGCTCACTATGGGAGCTCGGCGGCCATGTTTGTGTAGGTTTCCTATTGAAGTCTATGGACAGCCATTTTCCTGTAGCCACAGGAGCAGTGTTAAGCGGGGGGGGCCTCAAGCATGACAAGGCTGTTTCCTCTTCCTTTCTAAATGGCGTGGAGCAGGCTACCTGGCGCTTCAGTCTCTCCCTGTATGCTGTGCTGTGGTTGTGAGTCTCAGGGGGTATATGTGATCCCTCCTGCTGTAGCGGTGCTCTGGGACCTGTAGTGCCACCAATACATCGATGGTGCATTTAACAGCATTTTTTTCACAAAATGTTTTTGGGGTAAACTCCTAGTGGTCCCAGGTTTCTTCATGGAGCCCCCACAGCGAGTGTCCCCTCCAGACCCACTCTGAGGCTGCGGGACCCTCTGAATCTACATCTGCCCTGGCGCCCATGATGGCGGTCCTGTGGTCGCTGGTGTCAAAAGTGGATTTGACCCTTCAGAAAAGACATGGCAAAAAGCACCCTCTAAATCAAAAACAAGGAAAATCCGCGCTTAGGATAAGAAACCAAAGCTTGGCTGCAGCCCACTTCAAAAATATAACCCTGGAGGGGGTTATATCAAATGAGTGTGTAAAAGGGGGAAGTGATTGGCGCTGCCAATGAAGGGTGTATAAAAGATGTGTAGAGTGGAATTCTAAGAGTTGGTGTTCACTGGCTAGTCAAATGTGAAAACTGAACTCACACTAGTATGAGTAAAAGTGACTTGTGCAATATATACATATAAATAAGTATCGTGTCACTTATAATTAATGTTCATTAAACGTAAATCAGCAATAAAAACCATATGCGTTAAAACTTAATTTCATGTGCAAAAGGTGCAAAGTGCCAAATAGTGAATATGTGAACCACTAGGGAATTTAAAAAAATATATCTAAGTAAAGCACAATGTGCAAAAATTTGATCACCCTGATCAATAATATAAGTGTATATAAATAAATAGATAAACTAATCAAACCACCTACAGTGCAAAGACGTCACACAATCCTGTGTGTGAGCCTGTAGTGATAGAAATTATCTCATTCAGTAAGAAGAGTAAATATATATGGCTGTAAATAAATATACATTCAGTGCAAGGTCTATTCCATGTGGAATAAAATCCAGAGGTATAAAAAATGTGTATAAAACTGAAGTTATAAAACAATTAGTAAGGTGCAGAAAAAAGTCCAAACTTGAACCATATATATATATACAAAAAGTGTCCAATACAATATTGAATAGGTGCAAAGTCCACAAAATCGTTAAGGTGCTCTTTTTTGGAGTGACCCGGAGTGGATAAATAGGTGAGACATCAGGTGCTCCCCCTTCCAATACGTCCCACTCTTACCAGAGCTGGGTACCCCTACAGGGGTGAATCGCAGGTCGATACTAGGGATCGCTCCCATGCCGCAGAGGTCCGGTCCCTGTTCCTCTCTAACTGGTTACACTTGATCCGGTCACACTCCAAAGAAGTAATAGGGAGCTTACATCGGCATCAATATTCCCAGGGAAAAGTATCAAGGACAATCCCAGGACATGTGTGGAAAAAAAGTGCCTCTAATAGTGAAGGATCATTTACAAAAATCCTTTATTTGTTAGCATAAAACAGGTACTCACATTAGTAGGTTATAACAAGCGTATCCGTCTGGCTTAGGAGCCGCAACTTCCTCTCTCGCGGTGTGCACTCGAACGACGTGCGTTCCAACCGCCGGTAGCTACTCCCAATGACGTCAGTGTGACGAAACGCGTCGAGCGCAACCACATTACTTCCACCCATTGGTCTGACAGCTTGGGACGCATATCCGGCGGTTGGAACGCACGTTCCAATGAGCCAATTTAATGAGTTAATTGGGATTAGCCGTGAGTCAGCTGTACTTCGTTATCTATTCATGTAGTGACTGACATACTTCTCAAGTGTATAAAAGTCTGTTGCTTTTTCAATAAAGGAGTTAGTTGTTTCCAGTATACAAACTAATTGTCTGGCTAGCTTTGTATGACAGCGGCTGGGATTTGATATCTATGTTCATGACTGTGAGGAAGCCGTATATTGGCGGAAGACCACAAGTACAGTGTGTGTCTGAGGTTCCGTCACAGTTACTTAGATCTTCCCTTTGTTGGGTGGGGGGGGGAAATCGTCTGTTCGTGGTTTCAATAGAAGAGATCATAAAAGGTCTCACTGGAGGAAAGCGCACTCTGCTTCAACAGCTCACAAAGGGCAGAGAGCCTCGCCGCAAGCATGGTCCTGTTTTCTCAGTCCACGAGTGCCCCTTTCGTCCGGCGCAGGATAAGAGTTCAAATCTTCCTGAGCATTTTCGAGGGGTTCCAAGAGACCCTGGGTTGGTAAGTCAAAAGCGTGTCCCTCTAGTCCCGCAGACAAGTTCTCCTCTGCCTGAAGGAACACCTTCACCCGGTCAAGGGGCGAGGAGACGTCTTCTCTTCTTTCCGGATCCTTGGACCTCCTTCATTCAAAACAAATGGGTTCATAAATTGATCCGGTTCGGTTACAAGATCGAGTTTCGGTCCTTTGCTTCCGGCAAGGTTTTTTTTTTCGAACAACCTGCACATATACCCGGATTGGTTGCAGGGTCTTATGGGGGCGGTACAAGATTTGCTCTCGCAGGGGGTCATTGTACCAGTTCCAGAGTTGGAACATTTCCAAGGGTTTTACTCAAACCTTTTCCCTGTCCCCAGGAAGGATGGCAAGGTTCATCCAATCTTAGAACTCAAGGCCTTGAACCACTTTGTGTGGGTTAAAAAATTCATAATGGAGTCCATTCGCACAGTAGTGGCTTCCCTTCATCAAGGGCATTTTTTTGGCCTCCATCGTTAAGGACGCTTATCTTCATATCCTAATATATGTCGGGCATCAACGTTTTCCTTCGCTTTGCCGTGGGAGAGGAACCTTATCAATTTGTGGCGTTACCCTTTGGTGTGTTCACAAAAGTGTTTGTCCCAGTGCTGGCCTTGCTCAGACAGAGGGGAATTGTGGTACTGGGGTACCTGGACGATCTACTTCTGTGAGTAAAGTCTCGTCCCGTCCCGTCTTACAGGATGACTTGGAAATCACTGTGCGAACCTTAGAAGAGTTCGGCTGGACGCTGAACTTTCAGAAATCGGCTCTTATTCCATCCAACAGGTTGGATTATCTGGGGCTGACTCTAGATTCAGTCTCGCCTCGAGTGTTTCTTCTGGAAAAGAAACTGCAAAAGTTGCAGCATGCAATTCAGCTTCTATTGTCCAACCGCTGGTCTCTCAGGACTTCCATGCAAGTGCTGGGGTTGATGGTTTCCACTTTAGAGGCGGTCCCTTGCTCAGTTTCACACCAGACCTCTGCAAAGGGAGATTCTGGCAAAATGGGACTAGAATCCTTGGTCCCTGGACAATCAATCTGATAAGGTTTAGCCAGGGTATGAGGAGCGCCTTACTGTGGTGACTCCGCTCCCCAATGCTTCGACAGGGGAAATCCTTTCTTCCCTTATTCTGGACGGTGATCTCATGGACGCAAGCCTGTCCGAGTGGGGAGTTACCTTGGGATAACTCTTGACATGGGGCGTTTGGACTCGGGAGGAGTCTGATCTGCCAGTCAACATCCTGGAAATCCGGTTGATCAAACTGTCTCAGTGGACGGATTGTCTACAAGGGTATCCGGTACTGATTCAGTCGGACAATGGCTTGGCCGTGGCATGTGTCCACCATCAAGGGGGCACAGAGTGCCCTTGCGGCCAAAGAAGTGGCTGGCATTCTAACATGGGCAGAACGACATGTTCCAGCCCTCTCTGCTGTGCCCATTCCAGGGTTGGAAAATTGTCAGGCAGACTACCTCAGCCGGCAGGCCCGGAGTCTGAGCAAATGGTCCCTTCACCCAGAAGTGTTTCAACACCTGTGTCTCCAAGGGGGACTTCCAATGTGGACCTACTTGCTTCTCGCCTCAACAGTAAGGTTCAGAGGTTCGTGGAAAGATCTCGAGACCCCCCTGGGGTCAGTATCGTCTAATTTAATTTATGCCTTTCCTCGATTACAGCTTTTGCCAAGACTCCTGTGCAGAATCGAGGCAAAAGGGATTCCAGTAGTTCTGGTGGCTCTAGACTGGCCTCATCGGTCTTAGTATGTGAGGTTAGTGAGACTGGTAGCCGATGCTCCCTGGCGGCTCCCTCTCAGAGAAGATCTGTTATCTCAGGGATCGATCTTCCATCCTGCTTTACAGTCACTGGCTTTAACAGCCTGGCTATTAAAAGCCAGGTACTGAAGGATAGAGGGTTGTCAGATTCGGTGATTCCTACTTAAGAGCTAGAAAATGTACTTCTCTGAAGATTTATCATCGAATTTGGAAGGCTTATATTACTTGGTGTGAGCCTCGGGGTGTCTCTCCCCCAGTCCCCACCGCCCCCCGTGCCTTCTCGGTATCGCGTCTACTGGAATTTTTACAAGGGGGTTTAGATAAGCGTTTGGCTCTGGGCAACATCAAAGGCCAGATTTCAGCCTTGGCGATTTTTTTCCCAACGCCTGTTAGCCACAAACTCCTTGGTACACACTTTCGTGCAAGGAGTTCTCCATATGGCCCCTCCTATGAGGTCCCGGGGGCTCTGTGGGATCTTAATTTGGTATTATCGATTCTGAAAAAACCGCCTTTTGAGAATATTCCCGAGGTTCCTCTATTGACTCTATCACAGAAGGTGACCGCCTTGGTTGCCATTACTTTGGCATGCAGGGTTTCAGAGTTGGCTGCTCTGTCCTGTCGGTCGCCTTACCTGGTGGTTCACGGGGACAAGGTGGTTCTCCGTCCGTCCGTCAGTCATTCCTTCCTAAGGTCGTCTCGGGCTTCCATTTAAATAAGGACAGTGTGTTACCTTCACTTTGTCCTAAGCCAAAACATCCAAAAGAGATTGCCTTACATTCCTTGGATGTGATTCGTGCCATCAGTGTGTGCCTGGCAGCGACTGAGGAGATTCGCAAATCGGATTCCATATTTGTACTTACGGATGGACCTTGAAGGGGCAGGCCGCATCTGCCGTGCCCATTTCTAGATGGATCAGGCAGACGGTGATGCAGGCCTATTTTATTAACGGTACGGTTCCTCCTTTCCCTGTCAAGGCACATTCTACGAGGGCATTTAGTGCCTCCTGGGCCTTCGGTCACCAGGCATCGGTGGTCCAGGTGTGCAAGGCGGCTACCTGGTCTTCTGTGCATACATTCACCAAATTTTACAAGGTGGATGTCCTGGCATCTGCGGATGCTGTTTCTGGCTGAAAAGTCTTGCAGGCTGCTGTTGTGAAGGCTGCGGCCTCTTGAGGGTGTATTTTTTTTTTCCGGTAGGTGAGCCCCAGTTGTTCCTGGTTGGGCTCTTTGATTACCTGGTTAGCTGTGTTTAGCCTTTTTGGTTATTTTTTGCTGTGTGCCCACCCCTCATGATGACACTGCTTTGGGACGTCCCAAATGTCAATTAAGATATGAAGCTGTGTCCGTTAATGAACGAAAGAGAGAACTGGATTTTTGTCTTACCGTAAAATCCTTTTTCTCTGATGTTCATTGACGGACACAGTACCCACCCCTCTGTGGAGTTGGGTTATGTATTCTTCTGACACTGCTTGTTACAAAACTGAGATCCTAGAGCAGGAAGTGGGAGTATACCCCCTGGGACTGCCCGTGGGCGTTGTCAAGCCTTGTTAACTTTTGTTAACCCTTTTTCCGCCTAGTGTCCTACTCCTAGAAAGAGCAGCATAACCCAACTGTCAATGAAGATATGAAGCTGTGTCCGTCAATGAACATCAGAGAAAAGGATTTTACGGTAAGACAAAAATCTAGTGTTTTTTTTTCGTTCACTGATGGACACAGCTCCATGTCTTCTAGACCCTTGGTCTTATGCTGCTCTCCCTTCAGGAGTAGGTCTAGAAGGAAACCATTTTGGCTAGACCCCTGAGGCAGTCCCAGGGGGGGTATGCTATCACTTCTTGCTATGAGACTTCAGTTTTTTCTGCCTAGTTAGGAGTAAGGACCTGGCTCTCTACTCGGATCTGCGGTCCTGGCATTTTTTCCTTTTTAAGTGGAATTTTTCTCTCTTTTTCTTTATTTTTGTTCCTGTGTGAAATACAATCAACAGCTGGACTGGGCTAAGCACTTGGATATCCTAGATCCTTACGGTCTTCCCAGTCTGGCCTGCGAGTGCGACCCAACTATTAGCTCAGTGCTAGGTTGGCACCGACATAGCCCCACTGGACGGGGGCTGGCCGGCCAGTAAAACACCTTGCGAGGTTGCATAGCACTGGTCACGATAGCAGTCTCGCAGCGTACTTTGGGCTGCAGCACCCCCATTCCAAGATGGTGCGGTGACTGCTGGGAGTGGTGCCCGCCTAATGTTATGGTGTGGTGAGTAGTATCCCCCCTCCTTTCTTTGGGAATTGCTTGGGTGAGTGCGGGCCCTCCCTAGGGATGGTAGGCCCCCCTCTGTGATTTCGAGTTTCCCATTGCTAATAGCGGCAGCCATTTTCTTATAGTCTTGAGTACGGGGATGTTCTGCAGGGGCCTCTAGTGTCAGTGTTGGCGTTTCCTCTTCCTCTTTGATCGCAGTGTGGCAGGCTGTATGATGCTCGCCAGTTTTAGGGCGATGAGTTCTAGTGGGTATGCGATCCTTCCTCTGCTATATACAGCGCTATGGGTGCGCTTATTCTTGTGGCGTTCCAGTGCTGTGCATGGGGGTTCTTGGTGAGGGAAAAAAAAAACACCCCTTTCTTTTTGTGCACGACACAGCTCCAATTAACCAT
Organism: Pelophylax lessonae; assembly: GCF_965119305.1. Lineage (NCBI taxonomy): Eukaryota > Metazoa > Chordata > Amphibia > Anura > Ranidae > Pelophylax > Pelophylax lessonae. The sequence continues at coordinate 144,152,242 of NC_138777.1, forward strand.
GGAGCCTCTGAAGCGTCTATCAACACCTGACCCACTCCTTGAAGCTGCGGGACCCTCTGGGTCTCAGTCTGCCCTGTGGTGGCCATGACGGCGGCCCTTCAGTCACTTGTATCTAAGGTTGATATGGCCCTGTAAAGGCGGCCTCGAAAGAAGCGCCCCCCGCCTTCACCTGTATCCTCTGCCTCCTCAGAGTCTGAGGTGGATTTGGCCGTCGCGAATGAGAGTCAGCCCACTGGGTCTGTGTCCACGCACCCTGAGTGCTCGAACAGTGAGGACAAATCCTTCTCCACAACAGCTGCGCATGAAAAGATGCTGGTGGAGGCCTTGATTGTGTCAGTGCGGGAAACCTTAAAGTTGGAGGACACTGGTAATGCTGAGTTGGGGACGCCGGTGCAGTTTTGCACCTGCAAATCTTCCAAGATGACTATGGTGTTCCCCTTTCCTGCCTATTTTGATGAGATTCCCTGAAATGCATGGTTGGAATGCCTAAGCATTTCCCTAGGAGATATCTCTTTGGGGAGTCTCTCCTATAGAAATCAACGGTTCCACCGTCGGTGAACTCTGATTTCAAGGCTAAATAAGGCCACACTTTTGCTAGTGGAGGATTCTCCATTCTTTAAAGCGTAACTCCACTTTTGTTAAACAATTATTCCCCTCTTGGTGATCTCTGTACATTGCAGGAATTTTAACAAACTTTATTGCAGATTCCTATCTTTTGTTCTGAAGAAATCATTGTTCCTCTGTGCTGAGTGGGTCAAATGGGAGTGGTTTCATTATTATCTTTCAGCTGTGGAAGCTGCAGGGCTCTCATGTGGAAAGCTGCTGGGCCTGCATCTCTTATAGACGTGTTCTTAATGCAATTTTTTTGCAGGGGATGCCAGAAATCGAACAAGACCAAAAGTATTGCAAGCGTAACCGTCTGGAAGGGCAACGCATATAACAAGACAAAAAGTTTTCCAAGCTCTCTTTTCCGAACAGTCTGCGACCAACCGAATTGACCTGTCCAACAGTACGCGTTAAAAACTTTAGTTGTACACATTTGCAAATACATGCATAAGCCACTGAGCCCCGGCAAGGCACCCCATTATCTGTGGTCCTAACTCTAAATGCTGTGAGTCTCCCAACAATGGAAGCTCATGTATTTAATGGATAGGTGTAGGAAAAATATACTTGAAGGGAGCCCACCCCTTAAAGGCACAGGGGCACACTGAACACCCAGCCTATAGCACTATGGCGGCAAAGGTGTCAGTGCGTTGCCTGGTCAATATAATAAAAGGTGTCAGTGCGCTGCCTGCAAATACTATTTTTGCAAATGTGTGCAACTAAACCCCTGTTTTTAACGCGTACTGTTGGACAGGTCAATTCGGTCGGTCACAGACTGGTCGGCATAGAGAGCTTGGAATACTTTTTGTCTTGTTATATGCGTTGCCCTTCCAGACGGTTACAGAATGGATTAAGGTTCTGAAAGGGAACTTGGACCCTGACATAGTTGCCCCAGAGCTGATGGAACTTTTGAACCAGATGACTCAGGCCCTGGTGTTCCTGTGTGATGTGTTCCTGGATGTGGCTCCCTTGGTGGCCAGAGTTTCGTCTGTGGGGATTGCCCTCCGGCGCATGGTTTGGCCGAAGAGCTGGTTGGCTAACCAGGCTTCCAAGAAAGCCCTGACAGATCTCCCTTTTCTGGGAGAGCGATTGTTTTGCGCCTCTCTTCTTTCTCAATCCTCCAAATGTAAAACACCTCGTGCTAAGTGGGAAACCTTTCTTACCGCTCATAGGTTTTTTTTTTTTCGTGCCTCCGGGGTGCAAGAAAAAGGTAAGCCCTTCAGTGCTTCCTGGGCTTTTCGCCTTATAGGACTCTGTGCTCCAGATTGCAAGACGGCTACCTGGTAGTCTGTTCACACCTTTGCCAAATTTTATAAGGTGGATGTGCTGGCATCTGCAGATGCCTCTTTTGGCCGCAAAGTTTTTGCTGCCTGCTATCTAGAGGGCTTTTGGCCTTCCTTGAGGGTGTTTACTGTTCGTTTCAGGTGGGTCTTTTGTTCTGCTGAGTCCTATGTTGCCTGGTTGGCTATGTTTAGCCTTAGGGACTTGTTCTTTTCTGCTGTTTCCACCCCTCATTTTATGGCACTGCTTTGGGACGTCCCTACTGATATGGATCAGAGAGAACTGCATCCGTCAATGAACGATGAGAGAAAACTGTATTTTTGACTTACTGTGAAATCCTTTTCTCTTAAGTTCATTGACGGACGCAGTACCTGCCCCTCTATTTTGAGTTGGGTTGGTGTTACTTTCTGACACTGCTTTGATACAAAACTGACATCCTATGCAGGAAGAGAGAGGGTGTACCCTCCGGGACTGCCCATAGGCGTAGCCAGAACTTTTTTCTGCCTAGTGTCCTACTCCTGTAGGGGAGCAGTATAACCCTACTGATATGGATCAGAGAAAACTGCATCCGTCAATGAACCAGGTACACCCATCTACTGTCGGAGGTCTGGCCAGAAGTGGCCTTCATTGGAGAATTTCAGCCAAAAAGCCATACCTCCATCTTGGAAACAAGGCTAAGTGACTCCACTATACCGAAACATAGGAACTGGGGTGCAGAAAAATGTCAGGTGCTCTGCACTAGTGAGTCTAAATTTGAAATATTTGGCTGTAGCAGGAGGCAGTTTGTTCGATGAAGGGCTGGAGAGCGGTACAATGATGTGTCTGCAGGCAACACTAATGCATAGTGAAGGTTTCTTGCAAGTTTGGGGCTGCATTTCTGCAAATGGACTTGGAGATTTGGTCAGGACCAAATGCTGAGAAATACAGGCAGATACTTTTCCATCATGACATACCATTAGGGAGGCATGTTATTGGCCCTATTCTACAGCAAGACAACGACCCCAAACATACAGCCAATGTCATTAAGAAATCTCATATACGTATAGAAGAACAAGGTGGTTTGGCCCCTCAGAGCCCTTATCTCAACGTCATGGAGCCAGTCTGGGATTACATGAAGAGCCAGAAGGATTTGAGGCAGCCTACGTCCACAAAAGATCTGTGGTTAATTTTCCAAGATGTTTGGAACAACCTACGTCCTGAGTTTCTTCAAAAACTGTGTGCAGGTGTACCTAGAAAAGTTGATTTGATTTTGAAGGCAAAGGGTGTTCACGGCAAATATTGGTTTGATTTGGATTCCTTTTCTGTTGTTCGAGTACTTTCTATTTTATTAAGTGCTAAAAATAAACCATCAACGCTTTTATTTCTGAAAGCATTCTTCATTTCTACAGCATTTCTTCACACCTGCCTAAAACTTATGCACAATACTGTGTATATATACAAATCCAAAGCACGTTTTAGATGCACTTTTCAGTCTGGCAGTGAAGACTTAAGAATGGTTTAATGAGCTTTACCGAAACATCGATTTAAACTCCCCTACATGACCCATGATCGCCTCCTAGACCTGTTTTGGATTTGTATAGATTTCTTTGTGGGTGAGCACCTAGGAATTTACCTCAGTTTGATAGCTATCTTTGCGAGATAGAGAGCGAAAGATCTCTCTGTATCCCTCTATTATTTTTTATATATATATAAACACACACACAAACAGTATCTCACAAAAGTGAGTACACCCCTCACATTTTTGTGAATATTTTATTATATCTTTTTAGAATACAAAAGTTTTTATTGGTTTTGAGAAATGGCCAAAATCAAAATTACAGATATACATAGATTTTTAGCAGGTAATGAATCGCATGTTCTCATATCTCTGTATAAAACTGCAGACCTCATCACCTTTCATATAAAGAATTGGATATCAATACAACCAAACTATATTTGACAATATCCAATATAGCCTTAAGAGGATATACAATCTTATATTACTGAAAACAAAAACCAAGGTTGTAGATTGTGCATAATTATACATAAAGGACTATAAGTAACCTGCCAATAGTTTAATGCTAGCAATATGTCTATGGCATTAACGTAAAATAAATATTTGTAGAGTTCAGTTCTAGGGGTATTATGTTTATCTTGGAGGCCCGTAAAGGAGTGGAACCGAGACCCCTGAGTAAGTGCGTGTAGTGATGTCAGGGAGTTTGATTCCCACCAGCTATAGGTATCTAGGGATGTGAATGCAGGAGTAAACTTCTTTTCACCTATAAAAGAAAGCAAAGGGGGTCTCAGAGCAATTTATATTTAACCTGATATAAGGACCATAACCGCTTTGTGTACCAAACTATACCACTAAGCGGTCTAATGTCTTTAGGCTCTATAGAAGAAGACCAGAAGAGGCCCTGGAGCTTATAAGGGCGGATGGACATCCTTTCAAAATTTTGCCATGGGGTCAGTGGTGCTGGGGCATGCCACTGGGCAGTCTGAGCCAATCTTGCAGCAAGATAGTAATGCCACAGGTTTGGAATACCCAACCTCCCTGTGATAGGGGTCTATAAGCTATAAGTTTCCCACATATTTCTCTGCGCGGGACAGCAACAGGTAAGGCCCTGAAAAGGTACAATACATTTGGGAGGATAGACATCTTCACCGTCACCACCCTGCCAATAAAAGAGATTAGGAAGGAGTGCCACAGATTTAACCATTGTTTTGCTTTTGTGAAGGCCTGGGGATAGGTTCACAATACATTTTGAAATTAGGGAGGGGGCTAGGTGTATTCCTAAGTATTATAAGGTGTTTTCTGTAGTGGTGAACCCAAAAGTGTCTTTAATGCTATTTAAAACTATCCTTGGGATATTAACTGAGAGAGCAGATAATTTGGATAAATTAACTCCTAGACCCGAGAGGTCCCTAAACTTCTGTAAAATGTTGATCAGGTTCGGGAAAGAGACCAACGGGTCCGAGAGGAACACGAGCACATCATCTGCATAAGTGCTTATCCTAAACTCCTCCTCACCCTTTCCGATAGTGCTTATCCTAAACTCCTCCTCACCCTTTCCGATATCCCCTGACATCTGGACTATTCCTGATTGCTGTTGCCAGGGGTTGAATCGCCAGAGCAAATATCAAGGGTGACAAAGGGCACCCCTGTCCCGTGCCCCTGCCCAGGGGGAAGAAATCAGAGGAGCAGACAAGCAACTTTATTCTAGTGTGTGGGTTATGGTAGAGCGCTTTAAAGCCATGCACAAACTCTCCTTTGAATCCAAGACCACGTCCAAATAAGACCACAGCACACTGTCAAATGCCTTATAGATGTCTAGGCCTAATATTAATAAGTCTGCATCCTGGATGATATTAGTGGCTAAACGGATATTATCTGTAATTTGTCTGGAAGGGATAAAACCTGTTTGTTCCGGGCTATCAAGGAGGAAACAATTGGAGGTAGGCGTTCAGCTAATAGGCGACCCAGAATTTTCAAGTCATTATTTAATACCAAAATCGGCGTATAATTTTGTGATCGGGAATGGTCTTTGGGTATTAGTGTCATTGGCATTGAGCAAATCATCTGGGAGCTTGTTACCCTGTAGGATGAAATTAAATAACTGGGGCAATTCAGGGGATAGAATAAACAGAGGTGACCAGCGCTATGGAGTATATATCAACCGTATCTAAGTTATAAGGTGTAAGCTGCCAACAACCAAACCCAATAAAGGGTTAAAGCATGAAAAAGTGCAAGAAAGGTTGAAAACGGCGCTACCTTTTAAAAGTGATAGAGTGCACTTAAATAAATAAATAAGTGGTGTTTCTCACTGTGAGGAATAAATTAAATTATAAGGTGCACGAGTGATAAAAGTCTACATGGAGACCAGTTTTTTTATTCTTATAGTTGATAATAATAAAGTGCCAAGTGCATGTGCAATAAATAATCCAGGAAAAATTAAGAGACAGTGAATTTTATTCAAAATAAAGGTTATACAGTGTAGATAAAATCAATGGTGCTTTGTATTGATTTTTACAGATAGTGAAGAAATTAATTTAAGGGAAAGGATTCCCTTGAATAAATGTGAGTAAAAGTAAAAAAAGATCCAAGTGGAAAGTTGATCTGGTTGAGAAAAAACTTTCAATACCAGTGACAAAAGGATCCGGGTTGCAACCACCAGCGTAGCCACTAGGTGTCGCACCCTGTATACAACCTGCTGTGTTTTTCCATAGAGATAGGGATGGTAATGCCCAGGGGTTCCTTCGGTGGAAAAGTTGTTTGTAGGTAACGATCCCTCAAATATAAATGGAAACCCCATGGTGCAGTATCTTGTGCAACCGAGAGAAAAGTGTAGTAACTTACAGTTAAGCTGTAGGCTGTCCGCGATCAGATTTTCGTTAGCTGGGAAGCTTCCGCGTTCCACGGCCCTGGCTCCAAATGCCGGAAGTGACGTAATGACGTAGAAGACTCCAGCCTACGCGTTTCGTCAGAGGACGTCTTTGGACACTCTCCAGTTCCAGCACATCCTTTCTGAGGACCGGTGCCCAGAACTGGACGGCATACTCCAGATGTGGCTGGACCAGAGTCTTGTAAAGTGGGAGAATAATCTCTCTCTTTCTAGAGTGAATCCCCTTTTTTATACATGCCAGTATTCTGGTGGCTTTGCGGCAGCTTGGCATTGCATGCCACTGCCAAGCTTGTTGTCCACTAGCACCCCTAGGTCCTTTTCCATCTTAGATTCACCCAAAGGCGATGAGATGAAAGTGAAGAAACCAAAACAATTGAACCAAAAATAACGTTCTAAAAAACATGATAACATTCTAAGGGAACTGGGGGGTAAAGACCCCCAGAACAAAGAAGTAGCAAATCGTGGACTTTTGTGTCCAATACTCATCTCACTCTCTGTAAAGTTCTCTGATATCCAAAAGACAGTACAGCGCTCCCCGCTTCAAATACTATGTGGGGAGAGAGTAGTGTCTAAAGAGAGTTGAGTAGGGGGACAACAGACGGGATCAGTGAGATTGCGATATCAATGCAGGTGTATAATAGAATATCGCTCGGAAGTTTGGTAGGTGTCCGAGTATTTGCAGGTTAGAGTCTGTTATCTCTGAGGGTGCAGTTCTAGCCCTTCAAGATGATTGGTCTCTGGAGCATGGTCTGTTACTTCGATCTCTCCTAGGCGACAGTGTCCCCCAGATTGCTGATGGGCGAGGAGTGGATGGTGGTCTCTGTATGCTCTGGGGATCCAATAAGCCCAATTTCGCAAGTAGATCCTTGCCTTGCGAGACATTAGTCAACGTATATGTAGTGCCGTTGTGGGGTACTGTAAACTTAAAAGGGAATCCCCATCTGTATCTAATCCTTGTAACACCGTGGTGACCACCTTCATTTTCCTCCTATATTCCAGAGTAGTTGGTGAAATGTCCGGGTATATTTGAATGGTCACCCCCTTCAGCTGTATGTGAGGGGAATTGTGGGATGCTCTGAAGATATCCTCCTTCACCAGATAATCCTTCAGGCACATGACTGTATCTCTTGTTTGCTTAGCTGGTGTCCATTTTTGGTCTTAAGGCTCTATGGAGCCTGTTCCAGGCAAAAGAGGTTTCAAGGGTGGTCAGGGAGTAAAGAGCGGAACAATTTTTTAATGGCTGTTGGCAAGTCCGTGCTTGTTTCTGGGACCCCTCTGACCCTTATATTGTTCCGCCTGTTTTTATTGTCCAAGTCTTCCAGATGGGCCTGGAGCTGAAGGACTGTGTCTGAGAGAGCTTCATGGTCTTTCCTAAGGTCAGAGTAGGCCAGCAAAATCTGATCGTGCTTGGTCTCCAGCATATCCATCCTGCCTCCGAGGGCTGATATCTCCATGGTGAGTGTGTTAGTGGAGTTTAGCCTGGAACTCCAGAGCTATTTTGTCATACACTTTAGAGAGGCTGTCTTCCAGGGCCACTTTAGTTAACTGTGGTGGATACTCACTGTGCTCCGAGGAGGCAGTCTGGGATATAGCTCTCTCCAGGCTGCTGGTTGAGGCCTGTGTTTGCTGGGCGCCATCTTGGGACATCGTGGTTTGCTTCCTCACCCAAAGCAAATAGTTTGTTAAAGACCACTGGACATGCTTCTTTTTTGTGGCTCTTGGGGGTAGGCATACACCGGATGGTCCCGCAAGGGGTGCTCGGTCTGATGCAAGTAAAAATTAGGGGGATTATGGCTCTGGGTAGAAGAAATCTCAGCTGCCCCGGGAGCTCCTGCTACTCTCGTACGTCTAGCTTCTCGCCGCGCAGGCGGCCCACCATTTTATTATATCTTTTCATGTGACAACACTGAAGAAATGATACACTGCTAAAAGAAAAAATAGTGGGGGGGGGGGGCGTGACTGGAAGTGAACTGCGCCAGACGTTCTCCTCTTGTGCTCCTCACTGATGGAATAAAAATCCTAATACATCTGCGCTGCACTGACCGGTACAACTGAGCCACGCACACCCGGAGACAGAGCCCTCCACCCTGCACCTGGCGGTACTTTTTGCTCCCACTTGGGATTACGGATCAACTTGGAGGACGCTCCGTGGCCTACCCGGAAGTCCGCCGCCCCATTTGTCCATCATGGCTGCACTACGGAAGATCTGGAGGTCGGGGAGATCTACACCCTGTGCCATGGTGATTACCACTGTGACCCTCTCCGGCCTCTCACCGCTGTGACCCTCTCCGGCCTGGTGCCAGAACCCGTATAAAGATGCTTGTGGAGCTACATCCGGCTGCCATTCTCCACTAGGCCACATCCAGGCAGTGGGAGAGGGGCTCCTCATCCCCCTTACGCTGCACAAGCAATATTGTGTACTCTTATAGCCTAAGCTAACATCACAGAGCAGGGCCTGCAGCCGTTTATGCTACTATTCTACCACACTATAATCTGATGTAACCCAAACATAAAGGGGTTCACCAGTTATCTCTTCCATCAGCAAGGTCAAATTACTTCTCCTTTCCCCCATATCATCTGGATTTAACTGCTATGGCATCAAAAAGAAAAAAGGAAGGGATCTCACAAACTGGGGAAAAAGACAGTCTTTTTGCAGCACTGAGACACTTTAACTTTCAGAATAAGGAATCTCCCCATAGTGCTGCACATAGCTCTCCAAATCACTGTAGCTCCGCTCCATCCCTGGAGCATTAGGGTCCCCCTGGCCCCATATTCCCCTGCAAGGGGCTAGGTCCCACTCCTTTTAAGCCTCCTCTAGCCCGGCCAAAACCAAGCCCAAATTTCACCAGGACAGCAAGCTGCGGGAGACCGCTGGCACTGAATCCTCCTCGGGCCTGACTAGGGAACTACAGGACTCCATTTTGGCATTCCCCACTGCTAACCAACCGATTTTGGACACTACCCTGAAAGGATGTGTTGGTGACTCTACGTACTGCTATCCACGCCGACATTCTCGCTCTCTCACACAGCAGTTTAAAGCTGAAATGTCCAAGGTATTCAACAGAGTCACGCATATTGAACATAAAATGGGGGAATTCTACCTTTTAACAAAATGGTCGACTCCCACAATGAAAGGGACGAGGAAATGCATTGGATCAAGTCAAAACTGGCTGACCTCAAGGACAGGTCCCTTCCCAGACCACCCAACTATTTTGCCTACATTGGCTGCTTGGAAGGCCCAGACAAGTCAAACCAGCAATCCTACATCCCTTGAGAAAATCCAAATTCCTCTAGACGCGTTAATATTCCCGCTGAAGGATCTTTCTCTTGAAGAATGGTTTGGGGAAGTAACACTAATATATCGGATCTTACTTCTACAGAAGGTATTATCCCATTTGAAACCCTCTCCGCAAAGTTTTCCCTATCAGGGAAACAAGTGTTCACATACTTGGGGATCAAACCTCTGTTAAGCTCCACCCATTTTACACACACATACTTACCTAGTCAGGCTTGCGAATTTTGGAACATGGAGTACACTAAATGTGCTGGTATCTCGCTATTCTACAACCTTCTTCAAGATAAATCAACCTTCACTAAACTTCCTCAAATGCTTAAATGGAGAGGGATCTTGGGGTCCCAGTGTTGGAAGGTCATTGGTTAAAAGCAATTAGATGCAACTAAAAATACTCGCGATGCTCCATCTATTGGAAAACGGCCCAAAAGCTACAGCAAAGGTGGTATTTAACACCATACTTACTAGCAAAATTTTCCAAGGAGCACTTGGATACTTGCTGGAGAGAGTGTGGTCAATTAGGCACACTACTTCGCATGACTTGGTCTTGTTTCAATCTTTGAAGCTTCTAGTCTCAAATTTTAAAATTTATTGCACAACTCACAGGCTACGTTTGTCAAACCTAACCCAGCTCTGGCCATCCTGAGTATTGCAGCTGACTCTATCCAGTCGGGTATAAGGCCTATTTGTATGCACATTATTTTCGCTGCTAGAGCAACCATAATGGAAAAAATGGATATGAAATGATGTCCCTTATCTGAGAGAAGTAATTAGGTTAAGGTGATCTACATTTATGAACAAATAATGGCTTCTAAAGAAGGTTCAGTGTCAAAATTATGTCAAATTTGGCAACCTTGGTGCTCATTCTTTAAATGACTTTGACATTTTACCGTGCGTGTTCTTTGGTTCACTCCCATTTTTCTTTCTATGTTTGATTCTCTGCAATTTATGGTATCGGCTCCAGTATACTGCTTATTTCACTAGTAACGCACCCACCTCTCTTTCCATAGGTGGGGGGTCGGAAGAGACCTCACCCGGACACAGTTCCCTACAGGGGTGTCCGGGCGGATAAAGGTTTACTCTGTCCCCCACGGAGGTGCAGTGAGCCAATGGAGGTTTACAGTTCGGTTGACTAATTTTTATCATTCTACTCTGTTTGCAATTAAAAATGATCTCTGTATTTCCCCATGCTATCTTCTTGTACTGTATGTTGTCTTGTTTATTCACAACTTTGCATTGTTTGTAAGCTTTTTGTCTATATTTTTGAAAACTATTAATAAAAACATTTAAAAAAATGTAAAATAGTGAGTGTACAACTTGTATAACAGTGTAAATTTGCTGTCCCCTCAAAATAACTCAACACACAGCCATTAAGGTCTAAACCACTGGCAACAAAAGTGAGTACACCCCTAAGTGACAATGTCCAAAGTGGGCCCAAAGTGTCAATATTTTGCGTGGCCACCATGGTTTTCCAGCACTACCTGAACCCTCTTGGGCATAGAGTTCACCAGAGCATCACAGGTTGCCACTGGAGTCCTCTTCCACTCCTCCATGATGACATCACTGAGCTGGTGGGTGTTTGAGAACTTACGCTCCTCCACCTTCCATTTGAGGATGTGCCACAGATGCTCAATAGGGTTTAGGTCTGGTGACCTGTTGGGCCAGTCCATCACCTTTACCCTCAGCTTCTTTAGCAAGGCAGCGGTCCTCTTGGAGGTTTGTTTGGTGTCGTTATCATGTTGGAATACTGCCCTGCGGCCCAGTTTCCGAAGGGATGGGGATAATGCTCTGCTTCAATATGTCACCGTACATGTTGTCATTCATGGTTCCCTCAATGAACAGTAGCTCCACAGTGCCGGCAGCACTCGTGTATCCCCAGACCATGACAATCCCACCACCAGGCTTGACTGTAGGCAAGACACACTTGTTTTTGTACTCCTCACCTTGTTGCCGCCACACATGCTTGACACCATCTGAACCAAACAAGGTTATCTTGGTCTCATCAGACCACAGGACATGGTTCCAGTAATCCATGTCCATAGTCTGCTTTTCTTCAGCAAGTGGTTTGCAAGCTTTCTTGTGCATCTTTAGAAGAGGTTTACTTCTGAGATGACAGCCATGCAGACCAGTTTGATGCAGTGTGTTGCGTATAGTCTGAGCACGGACAGGCTGACCCCTATCCCCTTTAACCTCTACAGCAATGCTGGCAGCACTCCATCTATTCCCCAAAGACAACCTCTGGATATGATGCGGAGCATGTGCACTCAACTTCTTTGGTTGACCATGGCAAGGCCTGTTCTGAGTGGAACCTGTCCTGTTAAACCGCTGTATGGCCTTGGCCACTGTGCTGCAGCTCAGTTTCAGGATCTTGGCAATCTTCTTATAGCCTAGGCCATCTTTATGTAAAGCAACAATTCTTTTTTCAGATCCTCAAAGTTCTTTGCCATGAGGTGCCATGTTGAACTTCTAGTGACCAGTATGAGTGAGAGCAATAACACCAAATTTAACACACCAGCTCCCCATTCACACCTGGGACCTTGTAACACCAATGAGTCGCATGACACTGAAAAGGAAAATGGCTAATTGGGCCCAATTTGGACATTTTCACTCAGGGGTGTACTCACTTTTGTTGCCAGTGGTTTAGACATTAATGGCTGTGTGTTATTTTTAGGGGACAGCAAATTTACACTGTTATACATGCTGTACACTCACTACTTTACATTGCAGCAAACTGATATTTCTTCAGTGTTGTCAAATGAGAAGATAAAATATTTACAAAAACGTTACGGGTGTACTCACTTTTGTGAGATACTGTATATTTCTCTTTCATTCATTGACTGACACAGTGCTCCATAAATAACTAGTGGGTTATGTTGCCTCTTCCAGGAGTAGGACTAGGCAGAACATGAAACACATGGCTACGCCCATGGGCCGCCCTTAGCTGGTATATAACCCCACTCTCTGCTCTAGGTAGTTACTTTTAATCGGTCTAGTCAGAAGTAAGGACCTAGGCTCCCAGCTTGGATCTCTGGTCCTAGCAATTTTTTTCCTTCCTTACATGTTTTTTCTTTTTTCTCTACAATCCACTGCCAGGGCTGGTAAACAGGCTGGATAATCCAGTGGTCCCCCCAGCCCAGCCAGCGAGAACGTGCAAACCGCAGCTAGATCGGCAGCGACATAGCCTCACAGACAGATGCTGGCCCGTGAGTTAAACATTTTGCAGGGTCTGCATTCGACTGGGCTTGGGTCTGAGTCACAGCGGTCCCTTGGCAGATAGCTACCCTACTCAGGTGCAGAGGAGTTCTGTCTGGAGCGTTACCCGCACCATGGAAGGGTAAGTAAATTCCCCCCCTCTCCCCTTTTGGTGGTTTTCTTTGAGGTGGATGGGGGTAACCTCCTGGGAGGTTCCCTCCTCCCATCCTTAAATCCCTCACTGAACTGGGCTTCCCCCACTCCCTTTGCCCTCTGTCTGGACCTAGAGTCTGGTGGGGGTCCCAGGGCAGAGACTGCAGCAGAGACCCCTAGGTTTTCCCCCCGCTATCCCCACTCTGTAAAGATCCTGAGATAGTGTGTGTCCCGCACTGGTAGTTTAGAGGGGTCCCACTGTAGGAGACCCTTTGTGAATGCCCTGCTGTTTGCAATGTGGGTCTAATGCAGAGGGGCTCAGTGCAGAGTGCACAGCAGAGTCTCCCCTAAACATGTCTTACCTTCAGTGGGGCGGGGGGTCCCCGTGCAGCATTGCAGAGGGTGCAGGAAAGATCCTGGCAGCATGCTTCAGTGTTTGTAGGTGATGGTGGCCATTTTCCCTTAGTCTGGCTGGTCTCCGGTTGGCGGCCATGTTTGTGTAGCCGGATAATGTCACAGGGGCCATTTTCACTTAGTCTGGGAGATGCTAGGGAAAACTGAAGCCTCGTGGGGATGTAGAAGCTCCTCCACTTCCTTCTCCCCTCTTCCTGTGCCCAGAGCATATGAACAGGGATAGCGTCCATGATGATGCTGGGTTAAAATTCTCGGCGCTCCTCCGGTCGGTATGGTGAATCTTTGGGGATCCCTGTTATCTCTGATGAGTGGTACCCTGGGTCTTGGGGGGATCCTTTAGTGGTGCCAAAAGATTTTTTGTACTGCAAGTTCTTCTTTTTCCTTATAGAGCCTCAGGGTCACATCTCCCCCCACTGACCCCCTCATAGAGGTGGCAGGTCCCTCGGAACCCCAGCTTTTCCATAGTTGCACTGAAGGCAGTATTTAGTGTCCCGGCTGGAAGTGACGTCTGGGCAAAGGTCCAGGAGGTAGCATCCTCCGCCTTCCCCTGCTCAGGTTGTCTAATCTGATTCTGAGTAGACGCACTTATCACTACATCGCGTGAGACTTTAAAAATGGGGGATGCGGCTGATGTAGCCACTAACATGGCTGTGTCGTTTGGTATGCATAAGTCGCATCATACTCCAAAGGTGTTTCCTTATGTGCCTTTATTTTGACAGGCTTTTTATGTAAGGAATGGGAACCAGAATTACCCTTTGTGGTCCCCAAAAGTTTTGCTGTACGTTACCCTTTTGAGGAGTCACTTTTAAAAAAGGGGGCTAGTCCACTAGTGGTGGACCCTCCGGTTTCCAGGTTGAATAAAGCAGCCATGATCCCAGTAGAGGAATCCTTGTCCTTTAAGGACCGGCTGATAAAGTGAAGCCTGTGCCACGCAGCATGTTTACTATGCCTTGTTCGGCACTGCTGCCAGTCTTTGCATCAGCCCTGGTGTCTCAGACCCTATCTGAATGGGCCAGGCTTTTGCACTGGGTGGGTGAGCAGGTCCCCACTGCTTATGTTGATTTAGCGGACCAGTTTATCCATGGGCTGCAGTTTTTGTGATGCAGCTTTGGATACAGCTCCCGTGCTGTACAAATTTTGTTTCAGCGGTGCTGATTAGGCGCTTGCTGTGGCTTTGGAATTGGTTGACAGGCCAAGCCTCTAAGAAATATCTTTGATCTGCCCTTTCAAGGCTATCGCTTGTTTGGGGCTGCCCTGGATGACATCATTAAGGATCTCATAGGGGGAGAGTACCTTCCGGGCACAGTCAAGCGAAGGAGCCTCACCGCAGACGGGGGCCCTCCTCAACACATAGAAAATTATTTTGTGCTTCTGGGATGGAGATTAAGGGAAATAGATCTTTTAAATCCTCCCTGTGAGGTTCCAAGCAACCTTGGTCTGGGAAGCCTAGAGCTAGCATCCCCGGACTAGCAGACAAGACTCCTTTTAGCATGAAGGTCTGCCCATTATTGCGGTGGGGGGACATCTTTGCTGGTTTCCAGCCTGTGGACTTCTTTGGTGAGCGTCAAGGAGATATGCAAAAGGTTTATTTTGGGGGTACCTAGAAAGTGGGACAAAACTTGTCCTTTTCAGGGTTTTTAGGTCCTGAGTCGCCTTGTACATATTCCTCCAAAGGTTCAGGTGATGTCTGAACTACCCAAGGTCCCCCCTATCCCTGTCCAGGGAATTGATTTACCTAGGTCCGATTCTATTTCTGACCAGGGTGGTTCTTTCTCTGCACAAACTTCAGGGACCACAGGCTGTGATTCACTGGCTGCTGTCACACAGATAGTTCGCTCTCCCATTTTGCATACAGGTTCTGAGTGATGGTATCCACCTTCAGGACAGTTCTGTTTGCACAGTCTTACATGCTGCACCTTTAGCAGGTTCGGCTCCACAGGGGGATACGGATATTCGTGACGAGGTCACAGGGACCTCTGACAGATGCCCCAGGCATCCCAGGGCCACGATAAGGCCAGTGTCCTCCACGGCTAAGGCTTCTTCCGCAGTTCTGCGAGGAAGCAAGAGCGAGGATCTTCCAATCGATACCTGGAACCTATAGAGGTTGCACAGGCAGTCTATATATATATATATATATATATATACACACATACACACCGTGCCTTGCGAAAGTATTCACCCCTCTTGAACTTTTCAACCTTTTGCCACATTTCAGGCTTCAAGCATAAAGATATAAAACTGTAATTTTTTTTGAAGAATCAACAACAAGTGGGACACAATCATGAAGTGGAACAAAATTTATTGGATATTTCAAACTTTAACGAAAAACTGAAAATTTGGGCGTGCAAAATTATTCAGCCCCCTTAAGTTAAAACTTTGTAGCACCACCTTTTGCTGCGATTACAGCTGTAAGTCGCTTGGGGTAGGTCTCAGTTTTGCACATCGAGAGACTGAAATTTTTGCCAATTTCTCCTTGCAAAACTGCTCAAGCTCAGTGAGGTTGGTTGGAGAGCGTTTGTGAACAGCAGTTTTCAGTTCTTTCCACAGATTCTCGATTGAATTCAGGTCTGGACTTTGACTTGGCCATTCTAACACCTGGATATGTTTATTTGTGAACCATTCGAATGCATTGTAGATTTTGCTTTATGTTTTGGATCTTTGTCTTGTTGGAAGACAGATCTCTGTCCCAGTCTCAGGTCTTTTGCAGACTCCCTCAGGTTTTCTTCCAGAATGGTCCTGTATTTGGCTCCATCCATCTTCCCATCAATTTTAACCACCTTCCCTGTCCCTGCTGAAGAAAAGCAGGCCCAAACCATGGTGCTGCCACCGCCATGTTTGACAGTGGGGATGGTGTGTTCAGGTTGATGAGCTGTGTTGCTTTTACGCCAAACCTAACGTTTTGCATTGTTGCCAAAAAGTTTGATTTTGGATTCATCTGACCAGAGCACCTTCTTCCACATGTTTGGTGTGTCTCCCAGATGGCTTGTGGCAAACTTTAAACAACACTTTTTACGGATATCTTTAAGAAATGGCTTTCTTCTTGCCACTCTTCCATAAAGGCCAGATTTGTGCAGTATACGACTGATTGTTGTCCTATGGACAGAGTCTCCCACCTCAGCTGTAGATCTCTGCAGTTCATCCAGAGTGATCATGGGCCTCTTGGCTGCATCTCTGATCAGTCTTCTCCTTGTATGAGCTGAAAGTTTAGAGGGACGGCCAGGTCTTCGTAGATTTGCAGTGGTCTGATAACTCCTTCCATTTTAATATTATCGCTTGCACAGTGCTCCTTGGGATGTTTAAAGCTTGAGAAATCTTTTTGTATCCAAATCCGGCTATAAACTTCTCCACAAAGGTATCTCTCACCTGCCTGGTGTGTTCCTTGTTCTTCATCATGCTCTCTGCGCTTTAAACGGACCTCTGAGACTATCACAGTGCAGGTGCATTTATACGGAGACTTGATTACACACAGGTGGATTCTATTTATCATCATTAGTCATTTAGGTCAACATTGGATTATTCAGAGATCCTCACTGAACTTCTGGAGAGAGTTTGCTGCACTGAAAGTAAAGGGGCTGAATAATTTTGCATGCCCAATTTTTCAGTTTTTTATTTGTTAAAGTTTGAAATGTCCAATAAATTTTGTTCCACTTCATGATTGTGTCTCACCTGTTGATTCTTCACAAAAAATTACAGTTTTATATCTTTGTTTGAAGCCTGAAATGTGGCAAAAGGTCAAAGTTCAAGGGGCCCGAATACTTTCGCAAGGCACTGTATGTGTGTGTGTGTGTGTGTATGTATATATATATATATATATATATATATATACACACACACACACACACACACACACACTCTGCTCAAAAAATTTAAGGAGCACTTTTTAAAAAGAGTATAGCATCAAGTCCAACTCCTAGGATGTTGATCTGGTCAGTTAAGTAGTGCAGTGGGTTGGTAATCCATTTCAGCTGCTTTGGTGTTAATGAAATTAACAAATGCGAATGATGGGCAACAATGAGTCAACTTCCAGAACAAGAATGGTTTTACAGGTAGAGGCCTATGAGCACTTTTCCCCCCTCATCATTTCTGATTGTTTTTCAATAGCTTTGCATTTGGCTAGGGTCAGTGTCACTACTAGAAGCATGAGGCGATACCTGGACCCTATAGAGGTTGCACAGGCAGTGCAACTCCTCCAGGATAGCACATCAAATACGTGCCATTGCCAAAAGGTTTTCTGTGTCTCCTACCGCAGTCTCAAGAGCATGGTGGAGAATCCAGGAGAGACAGTTACTCTCCAGGAGAGCTGGACAGGGCCCTAGAAGATCCTTAACCCATCATCAGGACCGGTATCTGCTACTTTGTGCAAGGAGGAACAGGATGAACACTGCCAGAGCCCTACAAAATGACCTCCAGCAGGCCACTGGTGTGAATGTCCCTGACCAAACAATCAGAAACGGACTTCATGAGGGTGGCCTGAGAGCCTGACGTCCTCTCGTGGGCCCTGTGCTCACTGCCCAGCACTGTGGAGCTTGAATGGCATTTTCCATTGAGCACCAGAATTAGCAGGTCTGCCACTTGCACCCTGTGCTTTTCACAGATGAGAGCAGTTTCACCATGAGCACATGTGACAGACATGAAAGGGTCTGGAGAAGCCATGGAGAACATTAGGCTGCCTGTAACATCATTCAGCATGACCGGTTTGGTGGTGACAATGATGGTCTGGGGAGGCATATCCATGGAGGGACGCACAGACCCCTACAGGCTAGACAATGGCACCCTGGCTGCCATTGGGTATTGGGATGAAATCCTTGGACCCATTGTCAGACCCAATGCTGGTGCAGTGGGTCCTGGCTTCATCCTGGTGCACGACAATCCCCGGCCTCTTGTTGCGAGAGTATGCAGCCAGTTCCTCGAGGATGAATGAATTTATACCATTGAATAGACACCACGTTCGCCTAACCTAAATCCAATAGCACACTTCTGGGGCATTGTTTCAGTCTAGCGGACGCCACCAGGTTGCACCTCCGTCTGTTCAGGAGTTCAGTGATGCCCTGGTCCAGATCTGTGAGAAAATACCCCAGGACACCATCCGTTGTCTCATTAGGAGTATTCCCCAATGTTGTCAGGCATGCATACAAGCACGTGGGGGCCATACAAACTAAGTAACATTTTAAGTTGCTGCAATGAAATTTCAGCAAAATGGACTAGCCTGCTGCATTATTTTTTTTTTTTTTCACTTTAATTTTCGAGGTGTCTTTAAATTCAGCCCTCTGTAGGTTGATCATTTTCATTTCCATCAAGCAATGTGGCAATCCTTTTGATCCTAACACATTACCCAGTCCATATCAATATAGATATCCAGCATGATATTTTTCCCTATAGAGATCTGATGTGTTTTCAAAGATTTCCTTTAAATTTTTTTTGAGCAGTGTGTGTATATATGTGCGTGTGTGTATATGTGTGTGTATATGTACATGTGTGTGTATATGTATATATATATATATATATTATTTGAGAGATCTCTCTATATATAAAAAGCGAGATCATATAATGTTTTTTTTTCTTTCTTTTTTTTAAAGTGACCGCATTACTTTGCGTCAAGGACAAGTTGACAAGCTATATGCTAGTCTAAAGGATTTAGCAGAAGAGAGAAGAGGGAAGTTACAGGAACACCAAAAGCTCTGCCAACTAAAGAGAGACGTAGAAGACCTTGAACACTGGATTTCAGAACGTGAAGTGGTAGCGGCTTCCCATGAGTTAGGACAAGACTATGAGCATGTAACAGTAAGTTTAACTTTTGCATGTTGAGTTAAAAAATTACAGATTTGGGGGTAAGGTTTTGGTTATACTTAAGCCCTCATACACATTGGAGCAATTTGTCATGCGATTTGACAGGTCAAATCACATGTCAAGTCACAGCCTATTGCCAGCAATGTCACTGTTCCAATCAGTTGGCTATTTTGGGTGCAACTACAGTGGGTACGGAAAGTATTCAGACCCCCTTAAATTTTTCACTCTTTGTTATATTTCAGCCATTTGCTAAAATCATTTAAGTTCATTCTTCTTCCTCATGAGTGTACACCTAGCACCCCATACTGACAGAAAAACACAGAATTGTTGACATTGTTGCAGATTTATTAAAAAAGAAAAACTGAAATATCACATGGTCCTAAGTATTCAGACCCTTTGCTCAGTATTTAGTAGAAGCCCCCTTTTGATCTAATATAGCCAGGAGTCTTTTGGGGAAAGATGCAACAAGTCTTTCACACCTGGATTTGGGGATCCTCTGCCATTCCTCCTTGCAGATCCTCTCCAGTTCTGTCAGGTTGGATGGTAAACGTTGGTGGACAGCCATTTTTAGGTCTCTCCAGAGATGCTCAATTGGGTTTAAGTCAGGGCTCTGGCTGGGCCATTCAAGAACAGTCACGGAGTTGTTGTGAAGCCACTCCTTTGTTATTTTAGCTGTGTGCTTAGGGTCATTGTCTTGTTGGAAGGTAAACCTTCGGCCCAGTCTGAGGTCCAGAGCACTCTGGAGAAGGTTTTTGTCCAGGATATCCCTGTACTTGGCCACATTCATCTTTCCCTCGATTGCAACCAGTCGTCCTGTACCTGCAGCTGAAAAACCCCCCCACAGCATGATGCTGCCACCACCATGCTTCACTGTTGGGACTGTATTGGACAGGTGATGAGCAGTGCCTGGTTTTCTCCACACATACCGATTAGAATTAAGGCCAAAAAGTTCTATTTTGGTCTCATCAGATCAGAGAATCTTATTTCTCACCATCTTGGAGTCCTTCAGGTGTTTTTTTTTTTAGCAAACTCCATGCGGGCTTTCACATGTGTCTTACACTGAGGAGAGGCTTCTGTCGGGCCACTCTGCCATAAAGCTCCCACTGGTGGAGGGCTGCAGTGATGGTTGACTTTCTACAACTTTCTCCCATCTCCTGACTGCATCTCTGGAGCTCAGCCACAGTGATCTTTGGGTTCTTCTTTACCTCTCTCACCAAGGCTCTTCTCCCCCGATAGCTCAGTTTGGCCGGACGGCCAGCTCTAGGAAGGGTTCTAGTCGTCCCAAACGTCTTCCATTTGAGGATTATGGAGGCCACTGTGCTCTTAGGAACCTTAAGTGCAGCAGAAATCTTTTTGTAACCTTGGCCAGATCTGTGCCTTGACACAATTCTGTCTCTTAGCTCTTCAGGCAGTTCCTTTGACCTCATGATTCTCATTTGCTCTGACATGCACTGTGATCTGGAAGGTCTTATATAGACAGGTGTCTGGCTTTCCTAATCAAGTCCAATCAGTATAATCAAACACAGCTGGACTCAAATGAAGGTGTAGAACCATCTCAAGGATGATCAGAAGAAATGGAAAGCACCTGAGTTAAATATATGAGTGTCACAGCAAAGGGTCTGAATACTTAGGACCATGTGATATTTCAGTTTTTCTTTTTTAATAAATCTGCAACAATGTCAACAATTCTGTGTTTTTCCGTCAATATGGGGAGCTGTGTGTACATTCATGAGGAAGAAGAATGAACTTAAATGATTTTAGCAAATGGCAACAATATAACAGAGTGAAAAATTTAAGGGGGTCTGAATACTTTCCGTACCCACTGTACATTAAGACATCTGTGCATGAAGCCACACAGATGTATTTCAAGTCGCCTCCGAAGTCCCACTGAAATGCGATTTTGAAATTGTGCAATTTCAGATGAAGTAGCACGATTTCAAAGCTGTGTTCAATTTGAGCAAGGGCTAAATGTTTTGTTTACAAGTGTATTCAATCAAGGGTGATTTTTTTTTTTCTCGTGTTTTTCAGATGCTGAGAGATAAGTTCCGTGAATTCTCTCGTGACACCAGTAATATTGGCCAGGAAAGGGTGGATGCTGTTAACCTAATGGCTGATGAGCTTATTTCATCTGGACATTCAGAAAATGCAACTATTGCTGAATGGAAAGATGGTCTTAATGAGGCTTGGGCTGATCTCCTGGAAATGATTGATACGCGAAGCCAGATGCTAGCCGCCTCCTATGAGCTCCACCGCTTCTATCAGGATGCTCGAGAAACATTGGGTCAGATACAAGATAAGCATAAACAGCTTCCAGAAGAGACTGGCAGAGACCTTAACACTGCAGAAGCTATGCAGCGTATGCACACAACTTTTGAACATGACATTCAAGCCCTTAGTGCACAAGTAAGTCACAAGTAACTTTTTTTAAACTAGCCCTTATATAATTTAAAGACAGTGTGTCACATAAAATAGTTGAGCTATTTACACTGATATGCAGGTTCAAGAGCAGACACCTAGAGGATTTACTGTTGCCTAAGGGAGGATTGAACACTGTTTAAAAAAAAAAAAACTGATTAGGATAATCTCTCCTACTATAACTCAGCTCTAATATGTTATACTCCCCTGTTTTTTATTAATTCTTTTTATTACCTTTTTTTATCCTCGTTCCAGTCTCTTTACATCACTGCTAGAGTTGTCTCTTTGATTGCAATCATTCTGTGCAGTCCTTGTCAGACTAGCTTTTCAAGTATTGCTTCAAGACCCCATTGAACTGGACATTGCAGGTATAGTCTGACCTTCAGGCAATGGAGTTCCACGTGGGGCGCTTTTCAGACTGTTATGGTAAATTAGCTGCAGAGTGATTTCCACATTCAGAGCCTGTTGATAATGCCTCATCACTTAGCCTTGTCTCTGAAGGCTTAATTTGTGATTAAGTTGGTCAGGCCAACCATCAGGGGCAACTCTATTTACTGTGGTCGCTGGGTGCCATTAATCATTGTTTCTGCTCTTGTACAGAAGGGGTTAACACTGTGGGACTAAGTGTGAATGAATAAAGAGAGGGATAGGTGGCGCTGCATGAAGGCAAGTAGGATGTGAAATTATCGAAAATTAAGCTAAATCTGATAAATCCCGTGATAGGAAATGGCGTTAAAGCTGCAGAGAATATATTTGCGAGTGTATATACCACTAAAAACTCCAAAAAATATACAAATGCAATAGGGCTAAAAGTTATAAATATAAACCAAAAAGCACATCAATAATGTGACAAAGTGTAAAAAAGTGACTTCTGTGCAAAAAGTGAATAATTATACATATAAAACTATTTGACCAATAAAAATATGTTTAAAAACTACAGTACTTATAAAATTATCCAAGTGACATCTGTGCAAAAAAGTGAACAATAAATATATGAATGTGTAAATCAATGAGTTAAGCAAACTGAATTGAAGTCCACAAAAAAAAAAAATGTAAACCGTACATATGAAAAATGAATAATAGATGAAATGCCAATGGTAAATCAATCTTTAAGAGTGAACTCGTGCTCCCCCTCTCTCCCAGGACTGCACTCACCAGAAAGAGGAACCCCTGCAGGGGTAACTAGCATCAATCACAGGTCAGAATCTGGCTTTCCTATGTATGCCCAATAATGGAGACCTTGGATATATGAACCACGGGTACCAGTTCAATTAGAAGTCTGTGCTCAATGACAGTAGGCATGTAAGGATGGAAACCTCTCATAGTGTAAATCCGTATATAAATTAGTTTATTAAAAGATTCTAGTATACTCACAAACTAACACATGGTTGAGGTTGTTAAAACATCATTGTGTCACTTCTGCTGTGCACATTTTCGGTCCGTGGAACACACAGCGTTCGGGATCCACTGTTTGTTTTAACTACTTCAGCTCTGTTCGTTTGTAAGAGTATACTAGAATCTTTTAATAAACAAATGTATCTAACGGATTTATGCTATGAGATGTTTCCTTCCTTTTACATACCTGTGGTAACTGAGAACAGACTTCTAATAGAACTGGTACCCGTGGACCATATATCCAAGGTCTCCATTATTGGGCATACATAGGAAAGCCAGATTCTGACCTGTGATTGATGCTAGTTGCCCCTGCAGCAGTTCCTCTTTCTGGTGAGTGCGGTCCTGGGAGAGAGGCGGAGCACTATTTCACTCAGTCATGATTCACCTTGAAGATTGATTTACCACTGGCATTTTATCTATTAATTTTTCATATGGACTTTTTACATTTTATTTTTATTGTGGACTTCAATTAATTTTGCTTAACTCATTGATTTCACATTTGTACATTTATTATTATTCACTTTTTTACACAGATGTCACTTGGATAATTTTACTGTACTGTAGTTTTTACAAATATTTTTATTGATCAAATAATTTTATATGTATAATTCACTTTTTGCGCAAAAGTCACTTTTTTACACTTGGTCACTTTATTGATTTGCTTTTTGGTTTATATTTATAATTTTTAGCCATATTTGTAATTTTTTTGGAGTTGTTATTGGTGTATACACTCGCAAATATATTCTCTGAACCTTTAACACTTTATTTCCGATCACGGAATTTATCAGATTTAGCTTAATTTCCGATAGGTTCACATCCTACTTGCCTTAAGGCAGCGCCACCTATCCCTCCCTCTATTAATTCATGTCAGCATACCCTTCTGGGTTTAAATGTGAGGTAGGCTGCAGACTGTGACGTACATCATAGCGCGGAATTTATTATATACTGTGGGACTAAGTGCTGACCGCATCTGCTGGGTGGAGTGCTCACACTTGTGTTCCATGCTCTCTCCCATTCTATAGTATTGACAAAGCATCTCCTCACTGCTGCTCCTGCTTGCAAGGGCCACATGAAACATAGCTCTTTGATGCATTCCAGTATTCTGCCTATAGTGGTTTTGGTTGCTTCCAACCATTTGGCCTCATGCGCACGTCTTTTTTTTTTTTTTTTTTTTCAACTCTCCTAGAAGCCAGCAGCTTGGAAAAGTGTTCAAAGCTTTTACAAGCTTTTAGAGCCATTAAGCTGTTGGACGGTAGTTCATTTTACTGGCCAGAATAAATCATTTCTGGCCATTGAAATAATTTAATGCCTAAGCACCAGCATTAAGGCACATTTAGCAGCGTCAAGCTTTTTTTCTGCCCAAACACTACTGCTCCTGCCTCTAAAAGCTCCTGCCACTAAACGCTACTAAAAGGCTATGTGTGCATGGACATATAGGATAACATGGAGGGGCATTTTGAGGCAGGAAAATGTGCATGAGTCCTTCAACTCACCTGCTACTAGCTGTCTGGGCTTCGTGGGTATTTGTGGCCATGCCGACATATTGCCCTATCACCATGCAGTCGCAACATTTTGGATGGAGAAGGGGAAGTGTCTTGTTTCATCAGGGGCCATCAAGTCATACTCCTAATAATGGAGCAACTACTGATGATGCTGGTATCTGCAGCCTGAAATCCTACTGGTCTCTTCTTTTGAAGTCCACCCTTTCGTGTAGTCCTGTTTAGGTTTGATGGGTGTGGCTGCATACTCTCTCCCTTTTGGCTGAGGTTTTTACTATAATCAAGTCTTCATGATCCAAGTCACTCAGTCATATGCTGACCCTGACTACAGAGGCCACGGGCATGCTCCCATGCCTTCTTTTGCAGATTTTTTTCATCAGATTTTCTTCCAGCTCACTGCGGATTTCGAGCTCCAAGCACCTATTAATAATATATCCCTTTGGGGAGGATTTTGTACAGAAGTGGTCAATTACCACTATGAATTCAGCATTCTCCTTAAAGGAGAAGTTCACCTTTTTTACTAATAAATGCACATTTTTCGATCGTTCATTGACAGACGCCACTCCATATAATTCTTGACCATTGGGTTATACTGCCCCTACAGGAGTAGAACACTAGGCAGGAAAATGCTTTACCACGCCTATGGGTCCGTCCCTGCAGGCATACATACTCACTGTGCACATACACACTCTGCTATAGGCTTCAGTTTGTTTCTGCCTAGTTTAGGAGTAGGACCTAGTTTTCTGCTGGGACTTCAGTCTTGGCTGTTTTTTTTTTGGGAAACTTTTTGTAAGACTTTACTTTTTAGTTAGTTTTTTTCCTGAGAGGGGAGAAGCTAGGGTGACTTTAGTACATCACCCAGGTATTTCCTGTTCCTGTGTCAGATAGTTTTTCTTTCTACAAAGAACGTTCCTCTATATATGGCAACTGCGGACACATGGATATGCGTCTTCACATTCTAATGAGGAGGATGTATTCTCGTCCGCAGCGGTGCGGAAAAGCGCGCTGGTGGAGGCACTTATAGTGTCAGTGCGGGAAACCTTCAAAATGGATAATTCTAGAGCGTCAGGGACGCAGGTGTCTTTTGGCACCCTCAGATGCCAGAAGTAAGGCAATGTCTAGTGTGTTTCCAGAGGAGTCCCCAGTATTTACAGACCCCGTAGATAGACCGATTGCGCCTCTGTCCCGCCATTTGCATGTATTAGTGGACTCAATACTGGAACCGGTCTTTGTGATCACTCTGGTGTAACAGACCATAAAAGAATGGGCGAAGTTGCTGAAAGGTGACTTGGAAACGGAGCAGCTCTCGCGTCGGGCCTGATGGAGCGAACTGACCAAATGGTCCAAACCCTTCTGTATATTTGTGATGTGTCGCTGGATGCTGCTCCCCTGGTAGCCAGAGTGTTTGCGATGCGGGTTGCTATTAGACGCATGGTTTAGCTAAAAAGCGGATGTACGGACCAGGCTTCCAAAAAGGCTCTTTCTGACCTTCCCTTTACAGGGGACAGGTTGTTTGGATCCTCCCTGGATGAGTTGATCAAAGGCCTTACGAGTGGGAAAAGTACTCTTCTTCCCCAATCCACCAAGTGCAAGGCACCGCATAATAGACGGGGGCCTTCATCTACTGCTCATAGGCAACCCTTTCTTACCTCTGGGTTGCAGGAGAAAGGACCGAAGTCATTCAGGTCTTCTGGGGGCCCAGGAAGGGTGGCAAAGTGCGCCCAATCCTGGATCTCAAAGCCCCGAAGCGCTTTGTGCGGGTACAGAAGTTTCGAATGGAGTCTATTTGCACGGGGTAGCGTCCCTAAATCAGGGAGACCGGTTGGCCTTTCTCGATATCAAGGACGCATATATACACATCCCTAGCTATGCTGGACACCAGTGATTTTTTTCTTTTTTCGTTTTGCTGTGGGAAAGGAGCACTTTAAATTTGTGGCGTTACCCTTTGGTCTTGCATCTGCTCCCAGGGTCTTCACAAAAGTGTTTGCTCCAGCGATCGGGGGTGAGGCTCGTCCCTCGGACATAGCCCATCCCTGATCAAGGTAAACAGCCAATAGAAATTGGCTGTTTACCACGTGATCGTCTGTGTCAATCACAGCCGATCACATGAGCGGCTCCAGCACGAGCCGCTCGTTCTCTCTGCAATGCGCGCCCCCGTGGGCGCGCAGAGCAGCGATCGGGGACGAGGCTCGTCCCTCGGACAGAGTTGATCCCCGATCTAGGTAAAGAGCCAATGAAATTGGCTCTTTACCACGTGACCGGCTGTGTCCAATCACAGCCGGTCACAAATGTCAACAGAGAACACGGTAACTAGCTGTCACCGTGTTCTCCTCCTCACACACTGATCCTGTGTGAGGAAGAGAGTGTGGTAACAGCTAGTTACCAAGTACAGTGCACCCCAAACACACTGATTGCCCCCCCCCCCCAATAAAGAGCACCTGTCACTAGCCCATCAAAGTACCTGAGTACCTGTCACCAGCCCATCAGGTACTCTGATGACGGGTACTCTGATGGGCTGGTGACAGGTACTCGGGTACTCTGATGACAGGTACTCGGGTACTCTGATGACGGGTACTCTGATACTCTGATGACAGGTACTCGGGTACTCTGATGACAGGTACTCGGGTACTTTGAGTACCTGTCAACGGAGTACCCGTCATCAGAGTACCTGAGTACCTGTCACCTACCCATCAGAGTACCTGAGTACCTTCCACCTGCTCATCAGAGTACCTGACGCCTGAAGTACCCGAGTACTTGCCGCCTGCTCATCAGTACCCATCACTACTCATCAGTACCTATCACGTATCAGTACTGATCACCAGTACCCATCAGTACAGTATCACCTATCAGTATCAGTACTACTCATCAGTACCTATCACCTGCCTGTCACCTGCCTATCGGAGTACCCGAGTACCTGTCACCTGCCTATCGGAGTACCTGTCACCTGCCTATCTGAGTACCCGAGTTCCTGTCACCTGCCTATCGGAGTACCCGAGTACCTGCCACCTGCTCATCAGTACCAGAGTACCTGTCACCTGCCTGTCACCTGCCCAACAAAGTACCCGAGTACCTGTCGCCCTTCATACAGCCACCATGTCTAAGTCCAAAAAAGTTTATATACGTCCTCCGTTTAAACCTAAATACCGGTGTTATGGCAGCAGATAGCTGCCATAACCCTGGTATTTTTTTAAACGGTGGACGGTTGGCTTTCCGATAAGGGTGGTCCCAGCGGCGGATTCGCAGCGGGATCACCCTTCCGGGATGGCGGAAGAGGTGCCCCCCCCCCCCCCTCCCGCCGCATCCGGTCCTTTTCCCCGCTTACCGGACCCGCCGACAGCGGGGAAAACGATCCGGTCCCGGATCCTCACAGACAGGATGTCGAGTGAGGGCAAGCTTGCCCTCACTTGACTCTATGGTCTTGGAGGACCGTAGCTACGGAAAATGTTGTTGCCTAGCAACCGGTTTAGAGGTCCTTTTTTTTTTTTTTTCATTTTATATAATAATTTTTTTTTTTCTTTTTTTTTTTTCTATCTTTTAGTGTACTTGTGAGATCTGAGGACTTTTTGACCACAGATCTCACAAAAAAGAGGTCCTGTCGTGCCTTTTTCAATTACAAGTAATGTTTACATTTCTTGTAATAGAAATAAAAATGATCCATTTTTTTTTTTTTTTGTTAAACGGTGTAAAAATAAAAAATAATAAATAAAATAAATAGTAAAAAAAAAAAAAATTAAAGCACCCTGTCCCCGTTAGCTCGCACGCAGAAGCGACGCATACGCCCACATATGTAAACTGTGTTCAAACCACACATGTGAGGTACCGCCGCGATCGTTAGAGCAAGGGGAATAATTTGAGCCCTAGACCTCCTCTGTAACTCAAAGATGGCAACCTGTAGAAATTTTTAAATTGTCGCCTATGGGGATTTTTAAGTACCAAAGTTTGTCGCCATTCCGTGAGCGTGCGCAATTTTGAAACATGACATGTTGGGTATCTATTTACTTGGCGTAACATTATCTTTCACATTATGGAAAAAAATTGGGCTAACTTTACTGGTTTCTTATTTTTTAATTAAAAAAAGTGAATTTTTTCCAAAAAAATTGCGTTTGGAAGACCGCTGCGCAAATACGGTGTGATAAAAATATTGCAATAATCTCCATTTTAATCTCTAGGGTCTCTGCTAAAAAAAAATATATAATGTTTGGGGGTTCTAAGCAGTTTTCTAGCAAAACAACTGATTTTAGCTTGTAAACACCAAATGTCAAAAATAGGCCTAGGCAAGTGGCTAGGATGCATAATGATGCTCCTTGGATGTTGGGCCCCTCTATATGGCTAGGCTGTGAAAAAGTTTCACATGTGGTATTGCCATACTCAGGAGGAGTGGCAGAATGTATTTTGGGGTGTAATTTTTGCTGTGTACATGCTATGTGTTAGGAATATCCTATAAATTGATAACTTTGTGTAAAAAAAAAAAAAAAGTTTTCATTTTTTTCCCACATTTTCCAAAAACCTGTGGAAAAAAATATGTTCAAACGACCCATAATGCATAATAGAATATACGTTGGAGTGTTTGCTTTCCAAAATGGGGTCATTTTGTGGACTTTTCCATTGTATTGGTGCTCTAGGGCCTTGAAAAGTGTGATAGGTAGTAAGAAAGTTTTATGTGTATTTATGCTCCTAGAACGCCTGAAGGTGCTTCTTGGACGTGGAGTCTCTTTTTGTGGCCAGGCTGTGTAAAAGTCTCACACATGTGGTATCGCCATACTCGGAAGAAGTAGCAGAATGTATTTTTGGGTGTCATTTTTGCTGTGTACATGCTATGTGTTAGAAATAGCTTATAAATTGACAACTTTGTGGGAAAAAAAAGAGAAAAAAATGTTTTTCTTCATTTTCCCAAGAATTGTGGGAAAAAATTACAACTTCAAAAAAACCCACCATGCCTCTTACTAAATACCTTGGACTGTCTACTTTACAAAAAGGGGTCATTTGGGCGGTATTTGTACTGTCCTGACATTTCAGGGCCTCAAGAAAGGAGATAGGCAGTCAGTACATCTGGTGTGATCAATTTTCAGTAATTGGTACCATAGCTTCTAGACTCAATAACTTTCACACAGACTAAATAATATACACTAATTTGGATTAATTTTACCAGAGACATGTAGCAGTATACATTTTGGCCCAAATGTATGAAGAAAAATTAATTTTTGCAAAATTTTATAATTGAAACTAAAAAAAAGTGTTGTTTTTTCAAAATTTTTGCTCTTTTTTTGCATATATCACGAAAAAAAAACCCCAGTTGTGATCAAATACCACCAAAAGAAAGCTCTATTTGTGTGAAAAAAATGATAAAAATTTTGTTTCATTACAGTGTAGCATGACTGAGCAATTGTCATTCAAAGTGTGAGAGTGCTGAAAGCTGAAAATTGGTCTGGGCAGGAAGGGTGTCTAACTGCTCTGTATGGAAGTGGTTAAGAGAAGATTCTCATTCAACTCTGTTGGTAATCACTGTAAGGACTCTGCAAGAGTTCAGCTGGACCATCAATTTCACAAAATTAGCCCTGGTACCATCCTTAAGACAGGTCTACCTGGGTCTGATTCTGGATTCCACTTCAGCAAAGGTTTTTCTTCCCCTGGACTAGCAGCAGAATTTGTGCTTCGTTTTTTGTTGTCCAGCAATCTGTCCTCTCTGCGGACTTGCATGAAAGTCCTAGGCCTGATGGTGTCGAACTTTGAGGCGGTTCCTTTTGCTCAGTTCCACACCCAGGTCATTAGAGGGAAATTCTGGTCAAATGGACCAAAGATCCAAAGTCGTCGTGACTCAAACGAATCATAGAATCGAACACAAAAACTGCTCTTCTAGGGTGGCTTTGCTCGTTGGCATTGCACCAGGGCAAGTCTTTCCTTCCACTGTATTGGACCGTGGTCACCACGGACGCCAGCCTGACCCGGTAGGGAAGAGTGCTGGGGAAGCTGTGTGCAGGGGGCCTTGGACAGTGGAAGAGTCCAGACTACCGATCAATGTTCTGGAACTCAGGGCAATAAAGCTTTGCCTTTGTCACTGGACAAATCGTCTACAAGGTTGTCCAGTCCGAGTTCAATTGGACAATGCC
The DNA here is from genome assembly GCF_965119305.1 of Pelophylax lessonae. NCBI lineage: Eukaryota > Metazoa > Chordata > Amphibia > Anura > Ranidae > Pelophylax > Pelophylax lessonae. Next base: position 144,182,762 of record NC_138777.1, read on the forward strand.
ATGGCTGTGGCTTACATAAATCATCAAGGGGGCACCAAGAGTGTCCTAGCTGCCTGGGAGGTGGCCGAGATCTTGAAATGGGCAGATAATTTTGTTCCGGCTCTCTCCGCGGTACACATCCCAGGTGTGGAAAACTGGCAGGCGGACTTCCTGAGTCGTCAGGTGTTGGATCAGGGGGAATGGTCTCTACACCCAGAGGTGTTTCATCTCCTGTGTGCTCAGTGGTGGACACCCGATGTCGACCTGTTGGCCTCTCGGCTCAACAAGAAGGTTCAAAGATTTGTAGTCAGGTCACGGGATCCCCTAGCCGACACCGTCGATGTACTAGTGGCTCCTTGGGGTCATAATCGGCTGATCTATGCGTTTCCACCGCTGGAACTCCTGCCAAGACTTCTGTGCAGAATAGAGGCGGAGGGGATTCCAATCATTCTGGTGGCTCCAGACAGGCCTCACCGGTCTAGGTATGCAGATCTGGTAAGATTGGTCACCAATGCTCCTTGGAGACTCCCTCTCAGGGAAGATCTGCTGTCTCAAGATCTTCCATGCTGGCTTTAACGGCGTGGCTGTTAAAAGCCAGGTGTTGAAGGATAGGGGTCTTTCTGATTGAGTGATTCCTACACTGTTGAAGGCCAGGAAGTCTACTTCCAGGAAGATCTATCATTGTACGTGGAAATCGTACATTTCATAGTGTGAATCCATGAAGGTGCATTCTTGCCTTTTTTTCAGTGGCTAGGATTTTGGCTTTCCTTCAGAGAGGTGTCGTACAGAAGTTGGATACTATTAAAAGCCAAGTGTCGTCCTTGGCTGTGTTTTTCCAACGTCCTTTAGCCTCGCATTCCTTGATTTGCACTGTTATCCAAGGGGTCTGTCGTGGCCCCTCCGAGACGATCCCTGTTACCTTCGTGGGATCCTTGAATTTTCTGTTCTTCAAAAACCTTCTTTTGAGAACATTTGGGAGATTCCTCTGCTTACCTTGTCTCAGAAGGTTGCCTTTTTTTGGTGGCTATTACCTCTGCTCGCAACTTTTTTTTTTTTGCAGGTAAACAAATGTGCTTTTTTTTTTTCTTCTATGGAGCCTGCAGAGCATTGCATTGGCGATCAGATCATGGGTCCAATGCAGGGCTTCTGCAGACTCAAGATATCGGTCTTGCCCGTACCTCATATGGGCAGGTAGTTACTTGAGAGCAGGAATAATCCATGAACTGCGAAAGGCGCTCACCAACACCCTCGCATTTCATTGGGAACTACAAGCAGTCCGCTGCAGTGGCTAACGGCAGATGTAGTTTATTAATTCACAGGAAACTGAATGAGCGACGCGACTGTGTGAACAGAGCCCTGCATGGCCACGTTCTTTTGAAAAAGTGACTGCAGTTTGGGAGGGTGGGGAGATCCCCCCACCCGCTGTCGCAGGGCAGATTGGCAGCAAGAGCTGGAACATATTCCATGTGCCACCCTAAATACAGATGGAACAAGTAACATGTTCCAAAAGGTGAACGTAGCCTTTAACAGTAGAGGTTGAACCTGTGTTTAAGGTTCCAACAAATGAGAAATTGGAAGCCCTTTCTGGAGCATTGCTATTGCTGGTCGTTTGGGCCCTTTAACTGATTGACCGTGACCTTTCTTTGTCAAACCATGTCTTACAGGTCAAACTCCCTTAAGAGATTTAACCACTGCTGTGGTTCATTTCTTAGCTTAGAATGGATGAAGAAGATGGAGGTGGCAGGTCCCTCAGAACCCCAGCTTCCCATGGTTGAACAGAAGGCGGTCCTGCAGTCCTTAGTGTTCTGGGTGGAAGTGGCACGTGGGCAAAGGCCCAGGAGAAAGCGTCCCCCCAACTCCCCTGCTCAGGCTGTCTCATCTGATTCTGAGCCAGATGCCGCCGTAGATGCGGCCCAACCAGGGGGACATAATATCACACCCCCTGATCCATCCGATAGCGATTCCTCCATGGTTGCAGCAGCGAATGAAAAACCGCTGACAGACGCACTTATCACTGCATTGCATGAAACTTTAAACATGGAGGATGCTGCTGATGTATCCATGGCTGTGGCTGTGGCTGTGTCATTGGTATGCACAAGTCACATCATACTCTATAGGTGTTTCCTTATGTGCCTTATTTTGACAGGTTTTTCTGTGAGAAATGGGAACAACCAAAAGGACCATTTGGGGGTCCCTAAATGTTTTGCTATACGTTACCATTTTGAGGAGTCCCTTTTAAAAAAAGTGGACTAGTCCACCAGTGGTGGACCCTCCTCTTTCCAAGTTAAATAAAGCAACCATGATCCTAGTAGAGGATTCCCCATCCTTTAGGGACCCGGCTGATGAGAAAGTGGAGGCTGTGGCACGCAGCATGTTTACTATGGCTTGTTTGGCATTGTGGCCAGTCTTTGCCTCAGCCCTGGTGTCTCAGACCCTATCTGAATGGGCCAAGCTTTTGTGCTGGGGGGATGAGCAGGTCCCCACTGCTTATGTTGATTTAGCAGACCAGTTGATCCATGAGCTGCAGTTTTTGTGATGCAGCTTTGGACACAGCTCCTGTGCTGTCCAAACTTTGTTTCAGCAGTGGTAATTAGGCGCGTGCTGTGGCTTAAGAATTGGTCCGCAGACCAAGCCTCTAATAAAGCTCTCTTTGATTTGCCCTTTCAAGCAATCGCTTGTTTGGGGCTACCCTGGGTGACATCTTTAAGGTTATCACGGGGGGACAGTACCTTCCTGCCACAGTCAAGGAAAGGGAAGGAGCCTCGTTGCAGACTGGGGCCCTCCTTCTCAGCCCATAGAAAATTATTTTGTGCTTCTAGGATGGAGAATAAGGGAAATGGATCTTTTAAATCTTCCCCGGGAGGTTCCAAGCAACCTTGGTCAGGTTAGCCTAGAGCTAGCTTCCCTGGACCAGCAGACAAGACTCCTTCACTGTGAAAGTCTGCCGTCATCCACTATTGGGGTGGAGGGACGTCTTTGCGTGGTTTCCGGCCCAATGGACTTAGTGAGCGTCAAGATCCGCAAAATGTTTATTTTGGGGGTACCCAGAAAGGGGGGACAAAGGTTGTCCTTTTCAGGTATTTTAGGTTCTGATTCTCCTTGTGCGGATTTAATTCCTGCAAAGGTTCAGGTGATGTCTAAAACTACCTAAGGTCCCCCCTATCCCTGTCCATGGAATTGATTTACCTACGTCTAATTCTAATTCTGACTAGGGTGGTTCTTCCTCTGCACAAACTTCAGAGACCACAGGCCTTGATTCACTGGCTGCTGTCACATTTTGCATACAGGTTCGGAGTCTGGTGGTATCCACCTTCAAGGTTTTCCCTTATCCCGACACCTTTCATGGTATTATGAATGACCAATGGCGGCGCGTTAAGCACGTGCTAGTGCTGCCAAATTGCTTTAAATGCCGGTATCCTTTTGCTGATGAGGTTTCCAACCGTTGGACAGTGGTGCCTAAAGTGGACCGCCCTGTTTCCAGGTTAAAGAAATCTACTATTGTGCCTTTAGAATATTCCCCGTTTTTTTTTTATTTGCACTTTTATTCAAGGGGTGCGTTATCTGGCTCCTCAGAGGAGATCCCCGTTACCTCAGTGGGATCTCAATCTGGTGTTGTCTGTTCTTCAAAAGCCGCCTTTTGGGAATATTAGGGAGATTTCTCTGCTTTCCTTGTTGCAGAAGGTTGCCTCCTTAGTGGCTTCTACCTCTGCTCGCAGAGTATCTGAGTTGGCGGCGCTGTCCTGTCGTTCACCTTATTTGGTGGTCCACAGGGATAAAGTGGTCCTCTGACCTAATCTGTCTTTTCTCCCTAAGGTGGTGTCGGATTTTCACCTTAATGAAGTGAAGACATGAAGACCTCGTGTTGCCTTCCTTATGTTCTAAACCTATGCATCCCAAGGAAATTGCCTTGCACTTCTTGGATGTGGTCTGGGCGATGAGAGTTTATCTGAAGACTACTGAGTCCTTTAGAAAATCTGACTCTCTGTCCTTACGAATGGTCCTCGCAAAGGTTTGGCTGCATCTGCTGCGACCATTTCGAGAAGGATTAGGCAGATGGTTGTTCAGGCTTATTCCATCAAGGGTCGGGTTCCTCTTTTTCCTGTGAAGGCGCATTCTGCTAGAGCGCTGAGTGCCTCTTGGGCTTTTCTCCATCAGGCCTCTGTTCTACAAGTTTGTAAGGCAGCGACTTGTGCATCTGTGCATACCTTCACTAAATTCTACAAGGTAGAATTGTTGGCATCTTCGAATGCCTCTTTTGGCCGCAAGGTTTTGCAGGCTGCTGTTTCATAAGAGTAAGTTCTGTTCTCATAGGGGTCTTTTACCTGGGTGAGCTCCTGTTGTTTGGTTGAGCTTCATGTTACCCAGTTGGCTAAGTTTAGCCTTTGGAATATGTGTAACTTTCTGGTTGCGTTCTTCCCACCTCTCATGCCTACACTGCTTTGGGATGTCCCATTCAGCTGATGAAGATGAGTCTGCATCTGTCGATGATAGAGAAAATGCGATTTTTTTGTAAGATGTTCCCGTAAAATCTTTTTCTCTGAAGTCCATTTTACAGCAGCAGCACCCGCCCCTCTGTTTTGGGGATGGTTGTTTTCTTCACTGCTTGCAGCTAAACTGGTTTGCTGAGCTGAGTGTGGGTGGGTTATGCCTGCGGGGACAGCCCTGTGGGCATGTACATGTAAAATCTTTTACTGCCTAGACTACTCCTGCAGGGGACAGCTTAGCCCATTCAGCTGATGATGAGGCTGCGTCTGTCGATGGACTTAAGAAAAAAACATTGTAAGGTAAGGTCTTACAAAAAAATCATTTTTCTGAGTTCTTCAACGGACACAGTACTCATCCCTCTATGGCGTGCTTGCTACTAAACTGATTACCTAGAGCTGAGAGGGGGGTTATATACCAGCTGAGGATGGCCCTTGGGCGAAGCCAGGTATTTTTTGTTCTGCCTTGTCCTACTTCTGGAGGAGGCAATACAACCCAGTAGTTATGATTTATGGAGTGCTATGTCCGTCAAACTCAGAGAAATGGATTTTACGACAAGTTAAATGGCATCCTGCACAGTTCTCTCGCTAAGTCTGGTGAGAGTTTGCCAACAAGAGAGAAAGGGATTAGTCATAGGAAAGCCAAGGAGTGCTGGAGGGGGCTGGATGAGGGCGGAGATAACAGGAGACTGCAGAGATCCATGAGTATTCATGAAGAGAGGAGAAATGTGCAGGCAAGCCAAGCAGTAGTGTGTGTGTGTGTGTGTGTGTGTATAATTGTGTCTGTGTAAATAAAGGAAGTGAACAGTCAGCTGCCCACAGTTAAAATGGCTGCAGCCAGTTTTAGTGAAGGGAGATTTCTACAGCATATTTGGCAAGTATAGAATCACAGTATATATAAAATAATATGCAAAGTGGTGCGGGAAGCTTCAGAATGGCAGATGTTTTTTAACAAATTATTATGGATCCCCCGAAATGAAAATTCTGGCCTTAACAGAAACCGAAAATTCAGGATGCCCTTGCCGAAAACCGAAAATTACTTTTTTTTCCCCCCAAAGGAAAAATTGTAGGCTAGGTTAATTACCAATGGTATTTGTATTATGCAGCATGAGGGGGTTAATGTATTGCCACTGGTCACTGAATGATTAGTGACCGACCAGTGGCAGTTATTTAACCCCTTTGTGCTGCATTAGTGGCACCAGTGTCGGTGTTAAATTACACTGGTTGCACTGACACTGCTACTGGTTGCACTAATGCAGCACAAAGGGGTTAATTAACTGCCACTGGTCGGTCACTAATGCATCAGAGACCAGTGGCAATAAATTAACCCCCTCATGCTGCATAATACAAATACCATTGGTAATTAACCTCGCCTGCCCTGGGTTATAGAAGGCATTAAACTGGTACTGGGTTATAGAAGGCATTACACTGGTACTGGGTTATAGAAGGCATTACACTGGTACTGGGTTATAGAAGGCATTACACTGGTACTGGGTTTTAGAAGACATTATACTGGTCCTGGCTGGGATATAGAAGACATTATACTAGTCCTGGCTGGGATATAGAAGACATTATACTGGTCCTGGCTGGGATACAGAAGACATTATACTGGTACTGGCTGGGATACAGAAGACATTATACTGGTCCTGGGATATAGAAGACCTTATACTGGTCCTGGGATATAGGAGACATTTTACTGGGATATTGGAGACATTATACTGGGTCTAGAGGGCACAGTACTGGTATTGTGTTCTAGAGGAGAATGCCATAATTACAGTACAATAGAGACAGAGACAATACAGGAGTTGGCCGTCCTGGTCTTCTCCTAGTCCTATGATAGGAGCTGTCAGTCCCTGCACAGTCCAGACTGAACCTGCCTATCAGTGAAGTGTATAGAGCCGTTCTATGACACCGGGGAGCTGTAATCTCGCAGTAGGGCAGTTTCTCGTGCATACAGGGCTCTGGTCATAAAACATGGGGGCGCAGTAACTCGGTTCACTATAGTGACATCAGATCCCGCACACCACTTACCCAGCACTTCCCCAGAACTCAGGAGGGAAAAAGGCAGGTACTGCACGGCATGACATCACATCAATTCCTGCAAGGAAGGGGGGCGCAGCGCAGCACAGGTGAAGTGTGTATGAAGTATCACACTGGGCTGGCGAGCGGCCGCTAATGGCTGTAACTAAGTGAGCCCTTCACTTCCCTGTCAGCGGAGATATCCGCTCGCCCGCCCGGTGTGTTACTTCATACACACTTCACCTGTGCTGCGCGGCGCCCCCCTTCCTCGCGGTGGCCATTCATTTTGGCATCTTTAACCGTTTCCAGCCGAAATGGGATAGGCCACCTGGAAGACCTTGCACGCAGTTTGCCAAATACTCAGACAAGTCTTCCTTTGCATAAAGGTGTGCCTCCGCTTTCCAGAGTGGTGGTGGTTGTGCTGGGGTAATGCCTGCAGCTGCAGGTATCTCCCTGGTACCTTTTTTTTAGAGCCGGCAGTCGGCTTTCTGGAGATAACTGATGCGGCTCAGCAGCTGTTCGGCCGTTATACCTGCGAGCAAGAGCGGATGTCCCCCTGCGGCCTTCCTCCGCTCTGCCAGAGTCTCCCTTCCTACCGGGAGACCCGAGCAACCAGCCCCCATGTTCCTTGGCTGGTTAGAGTTCCGAACTAAGCCGAATTCAATATTGATCGGGTCTCTGATCATGTAAAGTTTACTTGGCTGCCGACGGTGCTGATTAAAAAAAAAAAAACTGTCAGTATTCTAAAATGCAGATTTTGGCATTTTGAATACTTGCATAGTTACCTAGTTTGCGAGGTTGAAAAAGACATCAGTCCATCCAGTTCAACCTATGATGAGTGTGTGTGTTTACTGTTAACCGTACATTGTATACCCCTGTATATTGTGGTCTTTAAGGTGCCCAACTAATAGTTTTTTTAAACTATCGATTCACCCTGCTGATACGACTGCTTGTTTTAGTGAATTCCACACCCTCACTGCTCTGACAGTGAAGAACCCCTTATGTATTTTATGGTTAAACCGTCTTTCCTCTAGTTTTAGTGAGTGGCCACGTGTCTTATTGTATTCCCTTTCTCTGAAGTGCAGTGGAGGGGTTTGGGGTCTTTTAGATCCCAGATCCCTCCATAAAGAGTTGTCACTGCCTGATACTGTCACAAGGGATTTGTACATTGCTTGTGACAGCAAAAAAGGAACCAGATTTTTTTTTTCCCCTGAGGAACAGTGCTAAAAATATAAAATAAAAATAAAAAAATCAGGGAAATTTTTTTTTTTTTTTAAAGCATCCCTGTGAGCTTGTGCACTAAAGAAAACGCATGCGTAAGTCGCGCCTGGAAACGATGTTCAAATCACACATGTTAGGCATTGCCGCGATCGTCAGAGCGAGAGCAATAATTCTAGCAAAAGACCCCCTCTGTAACTCTAAACTGGTAACGGTTACATTTTTTTAAACCATTGACTATGGAGATTTTTAAGTACCGTAGTTTGTCGCCATTCCACGATTGTGCGCGATTTTAAACCGTAACGCGTTGGGTATTTACTCAGCATGACATCCTCTCACAGTATACAAAAAATTTGCGATAACTTTACTGTTTAGTTTTTTAAATTCAGTAAAGTTCATTTTTTCCCCCCAAAAAAACTATGCTGGCCGCATTGCTGGATTGTGGGACAGGTGACTGTGTGTTTATTAAAAGTCAGCAGATTAACTTCATTGTTCTCTGTTGACCTTCAACAAAATGGTGCAACACGACTTCTTGTTGCATTAATGAGATCGGTAAAAGATGGCTTCAGCTCCTGTTCTCCACCCGTAGAGAACTCCTCAGACCCATTTCACACTTTTTGGGGCTTAATCATTAAGACCATTTACACACCACATATACATTTATGCAACAGGGAGTCAGTGTCTGTGTGCAGATAGCCACCGTTTTGTTGAAGCCTGACAAGCTGTTTCTTTCTGTCTTGCATCACTCTCTTCACACGCTTGATCTGACGGACGCAGGTTTAGAGGGGCATTCCAGCGATACTTTTTTCATTGTTTTACTGTTAGCCTGTTGGGTTTGTCTAGCAGTTTAATTGTTTGGGCCAATGTGAGAATGCATATTTTATACCTGGCCAATCCCAGGGAAAGAAAATCAATTTAGTAGCCCCCGCTGCAATAATACTTCCTGTCTTCTTTGTCCCGTACCGAGTGGTTGCCCTGCTGCATAGTAACCATAGTTGGTCACCCACTCGGCACTAATGTCTTCACGGAAACCCTTTGCATTTTTTCAGTGAATGCAAGGCATTCTATGATTGGATGAGGTGTTCTTTGATTGGTGCTAGTATCGATTGGGTGACTCCCTGTGCTTAAACTGCAGGGCAGCCGCTTGGCTAAGACAGCAAGGAACATGGTGATCGGAGTGGCTAATGCAGTAATTCTCTGCTTCCACAGATATTGGTCGCATATGGAATATGCGTACTTGAACTGGTAAAGAACTGTAAAAATGTTTGTATTAAGTCTGTTTAGCTGTTTCTGTCTTAACCTTTTAGGTGAAGCAAGTTCAAGAGGATGCATCGCGACTTCAGAAAGCTTATGCAGGTGAAAAAGCTGCAGACATCCATAGGCATGAACAAGCAGTGACTGAAGCCTGGGGAGATCTGCAGGATGCAAGCGGTGCCCGACGTCAGCTCCTCCTGGACACAGTAGAGAAGTTCCGGTTCTTCAGGATGGTTAGAGATCTTATGTTGTGGATGGATGATATCAACTTGCAGATTGATGCTCAGGAAAAACCAAGGTAAGACCTCGGGGGTTTTTTTTTTTTTTCTTTCTGTCTGTAATCTTGACAAAACTCAAAGTGTTTTACATTTTTCTTTGAGCAGAGATGTATCCTCGGCTGATCTGGTTATAAAAAATCACCAAGGCATCAAGGCAGAAGTTGATGCTCGAGCAGACAGTTTTACTACTTGCATAAACCTGGGAAACACTCTCCTCGAAAAAAACCACTATGCCTCCGACAAGGTACTTCTTCACATACAATTATATTATGTAAGATTTGATGGAAGAACTGCTTTTACCAATACAAACTAGAAGAGCACAGTTTTCTTTTTTAGATAGAGTAGGGACTAACTACTCTAAAATCCTTTTCGCATCTATTGAGAAACACAGCTTGGATACAGGAAGAATAGGGGTTGTACTGCTGTCCAGGGCCGCATTAAGAGCATCATGGGCCTGGTGCTTCAGATTTTGGTGGGCATTTTTATAGAAATAAAATAAAAAAAAAAATGTTTTTGCTAAAACAAATTACATTTTCTCTCACCAGTAACACCAGCCATGCAGCCTCCTAGCACCAGTAACACCACCAATAACACCTACTGTGCAGTCTCCCACCAGCAGCAACACCAGTAACAGCTGCCATGCAGTGTCTCACCTGGGGACAGCTGCCATGCGGTGTCTCACCTGGGGACAGTTGCCATGCGGTGTCTCACCTGGGGACAGCTGCCATGCGGTGTCTCACCAGGGGACAGCTGCCATGCGGTCTCTTAAAAGCAGCAGGCAGTATCTCGTGCACACTATCTGCTTGCTGCAGGGACAGCTCAGTGTCCCCTAGCAGACCTGCATTGAAGACCCCAGTCCTCTCTGGACTCCTGGCAGCCTCTTAACTCCTTGTACACAGGCGCCTGCCTCACAGTTCACTGCAAAACAGTAGTGATGTCACCCCCAAGCACACAGCTTAGCCGTGCCTGTGGCCCTAGGGCTGTTGGTACACTCAGCCATTCAGACCACATACAGGCCACAGTGAACGCAAATTAAACCATCTCGCCAGCAGAGCCTACATCTACACTCGCCCTCTTCCCAGTGGGTGGGATTTAGATATCAACGCAGAGCTGCCCTGCACAGGTCACGTCTCTCCTCCACCTGCAAACCCCCTCAGGACTCTGCCCAAATGGGTAGAAGGGACATGGCCTGCATAGTTAAAAGTCAAACAAATCCCTAGAGCCCCCACCCCTCCTAAGATGGTATGGACGTGTGCAAATGCCTTGAGGTATTGATCAGACCAAGTTCTACAGATGGGAGTTGTGATCATTTTGAGTACTGCACTGGAAGCTGCAGGATTGCGATGTGGCCACCCAAAAGCACAACAATGCATGCCCCTTTGTGCAGGCACCCACTCGACAATGATGTGAACAAAGCCCTGACAGCCAGTTGAGTTGTGGTGCCAGCTGCCCGAGGGCAATCAAATGTGACAGAAGAGTACTCACTGGCTGCTATCTGTGGGTGGCTTTGATTTCTGGGACGCAGCCCAGAACAAAGTCGTGTTGGGACAGATTTTTTTAAATCGGTGATTGTCCCAGCAAAATTAGGAAAGTTGGCGACTATGGACCTGTTTTTGCAGTGTTGCCAGCCCCCTACAACTTTTTCAACTGACGAATCATAGACCATTTACTGACAGAGCACATTTATTAACAATCTGAAATATGACATAAACTCCCATTGGAAACTAAAAGAACTGACTTTTAAAGTATATAAGCAATATGTAAATATTAACAATGCCTTTAACAAGTAAATCTGCTTGGCCTTTTAATGAAAAATCAAAACAATGTGAGCATGACTAGGATTATGATGGACCTGGGGAACTCCAGGGTGGAGCCAAAAAAAGTCCTATGGCACACATAGCGCGCCGTAGCAAATAATGGTTGTGGTTTTAATGTGTGTAACTCTGGGAACGGCTTAAAGTTGAAAGAATAAAGCAGAGTTCCACCCGTTTTTTGCATTTATTAACAGTCAGCAGCTACAAAAAGTGTAGCTGCTGACTTTTAATAAACACACACTCACCTGTCCCAGGATCCAACGATGCTGCCGGCGGGAGCCTCGGTTATTTCTCTCCCTCTTCTCCCCACGACACCAGCATTACTAGTGTGCGCACGCGGCTGTGACAGCTTGCGGCTTCACAGCCAGGGGCGACTTGCGCTGTGCATCCTGAGTGGACGGGCAATCTTCTGGGACCTATGTACAAAAGGAGAGAATTTGGTTTTTGAATGAGGCATGTACAGCATGGCTAAAAAATGAGACAAAATAAATGATGTATATATTAATTGTATTGAACTGTAAATGGCATAGCATAATCACATTGATACCTATATAGATCTGTGAACATATAGATAACATCTTCTGGGACATGTGACGTGTCCCAGAAGATTGCTGGGAGAGAGGGGAGAGTAGAACTCCTGCTCGAGCTGCCTAGGCGGCCCGAGCGGCAGAGCGAGCGGGTACCTGTCAAATTTAGGTACCTGCTCCCCCCCCCCCCCCCAAAAAAAAAAATGACATGCCAAATGTGGCATGTCAGGAGGCCCTAAAGCGAAAGTTCCACTTTTGGGTGGAACTCCACTTTAAACAGAATCTTAGTCACTATATACACTGCGCACTCATGCCACAGTACCCACATAATACTCGTTTTCATTCCTATTAATATTAGAAGGCCACAGTCTCTGCGTTTAAAGTGTAACTAAAGACAAAGCTTTTATTTATTTTTTTTATTTTGGATAGAGTAAGGGAGGGTTAGCCTGGGTTTAAACTACTGCCTTGTGGGAGCCACCACAATTCCTGTGTGGGTTCCCACATCGCATCTTCCAGCAGGCAGTTCACACTGCCCTTTGCGAACCACTGTCGGTGTCAAAACAAAGTTAACCACTTCTGGACCGGAAGGATTTACCCCCTTAAAGAGGAAGTAAACCCTCCTCTGCAACTTGTACCTATAGGTAAGCCTATAATAAGGCTTACCTGTAGGTACTGTAAATATCTCCTAAACGTGTACCGTTTAGGAGATATTTAGCTTGCATGCAGCCAGTGACATCACTGGCGCATGCGCTCTGAAGGAACGGCCGCTCGTGCCGTTACTTCAGTGCCAAGTGCCGTGAAAGTCGGCTCCCACGCGCATGCGCGGGAGTGACGTCACCGCGGCTCCAGCCAATCAGATGGCCGGATGCCGCAAAGCAGGAAGAAGAGTGACCGAACATGTCGCCTGTGAGGGAGGTGAGCAAGCTGCACTGCGGAGCTTCATTCGAAGGTATGTATTTCATAATGAGCTAGTATGCGATGCATACTAGCTCCTTATGTGTTTGTCTTTCAGGTGTTTGTTTTTTTTTAAAAAACCAACCTCTTTAATGACCAGGCTGTTTTTTGCAATTTGGCACCGTGTGACTGTAACTGCATATTGCGCAGTCATGCAATGCTGTACCCAAAATAAATTTACGTCCTTACAAATAGAGCTTTCTTTTGGTGGTATTTGATAACCTCTGCAAACTGTTTGAGAAAAATTTAAATTTCTCTTACGTCCTCTGACAGTCGCCGCCCACTCATTCAGTCTTCACCAATGGATATTGACCTCTTATCCATAGGAGCAAGCTATTCATAAGACTTATTAAAAACAAAGTAATTTACATAGACACACGTATGGGGGCTGTCCCACTAGTCCAATACCCCCCTTCTATCAGCATTCCCAACTCAGTTTGTCTTCTGCCTAGTTAGGAATAAGATAGGCTCTCCCTGTGCTGGGGCTACAGTCCCAGCTTTCTTATTTCTAATTATTACTTTATTTTCTGCTTAGTGTTTTTTCTTTACACTAGTAGCGTTTTTATTTGTTTCCTGCGCTTAGTTAGTCGGATCTTCGGAAGACTACGGCGTTTGCTGAGCTGGGAGTCGGACTGGTCGTCCTGGTGCTCCAGGACAGAGGGCCTTATGGAATCCCAGCCCGCCATCGAGCGTATAGCCAGGGCCGGCCTTTGGGGTGTGCAAGCTGTGCGGCCGCACCGGGCGCCATGGGCAACAGGGGCGCCTTGCGGCCATCACAGCTCGCAGACTGTGAGTAGCAGTTAGTTACTCACATCAGTGGAGTCCGACTGTCCGAACGCGTCACAGCAGCAATCGCTGCCAGATCCCCCTGCGACTGGGTGAAGTTACGCATCGCATCGGCACCTGAAAAAAAATGGCTGCTGCTGGCCCCCGAAAGGCACACTGCACATGCGCCGCTGCTGCTCGGGAGAGCCCGAACACGCTCGGCTACTCTCGGGCAGCCGGCGCATGCGCAGTGGCATCTAAGCGCCGGGAGGCGCCATTTTTAAATGCAAAGCCACCGTCCACCGAACGGTAAGTCACTGAGCCCTGTGCTGTGTATCTACTTTTAAGAGAAATAATACAAGATAAAAAGTATTTAGCCTAGACAATGAAGTGGAGGATATAAGGGACTTAACATAAGGAGAGAAAAAAAAAAAAGAAGTAAAATACAATAAAATAATATATAAAAATAGTATGTTTACTACATAATTGCATTGGTAATGGCAGTTACATACATGTATGGTATGTAATGTAATGTATCATGTATGTAATGTAATGTATGAATGTAATGTATACATGTATGTAATGTATGCATGTATGTAATTGCCATTTAGGTTTAGGTGACCAGGGGGCGAGGGGTGAAGATGGGGGGGGGGGGCCCAGGCGCCCCAGGATTAGCTCGCACAGGGCGCCTGAACACCTAAGGCCAGCCCTGCGTTTAGCATGCTATGCGTACGCCCTGGCCTCGCAAACGACCTGTCCCTGTCCTCAGGGACGAAAGCCCGCGAGGTTGCCACCTCGCTTGGACGTCTCAACCACGGCTCCGTGCGTTGCTAGAGTCCTGTATTTTTGGCTGACGGCACCCCCCACCACCTGGGGTGGGAGGCTTCCCGTCGCTGAGAGGCGCCCACAACATCTGGTATGGTAAGTACATTCTGTGTGGGGCCTCTGTCTGGGGATGGCAGTCTGCTAGGTCTGTGTTATTCCCTCATGTCTGTGTGTATGGGGCTCGCCTTACTCCCGATCCCTGCGGGTGCTCTACCGCGTCTGGGACGCTATGTGGGGGGTTGTGGGGGTCCCTACCCTCAGTGACACTGTTGTGACTGTGCTGGGTGCAGACATGCATGGGCAACCCGCAGCGGTGAAAAAACGCGGGTCCGACATTTTAGGTGTGGGCGGTTGCTTAGCTTCACTGTGGGCACTTCTGCAGCTCTCTGTGTAGTGTTTTTTTGGCGCCTTTGGGCGCCATCTTGTGTGTGGCAAGGTGTTTCGTCTTTGCACATGTTCGGCGGCCATTTTCCCAGAGCCTCCTATTGTTTTCTATGGGCAACCATTTTCCTTTAGTCTGTGTCCTGTTCAGCCTCATGCGGTGTGACATCACTTCCTTCTTCTTACAGAGAGAGATTGTAAGCCTGCATGGTAACACTTATTGGGGTCTGTTCTTGCTGTTTTGTGGGGAATATCTCTAGCTATCAGTTCTATTCCTGCCTGAGGGGTTTTCAGTATAGTCCCTAATAGCGGTGCATTGAGGCAGGATCGCCGTGTTTTGCGATTTAACCACTTGCCGACCGCCGCGAGTAGATTTACTGCGGCGGTCAGCCCCTCACAGGCAAAGTGACGTAAATCTACGTCACTAGCCTGTGAGGCTCTGAGGACCCGATGTCCGCCGCTCACTCTGCGATCGTCGGGGGAGAGGGAGAAAGTCAGGCAGCTTGTGTAAACAAGCTGCCTTTCATTCTCCCCTGTGTAGAGACACCGATCATACGGTTCTACTATGTAGGACCGTTGATCAGTGTAACTACAGCTCAACAGACAGCCAATCGCAGTTAGAATCACGCCCCTAGGGACACACACAGCCCCTCCCTCTCAAATAAAGTTAACCCCTTCACTGCCAGTGTATTTTTACAGTAACAGTGCATATATATAGCACTGATTACTGTAGAAATGTCACTGGCAACCCCAAAAGTGTCAAAAATGTCAGTCAAGGGTCCGATCTGTCCGCCGCAATGTCGCAGTACCGCAAAAAATATCGCAGATCGCCGCCATTACGTGTTAAAAAAAAAACAACAAAAATGACAAAAGTCTTTCCCTTTGTTAGTAAACGCAATAACTTTTGCGCAAACCAATCAAAATACGCTTTTTGCGATTTTTTTTTTTTTTTTTTTAACCAAACATAGGTAGCATAAAACAAATTGGCCGAAAATGTTAAAAAATTTTGATTTTTACTTTTTTTTTTTTTGGGGAATTTCATATAAAAAAATGTGAAAAATATTGTTATTTTTGCAAAATTGACGCTCTTTTTTTGTTTATAGCGCGTGATCAAAAAATCGCACAGGTGATCAAATACCACCAAAAGAAAGCTCTGTTTGTGGGAAAAAAAGGACGTCAAATTCATTTAGGTACAGCGTCGCACGACCGCGCAATTGTCCGTTAAAGTCTCGCAGTGCCGAATCGCAAAATACCTCCTGGTCAGGAAGGGGGTAAAATCTTCCGGGGCTTAAGTGGTTAAAGGGCCAGCACCAAAAAGTTTTTTATGGAGTCCCAGGACAGCAAATTTCTCCCAGCTTTAGTGGGATGACTCGGGCTCCTCTGAATCATCTGCTTTTACTGCTGCACTTGCGACTTTAGCGTCCAAAGTGGATCTTTTGATGGCTGAACGGGATACTAGAAAAAGGCCTAGGTTTTCTCACTCTTCTGATTTTGAGTCTGACATGGTTGCCGTAGATAGTGTACCCCTTGAGGGGTCTCATTCATCCCTGTCTGACGGGAAGGCGGAGGACGAGGAGGGGGATGATTCCCCCCTTGGGCGACCAGAGAACGCGCTGCTATGTCTGCGCTGATTACCGCTGTAAAAGATGCACTACATTTGGAGGATGAGCCCAACCCACCGGGTAAGCGGTCCTCTTTTGGGACCCACGGATCCCAAAAAGCGGCACAGGTGTTTCCTTGTCCTGCTGAGTTTCACGAGATGGTGAATGAACAATGGCGCAATTTGAAGCACAATTTTGTGGTGCCTAAACGGTTTCAACTCCGTTACCCCTTTGCGTCTCCTACAGATTTGCGCTGTTCTGTGGCTCACACGGTGTCTAGATTGAAACGGGCCACTCTGGCACCCACGGAGGATTCTCCGGTGTTTAGGGACCCTACGGATAGGCGGTTGGAATCTCTCACCCGCCACACCTATATGGTGGCGGTTTCCTTGCTGAAACCTATTTTCGCCTCCATCATGGTGTCTCAAGCTGTGGCAGATTGGACCAAGGTGCTTAGGGGCGCACCCTTGTGGCTGACTCTGCCCCTCCTGCTACTTTGGAGATGGTGGACCAAATTAGCCAGGCGGTTATGTACCTGTGACGCAGCCTTGGATGAGGCCCCTTTGGCCACACGCCTATCTGGTGTCGCGGTGCTTAACCATCGCTTGGTTTGGCTGAAGAGCTGGTCGGCTGACCAGACTTCCAGGAAGACGGTGTCGGACATCCCTTATGCGGGGATTCGTCTTTTTGGGGAATCCCTGGACGAATTGGTTAAAGGAGTCACTGGGGGCAAGAGCACTCTGCTGCCCCACAATCCTAAGGGTAAGTTCTTCGAAGGTAAGCGGGGCCCTTCCTTTAAACCGAACCAGGGGTCCTTTCATGCCTTCAAAGCACAAGACAAGGGGAAACCCTTTAAGGGCCATGGTGGCCAGAGGAAGCCTTGGGCGGGCAAGTCAAAAGCCGCCCAGGCTGGAACGGCGGCCCAGTCCCCCTCAACCCAAAGGGGCGCCCTCACCCGTTCCAGGGGTGGGGGGACGTCTGCGTGGTTTTCTCGAACCTTGGCTGCTCCGGATTCCGGACAGGTGGGTTCAGGAAATCATTCGATCAGGCTACAAGATTGAATTCCTTTCGCGGCCAGCGGACAGGTTCTTTCCCTCAAAACTTCATTTGACCACAGATCGGTTGCAAGATCTTCACAAGGCGGTTCAGGATCTTCTCGCCCAGGGGATGATAGTCCCAGTGCCGCATCGGGACAGATTTCGGGGGTTTTCCTCAAATCTGTTCACTGTGCCCAGAAAGGAGGGCAAGGTGCGTCCGATTCTGGACTTGAAAGCTCTGAACCGCTTCGTGCGTGTTCAGAAATTCCGCATGGAATCACTCCTTTCGGTGGAAGCCTCCCTGAGCCTGGGAGATTTCCTGGCTTCCATCGACCTCAAGGATGCGTATTTACACATCTCCATATTCGAAGGTCATCAGAGGTACCTCCGATTCGCAATTGCGGAGGAACACTATCAGTTTGTAGCGTAAAGCCCTGTACACACGTACCGATCGTCGGCCGAACGATCGGCCGTCTTTTGTCCAGGGCTGTCGTGTCTGTTGAAAACTGCAAAAGACTGCACATGAATTTTGTCGGCCAACAACAGCCGACTGCAGAAGTGATGTCATGTGATGGTTAACTTTCCGTGTGTTTTTTCTTTTCTGAGCATGCCCAGTCTTGCAAATCTGCTGTCTGTCAGCCAAAATCTGTACTGACTGGCGAACAATCTGCCGTTCTGGTGTTGGCCTACAAAAATTTTAATGCCTGCACGACAGATTCTGTTCGGCCGAAAATGCGCTGTCGGAAGCTTCATACTAACAAGCCTACAATCGGTCGGCGGCCGAATATTCGCGGCCGACAATCGGTACGTGTGTACGGGGCTTTACCTTTCGGTCTCGCTTCGGCTCCACGGGTGTTTACCAAAGTGTTGGCTCCTGTTTTGGGCCTGTTACGGGCACAGGGCATTGCTATCTTGGGATATCTGGACGATCTCCTGTTAAGGTCGAGTGCCAATCAGAGACTGCTGCGCAATCTGTCCAGTACGGTTCAGACGCTCCAGGAGTTCGGGTGGACCATCAACGTTCAGAAGTCGACTTTGTCTCCTTCGGTTCGTCTCCCCTAATTGGGGATGGTCCTGGACTCCGCCCAAGCGAAGGTGTTTCTGCCGGAGGACAAGCTCCGAGCCCTGCAGGACGAGGTCAGGTCCCTCAGGGACAACGAGTCCTTGTCACTCAGGACCTGTATGCGGTCCTTGGGGTTGATGGTGTCAGCCTTCGAGGCGATACCGTTTGCACAGTTTCACACGCAGTCTCTCCAGGCGGAGATACAGGCCAGATGGGACAGGCTTCCTCAGTCCTTGGACCTGAGGGTATCTTTGAGTCGCCAAACCAGAGTGGATCTTCTGTGGTGGCTCCGGCCGTAGCAGAGGGGAAGTCCTTCCGGCCGTTGCTGTGGACGGTGATTACCACGGATGCCAGCCTGTCGGGCTGGGGTGGCGTTCTGGGCACCCTGTCTGCCCAAGGCACTTGGTCAGTGGAGGAATCCTCTCTGCCGATAAACATCTTGGAATTGAGAGCGATCAGGCTGTGCCTGCTCCATTGATTGGATCGTCTACGGGGCCGCCCTGTACGGGTGCAGACGGACAATGCCACTGCGGTATGTCTTGGTACGCCGACGTCATTCAACTGGCCTTCGAGCCTCCATGGCGGCTACCGGTACAAGACGATCTACTGTCTCAGGGACCGATCTTCCATCCTGCTTTACAGTCGCTGGCTTTAACGGCATGGCTGTTGAAAGCCAGGTCCTGAGAGACAGGGGTCTCTCATCGGAGGTCATTCCTACCCTGCTCAAGGCTAGGAAGGCCTCTTCTGGTAAGATCTATTACCGTACCTGGAAGGCTTATTTTGCCTGGTGTGAATCCAGGGACGTCCCTCCTCGCTGCTCCTCGGTGGCGAGGGTGTTGGCTTTCCTGCAAACTGGTGTGGACCAGCGCCTTGCGTTGACCACGATTAAGGGCCAGTTATCTGCACTGGCTGTCCTTTTCCAGTGCCCCTTGTCGTCTAACTCTTTGATTCGCACCTTTATTCAAGGTGTGCGTCATTTGGCCCCTACTCGGAGGGCGCCTTTACCTCCTTGGGACTTGAACTTGGTTCTGTCTGTTTTGCAATGTCCTCCCTTTGAAAACATCAGGGAGATTTCTTTGCCTCTGCTGTCACAAAAGGTTGTCTTTCTGGTGGCGATCACTTCTGCCCGCATCGTCGGAGTTGGCGGCCCTGTCTTGCCGCTCCCCTTACCTCGTGGTTCATAGGGATAAGATGGTCTTGCGACCTAACCAGTCCTTCCTTCCTAAGGTGGTTTCTGATTTTCACCTTAATGAGGTTTTGCCTTCGCTGTGTGCGAATCCTAAGCATCCTAAGGAGTTTGCTTTACATTCCTTGGATGTTGTCCGGGCGATCAAGGTTTACCTGTCGTCCACTGAATCCTTTAGGAAATCGGATTCTCTTTTTGTCCTTCCTGAGGGACCTCGGAAGGGTATGGCTGCGTCTGCGGCAACCATTTCTAAATGGATCAGTCAGACGATTGTACAGGCCTATTCGCTTGGGGACCGAGGAAAGTTCTCTGTACTGCAGTGCCTTAAGTGGACCCTGGTTTTGCGGGTCCCTGGCTGTTGGGGTTGTTTTCCCCTTGTTTATTTGCTTTCCTGGGTTTTTGTTACAGTTGAGCTTTTTTTGTTACCCAGATGATTTACTTTTCTGTTCGAGTAAGGTTCCTTTCTCTGACTTGGGTGCTGCGTTGCCTTTGTGACGGTTACGTTTCCCACCCCTCATGTCTACACTGCTTTGGGACATCCCATTGGTGAAGACTGAATGAGTGGGCGGCGACTGTCAGAGGACGTAAGGGAAAACTGAATTTTTGTAAAATCTTACCGTAAAATTCCTTTCTCTGAGTCCTCTGACAGTCGCCGCCCCGCCCCTCTATTGGGGTTCTTTTGGACTTTAACTGCTTGCTACCAAACTGAGTTGGGAATGCTGATAGCAGGGGGGTATTGGACCAGTGGGACAGCCCCCATAGGTGTGTCTATATAAATTACTTTGTTTTTAACAAGTCTTATGCCTAGCTTGCTCCTATGGATAAGAGGTCAATACCCATTGGTGAAGACTGAATGAGTGGGCGGCGACTGTCGGAGGACTCAGAGAAAGGAATTTTACGGTAAGATTTTACAAAAATTCAGTTTTTCTACTTTTTCTTATAAAAAATATCCAATAAACGCCATTTTTGTCATACATTTAGGCCAAATGTATTCAGCTACACGTCTTTAATTAAAAAATAAAATAAAAACTTAAGCATATATTTTTATTGGTTTGCGCATAAAGTTATAGCGTCTACAAACTATGGTGTATATACTGGCATTTGCATAGCTTTTACTTTCTGACTGCCTATCTCATTTCCTAAAGTGCTAAAATTGCTGGGCAGTACAACCCCCCCCCCCCCCCCACACACACACAAATTGCCCCTTTTTGGAAAATAGACACCCCAAGGAATTTTCTGAGAGGCATGTTGAGCCCATTGAACATTTCATTTTCTTTGTCACAGGTGTTTGAAAAATGACAAATATATATATATACACAAAGTTGTCAATGAAATGATATATTGCATACACATGCCATAGGTATATGTGGAATTACACCCCGAAATACATTCTGCTGCTTCTCCTGAGTATGAGGATACCCCATGTGTGATACTTTTTGGCAGTCTAGCCGTGTACAGGACCCCGAAAACCAATCACTGCCTTCAGGCTTTTTAAGGGCATGAATTGTTGATGTCACTCCTCACCAGGGCTGTGGAGTCGGTAGATAAATGTTCCGACTCCTCAGTTTTTTGTACTTCCGACTCCTCTGTATTAATATGTATTAATCTTTCGACACTGACTTGGGTGGGTGGCATTGCAGTAACTATTCTGGCCACATCACTAACGATCTCTGGATAAACCAGGATGGCTTCTTCAACAGTCCTTTATAAAACTCCTGTTGGAATTTTTTTATTTGGACATTTACTGGTTCTGTATTGCTTATGCGACGTCGCTTTCCTTTAGCAACTTCCATTTTCTCTTACGTCCTCCGACAGTCGCCGCCTCTTCATATTCGTCACATATGGGGTATTAGACTTTGCTCCGAAGGAGTAGCTAGGCAACAGAATATGTTAACAATAAAGCTTTAACATATCCCACCCTCAAGGGGTGGTCCCCTCAGTCAATACCCTCCTACTTCCTGCAACCATATCTCAGTTTTAATGTCTAGCTTGTCAGGAGTGGCTGGCTCTCTCTGTGCTGGGACTTTTTGTCCCAGACTCTTTCTTCTTTTTGATATTTTGTTTGAGTTTTCTCTCTACCTTTACTTAGCTGTTATTTTTGTCAGCATTAGTTAGTTCTTCGGACGAAGAGGATCATGCGGACTGGGTCTCGGGCTGATCCCCCTGGTCGCAGGTCGTGGGTCAGTGGCTTCCCAGTCTGCCATCGAGCGTTCAGCCAGGTAACGCTCCTGGCACAGTGAACGACCCATCCCTGTTCGGTGCAGGGATGATTGGTGAGGTGGCTACCTCACCGGACGCTGTGCGGTTTCTGAACCGCCATTGTGTGCGTCTTGAATTGCGACTCTCCCTGCCTCATGTGCAGCGGCTTGTTCGCCTGTGCGGGTTCCCCACGCCATGTGAGGTAAGTGTATCTATGTGGGGACCTGTCTGTCTGGGGGGGGTCTCAGTCTGGGACTGTGTAACCTGCCTTTAATCACACTGCTTGTCTCCCTATCTCTCGGCTGCATGCTGTGGGCTGCAAGGGGGGGGGGAGCTGTATGACACTGAGTATGTCAGGCTGGGCAGTGTGAGGAGCTGTGTGCTGTGGGGCATGTTTTTAATGGCATGTTGGGGCATATACAGCGATCGCTGCGGCGATCTAACATGTATCCATATAATGGGATAATATTGTGTGTGATTTTATGCACTGTGGAGCGGCGATTTCGGCGCCAAACGACGCCATTTTACCGGCGCCCGCTCCGGCCGCATGGTTTACATGCACGGCGGCCATTTTCTTGTAGCCTCCATAGGCTTACATAGAGCGTCCTGGCAGCATCACTTCCTCTCTCCTGGAAGCACCGATCGAGGCAGCAGCAGCAGCGGAGTCTCCTCAGGTTTTATCCTTCTATTCCTGTGTTCCATTGCCTGTATTCAGTCTGTATATTCCCTGTGGGGGTCTCATTGTGCCTGAGTGTGGTGCGGTGGGCTGCGCTTGCCGCGCTTGCTGTAAGGGGGCAGTTAACCCTTGGTTGTCTGGCATACAGGGGCAATGGATTCTCAGGAGGGCAAGTTTCCCACAGTATTGGTGGAAAGCCAGGGGACCGCTGTTTCCCCCCCAGGGGGGGATTTAGCCACTATTGTGGCTGGCCTTGCTGCACAGGTGCAAATGCTGGTGGCTGCTCAATCTACTAAACGGCCCAGAGTTGCTCTGTCCTCTGATTCTGAGGGTGAAGGTGATGGGGCTGTTCTGGCGGGGACCCCCCTATCGGGGTCCCGCTCCTCTCTTGATCTAGTGGGGTCTGAGGTAGAGGCTGAAGTTGAGGGGGTTGATAATTCTCCCCCTGGCTCGCCTGAAGAGCTTGCAATCATGGATGAGTTGATTGCTTCCATTAAGCAGACGCTACGTTTGCAGGACGAGGTGTGTCCCCCAGCTGCCTTGGCGGCTTATGGGACGCAGAGAAAACGCAGGACGCCGCAGGTTTTTCCCTGCAATGCTGATTTTCAGCGCGCTGTTAAGGACCAATGGCGCGATTTGCGCAAGCCTTTTGCGGTACCAAGTAAATTTAAGCTGCGTTATCCTTTCTCGCCTGCCACTGATGAACGGTGGTGTGTGCCTCCGCCAGTGGATCATGCTATTGCGGTTTTGAACAAAGCCACTGCGATCCCTGCAGAGGGATCCCCTGTTTTCCGTGATGCCACGGATAGGAGACTGGAGTCTCTTGCCCGTCATACTTATTCTGTTACGGGTTCTATGCTTAAGGCTCTGTTTGCTTCTCTCATGGCGGCCCAGGCGATCGCAAGTTGGACGCAGATGCTTAGGCGCGTCCTAGTGGCCGATTCGGCCTCGGCGGCGACCCTGGATATGGTGGATCAGATCCACCAGGGTGTCATGTATCTGTGTGATGCGGACCTGGACCTGATTCCGTTGGCCGCGCGTGTGCACAGCGTGGCGGTGTTGTCTCGCCGCCTGGTTTGGTTGAAATGTTGGTCGGTGGACCAATCTTCACGTAAAACCTTAGCCAATCTGCCTTATGATGGGTCTCGCCTTTTTGGGGAGTCCCTGGATGTGTTGATTAAGGGGATTACCGGGGGTAAGAGCACTCTCTTGCCCCATTTCCCCAAGGCTAAGGGGGCTTCTGGGAAGAAGCATGCTCATTTTCGGCCCCCTCAGGGGTCCTTTCGTGCCTTTCGGCCGCACTACAAGGGCAAACCGTTCAAGGGCCAAGGCTCTCAGAAGAAGCCCTGGTCTGGGAAACAGAAGTCCGGTCAATCCGGACCTGCGGCCCATAACAGTTCGGCCTGAAGGGGCGCCCTCACCCAGTTTTGGGGTGGGGGGACGCTTGCTCGGTTTTCTTCAGCCCTGGTTGGCCCGTGTGAGGGACAGATGGGTTCTGGAAATCGTTCGATCTGGTTACAAGATCGAGTTTCTCTCTCGGCCGGAGAGCAGATTTTTTCCCTCAAATCTTCAACTGTCTCCAGAGCGCCTGCGGGATCTGCACCTGGCGGTGCGGGACCTGAGGGCTCAGGGAGTGGTGGTTCCGGTGCCTCATCGGGACAGATTTCGGGGGTTTTATTCCAATCTGTTCACCGTGCCCAGGAAGGAGGGCAAGGTTCGTCCGATTCTGGACTTGAAAGCTCTGAACCGCTCTGTGCGAGTTCGCAAGTTCCGCATGGAATCCCTGCGCTCGGTGGTGGCTGCCCTGGTTCCGGGGGAATTCATGACCTCCATCGATTTGAAGGATGCGTACCTTCACATCCCCATATTCGAGGGTCATCAGAAGTACCTTCGATTTGCCATTGCGGAGGATCACTACCAGTTTGTGGCGTTGCCCTTTGGGCTCGCCTCGGCTCCGCGGGTCTTCACCAAGGTGCTTGCACCGGTTCTGGCATTATTGAGAGCCCAGGGCATTTCTGTCCTGGGGTATCTGGACGACATTCTGGTTCGGTCTGCGACCAGACCGGGTCTGGAGAAGGACCTGTCTGTCACAATGCAAACTCTGCAGGAGTTCGGTTGGACGATAAATGTTCCAAAGTCGACACTGAGTCCGTCGGTTCGTCTCCCCTATCTGGGAATGATACTGGACTCGGTGCAGGCGAAGGTCTTCCTGCCGGAAGACAAACTCAGGACTCTTCAGGAGGAAGTCAGGTCCCTCAGGGACGTTCCACACTCGTCTCTGCGGACGGGTATGAGATGTCTGGGATTGATGGTCTCGGCCTTCGAGGCGATTCCTTTCGCGCAGTTTCACACGCGGGGTCTCCAAGCGGAGATCCTGTCCAGGTGGGACGGGCGACCTCAATCTCTGGATCTTCAGATCTCGTTGAGTCATCGCACCAGGGAAAACCTTCTGTGGTGGCTCCAGTCCCCGTTGGTGTCCGGGGGCAAGTCGTTTCGTCCGATCTCGTGGACGATAATCACCACGGATGCCAGCCTGTCGGGCTGGGGTGGTGTTCTGGGCGTTCTGTCCGCCCAGGGGACCTGGTCGGAGGGGGAGTCTTCCCTTCCGATCAACATTCTGGAATTGCGTGCGATAAGGCTCTGTCTTCATCGCTGGACGGACCGGTTGCAGGGCTGCCCGGTTCGGGTGCAGACGGACAATGCCACGGCGGTGGCCTACATCAACCACCAAGGGGGCACCAGGAGTGCCCGAGCGGCTCGAGAAGTGGCCGACATTCTGTCTTGGGCCGAGGCTCATGTCCCGGCGATAACGGCGGTTCACATTCCGGGAGTGGAGAACTGGCAGGCGGACTATCTGAGTCGCCAGACCCTGGATCAGGGGGAATGGTCTCTCCACCCGGCTGTCTTCCAGATGTTGTGCGCGAAGTGGGGTCTTCCAGATGTGGACCTGTTCGCGTCTCGCCTCAACTACAAGGTGAAGAGGTTCGTGGCAAGGACGCGCGACCCTCGGGCAGACGCGTCGGACGCGTTAGTGGCCCCGTGGCATCAGTACAGGCTGATGTACGCGTTTCCACCGATTCAGTTGCTGTCCAGGTTCCTTCGCAGGTTGCACTCGGAACGCAGCACGGTGATTCTTGTGGCACCGGACTGGCCTCGCCGGTCCTGGTACGCAGACCTCGTGAATCTGGCGGTCGACGCTCCTTGGCGTCTGCCTCTTCGAGACGATCTACTGTCTCAAGGACCGATTTACCATCCTGCTTTACAGTCGCTGGCTTTGACGGCCTGGCTGTTGAGACCGAGGTCCTGAAGGAGAAGGGTCTCTCTCCAGAGGTCGTTCATACTTTGATCAACGCGAGGAAGTCTTCCTCGGGGAAGGTTTATTACCGTACTTGGAAGGCCTATTTTGCCTGGTGTGAGTCCAGGGGGTTTTCACCCCGCACGTACTCGGTTCCCCGTGTGCTGTCTTTCCTTCAGACGGGTGTCGATCAGCGTTTGGCGCTGGCTACGATTAAGGGTCAGGTGTCGGCGCTGGCCGTTCTGTTTCAACGTCCCGTGGCTTCCAACTCCTTGGTTGGCACTTTTATTCAGGGTGTGCGGCATCTGGTTCCTCCTAGGAGGGATCCTTTGCCCCCTTGGGACTTGAATCTAGTTCTATCTGTGTTACAACGTGCTCCTTTTGAACAGATCAGGGAGATCTCGTTGTCTATGTTGTCCAAAAAGGTCGCCTTTTTGGTGGCGATCACTTCGGCTCGCAGAGTGTCGGAACTGGCGGCTTTGTCCTGCAAGTCTCCGTACCTGGTTGTTCATTTGGATAAGGTGGTCTTGCGACCTAATCCTTCTTTTCTACCGAAACGAGTTTCGGAATTCCATCTTAACGAGGATATTGTTTTGCCTTCGTTGTGCACGAAGCCTAAACATCTGAAGGAGGTGAGATTGCACTCTCTGGATGTTGTTCGGGCGATAAGGGTTTACCTTAAATCGACTGAGTCTTTTCGTAAGACTGACTCCTTGTTTGTTCTTCCAGAGGGTCCTCGGAAGGGCATGGCGGCTTCCGCCTCTACCATTGCCAAATGGATCAGGCAGACCATTGAACAGGCCTATGCCTTGCAGGGGAAGGTTCCCCCTGTGCCTGTGAAGGCGCACTCTACTAGATCACTGAGTACGTCTTGGGCCTGCCGTCATGGGGCTTCTGTAGCCCAGGTGTGTAAGGCGGCGACTTGGTCGACCGTACACACTTTCACAAAATTCTACAAAGTAGATGTTCAGGCATCGGCGGATGCTTCCTTTGGCCGCAAGGTTCTTAGTGCGGCTGTTCCATAGGGTCCCTTGTTGGGGACTCCTGGCTGTTGGGATAGTTTTTTGTATCCCCTGGTTTTTTTGTCTTTTCCTGGGTTGTTGCTCCTGTTGAGCACTTATTTTTGCTGTTGCCCAGCTGGTTTCCTTCCTTTGGTAAGGTTCCTTTCTTTGATGTGGAGACTGCGTTGCCTTTCGGCGCGGATGCGTTTCCCACCCCTCATGTTTGCACTGCTTTGGGACGTCCCCATATGTGACGAATATGAAGAGGCGGCGACTGTCGGAGGACGTAAGAGAAAACGGAATTTTTGTAAAATCTTACCTGTAAAATTCCTTTCTCTGAGTCCTCCGACAGTCGCCGCCCCCGCCCCTCTTTTGGGGTTTGAATGTATACTCTACTGCTATTCCACTAAAACTGAGATATGGTTGCAGGAAGTAGGAGGGTATTGACTGAGGGGACCACCCCTTGAGGGTGGGATATGTTAAAGCTTTATTGTTAACATATTCTGTTGCCTAGCTACTCCTTCGGAGCAAAGTCTAATACCCCATATGTGACGAATATGAAGAGGCGGCGACTGTCGGAGGACTCAGAGAAAGGAATTTTACAGGTAAGATTTTACAAAAATTCAGTTTTTTCTAAGAAGGAATCAAAGTCTAATTCTTCGTTTGAAGAAGATGATCCTGAGTTACCACTATTGCTTAAAAGAACTTCATCCTGTGGAGCTATTTCAGGTCGTGATCCCTTCATGCGAACTGCTACATCATAGAGGGCCTTTTTCCCAGTAGCAGTCTGTTCACTGTTCAACAAAAGTCGGTTCATTGGGTCGACATAAAAAGCCGCTAACAAGATTTCATTTTCCAGCAAAAGACTCTCTTTTCATCATTGAAGATGCAATGCCCTCAGCTATTAACCCTCCATTTTTGTTCAGGCGATATAACAGGCTCTTCCATTCCAAGAGGAATTTACCCGGGGTTAGATTGTCACATTGCAACCTCTTGGTGACAGTGAAGGGCTGAGAAAGAAGGTTCTCCAGCTCTTTTGTTTGTGTCCACTGGCTTTCAGTTAATGCAAGATTTTCATTGTCCATTTCTTCTATGAAGTCTTAAAGTTCAAGCAAACGCTTCACCATTAAAAAAAAAAGTGCTTCCCCAGCGAGTTGTTTGATCCAAAATGGCTCCTTTTCCTGCACATCTTTTCAAAATTGCATCTGTTTTTTGCCCTGGCTGCAACAGTTACTTGCCATAATTTGCCAATTAGTGTAGCTGCATGGCAATCTTTTAATCCAGCCCTCAAAAATTCTACTCGCCTGCTCGCATTTTGCGAGTGAATTGATGAGCAGGGTGAGTAAGAACAGGGCTGTACTGTAGGGGGAATGTGCAGCTGTGTGTGTGTGTGTGTTTCATAGCCCAGTGAGCAGCGTCCCCCCCCCCCCTCCTCCAGCAATGGGAGAGGCTGAATCTGCTCTGCTTTCTCCCGCCCCTCTCTCTCTCCCTGTGCCCGCCCACACACTCAGTGCAGCCCGTGCTGTGTGTATATGTGTGGGCGGGAAAGTTTTATTAGCAGCCTGCAGCTACATGGTGAACATCTGACTGAGTGAGTAAGATGACCGGACTTACTCCTCCCTACCCTCTCACCCCCCTGCCCCCCCCCCCCCCTCTGTCCATGTCGTCTTCCTCTCTGTCCCTCTGTTACATGCTAGATGTGCCTGTTCCATGAAAGTGGGGAGGCATCTATTTCTGGGGAGTCGAAAATCCAGCTATATTACTCCAGGCACATTGGTGTTGGCAAGCAAGGGTGTTCCCTATAAACCTACACTAGTGGCCCTTTATGGATGAACAGTTTTCTCCCTTCATCTACTTCAAGTTTAATGGACTTTTGATGGACTCTTATTGATTCTATTTTATTTTATTTATGCATTCATCTTATGCATTTACTTGTCTGTGAAGTTTATATCTATTATTGTTTGGTTTATTATATTTTCATTGTGGTACATCAGCACCCGTAGTGATTCAATTGAACCTATTGTATGAATGGTAAGAGGTTACCACCATCCCTGCGCTACTGAAATTTTAGTCAGAAAGACCAAGAGTTTTTTGATGACTTTCAATTCTACATCTTAACTATTAAGTAGCAGCATTTGTGATATTGATTTATCTATATATTTTTTCTTTGACCTTTAAGCGCAGAGGATCACACAACAGTCTATAATTTATAGTCTATTTATAGTAATATTTCTACACCATCTCTATCTCCCTCTGTCACCCCCCCTCTCTCTCTCTCCCTCTGTCACCCCCCTCTCTCTCTCCCTCTGTCATCCCCTCTCTCTCTCCCTCTGTGTCACCCCCTCTCTCTCTCCCTCTGTGTCACCCCCTCTCTCTCTCCCTCTGTGTCACCCCCTCTCTCTCTCCCTCTGTGTCACCCCCTCTCTCTCTCCCTCTGTGTCACCCCCCTCTCTCCCTCTGTCACCCCCCTCTCTCCCTCTGTGTCACCCCCCTCTCTCCCTCTGTGTCACCCCCCTCTCTCCCTCTGTGTCACCCCCCTCTCTCCCTCTGTGTCACCCCCTCTCTCCCTCTGTGTCACCCCCCTCTCTCCCTCTGTGTCACCCCCCCTCTCTCCCTCTGTGTCACCCCCCCTCTCTCCCTCTGTGTCACCCCCCTCTCTCCCTCTGTGTCACCCCCCTCTCTCCCTCTGTGTCACCCCCCTCTCTCCCTCTGTGTCACCCCCCTCTCTCTCTCTCTCTCCCTCTGTGTCACCCCCCTCTCTCTCTCTCTCTCCCTCTGTGTCACCCCCTCTCTCTCTCTCTCTCCCTCTGTGTCACCCCCTCTTTCTCTCTCTCCCTCTGTGTCACCCCCCTCTCTCCCTCTGTGTCACCCCCCTCTCTCCCTCTGTGTCACCCCCTCCTCTCTCCCTCTGTGTCACCCCCTCCTCTCTCCCTCTGTGTCACCCCCTCCTCTCTCCCTCTGTGTCACCCCCTCCTCTCTCCCTCTGTGTCACCCCCTCCTCCCTCTCTCCCTCTCTGTCACCCTCCTCTCTCCCTCTGTGTCAGCCCCCTCTCTCTGTGTCACCCCCCTTTCTCCCTCTCTCTGTGTCACCCCCCTCTCTCTGTGTCACCCCCCTCTCTCCCTCTCTCTGTGTCACCCCCCTCTCTCCCTCTCTCTGTGTCACCCCCCCTCTCTCCCTCTCTCTGTGTCACCCCCCCCTCTCTCCCTCTCTCTGTGTCACCCCCCCTCTCTCCCTCTCTCTGTGTCATCCCCCCTCTCTCCCTCTGTCACCCCCCCTCTCCCTCTGTCACCCCCCCTCTCCCTCTGTCACCCCCCTCTCTCCCTCTGTGTCAGCCCCCTCACTCTCTCCCTCTCTCTGTGTCACCCCCCCCCTCTCCCTCTCTCTGTGTCACCCCCCTCTCTCCCTCTCTCTGTGTCACCCCCCTCTCTCCCTCTGTCACCCCCCTCTCTCCCTCTCTCTGTGTCAGCCCCCTCTCTCCCTCTCTCTGTGTCAGCCCCCTCTCTCCCTCTCTCTGTGTCAGCCCCCTCTCTCCCTCTCTCTCTGTGTCAGCCCCCTCTCTCCCTCTCTCTCTGTGTCAGCCCCCTCTCTCCCTCTCTCTCTGTGTCAGCCCCCTCCCTCTGTGTCACCCCCCTCCCTCTCTCCCTCTGTGTCACCCCCCTCCCTCTCTCCCTTTGTGTCACCCCCCTCCCTCTCTCCCTCTGTCATCCCCCTCCCTCTCTCCCTCTGTGTCACCCCCCCTCCCTCTCTCCCTCTGTGTCACCCCCCCTCCCTCTCTCTCTCTCTGTCAGCCCCCTCCCTCCCTCTCTCTGTGTCAGCCCCCTCCCTCTCTCTGTGTCACCCCCCTCTCTCCCTCTCTCTGTCACCCCCCTCTCTCCCTCTCTCTGTGTCACCCCCCTCTCTCCCTCTGTCACCCCCCCTCTCTCCCTCTCTCTGTGTCAGCCCCCTCTCTCCCTCTCTCTGTGTCAGCCCCCTCTCTCCCTCTCTCTGTGTCAGCCCCCTCCCTCTCTCCCTCTGTGTCACCCTCCTCCCTCTCTCCCTCTGTGTCACCCCCTCCCTCTCTCCCTCTGTGTCACCCCCTCCCTCTCCCTCTGTGTCAGCCCCCTCTCTCCCTCTCTCTGTGTCAGCCCCCTCTCTCCCTTTCTCTGTGTCACCCCCCTCTCTCCCTTTCTCTGTGTCACCCCCCTCTCTCCCACTCTCTGTGTCACCCCCCTCTCTCCCTCTCTCTGTGTCAGCCCCCTCTCTCCCTTTCTCTGTGTCAGCCCCCTCTCTCCCTTTCTCTGTGTCAGCCCCCTCTCTCCCTTTCTCTGTGTCAGCCCCCTCTCTCCCACTCTCTGTGTCACCCCCCTCTCTCCCTCTGTGTCACCCCCCTCCCTTCCTCTGTGTAAACCCCCTCCCTCTCTCTGTGTCACCCCCTCTCTCCCTCTCTCTGTGTCACCCCCCTCCCTCTCTCCCTCTGTGTCAGCCCCCTCTCTCCCTCTCTCTGTGTCAGCCCCCTCTCTCCCTTTCTCTGTGTCAGCCCCCTCTCTCCCTTTCTCTGTGTCACCCCCCTCTCTCCCTTTCTCTGTGTCACCCCCCTCTCTCCCACTCTCTGTGTCACCCCCCTCTCTCCCTCTGTGTCACCCCCCTCCCTCCCTCTGTGTCACCCCCCTCCCTTCCTCTGTGTCACCCCCCTCCCTCTCTCTGTGTCACCCCCCCCTCTCTCCCTCTCTCTGTGTCACCCCCCTCCCTCTCTCTCTCTGTGTCACCCCCCTCTCTCCCTCTCTGTGTCACCCCCCTCCCTCTCTCCCTCTGTGTCACCCTCCTACCTCTCTCCCTCTGTGTAACCCTCCTCTCTCCCTCTGTGTAACCCTCCTCCCTCTCTCCCTCTGTGTAACCCTCCTCTCTCCCTCTGTGTAACCCTCCTCTCTCCCTCTGTGTCACCCCCTCCCTCTCCCTCTGTGTCACCCCCCTCTCTCCCTCTCTCTGTGTCAGCCCCCTCTCTCCCTTTCTCTGTGTCACCCCCCTCTCTCCCTTTCTCTGTGTCACCCCCCTCTCTCCCTTTCTCTGTGTCACCCCCCTCTCTCCCTTTCTCTGTGTCACCCCCCTCTCTCCCACTCTCTGTGTCACCCCCCTCTCTCCTTCTGTGTCACCCCCCTCTCTCCTTCTGTGTCACCCCCCTCCCTCCCTCTGTGTCAGCCCCCTCCCTCTCTCCCTCTCTCTGTGTCAGCCCCCTCTCTCCCTCTCTCTTTGTCAGCCCCCTCTCTCCCTCTCTCTCTGTCACCCCGCTCTCTCCCTGTGTCACCCCCCTCCCTCTGTGTCACCCCCTCCCTCTCTCCCTCTGTGTCACCCCCCTCCCTCTCTCTCTCTCTCTCTGTCACCCCCTCCCTCTCTCTCTCTCTGTGTCAGCCCCCTCTCTCCCTCTCTCTGTGTCAGCCCCCTCTCTCCCTCTGTGTCACCCCCCTCTCTCCCTCTGTCGCCCCCCTCTCTCCCTCTGTGTCACCCCCCTCCCTCTCTCTCCCTCTGTGTCACCCCCCTCCCTCTCTCTCCCTCTGTGTCACCCCCCTCCCTCTCTCTCCCTCTGTGTCACCCCCCTCCATCTCTCTCCCTCTGTGTCACCCCCCTCCCTCTCTCTCCCTCTGTGTCACCCCCCTCCCTCTCTCTCTCTCTGTGTCACCCCCCTCCCTCTCTCTCTCTCTCTCTCTCTGTGTCAGCCCCCTCCCTCTCTCTGTCAGCCCCCTCCATCTCTCTGTCAGCCCCCTCCCTCTCTCTGTCAGCCCCCTCCCTCTCTCTGTCAGCCCCCTCTCTCTGTCAGCCCCCTCTCTCTGTCAGCCCCCTCTCTCTGTCAGCCCCCTCTCTCTGTCAGCCCCCTCCCTCTCTTCCTCTGTGTCACCCCCTTCTCTCCCTCTGTGTCACCCCCCTCTCTCCCTGTCACCCCCTTTGCCTCTCTCCCTGTCACCCCCCTCTCTCTGTCAAACCCCCCCCCCCGTCTCTCTCTGTCAAACTCCCTCTCTCTCTGTTGAACCCTCTCTCTCTCGGTTGTTGTTAATATTTATTTTTGTAACTTAATTCTGAATAAAACATTTAACAGTGTAATTTTAGGAAATATTTTACGAGTACATGTTTAGGGACGGTGCAGGGTAGGGTTTGGGTGGGGCAACAAGTGGCGAGTAACTCTTAAGGTCTGGCTAGTAGCTCAGGACTTAAAATTTTGAGCCCTGTTTTAATCCATCTCTTATGGCAAGTTGCAGTGTATGAACAGCACATCGCATATGATGAATAGTAGCGAGTTTCAATGCTTCTTCAACAAAGTTGTCTAAAAAAATGTCAGCATTCTCTTCAGTTTCTAAACTTTCTTCAATACTTGCAGAGCTGTCTTCCTCTAAATCCTGTTACCTTCTTCATCTGCGTTCATCTTCTCAATTGTGCTCAACATGTTAGAAGCGTTATCTGTCACAACACATAAAATATGTTCCTTTGTCATTTCAAAATCTTCTAGAACACCCTCCACTAACTTCTAAAGGTAATCACTGGTGTGATATGCCTGAGTGTCCTTTAATCCGAGGGTCTGTGTTATTGTTTTGTTATTTTCATCCACAAATCTAACATTAATAGCAAAATAATTGACTCTGTGACGTGTGCATGCATCCATTTTAAGGAAGACAAAATGTCCTTTCAGAGCTTTCTGTAGTTCTTCCTTTTTACATTTGGCCCCCTCAATTATAAGTTTCCTTATACTAAGTCATTATAACTTTTTGTGAATTTGCTGAGAGGCAAGTGAAGTCTATGGAATATTTTATATTTCTCTATTGTTCATCGAAAGACGCAGCTCTATCTATTCAGAGACCATAGGGTTATGCTCCTCCCACTAGGAATAGGCACTAGGCAGGAAAAATTTTTAACTACGCCTATGGGGCTGTCCCTGCAGGCATAACCCCCCACACTCTATCAGCAAGCAGTTTGTTTCTGCCTAGTTTAAGGAATAGGACCTAGCTCCCTGCTGGGACTTCGGTCTTCGTTTTTAATGGGAATGTTTTATTAGATGTTATTTTTATTTTTCACTAGTTAGTTCCTGAGGACCAAGATCCAGAGGAACTACAAGCAACAGCTGACTGTGGTTTTGCACTGGATAATCTATACCTTTTAAGGTCTCCCAGCCTGGCCAGCTAGCGTGAGCAAGTTATAGTCCAGAACTAGGCCTCGCCACGACAGAGCCCCGACGGGCGGGGAGAGCCTGCGACTGGACAAGTCTCGCTGGGACGCAAAGGACCTGGAATGTCCTGAGTCGCAGCTTTCCCCCTGGCTGACAGCACCCCCATCTCGGGTGGGAGGTTGTCTGTTTCGGAGTGGTGCCCACCTGGTATCATGGTATGGTGAGTAGATTGTCCCCCCAAATGCCTCTGACGGTCATGGGGTGAATGTGGGCCCCCTCCCTGGAATGGTTGCATCCAAGGGCTCCCTCCATTCCCCTGGCCTCTCGGAGGACTGGGCCTCTATACCCCTCAGCATTCCCCTACCCCTAGCAGGTTTTTACCTTGGGGGGCGGTAATAATGCGGATGTTGTGGCTCTTAGTGGGGTGGCTTGTCCTGATGGGGTCCCTGTTTAGAGACCTTCCGATGTCTACTGTTCTAGGACCCCTAATGGGGGTCCTGGAGACCGCATGGTGTACCGTGGGGGCCGCCTTTTTTTGTTGTGGATTATGATTTTTTCTGTTCCCATTGACATACATGGGCACCCATTTTCTTCTCCAATCTGAATGCATTGAGCGGCCATTTTCCTGAGGTCCACTAGCTGGACAGGCGCAATGGCTTTCTAATTATAGAGCCAGAGTTTTGTTCTTCCTTTTCCTGTGCAGTCAGTGTCCCCTTCGTTTTGCATAGCACATGCTGACAATCTCCTGAGCAGTCTGGTAACATTTTGTAGGGGTTTTCCTGTGGTTTTTCCTTATCCACTCTGCTATTAGTAACATTAGTCATGGATTGAGAGCCCGCAGTAACAGCGGTGGGATCGCGTTTTTGGCGGTCTTAAAGGGACACTGCCCAAATTTTTAAATCAGTGTAACATGGAGTCCCAGGATAAAAGTTTGCCTGCGGACCCCCTGGGAGCAACTGCACAACCTTCTGGGTCACAGTCCCAGCCTGATATCTTGTCATTTTTGCAAAATCTGATGTTTAAGGTAGATTTTGTCATTTCCAGTGTTGCCAGCCGCAAACGCCCTCTCCCTTCGCCTACATAGGCAGGGTCCTCGGACTCTGAGGAAGATTTGGCCGCCGAAGATGTAGACCACCCTGAGGGGTTGGTGTCTTCGCGTTCTGACGGTGAAGAGGACCGGTCGTCTTCAGCCGTGATGGAAGCCCTGATGGTTTCTGTGCGGGAAACTTTAAAATTGGCTGATGATTTCACAGCGCCAGGTACGCAGGTGTACCATAAATTGGCAAGGTGTTCCCTTGTCCAAAATTTTTTCATAATATTGTGGATGAACAATGGTGGCTTATTAAGCACGTGCTGGTGGTGCCTAAGCCCTTTGCACGTAGTTACCCATTTGCAGAAGCAGTATCCACTAGGTGGACTGTACTGCCGAAGGTGGATCACCCGGTGTCCAGGTTAAAGAAAGGGACTGGTGGAAGAGTCGCCAACCTTTTTGGACCCTGTGGATAGACAGGAGGAGTCTTTGTCCCGCCATCTCCACGTGATAATGGATTGCATTTTAAAGACTACCTTTGTGAACATTCTTGTGGCGCAGACGGCTAAGGAATGGGTGAAGTTACTTAAAAGTAACTTGGAAGCTGAATGGCTCCCCCCTGCGGTGCTGGAACTAATGGACCAGTTGGCTCAAGTGCTGGTGTTCATGTGACATGTCCCTGGATTCGGCTCTGTTAGTGGCCAGGGCGTTGGCAGTGAGGATTGCTATTAGGTGCATGGTGTGGCTGAAAAGCTGGTCTGCTGACCAAGCCTCCAAAAAGGCCTAAGGGGTAAGGGTACTCTTCTTCCCCAATCCTCTAAGGGCCAGGCGCCGCGTCCTAGGCGAGGCCTTCCTTTTACTGCTCGTAAACTTATTTTTCGTACCTCCGGGTCGCAAGAAAAAGGGAAATCGTTCAGGTCTTCTGGGGGCCTTCCAGTCCGGATTTACAGACAAGCCCTCGTCTGCATGAGAAGGCGCCCTCACCCGCTTCTGGGGTGGGGGATGTCTTTGTTTATTTCCAGAACTCTTGAGCTCCTTGATTCAGGACAAATGGGTTCACGAACTGATCCGATCGGAGTACAAGATCGAATTCCGGTCTCGACCGATGGACAGGTTCTTCCCGTCCAATCTTCACCTATCTCCAGACCTGTTAAGGGACTTGTAAGGAGCAGTACACGATTTACTGTCGCAAGGAGTGATTGTACCGATCCCTTCTCAGGAACGGTTTCAAAGGTTTTATTCAAACCTGTTCACCGTGTCCAGAAAGGAGGGCAAGGTGCGTCCTGTCCTGGATCTCAAGGCCCTGAACCGCTTTGTGCAGATACAGAGGTTTCGGATGGAATCCATCCGCACGGTAGTGGCGTCGCTGCTCCAGGGAGGCTTCTTGGCCTCCATAGATATCAAGGACGCATATCTACACATCCCTATTTATGCTGGTCACCAGTGGTTTCTTTGCTTTGCAGTGGCAGAAGAGCATTATCAATTTGTGGCATTACCCTTTGGTCTCGCCTCCGTTCCCAGGGTGTATTTACCAAGGTGCTAGCACCAGTCTTGGCATTGCTGAGCCAATGGGGGATTGCAGTACTAGGGTACCTAGACTATCTCCTGTTGAGAGCAGACTCCCTTTCAGCCTTGATGGGCCACCTGACGATCACTGTCACAACCCAGCAGAAGTTCGGTTGGATCATCAATTTCAAGAAATCCACCCTGATGCCTTCCTTGAGACTGGATTATCTGGGCCTGACTCTGGAGTCAGCTTTGGCGTGGGTCTTTCTTTGCCCGGTCAAGCTGCAAAAATTGCGGCGAGCGATTCGATTGCTGTTTGCAAACAATCTGTCTTCACTGGGGACTTGCATGAGGGCCCTGGGTCTGATGGTATCAACCTTCGAGGTGGTTCTGTTTGCTCAGTTCCATACCAGACCTTTGCAAAGGGAGATTCTTGTCAATTGGAACAAGGATCCGAAGTCATTGGACTCTTTGATCCAGTTGAGCCACAACACAAAGTCTGCTCTGTTGTGGTGGATTCAGTCTCCAGCATTATGCCAGGGCAAGTCTTTCCTTCTTTTGTGGACGGTGGTAACCAGGGACGCCCGCCTGTTAGGCTGCGGCTTACATCAATCACCAGGGGGGCACCAAGAGTGTCTTGGCGGCCAAGGAAGTAGCCGGGATTCTGGCCTGGGTGGAAAGGTTTGTTCCAGCCCTCTCTGCTGTACAGATTCCAGGTGTGGAAAACTGGCAAGCGGATTAACAGGGTCGTCAGGTTTTGGATCAAGGGGAGTGGTTCCTACACCCAGAGGTTTCACCTCTTTTGTGTTCAATGGGGGGGACTCCAGAGGTCGATCTGTTTACTTCTCGCCTCAACAAGAGGGCTGAGTTTAATTGCCAGGTCTCGGGATCCTCTGGCCGACGCCACAGATGCGCTGGAGGCTCCTTGGGGGTCAGTATCGGCTGATTTATGCCTTTCCTCTGTTGAAACTTCTGCCAAGGCTTCTACGCAGGGTAGAGGTGGAAGGGATTTCGGTCATTCTGGTGGCTCCAGACTGGAATCGTCTGTCTTGGTACACAGACCTAGTAAGGCTGGTCGCCGATGCTCCTTGGAGACTTCCTCTCAGGTAAGATCTGCTGTCTCAAGGCCCGATCTTCCATCCTACTTTACAGTGTCTGGCTTTAACGGCATGGCTGTTGAAAGCCAGGTGTTGAGGGATAGAGGTATTTTTGACTCTGTGATTCCTATGCTATTGAAGGCTAGGAAGTTGACGACTTCCAGGAATATTGATAATCGTACATGGAAAGCGTACATTTCATGGTGTGAATTGCTGAAGGTGCACCCTCGCTGGTTTTCGATCGCTAAGATTTTGGCCTTTCTGCAGAAAGGAGTTGAACAGCGGTTGGCTTTGGGCACTATCAAAGGCCAAGTGTCGTCTTTGGCTATATATTTCCAATGCCCATTAGCTATGCATGCTTTGATTCCTATCTTCATACAGGGAGTGCGCCATATGGCTCCCCTGAGACGGTCCCCGCTACGGCTGTGGGACCACAATCCTGGTATTGTCTGTTTCTGATTTTCATCTGAAGAGATTGTGCTGCCTTCACTCTGTCCTAAGCCAAAGCATTCCTAGGAAATTGCCTTGCATTCTTTGGATGTGGTTCGGGCGATAAGGGTTTACCTGGAGGCCACTGAGTCTTTTAGAAAGTCAGACACTTTGTCCTTACCGAAGGACCTCGTAAGAGTTTGGCTGCGTCTGCTGCGACCATATCCAAATTGATTAGGCAGACGGTAGTTCAGGCTTATTCACTTAAGGGTCAGGTTCCTCCTTTTCCAGTGAAGGTGCATTCTACTAGAGCGCTGAGTGCTTCTTGGGCTTTTCGCCATCAGGCGTCAGTGCTGCAAGTTTGCAAGGCAGGAACTTGGACGTCTGTGCACACGTTCACAAAATCTTACAAAGTAGATATGTGGTCATCTTTGGATGCTTCTTTTGGCCGCAAGGTTTTGGAGGCTGCTGTTTAAAGAGAATATTTTTTGTTTCTTTCTTAGGGTGTATGTTCTTGGTGACCTCCGGTTGTTTCTGTTTGAGCTCCATGTTACATAGTTACATAGTTACATAGTTAGTGAGGCTGAAAAAAGACACAAGTCCATCCAGTTCAACCTATGATGTGTGTGTGTGTTTGCTTTTAACCGTACATTGTATACCCCTGTATGTTGTGGTCTTTAAGGTGTCCATCCAATAGTTTTTTGAAACTATCAATGCTCCCCGCTAATACGACTGCTTGCGGAAGAGAATTCCACATCCTTACCACTCTTACAGTGAAGAACCCCTTACGCACTTTAAGGTTAAACCGCCTTTCCTCAAGTTTTAGTGAGTGGCCACGTGTCTTATTGTATTCCCTTACTCTGAATAGTTTGTTCCTTATGCTAGGGTCGCCAGTACAGTATTTGTACATTGATATCATATCCCCCCTCAATCGTCTCTTCTCCAGAGAGAATAAGTTCAGTGCTTGTAGTCTTTCCTCATAGCTGATGTCCTCCATTCCCCTAATTATTTTTGTTGCCCTTCTCTGGACTTTCTCCAGTTCCAGCACATCCTTCCTGAGGACCGGTGCCCAGAACTGGACAGCATACTCCAGATGTGGCCGGACCAGAGTTTTGTAGAGTGGAAGAATAATCTCTTTATTTCTGGAGTGAATCCCCTTTTTTATACATCCCAGTATTCTGTTGGCTTTGCTTGCAGCGGCTTGGCATTGCATGCCACTTCCAAGCCTGTTGTCTACCAGTATCCCCAGGTCCCTTTCCATCCTAGACTCACCCAGAGGTTCCCCCCCTAGTGAGTAGCTTGCTTTCTGGTTACTGGCCCCCAAGTGCATTACTTTACATTTTTCTACATTAAATCTCATCTGCCATGTAGTTGCCCACCCCGTTATTTTGTTCAGGTCTGCTTGCAAGATTTCCACATCCTGCATAGAAGATATTGGCATGCCTAATTTAGTATCATCTGCAAATACTGAGATTGTACTAGATATCCCCTCCTCTAGATCATTTATGAATAAATTAAACAGGATTGGTCCCAGGACAGAACCCTGGGGGACCCCACTTTCCAAACCCGCCCACTCAGAGTACTCCCCATTAATCACCACCCTCTGGACTCTCCCCTGGAGCCAGTTCTCTATCCAGGTACTCACCTTATGGTCCATACCTACCTTCCTTAGTTTGTACAGTAAGCGTTTGTGGGGAAC
The DNA here is from genome assembly GCF_965119305.1 of Pelophylax lessonae. Classification (NCBI taxonomy): domain Eukaryota; kingdom Metazoa; phylum Chordata; class Amphibia; order Anura; family Ranidae; genus Pelophylax; species Pelophylax lessonae. The sequence continues at coordinate 144,222,206 of NC_138777.1, forward strand.
GGTGTCAAAGGCCTTTGCAAAGTCCAGATACACCACATCCACAGGCTTACCTTTATCTAAGTGGCAGCTCACTTCATCGTAGAAGGTTAATAGATTGGTTTGGCATGAACGATTTTTCATGAATCCATGCTGATTACTACTTATAATACCGTTTTCATTACTAAAGTCTTGTATGTGGTCCCTTATCATCCCCTCCAAAATTTTGCAGACTACTGATGTTAGGCTGACCGGCCTATAGTTACCCGGGATATATCTCGGCCCCTTTTTAAATATTGGTACCACGTTGGCTTTTTTCCAATCAGCTGGCACCATACCTGTCTGTAAACTATCCTTAAAGATCAAGAATAATGGTCTGGCAATCACCTGGCTGAGCTCATTAAGAACCCTTGGGTGCAAGCCATCCAGTCCCGGGGATTTATTTATGTTAAGTTTCTCTAGTTTAGCTCTAAGTCTATCCTCTGTTAGCCATGGCGGCACTTCCTGAGGTGTATTATTTAGTTCGGCCTTACAAGCTGGGTTAGTGTAGCCCCCCGATTCCTTTGTGAAGACTGAAGAAAAGAAATTATTTAACACTTCCGCCTTTTCTCTGTCCTCAGTGGCCATTTTTCCTTTATCATCTTTTATGGGGCCAATGTGTTCTGGCCTCGCTTTCTTACTGTTTATATACTTAAAGAACTTCTTGGGGTTCTTTTTACTCTCCTCCGCTATATGTCTCTCGTGTTCTATTTTAGCCGCCCTGATTTCATCTTTACATTTCTTATTACACTCTTTGTAGTGCTTAAATGCTGCCAATGACCCCTCAGTCTTGTATTTTTTGAAGGCCTTTTCTTTAGCTCTAATATACATTTTTATGTTGGAGTTTAGCCACCCAGGGTTTAGTTTTGCTCTTTTAAATTTATTTCCCTGTGGAATGCACTGGCCCACCCCCTTGTTAAGTATGCTCTTGAAGCACTCCCATTTTTCCTCCGTGTTCTTTGTTCCCAGGGTTCTATCCCATTTGATATTTTCTAGCAGCGAGCGCAGTTTAGGGAAATTGGCTCTTTTGAAATTCAGTGTCCTTATATTACCCCTGTGTTTCCTATTACTGTAATTAATACTGAAACCAATTGACCTATGGTCACTGTTCCCTAAGTTGTCCCGTATTTCTATATCCGTGAGCAGGTCTGTATTGTTGGTAATCAGTAGGTCAAGTACTGCATTGTTTCTTGTCGGTGCATTCACCATCTGACCCATGAAATTGTCCTGCAAAACATTTAGGAACTGCCGAGCCTTGGCTGAATGCGCGGTTCCTTCTGCCCAGTCTATATCCGGATAATTAAAGTCCCCCATTATAATGACATTTCCCATCCTTGCTGCCAATCCTATCTGTAACATGAGGTCCGCCTCACCCTCCTCCCTCTGGTTGGGGGGCCAAGTTTAGCCTTTGGGGAGTTATGTTCTTTTTTGCGTTGACTTCCCACCCCTCATCAATATAATGCTTTGGGACATCCCTATGGTCTCTGAATAGATGGAGCTGCATCTATCGGTGAACGATAGAGAAAACTGTTTTTTTTGTAAGAACTTACAGTAAAATCCTTTTCTCTGAAATTCGACAGATGCAGTACCCGCCCCTCTACTTCTGAGTGAATGGGGTTTTTTCTTTTTATAAAAACTGCTTGCAACTGAACTGCTTGCTGATAGTGTGTGGGGTTATGCCTGCAAGGACAGCCCCATAGGCGTGGTTGAACTTTTTTCCTGCCTAGTGCCTATTCCTAGTGGGAGGAGCATAACCCTATGGTCTTTGAATAGATGGAGCTGCGTTTGTCGATGAACTTCAGAGAAAAGTATTTTAACGTAAGTTCTTACAAAAATCCAATTTTTGCCACAAGTATCGGGAAAATACCAATTTTTTTTTTTTTTTACACAGTTGTCAAATGATATATTGCTCACACATTCCATGGGTATATGTGAAATGACACCCAAAATACCTTATGTTGCTTCTCCTGAGTATGGGGAAACGTGTAAGACTTTGTGGCAGTCTAGCCGCGTACAGGACCCCAAAATCCAATCACCGCCTTCAGGCTTTCTAAGGGTGCAAATTGTTGGTTTCATTTCTCACTACCTATCACAGTTTCGGTGCCCTCCCCAAATGACCCCTTTTCAGAAAGTAGACACCCTAAGCTATTTGCTGAGCGGTATTTTGCAGATCTCGCCTTTTGTCACAAAGTTTTGGAAATTGAAAATAGAAAAAATTTGCTTTTTTTTTTTTTTTCATATTTTCCAAAACAAATTAGCAGAAATATACCCACCATGCCTCTTAGCAAATACCTTGGGGTGTCTACTTTCCGAGAAGGGATAACTGCTTTGGGACATCCCTATGAGTCATGAAGATAAGGAACTGTGTCTGTCAATGAATGATATAGAAAACTGGATTTTTTAAGCACTTCACTTAAAATCCTTTTCTCTGAAGTTTGACAGACGCAGCACCTGCCCCTCTACTTCTGAGGTATGGGGTTTTTTGTCTTGTAAACACTGCTTGCAACTAAACTGGTGGATGATAGCAGAGTCTGAAGGGTTATGCCTACAGGGACAGCCCCCATAGGGGTGGTTAAGCTTTTTTCCTGCCTAGTGCCTATTCCTAGGAGGAGCATAACCCTATGAGTGAGGAAGATAAGGAGTTGTGTCTGTTGAACTTCAAAGAAAATGATTTTATGGTAAGTTCTTACAAAAATCCAGTTTTAGCAGAGAAAATTACTTGACCCCCCCAATCCTCAGCAGTCCAATCATTATCATTTTTGCAGAATATCAATCTGTCCCTGATGTTTTTCCTGTAGAGAAGTGGTTTTATTTGCTGCCCTTTTTGACACCAGGCCATCCTCCCAAAAGTCTTCACCTCACTGTGCATGCAGATGCACTCATATCTGCCCGCTGGCATTCCTGAGCAAGCTCTTCACTGGTGGTTCCCCTGATCCTGCAGTTGAATCAACTGTAGGAGATGGTCCTGGCGCTTGCTGGACTTTCTTGGGTGCCCTGAAGCCTTCTTTACAAGAACTGAACTTCTCTCCTTGAACTTCTTGATCTGATAAATGGTTGATTTAGGTGCAATCTTAGTAGCAGCAATATCCTTGCCTGTGAATCCCTTTTTGTGATAACTACTAATTAAGCGAAAATCGGACATTGTGTTCATGTACGGTAAAAATTTTCTAGCCCGCCCCTTCAGTTCATCCAAACAGTCAAAATCTGCTGTCGAAAACACTAAATTAACAATCCGATAGTCGGCTAATCATTTATTGTAAGAATATTTCCCTACGATTTTCTTATCGTGTGTACAGGCCTTAAATCTTGGAGAGCAGCAGCCTTGGAAAACTTGCTCTTAAATGAAGTGTTCTTACTTTTCCAGTTTGTTTTTTTACAGTGAACGTTAACTGAAAACCTGTTATAAGGTAGAAGGGGGTTATAGCCTCAAGGTGGCTGCTGTTCAATTTTCTAGGTGCCTAGTGTCTATTTCTTCTGTAGGCAGCAAGATCACTCCGTTTCTTAGTATCCAGCTGGGTTCTTTAATGGGTGATAAACATTTTTTACATCCTGTGCAGAAATATACAATAATGAATGCATTTATTATGTTTATACATGGTTTTAGAATACATGTTATGATATGTATACAAGTGCTGCCTGTATATTGTCTTTTTATAAACATAGTGGGCATTTCAAAAGTTGATAAAAACATTTGGTACCTATTGAAAATATTTTGCATTGAGATGAAGTAAAATAGCATCAGATCCCCATGATCACTGGATCCTTGCTTGCCTGCATTTTCTCCACAGCATCTTCAGCTTTGGAGGTCAGTGATGGCTCATTTACTGCTTAAGGTTTTATAAATATTTGAATTCCATAGCTTTTCCCACATGTTCACTTTAGGCTTAAAAATGCAGATAAGGTGATAAATTGAAAGATGGATGGATTTGGGCTATGGTAAGGACTCATTTTACCTGCTCCTATTGCTAAAACATTTAATATAGTATATGGAATCCTGGCAACCTCTTTTAGTTTTTTAAATTAATTGCTTTAAAGTGGTTGTAAACCCTCACATATACCCAGTGAAGTGAAAAGCCTCAGATAATGCTCAGAGGTTAAACAAATCTCCCTACATAATTTTTACATGTAGATCTGCTGTCTTCCCCATTTCTACACTCTTTTTGGAAAGTGCAGATCGTGTTAGAAATCTTTCTTCCTCTCTCAGCAGTGAGTGGGGAGTCTGGGCTTACACTGTGTGATTGGAGGAAAGGGACACATCCCCTCCACATGTGAATTTTGATTACTACAATCTCCTTCCATCAATTTAAAATGTGTCACTACTCTGTTAATGTGGGGTTCCTCCCATCTGTTGGCCTAGGACTATTTGTGAATACTTGTGCTTTGTCATAACTAATACCTTTTTCCAACACATTATATTTGCTCTTGGTTTTCTGTTTTCAGACTAAAAAAATAAACATTTTGCATACACTGACTGTAACGGAACAACCAGCACCCCGACCAGGTACCTCCATTGACAGATGCTCCTAGTGCTTCCCGAGGGCTTCAAGCACTCCACCAGGCACTGTAACCACTTCAGACCCCACGAACCGCCGCAGCTTGGTTAGCGTCTCGCCGTCTCCTACCCACCCTGGACCTACGACAAGGCTCCAGGTTCCTGCGGGTGAACCTCTTTCCCCAGAGAGTACAGCAGAACAAGCTCTTACACAAGCTCTTACAAGAGCTTGGTGATTATCTAAGGGAGTATGGAAGGCCATAGCAATCCCTTGTAGCATATTCCCCTAATAAGAGACAGGACTCTAGATTGAGGGTGAAGTAACTCGAGAACAACTTTATTGAACAGACTTGTATACAGTTTTCACCCACAAGGTTACCACCCAGGTGGACCTTGTTGAAGACTGGACGTAACATTCACAATCCAATAGGAACAGAGTTTTACACTCTCATACAGTGTACACAATCCCTCCCCTCTGGCTGATTACAGTAGCATATACAGATGAAAGTGTATACAGGAACTAAACGAATTATCTAGCCATCAGGGCAGAACAATGTGAGGGCATTAACATTTAACAATGGAACAGACAGGTAAACCTTATCACAATACACATTCTCTTCCAATACACAAACAATAGGGAAGTCTGCGAATGACAGTCTGTGTCTCTCTCCCAGCCAAGCATGGAATACACTGTGTAAGGTGGTATTAAATCTTCATATTTAGATTTTGCTGACAAATATTGAAGCAAACCAAACCATTACTTATATGTCTTTCACTGGTAGTAACGGTGAGTACCGTCACACTGACATTTTATGTTTTAGTTCTCCACTTGCTGCACAGTCCAGGGGCCGCATGTTTTTTCCGCAAGGGAGTGCCTATAATAAAGCAACAAGTGGGGAGCTCCATCATTTGACGTTGTGATGCACTCTTGAGTTTTTTTTTGTATGTCCTACAACCCTGGCAGAGAATCTGTTCTCATATACTGATATGCAGAGTAAGAAAGGTGTATCTGTGGTCATCTAGTGTATCAGTGACTAAATGATATATTTATGTTTAGCTTTAGGAGATGTATACTTTTCTACTGTTATCTTTTTACTGTTCAATGTCCTAATTGTAGTCTATGACTTTCAGATCTCTGAAAAGCTTGAGCAGCTCCAGGAGAGAAGGCAGGAAACGGAAAACAAATGGAAGGATAAAATGGAATGGCTACAGATCGGTAGGTCCTAATGTTTTCATTATGATCCATAGCTACTGACAGCTTATGCTTGTTTCTTGATGAGTGACCTGTTATGTCCCAATGATTTCCATTATTTCTTACTTTACTATTTTTCTTTAGAATGTCAAAATATCATATAACAAAACGTGAATATAGGTCACCATTTTTTAAGTTATTACAGTGGCAGCCCTGTCCTCCTCCAAGCAGGATCTGACCTTTTGATGCATTTTTAAATCGGGAGCCTCTGCAGGCCCCATGGTGTTCTTGAAAGGGCTTCAGGGTAAATGTGATTGTAAATACTTTTGCATGATTGCAGTATTGCATATACCAGTAGCAATTTACTTCATGGTACAGGTATGTTCACATGTTTGTACCCATACTATCACAAAAATAGGATTTTTTTTTTACTAGCTATAAAAACCTTTACAATGTGTTCATTAAGGGGGGCAGCAGAAATCTTGACCATTGGGTTTTAGTGCCATCTGAAAGATGCTGGGCACAAAACAAAAGCACAGCCCAATGGGTACCCCTGCTAATTGCCACACACCAATCTGCTAGATGCAGCTTCATCACAAACCCTTTATAAAAAAAAACTACAATTCACAGACTTAATTGCATGAGGGGTGGGTGCTGAGTCCCTCAAAGAACACAGAGAAAAGGATTTTTATGATATGTACAAAATATCCTGTTTTCTATTCCACTCACATTGATGTACACGGCAGAGATTTTGACCATCGGTATGTCGTCCCAAAGCAATGTCTGCCAAAGGATAGGAAACATAAACAACTTACCACAGGCACATCAACTACACTGCTGTATGCAAGACTTTGCAACCTACAAGACTTTGCAACCTACACGACTTTGCAACCTACACAAGCATCTGTGGATGCAGCAAAATCAATGTTGAAAAAAATTGTAAAGGTGTGGAAGGATGACCAGATTGCCCACCTTTCAAGCCTGAGACATGCCTGATGATGAAAAGCTCAAGATGTGCTATAACTGTTCTAGATGAATGGGCTGTGACAGGAAAAGGAGTTCTTGTGGAAAACTATCGCTCACACAGAACTGCAAATTCCCCTCACTGCAGTCACTGGGTGCTGATCCTAGGAGCCAATGACCACTTACCAGCCTCCATAGAGATGAATAAGTCCTTTTTGATGAAACATGTTAGAGAGGAGCAGCTTTACGCCCAGTTATGCTGTCTGCTAGCTGCCTTGAGTAAATTGACATACATTGTTGGAGTGCCACAATTTGTATTTGAGGAAAAGGAGGTGCTTAACATTTCATGGTATAAGCCTAATCCAATATTTTGTTTGATCCATTTTGAGATAGTGGTCAAGAAAGCCAACTGACCTTAGCTCAGATCCTCCATAAGAAAAAAAATGGAATATGTTTTAGTAGTTGAGGCCATAGGAAGATAAACCCACCCAGCCCGTATGACATCCAAGAAATTCAAGTGTTTTGCTAATTTGTTAATTTCTTTAGGATGCTTTGGCTGGGATAAAAAGATGGAAGAACGATCTCTTCCGATCATTAAAATGAAAGGCAGATACCACCTTTGGCAAAAAAGAATCTACTTGACATTGCATAACACCAAAAATGGAGGACTGGACTGCCAAATCTGATATCCTCCATACTAAAGGATGGCCACCAAAAAAAAGTCAGTAGTGGAAATTCCTGAATATTATTAAAGTGTGTTTTCAGCAAAGCAGATAAAACCAAGGCATAACACCTTAAATGGAAATGTCAACTATGGATTAGTGGGCTATTGAACATTTACACTCCCTGTAAAAAAAAAAAAAAAAGAGAAGATCTGCTAAAGTAACGGCAACATCATAGAAAGTTGCACCACAAAATTTCAGCTTTACTGGGTACAATGGTATATATTTTAGGAAAAAGATTTCCAAGCCTTACGCATTGTAGGAATCACAGAATCCACTAACCCCCTGTTCTTCAAAACCTAGCTTTTTAGTTTTTAATAGCTAGGTCATCAAAACCAGTAGTTATAAAACAGGATGGAATATTAAGCCCTGAGACCAGGAGGCTTGGTTGAAGGGGAAGACGCTGGGGAGCATCCACAACCAGAGGAACTAGGTCCACATAACCAAGGGCAACAAAGCCAATCTGGAGCCAAAAGACTAACAGAAATCCCTTCTCCTTTCACTCTGTAAGCGATATCCAGCATTGGTACTGAACTCTTCCTCTCTAATGACTGGAATATGCATTGTCTGCCTGAACTCACTGGGTGATGGAAGATTGATCCAGTGCAAGACAGAGTTTTATCACTTATAGTTTTCAAAACATTGATCGGTAGCATAGATTCCTTCTTGCCAAGACAGAGAGATAATGTTTCCCACATCCAGCAGTGCGTCACACATGTACAGTATCTCCCAAAAGTTAGTACACTCACATTTTTGTAAATATTTTATTGCTAAAAAAAGATTAGGTTAAAGGTGATGAACTGGCCAAGCATGTCTCCAGACCTAAACCCTATTAAGCATCTGTGGGGCATCCTCAAACAGAAGGTGGAGGAGCGCAAGGTCTCCAACATCCACTAGCTCCGTGAAGTCATCATGGAGGAGTGTAAGAAGACTCCAGTGGCAACCTTTGAAGCTCTGGTGAACTCCATACCCAAGAGGGTTAAGGCAGTACTGGAAAATAGTGGCCACACAAAATATTGACATGTTGTGCCTAATTTGGGCATTTGCACTTTGGGGTGTACGCACTTTTGTTGCCAGCGCTTTAGACATTAATGGCTGTGTTGAGTTATTTTGAGGGGACAGCACATTTACACGGTTATACAAGCTGTACGCTCACTACGTTTACATTGTAGCAAAGTGTCATTTCTTCTGTTGGCACATGAAAAGGTTTAATAAAATATTTACATAAATGTGAGGGGTGTACTCACTTTTGTGAGATACTGTATTTGAGTTTGTGAACCAAGCATTTGGCCCGTTCCACATAAACAGGAGACATCTGTTTATTCTCCAACCCCTGGTGCAAATGTTTTGTCCACTCTGAGCATCTTCAAAATATTAAGCCATGGCTGAAACTGATCAAAGAACCAATAAAGAAGTGTACATTGATCTCATAAAGGATTCCTCCTCCTTGTCAGGTCCTTAAACAAGTGAGACTCTACTGGGACCACTGTAACCTTAATTTTTTTAAATAATCTTTATTTTTCAAAGTACAGAAAAATAGCAGTAGTAACAAAGGGACACCAACCTAAAACAGTGCATTGCAATAGCAGGTCATAAAACATTCACTAGTCACAGAAATAAGGGGCAGGTTTGCTGAATATGTAGTGTGCCTATCGGTCAAACAGAGAAAAATCTCATGAAACTCCTTGCCCTATTGTCCAGGCCTAGCCCCCAGGGAAGAACCCCCCGGGGTGGCCAGGGAGCTCTGTCATAGCTGGCATACCCAACTTTAAAACTAGGCAGCCACATAATTAATAGTCACTTAGGTAAAGTGAAAGACAGAATAGTCATTAAATCAAGAGAAAGAGAAAAAAATGCCCCCTAAGGAGCCAGAAAGAGGTAGAAATACAGAGAAAAAATGAAAGACGGTGAAAGGAAGAGGGTCTGGTAGGAGCTCGGCCAGGATGAAGGCATCAGGCTGGGAGGAGGGATGTTGCAGGAAAAGGTGCCGACCCCATCCCAGATATCCAGCACAGTTTCCAGGCTCAACCATGTCATTCATCTGGGAGCTCATCAGAGTAAAACATCCATCCCGTCCATATGTCCATGAACAGGGACTGCTGCCCCCTGAGTGTCAGTACCCTCCGTTCCGCACCCATAACCCCATTCACCTCTCGTTTCCACTCAGCCAAAGTGGGGCAAGTGGTCTGCTTCCAATGCCTTGAAATCAGACACTTGGCAGAGTTTAGCAAAAATGGGGTGATACTAAGTTTGGATCTTTTGATAGGAGTGTACTTCGTGGAAGAGGTACTGGAGCGGGGTGCGTTCTGGGGGAGTGACAGTCAGTTTCTGAATCCAAAGGCTCACTGCATCCCAGAAAGGTCTACGTAGGGGACACTCTCACCATATGTGGAAGAACGTGCCCTCTTGGCCACATCCCCTCCAGCACCTAGGGTCCGCGGTAGGGAACATCTGTGCCAGTCTAGTGGGAGTTCTATACCACCGGGAAAGGAACTTCTAGGAGGACCCCTGGACTCATGTACTAATAGATGAAACATGAGCCAAGTGCATAATCCTGGTGATCTGTTGGGGCGAAAGCTCCACACTCAGCTCTCTCTCCCAGTCCCTGATATAATAAGGAACAGCACGTGAAACCGTGCTAAGAACTAATTTTATACATATGCGAAATTAAATGTCGGAATTCTGGAGGCTGCGTAACCCACTTCTCGAAGGGGGAAAGGGTGTCTATCGAAGTGGGGAGGGGAGTTTAGATACAAAGTCCATCAGCTGTCTGCAACGCCAAGAGGATCAAGGGAAAGTACCAAAACGGGACTAAAGGGTGGCTAACGGTAATAACTGCCCAGACGGTGCAAACTTCCCACAAAAAGTCTTCCCGTCTGCCCCCCAGGCCTGAAAGAAATGTGAGTCCTCACCTGGGGTGAACCAAGGATATCTCCCCAGAGGGGCCAGTGGAGAGATACCAGGGGAATAATCACCCCCTGCATTAAGCCTATCCCACATCCAAAAAGTGGCCCACGTCAACGGAGAGGTCAACTCTAAAAGACCCCCATCGAATGCCGGTATCCACAGTGCACCGGCTAAATTCCTGCCAGCCTTGGTTTTCTTCAGTGACTGGTTTAGGCGCTCAGAGGTCAAAGAGTTCATATAGATGAAACAATGGCAGGTAAAAGTGTTGATGTACACAGGTGGGGCAAAAGCAGTTCGCACAAGGGAGGATTAAAAGTCCATGTGCAACTTTCTGACCGTTCTTAGAGGCAATCCAAGGGTGGTCCGCAGCTCAGGGCCAGCTCATTCAAACAGAGTGAAGTCAACTCTAAACAGATAAAGGAGGGAAGAGTGCCACTTGAGTGCAAGATTATGATGACTTATGACATAAATATGTAGTAACTTACATTAAAGTAAGGATAAAAGCGTCTGTCAGGTATACAACGGTTCCACGATGGTGAGAGGGGTCCGCACAATCCAGGGTGCCTCAGGTACAGAGCGCCAGACCAGCTGGCTGTGTGTGTCCGGGCGATCGGGGAGATCAGAGAGATACGGCCGTGAAGGGAACCGGAGGGCATCTGACGTCAGCGGCAGGGAACACGGCCGCATCTCTCTGATCTCCCCGATCGCCCAGACACACACAGCCAGCTGGTCTGGCGCTCTGTACCTGAGGCACCCTGGATTGTGCGGACCCCTCTCACCATAGTGGAACCATTGTTTACCTGACAGTCGCTTTTATCCTTACTTCAATGTAAGTTACTACGTATTTATGTCATAATAAACCATAATCTTGCACTCAAGTGGCGCTCTTCCCTCCTCCTTTATGGTTTTCTCCAGTGGGACCCAGGGTTTGGTGGTGGTATCATTAGCTCAATTTAGGATGCGTACCAGGGCCATGGCTTTGTAATACAAGGAGACATCAGGTAGACCCCCCCTCCCCTTTTTTATGTTGTCTCAAAATGCCATCTGCCAATCTTGGATGCTTGTCATGCCATACAAACTTCAAAAAGGACCGCTTAAGTCGTTTGAAAAACTGTTGTGGCAGATGTATGGGGACCGTATTGAGGAGATACAGGAGTCTGGGCAAGATATTTATCTTGAGCACGTTAACACAGCCAAACCAGGTCATAGGGTATATAGCCCAGGTGTCCAGGTCGGCGTCAAAACAGTTCACCATATTCCCGTAATTTTTATCATAAAGAACTGTCAGGTCTGGAGAAATACGGGTACCTAAATATGGGAGGGATTGCTCCCTCCATGTGAAGCCAAAGGAGCTGCGGAGGGCCTCCGCCATTCCTGATGGTATATGTATAGGCAGCAGTTCCGACTTGTCGTAGTTGATTTGAAAGTCGGAAGGATCCCCAAAATTGCGCAATTCATGTAGGAGCACTGGGAGAGAAATCTGGGGTTTGCTAATGTAAAAAAGGAGGTCATCAGCGTAGGCTGACAGCTTATGTTCCACCGATCCTATGGTAAGTCCCTGGATATCCTCTGCAGCCCGCACCACCCGTAGAAATGGTTCCAGGGTCAGGGCAAAGAGTAACGGGGACAGGGGGCACCCCTGTCTAGTACCATTATAGATGGGGAAGGCATCCAACAACAATCCATTTACCCTGACCCTGGCCCTCAGCCCACTGTACAGTGCCAAGATCCACCCCAATATCCTCCACCCAAGACCAAGGGAGCGAAGGACCTCCAAAAAGTACGTCCAGTCTACCCTGTGGAAGGCCTTTTCTGCATCCAGCAACAAGACCAAACTCGGAGCCCGGTCCGGGCCATGTTGTGCACAATGCAGGACGTGAAGGGCACGTATGGTATTGTCGCGGGCCTCTCTACACGGCATGAAACCTGCCTGGTCGTGGTGGATCAAGGCAGCAACATGGTCCTGAAGGCACAAAGCCGGCACCTTAGCCAGAATTTTGGTTTCAGTGTTGAGAAGGGAGATCGGCCTATAATTAGCACAATAGAGGGGTTCCTTACCAGGTTTAGGCAATACAGTAATGTGGGCCAGAAGGGCCTCTGGTGGCGGGGGGTATCAAGGGAGACAGTATTAAAGTACCTACACATGCGATCCCCAAGCACAACAAACAATTTCTTATAATATAGATTTGTAAAGCCGTCCGGTCCCAGGCTCTTGCCCTGGGGAAGGGCAGACACGAGACGCCGCCCCCACCCACCTCCTCCACAGTGATCGGCGACTCTAATTCTGCCAAGGTCTCTGCGGGGAGCTGTGGTAAACCTGATGCTAATAAATAGGATTTTATCCTGTCCACCCGTTCACCCCCCTTGGCAGGGATATGATAGAGAGATTTGTAGAACTTTTGTCAAGCAGATCCGAAATCTTCTGCTGCCACTGACGCCTCATCCTGGACCCTTGGGAGATTAAAACCCCCCCTGATCACAGCCTTATGGCCTTCCCATAATGCTGATGGGGTCACTTCCGGTGTGGAGTTGAGCTCAAAGTAAGAGCGAACTGCTTTCGTAACAGCCTCAACAACGGATGGGTCATCCAGAAGGTTTTCGTTAAGCCTCCAAGACCAGCTTTTATGATGGGCTCCAGGAGGCGTAAAGGTCGGGGAGACCGGGGAGTGATCAGAGAGGGTGATCGAGCTAATAGTTGTTGTACAGACAGAGTCCAGGTGAAACTGATCGACAAACAGCAGATCCAATCTGGAGTACATATCATGAGTTTTGGAGTAGTAGCTATAATCCCACACCCCGGGGTTGGAGATTCTCCAACAGTCAACCAAGTGTAACTCTCTAAGCGCTTTCTTGACATGCTTCTGAGCTCTAAAGGAAGGGGGAGTACCGACTGAGTCCAAGGCAGAGTCCAAGACCACATTGAAGTCCCCCCCCCCCCCCAGCAACACCACGCCCTCTCGGAAGGCTATTAGCTGCTTCAGGGTAGTGGAGACGAACGGGGCTGTTCTGGCATTAGGTGCATATAAATTGGCAATTGTGTAAATCTGGCCATGAATCAGGCCTTTTTAGAAACCAAAATCTCCCCTCTGGGTCTATCTGGGAGGAAGTCAGGACAAACGGACAGTTTTTGTGGATAGCAACTGAAACTTCTCTGACCTTTGCTACCGGGGATACACTGTGGAACCATTGAGCAAAACATGTGAATAGGCAGCCGGGGAGTAGACGTGGCAGTAAAATGGGTCCCCTGTAGCAGTAAAATATCAGGGCGCAAGTGACGCAATTCCTGCCACAGCCTTCCTCTTTTGTTGGGAGAACAAAGCCCCTGCACATTATAAGAAATCAACCTTAGAGTGTCAATCATGAAAAGTCAACAGGGGAAAGAGGGCAAACCAGGGGACTCACAGGTTCCAGTACCCCCAAAACAGATCAACATGCCGCCCCCTGAATTGCTCTGCCCTCCTCCAGGCAGCGGTTAGATCCCAGACTCAAAAAGGAAAAAGAAGAAAAAGGGGATGGTAAAAAAAGAGGCAAAAAATGCCTCCACTAAATGGAGACCTCATGACTCCAAACAGCCCAAAAAAAATTGGCTCAAAAAAAAGATCCAAACACTTGGATTGCCCTACTTGGGGGTTGTGGCTGCAGGCGAGGAGGAGTGAGCAATGCAACCCTTAGCATTTCAAGCAAATAACCACCTCAGGAGAGGTGGACACTAACAATGTGTCCTGCGGCTAAAAGAGCTAAGCGTGGGCCCCTCTCCCCAGCATGGGAAGCAAAAAAAGCCTCCCGCTACATTCAGGCATACTAGAGATAAGGAATAAACAGTGTAAATTTGCAGAGGTAGGCATGTCACCACATATGAGCAGCTGGTAAACCCGCCATGGAGAAGGTTATTCAGGAGGCCACTGAGCCATGATCAGGGTCATGCCTAGGGCCCTTTTTCTTCTTGGCAGATTTGGGGGAGACTCTGCGTCATCGCTCAGGCCGCTGTGGCATGGGAATGAAAGCCCTGAAGCCTCCAATCAGGGAAGTCCACAATGGGAATAGGGAGAGCTGTGCCCCATCAGTCAATAGTAGGCATATGTCTTGCAGCTTTCATGACCGCCTCCTTAAGAGCATATTTGTGAAGCTTACACACCACATCTCTCGGCCTCTCTCCCTCCTGGGGTAATGGGAGCAAGGCACGGTGGACTCTGTCTATTTCAATGTTCTCAGGAGCCCGGTCGTCCAATATCTGGTGGAAGATGCCTTGGACAGTAGGCAACAGGTAGGGGGCCCTAGTAGCTTCTGGGAGACCCCTAATGCTGTATATTTTGCCTCCTGTCTCTGTTCTCATAATCATCAAGCTGATCCATTAGTGAATATAAAACAGTGTCATGCTTTTAAGGAATTTTTCTTAAATGCTGCCATAGACTGTAAATTATCATCCTGCTTCCAGCGTGTCCACCCTATGTCCAGTGCTTTAGTGTCCGCCCGCAGCCCCTCCAAGGCCTGTGTCACCGAGTGTTCAACCGTGGTAGTAATTAAATGTATTATCTCAGATTTTGTAGGCAGGGCCCTAATATGGGCCTTCCAGTCCCAGTCGCCATCCTGCTCCCCATAATCAGAAGAGTGGGGCGAACCAGCGGAGTACTGCAGGAAAGGGTCAGGGCTGTGCCCCTGTACCTGTGGAAGACCAGAGGGTGAGGAGAGTCCTGTGATCCACGGTCTGCTACCATCTTGGCTGCCATGCGCTGTCCGCTTGGACGGGCCGTGAAGAGCTGTTAGAGGTCCGTGGAGCGTGAAGAAACCCCGCTGGGCGGTTGGGAGGATGGACGCCACTTCGCTGGCATGCTGAAGGGTGAATATCGCTGATTCTGGAGCCGCAGGACGCGGTAAGCGCCCGGGAATAGCAGGAGCTCAGACGAAATGCGTCCTCACACCTACGCGGTCAGGACACACCCCCACTGTAACCTTATTTAACCTATCCACATGCACTTTTTAAGGAACTCGTCCTTGAAGGGATAGTAAAAAGGACAGATGGGGTCTAAAGGACAGATGACTTTCATGTCCTAGTGACCAAAAGCTGCATTCACAGAAGTTTGGACCACCACCTGGTGGAATTTTAGAATAGTTATATAAGGAGGACCAGGTGGTCTTACATAGTTGGGCCACTGAGGCTTGGTCCTGGAAAGACTAATAAACAGCCACTGACCTAGTGGTGTCAGCATGTAAAAGTGCAGGAAGAGTTTGGTCTTTTACATCTATGCACTTGCAGGTCATGTGGTTTTCAGGTGTGTTTTTGATGCATTTTGCTTTTCTTTTTTTCTTTTCTCCAACAACCGCTGCGTCCTTAACAGCCGGTGAGTCCTCAGCAGCCTTCCCTGTTGACAGCTGAATGTAGAAACAAGAATTGCCTGCAAAAAAATATGTGGGACCTTGTATGGATTTTGAGGGGAACCCCCATGCCAAAATTAAAAATATGTTGTTAGTTCTCACAACAGTAATGTGACACAGCAGTGGTGGGTGTTGCTTAACATCTGATTGTTGATTACCATCATTAGAGCTGCTTAAGCGGCGGCTGTGCTGTGAAGGACTTCCGTTATTAGTGGCTTTAAAAACCGGTTTGCCAGGCCTTATGGTCATTCCCCTTTGAGAAAGTCAGAAATGACGAAACGTGTCACGTCGTGACCATTTGGCAACCGGAAGTACAGTGTGGAGACGAACGGACATCCCTGCGGTTTACTCCTTCAGCGTGGAGAGGTCATGAGTACCCGGGATGGCTGCAGGAGTCATCCAGCCTGATGTGATTGATGTACTTGATTTGATGGGCTTTAGTTAAGCATGTGTTTTGTGAGTGCACACTTTGTAAAATCTAAATAAAGACTGATCTTATTTAAAAACGGTATCACATTAGTGGGGTTGTCATTCTATTTGCATATGCCCATGAGGATAACCGTGTGATACTGAGGAGGAGGACAACGTGTATTCTGTTGGGAAAGATGTATTTGAATTAGTGATGCACCGAAATTTCAGCCACCGAGATTTTCAGCCGAAAATGGGCTTATTCCATTTCGGCCAAAAATGGGTTAAATATGCCGATACTAAAGATGGCCGCCGCGGACGCAGCGCAGGTTTCAAAAAACCCACCTCTGGCCGTCGGCCCGCCTCCCGGTGATGTCACTACTACTGCGATCTGTGCATGAATTAATTAACACACTGGGCGGGCGAGCGGCCCCTAATAGCTGTAACTATGTGAGCGCTTCACTTCCCTGTCAGGCATGTATCATCCGCTGACAGAAGTGAAGCGCGTTAGTTCATTCATGCACAGATCGTAGTAGTAGTGACATCACCGGGAGGCGGGCCGCCGGCCAGAGGCGGGTCTTTTGAAAGGAAGGACACGGGAGGACTGGAGCTGAGAGTAAGGAGATTGCATTGGGATTGTGAGGGACGCTGAGGCGGGGGGGGCGCTGAGGCGAGCTTACCAATGGTATCTAGTATTATGCAGCATGAGGGGGTTAATGTATTGCCACTGCTGGTCACTGATGCATTAGTGACCGACCAGTGGCAGTTAATTAACCCCTTTGTGCTGCATTAGTGCATTCAGTAGCAGTGCAACCAGTGTTGATTAACACTGACACTGGTTGCACTAATGCAGCACTAAGGGGTTAATTAACTGCCATTGGTCAGTCACTAATTCATCAGTGACCAGCAGTGGCAATACATTAACCCCCTCATGCTGCATAATACTAGATACCATTGGTAATTAAATTAACCACTATACTGCGACAGGGTGGCAGCTACAAGTGTACTCCTGCCTGTTTGTGTTGTATGCCCCTGTTCTATCTATTTTAAAATTATTTTAAAATTATTTGGGGGAAAAAAGTCATTTTTGGTTTCGGTTTTCGGCCAAGGGCATCCTGCATTTTCGGTTTCGGCCCAGAGTTTTCATTTCGGTGCATCCCTAATTTGAATGCAGAGGATTTGTCTCACCTGGAATAAAGAGCCATTGTAATGAGCTAGCAAGCCCTGTCCATGAGAGTGGGGGGGGGGGGGGGCAGATATCTCTAGTGAGTGTCCAATTCCCTTGGGGTCTTGGGGGGACCAGAACTGAAGGCTTAGGCTCCATGTACACGGGACGCTGGAAATGGTCGTTTAGGAGCAGTTGGGCGTTTTTTTCAGAAGCCCCTGAACCCATCTACATTTTATCTTATCTGTCCATGTACACCAGGTCGTTTACAGTCATTTGCAGGCAGTTGCATTCAGGGACTTTTTTTAGAACGCAATTATTTGCGTTCGAACGTGTGTTTCCCGGCGTTTCAAACGCACAAACGCGTCTGAACGCGTCTAAACGCGCCCGAACGCGTCTGAACGCGATGACCCGCGTTTAGCGTTCGCGTTTTTCCATTTTAAAGGGGAATAATTTTTTTGACCTCTAGGAACGCTTCTAAACGCAAACGCCCCTAATTGCCGCTAAACGCCCGCTAAACACGGGTACAAACGCGAACGAACGGGCGTTTCAAACGTCCTAAAAATTCCAGCATTCAAAGGGACTTTTAACAACGTCCCGTGTACATGGAGCCTTAGAAGGTGTTCCCTTTCTATAGAACTGCACAAGTGGGACTTTTGGACTTTCTCCCTCACCTTGAATTTGGAGTTGATCCGAATATGGACTCTGCTCTGTGATGGCACTTTTGTGATCGACTGTTTCCTCCACATTACTTTCTCCTGTGTGCAATTGCTTATGGACCATTGTATTTTATAGTTCTATTATATGTTTGTTACCATAATGTGATTGCGCTACTGATGCCAGTTTCTCTACTAAGATTAGTTGGTGTTCCAATATTATATGGTGTGGGGTCCCCCACAAAATCCATACCAGACCCGTATCCGAGCATGCAGCCCAACAGGTTAAGAAAGGGAGGAAATGAGCGCCCCCCCCCCCCCCCCCCCAAGGCACCTTGTCCCCATGTTGATGGGGACAAGAGGCCTTTTCCCCACAACCCTGGCCGTTGGTTGTGGGGGTCTGTGGGCGAGGGGACTTATTAAGAATCTGGAAGCCCTCTTTAACAAGGGCAGCAAGGGTCATGATTGATGATGGCTCTACACTGGAGGGCATGGTTTCTGTTTTTAAGAAAGTGACCTGTCAAAAACTTGTGTAATGTCTTTACTCTCATACTTTTGTGGTGAATGGGTAGGGGTACTTATTCACATGGGGGGGAGGCTTCCAGATTCCGAATAAGCCCCCTGCCTGCAGACCTCCACAACCACCGGCCAGGGTTGTGGGGAAGAGGCCCTTGTCCCCATGTTGGCAGGGCACCCTGCCCCAAAGCATCCCTCCATGTTGAGCATTTGGCCTGGTATGGTTCAGGAGGAAGGGGGGCGCTCTTTCATCCCCTCCCCTCCCTTCCCTGACCTGCCAGGCTGCATGCTCAGATAAGGGCCTGGTATAGATTTTTTTTACATTTTGGCATGGGTTTCTCCTCAAAATCACAACCAGACCCAAAGGGCCTGGAAGGGGGGGGGGGGGGGGGACCTCATGGCTTTTTTTTTTTTTTGCTGGCAATTCTTGTTTCTACATTCAGCTGTCAGCTGTTAAATCATCAGCTGGCTTCCCGACCTGCTCCTTAACAACCAGCTATACACAGTGTGTTATAGAGAAGAAAAAAAAACACAAAATGCGAAACACATGTAAAAACGCAACACTTTTTGTTGTGGGTGCCTTGAAGTCTATTACAGGCAAAACGCAATCTGCTGCGTGAAAAAAGTCCCTTATCCTTTCCAAAAACACACCGGCTGAAAAACGCAGTTCCTGAAGGTAAATAAGAAATCGGTCTTCCTGATAAAAGCAGTTGCTTTGAAGTAGGCTCTGGTTGCTCTGGCTATGTCCAGGAAGTGAAGAGCAACCGCTTTTTTGGGTGCTTTGAAGTAGGGCACAGTAGTGGAAGGATCATGTTTCCATTAAGATGGAAGACAAGTACCACTCTGGTCTTTGTAAAGAATGAGAAATGGCTCTGAGGTGCGCAGGCACACATCTGGCAAGCATTGTAGCCACTAAGAAGGCCACTTTGTAGAGGAGATCTAAGGGGATTTCACTGATGGGTACAAAGGGTAGTTTCTGCAGGCTGGAAAGAACCAGATTGGGGTTCTAAGGAAGTGCAGGGTGATGTAAAGTACCTAATCCCAGGATGCCCTTTGAATGAAGGTTTTGACAAGGGAGAGCAAGGTTGGAGGTTTTTGAACGAGCATGGACAAGGCAGAAACCTTGTGTTTCCTTCAGAGTGCTTAAGGTCAAGTTCTGGTCAAGTCCTAATTGTAGGAGTGCCAGAATGTAAGGCACAGAGTAATCTCTGGATTGTGCCTGTGTACAGGTGAAGGATTTGCAGGTATGATAAACCAACCTTTTTGGAAGTGGCTTTGCTTGCATTGTAGGAATGAAACTCGGACCCCTCTGTCCCTTAAGATCTGGGCTTCAACAGACTTGCCGTTTAGTTTGTGACTGAGAATCAGGATGGAATAAAGGCCCTTAGTCATGAGTTCTAGTCAGTTGGGAAGAAGCAAGGGGTTTTCTTCTAATAATCTGAGTATGTACAGGTTCTTCTGAACAAATTTGGTGCAGTCCGAATCACTGGTTTCCTGGGATAGAAGTAAAACAGAATGGACCATGAGCCATGCAGAGCGCCCTGTGGCTAACTACACATGTTCCACAAAATTTCAAGGTGAGCACCTATGCAGGATCCAGTGCCCGATTTTATCAGTTTGTCCCCACAGTGTGGGGCTTAGGTACAGCTACCAAGGATTTACTGAGATTGCACTGATCTGTACCCCCTTCTGTCTGTCTGTGGGTTTTAGAAGACATTGAATAGTTAATTGAAAAATCAAAAGATAAAATAATAAAGTATTAAAGCTAAGAGTGAATTCTTAGTGAGAAAAGGTCCATACCACTGGGACGTCCTCAAAAACCTGCCAGTGTTTTAATAATCCAGGGTCTATGAATAATCGGCCTGTGTCCTGTGCTGTACAATTTAAGACAAAGTGTACTGCCCCCAGCAGATGTGCGGGTTTAACAGGGGCCACTTCTTGGCTGTGCCTTTTTTTGTGCCTGGCACTCTACTTCTGCTGTTGGTGTTGTAACTCAGCGGTCAAGAGCTTCACTGTGCATTTTAATAAAAGGAAATTTAGATTTTTAAACTGAGCCAAATTTGTAACTTATTCTTCGGAGTTATTAGCCATTTACGGCTTATTCAGAGATGTCAAAACTCCCCATCTGGATGCAACCGCAGTCTATGCTATGGCCGCACACAAACTGAATGATTAACTGCTTCCAGTTTGTTTGCCACTACATCCCCTGGCCCTGCATTCAAACTTCTGCATCCAGGGCTGGTCAGAATCTGATCACAGTATCTGGGCATGGACACACACACACACACACACACACACACACACACACACACACACACACACACACACTCTGTGCAGGGGGCACATTTCTCCTGCAGGAATCACAAAATCTCAATCTACTCTTCCACAAGGTGTGCAGGGGGCTAGTTTCTCCCCCTGCAAAAATCACCAAATCTCAAAATACTATTCCATGCTTTGGCCACAGAAAAAAGAAGTCCCCCAAAAATTGTAATTTTTCAACTGCTGCTGTATATAAAAACCTTACAAAACGGATATATATACACAGCGCTGAATTATGCAAATTCCTAAATTTCAATAAACTGCTGAAATGGTGCCCAAGTCACTCAATCAAAAATTAAATAGTTATACCTTACACAGTCCTATATACAGTATCTCCCAAAAATTAGTACACCCCTCACATTTTAATAAATATTTTATCATATCTTTTCATGTGATAACACTGAAGAAATTACACTTTCCTACAATGTAAAGTTGTGAGTGTACAGCTTGTATAACAATGTAAATTTGCTGTCCCCTCAAAATAACTCCACACACAGCTATTATTGTCTAAACTGCAGGCAACAAAAGTGAGTACACCCCTAAGTGCAAATGTCCAAATTGGGCCCAAAGTGTCAATATTTTGTGTGGCCACCAATATATTCCAGCACTGCCTTAACCCTCCTAGGCATGGAGTCCATCAGAGCTTCACAGGTTGCCACTGGAGTCCTCTTCCACTCTTCCATGACGACATCACGGAGCTGGTGTATGTTAGAGACCTTTCGCTCCTCCACCTTTCGTTTGAGGATGCCCCACAGATGCTCAATAGGGTTTAGGTCTGAAGAAATGCTTGGCCAGTCCATCACCTTTACCCTAAGCTTCTTTATCAAGGCAGTGGTCGTCTTGAGGGTGTGTTTGGGGTCGTTATGTTGGAATACTGCCCTACGGCCAGTTTCTGAAGGAAGGGGATCATGCTCTGCTTCAGTATGTCTCAGTACATGTTTGCATTTGTAGTTCCCTCCATGAACTGTAGCTCCTCAGTGTCAGCAGCACTCATGCAGCCCCAGTCCATGACACTCCCACAACCATGCTTGACTGTAGGCAAGACACACTTGTCTTTGTACTCCTCACTTAGTTGCCGCCACACATGCATGACACCAACTGAACCAAAAAAGTTTATCTTGGTCTCATCAAGCAAAAACACATGGTTACCGTAATCCATGTCTTTAATCTGCTTGTCTTCAGCAAACTGCGGTCTTTCTTGTGCATCATCTTTAGAAGAGGCTTCCTTCTGGGATGACCATGCAGACCAATTTGATGTAGTGTGCGGAATATGGTCTGAGCACTGACAGGCTGACTTCCCACCTGATCAACCTCTGCAGCAATGCTGGCAGCACTCGTACGTCTATTTCCCAAAGACAACCTCTGAATATGACGCTGAGCACGTGCACTCAACTACTTTGTTCGACCATGGCGAGGCCTGTTCTGAGTGGAACCTGTCTTGTTAAACCGCTTTATTGTCTTGGCCACCATGCTGCAGCTCCAGTTTCAGGGTCTTGGCAATCTTCTTCTAGCCTAGGCCATCTTTATGTAGAGCAACAATTCTTTTTTTCAGATCCTCAGAGTTCTTTGCCATGTTGAACTTCGAGTAACAAGTATGAGAGAGTGAGAGCGATACACCAAATTTAACACACCTGCTCCCCATTCACACCTGAGACCTTGCAACACTAACGTGTCACATGACCCCGGGGAGGGAAAATGGCTATTTGGCCCCAATTTGGGTGTACTCACGTTTGTTGCCAGTGGTTTAGAAATGAATGGCTGTGGTGTTATTTTGAAGGGACAGCAAATTTACACCGTTATACAAGCTGTACACTCACTGCTTTACATTGTAGCAAAGTGTAATTTCTTCAGTGTTTTCACATGAAAGATCAAATAAAATATTAACAAAAATGTGAGGGGTGTACTCACTTTTGTGATACTGTAAATCATTGTGAAAAGTTTAATAGTGTATAATCTAAATGAAAATTTTAAAAAATTTTGATCGCCAATTTTTGCTTGGCAAATGCCTATTTGAATGAGCCTTTATGGTAAAAGAGGCATTTGTTTGCATTTGTTATTGAATTAGCTAACAGAAATTTAGCTACAAGCCATGAATGTATCTATTTATTCCGCAAGTAAATATCTACACCTGCTGTTTTGTTTTAGTGCTTGAAGTGCTTATGTTTGGAAGAGATGCCAATGTGGCTGAAGCTTGGCTTTCCAGCCAGGAACCGATTGTCAGGTCATCTGAACTTGGTGGCAATGTAGATGAAGTGGAAAACCTAATTAAGAGGCATGAAGCCTTCCAAAAAGCAGTATCTACTTGGGACGAGAGATTTTTGCTTCTGGAAAAACTAACTACGGTGAGTCACTGAGGATACCCTTGCTTAAAGATCTAGATTATCTGCTTCTGTAGGAGAACTAACCTTTTGTAGTTGATCACTAGACAAGAATTCTACCCGTGGGTGCTTCGCCTAGGGTCTTAAAGGAGTTGTTAAGTCAGAAGGTTTTTTATCTTAATGCATTCTATGCATTAATATAAAAAGCCGCCTGTGTGTAGCAGCCTCCCTCACCCCCCTAATACTTACCTGAACCCCATCTCTGTTCAGAGATGTCCATGAGTCCCTCGGACATCCAGAACTCCTTTCTCCTGATTGGCTGAGACACAGTTGCTGTGCAATTTGGCTCCCGCGGCTGTCAATCAAAGTCAGTTAGCCAATCAGGAGAGATGGGGGGCAGGGCTGAATAGCAGCTCTGTATCTGAATGGACACAGGGAGCTGCAGCATGTCTTGTGTTCCCCCATAGCAAGCTGTTTGCTGTGGGGGCACTCAACAGGAGTGAGGGGCCAGGAGCAGTGAAGAGGGACCCGAGAAGAGGGGGATCTGGGCTGCTCTGTGCAAAACCAACTGCATAGAGGAGGCAAGTAGAACATGTTTGTTTTTTTTATTTTTTTTTTTGTTTTTTTTTATGAGACTTCCCAATCACTTTAAGGCTCGGTTCACACTGGGGCGGCACGACACTGTACTACTTCGGGGGCGACTTGTGCATTCCCATGCACCACGACTTCGGAGCGACTTGCACGGACTTCACATAATGGAAGTCTATGCAAGTTGCTCCGAGGTCGCCCCAAAGTAGTACAGGACCCTTTTTCTAAGTCGGAGCGACTTGTGTTGCTCCTATTAGAACGGGTCCTGTAGCAGTCAATGGACTGCGAGGGAGCGAGACTTGTCAGGCTGACAAGTTGCCTGACAAGTCGCGCTGGTGTGAATGGAGCCTAAGTGGAGGGGGAAGCAGAAAAATGGGGTTAGGCCCCTTTCACACAAGTGGACCGTTCAGATCCGCCTATCTGTTTTTTCAGGCGGATCTGAACGGATGCCCCATGCATCTCTTTGGGGCATCGGATGTCACCGGAGATGTCAGAATATTTATACTGCTCTGATATAACAGTGTATATTTGTGTAAATAGGCAAAGATCTGTAAGGTAGGAGAATCTCAACTTATTTCCACAAATCAATAATATGTAACAAATTCTTTTTAATCAATTAATTTCTTTTTAACAGCATATACCAATCTTAGTGAAAACAGTCTACAGTAGGGAATATATAAGTATATTTATTCACAAGACATGTATTCACAATAAATGATTAGACTTGAGATGACACAAAGATAACTTTACACAAAATACAAACTTAAAACGATAAATGCAATGTGATATGTAGCTCAATAATGAAATTAAAATGAAAGCAAGATTACGTTTTCCCCAGCTATAGTAGAAACCATATATAAGAGTTCTATATAATCAGACCACAATTGTCTGCGAATTGCGCAGTCAACAGTTACTCCGCTGCAGTTGAAGTGAGAATGGGCTATGCAAAATGGGAGACAAATACGCTCATATGTGCTAAATCTGATATTAATAAAAATGTATAAAAACAAAAATCAGTTTCTAGAGAAAAATCTACTATAGTTCATATGGCTGGGATTGTAATCTCATTACCCTTAAATATGAAATATATAAGGAAGGAAATAAACAATATTAAATAATAAATAAACCGCAAGGTATATTTACCACACTTAAGATGGCTGCGAGCTTCAAATTGTAGTTTCCAGACTCCTTAAGATGGCTGCCTTCCCAAAATGGTGGCTAGTTAGGGAGGAGTTTCGTTTGGCGTCCGTCAAAGTTTCAGATAAATGATGGAGCAAGATGGAGTATGTATAGATGAGTATATGTATGGATGTAAGTAGCGTGTGTGTTGTAAGTGTAATGAATGTTGACGTAATGTGTGCGTCTCTCGCATCTGTGTTCCCTTTTTATATTGTATTGAACAAAAGGACAGTAAAATTACCATAAGCTGAACCCAGGAGGAGGAACTTTATCCCCATTGGTTGGGATTACTTATCCATTAACTGGTGAGGTCATTAGCAACGCCTCTACTAATCACCCAGTATATTGGATATTAGAATTATATAATAATTTCTCCAAGTAAGAATAATCATAAAAACCTGTATATGCTCTCATAATATATGCATGTCCATCTAATATCTCCATCATGTATCTTTGCAGGGAATGAATCTGGTAACACCGTTTTAATAAGAATATATTATTAATACAGTATATATATATATATTGGAAATTACTGATTTACCCCGAGATTGCATTTAGTAGTAGTCTACAAAGGGGGCAGTATTGTATTGCTTATTAGATTCAGTATATAGTATACAATAATACCACTATTACCTGATAACCTTTGACCTAGGACTGGGTAAAAATAAATAATTTGACCATGGCATACGCTGTCAGACATTGCGTCTAGATTGAAGATCTATGTGGCCATAAAAACTTAAACACAAACGTTTCTAAAATGAGGTAATTTAAGTAGAATTAGTACTTAGCTTCGTCTAAGTAAGATTATTACTATAGCAATAATATAAAACCAAAATACGGTATATAAAACATTCCTAAATATGTATATGCTTTACATAATATAATGACATAATTATTGCTAATATTTTCTCACACATGATATAATGTATCTTTAAAACTATAGTTTAAATGAATCAAATAGAATACACTTAACTATTGTTCATTGTAAAATACAGATAGACTAACGTCTGGACATCACCCCCCGCTAAAACCTGGTGCCATCCTGGCTAGGCTTTTATCAGGTGAAATGTCGGAACGTCCCATTATTTATGATTTAAAGGAATACAAAGAAAATCTGTTGTAGAACTTAAGACTGTCAAGGTATCTTGTAACAGAACATATGAACTTTCCATCACCCTTAACAAAATGGATGCTGTACTATTCAAAATCTCTATATAGAACTAAAATATACATGGCTTTTAAATAATACCGTTTTTCTTTTATTTAATCTCCCCAATAATCCTGACAGAGACCTGTCCGCTGACATCCAGTCCGTCAAATCCGGACGGATGGAAACCCTATTTTCCATCCATCTATCGGATCGGATGAGAACGGACAGACAGTCCGTTCTCATCCGATTCCCCCATAGAGAAGAATGGGGACCTGACAGCTCTGTCTCCGCACACAGCATGGAGACACAGCTGCCATCCATCTGCTCAGCGGGGGATCGGCGGATCGATTCCCCCGGTGAGATAAACTGAGTCCGCCGACAGACCGGAATGTGTGAAAGGGGCCTAACGGAGATTGAAACAGAAACTAGATAGGGCCTTCAAAGGGGGGAGGGGTTGAAAAATAAGGTAAGGGAGACCAAAGCTGAACTTCTTCAGTCCTGTATGGTTTTACCCCCCCCCCCTTTATGACCAGCCCATTTTTCGCAATATGGCACTGGGTTACTCTAACTGCACAGTCATGTGGCGCTTTACCCAAAAAAAAGGATGTCCTTTTTTACCACAAAAATAGCTCTGTTTTGATGGTATTTGATCATCTCTGTGGTTTTTATTTTTTGTGCTATAAACAAAAACAAAAAAAATTTTGAAAAAAAATATATATTTTTTACTTTATGCTATAAAACACAGCCAATAAAAAATGTGAAAACATCAAAACTATCCATCCATTTAGGCCAATTATGCTACACATTTTTTGGTTAAAAAAAAAAAAAAAAATCCCAATAGGTGTATATTGATTGGTTTGTGCAAAAGTTATAACGTCTAATGGAATTTATTTATTTATTTTTGTTTTTACTAGTAATGGTGGCGATTAGCAATTTTTAATGGGACTGTGACACCAAAACAGCGATTAGTGCTAAAAAAACAATGCACAGTTACTGTACTAATGACACTGGCAGGGAAGGGATTAACTTCAGGGGCGATCAAAAGGTCAAATGTGCTCCACTTGCTTACTGTGTGGGAGATGCTTTGAGGGGGGGGGGTGTGGGGAGAGACACAAGATCTCCATCTACCCCTCTCACAGAACAGGGGTCTGCCTTGTCTACAAAGGCAGACCACCGTTCTTCCCCTTTCTGAGAATAATCGCGGGGTGCTAGCTAACATCGCGTCCGCCGGACCCGCTGATTGGCTCCTGCTGTGACCAATTACAGTGGCGGCAGGTTACCGGTGGTGCACGCACCCTAGGCCCAGTGCACAAAATCAGGAGAGCTGCTGAGTATATCTGCGTGGGACGGTCCAGAAGGGATTAAAGGCAAAAAATTACAGTATTAATTTGCATGTCCAGTAAAAAAATGTATTCAAATTTAGTTTCTCTGTCGCTCATTGACAAACGTAGTCGTCTTGATTCACAAGAACTGGGTTATGTTGTCTCCGCAGGAGCAGGACTAGGCAGAAAGAAAAAACGTTCTGGCTCCACCTTAGGGGCAGTCCCTGAGGGTATATCCTCCCTCTCTCTGCTACAAGGCATCAGTTTTTTTCTGTCTAGTCAGGAGTAAGGACCTAAGTTCCTTGCTGGGATCTTTTTGGTCCTGGCAAGATTTTTTCTTTAGAAAAAATATTTTTTAGGTAGTTTTCTCCAGTGTTTTTTTCCTGTGAGATCTTCAAGCAAATACGCCGGACTGGGCGACACTAGTGGTCACCCCAGCCGGCCTACGAGCGCGCGCAGACCACTGCATTGCGCTTGGTCGGCCGCGACACATTCAAGTAAGTATGCGGGGCCGGGCGACGGGCTGGATGTTGAGATCCAGTGGTCACCCCGGTTTCTGCCTACGAGCGCGTGCAGACCAAAGCTCCGCGCTGGGTCGGCCGCGACGGAGTCCCATTGGAGGGACTGACCTTGCGAGTTAAAAATCTCGCTTGGACGCCAGGAACCAGAGAGTCGAGGCGTCCGGAGTGGTCCACAACCCCCCACCCCGGTGGAGAGGGTATTGTGAAGAGAGGGTGCCTGTCGGTTCAGTATGGTGAGTAAACGTTCCCTTTTTTCCTCGTTATGAGGCAGTATGAATTATGGGCCCCTCCATACATGGTCAGTATATATCTGACACTAAAAGTCCCCCTTGTAAATACAGTATGTGTTTGGTGGGAAGTGGACTTGGTTTGAGAGCTAACACTCTACCCAGCAGACTGTAGTATTACAGCAGACATAGGAGGTATAATCCTACCTTAATTGTAGTGTACCTCCTGCAGATCGATAAACCGCCACTTAGCAGAGATGCAGGTGGATGTGCTGGGAAAAACGATTTCGGCAGTCCGCCGCCATTTTGCCGTAGACCGGGTGCATGAATGTCCTCAGGTCACGCCGGCCGCCATGTTTTTGGAGTCTATTGTCTCCCGTATGGGGGCGGCCATGTTTGATGAGCCCAGCTACCTCGTGGAGAGCTGGGAACGCCGGAAGGCGTACACAGGGGGCGGAGCCACGTCCTTCTATCCGGGAAAACGAACACAGCTCTTTCCAGTCTGTAAAAGACAGACGCTGACTGCAGTTGGTTGGAAACTTCTCTGCATCGGGTGGTGAGCCTTGGGGGTCCCTCTCTCTCTGTGGGGATCGAGAAGCAGGTACTCTGAGGGGCGCTATTGCGCTAGGGGGAGACACATAAAAAAAAAAAAAAGAGGTATTTTTTTATTTAAAAAAAAAAAAAAAAAGTTTTTTTTTTTTTCTGGCAGAGGTGTCCTGAATTAACATGGACCCTGCCACTCATGTATCTCCACCGGATCCCCTCGAGGTGTCTGCAGGATCCTCCAGCACCCCACTGACGGTTGAATCATTGTCAGCTATTATGGAATATTTTGTGTCCCGGGTGGAAGTGGCTTGTCAGGGACAGGGCGCAAGAAAGCGACCCCCGCCTAACCCCTTATTATCTGAAACTTCGGATTCAGAATCTGAGCCTATTCCTGCAGTTGCAGGTACTTCATCTGGGATTGGTGTCTCGGGTACTGTCTCTTCAGACAGTGAGGAGGATGTTTCGGCATCAGCCATAGCCCGAGAGGAAGCGTTGGTAAACGCACTCATTGTATCTGTTCAAGAAACCTTAAGATTACAGGGTATTCCGTCGGAAATAGCTGAAACTGAAATCCCTTTTGGGACTAAAAAACGCTTCAAAGTGGCGAAGGTTTTTCCATTGCCCAAATGTTTTGGCAATCCAATCAAAGAAGAATGGAGTCTGCCAAAACGCACCTCTGCTATTTCTAAACGCATTAACAGGCGTTATCCGTTTGAGGAAACCCTCATTAAGAAATGGACAGAACAACCTGTGGTGGATTCACCAATTGCTAGATTGAATAAAGCCACGGTTATTCCTTTAGAGACGCTCCGTCTTTTAAAGATCCAGTGGATCGCAAGATAGAAGCTATGTCTCGCACCATGTTTTCCTTGATTGGATCAGCTTTCAGACCAATAATTGCTATTGGTCTGGTTTCGCAGACTGTAACTGAATGGACCAAGTGGTTACGCCGGGACTTGGAAGAGGTCCCTCAGGCGGTATCAGATTTGTTGGAACAAATGATACAGGGGTTACAGTTTGTGTGTGATGCGGCGTTAGACGCCACTCCATTATTGGCGCGAGCATCAGTTTCAGCAGTGGTTCTCAGGCGTACACTGTGGCTAAAAGGTTGGTTAGCCGACCAAGGTTCCAAAAAAGAATTGGCTAATATCCCCTTTTTAGGAGAGCGGCTATTTGGAGCCAACTTAGATGAGATCATTAAGGATCTCACGGGTGGAAAGAGCACCTTTTTACCGCAAAATGTTAAGGGTAAAGGAACTCGTCAAAGACGAGGGCCTTCTTTCTCTGCTCAAAAAAAGTTTTTTCGTCCCGCGGGTGAAAAAATTAAGTCCTCCAAAGCTCCTTCAGGAGGCTTCAGGGGACGTTGGTCGGGCAAGCAAAAGCCCGCCCCCTCCAGACCTGAAGATAAATCGTCCAAAGCCTGAAGGTGCGCCCCCACCCATAATTGGGGTGGGGGGGACGTCTTCGCCGGTTCCCGGATCCATGGCTTTCCAGAATCCCGGACAAGTGGGTTTGCGAAGTCATAAGGTCAGGGTACAAGATCGAGTTTCGATCTCTCCCACCGGCACGATTCTTCCCTTCCAATATCCGACTATCCCCGGATCGTTTAGAAGATCTGCGGAGAGCAGTCACGGATTTACTACAACAAGGAGTGGTAGTCCACGTTCCTTGGACAGAACGTTTTCAAGGGTTTTATTCAAACCTATTTACAATACCCAGGAAAGAGGGCAAAGTGCGTCCAATTCTGGACTTAAGGGCACTCAATTCCTTTCTCAACATAAGGAAATTCAAGATGGAATCCATTCGCACAGTAGCAGCCTTCCTGCATCCAGGGGATGTCCTAGCGTCCATAGACATCAAGGACGCCTATCTTCACATTCCCATTTTCGCAGGACATCAGCGGTTTCTACGCTTTTCCGTAGAAGAGAACCACTATCAGTTTGTGGCGTTACCTTTCGGTCTCGCCACGGCTCCTCGGGTCTTCACGAAGGTGTTGGCCCCAATGTTGGCACTACTGCGCCAAAGAGGCATATCGATTCTAGGTTACCTAGACGATCTCCTGCTTCATGCAGAGTCTCCTCAGATCCTGCTACAAAACATAGAAATTACTATAATTTCTTTACAGGAATTCGGGTGGCTGGTGAACCAGCAAAAGTCATTTCTGGTTCCCACCCAGAGGCTCGAATATCTGGGTCTAATTCTAGACACAGGTCAAGAGTTTTCCTTCCGGTAGGGAAACTCCGGAAGATTCAATCAGCATTCCAGTTGTTACTATCCAACAGCTGGTCTTCTCTTCGAACTTGAGGGTTCTGGGGTTGATGGTGGCTTCCTTCGAAGCAGTCCCATTTGCCCAGTCCCATACCCGAATTCTTCAGCAAGAGATTCTTCTCAGATGGAATCGGAATCCGGAATCCCTGGACAATCGGATCCGATTGAGCAAACAGACCAGAGAGTCTCTGGTCTGGTGGCTTCGGTCTCCGATGCTCAGCCAGGGAAAGTCATTTCTGCCAATATATTGGACGATAGTGACCACGGATGCCAGTCTATCCGGATGGGGAGGAATTCTCGGTCAGTTATCTGTCCAGGGACTTTGGTCCCTGGAAGAATCCAGGTTGCCGATAAATGTATTGGAACTGAGAGCGATCAGACTTTGTCTGATTCACTGGACCGAGCAGCTCCAGGGCAGCCCGGTTCGGATCCAGTCGGACAACGCCACGGCCGTGGCTTATGTCAACCACCAGGGGGGCACCAAGAGTGTCCGAGCGGCCAAAGAAGTGGCTTGCATTCTTCGCTGGGCGGAACGATTTGTTCCAGCTATCTCTGCGGTGTTCATTCCGGGGGTGGAGAATTGGCAGGCAGATTATCTCAGCCGTCAGACTCTGGATCAGGGGGAATGGTCCCTCCATCCAGAAGTTTTCCACCAGTTGTGCCTACGGTGGGGCACCCCGGATGTGGATCTGTTGGCATCACGATTCAACAGGAAAGTACAGAGATTCGTGGCTCGCTCCCGCGATCCTCTAGCAGAGACCGCAGACGCACTGATCGCCCCGTGGGGGCAATACCAGCTAATGTATGCCTTCCCTCCTCTCGGGTTACTGCCAAGACTTCTTCGCAGGATAGAGGAGGAAGGAATTCCAGTAATCCTGGTAGCTCCGGACTGGCCTCGCCGAGCGTGGTACGCCGACTTGGTCAGACTGGTGGCGGACGTCCCGTGGAGACTTCCTCTCAGGGAGGACCTACTGTCTCAGGGACCGATCTTCCATCCTGCTTTACGATCGCTGGCTTTAACGGCCTGGCTATTGAGACCCAGGTGCTGAAGGACAAGGGATTGTCCGCTTCAGTTATTCCTACTCTAGTTAAAGCAAGGAAAGCGACTTCCAGAAAGATTTATCATCGTACATGGAAGTCCTACATTGCATGGTGTGAACCTCTGGGGTTCCGTCCACGGTCTTATTCGGTTAGTCGAATATTAGCTTTTCTGCAACAAGGGGTTGAGCAGAAACTGGCCTTGAGCACTATCAAGGGTCAGGTCTCAGCATTGGCTATCTTCTTTCAGAAGCCTTTGGCTACTCATTCCTTGGTGCGGAATTTCATCCAGGGGGTGCGACATCTGGCTCCGCCAGTGCGCGCGCCGTTACCACCCTGGGATCTTAATTTAGTATTGTCGGTTTTTCAGAAACCTCCCTTTGAAGATATTAGGGAGATTCCTCTACCTACGTTGTCCCAGAAGGTGGCCTTCTTGGTGGCTATCACTTCTGCACGCAGGGTGTCAGAACTGGCCGCTTTATCTTGTCGTTCCCCATATCTGGTGGTTCATAGAGATAAGGTGGTTCTTCGTCCGAATCCATCCTTCCTACCAAAAGTGGTTTCAGAATTTCATCTGAATGAAGAAATTGTATTACCTTCCCTGTGTCCTAAGCCCAGTCATCCTCGAGAGTTTGCTTTGCACTCCTTGGATGTGGTCCGGGCGATCAGGGTATACTTGAAAACGACAGACTCGTTTCGCAAGACGGATTCACTTTTTGTGGTCCCGGATGGACCCAAAAAGGGGTTGCCTGCATCTGCCGCGACTATTTCCAAATGGATCAGACAGACGGTGGTACAGGCTTATTCTATTAAGGGTCGGGAGCCCCTGTTCCCTGTTAAGGCGCACTCCACTCGGGCACTTAGTGCGTCATGGGCCTTTCGCCATCAGGCGTCAGTGGTCCAGGTGTGCAAGGCGGCTACCTGGTCGTCGGTGCATACCTTTACAAAACATTATAAAGTTGATGTAATGGCATCGTCTGATGCCTCGTTTGGCCGCAAGGTTTTGCAGGCCGCCATTTGAGGAGACCAGTGGTCTGCCTCGAGGGTTTTTTTCCGTTGGAAATTTTCATTTGAGTCTCATTCTTTGTTTATAATGAGCCTTTAAAACTTCTAGTTTGGCACCGGTTGGGCCTTCTAGATTGGATTTTGATTTCTGTCAATCCCACCCCTCATTTGTGGCACTGCTTCTGGATGTCCCAGTTCTTGTGAATCAAGAAGACTACGTCTGTCAATGAGCGACAGAGAAAATCGGATTTTTGTAAGATCTTACCGTAAAATCCTTTTCTCTTAGCTCATTGACAGACGTAGTACCCGCCCCTCTATCATTGAGTTGGGTTGGGTTAAATTCTCTGTTGCTGCTTTGTGACAGAACTGATGCCTTGTAGCAGAGAGAGGGAGGATATACCCTCAGGGACTGCCCCTAAGGTGGAGCCAGAACGTTTTTTCTTTCTGCCTAGTCCTGCTCCTGCGGAGACAACATAACCCAGTTCTTGTGAATCAAGAAGACTACGTCTGTCAGTGAGCTAAGAGAAAAGGATTTTACGGTAAGATCTTACAAAAATCCGATTTTTTCTTTGCTTTAAAAATGTCCTCAAAATCAATGTTAAACCTAACTAGCACATATTGTCTGAATACAAGAAACATGCGTATTCTTGAATTTTGAGGTACAGAAATCCAGCGTGAAAAGTTGTCTTTGTGGAAGAGGTTCCTGTTATAACAACTCAGTCATTGCTACTTTCTCCTCCTCACTAGTTTTCTACAGGCAGTCTGTAGTGGTTGGACCTGTTGGGTCTGCCTCAGCCAGTGGGTGGACCTCCGCTCTGCCCTTGCTACAGTCTGTGCAGCACAGAATTGATGTCACTGCTACAAGGTACAATCTGGGTTTGCAAAGGCCTTCGATGTACATCCTTTGTGGCTATTGAGGAATAAGTGTACATGAGAGGTTTTTTTTTAGCCCGTGTTCAGCTTAGAGTTTTGTTTCTATACTGTTACCTAATTTTTTGATGATGCTGTTAGTTTTATTTTTATTTTCCATATTTTTACTAGTCATTATTATTTAACCACCTCAATAATTTTGTACTTGTGTTTATATGTGTGTGTATAATTTTGTAAATGTGTTTCTATGTGCGTGTATGTGTGTACGTGTGTGTGTGTGTGTGTGTGTATATATCAGTCAGTCAGGTCCAGAACTATTGGGACATTTACACAATTCTAAGCTTTTTGGCTTTATACACCACCACAGTGGATTTGAAATGAAACAAACAAGATGTGCTTTAATTTGAGGGTATTTACATCCAAATAAGGTGCAAGGTGTAGGAATTACAACAGTTTGTATATGTGCCTCCCACTTTTTAAGGGACCAAAAGTTATGGGACAATTGGCTGCTCAGCTGTTCTATGGTCAGGTGTGTGTTATTCCCTCATTATCCCATTTACAAGGAGCAGATGAAAGGTACAGAGTTAATTTCAAGTGTTTTTGCATTTGGAATCTGTTGCTGTCAACTCTCAATATAAGATCAAAAGAGCTGTCACTATCAGTGATGCAAGCCATCATTAGGATGAAAAAACAAAACAAACCCATCAGAGATAGCATAAAAAAATGGTGTTGCCAAATCAACTGTTTGGAACATCCTTAAAAAGAAAGAATGCACCGGTGAGCTCAGCAACACCAAAAGACCCGGAAAACCACGGAAAACAACTGTGGGGGATGACCAAAGAATTTTCTCTGTCGCTCATTGACAGACGTAGTCCTCTTTGATTAATATCAAATTGGGTTATGCTGCCCTCTACAGGAGTAGGACTAGGCAGAAAGAAAAACGTTCTGGCTCCACCTTAGGGGCAGTCCCAGAGGGTATATCCTCTTCTTGTCTGCTACAGGAAATCAGTTTTTTTCTGTCTAGTCAGTTGTACTATCTGACAACTGGCCTTCCCTTCGGACTTGCATGAGAGTCCTGGGTTTGATGGTGGCTTCTTTCGAAGCAGTATCATTTGCCCAGTCCCATACCCGAATCCTTCAAAAAGAAATTCTTTTCAAATGGAATCGGAATCCAGATTCCATGGACAATCTGATCCGACTGAGCAAGCGGACCAGGAAGTCTCTGGTCTGGTGGCTTCGGTCTCCGATGCTCAGCAGGGGAAGTCATGTCTTCCAATAGATTGGACGATTTTCACCACGGATGCCAGTCTATCCGGGTGGGAAGGAATTCTCGGCAAAGTATCCGCTCAGGGGCTTTGGTCCCTGGAAGAGTCCAGGTTACCGATAAATGTATTGGAACTGAGAGCGATCAGACTTTGTCTGATTCACTGGACCGAGCAGCTCCAGGGCAGCCCGGTTCGGATCCAGTCGGACAACGCCACGGCTGTGGCTTACGTCAATCACCAAGGGGGCACCAAGAGTGTCCTGGCGGCCATAGAGTGACCAGCATTCTTCATTGGGCGAAACGATTGTTCCAGCTCTCTCCGCGGTATTCATTCCAGGGGTGGAAAATTGGCAGGCAGATTATCTCAGCCGTCAGATTCTGGATCAAGGGGAATGATCTCTTCATCCAGAGGTATTCCACCAACTGTGCCTCCGTTGGGGCACCCCGAATGGGATCTGTTGGCATCTCGGCTCAACAGGAAAGTGCGGAGGTTTGTGGCTCGCTCCCGCGATCCTCTAGCAGACGCCGCAGACACGCTGATCGCCCCGTGGGGCAGTATCAGCTACTGTATGCCTTCCCTCCTCAAGTTGCTGCCGAAGCTTCTTCGCAGGATAGAGGTGGAGAGAATCCCAGTTACCCTGGTAGTTCCGGACTGGCCTAGTCTGGCCTGGTACGCCGACCTGGTCAGGCAGGTCGCAGACGTTCCTTGGCGACTTCCTCTCAGGGAGGATCTGCTGTCGCAGGGACCGATCTTTCATCCTGCTTTACGATCGCTGGCTTAACGACTTGGCGGTTGAGAGCCAGGTGCTGAAGGACAAGAGATTGTCAGCTTCAGTTATTCCTACTCTAATTAAAGCGAGGAAAGTGACTTCCAGAAAGATCTATCATCGCACATGGAAGTCTTATATCGCGTGGTGTGAATCTCTTGGGTTTCCTCCACGTTCTTATTCGGTGAACCGAATCTTGGCTTTTCTGCAACAGGGGGTTGAGCAGAAGCTGGCCTTGAGTGCTATCAAGGGTCAGGTTTCAGCGTTAGCAATCTTATTTCAGAAGCTTTTGACTACTCATCCCTTGGTGCGGAATTTCAGCCAGGGGGTGCGACACCTGGCTCCGCCAGTGCGCGCGCCTTTACCACCCTGGGATCTTAATTTGGTGCTGTCGGTTCTTCAGAAACCTCCCTTTGAAAATATCAGGGAGATTCCCTTGCTTACTTTATTTCAGAAGGTGGCCTTCTTGGTGACTATCACTTCTGCACGCAGGGTGTCAGAACTGGCTGCATTATCCTGTTGTTCCCCATATCTGGTGGTTCAGAGGGATAAGGTTGTTCTTCGTCCGAAACCATCCTTCCTTCCTAAGGTGGTTTCAGAGTTTCATTTGAATGAGGACATTGTATTGCCTTCCCTGTGTCCTAAGCCCAGTCATCCTCGAGAATTCGCGTTGCATTCCTTGGATGTAGTTCGGGCGATCAGGGTATACTTGAATACTACGGATTCATTTCGTAAGACGGATTCACTATTTGTGATCACGGATGGCCCTAAGAAGGGGTTGCCTGTTTCTGCCGCGACCATCTCTAGATGGATCAGACAGACGGTGGTATAGGCTTATTCTATTTAAGGGTCGGGATCCCCCGTTCTCTGTTAAGGTGCACTCTACTCGGGCGCTTAGTGCTTTCTGGGCCTTCCGCCATCAGGCGTCAGTGGTTCAGGTTTTTAAGGCGACTACTTGGTCGTCGGTTCATACCTTTACAAAATTGTATAAGGTTGATGTGCTGGCATCATTGGATGCCTCTTTTGGCCGCAAGGTTCCTGCAGGCCGCTGTTTGAGGAGACTGTTGGGTAGGTCTCATCTGTTTGCTCGATGAGTCCCTTGATACTTCTGGTTGGCTCCGGTTGGGCCTTCTGGATTTTGATTCTGTTCCCACCCCTCATTTGTGGCACTGCTTTAGGACTTCCCAATTTGATATTAATCAAAGAGGACTACGTCTGTCAATGAGCGACAGAGAAAAATGGATTTTTGTAAGATCTTACCGTAAAATCCTTTTCTCTTAGCTCATTGACAGACGTAGTACCCACCCCTCTATCATTGAGTTGGGTTGGGTTAAATTCTCTGACACTGCTTTGTGACAGAACTGATTTCCTGTAGCAGACAGGAAGAGGATATACCCTCTGGGACTGCCCCTAAGGTGGAGCCAGAACGTTTTTCTTTCTGCCTAGTCCTACTCCTGTAGAGGGCAGCATAACCCAATTTGATATTAATCAAAGAGGACTACGTCTGTCAATGAGCTAAGAGAAAAGGATTTTACGGTAAGATCTTACAAAAATCCATTTATTTCCCTGGTGAAGAAAACACCCTTCACAACAGTTGGCCAGATCAAGAACACTCTCCAGGAGGTAGGTGTATGTGTGTCCAAAGTCAACAATCAAAGGAAGACTTCACCAGAGTAAATACAGAGGGTTCACCACAAGATGTAAACCATTGGTGAGCCTCAAAAAACAGGAAGGTCAGATTAGAGTTTGCCAAACAAAAACTAAAAAAGCCTTCACAGTTCTGGAACAACATCCTATGGACAGATGAGACCAATATCAACTTGTACCAGAGTGATGGGAAGAGAAGAATATGGAGAAGGAAAGGAACTGCTCATGATTCATGGCATACCATGAACATGATCATGGACGGCGCTTCACAGTGCAGATGGACAATGACCCGAAGCATACTGCGAAAGCAACCAAAGAGTTTTTTAAGGGAAAAAATGGGGAATGTTATGCAATGGCCAAGTAAATCACCTGACCTGAATCAGATTGAGCATGCATTTCACTTGACACAAGACAAAACTGAATGGAAAATGCCCCAAGAACAAGCAGGAACTGAAGACAGTTGCAGTAGAGGCCTGGCAGAGCATCACCAGGGATGAAACTCAGCGTCTGGTGATATCTATGCATTCCAGACCTCAGGCTGTAATTGACTGCAAAGAATTTGCAACCAAGTATTTAAAAGTAAAAGTTTGATTTATGATTGTTAATCTGTCCCATTACTTTTGGTCCCTTAGAAAGTGGGGGGCACATATACAAACTGTTGTAATTCCTACACCGTTCATCTGATTTGGATGTAAATACCCTCAAATTAAAGCTGAAAGTCTGCAGTTAAAGGACATCTTGTTTGTTTCAGTTCAAATCCATTGTGGTGGTGTTTAGAGCCAAAAAGATTAGAATTGGCGATGTCCCAATATTTATGGACCTGACTATATATACTGTATATACACTACCGTTAAATGAATAGAAAATACAGCCAAGACATTGACGAGGTTAGAAATAATGATTTCTCTATCGTTATTGACGGACGCAGTCCTCTGATGCATGTCAGTAGGGTAATACCGCCCCCTACAGGAGTAGAACACTAGGCAGAAAACATTTCTGGCTATGCCTATGGGCAGTCCCTGCAGGTATACCCTCTCTCGTCCTGCATAGGATGTCAGTTTTAATCTGCCTAGTCAGGAGTGAGGACCTAGTTCCTTGCTGGGATCTTTGGTCCTGGCATGGGAGTACTTTTTTTATCTAAATTTTTTTTTTAGCTAGTCTTTTTCTCCGGAACGTTTTTCCTGTGCGATCTTCAAGCAATTATGCCGGGCTGGGCGACAGACTGGACCCCCATATCCAGTGGTCATCCCAGTCTGGTCATCGAGCTTGTGCAGGCCTTAGCTCCACGCTGGGTCGGCCGCGACAAAGTCCCACTGGACGGGGGCCGCCCCTGTGAGTTAAACGTCTTGCAGGACGCACACGACAGGGTCTAGGCTTATGTTGCTGCGTTCCTATTGGGCTGACAGCCCCCCTACTCCGGTGGCGTTGGGGTCCTGTCATGAGATGGCGCCCGTCTGTGTTCCTGGTATGCTGAGTACACGTTCCC
Source organism: Pelophylax lessonae (assembly GCF_965119305.1). Classification (NCBI taxonomy): domain Eukaryota; kingdom Metazoa; phylum Chordata; class Amphibia; order Anura; family Ranidae; genus Pelophylax; species Pelophylax lessonae. The sequence goes on from NC_138777.1 coordinate 144,261,130, forward strand.
CCTCCCCCTTTCCCTGGCGGATTTTGGGGTGGACACGGACCTTCACACTCCTGGGTTTCCCCCTGTCCTGTTGTCCCTGGAGATGTTTTTTCGGGGTAGGAGCCCCTCTCTTCAGCCCGGGAAGCTTTTGGCTCAGGTTTCCTTTTCTGAGCCACCGCTGAAACTTGCAGACCTCCTGAAGATTGCTGCTTTCCTAGGACAGTGAGTTGCTGGGGGCTTATTCTCTCTCTGCGGGGGTCCGTAGCGCGGGCCTGACCTCCGGGGGGCGCTGTAGCGCTGTGGGGACGTTCCCTTTTCCATAAAAAAAAAACTTTTTTTCTGTCATTTTTTTCATAGTTTTCTGGCGGGTCCTATTAGTGCAACATAGACCCCTCAGACCATGTGTCCCCACCTGATCCCCTCACGGAGGCCGCAGGCCCTCCGAGTCGCAACTGTCCACTGATGTGATTTCAGCAGTCCTGAAAGCTTTTGTGTCCCGAGTGGAGGTGGCTTTTAGGGGTTGGGGTGCGCAGAAATTACCCCCCCCCTACCCCTGTCTCCTGCAATGTTTCAGACTGAGTCTGACCCAGCCACCGCAGATGCCGGTACCCCGGCCGGGTACCCCGCGAGGTACCTCCTCTGATAGTGAGGATGAGCTTTCTGTCTCTTCTGCTGCGCAGGGTATGGCGCGGGTGGACGCACTGGTTGTTTTTCGGTGCGCGAAACCCTAAAATTGGAGGATGCGGCTCTGAAGGTGGAAAAGTCTTTTCCCTTCCCCACTTATTTTGCTGGCCTACTCGCCAAAGAATGGGAGCGGCGAACACGTTCTCCCAGGGTGTCGAGGCGGTTTACCAGGCTACCATTTTGAGGATGCATATAAAGGTGGTTGTTTGGAGTAATTATGATGGGATCTATGAACATGCCCCTATATGTGTAAATGAGTTGCCGACTAACCTGAAACTAGCATATGAACAAGGTATTCTGCATAGGCTGCAGAATGGTAGTAGGTTATGTTTGTCAGCTGTAAATGAGTCGGGGCACATATATATATGTGTGATCATAGATGTTTATTAAAGCAAGTAAAATTGTATCAATATACAACCGTGCAAATAGTTGATAATGTGAACCAGTGAAAACAACAAGAAACAAGACTGACAAGACATGTAGACAAATAACAAAACCGGCCGGCGTACAATAGTAATAATCTCAAGAATATAATTACAAATTATATTATTAGCATCAGTAGTGATGGGGTATGGGATATTCTTGAAAAAAACTCCTGAGTAGGTTCGGATCTGTTGTAGATGACTGAGTTAATGCACAAATGTGCTGAAAAGTTTATCCATATAATAGGTGGATAGTGCATTCAATCATGCATGGGGGGGGGGGGGGGGAGAAGGCAAGGAGCTGGGTGTAAGTGATTACTGCAGCAATTGGAGGAACATGGTGGTGGGGGGGAGTATAACAGTATGTTGCTGCGGGATGGTTGTGGGACCAGTCGTTACGTGTGCAGCAGTCTTATGTGGGGACTGAGCAGAGATCCGACAGGAATGTCTGTGTCTCCGACGGCAAGGATGCCGTTTCTTCACCCCTCTTGTAGCCTAAAGAGGCTGTTGCAGGCTGTATGTTTCTCCAGGGACTGCCGGATGGATGGATGGTGTCTGTGTAAAGGTGTCTTGCTGTTAAGGGGACTAATGCAGAACCTTAGGAGACGGGTGTGGCAACCAGTATAGCCAGTGCTACGGTTACAGCATGCCGCGTGTGGGGTAATGGCGGATATGCGGCTGGTTACATGTGTCTTTGGCTCTGACAGCCGAACAGCTGTTTCTTCGCCCCTAGGTTAAACAGTACCTTATAGTAGTGGTTCCTCCTTGGCTGTCCGTGAGAGGAGTCCTGGTGTCGGTAACCTCCAGTCGTCCACAAAGGTGCTGCAGGTGGCTCCCGTTCTCTGGGCGATCCGCCGTCTGGTAGGAGGTGTGGGGAGTGCGCCGCCGGGCTGGTGACGTTGACGCGTTTCGCTTAGAATAGCGTAGCTTCGTCTGGACGTGAGTAGTCAGATAGCTGATCCCTTATATATTAAACTTCTCAGCTGATCTGACTTGGGGTTAATTGAAAAGAGAGGGAGTTTCTGTATGTGGATAACATCACCGGTAAGATTGCTGCGGGGGCAGGGTGGGGAGAAACTTGTGTTGGGATTGAAGAAAAAAACCAAAAACCTACCGTGCAACCAATTTGGTTGGCCGTGTATGGTCTCAAAAAGATCAATTCTATTTTTTAGTCATAACAACTTGGAAAGTTGTTAATAGAAGCATAACAATGTTGGTGGCAAATGCAATGTTATATAGACCATAAATGTGCATATCTTCCCATGATATTCAGTAGAGGAATAAATACAGTGATTATTTCCATATATCATGATGGTTTTCCTTAAGGGTAAGGGTGACCTTAGATTTAGGTATGGAAGTTAGGCATGTCCAAGTGGGATAACGCATAGGGGATATATACAGTGGTTCATTATAGTTGTTTTAGATACTGACAACACATAACGTGGACAAACGTACTGGTTAAGTATTTGTTATTCTGAGATTGTAACTAGATATGTGAAAGTGGATATATCTGAGAGTTCTCAACATAGTTGCAGTTTGTGAATATAATAATTGTTTGTTACTTTATCTAGGTAATGTAAAGAGTATTGATTCTAGGGGTCGTGTATTTAGAGGGGGACTCGTTATTTTCATGGTGGATGTAACAGGAATGTTGAGGGGGGAAAAAAAGAGAAGAAAAACAAAAGGAATGCGTCAATAATCTGTTATTTATTGTTCCAAGAAGTCCTGGAAGTTCATTTCGGTGTTTAGGCCTGTAGGGATAAGGCTATTGAGGTTGAAGATCCACCTTTTCTCTTTTTGTAATAGGATGCGATTGAAATCACCACGTCGGGGAGAAAGTTTTAGTTCGTAGATGCCTTTGATTTTCGTGCCTTTTATGTTTCCGTTATGGTATTGCGTTAAGTGTCTGGATAGGGGTTTGTCCGTGTTCTTCTCTTTTATCTCTCGCATGTGTTCACCTATTCGGATTTTCAATTGGCGTTTTGTTTTTCCGATATAATTTTTATTGCAGGGACAGGTTATCATATAGATGATTTTGGTAAAGGAGCAGTTGATGAGGCTATGTATTTTGAATTCTCTGCCACCTGTGGCATTGTAGAATGTATCAGTTCTGTCCACATATGGACAGATTTGGCATCGTCCGCAAGGGAACATGCCCTTGCTTCTGGGTGTGTCTGAAAGCCATATGCTATCGGAGTCTTTTGTGAATTCCGATCTAGTTAATATATCACTGAGATTTTTGGCACGTCTGGCTACCATGATGGGGTCTGTGCCGACTGTCTTTCAGTGTTGGTGTATTGCTGAGAATACCCCAATGTTTTTTTAGGATTTGGCGTACTGGTTCCCATTGGGTCCCGTATTGGGTGATTATCCGAGTTGTCCCAATTACATCATTTTTGGGGGATGTTTTGCAGCAAAGTAGGTCTTCTCCTGTTCTTGTGCTTGCTTTTTGTTTAGATTTCTGCAGTTGTTTATGCGAGTAGCCTCTTTCACGGAATCTTTCGTATAGGTCTCTACTTTCTTGATGGTAGTCTTTTTCGGAGCTGTTTAGCTTAATCCGTAGAAATTGGCCTATCAGGATGCCGTTCTTCAACCATTGTGGGTGATAACTGTCTGCCTTTAATAAGGTGTTGGCTGCTGTGGTTTTGCGAAACGTTTTGGTCATCAGCTGGTTGTTCTCAATTCTGACCCATAGATCTAGGAAGGAGATTTTGCTTTTGTCGAACGTATAGGTAAGATGTATATTCCTATCGTTCGTATTTAAAGTGTTGATAAAAGTCTGAAGTGTTGTCGCATCCCCTTTCCAGATCATAAACACGTCGTCTATGTATCTTAGCCCGGTGTGTACGTGGCTTTTGTACATCTCGTTGAGGTATACCGTCTCTTCTTCCCATAGGCCGAGGTGTAAACATGCATATGCTGGTGCCCATGATGCTCCCATGGATGTACCTTGAGTTTGCTGATAGTATTGGGTTAGGAACTGGAAATTGTTATGTAGGGTGAACGAGAGCTGGTCGGTTATGAATTCGTTCTAGTGACTCAGATTGAAGTAATGTTTCTCGAGGAAGGTCTCTCTTGCTTTGATTCCCCAGGTGTGGGGTATGGAGGTGTAAAGTGACTCTACGTCGATGCCTACTAGCCATGTTTCGCCTTCTACTCGTAGGTTGTTAATCTTTTCCAGGACATCTCTTGTATCTTGTACATAAGATTCTAGTCAGGTGACCATATCTTTGAGGAGGTAATCCAGATATTTCCCCACTTTCTCTAGGGGGCTATTGATTGCAGATACTATTGGCCTCCCTGGGGGGGTTGGTTAAGGATTTGTGTACCTTTGGTATTATGTAGAAGGTAGTGGTGTTGTAGTCTTGTACATTTATGTATTCTGCTTCTTGTTTTGTTATTAGGCCCTCTTCTTTCGCCATCCTGATTTTCCAATTGAGGTCTTTGACCAATTTGGGAAAGGGATTATGGTCCAGTTTCTTGTAGGTATTTCTCTCACTGAGGAGTCTGTAGATTTCTTTATCGTACTGAGTTGCATTCATGAGTACCACGTTTCCCCCTTTGTCACTACGTTTGATGATAATGTTTTTGGCATCGTTCAGTTCTCTGATTGCCTGACGTTATCTTTGTGATATTGTCGATACCTTTGTATGACCAGTCTATTTTGTGCAGGTCGGCCTGTACTTGGTTTAGGAATACGCTTAGCCATTTGTTTTTGTTAATCTGTGGCATATTGAGAGATTTTATGCGCATGCCTGATTTTCTGAAATTTTCTGGTCTGTCTGGAGATGTGGTTTCTTCATTTTCTAGTAATAGCGAGTTTAGGATTTCTAACATTTTCCTATCGTTTTAGTCTTGGATCTGTTCCGGTTCATTAGGGATGGTTTGGTTAGTATATAGTGAACGTAAGTATATTTTCCGTAGATGGAGCACTATATCTTTGTAGACGGTAAACTCATCCATGGTATTCTTAGGTGAGAACGACAACCCTCTTTTCAAAAGTTTTATGTGGCGTTCCTCTAGTGGGAATTCAGCGAGGTTGATAATTTTCATATCGTTTGAGGTTTCGTCCTGTTTCGTAGTATGTTCTAATTCCTTTCGCTTCTGGTCCTTGTTGCTCTTTTCTGTTTTTCTGGGTTCCCCTGTTTCTTGCTTTGGGAGGAGCTGGGATGTTGCGAGTTTGGATCTGTCTCCGTGCCTGTCTCCTCCCCTGGTACCAAAAAAGTCACCGATTTGGTGTGGTTTTCGTCGTCTGTTCCACTGGAGTATGCGTCTCCCCTGGATCTTGATCTAGATCGTGGATGTCTTTGCTTGGACCTGTAGTGGGTGCGTCTTCTAGTAAGGTCAAAGATTTGGCCCTTTTCCCAGTCCTCGAAGTCTCGTTTGTACTTCAATTGGTTCTTTTTAGGGTTTGTTGAGCTTTTTCTATGTCTTTTTTAAGGTTATCATTATGTATGTCGAATTCTTCACAATTTTTGAATGGTTCCAGTCCTTTTATGCTTTCTGTTATTTGGTTAGTAAGTTCTGTTAATTGTGTCTTCTTCTTCGACGATGAGTTTCATTACTTCAATTCCGTGGTTTATACACAGATTTTACCATTTTGGTAAGAAGCGTTCATTTTGGAGGTGTTCCGCTGGTATTACTTTATCGCGGAGGCCTCTTGGGATTATTTTATCCTTGATGTATGTTTCAAGAAAGGAAACGTCCCATTTCCTGTTGAGTTGTTTGGTGATGAGTTTTTTATAAAAGTTCTTTAAGTCTATTTATGATTTCTTCCTGGTTACTTAAAGAAGTGGTGCTGTCTTTATTGAAGGCTTCTCTTATTTCTAGGTCAAAGTCTTCTTCTAATGAGTATGCCATGCCCCTGGGGGTATCTTTCTGTGGGGTGGTGTGTGATGTGTGTATTGCTCACTGGTTATTGATTTCTGTTTTGCTTTGCGGTGTTTTATTCCTGGGAATGGATCACTAGTGATCCGCAAGAAGTAGATGCATATAATGGTGGTTGTTTGGAGTAATTATGATGGGATCTATGAACATGCCCCTATATGTGTAAATTAGTTGCCAACTAATCCAAAACTAGCATATGAACAAGGTATTCTGCATAGGCTGCAGAATGTTAGTAGGTTATGTTTGTCAGCTGTAAATGAGTCGGGGCACATATATATGTGTGATCATAGATTTTTATTAAAGCAAGTACAATTGTATCAATATACAACCGTGCAAATAGTTGATAATGTGAACCAGTGAAAACAACAAGAAACAAGACTGACAAGACATGTAGACAAATAACAAAACCGGCCGGCGTACAATAGTAATAATCTCAAGAATATAATTACAAATTATTAGCATCAATAGTGATGGGGTATGGGATATTCTTGAAAAAAAAACTCCTGAGTAGGTTCGGATCGGTTGTAGATGACTGAGTTAATGCACAAATGTGCTGAAAAGTTGATCCATATAATAGGTGGATAGTGCATTCAATCATGCATGGGGAGGGGGGAGAAGGCAAGGAGCTGGGTGTAAGTGATTACTGCAGCAATTGGAGGAACATGGTGGTGGGGGGGAGGATAACAGTATGTTGCTGTGGGATGGTTGTGGGACCAGTCGTTTCGTGTGCAGCAGTCTTATGTGGGGACTGAGCAGAGATCTGACAGGAATGTCTGTGTCTCCGAAGGCAAGGATGCCGTTTCTTCATCCCTCTTGTAGCCTAAAGAGGCTGTTGCAGGCTGTATGTCTCTCCAGGGACTGCCGGATGGATGGATGGTGTCTGTGCAAAGGTGTCTTGCTGTTAAAGGGACTAATGAAGAAGCCTTAGGAGACGGGTGTGGAAACCGGTGTAGCCAGTGCTACGGTTACAGCATGCCACGTGTGGGGTAATGGCGGGTATGCGGTCGGTTACATGTGTCTTTGGCTCTGACAATCAGGATGGCGAAAGAAGAGGGCCTAATAACAAAACAAGAAGCCGAATACATAAATGTACAAGACTACAACACCCCTACCTTCTACATACTACCAAAGGTACACAAATCCTTAACCAACCCCCTAGGGAGGCCAATAGTATCTGCAATCAATGGCCCCCTAGAGAAAGTGGGGAAATATCTGGATTCCCTCCTCAAAGATATGGTCACCCGACTAGAATCTTATGTACAAGATACAAGAGATGTCCTGCAAAAGATTAACAACCTACGAGTAGAAGGCGAAACATGGCTAGTAGGCATTAACGTAGAGTCACTTTACACCTCCATACCCCACACCTGGGGAATCAAAGCTATAGAGACCTTCCTCGAGAAACATTACTTCAATCTGAGTCACCAGAACAAATTCATAACCGACCTGCTCTCGTTCACCCTACATAACAACAATTTCCAGTTCCTAACCCAATACTATCAGCAAACTCAAGGTACATCCATGGGAGCATCATGGGCACCAGCATATGCATGTTTACACCTCGGCCTATGGGAAGAAGAGATGGTATACCTCAACGAGATGTACAAAAGCCACGTACACACCTGGCTAAGATACATAGACGATGTGTTTATGATCTGGAAAGGGGATGCGACAACACTTCAGACTTTTATCAACACTTTAAATACGAACAAAAGGAATATACATCTTACCTATACGTTCGACAAAAGCAAAATCTCCTTCCTAGATCTATGGGTCAGAATTGAGAACAACCAGCTGATGACCAAAACGTTTTGCAAAACCACAGCAGCCAACACCTTATTAAAGACACAGTTATCACCCACAATGGTTGAACGGCATCCCGACAGGCCAATTTCTACGGATTAAGCGAAACTGCTCCGAAAAAGAAGACTACCATCAAGAAAGTAGAGACCTATACGAAAGATTCCGTGAAAGAGGCTACTCGCATAAACAACTGCGGAAATCTAAACAAAAAGCAAGCACAAGAACAAGAGAAGACCTACTTTGCCGCAAATCAACCCCCAAAAATGATGTAATTGGGACCACTCGTATAATCACCCAATACGGGACCCAATGGGAACCAGTACGCCAAATCCTACAAAAACATGGGGGTATTCTCAGCAATACACCAACACTGAAAGACATAGTTGGCACAGACCCCGTCATGGTAGCCTGACGTGCCAAAAATCTCAGTGATATATTAACTAGATCGGAATTCACAAAAGACTCCGACGGCACATGGCTTTCAGACACACCCAAAAGCAAGGGCATGTTCCCTTGCGGACGATGCCAAATCTGTCCATATGTGGACAGAACTGATACATTCTACAATGCCACAGGTTGCAGAGAATTCAAAATACATAGCCTCAACTGCTCCTCTACCAAAATCATCTATATGATAACCTGTCCCTGCAATAAAAATGTATATCGGAAAAACAAAACGCCAATTGAAAATCCGAATAGGTGAACACACGCGAGAGATAAGAGAAGAACCCGGACAAACCCCTATCCAGACACTTAACGCAATACCATAATGGAAACATAAAAGGCACGAAAATCAAAGGCATCTACGAACTAAAACTTTCTCCCCGACGTGGTGATTTCAATTGCATCCTATTACAAAAAGAGAAATGGTGGATCTTCAACCTCAATAGCCTTATCCCTACAGGCCTAAACACAGAAATGAACTTCCAGGACTTCTTGGAACAATAAATAACAGATTATGGACGCATTCCTTTTGTTTTTGTTTTTCTTCTTTCCCCCCCCCCCCCAACATTCCTGTTACATCCACCATGAAAATAACGAGTCCCCCTCTAAATACATGACCCCTAGAATCAATACTCAATACATTACCTAGATAAAGTAACATAAACAATTATTATATTCTCAAACTGAAACTATGTTGAGAACTCTGATATATCCACTTTCACATATCTAGTTACAATCTCAGAATAACAAATACTTAACCAATACGTTTGTCCACATTATGTGTTGTCAGTATATAAAACAACTCTGTAATGAACCACTGTATATATCCCCTATGTGTTATCCCACTTGGACATGCCTAACTTCCATACCTAAATCTAAGGTCACCCTTACCCTTAAGGAAAACCATCATGATATATGGAAATAATCACTGTATTTATTCCTCTACTAAATATCATGTGAAGATTTGCACATTTATGGTCTATATAACATTGCATTTGCCACCAACATTGTTACTTTCCAAGTTGCTATGACTAAAAAAATAGAATTGATCTTTTTGAGACCATACATGGCCAACCAAATTGGTTGCACGGTAGGTTTTTGGTTTTTTTCTTCAATCCCAACACAAGTTTCTCCCCACCCTGCCCCCGCAGCAATCTTACCGGTGATGTTATCCACATACAGAAACTCCCTCTCTTTTCAATTAACCCCCAAGTCAGATCAGCTGAGAAGTTTAATATATAAGGGATCAGCTATCTGACTACTCACGTCCAGACGAAGCTAAGCTACTCTAAGTGAAACGCGTCGACGTCACCAGCCCGGCGGCGCACTCCCCACACCGCCTACCAGACGGCGGATCGCCCAGAGAACGGGAGCCACCTGCAGCACCTTTGCGGACGACCGGAGGTTACCGGCACCAGGACTCCACTCACGGACAGCCAAGGAGGAACCACTACTATAAGGTACTGTTTAACCTAGGGGCGAAGAAACAGCCGTTTGGCTGTCAGCGCCAAAGACACATGTAACCGGCCGCATACCCGCTATTACCCCACACGCGGCATGCTGTAACCGTAGCACTGGCTACACCGGTTTCCACACCCGTCTCCTAAGGCTCTGCATTAGTCCCCTTAACAGCAAGACACCTTTACACAGACACCATCCATCCATCCGGCAGTCCCTGGAGAGACATACAGCCTGCAATCCTCCCCACCACCACCATGTTCCTCCAATTGCTGCAGTAACCACTTGCACCCAGCTCCTTGCCTTCTTCCCCCCCCCCCCCCCCCCCATGCATGATTGAATGCACTATCCACCTATTATATGGATCAACTTTTCAGCACATTTGTGCATTAACTCAATCATCTACAACAGATCCGAACCTACTCAGGAGTTTTTTTCAAGAATATCCCATACCCCATCACTACTGATGCTAATAATATAATTTGTAATTATATTCTTGAGATTATTACTATTGTACGCTGGCCGGTTTTGTTATTTGTCTACATGTCTTGTCAGTCTTGTTTCTTGTTGTTTTCACTGGTTCACATTATCAACTATTTGCACGGTTGTATATTGATACAATTTTACTTGCTTTAATAAACATCTATGATCACACATGTATATATGTGCCCCGACTCATTTACAGCTGACAAACAACCTACTACCATTCTGCAGCCTATGCAGAATACCTTGTTCATACCCTTTTGAGGAGTCTCTGGTGAAGAAGTGGTCGGTGCCACCTAAGGTGGATCCCCTGGTCTCCAGACTTAACAAGGCTACCATGATTCCGGTGGAAGATTCCCTGTCCTTTAAGGACCCAGAGGATAGGAAGGCAGAGGCTGTGGCCCGCAACATGTACGCTATGGTGGGGACTGTGCTACGGCCTGCCTTTGCTTCGGCGTTTGTCACCCAAACGGTGACAAACCGTGCTTTGCCGTGACGTGGAGGGCCAGCCTGTCCCTCCTGAGTTTAGGGAACTGTTGGACCAGATGGTGCAAGCACTGCAGTATGCTTGCGATGCTGCGTTGGGCATTGCTTCCCCTTTCGGTTGTCTGTCGTTTTCGGCGGTGGTCGTGAGGTGTGTGCTCTGGCTGAAGCGTTGGTCTGCGGATCAGGCTTCTAAGAAGGCCTTTACGGAACTCCCCTTTCAGGGGGGCCGTCTGTTTGGGGCTACCCTGAATGATTAATGGTGTTACGAGGGGTAAGAGTACCTTTTTCTCCTGCAGGCTTACAGGGGTAGGGACTCTCGCTGTAGGCGGGGTCCGTCCTTTTTGGCTCACAGAAAGTATTCTCGTCCTTTAGGAGCAGCCGATAAGGCTAAGCCCTTCAAGGCTCCCTCTGGTGCTACCAAGCATCCCTGGGCTGGGAAACAGATATCCGGTTCCGCCAGACGTGCGGACAAGGCCCCGGCGGCCTGATGGTGCGCCCTCACCTGTGACTGGGGTGTGGGGACGCCTTTGCCGTTTCTCATGGGGCTGGCCCGGATCCCAGTCAAATGGGTCCTGTGCGGTCCGGATACAAGATCGAGTTTCAATCCGTTCCTCCGGTCGAGTTTTTCCCTTCCAATGTCCACCTATCCCCGAAACGTTTGCGAGCGCTCTATGGGGCAGTGCAGGACATGCTACAGCAAGTAGTGAAAGTGTCTGTTCTGCACGCGGAACGCTTTCACAGGTTTTATTCCAACCTGTTCACGGTTCCCAAGAAGGAGGGCAAGGTGCGGCCGATCCTGGACCTAAAGGCACTGAATGTGTTTGTGCATGCTCAAAAGTTCAAGATGGAAACCCTTTGTACGGTGGTGGCCTCCCTACATCAGGGGGACTTCCTGGCCTCAATAGACATCAAGGATGCCTACCTTCACATTCCAATCTGTGCTGCTCACCAACGGTTTCTCCGTTTTGCCGTGGGAGAAGATCACTGCCAGTTTGTGGCGTTACCCTTTGGTCTCGCCTCCGCTCCTCGGGTCTTCACAAAGGTGTTGGCCCCGGTCCTGGCACTGTTGCGACAACAGGGGATGTCGGCCCTGGGCTACCTGGACGATATGATTCTCCGTGCGGAGTCCCCCTTGTTGCTGACGGAAAACTTGGGGGTCACCATGCGTATTCTGGAGGAGATTGGTTGGATCGTGAACCGTCAAAAGTCGTCTCTGACCCCTTCAATGAGACTGGTCTATCTGGGTCTAACCTTGGACTCCTCTTCTGCCAGGGTGTTTCTTCCTCTGGAAAAATTCCAGAAGATCCAGTCAGCAGTTCCTTTGTTGATGTCCAACTGTCCAACGACCAGCCGTCCCTTTGGACCTGTATGGGTACTGGGACTGATGGTGTCCTCATTAGAGGCGGTCCCCTCTGCTCAGTTCAACACGAGGGTTCTTCAAAGGGAAATTCTTCTCAAGTGGAATAAACACCCGGATTCTCGGATTCAGTTAAGCCACAGGACCAGAGAGTCCCTGGTCTGGTGGCTTCGGCCCCCGATGCTTCAGTCGAGGAAATCCTTTCTCCCTATATACTGGACAGTTGTCACCACAGATGCGAGTCAGTACCGGCTGATATACGCCTTTCCTCCTCTCAAGTTGCTGCCGAGACTTCTTCGCAGGATAGAGGCGGAAAGGGATTCCGGTCATTTTTGTGGCTCGGGTCTGGCCTCGTCGTATCCCGCTTCACAGTCGCTGGCTTTGCCGGCTTGGCTGTTGAAAGCCAGGTGCTAAAGGACAGGGGTTTATCTGCTTCAATGATTCCCACTTTGCTTAAAGTGAGGAAGGTGACCTCCAGGAAGATTTATCGTACGTGGAAGTCCCTTGGGGCCCACCCCTCGCTCCTATTCGGTGGCTCGGATCTTGGCTTTCCCTCAACGGGGAGTTGATCAAAAGTTGGCCTTGAGTACTATCAAGGGTCAGGTCTCAGCCTTGGCTATTTTCTTCCAGTGCCATTGGCCGCCCATTCCCTGGTGCGTAGTTTCATCCAGGGGGTGTGACACTTGGTACCTCCGGTTCGACCTCCGCTACCGCCATGGGATCTTAATTTGGTGCTTTAAGAATATGCGGGAGGTACCCCTGCTTACCTTGTCTCAGAAGGTGGCCTTCTTAGTGGCCATCACTTCTGCACGCAGGGAGTCGGAACTGGTGGCGCTGTCCTGTCCTCCCTATCTGGTGGTTTACAGGGACAAGGTGGTTCTTCGGCCGGATCCGTCCTTCCTGCCGAAGGGGGTTTCCAGTTTTCACTTAAATGAGGACATCGTGTTACCTTCCTTATGTCCTAAGCTAAAACATCCTAAGGAATTTGCCCTGCATACCCTGGATGTTGTTCGGACGCTCAAGGTGTATTTGGCCTCTACTGAGTCTTTGCAAGTCTGACTCGCTCTTTGTGCTCACGGATGGCCCAAAGAAGGGACTGCCTGTCTCTGCTGCGACTATTTCCAGATGAATCAGACAGACATTGGTGCAGGCTTTTTCCATTATGGGTCAGGTTCCGCCCTTCCCTGTCAAGGCGCACTCTACTCAAGTGCTTAGTGCTTCTTGGGCTTTTCGCCATCCGGCGTCTGTGTTTCAGGTGTGCAAGGCGGCGACTTGTCTGTTCACACCTTTACCAAATTTTATAAGGTGGATGTGATGGCATCTGCGGATGCCTCCTTTGGCCGCAAGGTTTTGCAGGCTGCGGTTTAGGGGGCCTCTTGGCCTTCCTTGAGGATGTTTTTTCTGTTTGTTTTTCAGGTGGACCTCATCTGATTGTTCTGAGGTGTTCGGTGTTGCCTGGTTGGCAATGTTGGCCTTGGGGGACTGTATTTTCTCTGTTCTGGTTCCCTTCCCTCATTTTGGTACTGCTTAGGGATGTCCCTACTGATATGCATCAGAGGACCGCGTCCGTCAATAAACGATAGAGAGAACTGGATTTTTGACTTACCGTAAAATCCTTTTCTCTTAGGTTCATTGACGGATGCAGTATCCGCCCCTCTAATTTTTTGAGTGGGTTGGTGTGCTTTTCTTTGACACTGCTTTGTTACAAACTGACATCCTATGCAGGAAGAGAGAGGATATACCCCCAGGGACTGCCCATAGGTGCAGCCAGAAATTTTTTCTGCCTAGTGTCCTACTCCGGTAGGGGGTGGTATTACCCTACTGATATGCATCAGAGAACTGTGTCCGTCAATGAACCTAAGAGAAAAGGATTTTATGGTAATGGAAAAATCCAGTTTTTTATTTGAAGAAATCATTTTGTCCTTCAAACTTTGCTTTCATCAAAAATGTCTCCATTTGCAGCAATTGCAACCTTGCAGACGTTTGGCATTCTAGCTGTCAATTTGTTGAGGTAATCTGAAGAAATTTCAACCCACGCTTCTTGAAGCACCTCCCACAAGTTGGATTGGCTTGATGGGCACTTCTTACGTACCATACGGTCAAGCTGCAACATCTCAATCTAGTTGAAATCTGGTGACTGCGCTGGCCACTCCATTACAGACAGAATACCAGCTAACTGCTTCTTCCCTAAATAGTTCTTTCATAGTTTGGAGGTGGGTCATTGTCCTGTAGGAGGAAATTGGCTCCAATCAAGCGCTGTCCACAGGGTATGGCATGGAGTTGCAAAATGGAGTGATAGCCTTCCTTATTCAAAATCCCTTTTCCCTTGTACAAATCTCCCACTTTACCAGCACCAAAGCAGCCCCAGACCATCACATTACCTCCACCATGCTTGCCAGATGACGTCAGGCACTCCTCCAGCATCTGTTCACTTGCTCTTCGTCTCAAAAATGTTGTTCTGTGTAATCCAAACACCTCAAACTTAGATTAGTCTGCCCATGACACTTTTTTCCAATCTTCCTTTGTCCAATGTCTGTGTTCTTTTGCCCATCTGAATCTTTTCCTTTTTATTGGCCTGTCTCAGATATGGCTTTTTCTTTGCCACTCTGCCTAGAAGGCCAGCCTCCCGGAGTCGCCTGTTCACTGTGGACGTTGAGACGGGCGTTTTGTGGGTACCATTTAATGAAGCTGCCAGTTGAGGACCTGTGAGGAGTCTATTTCTCAAACTAGAGACTCTAATGTACTTGTCGTCCTCTTGCTTAGTTGTGCATCAAGACCTCCCACTTCATTTTCTTTTCTGGTTAGAGCCCATTTGTGCTGTTCTCTGAAAGGAGTAGTACACACCGTTGTACAGGATCTTCAGTGTCTTGGCAATTTCCTGCATGGAATAGCCTTTATTTTTCAGAACAAGAATAGACTGTAGAGTTTCAGCAGAAAGTTCACTTTTTCTGGCCATTTGGAGAGTATAATCGAAACCCACAAATGCTGATGCTCCAGATACTCAACTAGCTCAAAGGAAGGCCAGTTTTATAGCTTCCCTAATCAGCACAACCGTTTTCAGCTGTGCTAACATAATTGCACAAGGGTTTTGTAATCATCAATTAGCCTTTTAACACGATAAGCTAACACAATGTACCATTAGAACACAGGAGTGATGGTTGCTGGAAATGGGCCTCTGTACACCAATGTAGATATTGCATTAAAAATCAGCCGTTTCCAGCTAGAATAGTCGTTTACCACATTAACAATGTGTTGACTGTATTTCTTCATTTAATGTCATCTTCGTTGGAAAAAAAAACAGTGCTTTTCATTCGAAAATAAGGACATTTCTAAGTGACCCCAAACTTTTGAACAGTAGTGTATATACAAGTATATATACATACATTTACACACACACTGCTCAAAAAAATAATTAAAGGAACACTTTTTTTTATTCATAGTATAGCATCAAGTCAATTAAACTCCTGAGATATTGATCTGGTCAGTTAAGTAGCAAAAGGGGTTGTTAATCAGTTTTATCTGCTTTGGTGTTAATGAAATTAACAGGTGCACTAGATGGGCAACAATGAGGTGACCTCCAAAACAGGAATGGTTTACAGGGGGAGTTCACTGACATTTTCTTCCCCTACTCGTGTTTTCTAACTGTTTTTCACTTGTTATGCATTTGGCTAGGGTCAATGTGACTACTGGTAGCATGAGGCAATACCTGGATAGAAAAAGTGTTAGAATATAACTGAGAAATGGCGCTGCCTGTGCTTAGAAATAAAATAGGTGACTTGACCTCTGTGTCTTTATAGATAGGTTTGGGAACTGTCCCACTAAACCCTAAGTAATGATAAGAAGGTGTAGATTGTTATGGGGTGTCAACCTAAATACCAAAAAAATGCAATAAATTACTTAACAGTGCAGACTGGTGAATGATGCTTTTATCAACATAACTAATAGTGCTTCCAGTATTCTAGTGCATAAATAGACCTTATTGAAAAGTGCTGCAGTACCAAATACAGTGCAAAACAGTGCAAGAATACAAAAGTGCATGCGTGCAACAAAGGTGCAAACAATTTATAACAAAGTGCAAGGTGGCGGCAGTCTTTTCCATAGGCCCAATCTTTGTGTCCACAAGAGGGCTTCTGCCCATGGGTCCCTCTGACACTAAGATACGGGCCGCACTGCCTGTAATAGTCATTGTGTAGTAGATGGGTGCCCTTAAGCAGGAATCCTGCTAAATGGTGGATTCAAATGGTGAAACTTTTTTAATGAGCCCGACTTTCCGGAACACAGCCCCCATTATGCGCTGGTCAGTGCTTTCCCCCCTCAGGGTGAACACTCACCAGAACCAGGACCCCTGGATAGGGGTAAAAAAGCCTTGCTGCTATGGTGATGAACCGAAGGCGGCTCCTTTCCCCCCACTTGGACTGGGTGGATAGTTCCTCAGGAGTACATAAAGAGATTATCCATAGTGTAATATTTCAGAATATCTTTATTCAATAAGAGATATCGCACTTACATCAATAAAAGGAATGTTCAGCGTTAAAATGTGGACTTCCGGGACTCTTTCTGCATTCCACGGACTGAAAACGGGAGTGACGTAATGACGCTTGGCTCTGCGTGGAACGCAGGAAAGAGTCCCGGACATCCACATTTTAATGCTGAACATTCCTTTTATTGATGTAAGTGTGATATCTCTTATTTAATAAAGATATTCTGAAAAAGAGAGTGCCCATAGTGTAATATTTCAGAATATCTTTATTAAATAAGAGATATCGCACTTACATCAGTAAAAGGAATGTTCAGCATTAAAATGCGGATGACCGGGACTCTTCCTGCATTCCATGCAGAGCCAAGCGTCATTACGTCACTTCCGGTTTCAGGAGGGATGTATCTCTTATTTAATAAAGATATTCTGAAATATTACACTATGGACACTCTCTTTATGTACTCCTGAGAAACTATCCACCCAGTCCAAGTGCGGGGAAAGGAGCTGCCTTCGGATCATCACCATAGCAGCAAGGCTTTTTTACCCCTATCCAGGGGTCCTGCTTCTGGTGAGTGTTCATCCTGAGGGCGGGGAAGCATAAGTGGAGGCACTGACCAGCACATACTGGGGGCTGTGTAACGGGAAGTCGGGCTCTTTAAAAAAGTTTTACCATTTATATCCACCATTTAGCAGGATTCCTGCTTAAGGGCACCTATCTACCACACACAGACTATTACAGGCAGCAAGGCCCATATCTTACGGTCAGAGGGTTCCCTGGGCAGAAGCTCCCTTGTGGACACATATAAAGATTGGGCCTAAGGAAAAGACTGCCGGCACCTTGCACTTTATCAATTGTTTGCACCTTTGTTGCACTATATGTATGCACTATAATACTGGAAGCACTATTAGTTCTGTTGATATGAGCATCATTCACCAGTTTGCACTGTTAATTAATTTATTGCATATTTTTTTGGTATTTATGTTGACACCCCATACCAATATACACCTTCTTATCATTAATTGGTGTTTAGTGGGACATTTCCCAAACCCATCTATACAGACACAGAGGTAAAGTCACTTATTTTATTTCTAAGCACAGGCAGCGCCATTTCTCACTTATATTTTAACACTTTTTCAACTGGTTTTAGTAAGGGCAGCAGCCTATTTATTTACACTCTCTTCATTTATATTTTTATTTACATACTATTAAGGTGGTCCATAGCCCCTATATTTATGATACCACCTGTATAGAGGTTGCATAGGCAGTCCAACTCCTCCAGAATGGCACATATTGATGCCATTGACAGAAGGTTTGCTGTGTTTCCCCACACGGTCTCAAGAGTATGGAGGAGATTCCAGGAGACAGGCAGTTACTCTAGGACAGCTGGACAGAGCTGTAGAAAGTCCTCAACCCATCAGCAGGACCAGTATCTGCTCCTTTGTGCAAGGAGGAATAGGATGAGCACTGCCAGAGCCCTGCAAAATTACCTCCAGCAGGCCACTGGTGTGAATGTTTCTGACCAAACAATAGGAAACCGATTTCATGAGGGTAGCCTGAGAACCTGACTTCCTCTAGTGGGCCTGTGCTCACTGCCTGGCACCGTGGCACTCGATTGGCATTTGCTATTGAACACCGGAATTGGGCCACTAGCACCCTGAGCTTTTCACAGATGAGAACAGGTTCACCCTGATCACATCTGTAACATGATGTAACGTCGTTCAGCATGACCAGTTTGGTGGTGGGTCATTGATGGTCTGGGAAGGCATATTTTATGGAGAATTGTACAGACCTCTACAGGCTAGACAATGGCACCCTGACTGCTATTTGGTATCAGAATGAAATCCTTTGAGCTATTGTCAGACCCTAAGCTTGTTCAGTGGGTCCTGGGTTCCTCCTGGTGCACAACAATGCCCGGCCTCTTGTGGCGAGAGTATGCAGTCAGTCACTTGCCTGACCTAAATCCAACAGAACACCTCTGGGACATTATGTTTAGGTCTATCCGACACCGCCAGGTTGCCCCTCAGTGTGTTCAGGAGCTCAATGATGCCCTGGTCCAGATCTCGGAGGAAATACCCCAGGACACTATCTGTCATTTCATTAGGAACATGCCGCGATGTCAGACATGCATACAAGCACATATAATAAAAAAGGGATCAAATCCGTGCTAAAGCATAAAACAACATAAAATAACATAAAACAAATGAGGACCATCAAATCAATACAAATATTCAAGTATATATAAAGTGCATATCAAATATATATAAAGTGCATATCATGCTTAAGTAAAAGCAAAAGTGAATAATTAAGCCCACATGTAGTAGTGCAATATAAGTGAAAAAGACAATCCTAAAAAATGTTGTGAAGTCCATAAAGATTGTGAAAAAATGTTTATTGAAAATAAAATATAATATAAAAATATATAAGTCCACAAATAATGGGTGATGGTATCCAGTGATGAAGGTGTCACCAGTGCAGAATCCCAAAACAAGCACTATCCACCAATAAGTGCAATGGCCGCTCACCTTAGTAAAAATAATATGCGCATTCATATTAGGCTATCCAGTTATAGGAATTCCTCCATAGCAGCTAATGGGCAGCTCATGTAAAACAAATAGGCATCGCCATAGTGTAGTAAATAAAATCACGATTTATAAAAAAAAAAAAAAAAAGTAGTAACTTATAAATTGACAAACTAATGCAGGTATGTTTCTAATAGAACTGAGGGGTCCCCGGATCACACAGCGTGGAGAATTGTAAACTTCTGGTCTTGGTCTAAGACCAAAAGTTACATGGTTACATAGTAGGTGAGGTTGAATAAAGACCATAGTCCATCCAGCTCAACCTGTGTAGGTGTGTGTGGCCGTAATCATCTCTCCTACCCCTGAATGTTCTGATCCTTGAGATGTACGTCTAAGAGTCTTTTGAAAGCAACCATACTAACGGCAGAAACCACCTCTTGTGCTAGAGAATTCCACAATCTTGTAGCCCTAAAAGTAAAGAACTCCCCGCGTTGCCTGAGGTTAAAACGCTTCTCCTCTAATCGAATTGTATGCCCTTGAGTCCTCATGCAATCCTTTCGACTGAATATCTTTTTTTCTATGCTGAGATCACCATCGAGATATTTATAAATTGCTATCATGTCCCCTCTCAGGCGTCTCTTCTCCAGGGTGAATAAATCAAGTGATTCAAGACAATCTTCATAATTAAGGTCCTCCAATCCCCTAATTAGTTTAGTTGCCCTTCTCTGGACTCTCTCCAGCTCCAACACATCCCTCCTGAGGACTGACGACCAGAACTGGACAGAATACTCCAGATGTGGTCGGACCAGAGTTTTATAAAGTGGAAGGATAATAGTTTTATCTCTGGAATACATTCCTTTCTTTATGCATGCTAATATTCTGCCGCCTTTGGCAGCTGCCGCTTGACATTGCATGCTATTGCTTAGTCTATCCTCTACCACAGTGTTTGTCAACTCAGGTCCTCAGGGCACACTAACGGGCCAGGTTTGCAAGAAAACTGAAATACATCGCAGGTGATATCATTTGCTGCTCAGTGATTGCAGTACTCTAGTCTGCCATCTCCCCAAGGTAATACTTAAAATCTGGCCTGTTAGTGTGCCCTGAGGACCGGAGTTGAGAAACACTGCTCTACCAAGACTCCCAAATCCTTCTCCATTTTTGATTCCCTCAAAGGTTCCCCCCCTAAAGTGTATTGTGCTTTTATGTTTTTAGTCCCCAAGTGCAAAACCTTACACTTCTCCACATTAAACCTCATTTGCCATGTCGTTGCCCACTGTTATTTTGTCCAGGTCATTCTGTAGGATATCTCCTTCATGCTGTGCAGTTATTGCCCTGCCCAATTTTGTGTCATCTGCAAAAACTGATATAGAACTACTGATCCCATCCTCAATGCTGTTTATGAATAAATTGAAAAAGGTTGGTCCCAGGACTGAGCCTTGGGGGACCCCACTTACCACCCCAGACCAGTCTGAGTATACGCTATTTATTACCACCCTTTGGACATGCCCTTTTAGCCAGTTCCGTATCCAAGAGCAAACCTTGCGGTCGATGCCTGCAGACCTTATTTTATAAATTAAACGCTTGTGGGGAACTGTATCAAACGCCTTAGCGAAATCCAGGTACACCACATCCACTGGTCTCCCCCTATCTAGCTCACAGCTCACCTCCTCGTAGAACGTTAAGAGTTTGGTTTGACAAAAACACCCATTTGTAAACCCGTGCTGATTACTGCTAATGAGGTTGTTGTCTTTAGCAAACTCTACGATATAGTCCCTTATCATCCCCTCCAGAAGTTTACATACTATCGATGTCAGACTGA
This sequence comes from Pelophylax lessonae, assembly GCF_965119305.1. Classification (NCBI taxonomy): domain Eukaryota; kingdom Metazoa; phylum Chordata; class Amphibia; order Anura; family Ranidae; genus Pelophylax; species Pelophylax lessonae. The sequence goes on from NC_138777.1 coordinate 144,281,949, forward strand.
CGGGCCTATAATTTCCTGGGACATGCCTCTGCCCTGTTTTGAATATCGGTATCACGTTAGCTTTCCTCCAATCCCCTGGTACATTTCCTGTCATAATACTGTCAGCAAAGATCAGGAACAGAGGTCTAGATATAGTCTTACTAAGTTCTTTGAGTACTCTCGGATGTATGCCATCCGGGCCTGGTGATTTTATTTGTGTTAATTTTATCCAGCCTTTCCCTGATTTCACCCTCTGTTAGCCATAGCGGCAAGTCCTGTGTATTCCTACTAACCATACAGTCATGGTCAGTGTACCCCTCCTTTTCCTGTGTAAAGACTTACGAGAAAAAAGCATTCAGCACTGTTGCTTTTTAAGTGTCTTCTGTAACCATCCTCCCATCATCGTTAATTATGTGTGCAATATGCTCTGCCCTAGTTTTTTTGCTGTTGATATATTTAAAGAATTTCTTTGGGTTCTTTTTACTATCCTCCGCTATTTGTCTCTCAAAGTTGATTTTAGCCATTTTGATTTCGTATTTACTTTTCTTATTTGCCTCCTTGTATTGCTCGAAAGCCGATACTGTGCCCTCTGATTTATATTTCTTGAAGACCATTTTTTCCCCCCTAATACGTTTTTTAACATTACGTTTTAGCCAGCCAGGTTTGGCTTTGACTCTTCTAAATTTATTTCCCATAGGAATGCACTGCGAGATGCATTTGTTTAATATGTTCCTAAAGCATTCCCATTTTTCCTCTGTGGTCAGTGTTCCTAGGGTTTCGTCCCAGTTTACCCTTTCCATCATTGAGAACATTTTGGGAAAGTTTGCCCTTCTGAAGTTTAGGGTTCTTATGTTCCCCACTTGCCTTGTTATATTGTTATTTACGCTAAATGTGATCATCCTGTGATCGCTAGAGCCCAGGTTGTCCTGGACTCCTACCTCCGAGATTAGGTCTGGGTCATTAGTGATCAATAGATCCAGCACTGCATTTTCTCTAGTAGGAGAATCCACCAACTGATACATGTAGTTGTCCTGTAAGGTTTCCAAGAATAGACGGGCCTTCTGTGAGTGTGTAGTCCCCTCTTCCCAGTCAATGTCGGGATAATTGAAGTCCCCCAATATGATGACTGATCCTAGTTTTGCCACTTTACCCAACAGTGATAAAAAATTCCAGCTCTACCTCCTCCCTTTGGTTGGGTGGCCTATAGCAAACCCCCACTATTACTTTTCCCTTTACTTCTACCCACATGGATTCCAATTCCATACTCCTCCCTTCCATAATATCACTCCTCTCTATCACCCTTACATTATTCTTGACAGAGAGACATACCCCTCCCCCTCTTTTTCCTACCCTGTCCTTCCAGTACACCGTATACCCTTGGATATTGGCCAGCCGGTCATGTGAGGGGTTGAACCAAGTTTCCATTATTCCCACAAGGTCTATGTCCTCCTCATGTACTAACATTTACAACTTTAATTGCATGGGTGCGCTATTAAAAAAGAATAGCGCACCCATGCAAAAGAAACTACCAAATTTGAAGACAATCCATAAATAAAAATGGGGATTTGGTCCCACCATATGGCCATATAGTGCTCAAGCCCACCACTACGTCAAAGTACCCCATTATCAGTGGGTCCTACACTATCCATGAAAAAGAGATGAATCCAGCGTTTCTAACCCTTGGAGATAATACTCCTTGCTGGGAAAGATGTGCAAATGCACTACAGGGGACTCCACCTATATCTACTTGGTAGTGGACACTGATAGAGTACAGGTGTGTGTGGGGGGTGGGGTGGGGTGCTCAACCTCTGTAGTCTGGTCAGACTGAATACATAATAAACAAGGAAAAAAATAGGGGAGCATACCCATGTATTTCTAAAGCTGGTGCAGCTATGAACCAAGAGACAAGTATATTAAAAAAGAAACTACCAAATTTAAAGACAATCCATAAATAAAAATGGGGATTTGGTCCCACCATATGGCCATATAGTGCTCAAGCCCACCACTACGTCCAAGTACCCCATTATCAGTGGGTCCTACACTATCCATGAAAAAGAGATGAATCCAGCCTTTCTAACCCTTGTAGATAATACTCCTTGCTGGGAAAGATGTGCAAATGCACTACAGGGGACTCCACCTATATCTACTTGGTAGTGGACACTGATAAAGTACAGGTGTGTGTGGGGGGTGGGGTGGGGTGCTCAACCTCGGTAGTCTGGTCAGACTGAATACATAATAAACAAGGAAAAAAATGGGGGAGCATACCCATGTATTTCTAAAGCTGGCGCAGCTATGAACCAAGAGACAAGTATATTAAAAAAGAATAGCGCACACATGCAAAAGAAACTACCAAATTTGAAGACAATCCATAAATAAAAATGGGGATTAGACGGGCCTTCTGTGAGTGTGTAGTCCCCTCTTCCCAGTCAATGTCGGGATAATTGAAGTCCCCCAATATGATGACTGATCCTAGTTTTGCCACTTTACCCAACAGTGATATAAATTCCAGCTCTACCTCCTCCCTTTGGTTGGGTGGCCTATAGCAAACCCCCACAATTACTTTTCCCTTTACTTCTACCCACATGGATTCCAATTCCATACTCATCCCTTCCATAATATCACTCCTCTCTATCACCCTTACATTATTCTTGACATAGAGACATACCCCTCCCCCTCTTTTTCCTACCCTGTCCTTCCAGTACACCGTATACCCTTGGATATTGGCCAGCCAGTCATGTGAGGGGTCGAACCAAGTTTCCATTATTCCCACAAGGTCTATGTCCTCCTCATGTGCTAACATTTCCAACTCATCCATTTTATTAGCTAGGCTCCTGGCATTTGCATATACAGTGCATTGCGAAAGTATTCGGCTCCCTTGAACTTTTCGACCTTTTGCCACATTTCCGGCTTCAAACATAAAGATATAAAACTGTAATTTTTTTTGAAGAATCAACAACAAGTGGGACACAATCATGAAATGGAACAAAATGTATTGGATATTTCAAACTTTAACAAATAAACTAAAAAATTGGGCGTGCAAAATTATTCAGCCCCTTTACTTTCAGTGCAGCAAACTCTCTCCAGAAGTTCAGTGGGGATCTCTGAATGATCCAAAGTTGACCTAAATTACTAATGATGATAAATAGAATCCACCTGTGTGTAATCAAGTCTCCGTATAAATGCACCTGCACTGTGATAGTCTCAGAGGTCCGTTTAAAGCGCAGAGAGCATCATGAAGAACAAGGAACACACCAGGCAGGTCTGAGATACTGTTGTGGAGAAGTTTAAAGCCGTATTTGGATACAAAAAGATTTCCTAAGCTTTAAACATCCCAAGGAGTACTGTGCAAGCGATAATATTGAAATGGAAGGAGTATCAGACCACTGCAAATCTACGAAGACTTGGCCGTCCCTCTAAACTTTCAGCTCATACAAGGAGAAGACTCATCAGAGATGCAGCCAAGAGGCCCGTGATCACTCTGGTTGAACTGCAGAGATCTACAGCTGAGGTGGGAGACTCTGTCCATAGGACAACAATCAGTTGTATACTGCACAAATCTGGCCTTTATGGGAGAGTGGCAAGAAGAAAGACATTTCTTAAAGATATCCATAAAAAGTGTCATTTAAAGTTTGCCACAAGCCACCTGGGAGACACACCAAACATGTGGAAGAAGGTGCTCTGGTCAGATGAAACCAAAATCAAACTTTTTGGCAACAATGCAAAACTTTGTTTGGCGTAAAAGCAGCACAGCTCATCACCCTGAACACACCATCCCCACTGTCAAACATGGTGGTGGCAGCATCATGGTTTGGGCCTGTTTTTCTTCAGCAGTAACAGGGAAGATGGTTAAAATTGATGGGAAGATGGATGGAGCAAAATACAGGACCATTCTGGAAGAAAACCTGATGGAGTCTGCAAAAGACCTGAGACTGGGACGGAGATTTGTCTTCCAACAAGACAATGATCCAAAACATAAAGCAAAATCTACAATGGAATGGTTCACAAATAAACATATCAAGTCAAAGTCCAGACCTGAATCCAATCAAGAATCTGTGGAAAGAACTGAAAACTGCTGTTCACAAACGCTCTCCATCCAACCTCACTGAGCTTTGCAAGAAGAATGGGCAAAAATTTCAGTCTCTCAATGTGCAAAACTGATAAGAGACATACCCCAAGCGACTTACAGCTATAATCGCAGCAAAAGGTGGCGCTACAAAGTATTAACTTAAGGGGGCTGAATAATTTTGCACGCCCAATTTTTCAGTTTTTTATTAAAGTTTGAAATATCCAATAAATTTCGTTCCACTTCATGATTGTGTCCCACTTGTTGATTCTTCACAAAAAATTAGTTTTATATCTTTGTTAGAAGCCTAAAATGGGGCAAAAGTTCAAGGGGGCCAAATACTTTCGCAATGTACTGTACCCTTCTTAGTTTTGTGGAAGTTGATAGTGAATGTTGATTTTTATTCCTGTTTGGTCTGAGGTTTTTCCCGCACAAACCCCCCAATTGATGTTATGGAACTACTGTCGCTGCTGACTATAATACTGCCTTCTGTCCTTTGCTCCGTCCTGACTGACTCTATCTCTGAGCCCTCCCCCTGTCTCCTAGTTTAAAAGCCCCTCCAACTTGGTGGCCATCTTTCTCCCCAAAAGAGCTGTACCATCCCCATCAAGGTGCACCCCATCCTTACTAAAGAGCCAGTAGCCGACTGATAAGTCAGCCCAGTTCTCCAGGAACCCGAACCCTTCCTTCCTATACCAGTTCCTCAGCCACTTGTTAAGTTTCCTAATCTCCTTCTGCCTCTCTGGTGTGGCTCGAGGTACCGGCAGTATTTCAGAGAAAACCACCTTGGAGGTCCTATTCCTCAATCTATTCCCTAAGTCCCTCTTACTTGGTCATTAGTGCCCACATGCACCATGACCGCTGGGTCATCCCCAGCCCCCCCCCCCCTCATTAATCTGTCTACCCGATCCGCGATGTGCCGAACTCGAGCGCCCGGTAAACAACATACTGTCCGGCTACCGTGATTGTTTCGACAGATTGCCCTCACTGTCCTCTTGATAATTGAGTCCCCCACTACCACAACCTGTCTAAACTTTCCTGAAACTCGGCCCCCCTTCTTCCTGGAGCCGCCACTCCCCTGGCAGCTGGGAGAGGGCGCCTGATCCAGAACTGCCACCCCTGAGCTGATATCCCCTGCAACATGCAACTTGGCCAATTTATTAGGGTGTACCAACTCGGGACTGGCCTCCCTGGCACTCTTCCATCTACCCTTCCTAACGGTCACCCAGCTGCGTACCACTGATGCCTGCGTCTCCTCTACACCTCCCTCCTCTATGCCGGCCCCTGCCAGCGCCTGATGGGTAATGTCCAAGCTCCTTTCCAGGTTGTTGATGCTACGCAGTGTTGCCACTATGTTTTCTAGATCCAGGATCTGGGCTCCCAGAGAAACAAGTCGCACACATCTTGCACAGCAGTATTCGCCTTCGATTGGTTCCTCAAGGAACGCATACATACAGCAAGAAGTGCATTGAGTGGCATCCCCAATCCTGTCGGACATTATTACCCTCTACTCTATGGGGATAATTAGTAACGACCTGCTATTCCTTACCTCCTCTATCTCCCCTGGTACTCGCCAGTCGCTATTATACTCACCAGTCGCTAAGATATTCACCAGTCCTCCCAGGTACTCAGTCGCAGAGCAGGGCCAGTCTCAGTCAGTCGCAGTGCAAGGTCAGTCGCAGAGCACGGTCAGTCGCAGGTCAGTCTAAGGTATTTTTCCTGGTTGATAATGTACTACTCTCAGTACTAAGGTACTTGCAGGTTTTAAGGTACTGTCAGATCTACTGCTTGTCTGCCCTGGTCTGTCTTCGTCTAATGGAAGATCCTGCAGCCTCCCCGCCAGTCTCTCTACACACTGTCTGTGTGATCCCCCTCACTCAGCCAAACAGCTGATTCAGCACACTCACGTTTCTGCTGTCTCCTGTCCTGTCAGTCAGTCCCTGCACACCTCCAGTACTGTCCCCGCCGCCTGGTGTCTGTCACGTTGCGTCAGCAGTCCCCCTTCAGTCACTGGCTTCTGTCCGAGTCTGTCTCAGCTGTTACCCCGACGTCTGCTCCCCTTCACAGCATGGCAATCACTGCTCCTCTCCTCTGCCTCTGCCTATGCCTCTCCTCTCCACGTGGTGCTCTCCTCTGCCTCTAGTGGCCACCAGCAGATCAGCTAAACACGCAGTGATTTCACCTAGGTCCTCCCGACGCGTTGCTTCACAAAACACGTGACTTTCTCAAGGGTAACGCTTGTAATTGATTTGATGGTCCTTATTTGTTTTATGTTATATTATGTTTTATGCTTTAGCGCTGATTTGATCCCTTTTTTTTTACAACTATTGTATGGGGTAACCGTTGCCTTGCATTTATATTATCTTTATTATATGTGCTTTTTTCTACCTTGCAAATACTGGTTAGCGCATTGGTTTATCTTTCCTTTTTCATACAAGCACATGGGGGCCATACAAATTACTCTATTAGTATTTAGTGCCAAATTAGTACCATTTTAGTTGATAGAAGGGGGGCCAATGAGCTACCAGTGAAGCATAGCTAAGAGCTTACTCTTGAGAAAGTCACATATGGTCAGTGATGCAACATGTTGGGAGGAGCCGGGTGACATCGCCTCCGGTCACAGCCATAGACCGGAGGAATCGGATTCACCGCTATTGTGGTTACTTATTTGTTTTAGCTGAACTGGGGAGTCCCAAGAAGATTTTATCAGTGTATTGGAGTGATGTGGCACAACTAACCAACCGGTCTATTTATATGAGTGGGGTGATTGACTGACTAGTGATTCCAACTAGTCCCCGTGAGGAGTAGACCCAGATCCAAGCCTGCTTTTGAAAAAAACGCTCATTTGAGTGTATGTGGAGGTGAGCGGCCTTTGCACTCATTATTGGATGGCGGTTTTGGGATTCGTCCACACTGGTGACACATCTTGCTGGCAATTGAAGATTCACTCCACGCATTTGAAGCACTTTATTGATTACATTTTTATTATGCACTTTGTACATTGACACTTTTCTTTGATGAACGTTTATTCCCCATTAGTGCAATATATTCTATTTTATATTTATATTTAAAAAAAAAACAAAAAAGGAAAAATGTGTAGCGCTAAAAAATAAGTAAATGTCCGACAACATAAAAAGTCCAATTAAACCAGCAATAAAGTGCATAAATAATGATGAGAAAAATCCAATCATAAAAGATGGTGGCAAATGATGTGACCAAATTGTGCAGCAAATCCCTCCACCAATAACGGTATAAATTAGATTGCGCTCACCAAATGGATAGGACCCCAAATACCTTATGGCAAAGAGGTCAAACTGGCTTGAAGGAAATCTTGTAGTGTCTCCACAGGATTCACCGTCCGCGATGAGCAACATGCCAATCACCGATGACAAGAATCGAACGGAGACTTCACTTCCCCAAGAGATGGTAAATCAAAAAGACAAAAGGAGGAGCACATAGCATAATATTGCTAAAAATGAATGTGAAACCTCATAGTGCAGCTAATCCCTACACCAGTGAAGGTATAAAAAAAGATTGCGCTCACCAAATGAATAGGACTCCAAATGCCATATAGCATAGGAATCAAACAAACTTGAAAGAAGTGATGGAGTGTCCCCACAAGATTCACCGACCACGTTGGACAGTGTGTAGATCCCCGGTAGATGAAAACAGTCACGGAATCCACTTCCACAATGGGGGGTGTATCAAAAAGAAAAATGGGGGACATGTAGCGTAATATTGCTAAAACAATTTATTTCTAAAAACGGCTGATACACTTACAAACATCCATGACAGAAAAGCGTGTAGAGTATAAAACAGCTGTGCTGACTGAGTCCTCTTAACATGTTTCGGCATACGTGCCTTTTTCATTCTTTTGAAAAAGGCGCGTATGCACGGTCATGCAATGCTGTACCCAAACAAAATACGTGCTTGTCATCGGTGATTGGCACGTTGCTCATCGCGGACGGTGAATCCTGTGGAGACACTACAAGATTTCCTTCAAGCCCGTTTGACCTCTTTGCCATAAGGTATTTGGGGTCCTATCCATTTGGTGAGCGCAATCTAATTTATACCGTTATTGGTGGAGGGATTTGCTGCACAATTTGGTCACATCATTTGCCACCATCTTTTATGATTGGATTTTTCTCATCATCATTTATGCACTTTATTGCTGGTTTAATTGGACTTTTTATGTTGTCGGACATTTACTTATTTTTTAGCGCTACACATTTTTCCTTTTTTGTATTCTTCATCACTTTTTGGTCTAGTGATTGGTGTTAGCTGCTCATTTTCATATTTTAGATAGCGCAATATAATTTTTTGGATTACACTTATATTTATATTTGTTGGTTGTCCAATAGTGTTTGTTTTTTTCGTAAGCACACTTATTCATCAAGCTTTCTCCTGCACATTGGATGTTTAGTAATTTTGTGATATTTACACATTTTTCTGCACATGGTCACTTTAAATACGTGATTCATTGTTGTTCATTTTGTACCTATTTATTATTGGTATACGATCATTGAACACAAGAATAGTTTTTTCACTTGTGAGTTTTTACCTGCTGAGAAACACAAGAATATTTTTTTTTTCACTTTATCACTAGGGTGTTTTTACTCACTGAGAAAGCAGCGCAATTTTTTTATTTTCTTCTTTTTCTACCATTTTAAGTTGCTGCAATGAAATTTCAACAAAATAGAGTAGCCTGCTGCATCATTTTTTTCACTTTGATTTTTGGGGTGTCTTTGAATTTAGCCCTCTGTTGGTTGATCATTTTCATTTCCATCAAACTATGTGGCATCCTTTCGTTCCCAACACATTACCCAGTCTATATCAGTATAAATATCCAGCATGAGATTCTTCCCCATTGAGACCTTATGTGTTTTCAAAATGATCCTTTCATTTAATTTGAGCTGTCTGTGTATGTATATGTACAGTATGTATGTGTGTGTGTGTGTGTATATATATATATATATATATATATATATATATATATATACTGTATATACATACAGGATCATCTCATAAAATTTGAATATTATCAAAAAGTTGCGGTAATTTCAGGGATTCAATTCAAAAAGTGAAATTCATATATTTTACTTAGATTCGTTACACAGTGATATTTCAAGCATTTCTTTCTTTATTTTGATGATTATGGCTTACAGCTAGTGAAAACCCAATATTCAGTATCTCAGAAAATTAGAATATTACGTAACACCAATAAAAAAATAAAAAAAAAAAAGGATTTTTATTATAGAAATGTTGGCTTGCTGAAAAGTCCAAAATGTCCATGTACAGCAGGGGTGGGGAACCTTTTTTCTGCCAAGGGCCATTTGGGTATTTATAAAACCATTCGGGGGCCGTACAAAATTATCACCTTAAAAATTAGCCTGTTATATTTGGTCAAACATTTAATTATCTCACCCCTAATGTGATGGCAGCAACTGCTTCTCTTTGGTGAGGTGTGTGATGTTAGCTGGTATTGATGATGTTGCTACTCGCAACAGGTTTTCCAGGTTTGTATCGGTCAGTCTGGAGCGCAGACGACTTTTTTGTGTTGGTAAGTTTTGAAAAGAACTGCTGGCAGGTACTGCTGGTGGGTATAGCTGGCTGGTATTGCTGGTGGGTACTGCTGGCTCAGGCTGGTACTGCTGGCTTGTACTGTGCTGTGAGTACTGCTGGATGGTACTGCTGGCTCAGGCTGATACTGCTGTGGGTACTGCTGACTCAGGCTGGTACTGTGCTGTAGGTACTGCTGGCTGGTACTGCTGTGGGTACTGCTGGCTGGTACTGCTGGCTCAGGCTGGTACTGCTGGCTGGTATTGCTGTGGGTACTGCTGGCTGGTACTGTAGGTACTGCTGGCTGGTACTGTGCTGTAGGTACTGCTGGCTGGTACTGTTCTATGTACTGCTGACTCTGGCTGGTACTGCTGGCTCTGGCTGGTACTGCTGGCTCTGGCTAGTACTGCTGGTTCTGCTGTGGGTACTGCTGGTTCTGGCTGGTACTGATGTGTGTACTGCTGTGTGTACTGCTGGTACTGTTGTGAGTACTGCTGGCTCTGGCTGGTACTGCTGGTTCTGGCTGGTACTGCTCTGTGTGCTGCTGGCAGGAAATGCTGGCTAGGAGAAGTGTAGCAGAGCCATGCTGGAGGAAGAGGTGATGTTTTCTGTATTGGTCACAGGCGGAGTGCATTTGATATCTCTCCGCCTGTGACTCACTCAGACTGTCATAACGGAGCAGGAACTATACAGGAAGCATCGGCTCCATTCTGACAGATCAGCTGAGAGACACAGACTCAGCTGCATGGGGGGCCGGACCAGATGACTTCGGGGGCCGCATACGGCCCCCGAACCATAGGTTCCCCACCCCTGATGTACAGTATAGTAAGCACTTAACCACTTTAAGACTCGAAGGATTTGCCCCTTCCTGACCAGGCCAATTTTTTCAACTTGGCACTGCGTGACTTTAACTGAAAATTGCACGGTCATGCAATGCTGTACCCAAACAAAATTTACGTCCTTTTTTTTACCCACAAACAGAGCTTTCTTTTGGTGGTATTTGATCACCTCTGCGCTTTTTATTTTTTGCGATATTAATAAAAAAAGAGCGAAAATTTTGAGGGGAAAAAATTGACACGTTTTGTGCTATCTTGGCATATCATGGCCTTCAAAACTGTGATGGGTAGTGAGCAGTGAAATCGACATTTTACGCCCTTAGAAAGCCTGAAGGCGGTGATTGTTTTTTGGGGTCCTGTACGCGGCTAGACTGCCAAAAATTCTCACACAATGGGTATCCCCATATTTGGGAGAAGCAGCAGAATGTATTTTGGGGTGTCATTTCAAATATACTGATGGCATGTGTTGCAACTTAGTGGCAACTTTGTGTAAAAAATAAATAAAATAAAAAAATAATTTTCCCAAAACTTGTGGCAAATTTTAAATTATTCCATTGACTCACAATGCCTCTCAGCAAATAGCTTGGAGTGTCTACTTTGCAAAATGGGGTCATTTTGGGGGGGGGGGGGGTTTGTTAACCTGAAATGTCAGAGCCTCCGAAAGCAATTTACGCCATTAGAAAACCTGAAGGTGCTGATTGGATTAAGGGTTCCGTACACAGCTAGGCTCCCAAGAAGTCTCACACATGTGGTATCCCTGTACTCAGGAGAAGCAGCAGAATGTATTTTGGGGTGTCGTTTCACATATACCTATGGCATGCGTGAGCAATATATCATTTAGTGAAAAATTTGTTTTAAAAAAAAATTGTCATCTTTCCAAAACATGGGGCAAAATATAAAATACCAAAAGGACTCAATATGCCTCTCAGCAAATAGCTTTGGGTGTCTACTTTACAAAAACGGGTCATTTGGGGGGTGTTTGAACTGTCTTGGCATTTTATGCTCAATCTTAGCCACACATCACCCACTCTTCTAACCACTTGAAAACCAAGCCTTTTCTGTGATTTTTTGGTTTACCTGAAAAAACATTTTTTTTTTACTAGAAAATTACTTTGAACCCCCAAACATTAAATATTTTTTTAAAGCAGAAGCCCTACAGAACTGGTGGATGTTGCAATTTTTTTTTTTTTTTTTTTTTGACACGGTATTTGCGCACAGATTTTCCAAACACCATTTTTGCATAAAAAAATATATTTTTTTAATTTAATGCACAAATACACTATATATTTACTAATTGTTTGGTAAAATTTAAAAGATTATCTTATGCTGAGTATATAAACAAACATGCGATGCTTATAAAATTGCGCACACCCGTGCAGCGGCAACAAACTACGTACATTTTTAAAAGTCTTTACAGGCTACCACTTAAGACTTACGGAGGAGGTCTACTGCAAGAATTATTGTCCTCAACCTGGCGTTCACGTCGATACCTCACATGCATGCTGCAATTGCGGTTTACATACGACACTAGACCGACGCTTGTGTGCGCCTTTGCGTTTAAGCACGGGGGGGACGGGGGGGGGGCCTGAATTTTTTATTTTTTTTATTTTGCTTTTTTATGTTATTTTGATACCTTCCCTTTAATTTTTATTGTTATCACAGTGAATTTAAATATCCTCTATGATAGCAATCTGTAGTGAAAGGTACTCTTTTTTTTTTTTTTTTTTTTTTTTTAGACTCTAGATATCTCCTGACCTTAAAGCATCTGACCACACTAAAATTGGTGTGATAAGATGCTTTCCCAATTTCCCAATGGGGCTGTTTATTTCTGGCAAAACCGAAGTCATGAAACGCTCGTAGCTTCTAAAATTTTAGGCCATAGAGATGATTGGAGCCATTCTCTTCTCCAATTAGCTCTATGGTGAGATAACTGAACCACCGTCTGCAATCTCGGGTTACCCGATGGTACAGGAGAGCCCGAGAAAAACCGTGGGGTGGGGGAGTCCCCTCCCACTGCTTGTAAAAGCAGTCTAGCGGCTAATTTTCTGCTAGGATCGCTTTTACATGTAAGCCGATTGCTGGCTCTAAAAAAACGATACCAAGATGATGCCTAAATCTGCAGGCATCATCCTGGTATAACCACCCAAAGTCCAGCAACGTATCAGTACATTGCTGGTCCTTGTTCGGCATATATTGTAGGTTTTTTTTTTTTTTTTTTTTTTCATACAGCCTGTGGGCTGAACGAAAAAAAGAGAACCTAACAGATTCCTTCATCCACATCGATAGATGTGGATGAAAAAAATCTCTGCCAGAAAATGTTTAGTATAGCCATCATTAGACCGCCCAAAACATCCACCCACTTTCTAATGATGGGCATGCATGATGAAAGCCATGTATGCCTCCTTTTTTATTTATTTTTTTTTCGACTTTAACATTACAGCTTAGGGTCTCTCAAAATTATGATAGCCATCGAACATCTTTCAAGACCTTGTGTAAGTGTGCCCTAGACTGTGCCGTGCTGTACCCAATGCTAATACTCCACTAGTGTGTGGTAGCGTTCGAAACAGTCCCCGATGCAGAGACCAGGTTGGTCAGGACAGGAGGGACATTCAGTACGGGTGTCATGCCTAAATCCGCGCTTCCTACAGACACGAGATCTTCTTTGGGGGCGTGTTTGGGTAGGGGTACTCGGGAGGACATGCGGAGAATGCCTCTCATGCAGCCGGCTCACTGCATCTGGTAAGGGAAGTTGGGCCGGAGCACCTCCTGGATACAGGTAGGCTCCGATGATCACTTCCTGGAATTGTAGGAGGGATCCACTTGGTCCTGACGCTTTGTATAGCACAATAGTGTTCAGCAAAGCCAATTGAAATCGATAGACACTTTTTTGTACCAGCATCTGGCCCTATGGGCAATTAAGTACGGCGCCATCATCTGGTCGTTCAGGTCCACCCCTCCCATATTAAGGTTGTATTTGTGGACACAGAGGGGCTTCTCCAAAACACCAGTTGCCGTAGGAATTTGGACAGTCGTGTCTGCGTGAAGGGAGGACAGAACGAAAACATTCTGTGTATCACTCCACTTCACTGCAAGCAATTTGTCTGTTTTCAAGCAGGCTCTCTCCCCCCGATTAAGTCAGAAATCTACAAGCCGTTGGGGGAAGGCCTGGCGATTAAGTCGCACGGTACCACATGTGCCAATTTGAAATTCAAGCAGGTGACTAAAAGGTGGCACGCTTGAATAAATGTTGTCCATGTACAAATGGTACCCCTTTCTAAATAAGGGTGACACCAAGTCCCACACAATCTTGCCGCTGCTCCCTATATAGTCTGGGCAGTTGGGGGGGCTCCACAGAGCTATCTTTACCCTCATAAACATGAAAACTAACTGTATAGCCTGTGGCCCTGTCGCAGAGCTTATACAGCTTGACCCCATATCTGGCACGCTTGCTGGGGATAAACTGCTTGATAGCAAGGCAGCCAGAAAACCTAATCAGGGACTCCTCAATGCAGACAACTTGTTGGGGTGTATACAAGGCTGCAAAACGTTGATTGAAGTGGTTTACGAGGGGCTGAATTTTGTGGAGACAGTCATATCCAGGATCTCCCCGAGGACGACAGTGTTTATTGTCACTGAAGTGCATAAACCGCAGAATTTGCTCGTATCTCGCCCTGGCCATGGAAGCAGAGAACACGCGCATATGGTGAATTGGGTTGGTGGACCAATATAACCGCACCTCGCTCCTTTTAGTTATGCCCATGTTGAGGGATAGGCACAGAAAAGTCTTAATCTCGGAAACCATTATAGGTTTCCAGAAAAATGGTCTGGCAAGGGACAAATTTGGGTTTGCGGCGATATATTGATCAACATATAAATTGCTTTGGTCCACAATAAATTGTAAAAATCTTCAGTGAAAAACAGCTCGTAAAAATCCAGGGAAGTAAAATTAGCTGTTTCCACCTGAATTCCGGGTTGGCCAGTGAATGGGGATAAGTACGGGCGCTGCAGAATCTGTGGGCTGCCAATCGGAATTTGCCAGCGCATCAGGGAGGACACTATGGGCTCTACAGCCTGTCTTCGAACTGTCGGTGGCTGTGGGCCACTACTTGTGCTAGCCACCGCACCAGCTTGAACTGCACTTATGGGATTCGCCACGTCACCAAATGATGCTGCAGTCCTGGTTTCACTATGGATATGGAATTTCCATATCCAATGATTTAATGTAGGATAGGGGCATCTTCAGGTGATATATATAATGACCCAGACTGCTGCTGTCTGGTGAGTCATGTGTTTTTGGAAATCCTGGTTTCATTATGACGAGGGTGTACTAGGCCGCTGGTGCTTGCCAGTTCACCAGAAGTTTAAGCGGCACTAGTACCAACAGTCAGCTCCATACGAGCACCCTGCGATCGCTGCACCTCAGCAACTCCAGAACGGGGTCGGGTACGCCTGACCTTAGCAGGGACCACTCCGTCGTCGGAGCTATCTGTCAGGGAGCCACTGCTCTCTACAGGTTCGTATACTCGCCCTGATTCTCCCAGTGAGACGTCTCCATCACTCTCATCGGACATGGTCAGTATCCTGTAGGCCTCTTCTCTAGTGTACCTCCATTTGGACATTTTGGCTGCTAAATTATAGGTACCTAGTGCACCTGGTTGTCGAGGACTATTTGAAACGCTACAATAAAAACAGCTAGTGCTAGCAGAGATGAGGCCTGACTAATGCTGCGGTTTTGTGTGATGTGTTTTTGGAGGTGAAAGTATTGATTACTGCACTTGCCTGGGTGGGGTGGGCTGGGCTTGACGGAGGGGCTACATGCAGGTGCTGGCAGGTGTCGTGACTGATCCTGCTAACGCTGCGTTTTGGGAACCCTAAACTATTGGGGACGCTAGTATAGTTCTGAGCAGATCAAAGAGATTGATCCGTTCAGATACTATACTAGTAATGGAGGTGTTTGGTGTGTGTATGTGTGTGTCACTTGAAATCAAAGGGTTAAATTATATTTCTAACTATGCGGCGGGGATCTGCGCTGTCCTAGGTTGACGCTAATTGTCAGACAGGGCAATGAAGGGGTTAACTGGGGGTGATCAGGGGGGTTAAATCTTTATTGGGGGGGGGAGCGATGGCGGGTACCCTAAACCTAACGGTCGCTAGGGCACACTATTACAGAAATCAGCAAAACCGCTATATACTATATATAGTGTGCACTGGGGGAGGGTGATCAGGGGATTTAATGTGCCTATATAGCTGTGTGTAAGTGTGCTGTTTGGTGTACTCACGTTTGATGCCCTCTTCTCTCAAGCTGGAACCGAAAAGTGCTCCAGGAGGGAAGAGAGCAGCATTTCCTGTGCCTGTGTTTACAAAAAACTGGCACAGGTCAGTCTGGCATTGGTCAGAACCGATCACCAGGACCAGGCCAAAAATCATTGCCCAGGACCTGATGACTGTTCGGTTCTGTACCAAATCTGCCCATCCCGGGGACGGAGAGCGCGCAGGAGCGCGCCCCTGAGCCTCGCTAGCGAGCGATGTACAGCTACGGCGATTTGCCTGCAAGTGGCTGCCTGCCGTCGTATAACTGCGGTCGGCAACAGGTTAAAACTTGGTCGGGGCTCCTTTTGCATGAATTACTGCATCAATGCAACGTGGAATGGAGGCGATCAACCTGTAGCACTGCTGAGGTGTTATGGAAGCCCAGGTTGCTTTGAATACGGTCTTGAGCTTGTCTGCATTGTTGGGTCTGGTGTCTCTCCTCTTCCTCTTAACAATACCCCCCAGATTCTCTTATGGGGGTTTAGGTCAGACGATTTTGCTGGCCGATCAATAAACCAGATAATGGTATTTTTTGCAGTGTGGCCAGGTGCCAACTCCTGCTGGAAAATGAGATTAGAATCTCCATAAAGCTGGTCAGGAGAGAGAAGCATGAAGTGCTCTAGAATTTCCTGGTAGAGGCCTGTGCTGACTTTGGACTTGATAAAACACAGTGGACCAACACCAGCAAATGACATGGCTCCCCAAATCAGCACTGACTGAGGAAACTTCACACTGCACCTCATGCAACTTGGATTCTGTGTCTCTCCACTCTTCCTCTAGACTCTGGGATCTTGATTTCCAAATGAAATGCAACATTTTCCACAGTCAGTGCTGTTTTGAGGAGCCATGTCATCTGCTGGTGTTGGTCCACTGTGTTTTACATTCCAACACAGAGCTGCGGCTCAGCCTCGCCTCCTTTCTCTCCCCGTTTGCTCACTGACTTTAAAGAGGTTGTAAACTCGTTTTTTTTTTTTTTTCCACCCTGCAAGAGAAAGACATAATGAGCTAGTATGCATACTAGCTCATTATGCAATACTTACCTTAGAACGAGCCCCTGCCGTGCCGCTCACTCACCTCTATGATGGGCGATATGTCCAGTCGCCCGTCTTCCGGGATCGCGGCATCCGGCCATCTGATTGGCCGGAGCCGCGGTGACGTCACTCCCGCGCACGCGCGCGAGAGCCGACAGTCACGGCGGGGGACTCTGAAGGAACGGCACGAGCGGCCGTTCCTTCAGAGCGCATGCGCCAGTGACGTCACTGGCTGCATGTAAGGTAAATATCTCCTAAACGGTGCATGTTTAGGAGATATTTACAGTACCTATAGGTAAGCCTTATCATAGGCTTACCTATAGGTACAAGTTGTAGAGGAGGGTTTACTTCCTCTTTAATAGCAGTGGGTGCTATTGACTCCCGCTGCTGTCAATCAAAGAGGGGACAGAAGCGATGACAAGGGACGGTGCTGTCTCAGCTAATCAGGAGGGAGAGTCCTGGGCAGCCAAGGCTCTCGTGCAACATCGCTGGGTTGAGAGATGGGTTTCCGGTGAGTATGGAGGGGGGGGCTGCTGTACACAATGTTTTTTATCTCAATGCATAAAAAAAAAAAGGTTTTCCTTTAGAACCAATTTAACATTGCCGCTGTGCTTGATGGAAATGGGGCTTCTGTTTGTGAAGACCAATCCATTTATCAGATAGCACTAAAAGTAGCAGTCTCTACCATAGTAGTGCACAGAATACATTGCAGTGCCAATAGTAGTTTTAATTTAGTTTGCCATTATATATCTTTTTTTTTTCTTTTAGTTGGAGGAGAAAGAAATGAGGAGGTGGGAGGAAGAGGAGAGGAAAAGAAGACCTCCAACTCCACCTCCAGCAGAACCAAAGCAAGATGAGACCACACAGAGCCACCAGATTCTGGAAGACCATTTATTTCCTGCAAGCTTGCTGCAAGAAAGGTGAGCTTAATGGATCCAAGGTACCTTGTGTACGTAAAGGATTACTGCTGACACAAGCATTTACTGGCCTTTTTCTATTGCTGTTAGTAAGTTTCCTACATTGAACATGTCAGGATAGAAATATGGCAGCTGCTTTTCATCCTCCTCCACTACTACTTTTTGTCTGCGGCAGATCCACCAGAAGTTGTGCTGATTGACTGTTGAGGTCTAGCTTTTTTCTTTATCTATGCATTGACTCCACATTGAAACCCTGTATCAATGAAAAGGTTGACATGTCAAATACAACAGACAGTCACAAATCTTAAAGCCACCCTTCCCACTAAGTGTGACCAGAATAGTGAAAATGCTTACCTTCATCCCCACTCATAAGTTCTTCAGTGTGTGCTCTGCCCTACCTAGTGTCACACAATTTTTGCATTCAAAATACCCCAGCCTAGCCTGTTGCCAAGTGCGCATGTGTGAAGTAGTCCAAGTTATTCCTATGCATGATCCATGCTTGGTTGAATGGCTGCAGGCTGCCATGGGTATGGATTAGAGATGCAGCAAAACATATCTACCATCCTGCTTTACAGTTGCTGGTTTTAATGGCTTAGCAATTAAAAGCCAGTTACTGAGGGATAGAGGTCTGTCTGGATCAGTGATGCCTACTATGGTGAAGGCGAGGAAGATATACCATTGTACGCGGAAAGCGTACATTTCTTGGTGTGAGTCGATTGGCACTCATCCTCGATCCTTTTCTGTGGCTCAGATCTTAACCTTTCTTCAACAGGGCGTTGATCAGAAGTTGGCCTTAAGTACCATCAAGGGCCAGGTGTCTGCCCTGGCAGTCTTCTTTCAGCGACCCCTAGCCACACACTCTTTAGTTCGTACCTTCATCAAGGGTGTTCGACATGTGGCTCCACCTGTACGGTCTCTTTTGCCTCCATGGGATTTAAATTTAGTACTTTCGGTTCTCCAGAAACCTCCGTATGAGAATATTCGGGAGTTTCCCTTGCCTACGTTAACCCAGAAGGTGACATTCTTGGTGGCTGTTACCTTGGAATTGGCTGCATTATCCTGTCACAGTCCCTATTTGGTAGTCCATAGGGATAAAGTGGTTCTTCGTCCCTGTCCATCATTCCTGCCCAAAGTTGTTTCGGACTTCTATTTGAATGAGGACATTGTGTTGCCTTCCTTGTGTCCCAAGCCGGCTCATCCCAAGGAATTTGCTTTGCATACCTTGGATGGGGTTCGTGGGCTTCAGGTATATCTGGCAGCTACTGAGTCTTTTCAGAGGTCAGACTCGCTTTTTGTGGATAGACCAAGAAAACCTACCCCCTTGGGGGTTAGTGACTGGGCCAGGGATTCCTTTGGGCTCCCTGCAGTGGTTAAAGGCTGGGCGGGTGGATGTCATTATCATCCGCAGGTCTGCACCTCACGTGGCTGGATCGGGCCGAAAACTTAGTCAGCGGCTTTGCGGCCTACTCACAGCTGTCTGGGTACCTGACCAAGCTGTCCGAGGGCCTGACCAAGCTGACCGAGGCCTGACCAAGCTGAGCAGACAGTACTGCCGACGTAGAGCTTCACGCAGCCGGTTCGGGCCAAAAATTGAGGCTTCGGCTTTGCTGCCTACTCGCGGCTGACAGAGTTGGCCGTCCGAGCGACTGACCGGGCTGTCCGAGCTGTTGGCAGGCTGTTAGAGCTGGCCGGGGTGATAGAGCAGCAGACGGGCGTTGGCTTTCCACCGCCCTGTCCCCCCTCAGGGGGGTGGACATATGGACTGCTTGGCGCCCCCCTTAATCTGGGGGGGGCATCGTGGGGGCTTCATTTTTTTTTTTTTTGGAAAAGTGAAGCAGCCATTATTGTGTGGTGGTACTCTGCCTGCATGTCTACGTCACGATGGGCCCTCCCCTTCCCCTTTCTAGGGGGCTATGTCCCTTTCTGTCCTTTTTTGATGGGCTACCCTTTGGTCTAATAGGTGGTCCTTTTGTGAATTTTTAGCTGGTGTCTCCTTGTGGGACTGTGGTCAGTGAACTCCCCTGCTCATGTTCTCAGTTTGAGCTTAGCATATAGCGACTCTACTGGGTCTGCGTCCACACACTTCGGGTGCTCTATGGTGAGGATGATTCCTCATTTTACTGCAGCTGGCTTCTGTAAATGCATAGGGGTGCCATTAATTCCTAATAGTTCTCCGACGCAGCTGGCAAACACGCATGTGTTCCCAGCTGGCAAAATGAAGGGTACCGCAGTACCGTGTGGTTTGGTGCAGCGGGATTTTAGAAATTGTGAAGGCACTGATTGTATAGTGCAGGAAACTTTAAACTTGGGAAATGCAGCTGCTGCTGTGTCAGAGGCGCCGGTCCCCTTGGGGCCTGCAGATCCCCTTAAAGCGGCAAGGTATTCCCTTTTACCGCCTACTGTGACAAAATTGTTGCGAGTCAGTGGAGTTGTTCTAAATGCAATATGGCGGTGTCTGAGCGTTTCGGTAGACCTTATCCCTTAAAGAGTCTCTGTTTAGTATGTGGGCAGTCCAACCTGAGGTGGTCTCTCGAGTTTCCAGGCTGGGTAATTCAGTCCTATTTCCGGTAGAGGAGACTCCAGTTTAAAAGATCCTTTTGATGGGAGAGCTGAGACGTTGGTCCGTCACATATTTTCTGAGGCCGCTTCGGTCCTCACCTGTGCCATGGTGTCCCTGACTTTCTCGAGTGGGCAAAGCTTTTGCACCAGGATCTAGAGAGGGGGGGGGGGACAGATTCCTTCTGCTTTTGCAGAGCTGGTGGCCTAGTTGGTCCAGGGGTTGCAGTTAGTGTGTGATACCTCTCTGGATGCGGCTCCCTTAATCTCTGTGACAGCAATGATCCTTCGGCGCACGATATGACTAAAATACTGGTCTGCGGAGCAGACTTTCCAGATGGCCTTATGTGATCTTCCCTTTGTGGGGAGTCTTCTGTGCCTCTTTGGAAGGATCTCTTCCGGAGGTTTCATGAGGGCCTGGCCTGGTATGCCGACGTCGGCCTTGCAGACAAATGCCCCTTCGGCCTGAAGGGGGCGCTCTTACCCTTATCTGGGGTGGGGGAGGATGTCTTCGTCTTTTTCTGGACACGTGGATCTCCCTGATTCAAGACAAGTGAGTCCAAGAGCTGTTTCATTCCGGCTACAAGATCAAGTTTCGGTCTTCTCCAGAAAGGTTTTTTCCTTCCAACTTGCCTTTTTTCCCAGACCGCCTGCGAGGTCTCTTCGTGGCGTAGCACGCCTTGCTACTACGAATGGTGATTGTTACAATCTCCTAATCACAATGTTTGTTTCATGTTTGCAGGTCCCAGGAGCCTATGGCACACATCCCTGAATGCGCCCGATCTTGTCTGATCTCAGAAGCGAAGCAGGGTCGGGACTGGTTAGTACTTGGATGGGAGACTGCCTGGGAATACCAGGTGCTGTAGACTTAAAGAAAAGCGAGGTTGTCCAATTTTGGACCTCAAGCTTTGAACTGCCTTGTGTGGGTACAGATGTTTCAAATGGAGCCTATTCGTGCGATAGTGGTATCTAGTGATCGACAGATATCGGTTTTTCGTTACCGATATTTCGTTGATCGCATATCGGTTTCAGCTGATATTGGCCGATATTTTCACACGTTAAATTTTGCCAAAAAAACACAAATTTCGACACAAATCTCTTGATAAACATGTTAAAATGTATTAACATTTTTAACATTAAGTGCTCGTTCTTCACACCTTAACTGCATAAAAACTGATAGGAAAACTTAAATTGCAGGAACATTTGCTTTGCATTTCACATCATCTGATTGTGCATTAATGCATAATAAAGTGCTGCAGTAGTGGACTCACTCACTGCAATATATTTTAATAAACTACTGCAGTGCAGTTAGTGCAAAACTGCTAGAAAAAAAAGCTAGGCAACAACAACAGCTACACAATAAATACACATACAGTGGATTGGACTGGAGTCAGTAACAGCTACACATGTCACAGTGGATTTGACTGGAGTTAGTGGAAGATACCTCTGCTGCAGTACGGCACTCACTGCAACTACTGCAGTCAGTGCAATACTGCTAGAAAAAGACCAAGGTGACAGCTACACATGTCACAGTGGATTGGACTGAAGTCAATGGAGGACTATCTGCAGTATGGCACTCACTGCAACTACTGCAGTCAGTGCAATACTGATAGAAAAAAAGCAAGGCAACAGCTACACTGTGGTTTGGACTGTAGTCAGTGACTACTGCTGCAGTAGGGCACTCACTCACTGCAATAATTTTAAATCACTAATGCAGTAGTGATTTAACATTATTGCAGCAGTGAGTGGCATTCTACTGCAGCAGTAGTCCACTGGCACTGACTCCAATCCACGGTCTACTATGTCTATTTTTTTTCCTAGCAGTTTTGCACTGACTGCAGCGCAACGCAGTCAGTGCAAAACTGCTAGAAAGAAATAGATAGACACAAGCTAGACAGTGGATTGGACAGACTCAGTGGACTGATGGACAAATACTACTACTACACTTTCAAATCAATACTCCCAGTTAAGTAAAACAATATCATAGTGCAGAATGCATAACATTTCAGCATGTTCACCAGTTAAACAGCTTCTTTTCTTTTCATAAAATGCTGCCACTTCATTAAAAACACGCTCACTTGGTACTGAGTAAGGAGGAGCAGAAAGGTATCTTCTAGCATGAGAAGCAAGTCTTTTGTAACGTGCCTCATTTTCTTTCCACCACTGAAGAGGATCACTTCTTCTGTCAATTACTGGTTCCTTCAAATAGAGATGAAGTTCATCATCCAGGCTCATTATTGCCGATTCAGATGAATCCTCTGCATGAGGCCTTAATAAAACACTGAACATTGCATCTATTTGACCACAATGAATTTTCTCTTCTGTCCGTTGTCTTTTGGGACATTTTTCTCCTACAGCCTGCTCTTCCACATCACAAACCTTCTCTTCTTGTCCTTGACTTTTCTTTTTCTCAGGAGGAACCTCCTGCACCTTCTGTTGAATATCTTCTGTCAGCCATTGCTTTGCCTTGGCCAATACATCATCAGAAGAGAAAGGATGATTCTTGTATTTAGGATCCAAACGACATGCAAGTACAGCATTTTTATTCTCCTCATGCTTCTCATACCTTTTGGCGAGGCTGTCCCTCATGGCTTGCCTACATGCTTTGATGCCACCTGTGTTGGGTCCTTCTTTCTGTTGAAGAAGCATATTCAGAACTCTCACACATGGGATCACAGAGGAAACAGATGAGTCGTAATGACTCGCCTCCAGTGTCACTTCCTCAATGGGTATGAGCGTCTCTATAATGTTGGCTACTATGTCCCACTGATCTGCAGTAGGGCAAGAATGTCCTCCAAGTCCATATTCACCAGAATATATAGTGAGAGCTCGCTTCTGCTCCAGCATCCTTTGTAACGTGTAGCGTTGAGTTCCATCGTGTTGGAACAGCCTGTATCAGGTTGTTTTTAGGTAGGACAAGGTCTTCCTGAATGCACCTCAGTCGCTGCTTGGCAAGAACAGAATGGTGGAAATGGCCTGCACACTTCTTCAGCATGGTAATAATGTCCAGCAAAGCTTTCTGGTTTGAGAGACCATCATTTACCACCAGTAGGAGGGTGTGTGCCACTTCAGCAAGTCTCATACCTTTAACCATGTTCGCTCCACTGTCTCGCAGCACAAGCATCACTCTGTCTTTGGTGAATTCCCCATTCTTCTAGCATGCCTAGAAACTTTTATGTAATGTACTCCCCAGTGTGGGATCCTTGCATCACTTTTGTATTCAAGACCAAATGCCTTCTTGTCCATCCACTGTCAATGAAGTGGCATGCAAGACTCATAAGTGATTCTGTTTGTCCTGACCAGCAGTCCGTTGTGAATGAGAGTGAGTTGCCAGCATTCTCTGGTTGCAGCATAGTCTTTACTTTCAACGACCTTTTGGTGAATCTTTTGCAGCATTTCAGTTCGATAAAACTTGTCACTCTTCAGTGTGTACCTTGGCTCAACTATGGACATCAACTGCTTAAATCCAGAGTCACACAGTATTGTAAATGGTTGGTTATCAGTTACCATCATCTCTGTGATTACTCTGTCCAGCAGTTGGGATCTTCCATCATATTTTAGCCACCTGTTTTTTTTTTCTGAAACATATCTGTTATTGTTGCCTGGGATAGGGATGATTCACCTTGTGATTCATTTTGTTTTTTCTGTGCTGCATTATACAATTCAACATGATGAACTCTTAGATGGGCCCAAAGATTAAACATATTTTTGGTTTTTGCAGTTATTGATCCCATACTCACATTGTTTTAGCAAGTGTTGCAGTGCTGCTGATTTTCCTGGAGATGGAGAAGAGAAATAGTCCCAGACCACAGGGCGTGTGGCTGGCTGGCTGGTACACAGTGGGTGTGTGGGACTGAGTTGCTGGCTGGCACCGGGCAGCTGTGGGTGGTGTGTGGCGGCGGCGGCTGTGTTGCAGAACAGATACAGAACGTGTGTCAGACTGTTAGTCACTGTACACTCACTAGATGTAGAAGAGCAACTGTCCCGACTGACCACCTGTGCAGCATGCAAACTCCAGTGTGGCCGCGGCAGGTAAAAGACACTGTAATGAGGCTGAGGGAGGCGGCCTAAGAGCTACCCAGTGTGCGGAGGCGCGTGTTGCAACATTCGCAATGTCACAAAAAATATCAGCAATATCGGTAAATCCAAAGACCGATTCTGATATATCGGCGAAAGTGCATATCGGCCCCCGATATATATCGATGTTGCCGATAATTGGTCAATCTCTAGTGGTATCCCTACATCAGGGGGATCCTCTGGCCTCTATCGCTATTAAGAACACTTACCTTCATCTTCTGGGATATGTCGGTCTTCCATGTTCCTTGCACTTGTCATGGGCAAGGAGCATTTTTAAGAGGTCTCACCTCAACCCCGCTGGTTTTTCGCTAGTGCTGGCCCTGGTTTTGGCATTCTTGTGCCAGAGGGGGTTTGCGATACTGGAGTATCTGGATGATCATCTTCTGCGAGCAGAGTCTCCGACTGCTCTGGAGGACAACCGGGTGATTACTGTGGGGACTCTGCAGGAGTTTGGTTGGAAATTAAATTTCCAGGTATTGGCTCTGGTTCCGTCCACCTAGTTTGACTATTTGGGTCTGCTCTGGACTCAGCCTCAGCCAGGGTGTTTCTCCCATGGTACACGTTCCAAACTCTGTCCATATGAGACGTCTGCAAGGGAGAGTCTTGTTATATGGGGCAAGAATCCACAGTGTTAAGACACACTCATCCTGTTGAGCCGGGGTACGAGAGTGTCCCTGACATGGTGGCTTCATTCTCCGGCACTTCAACAGGTAAATCTTCCTTCCTTTCTATGGGATGGTGGTCACCACGGATGCCAGCCTGTCCTAGTGGGGTGGCGGTTTGTGCTCAGGGGATCTGGACTCTGGAAGAATCCAGTCTATCGATCAATATACTGGTCACTTCTTCCAGGGGTGTTTCATCAGTTGTATCTCTAGTGAGGTGGTCCTGTTGGCCTTTTGTTTTTAGCAGGAAGGTGCTTGGCTTTGTGGCACAGTCTTGGGATCCTCTGGCCGACGCCACAGACTCTCTGGTGGCTCTTTTGGGACCAGTATTGTCTGATTTACGTCTTGCCTCTTCTAGAACCTCTGCCAAGACTCCTGCATAGACTCAGAAGGCAGAAGGGATTACGGCCATCCTGGGGGCTCCAGACTGGCCTAGCCGGTTTTGGTACGCAGATCTGGTAGAGTTGGTTGCCGATGCTCCCTGGAGACATCCTTTTAGAAGAGATCTGTTGCTTCCCGTGCACTCTTTAGATGTGGCTCGGGCAATCAGGGTGCACCTGGTAATGACTGAGTCTTTCCCAAAATCAGGTTTCCTATTTGTCCTTATGGATAGATTCTGTTAGGAGCTGACCGCGTCTGTTGCGACCATTTTTAGGTGGATAGGCAGACAGTGGTGCAGACCTATTACATTGTTATGGTGCATTTTTCATGGGCGCTTAGTGCCTCTTGGGACTTTGGTCATCAGGCGTTAGCGGTGCAAGTTTGCAAGGAGGCCACCTGGTCGTCGGCGCACATTTTCACTAAAGTTTTATAAGGTGGAGGTGTTGGCATCTGCGGATGCCTTCTTTTGGCTGCAATGGTTTGCAGGCCGCTGCTGAAGAGGATTAGTCCTCTTTGAGGGTGTATTTTTTATTTGTCAGGTGAGCTTCGGTTGTTCCTGGTTGAACTCCTGGATTACCTGGTTGGCTATGTTTAGCCTGGTAGGAATTGTTCTTGCTGTGTTCGTTTCCCACCCCTCATGCTTTTACTGCTTTGGGACATCCCATTCAACTAATGAAGATATGTTGCTGTGTCCATCAATGAACGAAAGAGAACTGGATTTTGGTCTTATCGTAAAATCCTTTTCTCTGATGTTCATTGACGGACGCAGCACCCACCCCTCTGTGGTGCTGGGTTATGTATTCTTCTAACACTGCTTGTTACAAAACTAAATCCTAGAGCAGGAAATGGGAGTATACCTGGGACTGCCCCATGGGCGAAGCTAAAAGTTTTGTTTACTTTGTTAACCCTTTTCCGCCGAGTGTCCTACTCCTAGGAAGCGCAGCTTAACCCATTAGACTAATGAAGATATGTCGCTGTGTCCGTCACTCAATATCAGAGAAAAGGATTTTACGGTAAGACAAAAATCCAGTTTTTTCTTAAGCTTTTCTTTCGCTAAAGGTGCCAATAATGGCCAACGATAAATTCACATTCCTTTAAATTGATTATATTAATTAAAAAGTTGAATATAATCCAATTTTATATATTATTTTTTTTAAAAAGTGTTGTTTTTGGCCACGTGTATCCTGCATTTTTGGGTTTCTGCACCAAAATTTCCATTTGTTGAACCTCTAGTATGGACCATTTATGCAGAAACTATATGGTGCCAGGCATATGGTGGAAAACTCCAAAGCAGGGATGAAGGTAAGTATTAGGTTGACATGACTTGGAAATGGTTTAAAGTAACACTGTAGTAAAGTTGTCCAAATATAAATTTTAAGGTCACTGTATTGTAGGGTAATTAGAGAGACATGAGATCTTTTTGCAGAAACACACCTAATGTTGCGTAGTCTCGCCAGCATTTATCAGAATGGAGTGAAGTTTATTATGCCCTCATTCTTTTCAGTGATCTGCCGTTGTAAAGTTTACTACCAATCACGTTCATGTGTTGTATGCCTATTGGCTTCCTCTGCCCAGTTGTCAGTTTACCATTAAAAAGTGGGGGAAGCGAATGACGGGTATGGGTGATGTAGTGTTAAAGCGCACAGAGTCCACACAACCCAGCCCCCCCCCCCCTAAAGGTGCCAGTATGAACATCTGCAGCCATCCCTTGTAATTGTTAAGCCATCTGCCTCCTCTGCAATCTTCCCTTTTAGGCCTCCTGCACACAGGGCATTTTTACAGCTGCTTTTAGGAAAAAAACAGGGCCAGTGCGTTCTGAGGACCGGTGTTAAAGCTGTAAAAATGTCTGACGCTGCTAAACGTTGCTTAACGCCGCATATGGCGTTAATCACTTAACGATCGCCCAACGACTATTTTTGTCGGCCGTTTAAACCTAAATACCGGTGTTATGGCAGCAGATAGCTGCCATAACCCTGGTATTTTTTTAAATAGCTTTCCGATAAGGGTGGTCCCAGCGACGGATTCGCCGCGGCATCACCCTTCTGAGGCGGCGGAAGAGGTGCCCCATCCCGCCGCGTCCCAGTACTTTTACCCCCTTACCGGACCCGCCGGCAGTGGGTAAAAAGATCTGGTCCCGGATCCTCAGACAGGATGTCGAATGAGGGCAAGCTTGGTCTTGGAGGACCAGAGTGATAGCAAATGTCGTTGCCTAGCAACCGGTTTAAAGGTCTCTTTTTTTTTTTTTTTCCATCTTTTAGTGTACTTGTGAGATCTGAGGACTTTTTGACCCCAGATCTCACAAAAAAGAGGTCCTGTCGTGCCTATTTCTATTACAAGGAATGTTTACATTCCTTGTAAGAGCCGGTTCACACAGGCGCGACCCGACTTGCGGGGGCGACCTGTGAAGTCGCGGTGCGCAGCTCGCACCGCGACCTCGGAGCCGTCGGCACGGACTTCATATCATTGAAGTCAATGCAGGTCGCTCCCGGTCCCCCCAAAGAAGCTCAGGACCCTTTTTCTAAGTCGGAGCGACTTGTGTCGCTCCTATTAGTATGGGTCCTGTGCTACTCTATGGCAGGCGACTTGTCAGGCGACCAGGTCACCTGACAAGTCGCCCCAGTGTGAACGGGGTCTAATAGGAATAAAAATTATACATTTTTTTTTTTTTAAACCGTGTAAAAATAATAAATAAAATAAATAAAAAAAAAAATTAAAGCGCCCTGTCCCGTTAGCTCGCGCGCAGAAGCGAACGCATACGGGAACACCGCCCACATATGTAAACGGTGTTCAAACCACACATGTGAGGTATCGCCGCGATTGTTGGAGGGAGAGCAATAATTTGAGCCCTAGATCTCCTCTGTAACTCTAAGATGGCAACCTGTAGAAATTTTTAAAATGTCGCTTATGGGGATTTTTAAGTACCAAAGTTTGTCGCCATTCCTTGAGCGTGCGCAATTTTGAAGCATGACATGTTGGGTATCTATTTACTCGGCGTAACATTATCTTTCACATTATGGAAAAAAATTGGGCTAACTTTACTGGTTTGTTATTTTTAAATTCAAAAAAGTGCATTTTTTCCAAAAAAAAATTGCGTTTGGAAGACCACTGCGCAAATACGGTGTGATAAAAAAATTTGCAAAAATCTCCATTTTATTCTCTAGGGTCTCTGCTAAAAAAAATATGTAATGTTTGGGGGTTCTAAGTAGTTTTCTAGCAAAAAAAAATGATTTTAACTTGTAAACATGGAGTGTGAAAAACAGGCCGGGGCTTAAGTGGTAAAGCCACGTCATACTTTTTTTTTTTTCCTTTATGTGAAAATCAGTGGTTCCCTATGGGAGCCCATTGATTTGAATGGAAGTCGCATCCAAGTCTGATCATGATGATCTAACTTGTGGTGCAAATTACACTCTCTGAAGGATCTTGAAGAGAAACTTCATGCTAAAATTGAAAAAAACGGCGTAGGGGTTCCCCCCCAGGTTCCATACCAGACCCTTTGGTTTGGTATGGATTTTGAGGGGAAACTCTACGCCCAAAAAAACCTGCGTGGGGTCCCCCCCTAAAATCCATACCAAACCCTTATCAGAGGATGCAGCCCAGAAGGTCAGGAAAGGGGAGGAGACGAGCGAGCGACCCCACACCCTCCTGGACCATACCAGGCCACAGGCCCTCAACATGTGGGGTGGGTGCTCTGGGGCAGGGGGGGTCTTCATCCCCCCCACCTCAAAGCACCTTGTCCCCATGTTGATGAGGACAAGGGCCACTTCCCGACAACCCTGGGCAGTGGTTGTGGGGGTCTGCGGGCAGGGGTCTTATCGGAATCTAGACGCCCACTGTAACAAGGGGGCCCCTCAGATCCCTACCCCCCATGTGAATGGGTTTGGGGTACATTGTATCCCTACCCATTCACCCCAAAAAAGGCAGTGTAGTCTAAATGACAAGAAACGGTTTTGAGAAGTCCTTTATTAAAAATCCTCCCATCTTCTGCCTCAGGTCTAATCCCTCAGGTCTTCTCCCTCTGTGAGGTGTGGCTACCCGGTGACCCTGCCCCCTTGTGTCACCTGATGCGTGATGACACAAGGGGGCGGGGTCTCCAGGTGACGTCACCGAGTGGCCACATCCCGCGGCTATATAAGAAGTCGAAAAAGTACGGAGCTGGCATAATCACGGGAGACATCGTCAGGGGAGGACTGGGTTGGCAGACCAGAGGGGGGAAGACCGGAGGAAGATTTTTAATAAAGGACTTCTCAAAACCGTCTCTCGTCATTATTTACATTACACTGCCTTTTTTGGGGTGAATGGGTGGGGTACTCATTCACATGGGGGTCGGGATCTGGGGGGCCCCCTTGTTACAGGGGGGGGCAGATTCTGATAAGCCCCCTGCCCGCAAACCCCCACAGCCACCACCCAGGGTTGTCAGGAAGAGGCCTTTGTCCCCATCAACATGGGGACAAGGTGCTTTTGGGTGGGGGGGTTGCAGAGCCCCCCCCTGCCCGAAAGCACCCACCTCCCCATGTTGAGGGTGTGTGGCCTGGTATGGTCCAGGAGGGGGTGGGGCTGCTCGCTCATCCCCTCCCCTTTCCTGACCTGCCGAGCTGCATGCTCTGATAAGGGTCTGGTATGGATACTGGGGGGGGACCCTATGCCGTTTTTTGCATGGAGTTCCCCTCAAAATCCATACCAGACCCAAAGGGCCTGCTATGCAACCTGGGGGGACCCCCACGCTTTTTTTTTTTTTTTTTCAGATTTTGGCGTGGAGGTCCCCCATTTAAGATCCTTAGAGCACAATTCGCACCACAAGTTGGATCATCATGATCAAGTTCACTATATGGTCCCCTTATGTATTTATACATGTTGATCATACCCCCCCTTTATCTCCTCTTAAGAGAGAATAAATTCAGTTCCTCTAATCTTTTCTCATAGCTGAGGTCCTCCATGCCCCTTATCAGTTTGGTTGCCCTTCTCTGTACTTTGTCCAGTTCCCCGATATCCTTTTTAAGAACTGTGTCCAAAATTGAACTGCATATTCCAGATGAAGTCTTACTAATAATTTGTACAGGGGCAAAATTATATCTCTATCTCTGGAGTCCATGCCTCTGTTAATACAAGAAAGGACTTTGCTTGCTTTGGAAACAGCAGCTTGGCATTGCATGCTATTATTAAGCTTATGATCTACCAGAACACCCAGATCCTTCTCCACTATGGATTCCCCCAGTTCTACTCCACCTAGTATGTATGATGCATGCATATTCTTAGCCCCCAAGTGCATAACTTTACATTTATCAACATTAAACCTCATTTGCCACATAGTTGCCCAATAAAACAGTGCATTGAGGTCAGCTTGTAAGTTGGAGACATCCTGTAAAGAAGTTATTCCACTGCAAAGCTTGGTGTCATCTGCAAAGACTGAAATGCTACTTTTAATCCCAGACCCTATATCATTTATAAAGATATTAAAAAGTGAGGGTCCCAACACTGAACCTTGGGGTACACCACTGATAACCTTAGACCATTCAGAGTAATAATCATTAACCACTACTCTCTGAATTCTATCTTTTAGCCAAATTTCTATCCAATTACAAACTGATCTTTCCAAGCCTGTAGACTTTACCTTACACATTAGCTGTGTGTGGGGAACTGTGTCAAACACTTTTGCGAAATCCAAGTATACTACATCCACAGCCACCCCTCTGTCCAAGGTTTTACTTAACCTCCTCATAAAAAGAAATCAGGTTTGTTTGACAACTTCTGTCTCTCATGAATCCACGCTGTCTGTTGCTTAAAATATTTTTTTCCACCAAGAACTCATCTATGTGGTCTTTTATTAAATTCTCCAATATCTTCCCAGCTATAGAAGTTAAACTAACAGGTCTATAGTTACTTGGCAAAGACTTTGATCCCTTTTTAAATATAGGCACTACATTGGCCCTACGCCAATCCAGTGGTACTATTCCAGTCCTTAGCGAGTCCCTAAAAATTAGAAACAAAAGCTTAGAAATTACAGCGCTCAGTTCTTTTAGGATGCGTGGGTGGATGCCATCTGGTCCAGGCGCTTTATCCACCCTTATTCTGTCTAAATATTTCTGGACCATATCACTTTTGAGCCATTGTGGATCATTAGGGGCTGTGTCAATACCGTCCTCATTATGGTCATGAGCCTCCCCCATGCTCCTTTGTATATACAGAGCTGAAGAAAGTATTTAATAAATTTGCCTTCTCTTTGTCCCCAGTCACCCACTCCTGATTATTTTGTAAAGGGCCTACATGCTCAGACCTAACCTTTTTACTGTTAATATATTTGAAGAGTAGAGATAAAGAATAATAAGGAGAGGAGGGGAGAAGTCAATGCCCTGTGGAATTTAGGAAATAGTGCACAGTTGCACATAGTCCACATAGTTGCCACATATTAGGCGGCAAGATTCCCAGATAAGCGGCTGTGTTCCTTCCTCCACAGTAGTCAGAGTAGGTTTGCCTGTTTTTTGAAGTCTTCCACGTATGTACAATTCCTACACGGTGGGACAGGGCTCTGTCTATATACATATCCTTTGCAAATCCTCTATTGAATCAAGCCCTTTAGACTGATATCCCTGGTACCCAGGAACTAAATAGTGTTCACCTGACAGGTATGTAGGGGATAAGCTTTTGGGCACCCCGTTAGTAACTATTTTACCACAGTATCAACACACTAGCGGGTATTCATATGGAGCCAATGTTTTCTATCTAGAGCAAGGCCACTGTCCATTCTATACCGTGAAAAAAACTCACTTTGAAGAATGGAGGGACCTGACTGAGTCCAGCTGCACCATACCTTAATACTGCCATGGGGTACATATATGTGCAGTGCTTCCATCCCCTGACACTGGATAGATATATATTCCTATACTCCCTGTCATAGAATTCATCAAAAGATCTTTTCTACCCTGATTCATTCTACTGATGGATATGAGCAATTCATTCATTGATATACTCCATACATACAGGCATTTAGAGTCAATTTACTCTAGATCATCCCCCCGCCTCCATCTGTCTCTGGGCGTTGACACTCAGTGATCCACCGTTGTAGCTATTTATCTTGATTTGGTTCTTTTTGGACTACTTAATTTATTCTGCAACACATTCTTTATTAGTAAGAAATGTGACTATCTTGTATATATGTATGCACAATTAGACGGTCATCGTATATAGTTTGCATATTCTTAGAGCACTGTTTTTGTCAAATGAGGCTGTATATTTGTATGAATGTTCATGCATATATTCCTCCTGGTCTTTCCTATAGATCTTATGATAAAGTGTTATATTTAATGACACTCTCCAGAAGAAGCGCTATACCGTGAAACATGTAGCGAATCCGTCGTTTCCTAGTGAATACACTGCCACCACTAGAACTACACCAATAAAAGCCTGTATTATTGCATGACTTTAGTCTAGGCCAAAGGGCTTCTAGTGGTTTCAGCACATTGGTACCATGTGGTATGGTGGGGTTCACCTATGATCAATTGAGTGTATTGTTTGTTGCATATTACTTTTTTAAAACCATGCTCGTTTGTATATGTATTCTGTGAAAATGAATTTTTAAACTGTTTTGGAATAAAATTATGTTTCTCTAGCGCTCATCGACAGACGTAGTCCTCGGTGATACACCACCTTCGGGTTATGTTACCTCCGCAGGAGCAGGACTAGACAGGAAATTAAAAAGCTCTGGCCACACCCTAGGGGCAGTCCCAGAGGGTATATCCTCTCTCTCTCTGCCTCAGCAAATCAGTTATTTTCTGTCTAGTTAGGAGTAAGGACCTAGATACCTTGCTGGGATCTTCGGTCCTGGCAAGATTTTTTTCTTAAAAAGATTTTTTAGACAGCTTTTTTCTCCAGTGTTCCTGTGAGATCTTCAAGCAAGAAAGCTGAACTGGGCGACGGGCTGGATGTTGAGATCCGGTGGTCACCCCAGTTCAGCCTACGAGCGCGTGCAGGCCATAGCTCCGCGCTGGGTCGGCCGCGACAAAGTCCCATTAAGGGACTGACCCCGCGAGTTAAACGTCTCGCTGAAACGCCAAAGACCATGAGTCACGGCGTCCGTATTGGTCGACAGCCCTCCCGCCCCGGTGGAGAGGGGTACTGTCAGGAGTTGGTGCCCGCCTGGTTCCGGTATGGTGAGTAGTATGTTCCCCCTTTTTCCCTGACGGGTTTTGTGGTGAACGCGGGCCCCTCTCTGTATGGTAAGAAAGAGTCCTTTCTATTCTATAACATGTCACAAATCCTCCTACTTTGAGTGTGATTTATGTGTGCAAAAGCCAGGAGGCTTGGCTTGGGAGCTAACAATCTATTGTATACATGTTTTAAAGATGTAATCTGTGGCATTCTGGGAATCTTATGGGTTAAGTATAAGCTACCTACCAGTCAGAAGCCACGGACATGTAGACTGCCTTCCAAATCAGATCTCCAGCTATTTAGCAGGCCTCCCGAACGGCCACGCGGTCCGCCAGGGCCGGTACCGCCAACCACGCCATATCCCCATGCAGAGAGAGTGTTGTGTGCCCTGCAGCACACAGCTATTCAGTTTAGGCCGCCGCCATTTTTTTTGCTGGATCGCACGAGCCGCCATTTTGGCGTAGCCTCGTGTCTCCAGCATGGGGGCGGCCATGTTTGAGGTGATTCTACACCTCGTGGAGCTTGGGGGAGGCGCCGGAAGGCGTGCAGAGGGGCGGAGCCGCCTCCTTTCTTCCTGGGCAGTCAGCCAAAAGACTTCCTGTTTGTCAAGACAGCGCTGTAAGCTGTTGCAGTTTAACTCTGAGCATCAAGTGGTGAGCCTGGGGGTCTATCTCTCTCTCTCTCGATCGATAGGGATCCCTAAGCAGGTAACACTAAGGGGCTTTTTGTGGCGCTGGGGGTCAGCAGAAAAAAAAAAAAAAAAAAAGTTTTTTTCTTTACTTTTGAATTATATTATCCAGGAAGTAACTGGAGTTATTATGGACCCTGCCACACATATTCCCCCACCTGTTTCCCTCGAGGGGGCCTCGGGACCCGCCGGTGCACAGAGTATAGAGTCATTTACAGCAATTTTGGAGTCTATGGTGGCTCGGGTGGAGGCGGCCTGTCAGGGACGGGGGTCAAGGAAGCGACCCCCGCCTACCCCTATACCATCTGACACCTCTGACTCAGATTCAGAGATGGTCACGGCAGTTGCAGGTTCCTCTGCAAGGGCTGTTATCCCAGGTAAAGCCCCCTCAGACAGTGAGGAGGACGCTTCTTCTCTTGCTATAATTCAGGAAGAAGCATTGGTGGACGCACTAGTTGTGGCAGTGCAAGAAACCTTAAAACTTGAGGCTTTACCGGCAGAGGCAACTGAAACAGAGAGGCCTTTTGGGACTAATAAGCCCATCAAGACGGCGAAGGCTTTTCCTGTACCTAAATGTTTTGGTAATCAGATTAAAGGAGAATGGGAGCATTCTAAACGTACCTTTACTATTTCCAAGCGTATTGCTAGACGCTATCCGTTTGAGGAATCCATCATTAAGAAATGGACGGTACCACCAGTCGTGGATCCGCCTATTTCCAGGCTGAATAAAGCCACGGTTATTCCAGTGGAGGACACTTCGTCCTTTAAGGATCCGGTGGATCGAAAGATAGAAGCAGAGTCCCGCACTATCTTTTCTCTGATAGGGTCAGCATTTAGACCAGTAATCGTTATTGGTCTAGTTTCCCAGACACTTACGGAATGGGCGAAAATGGTACGCCAAGATCTTAGGGGAAAAGATATTCCCCAGGAGACATCTGATTTGATGGAACAGATCATACAAGGGCTACGGTTTATCTGTGACGCAGCCTTGGACACTACTCCCCTATTAGGGCATGCATCTAAGTTAGCAGTGATCCTCAGACGTGTGCTGTGGTTAAAATGCTGGTCAGCTGACCTAGGTTCCAAAAAGACCTTGACCAATCTCCCCTTTCAGGGGAATCTTCTATTTGGAGCCAACCTAGATGAAATCATTAAGGATGCCACTGGGGGCAAGAGCACTTTTTTGCCACAGGCTGCAAAAGCTAAGGGACCTCGCAACAAGCGAGGACCTTTCTTTACCGCCCATAAAGGGCGCCCGGCTGGTACTAGCGGGAAAGGCAAGACTCCTCCAGGAGGGTTCAAGAAGGGGACCAACCCAGCCAAACCCGAAGCAAAGGAGTACACAGCCTGAAGGTGCGCCCCCACCCGGTTTCAGGGTGGGGGGACGTTTTCACCGGTATTCAGGACATTAGATCGAGCATCAACCACTACTACCGGTGCGATTCTTCCCTTCCAACATTTAAGTACCACAGGAAGCGGTAGTTACCGTTCCCTGAAAAGATCTTTTCCTTTACCTTTTCCTAAGATTAGTCCCGATACCTCACAGGAATCGGATCTGGTTGACCAGATAGGCCAAGTAGCCTCTAGTCGGGTGACTTCGGTCCCTGAGGTTCAACCAGAAAAGATCACCTTTCCTGATAACTATCAGGTATCTGATAAATGTGTGGGAACAGAAAACGACCAGACTTTCTCGGATGGTCGGGGCCAGATAGCTCTAGGGGCGCCTGGTTCAGATCCAATCAGCGCCAGTGGTCCTAGAAATTCTAGGCTGGCCTCCTCAAGCCGGCCTGGCCGACTTGGACATGTTAGTCGCAGACGTTCCGTGGGAACTTCGTCTCAGGGAGTGTCTGTGGTCTCAAGGACCAATTTACCTTCGTGCTTTACAGTCGCTGGTTTTAATGGCCTGGCCATTGAGACCCAAGTACTGAAGGACAGAGGTTTGTCTACTTCAGTCATTCCTACCCTTATTAAAGCAAGGAAAGCGACTTCCAGCAAAGTCTATTATCACACATGGAAGACTTATATTGCGTGGTGCGAATCTTTAGGATTTCCTCCACGTACCTATTCGGTGACTCGAATATTGGCCTTTTTGCAACAAGGGGTTGAGCAGAAGCTAGCCTTGAGCACCATCAAGGGTCAAGTTTCAGCATTAGCAATCTTCTTTCAGAAGCCTTTAGCTACCAAATCCTTGGTGCGGAATTTCATCCAGGGGGTGCGGCACCTGGCTCCTCCAGTCCGCGCGCCCTTACCGCCCTGGGATCTTAATTTGGTTTTGTCGGTTCTACAGAAACCTCCCTTTGAAAACATCAGGGAGATTCCCTTGCTTACATTATCCCAGAAGGTGGCCTTCTTGGTGGCTATTACTTCTGCTCGCAGGGTGTCAGAACTGGCTGCATAATCATGCCAGTCACCATACCTAGTGATTCATAGGGATAAGGTAGTACTTCATCCTAAGCCATCTTTTCTTCCCAAGGTGGTTTCAGATTTTCATCTGAATGAAGATATTGTACTACCTTCCTTGTGTCCTCAGCCCAAGCATCATCGGGAACATGCGTTGCATTCCTTAGATGTGGTTCGGGCAATCAGGGTATACCTGAAAGCTACGGAATCATTCCGTAAGACGGATTCACTTTTTGTGATCACGGATGGCCCCAGAAAGGGTTTGCCTGCATCTGCCGCGACCATTGCCAAATGGATTAGACAAACGGTGGTACAGGCTTATTCTATTAAGGGTCAGAGTCCTCCGTTCCCTGTTAGGGCGCACTCCACTCGAGCGCTCAGTACTTCCTGGGCCTTTCGCCATCAGGCGTCAGTGGTCCAGGTATGTAAGGCGGCCACCTGGTCGTCGGTACATACCTTTACAAAATTCTATAAAATTGATGTGACGGCATCGGCGGATGCCTCATTTGGCCGCAAGGTTTTGCAGGCCGCAATTTGAGGAGACCGGTGGTCTACCTCGAGGGTTTTTTTCTGTTTGAAAAAAAAAAAAAAAAAAAATTGTTTTCTCTTTTTTTGGTTGAGTCTCATCATTAAGGATGAGCATTGTAAACTTCTAGTTGGCACCGGTTGGGCCTTCTAGATTGGGATTTGATTTCCATTTTCCCACCCCTCAGTTGTGATACTGCTCTGGGACGTCCCGAAGGTGGTGTATCACCGAGGACTACGTCTGTCGATGAGCGCTAGAGAAAAATGGATTTTTGTAAAATCTTACCGTAAAATCCTTTTCTCTTAGCTCATCGACAGACGTAGTCCCCGCCCCTCTGTTTTGGAGTTGGGTTGGGTTAAATTCTCTAAGCACTGCTTTTTCACATAACTGATTTGCTGAGGCAGAGAGAGAGAGGATATACCCTCTGGGACTGCCCCTAGGGTGTGGCCAGAGCTTTTTAATTTCCTGTCTAGTCCTGCTCCTGCGGAGGTAACATAACCCGAAGGTGGTGTATCACCGAGGACTACGTCTGTCGATGAGCTAAGAGAAAAGGATTTTACGGTAAGATTTTACAAAAATCCATTTATTTTTACGACTTAGTGTCATGATGTTGTGCCAGTAAAGTCCACTTTTCGTGCAATAGCAGTTTTTAGTTTCCCTATATCAGTGGTCCTCAACCCTGCCCTACAGGACCCACTAACAGGCCATGTTTCTAAGATAACTGAAATACATCCCAGGTGATATCATTTGCTGCTCAGTGATTGTAGTACTCTAGTCTGCATCTCCCCAAGGTAATACTTAAAATCTGGCCTGTTAGTGGGCCCTGAGGACCGGAGTTGAGGACCACTGCCCTATATGATAGGACGTGGCACGGTCACACATTGGTGTCCATAATGCCATCTTGTGGTGACACTGGATACACACATGTTAATAATTGATTTTGACTAGAGGCAGAAAAAAGCTGCTAAAAGCTAACGAGGCTAAATGTGCATTAACGCCAAAGGAAAAAGCTACTAAAAGCACGTTTTTACAGCTGCTTTTTCCTGGCATTGGTATTGGTAAGTCTTTCTCTTACACTCTCACCCCTATTCCTTGAGTCATCCTATGCATTTAAAAAAAAAAAAGTTTCTTGACCAGGAATTTGAATACATTTCTTTGGCTGCCAAAGAAATGCAAAATGTAATCCTCCTGGGAAATGCACATTTATTTTGTATTCTTGTATCACTCACTTTTGCTCTTTTAAGTAATATAAAATGTTTTTTCTTTTAAGATTACAAAGCCTGCAAACGGAACAAGTTTCTGTGAATGGACTGTACACAGACTCCGACTCTCCTCAGGTAGTCAGCACATATATTTGTACACTTATAAAGTTGTAAAGAGAAAAACTGGCTGCCATTGCTGATCTCCATCTAAGAAATGCTGGGGGTTATACTGAATACTTGAGATTTTGAATTATTGGCTCTTTTTTTGCTAGTCAGGTGTTAAGGATGGGGTAACTTTGTTTTTGTAGGACTTTATTGTATAGGGAAGGAATAGCAGTTTCAGGTATACATTTTGGTTTTAGTTTTCATCTTTTTTATTTTTTAAAGTGAGCTGATTGTTTTTTTTTTGCCATTTTAAACAAAGTTTCCTTATCTTCCAATGAAGTACACTTGAATGTAGTAATGCTTAGAAACTTGCTTTACATTGCTGCCAATAAAAGGTTGGGACACTGGCTAACAAAAAAAAAAAAAAAAAAATATGAAAGCCTGACTTCAGTTTTACTAGGACTTTAAATAGTTTGTGCTAAGCAGGTTCAAACAAAGTATTTTCTTTACTAACACATGTGCCCTCTGGCAGCACTGCATAAACTAGTGATCGACCGATATCGGTTTTTCGTTGCCGATACTGATATTTTGGCGATCGCATATCGGTATTGGCCGATATTAACCAAGATTTTTGCACATTTAAAATGTTTTAAAATAAACACAAATTTCGACACAAATCTGTTACTGAACATGTTAATCTTTATTCATTAACATTTTTAACATTTAAGGGCTCGTTCTTCACACCTTAACTGCATGAAAACTGATAGGAAAAGTGCACTTGGACATCAGTTTCACATCATCTGATTGTGCATTAATGCATAATAAACTGCTGCAATAGGTCTTAGAAGGCAGAACGTGTGCAGCGCAACATACGCAATGACGTCACGAAAATATCGGCAATATTGGTAACTTCAGAGGCCGATTCCAATATATCGGGGAAAGTGCATATCGGTCCACTGATATATCGGTGTTGCCAATAATCGGTCGATCCCTATTATAAACTGTAATAATATCAGTTACATACAGTATGCAGTACAGCTAGAAATGGAAGAATGCAGACCTATCCTGGAAAGTGATCTTTGGGTGCTGGGCTCTGCATTGCTGCACTTTCTATATCTTTTGTGTACTGTATCAGATAGCTACAGAGCATTCTCTAGGTCCAGATCTTTGGCACAGCAGCTTGTGTGACCCCCCCTGTCTTTGAAGACCTAGTCGCTACATCGTAGTTAAAAAGGCCTTTTGTTGTGGCAAGGCTAACCAAGGAAAGACTTGATAACATTAACATTAATAAATCACCAGGACGCGGTGGCTTGCACCCGAGAGTACTCAAGGAACTCAGTAGGGTTTTGTCTAGACTG
Organism: Pelophylax lessonae; assembly: GCF_965119305.1. Lineage (NCBI taxonomy): Eukaryota > Metazoa > Chordata > Amphibia > Anura > Ranidae > Pelophylax > Pelophylax lessonae. Next base: position 144,321,741 of record NC_138777.1, read on the forward strand.
TTGTATAAAAAAACATGTAGCGCTTACAATAATGTGTCAGTGAAACGTAAATCAGTGAAACTATAATTCTAAATAAGTACCAAGTCAAAAAAAAAAAAGTTCATATAAGAAAAAATGTAGAAAAAACTTGTGAATAAAGGAGAACCACAAGTCCCAGCATGCAGATGAGTCTCAGTCCCTCCACGACAAGACGAGAGGAAGCCACCAGTGGGATAGCACAAAAAGGGGAATAGAAAAGCCAAAAAGCGCTAGAGGAAGTCTAGGGCTCAAATTATTGCTCTCGCTCTAACGATCACGGTTATACCTCATATGTGTAGTTTGAACGCGGTTTACATATGTGGGCGGGACTTCTGTATGCTTTCGCTTCTGCGCGCAAGTTAACCGGGACAGGGCACTTTAATTTTTTTTTTTCCTATTTTATTTATTATTTTTTTATTTTTACACGTTTTTTTTTTTTATCATCTTTTATTCCTATTACAAGGAATGTATACATCCCTTGTAATAATTAATTGTAATTGCATGACAGGTCCTCTTTACTTTTAGATCCGGGGTCAAAAAGACTGCAGACCTCACAACTACACTAAAAAAGAAGTAAAAAAAAAGTGTTGAAAAAAAATCGACCCTTTAAACCTTTTGCTAGGCAATGACGTTTGACGTCGATCCGGTCCTCCATGACCATAGAGTCCAGTTAGGGCCATCTTGCCCTCACTCTGCTTCCTGTCTCGGAGGATCCGGGACCGGATCGTTTTCCCTGCTGTCGGCGGGTCTGGTAAGCGGGGAAAACTGCCGGGACACGGCGGGAGGGGGGCACCTCTTCCGACGCACCCTAAGGGTGATCCCACGGTGAATCCGCTGCTGGGGCCACCCTTATCTGAAACCCGATCGGCTGCTGTTTTCAAAAATACTGGGGTTATGGCAGCTGCATCTGCTGCCATAACCCTGGTATTTAGCGTCAAAGGACCGACGTAAAACTGCGGCGGCAGTCGGTAAGTGGTTAAAAAAGATGCATTTATTTAAAAGGTAGTGCACTTACATGTAACATGGGAACATCAGGCATAAAAACAGTCTCTCCTGATCGCAATATGGAAGCAAACGCCACAGCGTTCTTTTGCTTGAGCCGGCTTGGGGGCATGGTCGTAACGTCTGGTCCAGCTCGACTTACATTTCATCACAAGATTGATGTCATCAGGAGGCGTCAATCTTGTGACGAAACGTACGTCGAGCTGCACCAGATGCTACGACCATGCCCCCCCCCCCCCAAGCCAGCTCACGCAACCGAACGCTGTGGCCTTTGCTTCCATATTGCGATCTGGAGAGACTGTTTTTATGCCTGATGTTCTCATGTTACTTGTAAGTGCGCTACCTTTTAAATAAATGCATCTTTTTTAAACAATGTTACGCTATGTGCTATTGTTACTTCCTCATGTATGTGGATCCCATGTGCCCTATATGCCCTCCTGTGATTTGACCTGAGCAGCCGAGTCAGATGATCTTTATCCGGTGGTCTACAACTGTTTACAAGAGCTATTTGGTTTTACCATTCATTTGGATAGCCAACAGCCTCTGGTAAACGGCCATTCCCCTTTGTGTTATCCCACTGGTGGCTTCCTCTCATTTGTCGTGGAGGGACTGAGACTCTCATCTGCATGCTGGGACTTGTGGTTCTCCTTTATGCAAAAGGTTTTTTTCTACCTTTTTTCATATTTGAACTTTTTTTTGGACTTGGTACTTTTTTAGAACTATGGTTTCACTGATTTACGTTTCACTTTGACACATTATTGTAAGCGCTACACGGTTTTTTATACATTTGTTTTGGACTTTTTTCTATAGGAAAGCGGCTTACACACTAATTTTGTTTATATCACATTATCAAATTGTCACATTTGTAGCGCAGAAATTCCCTGGTTTTTTTTTTGTTTTTTTTTTATGTCAGGAACTATACCAGGTGACTGGAGGAAAGCTAATGTGATACCAATTTTTAAAAAAGGGAGGAGAGAATTTCCGGAAAACTATAGGCCAGTCAGCCTGACATCAATTGTATGTAAATTGGAAGGGATGCTAAGGGACTATAGCCAAGAATTTGCGAAGGTCAAAAGTATCATCAGCAGTAATCAGCACGGGTTCACAAAAGGACGTTCTGGCCAAACCAATCTATTAACATTTTATGAGTAGGTGAGCTAGATAGGGGGAGACCTGTGGATGTGGTGCATCTGGATTTTGCGAAGGCATTCGATATGGTTCCCCACAAATGCTTAATCTACAAACTAAGGTCTGCAGGCATCGACCTCAAGGTTTGCTCTTGGATAGAAAACTGGTTACATGGGCGTGTCCAAAGGGTGGTGATAAATAACGTGTACTCCGACTGGTCTGGAGTGGTAAGTGGGGGTCCCCCAAGGCTCAGTCCTGGGACCAATTTTGTTCAGTTTATTCATTAATAACATAAAGGACGGAATCAGTAGCTCAATCTCAGGTTTTGCTTATGACACAAAAATATGCAGGGCAATAACTTCTCATCAAGATATAGAAATCTCACAGAATGACCTGAAAAAAATTTTAGAGTGGGCAACTACGTGGCAAATGAGATTTAATGTAGAGAAATGTAAGAAATTGCACTTGGGGGCAAAAAACAAACTCAAATTATGCTCTGGGGGTGGGGGACTTCTGGGGTAAACCAGGATGGAGAGGGATTTGGGGGTTCTAGTAGAAGTTAGAGTAAGCAATAGCATGCAATGTCAAGCTGCAACTGTCAAAGTGAGCAGAATATTAGCATGCATAAGGAAGGGGATATAAAGCTATAATCCTACCACTTTATAAAACCTTGGTTCAGCCACACTTGCAGTATTCTGTCCAGTTCTGGTTGCCAATCCTCGCAAGGGATGTGCTGGAACTGGAGAGAGTCCAAAGAAGAGCAATTAAACGAATTAGGGGATTGGAGGACCTTAATTACGAGGAGAGATTACAAGCACTTAATTTATTCTCTTTGTAGAGAGACGCCTGAGAAGGGACATGATAGTGATTTGCAAATACCTCAATGGTGATCCCAGCATAGGAAAAAAATCAATTTAGTCTCAAGGAGTGCAAGAGGACACGTGGCCACACAATGAGATTAGAGGAGAGGCGGTTTAACCTTAAGCTGCGTAAGGGGTTCTTTCACTGTAAGGGCGGTAAAAATGTGGAACTCTCTTCCACAATCGGTGGTAGCTGCAGGGAGTATGGCTACTTTTAAAAGACTCTTGGACGTGCAGCTCACAGATTACAACATTCATGGTTATGGGAAATGATCAAGTCACTGACACGCACAGGTTGAACTAGATGGACTGTTGTCTTTATTCAACCTCAACTACTATGTAACCAGGAATGTGACCTTTCGGCACTGGAGTCTTCATTGTGACGCTTTCTGGATGTTTTCCAGATCTATGTACTGTTCGCTTCAGAGCTTTCTTGGGGTCCAGAGCTGTCTGGTGTGATCCTGCCTGTTGGCTCATTTAGTGAATAAGGAAGGACCAAAACACTGAGAGCTACCTCAAAGTTTATACCACTAGGTTCCTTTTTAATACTCCCACCAATCCCATCTTACCACGGTAACAGTTATGGCCTAGGGAAACCGAGTGCTGATCACCGATAGGTTGAAAGCTGCCTATGCCTCCTTCATTTTTTATTTCCCACAATTCAACTTAGTGGAATCACTATCCTGCAGTTACTCCTTCTACTGAAGCAACAAATGGATCTCATGTTCCCCTGCCTGCCGGTAATGACTTTGTCATCTCCAGCTGCATGAAACCTTGAAGAATTGCCTCACATTAAGCCCTAGTTGCTGAAAATCACATGGCCCAACATGCCTTAAAGACATAGTCCTGCTGATATGGGTGACCTTGGCCCATACTCCGCTAGGGGCGTTCCATATGGAAGTAAGGACTGCAATCTGGGAGTGCTATTTTTTAATTATGGGGCCTTCAGCTTAAGAGTCTTTTAGCTCCGTCGGTAGGAGGTGAGGCTTCCTGAAAGTCCAAGAACAACATCCTAGCTGTTTTTGCCAAGTACTAGATCTTTTGTTCCGTATTTGGTCGAAGGCTGCTCTGGGGCCATCCCTGACAGAATTTGCCTCTGATCTTTGTGAGCCAAACTGAGTCTACAGCCCCCAATTTTTTTCTGCGTCAGAATCCCAACAGTTTTGAGAGGACTCAGATGTATAGTTCAAACCTCCCTAATGTAGCATATAATGTAGCCTTTGCAGGATCAGGCTACTGTTGTAGGCTTTGGGTGTTTTAGAGCTTCTGTGGCTGCAAAGACTTGTCTACGACACATGCTGTTTGAGGACGCACTGGAAACATCCAACAGGTCCTGGGCCAAAGCATTTCCCCTTTTGAGAAGATATTCTCATAGGTTCTGTGCCAACAGTGGTTGCTCCAGTGCTTTATATTAACCACTAGAACAGAAGTATACTCAACTTTGTGGCTGACGGGAAGTTAATTTGGTCCTCTGTCCCTTTGTGGTAACTGTCCAACCAAATCAGAATTGAAAAATATCCTACCTCTGATGAGATATCCATGGAACAGCTCTTTTATTTTCCATTTGAGGGACATTGGGGTTGATTTACTAAAACTGGAGAGTTTTGACAAAAAAAAAAACCTTGTATTTTATACTTTTTATTTGCTTTTTCCAATATACATACAAAAGAATTCCACTTTTTGCAAAAATTGCCTATCTTTTACACACTGCCTATAAAAAGCTGTAACATGTCTCTGTTGTCTTTAGGTCAGCTAATGAATAACAAGCTAATGTCAAAACCTTCTGTCTGTCTTCCTCATCCTGGAGGAGTCCTATTTCCTGCTCCCATCTCCCTAAGGTGGATATGGGGAATCAGTTTCCTGACGTAGGATCTTATATATTTTAGATATACTATACATACAAGTGAGTCAAATAGCCTCTCCATTGGTCTCATATTATCCCCTCCTCCTAAGGGCTGAGGGAGAGGGTGCACAGTGTTGTATCTGTGTATATCTCCATTTGTCAAGTGGCAAATTTACCCATTTCTGTGTTCAAAAAACATGCAAACTCTATTTCGTACCATTACATCTTTTAACCACTTTCAGACTGGAGAATTTCCCCCCCTTAATGACCAGGCCCTATTTTGCGATTCGGCATTGTGTTTAACGGATAATTGCACGGTCATGCGACGCTGTACCTAAATAAAATTGACGTCCTTTTTTTCCCCACAAATAGAACTTTCTTTTGGTGGTATTTGATCACCTTTGCCATTTTTATTTTTTGCATTATAAACAAAGAAATAGCGACAATTTTGCAAAAAAAAAAAAAAAAAAACAATTTTCACACTCTGCTATATAACCTTCCCCAAAAAAAAATAAATCCAAATTTTTTAACATTTCAGGCCAATTTTTCTGCTACGTATAAAGCTATCGTGTTTACTATGAGAAAGATTTGTCATTTTTATTGTCTTTTTTTTTTTTTTTTGGTGGCGATCTACCATTTTTGCAGTACTGCGACATTGGGGCGGACAGATCGGACCCCTAACTTTGACACTTTTGGGGGTACCAGTGACATTACTACAGAAATCAGTGCTTAAAATATGCATTATTACTGTAATAATGACACTGGCAGGGAAGGGGTTAACAGTATAGGTGATCAAGGGGTTAAATTTAAGCCTAGGGGAGTTATTCTAACTGTGGGGGGGTTGGGCTTGTGAGATGAACACAGAGAAATGCGATCCTATATAGCAGGATCACATGGGCTTTGTGATCATCCGAGGGAGGAGGACGGACTGCTGTGTTTACATCAGCCGACCGCCCTTCTCTGTTAGCGGGGAGAGATCGAGAGTGTCAGGCGGCAATCGGAGCCGCCTGACACACGCGCCAGCATCCCCGCTGACGATCGGGGGGGAGTGCGCCCCCTTGCTCCTCCCAGGCAAATGACGTACCGATACGTGGTTTTGCCTAGGAGAGCCAGCTTGCCAACGTATATATACAATATACAGTCGGCAAGTGGTTAACTGTATCACCTGTTTTTTTGCCCATCTTGTAAAATACAAATGGTCCTCTTTCCCAGGTTTAATATAATTTGTCTGTTAAAGAGCTCAATGGTGCATTATATTCACAGTGAAAAAATTTACATAAACCATCCCAAATCCTTAACGTGTTCCTAGTCAGTGCATTCATTTTTTCTCTTGCGTCCTCCAACAGTCACCGCCCACTCATACAGTCTTCACCAATGGGTATTGACTTCCCCTCCACAGGAGTAGCTAGGCATAAGACTTGTTAAAAAGAAAAGCATTTAACATAGACACACCCATGGGGGCTGTCCCACTGGTCAATACCCCCCTGCAGTAAGCCATCCCAACTGAGTTTGTCTTCTGCCTAGCGTTAGGAGTAGATAGGCTTCCCTGTGCTGGGGCTACAATCTCAGCCTTCTAATCCTTTTCTTCTGCTTTTATTTGCAAGAATGTCATTTTTTCTTTGCTTTACTAGCTGTTTATTTGTCAGCTTTAGTTTAGTCGGATCTTCGGATGAAGATGGATTTTGCGGAGCTGGGAATCGGACTGGCCGCCCTGGTTCTCCAGGGCAGAGGGTCAGATGGATCCCCAGCCCGCCATCCAGCGTTCAGCCATGTGTTCGCCCTGGCATTAGGAACGACCCATCCCTGTTCGCAGCAGGGATGCAGCCTGTGAGGTGGCTACCTCACTGGACACATCTGCGTTGCATTCGCATGCTGCAGTGTCCTGCGTTTTTGGCTGATGACATTCCCTGCCATCTGAGGGCTGCGGCTTTCCATTACTGAGAGGCACCCCATGCCATCTGGTACAGGTAAGTACTATCTGTGTGGGGCCTCTGTCTGGGGTGGCAGTCCTGTGTGCTGTGGTGTCCCCTCATGTCTGTGCGTTTGTGGGGCTCCCTGATGCGATCCCTGCGGGATCTTTTTTATTTGCACTACTGGCGCTGTGTGTGTGTGGGGGCCCCTCTCCTATGTCACTAAGGTGTTTGGAGGTGCAGATTGTGTGTGAGGCGGCCGCTGCGGGGTGAAAACCGCGCGGTCCGCCATTTTAGGTGTGGGCAGCATGTCTGGCTTCACTGTGGGCTTTTTACACAGCTTCTATGTAGTGTTTTTGGCGCCATCCTGAGCCATCTTGTGTGTGGCGAACGATCGTTCGGTGCACATGTCGGTGGCCATCTTGCCGAAGCCTCCCATTACTTCCTATTGGCAGCCATTTTCCCTTCGCCTGCAGCATATTGTTCAGCCTCTGACGACCTCACTTCCTTTTCCTCTGGAGCAGCGATCGGTGTGGTAACACTCTGTGGGGCTCTGCAGACTGTCCTTTCCATATTTCCTCTGTTTTATCCTTTCTGGCTCAGTTTTGTCCCTGTAGGGGGTCTGTGTACACAGTCTGTTTAGCGGTGGGCTGCGGGGTCCGCAGCGCTCTTAAAGGGCCAATACCTTGAAAAATTGTGTTTTCTGCAATGGAATCTCAGGACAGCAAATTCCCCCCAGCCTTGGTGGGGGACCCCAGTTCTGCTGAACCCCCCGTTCTACCTAATTTGGCTGCTGTGGTGGCAACTTTAGTGTCCAAAATGGAGGTGCTGATGGCTGAACGGGCTGCTAAAAAAAGACCTAGGATATCTTTCTCTTCTGATTCAGATGGTGATGTGGCTGCTGTGGGTGGCCTGCCCTTTTCAGGGTCTCGCTCTTCTCAGGACCCGCTGGGGTCTGAGGCAGAGGTGGAGGTGGTAGATGATTCTCCCCCGGGGTCGCCTGAAGAACGCGCAGCTATGGATGCATTGTTTTCTTCTGTAAAAGAAACACTACATTTGGAGGATGAGCCCAATCCTCCGGGCATTGTGTCCTCTTTTGGTACACATAGGACCCGCAAGTCGGCGCAGGTTTTTCCCTGCCCTGCTGAGTTTCATCACATGGTGAATGAACAATAGCGCAGTTTGAAACGCCCTTTCACGGTGCCAAAACGGTTTCAATTGCTTTACCCCTTTGCGCCTTCTATGGATTCGCGCTGGTGTGTGGCCCCCCATGTGGATCACACTGTGGCTGTGTTGAACAAGGCTACTTTGGTTCCCACTGAAGATACCCCGGTGTTCCGGGATCCTACGGACAGGAGGTTGGAGTCTCTGGCCCGCCATGCTTACATGGTGGCGGGTTCCATGCTCAAACCTATTTTCACCTCTGTCATGGTGGCCCAGGCTGTGGCGGATTGGACTAAGGTGCTTAGGCGCACTCTCGCGATTGATTCTGCCCCACCTGTCACGCTGGACATGGTGGACCAAATTCATCAAGGGATCATGCATTTGTGCAATGCGGCCTTGAATGAGGCCCCTTTGGCTGCACGCCTGTCAAGTGTCGTGGTACTTAACCGTCGACTGATCTGGTTGAAGAGCTGGTCAGCTGACCAGACGTCATGGAAAGCGGTGGCTGATTTTCCTTATGCAGGGTCTCGCCTTTTTGGCGAGGCCTTAGATACTTTGGTGAAAGGAGTCACTGGGGGCAAGAGCACTCTGCTGCCCCAGAATCCGAAGACCAAGCCTTTTCGCGGTAAGCGGGGTCCCGCCTTTAAACCCAATCAGGGGTCCTTTCGTGCCTTCAAGGCACAATACAAGGGCAAACCTTTCAAGGGCCAAGATGGCCAGAGAAAGCCCTGGGCGGGCAAGCAGAAGATCGGCCACGCCGGTGCGGCGGCCCAATCCGCCTCTGCCTGAAGGGACGCCCTCACCCCTTTCAGGGGTGGGGGGACGTTTGCACGGTTTCCTCCGTCCTTGGCTGCTCCGAATTCCGGACAGGTGGGTTCAGGAAATCATTCGATCAGGATACAAGATCGAATTCCTTTCACGGCTGGCGGACAGATTCTTTCCCTCAAATCTTCTTTTGACCCCAGGGCGGTTACAGGACCTGCATCAAGCGGTGCAGGACCTCCTTGCCCAGGGGGTGATTGTCCTGGTGCCTCATCGGGACAGGTTTCTGGGGTTTTACTCGAATCTGTTCACTGTGCCCAGAAAGGAGGGCAAGGTACATCCGATCCTGGACTTGAAAGCTCTCAACCGCTTTGTGCGCGTTTGAAAGTTCCGCATGGAATCTCTCCGCTCGGTGGTGGCCTCCCTGAGTCCAGGAGAATTCCTGGCCTCTATCGACCTGAAGGATGCGTACCTGCACATCCCCATTTTCGAGCGTCATCAGAGTTACCTCCGATTCGCCATAGCCGAGGACCACTATCAGTTCGTAGCGTTACCCTTCGGTCTCGCTTCGGCTCCAAGGGTCTTTACCAAAGTGCTTGCGCCTGTTCTGGGCCTGTTGAGGGCACAGGGCATTGCGGTCTTGGGATATCTGGACTATCTCCTGTTAAGATCGAGTGTCAGTCAGAGCCTGTTGTGCGATCTGTCGACTACGATACAGACGCTCCAGGAGTTCAGTTGGACCATCAACGTTCAGAAGTCGACTTTGTCTCCTTCGGTTCGTCTTCCCTATTTGGGAATGATTCTGGACTCTGCTCAAGCAAAGGTATTCTTACCGGAGGACAAGCTGCGGACCCTTCAGAACGAGATCAGGTCCTTTAGGGACAACGAAATCTCATCTCAGTACCTGTATGCGGTCCCTGGGGTTGATGGTGTCGGCCTTCGAGGCGATACCATTTGCTCAGTTTCACACACGGTCTCTCCAAGCGGAGATCCTGGCCAGGTGGGACAGACTGCCTCAGTCCTTGGATCTGAGTGTTTCGTTGAGTCGCCAGACCAGAATGGATCTTCTGTGGTGGCCTCCGTCCGTTACTGTGGACAGTGATTACCACGGATGCCAGCCTGTCGGGCTGGGGTCGAGGCCTGGGCAACCTGTCTGCCCAGGGCACTTGGTCGGAGGAGGAATCCTCCCTTCCGATTAACATATTGGAATTGAGAGCAATAAAACTCTCAGTCCAGTGGTCGGATCGACTTCTGGGCCATCCTGTACGCGGTGGCTTACATCAACCACCAAGGGGGCACCAGGAGGGCCCGGGAGGTAACCGACATTCTGTCTTGGGCCGAGACTCATGTCCCAGCGATTTCGGCAGTTCACATTCCGGGTGTGGAGAATTGGCAAGCCGATTATCTGAGCCGCCAGACCCTGGATCAGGGGGAATGGTCCCTACACCCGGAGGTCTTCCAAATGCTGTGTGCAAAGTGGGGATCCCCGGATGTGGATCTGTTCGCGTCTCGGCTAAACAACAAGGTGGAAAGAACGCGCAATCCTCTGGCGGACGCCTCGGATGCGCTGGTGGCCCCTTGGCATCAGTATCGTCTGATGTATGCCTTTCCTCCGATTCAGTTGTTGTCCAGGTTCCTTCGCAGATTGGCTTCGGAACCGACGTTGGTGATTCTGGTGGCGCCGGACTGGCCACGCCGGTCCTGGTACGCGGACATCGTTCACCTGGCCGTCGAGCCTCCTTGGCGGCTGCCAATGCGGGAAGATCTGCTGTCTCAGGGACCCATCTTCCATCCTGCTTTACAGTCGCTGGCTTTAACGGCATGGCTGTTGAAAGCCAGGTCCTGAGAGACAGGGGTCTCTCCCCAGAGGTCATTCCTACTTTGATCAAGGCTAGGAAAGCCTCATCTGGTAAGATTTATTACCGTACTTGGAAAGCTTATTTTGCCTGGTGTGAGTCCAGGGGTTTCTCTACTCGTTCATACTCAGTGGCGAGAGTGTTGGCTTTCCTCCAGTCTGTTGTGGACCAGCGACTTGTGCTGGCCACGATCAAGGGCCAGGTATCTGCACTGGCTGTTCTTTTTCAACGCCCTGTGGCGTCTCATTCTTTTAATTCGCACCTTCATTCAAGGTGTGCGTCATTTGGCCCCTCCCTGGAGAGCGCCTTTACCTCCATGGGACTTGAACTTGGTTCTGTCCGTGTTACAGCGTTCTCCCTTTGAAAACATCCGGGAGATATCATTGCCTCTGCTGTCTAAGAAGGTTGCCTTTTTAGTGGCGATCACTTCGGCTCGCAGGGTGTCGGAGTTGACGGCGTTGTCTTGCCGCTCTCCTTATCTGTTGGTTCATAAGGATAAGGTGGTCTTGCGACCTAACCCGTCCTTTGTCCCTAAGGGGGTGTCTGATTTTCACCTGAATGAGGACATTGTTTTGCCTTCTCTCTGTGCGAAGCCTAAGCATCCTAAGGAGGTTGCATTGCATTCCTTGGATGTTATCAGGGCGATCAGGGTTTACCTGTCGTCCACTGAATCCTTTTGAAAATCGGATTCTCTCTTTGTCCTTCCTGAGGGACCTCGGAAGGGCATGGCTGCGTCTGTGGCGACTATTGCCAAATGGATCAGACAGACAATTGTCCAGGCCTATGCTTTTAAGGAGCGGGTTCCACCCTTCCCTGTTAGGGCGCACTCTACCAGATCGATGAGTACGTCCTGGGCCTTCCGGCATCAGGCTTCGGTGGCCCTGGTGTGCAAGGCTGCGACTTGGTCGTCAGTAGGGATGTACCGAACGGTTCGCCGGCGAACTTCGCATGTTCGTGTTCGGCGCTGCGGGCAAACATATGCGATGTTCGGTCCGCCTCCTATACATCATCAATGAGGCAAACTTTGACCCTGAATCTCACAGTCAGCAGAACATTCCAGGCCAATCAGCATACCTCCCTCCCACACCCTCCCACCTCCTATAAATAAGCAAGGGCAGCATCCATCTTAGATCATTTCTGTGTTACTGAGAGCAGGGAAAGTGCTGCTGCTGTTATAGCTAGGGACAGTTAGTCAGTGTTCCCGGTCTTGTTAGCCAGTGTTCTTGGTACACTCCTGCTGTAAGGACAGCACCCCAAAAAGCCCTTCCTAGGGCTGGTATTTGTGGTTTTCTTTTGGATTATATATATATATATATATATATATATATATATAATCTATTGTCCCCAAAAGCCCTTTTGAGGGCTTGGTATTTGAGTATTTATATATATATATATATATATATATATATATATATATATATATTGTGCACTGCAGTTACCTGCCCGCTGTGTGTGAGAGGCCACAGACCCACCACAGACTGTACTGTGTGCACACCACACTAATTTCGGGTGGCACAGGCACAGTACCTTGCACTTTAAAAAATATTTTTTCTTTTCCTCTGTCATAATTGCAGTGAGTGCTGTGTCAGGTCCACAGAGTGTACTGTACCCACTGCAGTGCACTGCCCACCACTGATATATATACGGTGGCACAGCATCTTGTTGCAAATTGAAAAAAAAAATTTTTTATTATTGCAGTTGCCTGGGCTGCCAGTGACTGTCAGCTCCACAGAGTGTACTGTGCCCACTGCAGTGCCACTGCGTGCCCACCCACCACTGATGTATATACGGTGGCACAGCAGCTTGCAAATTAAATATATATATATTTTTTTTATAATTGCAGTTGCCTGGGTGCCAGTGACTGTCAGGTCCACAGAGTGTACTGTGCCCACTGCAGTGCCACTGCCCACCCACCACTGATATATACGGTGGCAGGCATGACTTTTTTTGGATTAGTGTCTGGGGGGGTCTAAAAAGCGTACCTGTGAAGTTTCAGCTCTGTAGCATGTCCAGAACCAGAAAAAAAAGATCATATAGGTGAAAAAGGGGTTCCCACCATCCCTGCTCTACTGAAAAATGATCTTTTTTTCTGGTTCTGGACATGCTACAGAGCGGAAACTTCACAGGTACACTTTTTAGACCCCCTAGACACTAAATCACACAAAAAGTTCTTAAAAATTGTCATTTTTGATAGAGAGCCAATTATTGGAAAAATTAAAAAAAAAAATTCTTTGGATTTATTGTCTGGGGGGTCTAAAAAGTGTACCTGTGAAGTTTCAGCTCTGTAGCATGTCCAGAACCAGAGAAAAAATAGAATTAGGGTAATGGCTAGGGTTAGGGTCAGGGCTAAGGTTAGGGTTATTTTAAGTGCTTAGGGTTAGAGTTAGAGGGGTAGGGGTAGGGCTACTAACTCTAACCCTAGCCCCTAACACTAAACCTAACCCTAACCCTCTAACCATAACCCTAACCCTCTAACCTTAACCCTAACCCTCACCCTCTAACCTTAACCCTAACCCTAACCCTCTAAGCCTAGCCATAAAAATAACCTTAACCCTAAACCTAGCCCTAAGCCTAACCCTAGCCCTAACCCTAATTCGTAATTTTTTCTGGTTCCGGACATGCTACAGAGCTGAAACTTCACAGGTACACTTTTTAGACCCCCCAGATGCTAAATCCAAAGAAATTCTTTATTTTTATTACAGACTTGGTGCCGGTCCCGGTGCCCCCAAACAGACCACCAATGAACTCAGGGACTCCATGCGAAACTTCTGAACACGCACAAAACGGTCTAGGATTGGACGCAATTTGCCCTCCTTACGGGGGACGGTAAACAGGTTTGAATAAAAACCTCAAAAGCATTCCTGAGGAGGAACTGGGAAATCACACCTTGGGACAGCAATCCTGCAAGCCAGTCTGAGGACAGCTGAAGATTGGACGGAAAAAAACCTGTCCGGAGGACGGGAACTAAACTATCTTATACCCGGGCTGAATCACCTCGTGAACCCACCTGTCGTGCAACAGAGAGGTCCAGGGATCTGGAAAGAAACGGAGACATCCCCCCACCCCTAAAACAGGTGGGGGCGTCCCTTCAGGCAGAAGGGGTCTATTTGGGGGCACCAGGACCGGAAGATTTCGGCTTCCCAGCCCACCGTTTCCGGGTACCTCTACCGCCGGAAGTCTGTTTGGTTTGCTGCGACTCGGGCGTACGAAAAAGACGCTTCTGGGCAGTAACGGTAACCGTCTTGATCAATTCATCCAAGGAAGAACCAAAAAGGCGATCACCCTGAAATGGGAGATCAGCCAAAAGCTTTTTAGAAGCCTGGTCGGCCGACCAAGTCTTCAACCAGATCACACGTCTGATAAGCACACTAGCCCCCAATGCCCTGGCCGCAAGCGGGAGAACATCCAGGTTAGCATCGCATACGAATTGAAGAGTCTGCGACAATTGTTCAGTAAGTTCCAGCGTAGCTGATGGCAACCGAGTGACCTTCAGCGCCTCTCTCAGGGCCTTCACCCATTCAAACATAGTCTGAGAAACCAGAATGACCAGCTAAGAGACCCAAAGGAAACCGAGTCCCCTTGCGACTTTGAAATCGCATCCGTAAGTTTAAGGGTGTCCCTCACCGAGGCTATTAGAGCATCCACCATCGTCTTTTCCTGTGCTAAGGCGGATGTAGAAACATTCTCCTCCGCGTCAAACATCTGAATGCATCCCAAGAAGAGGGTCTGCATCGCCAGCGACCATGTCAGCCTCAGAATCTCAGAATCCAAAGCCTGCGAGGAGACAGGCGAGGAGCGAGGGCGTTTCTTTGAAAATGCTGCTGCAATGACCTTGTCCATTTTCTTGGACATTTCTTGCATAACAGACAATAAAGACACATCATGAGTATCAGATGCTGGCCCCAACAATACATCAGGAGTCGCAGATAACCCAGAGGAGTCCATGTTATAAAGATGGCCTATATGGGCACTACACGGAGCAGATAGGGATAGGTGGAAACGCTGGAACCTCCACCGCAAAGGGTTAAACAATGCACACTTACAGGCAGGAGATCCTGTAGCAGAAAAAAATGAATGCACCACAGGTCCCAGCAAGTCCGCCCCCCCCCGCGTGTACCGCGCCTTTAAGAGGCGACCGCTGCACACAGAAAACACCAGGTAACCCTGAACCACCCACGAGGCCTGAAACCCCCACTCCAGGAGCAGCGTGTCTAAACAGCACAGCAGAGTGAAAATAAACGCCCATCGATTCCCCGCCCACCAGAGGCAGTAGCTTCCCGCACTCTGCACGTCCCCGACCTACTCACCTTGGAAGGCGCCCGTGTCCACCCCAGGCTTTCTAACCAGAGGACTGAACTTACCTGACCACGCTGCTGAGGATGGGCTGTTTGTGAATACAGAGGGACCACGAAGGGGGTCAGGCAGCGTCTGCAACGACCATCTCTCGATGGATGTCACTGCTCACTTTACGCGGGCGTTGAGTGCCTCCTGGGCCTTCCGCCATCAAGCATCGGTGCTGCAGGTTTGTAAGGCGGCCACTTGGTCGTCCGTACACACATTCACCAAGTTTTACAGAGTGGATGTGCTGGCGTCTGCAGATGCTTCCTTTGGCCGCAAGGTGTTGCAGGCCGCCGTGTAAGGAGCGTTCTATTTTCGCTCATCCTTTGTTTTGTTACTTTGAGCCGCAGTTGTTCCTTGTTGGGCTCCATGTTTTATTGTTGGCTATGTTAGCTGTGGGAATTGCATTCCTTTTGGTTTCTTTTTTCTTTTCCCACCCCTCAGTGGGTACTGCTTTTGGACATCCCAACTGTCTATGAATAAGCAGCAGCTATGTCCGTCGGTGGACGAAAGAGAAAATGGGATTTTTGTACTTCCCGTAAAATCCATTTCTCTGAGTCCACCGACGGACGTAGCTCCCAACCCTCTGTTTTTTCGGAGGGTTTTTTGATTATTCTCCACTGCTTGCAACTAAACTGGAAATGCAGTCGTGAGGCTGCGGGTAATAGCCTGGGGGTACCGCCTCCTGTGTGTGTCAAAACATTTTGCTCTGCCTGGTCACTCCTAGTGGGAGGGGCTTATTTACCAACCGTCTATGAATAAGCAGCAGTCACGTCCGTCGGTGGACTCAGAGAAATGGATTTTACGGTAAGTACAAAAATCCCATTTTTGCATATTGCTGTCAACAGGGGTTCTAGAGCAGGTACAAACAACATCGGAGAGAGGGTCTAGTCCCATTGTGAAGTTCGAGGGGGGGATGACAATCCATTATTTACTCTTATTCTCGCTGTAGGATGGAAATAAAAGGCAGAGGTCCACGGCATCATCTTCTCACCAATGCCTAGGACTCTCAATGTTTCAAACATGAAGTCCCAATCGACCCTATCAAAAGCTTTTTCGGCATCTATGGACAGCAACACGGCCGGGATTTCCTTCTCTCTTACCTCATGGATCAAGAAAAGAGATTTCGGGGGGCGTGGTCAGGCAATGGCGCCGTAGAGTCTCACTTCACAGAGCTCCGTGACCCGAGAGGTGCTCCGGCCCCATAGAGCCAGCGATTCCCCTCCCTCTATGCCTGGTGGTGTGAGACTCCAGAGGACCAAGGCAGACAGCAGCAGAGCCGATATCTCGGCATATTTTTTGCGACGTACCCCTTTTGACTGGTAAGTCAATACAGGACCGCTCCAAGATGGTGCCGACCCGCCCGCCCGCAGCAGGACACGCGGCGGGTAAACGGATTGAGAAGAGCAGTGCTTTCCAGATGGAGACACAGGATCTCAGCGCTAAGAGCCCACACCATCCAGCCTCTCCACTGGCACCTCACCTAGGAAATACGGCGGTATCTCCGATCCAGTCGGCCCTGACGTGGCGGTCCCAGACTATGGAATGGCAGGAAATCCTTGCTACCATACCCACCAAACAGGACATCAGAGATGGCGGCATCCATTGTAGGTACTCTTACCCAAGAGATTAATTCACTTAAACAACAATTTGATTATACTGAAAACAGAGTGGAAGTGGTAGAATCAGGACACACCATATTGTCTTCCAAAGTAACTGTTCTAGATACATGTATGTTCATATACAGCAATACAAAGGCAGTTAAAAATCCTGCAGTTACAACAAGATGATGCAGAAAATCGCAGCAGACGAAATAATGTCCGGCTACGTGGACTCCCAGAGTCGATCCAGGGCCCAGAATTTAGGTCTAAAATAACTGCAATCTTTAATGAGCTCTTGGAGCGACCCCCCACAGAGGTCATAGAACTGGACCGGGTACATAGAGCACGTGCCCCCCGAAGCCTAGGCAAAGACCACCCACGAGATGTGATAGCAAGAGTACATTTTTTCTCTATTAAGGAAGAGATCATGAGGAAAGCTTGGGCAAGGGGTCCTCTGGACATTGAGGGGTCCACCATACGCCTACTTCCAGATCTATCCCGGTGCATGTTGAGGATGAGGGCCCTCTTGAAACCTCTATTAGAGGTAATACGCTCAGTGAGAGCTACCTATCATTGGGGGCATCCTTTTCATTTGGTTGTTCAGAAGGGGGGATCCTCCTATATCCTGCGTTGGTTGGATCAAGCATCGGGACTTCACTTTCCTGGACACTTCTCCAATCCCCATTCCTGATTGGCTAGAAGACCCCCGGAACCAACTCTCTTTAACCCCCCTTTCTAATAGATCTCAACGTATATGGGGGCAACAACATGGAACTGATATTCCTGGAAATATAGGGGAAGACTCTGTGCCTACTGCATGAAGAAACTGAAACAATAATACTTTGCATACAAGACTCATAGAAGACTTGGATTATTTTTGGGCCCCTTAGGGGCCAGGGGGACATGGAATAGAGGAGGGAGGGATATGTGATAAACCCTAAGTGGGGGGTGGGATATAGGGGATATAGGGGAGTAATAGACCCATAAGATGATGTTATGGGTGGGAAGTAGATAAGGAGATGCAGTTATTACTATGTTTTAACTAGGGCTGGGCGATAAATCGATTTAATCGATTTATCGATTTTTTAGTTTGAAACAATTTTTTTTTTTAAACTCGAGTTTTTTCTACAATACTTTTTTCTGCCTTGTGCAGCCACCGAACTCCCCAGCAACGGACCACCGCCGCGCCTGGATGTGACGTCAGCTGCGGGGCGGGCGGTGCGTCTGTACAGGCCGGGGCTGCGGCGCGCTGTGATAGGTAAAGTCTCCCCGGCCTGGATGTGACGTCAGCTGCCGGGAGAGGAAGCGGGCGGTGCGTCTGTACAGGCCAGGTACCTATCCTATCACAGCCCCTGGCCTGTACAGACGCACCGCCCGCTTCCTCTCCTGGCAGCTGACGTCACATCCAGGCCGGGGAGTTCTCTGTACCTATCACAGCGCGCCGCAACCCCTCATACCCAGTACATAGGTATGGCAGCTCTCCAGTACACTGTCCACTGTTCTCTTGTGTGCGCTTCCGGCTCTCCCCCTCATCCCCTATTTGTTCCCCATCCTTTTTGGTTACACTGTGCTTTTTGGGTTGTTGCTCAATTTCCAGTCCAACGAGGCATTCATATGCACCTCCTCCTTGTTGGCGTGCCACCATGTCTATTGCCACCATACAAGCATGAAGCAGTGGTTCTCCCTTTTCTCCAGTTTGATCAGTCCCCACTGCCAAAACTTTGTCACTTTCTCGATCAACCACAACAGCGCCAACACCCTTCCCTCCTCTAGCCTGGTTCAACTGTGCAGCTTCCACAGCCCTGCACATGTAACTGCAAATTCTTAACTTCTCCTCATCAGACACTCCTCCTCCATGACTGCCTTGCTCCAGGTTCACGGTCTTAGGCTTCGCATGGTAGGTGCTAGGCCAAATTCCTGCCCACACTTGCTGCTCCTTACAATTCCTTGCTGCACGCGATGGGACTGAAACCACAAATGGTTCTCCCAATCCAGTTGTCGATAGGGTCACAGACGCACCGCCCGCAGCTGACGTCACATCCAGGCGCGGCGGTGGTCCGTCAGAGTCAGACAAACATATACAGCGCTTCTCCTTCTCCTCAGTCCTCCCTCCAAACTCTGCAGTCATTTTTTAAGTGCATTGGAAAAAAAATCGAAAATCGAATCAAAACTCAAATTTTTCTTTAAAAATCGAAGATTTTTTTTTTCAGGCAAAATCGCCCAGCCCTAGTTTTTAACTAAGAGTATAACTTCCCTCTATATTATTATTTGCATTTGCTCTCCCCTGTCTCTATCTGCCACATGTTTTAATTAGATATGAGGTCATCACCTGTGGGCCGGGGTTAAGTGTACAGTAATCCCCCGCTCCATCGCGGTTCAGTTTTTGCGGTCCCGGTAATTCGTGTTTTTTTTGTAATGTTATTTTACTATATAAATTATTAAAAATGAAATATTTTTGTGTTTTCCATAGCTCTTGCTATGTCTCTTAGTATCTTTTATGTGTTTAAATGAGTTTCTATTGTTTTAAAAGTGTGTTTAAAGACCTTTAAAATGCTTCTACACGTACAGTGACAGTAAAATAAACATGCCTACAATGCATTTTAAAAGGGTTTTTCTATTTCGCGGAATTTCACTTTTCGCGGCTGGGCCTGGAACGTAACCCCCGCAATGGAGGGGGGTTTACTGTATTCACATTTTGTATACCTTTTTTTCTCTCTCTTGGATTATTTTTTATTTCTTCTGCATATTGATTGTACATTCTTTACGGTTTTCTATATACTCTACGGAGCTATTTTGCCTTCTACCTTCCCCATATTAGGCCGCGCTAAATTGCGCTAGGTTAAATATTAACCCTTATTTAGATCTACTACCCGTGAACTGATAGGAAGGGGGAAGAATAATTAAAACATTTTTCTTTCCCTTTTTTTTTTTTTCTTGTTTTCCTTCTTTTCCCCCCCATCCGGCCAAGACGAGGACATAGAGGGGAGACATGGCGCCTCCAGCAGGTGAGATGATATCAAACCTCAAATTGACTTCTTTAAATGTTCGAGGGTTGTCCACCCCGGAAAAACGCTCACGATTGTTATCCGATATGCGACAAAGCCATACCCATATAGCCCTTTTTCAAGAAACTTATTTTAAGAAAGATTCTATTCCCAGATTGTATAACAGGGATTTCCCTTGGGCATACCATGCCCCCTCGCCTATCCCCAAAGCGAAAGGCGTGAGCATAGTCATATCCAAAAATATCCCATGGACATTCATGGCCTTACAGGCCGACCCCCAGGGTAGGTACTTGATCATTATAGGGACTTTAGGACAAAGAATAATTACCCTGGTGAATGTATATTTCCCCAATGCCAATCAAAGTCTTTAACACCGATTATATTGGAATTTCGTGAGGGGCATCTGATTATGGGGGGGAATTTTTTCTCCAGAGCCCCTCATAGATACTTCACAAGGAATATCCCAGTTATCTTACTCTCGAATAAACAGATTGAAAAGGGAAATATCCCTTTTAGACCTGGTTGATCCATGGCGAATAATGCACCCTGGGGAGAGGGACTACACTTATTACTCAGCTACACACAATACCTACTCTAGAATAGATTTGCCGCTACTCATATAGATTCATTCTCCTTTTCAGATCATGTACCTGTTCATTTGTTGTTTGAGCGGGACTCTGGTCCACCGAGATTAGCGACATGGAGATTAAATGAATCCCTCCTGCAGATTCCTACTGCTAGGGATGAAATTGACGTAGCACTGACAGAGTTTTTTGTGAATAACACTGACCCGTCACAAACACCCGGGACAATATGGGAGGTACATACGTGTGTCATTCTGGGAGTAATAATGAAGATAGGTTCCAGACATAAACGGGATCGAGAGAGGGCGGTAACCGCGCTCCTAGAACGTATTACAACATTAAGCCTCTCACATAAACAGGCGAGGGAACACCTACTCCCCATTATGAAAGCAAGGGAAGAGTTAAACAAATTATTATTTCAGAGAACAGTTCGGAACCTTATGATGACCAGAAGAAAATACTACGAGTTTTCAGATAAACCGGGGCCAATGTTGGCAAGAGCTCTGCGCGGGCCACAAAAACGCACAGTAGTTCCACACATACAAAATACAAATGGCCGGAAAATTTATTCGTCAGTTGAGATCGCAGAGGAATTTAAGGCGTATTATAAAACCCTATATAATCTATCACCCTTAAATGTAACTAAGAGCACACAAGAGAAAATTAATGAAGCGATGGCATATATACAAGCATCTGGTATGCCTTCTCTGTCGTCAGAACAGACGGCAGTTATGGAGGGCAAAATTACAGAAAAAGAACTGACCCAGGCCCTGTCTCAATCGAAGCGACATAAGGCTCCCGGCCCCGATGGGTTTACCCTTCCATACTACCAACAATTTGTGCAGCATTTGAAGACCCCTCTATTATTATATTTCAACTCGATTGGAGAAGGAGGATGTATGCCTTTAGATTCTCTGAGGGCTTGCATAACTCTCATACATAAGGAGGGAAAGGATCCATCACTGTGTGGGAGTTATCGCCCGATCTCCCTGCTCAATGCCGACCTTAATTTGTTTGCCAAGGTGTTGGCAAACCGATTAATACCTTATATCCCACAATTGGTACATTGGGATCAGGTCAGTTTTGTTCCAACCAGGGAGGCGAGGGATAACTCGACCCGAGTGGTGGATCGGATACATAGTGTTCGATCATCGCAAACTCCCATGATGTTACTCTCTACAGACGCCGAAAAGGCCTTTGACAGGGTGGCCTGGGATTTTATCCAGGCCACCCTGTCATATATTGGCCTAGGATCTTGGATGTTGGCCTGTATTATGGCCCTATGTACATCGCCCACGGCGGCAGTGCGGGTCAATGGGTGGAGATCTGATTTCTTTGAAATTAACAATGGTACGCGACAAGGTTGTCCACTATCCCCTTTGATTTTCATCTTAACCCTAGAACCATTCTTGTGTACAATACGCAGGGATGGGAATATCACAGGTGTCCAGGAGGTGGGTGAACACCACAAGGTAGCAGTGTTTGCTGATGATCTGATTTTTTTTGTGACGAATCCTATTAAATATTTGCCGCATATACTGGAAGCACTTCAGATATATGGTAATATATCTTACTATAAGATAAATCTATCTAAATCTGCAGCCTTGGATGTTTCTGTGCCCCTGGATACTTGGAGATCTATACGTACAACCTTTTCCTTTCATTGGTCCACCAGTTCGATAAAATATCTTGGGGTGAATATCACGGCGGATCCTGGGAATCTTTACTCCGCAAATTTTCTGCCCCTCCTGGGGACTATTCGTTCAAATATTCAAAGTTGGCAAACACTTGCACTGACTTGGTTTGGCCGATGCAATGCACTCAAAATGAACATATTACCACGTATATTATATGTTATGCAAGGGCTCCCAATATCAGTTCCTGGGTTGTTTTTTTCTCAAATACAAGCACTGTTCCGATCTTTAGTGTGGGCCACTAAATCCCCTCGGATTGGGCTGCGGACCCTTACTCTCCCTAAAGATAGGGGGAGGGGGGGGGATTGGCCTACCAGACCTTCTTCAATACTATAGGACTATACACCTTATGCTAATATTGGATTGGCACTGCAATTCCACTACAAAACAATTGGTATCTCTAGAGAATCGGATGGCTGGTCGACCAGTCCCCTTGGCCCCCTGGACACCACTCCTGGCGAACAATGTACTCTATGCGCATCCGACAATTGGGCCTACATTACGTGAATCCCGCAGGGTACAAAGCCACCCGAAGGTAGCGGCGTTGATATCTCCTATGACACCAATTTTGGGTAACCCTGAATTTCTTCCAGGCTGCATGAACGACAGGGTGATTGCTTTGGCACAGGTGGGGAGGGTGCGCCTCATGGATGTTTGGACAGAGAAAAATCCGCCATCCCAATCGGAGATTAAAGCATGGCCATACTTGAATCTGGATCCTTTAAGTATCTTGCAAATTCGACACTTCCTTCTTCATCTACAAAGTCAGGGCTATACTCCGCGAGCATTGTCCCCATTTGAGACACTATGCAAGGGGGGATCACCTATTCCACATGCGCTATCTTTTTTCTATGCAATGCTGGGAGAAACAGCGAAGGAACAACCTTTGTCGTATATACGACAATGGGAATATGATCTTAGTCTCCTTCACTCCCATACAAATTAAAAAAATCTTATCAACAGTACATGGGACTTCTCTGGCCAGTAGATACCAGGAAACTAGCTACAAAATTCTCACGCGCTGGTACAGAGTCCCCGCACTCTTACATAGAATGGATGGGTTGATCCCAGACTGTTGTTGGAGATGTGGTGCTGAGGGAGGTACAATGATACATATTTTTTGGACCTGTCCATCTTTGAGGGTTTTTCGAGGGAGGTCACTCTGGTGGTTAAGGAACTCACCTCGTAGAGGTGGGTGAGGATCCAGCACTGTGCCTACTTCATCTTATGAGGGGATCAATTAGGAAATATAGGAAATCCTTGATAGCCCACTTAATGCTGCGAATGCTTGCATTCCAGCAACGTGAAGACAGACGTGTCCTCCTACGCGACAAATGTGGGCTGCAAGAGTAAATGAAATCCATCGTATGGAACTCTTAACCGTGGCATTAAACAATTCTGAGGAGAAAACCCGGATATGTTGGTCATCATGGTCACAATTTATAAGCTCTGATGAATATATACAGCAAAATCTCCAATTCTAGGGACACCCCTCTTAGGTGTATAGGGAGTGGGTCTCTAGATGCCCCTGACTCGGCTGGAATTGAAGGGGGTTTTCCCTTTCTTTTCTTTCTTTTTTTTTTTTTCTCTTTCCCTTTTTCTTCCTTTCTTGTATCGGTCCGCGGGTGGAGCCCCCTAGGGGGAGACAAATGTGATACGTACGGAGAGGTAGAAGGACGATGCATAAAATCTGTTATTTTCTATTTTTTTCTTTACTTAGTTAATTGATTGGAACACTGTGATTGTCCTGATAACAACAGCTCTATCTGGTTCACTACTGGTTCAGATGCCCTTTAAAAGTACAGGAAAAATTTCTCCCTACCTTTTTTTTTTTTTTTTTTTTTTTTCACATACATAAGGACTTAAAGTCACCCACTAAATGATTTCATAATGTAATGCAACGTATGACACATATTATTAAAAGTATTTACACAGTTTTTTTTTTTTTCTTCTCTTTCTCTCTCCTTGATTGTTAAATGATACCACAATATATAAGTCACGTACAAAACATATTGTTAAAAATATACACAGCCTTTATTAACTTTATAAGGGTCCTTTCACACGGCCGCTCCGTGTGAAAGGTCCGCTGCGGGACTTTTTTTTTTTTTTCCACGGAGCGGATGACATTTCTGTCATCCGCTCTGTGTGACCGCATATCATCCCATCCGTTTGCGGATGTCAGCGGATGACACCGCTGACATCCGATTTTCCTTCCTTTCCGTTTTTTACACAGAAGAAAAAATGGGGTTCTGTTCCATTCGTAAAAACGGAACAGAACTGAAAGGAGGAAAATCGGGTGTCAGCGGATGATCCCATCCGTTTGCGGATGATTTGCGGACATAATGTAAGTGAATGGCACTGCGGGTGTCAGCGGAATACCATCCGCTGACACCCGATTTTCCTCCTTTCAGTTCTGTTCCGTTTTTACGAATGGAACAGAACCCCATTTTTTCTTCTGTGTAAAAAACGGAAAGGAAGGAAAATCGGATGTCAGCGGTGTCATCCGCTGACACCCGCAGTGCCATTCACTTACATTATGTCCGCAAATCATCCGCAAACGGATGGGATGATTTGCGGACAAGCGGAGCGGCCGTGTGAAAGGACCCTAAATCTATATTGGGGAATTATCCCCTCTTTTTTGCCGTTACCTCCCTTTTTTTTTTTTTTTTTTTCACACTAAGTTGGGAGTTTGTGTGTTCACTTCATACGGATTGCTTTATATTAGTTGTGTTTATTTGCACTTTCCACGATCTGTATTCGACCAGGAATTAAAAAGAAAGAGGAAAGGAAAAGATATCCTCTTCCTTTTTTTTTTTTTTTTATTTCTTTTTTTTTATATATATTGTATTGAATGTGGAATCTTCCTGTTTTAAGAGACATCTGAAAGATGAAATGTACTGTATCCTTAAAGAAAAAAAACTTAATAAAATGCTTTAAATTAAAAAAAAAAAAGAAAAGAGATTTCAGGCACTTGTCCTTCCCCTCTCAACCACAAACAAAACCCACCTGATCATTGTGCATCCATCTCGGTTAAAGAGGTTTTAATCTTTCAGCTATTATTTTAGCAAAAATCTTTCTCTGTATTTAGAAGGGATATTGGTCTATAACTCATCAGTACTGCTGGGTCCTTCCCCTCCTTCAAAATAATAGATATAGAAGCAAGGAGAGACTCCTTTCTTAAATTCTCCCTTTCTCCCACCGTATTAAAATATTCACATCACTTTGGCGTTAGGTATTTTTGAAACCTTTTATAATATAAGATCGAATAGCCATCAGGGCCCAGACACTTCCCTAGGGACATATTCTTTATTGCCACCCTCATCTCTTCACTTGTGATCGGGGCCTCTAAATCCTCTAATTCCTCTCTGGGCAGTCTTGGAAGATCAAGCTCACGAAGATATTCCCTCACAGCCAGGTCCTCCATACCATTTTTTACCTCCTTCCCCTTTCTGTCTGATGTTGCATAGTTGACTATAATAAGAATGGAACACCTGTGCAATATCTGGGGACGTATATGCTATTTCACCATTCTCCTTTTTAATTCTAGGGATATGAGTTGCATTTTTCTTTTCCCTCCCTGCTTTTGCAAACCATTTCCCAGGTTTATTTCCCCATTGATACTTGTCTTTCATAACTAAATGAAATACATTTTTTGTTTCCTGTTCCATAAAGGTCGCTAACTCTCCTCTCCCATTGATTAATACCTGCTGCTCTGGGATGCCTTTGGGTCTAGTCTGTTGCTCTAATACATGGATCTACCCCAATAACTGGTTCATCCTCTCCTTATTGTCCTTCTTCCTTTGTGCCCCGATGCCTATTAGTATACCCCTTATATAATTCTTGTGTGATTCCAACAGTATAGGTCGCGGGATCTCTAATAAGTCATTAGTAGCAAAGAAATTCTCTAATTCCTTTTCTAATCTCTCCGCTATCTTGAAATCCTGGATAGGCGAGTCATTCAGTTTCCGTGTCCTTTCTCTAGGTATTACAGCTGACCAGTCCAACTGGACTATCATTGGAGCATGGTCCAAGAGTGTGATTGGTTTATTTGATGTATCTTTAAGGGAGGGCAAAAAAGTGTTCTATTAAAATAGAATCAATCCTTGAATAAGTTCCATGTACTGATGAGTAACAAGTATAATCTCTAGAGTCTGGATGTCTAACCCTCCAAGTGTCTACCAACTGATACTTTCCCAGTAACCTCCTTGTTTCTTTCTGTTTTTGCAATGTAAGTCGGGTACCACTAGATCCACTAAATCCACTAGAATGTCAAGCAGTTAAGATCTCATTCAGGGTGGCTTACCGCTTTTCAGGAGAAGGCGGCAGTTACTGCAGTACTGGCTGATCCATCAGCATATATATGCTTGCATAGAGGAAGGAGAGGACCCTTCTAAGGCAGCAACGGCAGCCAGTATGGTGGTCGGAGGATTCCAAGGGCCATGAGACAGGACAGGAGTCTCAGCCCAACGGGGACTTTCCGATCTCTATCCGTATCGCTGCAGGGGACAGGCAGCAGCGGAGGTAGTGAAGGCTTCCGGCGGCGGTCCACCTGCTCTGCTGGCACTCACGTCATGACGTCGGGGCTCCTCCCCTGTAAGACACCCAAAAAAAATCTGAACGCTAATTGGTTTCTGGGCAAAGCTGCTCCAAATTTTGCACACTCCATCTTTAGTAAATCTACACCATTGTCTCATTGGACCAGTGTTAATTTCGTCGACTAAAACTGACTAAAACGTTTTCGTCGACTAAATTAACACAATTTTAGTCGACTAAAAAAAATACGACTAAAACTAAAACAATTCAGATGACTAAAATACGACTAAAACTAAAATGGCATTTTAGTCATAAGACTATAACTAAAACTAAAAAAATTGAAATCATCAAAATTAACACTCCTCTGCTGGCCATTTCTACACTGGCAACACAATTCCATCCAGAGCATGTAATAGCACATTAAAGTTTAAACATGTATTGCACCACCGCATACGCATAAGTAAGGAGCATCTACTAAGCTGCTGAAAACTAAACAATTAAGAAAAAGGCTTTTCTTATATTTTTCCCTAATATTTAATGTTGTTAAATATATCCAGGTAATATGAGCAATGACATTATACCCAATGGAGTTTACAGCAGTGTTAATTTCATCAACGAAAACGTTTTAGTCACCGCTTTCCTCACCAGCATTTTTCAACTGACGAAAACGAGACGCAAAGTATAGCACATTTTCGTCAAATGACAACTATGACGAAAATCAATCAGTTTTCGTTAACGAATGAAAACTAAACGAGAATGTGAGGCAGGGACATTTACCCAACTTCCGGTTTTTACGGAGCTCCGCCCGTGTGGCGTCTGGCGTGGCGTGGCGTGCCCCGTGACGTCCGACGTGAGGAGTGGACTACTACAAGAGAGTCGACTCGAGACCAGTCACCTGACCTCACCAGAGCACTGCAGCTGCAGCACTACAGTCAGACATGCCAGGCCCGACTCATCACACGGCACTGGCACCCGGCCACCACCACATCCAGAGCAGAGCACCCACTGCGAGTTAACAGCCAGGCCAGCTATTACTGCCTCCCTGAGTCCCCTCAGACCACTCACCAGTCACCACTGGCATCCGATTCCGCCATCCATCCAGGACTGTGTGCGTGCATATATGCCGCTGAGGCCCGCCCTGCCCATCCTGTTCAACAACTTCAGTTCAGAGTCAGACCAGAGACCACCCTTAAACCTGAGACCCCTTGATGACTTGATAAAGCGCATAGCACGAAACATGTAGTCATGGCAACCATATAGCTTGTGGTCCACCCTGGTTCCTGGTATTTCCCCGCAAGTGGCGCCTGTCCGGCTGATGTCACCGCTACGGAACTACAGCAGAGTCCTTTCATCCTCGCGCCGGCTGGTTTCCGGCTTTGTGCACACCGCTCAGCAGTCCTGGGAGACTGACCACCTCGCACTCGTGTTGCTTGCTGCCAGGTGCCCTTGTCCACTCCGGCCCAGGGGGATGTAAGCATTTTATGTACTTTGTTTTTCGGTTATCAATACCAATATACTGTCAACGCTTTCTATACTGGATGTTCACCTGACTTCCTTATCCATTGCATCCCGGTGTGGTTCATGCGCTGCCTTCCTCATGTACTTTTATCCATTATTTTATTATGCTACCCAGATCTGTTGGATGTTAAGTGACTCAGTGTCTTCTAGTGCAGCTTGATGTCCTTCCAGGTAGTCAGTTCCTTGGCAGTGATTATTGTACTGCTCTGATCATGAAATTGATCTTCTATGACCTCTTCTGGGTCGTTGGTTCCCCTGTCCTGTTGGGAACTTCACCTCTTTTGGTTCAGATTTGGGGATTTGTCCTGTTTCTTCCAAATTGCTCCTGGTTCTATCTTGGATCCATTAGTAACTATTGGCTACCCTGCAATTGAACCACATTTGGAAATCTCAGATGTCTTAAGAATTACTACATTCCTTTGACTCTCAATGGATGATGAAAAAAAAAAATTGTGAATTTTTGTAATTCTAAAATGTTTCTGTTGAAGTCCATTGTGGGAAAACAGGTCGTGGTCCTCTGTCTTGTTGGCCTCACAAAACAGAGGTAGGGTTATAAAAGGTGGCTGGCTTAACATTTTTGTTTACTAGTGTCTCCAGCTCCTGTAAGCAATAGTATAAGCCAGATATCATAAATATTACATTTCTGTGCCCCTCTATGGGACCTTAAGAACAAAAATTCTAAATAATATACAGTCAGGTCCATAAATATTGGGACATCAACACAATTCTAATCTTTTTGGCTCTATACACCACAACAATGGATTTGAAATGAAACAAACAAGATGTCATTCAACTGCAGACTTTCAGCTTTAATTTGAGGATATTTACATCCAAATCGGGTGAACGGTGTAGGAATTACAACAGTTTGTATATGTGCCTCCCACATTTTAAGGGACCAAAAGTAATGGGACAGATTAACAATCCTAAATCAAACTTTCACTTTTTAATACTTGGTTGCGAATCGTTTGCAGTCAATTACAGCCTGAAGTCTGGAATGCATAGACATCACCAGACGCTGTTTCATCCCTGGTGATGCTCTGCCAGGCCTCTACTGCAACTGTCTTCAGTTCCTGCTTGTTCTTGGGGCATTTTCCCTTCAGTTTTGTCTTCAGCAAGTGAAATGCATGCTCAATCGGATTCAGGTCAGGTGATTGACTTGGCCATTGCATAACATTCCACTTATTTCCCGTTAAACTCTTTAATTGCTTTCGCAGTATGTTTCGGGTCATTGTCCATCTGCACTGTGAAGCGCCGTCCAATGAATTCTGAAGCATTTGGCTGAATATGAGCAGATAATATTGCCCGAAACATTTCAGAATTCATCCTGCTGCTTTTGTCAGCAGTCACATCATCAATAAATGCAAGAGAACCAGTTCCATTGGCAGCCATATATGCCCATGCCATGACACTATCACCACCATGCTTCACTGATGAGGTGGTATGCTTTGGATCATGAGCAGCTCCTTTCCTTCTCCATACTCTTCTCTTCCCATCACTCTGGTACGAGTTGATCTTGGTCTCATCTGTCCATAGGATGTTGTTCCAGAACTGTGAAGGCTTTTTTTTAGATGTTTGGCAAACTCTAATCTGGCCTTCCTGTTTTTGAGGCTCACCAAAGGTTTACATCTTGTGGTGAACCCTCTGTATTCACTCTGGTGAAGTCTTCTCTTGATTGTTGACTTTGACACACATACACTTCCTCCTGGAGAGTGTTCTTGATCTGGCCAACTGTTGTGAAGGATGTTTTCTTCACCAAGAAAATAATTCTTCGGTCATCCACCACAGTTGTTTTCCGTGGTCTTCCGAGTCTTTTGGTGTTGCTGAGCTCACCGGTGCGTTCTTTCTTTTTAAGGATGTTCCAAACAGTTGATTTGGCCACACCTAATGTTTTTGCTATCTCTCTAATGCATTTGTTTTTTGTTTTTTCAGCCTAATGATGGCTTGCTTTACTGATAGTGACAGCTCTTTGGATCTTGCAAATTGCACACTTGAAATGAACTCTGGACCTTTTATCTGCTCCTTGTAAATGGGATAATGAGTAACTAACCTACACCTGGCCATGAAACAGCTGAGTAGCCAATAGTCCCATTACTTTTGGTCCCTTAAAAAGTGGGAGGCACATATAGAAACTGTTGCAATTCCTACTCCTTTCACCTGATTTGGATGTAAATACCCTCAAATTAAAGCTGGAAGTCTGCAGTTAAAGAACATCTTGTTTGTTTAATTTCAAATCCATTGTGGTGGTGTATAGAGCCGAAAAGATTCGAATTGTCGATGTCCCAATATTTATGGACCTGACTGTATATTTTTTATTTAAAGATGATAGACTTAAAGGAAACCTATTCTTAGAGCAGTATGGAGACTTTCTTGGTTTTTAAAGGTGCAAGCATTGATTTTACAACCCAGTGAGTCACTAGCCCACAGTAAACAGATGGATAGATATTTCAGACTTTTCAACATAGTGTATCTAACTGAAAGATCAAAAGTATAATCTGCTGCCGCTTATTTAGTTGTGGAATTGGCATATGGTTCTCTTTTTTTTTTTTTTTTGTTATAGATTTCCCTCGATTTTCACTTGGTAATCCTTCCAAAACATACTCTGTCCTAGGATGACACACTCACTGTATTTCGTCAATGCAGAACGCTCAGATAGGAATTGTGCTGGAACTGCAAAACACCTCCCATGTTATGGATGTGAGGAGAGAGGGAGACATACTGTAGTCTCAACACACTTCAGTTCGTGCTGAGTGCACAATATGCGTGACAGCATCTGATTTTTGTAAGGTTTAGCAGATAATTGTCACTTATCAAACCGATATAACAATTTTAATGCTCTATTTAAGGCAAGTTCAATGTTAGTGGTTAAACATACTATATCTAGCTACATACTTATTTTAGGTTAGTGACTCACTAGGTAGTAAAACCAGAATCGGGATGACCGTTCCAACACTTTTTTGTTTAAAACTAAGCAAGTGCAGCTTTCATATTAATATATAGTTTCCTTTCAGATCTGCATTCTGAAATTCATATATAAATGAAGGAGGCATAGATAGTGGTGCTGGTTTGTTTAGGAGAGAGAATAGACAACAAAATAAAGGATCATAATACATACATGTGCCATTTGTGTCAGGAGAGGATTGCAGTGTCCTGGTGCTTATATGCCTACCTATCATTCTTCAGTAAATGTCTGCCATTCATTTGACAGCCTTACACAGTGAACAATAGTCTTTATTATACTATATTTTTTTTACATTTAAAATAGAATGGGCTAATTTCATTTTTTTTTAAACAGCCATCAACTGAAACAAGGAGGCTAGAAGACAGCCTATCGGAAAATCAGGTAATAGTTGTCTTTATTATGTGCACTTGTGTAATAAACCTTCCAATTTTAGTATGAAGCCAAGTTTTGACAATCTCTAGGGCTAGATAAACATTCTGGAGTTCTTTGTGCCAACCGTGCCCTCCCTTCACTTTGCTCCATAGGAAGACTTGAGCATGTTTATGTGCCCAGCTCTGGCAAATCTATAATTTAAGGTTTACCTGTCTTAGTTAGAATGCACAGGGGCACAAGAACTTAAGTACCGCTGCAGACAATACTAAAGTCTGAGAAAGATTACACTGGCATCCAAAAAGTGCTAGAGCAATATTGTAAAAAAAAAAAAACTGGCCCTCCTTTGCAGCTTTGCAGACATGCTCCATTCTTTTCTTTAGATTTATTAATCTTGGTATACCTTTGCCACCACATGTTTATCTTGTTACATAGATCTTACATTTTTCCCAGAAGCTTGTTTTGTCTTTTCCACCCCATCAATGTTTTTGGTAGTGTTTTTCTTCTTTCTATTATAAAACCGTAAAAGTAAAAAAGTACAACTCGCTTGATTAGAATTTGACCGCTTGTTATGCTTACTTCTGTATACCTTTGCTCAGTGGCCATAGGCCATAAAATAACTTTGTTTCTTCAGGGGCTTGATACGACAGATGCTGCAAATGGGGCTAAGACAGATTTGGTTCCTAAAGATGGAAGTCCGCCTCCGTCACCACAGCTGGTGTCCCGACCAACTTTTGCCCCAATAAACCTTCAGACATCTACGTTGCCAATTAATATTCCTGAATCTTTGGCATCTGAACAGATGGAGGGAATGTTGCATCGCAAACAGGAAATGGAGTCCCATACAAAGAAAGCTGCAAATAGGTAAGAAACCTTTAACCAGCTGTCTGGAATAATTATTTTTAAGATTATAAAATATAGATTTATTGAGCTTTTACATTCTTTTGAAATCTTTTTGACTGTTTTGTAGTGCATTCTTTATTTAGGTATATTTATTTACCTTTTATTCTTTTTGCTGTGGCCTTTTGACAACTTTTGCTTTTTTCAAAGCTGAAAGCACTGTCAACTTGAAAACAAAATACATGAGAAAATCCCAGTAGATTAGCAGTTTTTGAATTATTCAGACCAGCCCGTCTGGCACCAACAACCATGCCACATTTAAAATCTCTTTAAATCCCCCTTCTTCCCCATTCTGCCCCATTCTGATGAAAGGTTTGAACCTAAGCAAGTCATCTACACCACGTCTAGATGCCTTAATGCATTGAGTTGCTGCCATGTAATTGGCTGGTTAACAATTTGTGTTACAAAGCAATTGAACAGGTGTACCTTATAAAGTGGCCGGTAAGTGTGTATATGTATCTATATTAAATTATGTGTAATGAAATAAAACAGGGAAAATGTATTGAACACATGAAGGAAGGGAGATACAAAAAGACATGGAAAGCCAAGACACCAGCTGAAATCTATCACTAATTAGAATACAATCTCTGGGGGCGTGGCATGCGAGCAGCCGCTTTTCACAGACCTCCCGTCAGTTACCCTATATTAATCCTGTTCCCAGTGCTGCAGGCTCACTTCTTTGACACCCAAGGGTTCCAGCACCCCCACTGACACTCCTGGTTTGAGTGTCCCTTCTCGGCTCGCAATGATATCCCGCAAAAATAAGGATGATGGCCAGCGGCCGGAAAAGCAACACGACGCCATGATGGCCCTCCCGCAGCGTACCCCTCATGGCACGCAGAAGACCAAGGAGGGCGTGAGTAAGCCACCTAAAAAGAAAAGGCGAATTCCGGCAATCTTCCTAGGGATTTGTGGTTCTGTGCCCAGAAGCTGTCTGGCTCAGGGGAGGCAAAAGATATAGCAGAGGGAGGATGCCACAGAGCAGGAGGGAGAACTGGATCCGGCAGCCATTACAGATCAGCCAGCACCCCAATCGGCAGAGGTAAAGGAAGGTGAGGATGAGGGAGGGGGGGAGTAGGAGACTGAGCAGCCAACCTTCATAGAGATTCCACAGGTGGTTAAATATCTGTAAATACCCTGCAAGAATGTTTTGGAGGGCTTGAAGGAGGAGGTGGTGTTAAGACCAGATCTGGAAAAAAAAAAAAAAAGGAAAGAACGACCGCTGCTGAGAGCAGGACCAGTGATATAGAAGGCAAGCTTCCTCCTTTACTTGGAGAGACTTAATCGACTACACTGTTGGCCAAAGCTACTGAAATGCGGGCTGACGACTTTCAAAACTGACTGAGACTCAATGTGTACATCGTGAAGTTACGAGAGAAAGTGCAGGACAGAGATCCCACTGAATTTGTGGAGTGGTGACTGTTGGATATTTTTTGCAAGGAGGCCTTTATATCACTTTTGCAATTGAGAGCTCAGAGTCCCCATGAGACCCTTACTACCTAGGCATCCTCCGTGTCTGCTTCTGGCTCATCTACTGAATTACAAAGACGGAGATTATCTTGTGACGGAGAAAGACACAAAATTCATTTCAATGGTGTAAACATTTAGTTTAACCCCGATTTTCCTTGGAGGTTAAGAAACACAGGGCTTGTGCTTCTCTGAGGTTAAAAATTGCCTCCAGAAACTGCAGGCTCCCAATGCGATGCTCTACCCTGCAAGACTCTGTATCACAGCCAGGGACCATGCCCATTTCTTTGAAAATGTGATGGAGGCCTTTGCATGGCTGGATACCAACAAGAATGATTTTAGTCAGGCCAGGACCTGCAGCGGAAGAGGCTTGAG
Source organism: Pelophylax lessonae (assembly GCF_965119305.1). Classification (NCBI taxonomy): domain Eukaryota; kingdom Metazoa; phylum Chordata; class Amphibia; order Anura; family Ranidae; genus Pelophylax; species Pelophylax lessonae. Next base: position 144,355,627 of record NC_138777.1, read on the forward strand.
CTTTTTCTATCGAATATTTGAATGTCACCTCCATGACCTTTGTGACACGTTATATTCACGGAAACAAGTGCTGATTTTTTTTTTTCTACTAAGATCATTTGCAAAGAGTCTTTCACTTAGCGCTTCTTGTTTTCAACCCTATCTAGAATCTAGATGGGTCACTGCTGGTCAGACTTGTATAAAGTACTCGAAATTTCTACTTGAGTAAAAGTACAAGTGCTCGATCAAAAAGTGACTTAAGTAGAAGTGGAAGTGCTCGCAGAAAAAGTTACTTAAGTGGAAGTACTAAAGTATTCAACATTTTTTTTACTTAAGTATTGCAAGTAGTTTTTTCAAAAAAATTGCTACTTAAGTACTAAAAGTAAAAAGTACCAGTAGTTTTGAAAAAAAAATTCTACTCAAGTACTGAAAGTAGAAGTAGAAGTACTGTGTTATGTAGTTATTAAAGAAAGAAGTCAAAAGTTTGAACATCATATTATTTTTTTATTATTTCAAATGATTTATTCAAATGATTAACCTAAAGGACAATCACAATTCCTTAGGCTGTAACTTTTTGTAAACAAAAAACAGATAAAGTATGTCCCTCCCTTCCCCTTTTAAAGCATCCCTCCTTCTCTTCCCTGCCTGTTTTTTTTTCCTCCACCGCTTATTGGTGCGTAAAATCATATATAAACCAATGTGATATACAACAATATATTCCAATAATGAAATAAAGGAAGAGTGTATGAAATCTAAGTCAATAAAAGTTCAAAATATTGTGAATCTTCAAATATATATATATATATATATGTGACAAAACAAGATGAATATAATTTCATATCTGCTGTTAATGGGAAAGAACCTCCCAACCAGGGCCGGCCTTAGGTGTTCAAGTGCCCTTTGCGAGCTGATCCTGTGGCGCCCCCACCAGCGCCCTGCACATTTTTTCTTGCACTTTTTTTGCACTTCATTTGACTTTTCTTTTTATGATCACTACAAACTTAGCCCCCCTTACATTAGAGACCCCCCCTTACATCAGAGACCCCCCAACGGAGCCCCCCTTACAACAAACCCCCCAACGGAGCCCCCTTACAACAGAAACCCCCCACAGAGGCCCCACTTACATCAGAGACCCCCCACACAGAGCACCCTTACAGCAGAGACCCCCCAGCCCCCACACAGAGCCCCCTTTACATCAGAGACCCCCCCACACAGAGCCCCCCTTACATCAAAGACCCCCCACACAGAGCCCCCTTACATCAGAGACCCCCATACAGAGCCCCCTTTACATCAGAGACCCCCCCACACAGAGCTCCCCTTACATCAGGGACCCCCCACAGAGCCCCCTTACATCAGAGCCCCCCACACAAAGCCCCCCTTACATCAGAGACCCCAACACGGAGCCCCCTTACATCAGAGACCGCCCACACAAGCCCCCCCTTACATCAGAGACCCCCCCATGTTTCCCTTAACCAAGATGGCCGCCAGTGCCTCGATCGCACTGCGCATGCGCACGTGCCTCTACTGCGCGGCCGCCGGAATCCCCGCCTCCCAGCGCTGAGACGTCAGCGAATGGAGACAAGGAGGGGAGGAGCGGAGTGGCCGAAGGCCGCCACACGTCAGAGCGCCGAGAGGCGCATGTGGGAGCACTCCACGCCGGCCCAGCGGAAGCCTGGAGCGGAACAATGCTACCCAAATGGCCAGAGACCAGGTACCCATGAAAAAGGGGGGTATCTTTGCCTTCCTATACAAAAGGGGAGGGGGGAAGGCAGAATAGGGAGGATAATTGAAAGAGTAGGAGAGAGCAGTAAGGAGGGAAACCAAACAAAAAAGAAAAAGGGAAAGGCAGAGAAAAGTAACGAGTAACGATGCAGCACAAAAAAAAATATCGGAGTAGAAGTATCGAAATCATAGAAAAAATGTAGTGAAGTAGAAGTAGGAGAAAAAAATTCTACTCTAGGAAAGTACAGATACCGCATTTCGGTACTTAAAGCGGAGTTCCGGGCACAGATCTCATTTTTTGCTGAACATACCCCCGGGACAGTCAGGGCTAGCACATTCCACAATGGCTAGCCTCTGATCTGTCCCGGTTCGCACTTACCTTTTAGAAGAAATACTTACTTAGAAAATTTCTTCCACAGCGTTTCCATCTCTGTTGTGGGCAGCTGATGCCGGCGCGGTCCTCTTCTCTGTCGTCTTCCGCGTCTTCGTGTCCCAGAATGCACTGCACCGGCCCCTCTCGTCACTTCCGGTGCGGCGCCGCATTCCTAAACAGCTTCTGGGCATGCCCAGAAGCTGTTTAGCAGGGGAATGTGGCGTCGCCCGGAAATGACGAGCGGGGCCGGTGCCGTCGCATTGATTCCTGGGAGCTATGACGTTTAGCTCCCAGGAATCATCGCGAGGCAGGAAGTGACGGGGTGAACCTCGGCGCTGGAGGAGGAAGCAGTCATAGGTGAGTATTTACGATCTTTAATAAAAAGGTGAGTAAACAAAATAAAAATAACTATCCAATTCCTTTTCAGGTGAGCTCTACCTAGCGGAGGGGCACAAAAAAAAAAAAATTGTTTTTGTGCCCGGAACTCCGCTTTGAGTACAGTACTTAAGTAGTTCTACTTCATTACTATACATCTCTGCTGCTGGTCGTTTTGTGGCCAGAGGGGGAAAATACCAATTTGTTCTATAAACAGTTTCATACTCCAGGTTTCGGTTATAAGCCTTAATGTGTACCCTCCATGCCATTGGGGAGGGCTCCTGTTTGCTGCTCTGCTTCTACAGATCATTCCCTGGGACATACCTACAATGTTTGGAATGGCATTGCACTCCCTTCTTCAGTTTGTTTCGAACTATTTTTTCAGAGCATTACTGTCTTCACACTTCAGACTCTACAGGTTACTAACTGTTCACCAGCATTTACACAGATCCTTGCAAGTACTTCTTCCCTGGGTCTTGGGGGGATACTGTGGCTGTTTATGCTATGGACCAGAACAGTCGTCCTTTAGTCTGCTCCACTTACCTTTCTAGACAAAGAATGACAATGGTTCCAGTGTTGTCCTGGAATGTTAGAGAGTTATAACATATGTTAAGTTGCGCTAAAAATAATGAATGTCCATACTGAATGAATTGTCAAAATTAAATTGACAAGTGATTAAAAAAAAAAAAACCCTGGATAGAAAAATCACCACTATCCATCCTCTTGAAAAGCAAGCTTGGGTAACACCGCCACCACTAAAAATGCCTGCTTACCAGCTCTTATTGACCTCCTATTATAGGAGGTCAATGAAGTTTTTGTTCTAATACCCAGCCGGGGCCTTTATGCAGTCCAGGGTCTTCCCATGACTTCACACAGGGATGTCTGTAATAGTAACGTCTTCGTGGCATCCCAAAACATAAAGACCTCCACATAGCATAAAATAACGCTTTTATTGATAGTATCATTAAAGGTTACACTTACATGGTATAAATGTCAAATTCGCTTTATAAACAAATACCCCGGCCAGCATATGAAAAACAGCCCGTCTTAACCGGGATTGTATGATTGTGGTTACATAGTTAGTGAGGTTGAAAAAAGACATCAGAAGCTTTGACTGGAGGGACTTCCGGTTAGGGCATGGCGGGGTGAAGTTGTGCTCGATATGAGCTCTTGGCTGCTCCCTCCCTGAACCGACTGGCTCCAGCCTATTAACAATTCAGCTACAGACAAGCACCCGCTAAAAAGGATGAGAGAAACTTGGCGGTCCTAACCGCCGACCTCGCACCCCAACGCCTGCCCCCCCACCCGCCTACCACCGCTGACTTACCCGACGGCAGCAGTGTGCATTGAGAGCCAGGACCGCCGGGATCACAGGAGGTGGCTGGAGGGACGTACCGCAGTTGGGAGGATCAGCTGGGTGAGATGCCGTGTGACGCTGAGAGGAGGTGAGCACTCGGTGTCCAGCAGCCCAAGCAGAGGGAGCGTGATCCCTGGGAGCCAGGGAAGGCAGCAGATGGCAAGCCCGCTCGGAGGAGGACGGAGAGCAGGAGATCCAGCCGGGACTGGTGATCCGGGAGGTGAGAGGGGCTTGCTCCCCATACCCTCACTGGGCGATACAAAAAGTTACCCCTTGCATTCATTAATGTTGCTAAAAGCACAGATCCCATGACTGCAGGCTGTATGTTATACTGAGTGAAATATTGAGATAGTTAATCCTAGGAGGAGGATTATGCCATCTTAAATTCTCATAAGACAATTCTCATTAGACACCCTCTGTCTAAACTTTTTAAGTGACCCAAAGGATCCAGTAGATTCAGCTGAGACCGGGGGCCTGGAGAGGTGAGAGGGGGGGTCCACTCCACACCCATATCCTATAATACAGAGACTGTACCCCATACATTACTGCGGGATGAAGGGTAGCCTTTGAGACTGCAGCGGACGGGGTATATACAATAAATAGAGTGACATTAATACAACTAACCATTGGAAGATCTATGGTTTATAACCTCTCCCACTGTTTTGGCTCCTAACATCTATTTTTAACATACATTAAGAAATCCCGCAAAGAAGGGGACTCGTATATAAAAAAGGCAAAGGACATTAGAAAGGGGGCACTCTCTTTTTTTTTTTTTCTTTTTTTTTGGGGGGACGTGGTCCTTTAGCAATTCAGCCATGCGGTGAAGAATGTCAGCGAGGAAGAAGTCTAAAGCTCGCGGCACTGCTAGACAGACCCGCAATCAGACCCGTAGGCAAATATTGAGCCCGACGACGGAGATAAAGCATTACTTTGCTTTTGCACAGACCAGCCAGATGGAGACCAGGAAGGCGGCATGTACGGAGGTGGAGAAAGAGGAGACGGACCCCGGCGGCAGCTTCGCAGGGACCGGCAGCGGAGGTGGAGGTTTGTACTAGGCCGCCAGAGAGGGGTGCAGTAATGGAGGCTAGAATGGAGGCAGACATTAGAGCACTAATCCGAGCACTGCCGACTAGAACTGAAATTGAAAGCCTGATATTGAGGCTGGAAGAGACCCATCAGAAAGACATACAGAAAGTTCACAAGGAGATTGGAGATCTAACCGATAAAGTGGCCACAGGAGAGAAGATGGTAGCGGCGTTATCCTGCAGAGTATCGAACATGGAGAGAGATAAAAAGGATTCCCTGGATATGATATCCTCCATGCAGTTGCACATGGAGGATATAGAAGACCGGAGCCGCCGGAGTAATATCAGGTTAAGGGGTCTCCCTGAGTCGGCGGAAAGAGAAGACCTTCAGGAAGTGGTGAGAGACATTTTTGTTAAAGTGTTGGAGTCCAGCCCTCCTAACTCTGTACTATTGGACAGAGTGTATAGAGCCCCAGGCCCTAAATTGACAGACCCTGATAGACCCCGGGACGTAATATGTCAGTTCCAGCACTTCTCACAGAAAGAGGAGATTATGAGGAAAGCATGGTCTAAAGGGTTAATTGAGCACAACGGGGCTAACATTAAAATATTCTCGGATCTCTGTAGGGCCACGCTCTACCGGAGGGCTCGATTACGTCCTGTTTTAGAACGAACTAAACAACTGGGCTACACTTATCGATGGGGATACCCGCTAAAGGTGACCTTTCGCAAGAACAATCTTTTCTACACTCTACGTTCTACAATAGACCTACCAGGCCTGTTTGCTTTCATAGGCTCAGAAGAAATTATGATACCTAACTGGCTAGCAACATTACCCCAACATCCGGGGCGATCCGCCCGAGAAAGGGCAAGACCCCCTAAAAACGGGAGAAATTAATGAGCCGATCTAGAGACCAGATGCTGGGAGAAATCTACTCTGCGGGCAGAAAGGAAGTGCTCATATACTCCTCCTTTGTTCCCCCTTTTTTTTTTTTTTCTTTCCCCTTAACAGGGGGATTTGTATAGACATTTGAACAGTGAGAGGGGCCAAGAGGAGGACGAGGGACTCCAAAAATTTTTTTTTTCACTCCCTTCTTTTTTTGTATCGACCCCCTGGTTGATGTAAGGTTTTGGTTTTACTTCCCCCCTCCTTTAGAGCAAAAGAGGATGAGTATCGCTCAAAAATATATAAAACGTGCAAAACACGTTGGTTATTTAATGGGGTATATGTACATATCCACATATTGTGTTGGTAGAGATCAATATATATATATTTTTTTTCTTCTCCACGAGATTTATGGGTTTCTCTTTTTCTTTTTTTTTTTCTCTCATATATCATGAAATGTATACACAAATAATGGAAGGAAACAAGGGTTTTTCCTCCACTTAATTTTCACATTCACCTCTTTTTTTTTGGGGGGGGGGGGGGAGTCAAATTTAACCCCCCCCAATATAAAAAGGAAAGAGAAGGGGGGGGGGAGGGAAGGATAACATTTTTTTTTTTTTTTTTTCCACACAAATGTCACTTTTGAATTTTTTCCCCTTCTTTTTTTTTTTCTTACTCTGGAAAGGGGTCCTTTTATTTTTGCCCACGTTTTTGACACAAGGTTAAAATATTTAATGGGTAAATGCACTGAACATAACTTAATGGGTATATATATTTTTTTTTTTTTTTTTTAATGTAACATTGTATCACGTTGGTGAATAATTGGGAACACTCTCCTTATATATATATTTGCCCGTTAGAGTCATAGATACGTACTCAGCGCACATAGAGCTTACATCTCCTACCCTCTTATATTGTTGAAGAAAGATGAGAAGGTGAGACTTATCTTAGAGGGAGGGGGATATTAAACTGGAGGGAGGAATATAGATAAGATATGGGAGGTGAATAGAGTGAAAGTACTAAAAGTACATGAGCAGCTGAGGGCTGACTAATAGAATATAGGATGAGGTTGGATCCGAGGGGTTTGGGGGGGGGGGGGGGGAAGAGTTGAGAACTCACCTTGAGGCCCTGTCCAGCCGCAAATCCACTTAGGCCTACGCACACACCCTAGGGAGGAGGGTCTGCGTATAAACAACAAATAGTTGCTAGTAGTAATAGGAAGGGGTTTTAGGGTTCCCCTTTCTTTTTCTTTTTTTCCTTTTGATTTTTCTTTTTCCCTCTTCTTCTTTTTTTTTTTCTTTTTCTCTCTCCCTCTCTTTTCTCTGACGTAACAAATGGCAAATATAAAAGTAATGTCATTAAATGTAAGAGGCCTCAATATTCCAGAAAAAAGACATGCTACTGAACGACCTAAGACGGTCCCAAATTGATGTGGCATTGATCCAGGAGACACATTTTAAAGAATAAACTACCTATTCTCAGAAATAAAAATTACCCATGGGGATACCATTCAACTAATACATTATCTAAATCGAAAGGGGTTTCAATCTTAATTTCCAATAGACTTGCATGGACACTACAGGAGTTGCAAATGGATCCTGAAGGACGATATGCCTTCGTTAAAGGCTCAATTGGAGGAGTGAAAGTGACATTGGCAACCATGTACGCACCAAATCATAAACAAGATACTTTTATTAGATGGACTCTGAATAATCTAATGAATTTTTCAGAAGGCCAGCTGATATTAGGTGGGGACCTAAACGTTTCCTTGATTCCTAGGATGGACACTCTTAACTGGCTCTTCTTCTATCCCCTCACGAGTAGGTAAATGCATAAACCAAGATTTACATAAACATCAACTAGTGGACGCATGGCGATTAATACATCCAGAAGAAAAAGATTATACATATTATTCCTAGGTTCATAAAACCTACACAAGGATAGATTATTTCCTAATCCCTCACAGACCGCTACATGCAATACAAAAAATAGAAATTGGAAGTATAACTTGGTCGGATCATGCCCCAATTTTGTTATCATATTCACTCTCAGAAACCACTTCATTTACGAACAGGTTCTGCAGATTGAATGAGAGCTTACTACAGATCCCAGAGGTCCTTAGGGATGTTACAGAGGAATTACAGCAATTTTTTCAGATAAACGAAACCCCAGAAGGTGACCCGGGTATTCTGTGGGAGGCACATAAAACAGTCATTCGAGGAGTTATGATTAAACATGGTTCCAGGATTAAAAGAGAAAGATAGAAAAAATTAACATCAATGCTTTCTGCACTACATGAGATAGAGACTAACCATAAAAGATTTCAAACAGACAAATTAGAGATAGAATTGATATCATTAAGGAAACAAATTGCAGACATATTGGGATATAGGGCTAAAGCTTCTCTACAAAGATGCCGTAAAATAGGCTATGAGTCAGGAAATAAATGCGGGAGATTACTGGCGAAGGCCATAAAAGATAACAAGACAGCCACATATATCCCTCAAATTTTATCCACAAAAGGTAATAAACTATTATTACCTAAACAAATCGCCCAGACATTTGGAGATTTTTACTCCTCTCTATATAATCTTCCAGATCAAATTTCATCAACAACACAAATGGAGGAATATATAACTTCATCTAAACTCCCTACATTATCAGCAGAAACCTGCAAAGAATTAGACTCACCAATAAGGATGATAGAAATCCAACAGGCCCTAAATACGATGAAACCAGGGAAAGCACCGGGGCCAGATGGGTACACGCTGCAATATTATAGAGTTTTTTTACCAATACTGGGACCACATCTGTTGAAATTGTTTAATAGTGCAGGATCGTACCCTGCTTTTTGTAGAGATACTAAGAGATCTCATATAGTGGTTATACCTAAGGAAGACAAGGATCCAATGTTATGTGGTAGCTACAGACCAATATCACTTCTTAATATAGATCTTAAACTTTTTACCAAGATATTAGCAACTCGACTGACACAACATCTACACTCCCTGATCCATCTAGATCAAGTAGGATTCATAATGAATAGAGAGGCGAGAGACAACACCACAAAGGTATTGAATTTATTATACGCTGCAGACCGATCTCAAATACCAAGCGTTTTTATAGGAACCGATGCAGAAAAGGCGTTTGATCGAGTTAATTGGAAATTTGTTAGCTACACAAAACCCAGACATAGAAGGTATTACTGTGGGGAAAAAGCAATATACGATCTCTGCATATGCAGACGATGTACTTTTCTCAATAGTTAATGCGATAATATCATTACCGAATCTTATCAGGGAGTTTGAACAAAATGGTGCTATATCTAACTTGAAAATAAATACATTTTAACATCAGAAGCTATGGGAATAAATTTACCTAGTAGAACATTATTGCAGTTGAAACAGAACTTTACATTTAAATGGACAAAAAGAGCATTAAGATATTTAGGTACGTTTATACCTGCCAGGCCGGCGCAGATCTTTGAACTTAATTTTACTTCTCTGCTGATGGAAATTCACCTTAAGTTAGAGAAGTGGAATACGGGTCTGCATTCATGGTTTGGCAGGTGCAATCTGATCAAAATGACTATATTACCTAGATTTTTGTATCTATTTCAAACATTACCTATTAAGATCCCAGTTTATTTCAAACAAACTCACTATTCATTAAATTTGTCTGGGCACATAAGAAGCCCCGCCTTTCAAGACAGTTATTGACGCTACCTAAAAAATTAGGGGGAACGTCACTCCCAGACATCCGGAAATACTTCCAGGCTTCTCATCTGCGAAGGCAAATTGACTGGTGTCGCCACGGGGACTCTAAACTATGGGTACAAATTGAACATGCATCTTCCCCTATCCCCCTTAACAGAGCACTATGATGCTATGAATATCTTCCGATAGACGTGAGGACACACCAGTTAATAGGTACGACGCTCCAAATATGTGCACAAATTTGCTCTCGGAACTCTCTCTCCTCATGTGATAAACCATTATACCCAGTTTTAGGGAACCCAAAATTTATGATGGGGTTAGAGGCACAACCTTTCAGATCTCTTAGAGAGACAGGTCTTTTCCAGGCCTCACACTTTCTAAGAGAGGACAAATGGCCTACATTAGAAACGTTGGTAAACGAGGCGGATGTTTTTAAACTCCCTTTCTGTAACGCATTGCAATTATCCCACTTTTTACGTTCAATTCCTAACTCTCAGAACTATAATCATCAACTGACAACTTATGAATGTTCTTGTACAGATGAAGGGAGTCTTACACATGCGATATCCAAAATATACAGCCTGATAAATATACCTGTAGTGCAATACCAGCTGCCCTACTTAGATAGATGGAAGAGGGAAATGTCTAGAGTTTTCTCACCAGAGCAGAGACAGCATATGATCAACTTGGGCTTTAAATCTTCGATATGTACTAAATATCAAGAGACAAATTTTAAAATCCTAACAGGATGGTACTATACTCCATACAAGCTACACAACATTTTTATTAATAATTCTTACCGCTGCTGGCGCTGCCTGGAGGGAGAGGGCACGTTATTGCACATCTTCTGGAACTGTCCTAAATTGACAAAATACTGAGAAAAAATAGGAGAGATTATGCAAAAGTTTACAGAGGCCGAGATTCCGGAAGATCTGGCTTTTTTTCTCCTACAATTAAGTAATATACCAGTGAAAAGATATAGAAAATCGGTGATATGCCAGCTTTCAAATGCGGCTAGATCATGTATACCCCTTAATTGGAAAAAACAAACATCACCAACAATAGCAGATTGGATACAGAAAATAGAATAAATAAATAAATTGGAGGATCTGGTAATGACAGCTCACCATAAAAGGGAAAAATATTTAGAGACGTGGGGAGCATGGGATTCATTTATCCTTTCGAAAGAAGGTAAAACCCTACTTAAAATGTGATTTCTGGATCAGAAAGAATACAAATACGAAACTATGAGAGACACTTGGGTCAATTGTTTTAATGTCTTGATAAAGAGGGAGGAGATAGGTTTTCCCCCTTTTTTCCCATTTTTTTTTTTCCTTCTCTTTTTTGGGGTTGTGTTTATTTTTTGGCTATTTGAGTTAGTATATATATATATATATATATATATATATATATATATATATAAAAAATAGAAACGATAGGGTAGGTAGAGGTTGTCCAGACCGAGATGGGAAGATTAGAGCAGGGTAAGAGATAGAGATTGACCTGATGAAGGTTAAGAGGAGAGAGGAGACCCTGATAGTTAGACACTTGTATTAATTTTGATGTAATAAGAATTGTATGTTGACTGTTAAAGCATATGACTATATGATGCTCTGTTCTTGTTTCTTACCTCCTGTTGCTTGTACAGCCTTATTACAAACCCTTAATAAAAGTTATATTTGAAAAAAAAATAGAAAAAAGACATCAGTCCATCCAGTTCAACCCATGATGTGTGTGTTTACCGTACATTGAATACCCCTGTATGTTGTGGTCTTTAAGGTGCCCATCTAATAGTTTTTTGAAACTATCGATGCTCCCTGCTGATACGACTGCTTATGGAAGAGAATTACACATCCTTACTGCTCTGACAGTGAAGAACCCCTTGTGTATTTTAAGGTTAAACCGTTTCTCCTCTAGTTTTAGTGAGTGGCCATGCGTCTTATTATATTCCCTTTCTCTAAAAAGTTTGTTCCTTATGGTAGGGTCACCATCAGTACAGTATTTGTACATTGATATCATATCCCCCCTCAATCGTCTCTTCTCCAGAGAGAATAAGTTCAGTGCTTGTAGTCTTTCCTCATAGCCGATGCCCTCCATTCCCCTAATTATTTTTGTTGCCCTTCTCTGCACATCTAGCACATCCTTCCTGAGGACCGGTGCCCAGAACTGGACAGCATACTCCAGTTGTGGCCGGACCAGAGTCTTGTAGAGTGGGAGAATAATCTCTTTATTTCTGGAGTGAATCCCCTTTTTATACATGCCAGTATTCTGTTGGCTTTGCAGCGGCTTGGCATTGCATGCCACTGCCAAGCCTGTTGTCAACCACTAGCCCCAGGTCCTTTTCCATCCTACACTTACCCAGAGGTTTCCCCCCCAGTGAGTAGCTTGCGTTCGTGTTTCTGATGCCCAAGTGCATTACTTTACATTTTTTCAACATTAAACCTCATTTGCCATGTAGTTGCCCACCCCATTATTTTGTTCAGGTCCACTTGTAAGGTTTCCACATCCTGCATAGAAGATATTGGCATGCTTAGTTTAGTATCATCCGCAAATACTGAGATTGTACTAGATATCCCCTCCTCTAGATCATTTATGAATAAATTAAACGGGATTGGTCCCAGGACAGAACCTTGGGGGACCCCACTTTCCACACCTGCCCAATCCGAGTACTCCCCATTTATCACCACCCTCTGGACTCTCCCCTGGAGCCAGTTCTCTATCCAGGTACTCACCCTATGGTCCATACCTACATTCTTTAGTTTGTACAGTAAGCATTTGTGGGGAACGGTGTCAAATGCCTTTGCAAAGTCCAGATACACCACATCCACAGGCTTACCTTTATCTAGGTGACAGCTCACTTCATCATAGAAGGTTAATAGATTGGTTTGGCAAGAACCATTTTTCATGAATCCATGCTGATTACTACTAATACCATTTTCATTACTAAAGTCTTGTATGTGGTCCCTTAACATCCCCTCCAAAATCTTGCAGACTACTGATGTTAGGCTGACCGGTCTATAGTTACCCGGGATATATCTCTGCACTTTTTTAAATATTGGTACCACTTTGGCTTTTTTCCAATCAGCTGGCACCCTACCCGTCTGTAGGCTATCCTTAAAGATCAAGAATAATGGTCTGGAAATCACCTGGCTGAGCTCTTTAAGAACCCTCGGGTGCAAGCCACCAGGTCCCGGTGATTTATTTATGTTAAGTTTCTCTAGTTTTTAGTTTAGTTCTAAGTCTATCCTCTGTTAGCCATGGGGGTACTTTATGAGGTGTATTATTTAGTTTAGCATTACAAGCTGGGCTAGTGTAGCCCCCCCGATTCTTTTGTGAAGACTGAAGAGAAGAAATTATTTAACACTTCCGTCTTTTCTCTGTCCTCTGTGGCCAAATTTCCTTTGTCGTCTTTTATGGGGCCAATGTGTTCTGGCCTCGCTTGCTTACTGTTTATGTAGCCACCTTGATTTCGTCTTTACATTTCTTATTACACTCTTTGTAATGCTTGAATGCTGCCAATGACCCCTCAGTCTTGTATTTTTTGAAGGCCTTTTCTTTAGTATTAATATGCATTTTTATGTTGGGGTTTAGTTTTGCTCTTTTAAATTTATTTCCCTTTGAAATGCACTGGCCAATCCCTTTAAGTATGCTCTTGAAGCACTCCCATTTTTCGTCCCTGTTCTTTGTTGCCAGGGTTCGATCCCATTTGATATTTTCTAGCAGAGAGCGCAGTTTTGGGAAATTGGCTCTTTTGAAATTCGGTGTCTTTATATTACCCTTGTGTTTCCTATTACTGTAATTAATACTGAAACTTATTGACCTATGGTCACTGTTTCCTAAGTTGCCCCGTATTTCTATATCCGTGAGCAGGTCTGGATTGTTGGTAATCAGTAGGACAAGTACCGCATTGTTTCTTGTCGGTGCATTCACCATCTGACCCATGAAATTGTCCTGCTAAACATTTAGGAACTGTCGAGCCTTGGCTGAATGCGCGGTTCCTTCTGCCCAGTCTATATCTGGATAATTAAAGTCCCCCATTATAATGACATTTCCCATCCTTGCTGCCAATCCTATCTGTAAAATGAGGTCCGCCTCCCCCTCCTCCCTCTGATTGGCGGGCCTATAGCATACGCCCAATATTACCTTCCCTATAGTGCTTTCCCTTTTAAGTTCTACCCATAGGGATTCTGCCTCATCCATAGCTCCATTATTAATATCATCCCTCATATTTACCTGTAGATTGTTCTTAACATACAGACATACCGCTCCCCCTTTTTTTTACCTTCTCTATCCCTGCGATAAAGGGAATATCCCTGAATGGTCGCCATCCAATCATGAGAGCTGTCGAACCAAGTCTCTGTTATCCCCACAAAATCTAAGTCCTCCTCATACATCAACAGCTCCAGCTCTCCCATCTTGTTTGCCAGGCTTCTGGCATTGGTATACAAACTTCGTAATTTTGACCGGTTGCATACTATATCCTCGTTTGATGTTGTTTTTAGGCTGCTCTTGTGATTATTTTCCCCATAACCACCTTGAATTTAGGTACTCTAAACACCCTACCATTAATGTTCCCATTTGTGCCCTCTGAATCTTGCTCCCTGCTGGCTAATTCTACATCTTCAACTCCCCCCCCCCCCCCCCCCCATCACCTAGTTGCTTTGGTGACGTCAGCACATTGCTCCACCCTACGCATCTCATCATACGTTCTTCCGTGGTACGGGCGGCATGCTGAATCCCCGCTACTTATACAATACATAAATAGCCAATAGCCTCCAGAGGGCACTACTCTGTAGACTTAAAAATGGCCGAAGTAACAAATCTGTTCTCAACCGGAATCCTAAGGTCTAAAAAGCTAATCTCCTCCAAGCTTACTTCATAATTTAAACAAATCCCCTTATAGTTATTATTCAGATGTTACATAAATTCTTGTAAGTCTGGGTCACTCCCATCTAATAGGAGGAGGATTTTTTCATATATATATCTAGCCCATAAAACCACCTGAGGTCTCTGTTGGGCGTAGATGACACCCTCCTCCCTTTTGGCCATAAAATAATTCGCCAAACTAGGGGCATATTTATTCCTCATGGCTACTCCTCTGTCCTGATGGCAAAAATGGCTTTCAAACCAAAAATAGTTATACCATGCCGCAAACTCCAATAGTTCCATAATAAAATCCAACTGTATGGAGACCCAAGTCTCTAAGTAGAATTTAACTACTGCCAGTCCAAGATAATGTGGGATAACCGTATAAAGCGAAGTGACGTCAGCTGTGACTAGCCTCAGACCTTCTATAAATAGGAGCAAAGTGAGGAACAAGAGAGGCTAGCGTTATAACCTTGCTTACCCTGTGCTCACAAAACTATATAACTGAATAAAGCTGCTGCTATAATAGGTCATAAATCAAAAAAGGTGTATGAATCAAACTATCAGAACCTCTGGCTTAGAATACTTCACACACTAGCAGCGCTAAAGTCCACATAAGATGAACTTGTATCGTAAATGTCAGGGAAAGTCTATGCATAAAAGTCCCAAATGTAACCAGAGTCTGAAGATGGTGAATTCTTGCAGGAAACCAGAAAGACCTCCACCACACCGCTGTGTGCACCCGTAAGTGGGAACACTTACCAGATAGAATCTGTATATGCGCCAAACATAACAGTCAGTGGGACCACCTAGTCTCCTCCAGACACCCGATACTGGTCAGCACTTCAATCAAATAACCTTACGATTTCAGACCGATGATCGCCTCACCAACATGAAGACAGTTTGCATTGTTGTTCTACATGCAAACTGTCTTCATGTTGGTGAGGCGATCGGTCTGAAATCGTAAGGTTATTTGATTGAAGTACTGACCAGTATCGGGTGTCTGGAGGAGACTAGGTGGTCCCACTGACTGTTAGAATCTGTATATGCGCCAAATATAACAGTCAGTGGGACCACCTAGTCTCCTCCAGACACCCGATACTGGTCAGTACTTCAATCAAATAACCTTACGATTTCAGACCGATGATCGCCTCACCAACATGAAGACAGTTTGCATTGTTGTTCTACATGCAAACTGTCTTCATGTTGGTGAGGCGATCGGTCTGAAATCGTAAGGTTATTTGATTGAAGTACTGACCAGTATCGGGTGTCTGGAGGAGACTAGGTGGTCCCACTGACTGTTATATTTGGCGCATATACAGATTCTATCTGGTAAGTGTTCCCACTAGGCTTGTGACGGTATCAGATTTTCATGCTGCGATTTAATTAATGTTTTGCCACGGTATACGGTATTATCACGGTATTCAATTATTAAACTTAAATTATTAAATTTCTACCTCACTTGAATTTCATTGCTGAATTTAGGGACTTTGGTTCACTTATGCACATTATTATATAGTCAGTCAGTACAGACTCTGTGAACCAGGCCTAAAATAAGCCATCAAGCAGTGTCTGGCCTACCTGGTGATGACTGGTCCTGGCGCTCGGCTCCGATCCGATGGCCTGGTCATTAAGGGGGCAAATCCTTGTGGTCAAGAAGTGGTTAAACCTGAAGGAGGACCGGTGTTCTTTATAAATTACTTTACTATTGCTTTAGGCCTGGTTCACATGTATGCGGGTTGGCGGTTCACATGTATGCGGGTTGGCGGCCCACATTTGCACAGGCATAGTAGCCCATTGATTTGAACGGGCAGCTATGCCCTCATTTATATATATATGTATATGTGTGTGTGTGTGTGTGTGTGTATATATATATATATATATATATATATATATATATAATGCTGCTATGCCCATGTATGTATGCATATATGTGAGTGTGTATATCTCTATCTATAAATATCTATCTATCTTATTCTATCTATCTTATTCTATCTGCAGAGACTTGCTTGTATTAGCAGTGTTTCTGTCTGTGTCTGAACCCTGGAAGAAGCATGTGGGTGTGTTCTAGGAGCTGTCTGATTGGTTACAGGGAGGAGCTAAGTCTCTCACTCTAGGATCATATTACCAGAGCTGTTTCTATTTAGTGAGTGAACTATTGAGTGAGTGAATTAGCCCCCGTTCACACTAAGGCGACCTGTGAGGCGACCTGGTCGCCTCACAGGTCGCCGTAGGTCGCCTCCCATAGGGAAGCTGCGGACCCGTTCTAATAGGAGCGACACAAGTCGCTCCGACTTAGAAAAAGGGTCCGGAGCTTCTTTGGGGCGACCAGGAGGCGACCGCCATAGACTTCAATGTTATGAAGTCCGTGGCAGCCGCTCCTTCTCGCACCGCGACTTCGGAGGTCGCGGTGCGAAGTAGCGTCGCCCCTATGTGAACGGGGGCTGAGTCATCCAGCTCACTGAAATGTATCAATTCTAAAGTCAGACTTGAGGAGCAGATAAACACGGTATTTTAAAAATGCCACAATAACAATACCGTGGGTATGCAATACCGCGATATATTGAATTACCCAAAATCGGCATATCTCTAGTTCCCACTTACGGGTGCACACAGCGGTGTGGTGGAGGTCTTTCTGGTTTCCTGCAAGAATTCACCATCTTCAGACTCTGGTTACATTTGGGACTTTTATGCATTGACTTTCCCTGACATTTACGATACAAGTTCATCTTATGTGGACTTTAGCGTTGCTAGTGTGTGAAGTATTCTGAGCCAGAGGTTCTGATAGTTTGATTTATACACCTTTTTTGATAGCCTCAGACCTTGTTTTGGTCTCTGGACAGTAAATTGATAGTATGCCTAGTATCTTTAATGTAAGAGGGCATTTTCTGCACAAGGGGTTGGAGGTAATAATCTATATACCACCCGTGACATGAGCCTCTATACCACTGACTATAGAACGGCCCTGGGGATTCTGATTTTTGTGTACTTTAGGTAAAAAATATATTATAGGAGTGCGTAGTGCACTGGGCACTAAAGGTCTTTCCTTTTTTATTCAAAATTCCTTCCTTAAGAGGGAGCTAATGTTCCTGGAGGATTGAACAAGGAGGCATTAGAGAGATTTGAATGTTGAAATTCTGAAGAAACAAACCCTATTCTCCTTGATTGGGTTCGTCATTAAATAGCGTTTTAATGTTGAGTTTGCTCACATACTTATAAAGAACATCCATATATGCAGTGGCGGCTGGTGAAGTTTTAAGATGGGGGGGGCGCAAGACCCCGCCCTTCCATTTTGACCCCTCCCATTTCTCGGAAACTCCACAACTTTTAGACTTCACCCGTTTTACCCCCTGTATTTTGCTTGCGTGAACAAATTCTCCCAATATATCACATATTAGGGGTCCATCAGTACTAGTATATCCCATAATAGGAAGCAGGGGCCCTATTATGGGATATACTGTAAGAGACACCCTATTATGGGATACACTGACTGAGAGTGGCACAAACCCCACAGTACAGACCCCCCCCCCCCCCAGCACAAACCCCTCAAGCACAAACCCCACAGTACAGGCCCCCTAGCACTAACCCCACAGTACAGTCCCCCTAGCACAAACCCCACAGTACAGGCCCCCTTCAATGTAGTGACCAGTATATATGCCCCCTTTCAATGTAGTGACCAGTATACATGCCCCCTTTTAATGCAGTGACCAGCGTACATGTCCCCAATGCAGTGACCAGCGTACATGTCCCCAATGCAGTGACCAGCGTACATGTCCCCAATGCACTGACCAGCGTACATGTCCCCAATGCAGTGACCAGCGTGCGTGCCTCCAATGCAGTGACCAGCATACATGTCCCCAATGCAGTGACCAGCATACATGTCCCCAATGCAGAGATCAGTGTGCGTGCCTCCAATGCAGTGACCAGCATACATGTCCCCAATGCAGTGACCAGCGTACATGTCCCCAATGCAGAGATCAGTGTGCGTGCCTCCAATGCAGTGACCAGCATACATGTCCCCAATGCAGTGACCAGCGTACATGTCCCCAATGCAGAGATCAGTGTGCGTGCTTCCAATGCAGTGACCAGCATACATGTCCCCAATGCAGTGACCAGCGTACATGTCCCCAATGCAGAGATCAGTGTGCGTGCTTCCAATGCAGTGACCAGCATACATGTCCCCAATGCAGTGACCATCGTACATGTCCCCAATGCAGTGACCATCGTACATGTCCCCAATGCAGTGACCAGCGTACATGTCCCCAATGCAGTGACCAGCGTACATGTCCCCAATGCAGTGACCAGCGTACATGTCCCCAATGCAGTGACCAACGTACATGTCCCCAATGCAGTGACCAGCATACATGTCACCAATGCAGTGACGTGCGTGCCTCCAATGCAGTGACCAGCATACATGTCCCCAATGCAGTGACCAGCATACATGCCCCCAATGCAGTGACCAGCGTACATGTCCCCAATGCAGAGATCAGTGTGCGTGCTTCCAATGCAGTGACCAGCATACATGTCCCCAATGCAGTGACCAGCGTACATGTCCCCAATGCAGAGATCAGTGTGCGTGCTTCCAATGCAGTGACCAGCGTACATGTCCCCAATGCAGTGACCAGCATACATGTCCCCAATGCAAAGATCAGCGTGCGTGCCTCCAATGCAGTGACCAGCGTACATGTCCCCAATGCAGTGACCAGCGTACATGTCCCCAATGCAGTGACCAGCGTACATGTCCCCAATGCAGAGATCAGTGTGCGTGCCTCCAATGCAGTGACCAGCATACATGTCCCCAGGTATTATATATATGATTAGTCCCAAAGTCAATTGCCAAAAACCGCTCTTTTGAGCTTTTTAAGCACTCCTGTTACAACTTCTATATTACTTATAGATACAGTCAGTCCCATTGTTAAAGCATTGATACATGTACCCTCTCTCTACTCCCATCACGTCCTGCTTACAGGTTATTGGCTAAGTCTGAGGTTTTCATTTGTATAGCAAAACAGCTTCTATATTTGTGCACGAAGGAAACGGAAAAAAGAAGGGGGGGAGATATTTCCCCTCTCACCGTTCCAATCTCAAGGGGCTCGTCCATTGTCCTTTTCAGTAGATCTTTCCTACTTGCCCGAGGAGCTCTGCATCTCACGCTACAGGGGGAGCTTGTCGGCTCTGGATCTCTGCACGCCGGGTTCTCACACGCCCTCTCGGCATTCGTGGCTTCTCCACTCATTGTGGGCTCCCCTGTGCAGGTTCCTTCGGCGGGATAGGACCGGATCACGGCGTGGCTCCAACCGCTTGATTGGTAAGTGCGGCACTCATTCGGAGCAGGGTCGGTGGGGTCTGGCGAGTCTAGCGGGCGGGTGGTGCGGGGAGGATCTTCACTCTCCTCTGCATCTCGGAGAGGAACGTCTCAGCGGCGGCTCTCCTGTGTCCTCTCTTCTCCGGCGCCGGCGGGCAGGAACTGAAGGTGAATGTGATGCCAGGGCGGTGCACCGCCCCCAGGCGTCATGTCACCAGGTCTGATGTCCTCCTGTGATTGGTCCAGGCTGGACTTTGGACCAATCACAGCCTGGACATCGGCAAAGTGGGGTGTGTTGGGGCACATTGCTCTGCGCCCCGATGACCCCCAAAGGAGCACCAATCGGTGTCTCTGCCGGGCGAGGGTGGGGTCAAAAACCCCACCACCGTCCCATACCCAGCACTAAGTCCGGCGCCCCTAGTGGGCGAAAACTTTACTTTTTTTTTTTTTTTAATTTATTTAATCTTTTTTTTTTTTCTGCTTCGTTTGGGGGGGCGGCGCCCCTGCGCCCTCTATGGGCGGGCCGCCACTGCATATATGTCTGAAACTTGCTTAACCTCCCAGGTGGAGCAAATTTTAAGCCCTTGTCTAAAATCGTTTTTCCTGCATCTGTTAAAATTTTCCAAATGTGGTTGTATATCCCTGTTGCATTGTTAGAGGGTTGCATGACTTCCTAAAGCAGCACGTCACCACGTGGCTTTCCAGTCTGTCAGCAACTTGTACTCTACCCAAGTATCGCCGCAATCAATGGATTCTTAGGAGCAGTGAGAGTGAACGCTCTAGCTGAGCAGTATACAGTGTGATTTAATGCTTTGAGTTTTTGGACTAATGGAAGTGTGATTTTAAGGGGGGTTGCGTACTGGAATAAATTTAATGACAGGATTACGCTATGAGTCTGTTTTCTTTATGACTTATGAAACATTGTGAGTGGAAGAAGACCCTGCATGCGATAAGGTGTTTAGTGACACAGGCGTACTGTTATTGGAGATCTGTGAGTGGAGGAAGGCTCTGCATATAAAGAGATTTTTTGATACAGGCCTACTGTTCTCGTAGATCTGGTGGGAAATACCCCACCACAGCAGTGTCTCCAAATGCGCCTCTTTGGAAGAACGCTTGCTTGCTATATATATATATCTCCCAGCACCCCCAGCCCCAGCAGTCAGGACGGAATGTTATGTAACACCCACTTCTCACATCTATTCCCATTTGTCTCTGACTTCCCTGCCCCCTCTAGAATCTCTAAGGGCCCAGTGGCAACAGAATGTCCAACAATTAGACAACTATGACTGAGATGACGTCTGGGGCCTCCCATTCCATGCATTGGTTTCCTTGCATGATAGAATGATCCAATTCAGATTGGTTCATAGAGATTACTATATTCCCCGGGTCCTCAATAGGCAGACTCCAGGCCCCGCTCCGGATCCAGATGCGCTTAAATCTGGACCGCAGCAGCTGTCTGGGAACACGGAGTGAACCCACCCCAGTGAGGTGGTTCGCTTTTTAGTGCGGTTGGTTGCAGGCCGAGCGTTACGTCATTGGTCAATTTGAGTGTCCCATTGACCAACGACGTAACGCGTATGGGGGTGCTGATACCTTACCGGCAACCAGGAAGCCGCCAGCCAGGTCTGAGCAGTATAGAGACAAGCGTTCCTTAGGCACTACTTAGTAGTGCCATTACATGTGAGTTTTTATGTACCTTATTCCCAATAAATTTATTTATTAAAGAGTGAGCATTAGATCCTGTGCATCTTTATTTTTTTCTATGCCCCATTGAAATCGTGACGAGAATACTGTTCAAGTCTATGGCATATACTAGTCATTAGGCAGCAGTGATCTAATGAGGTGGAGAAGGATAAGAGTGCATTATCCCTGCCTGTTTGTCCTAGTTGTGACACACTGGTCTTGGTTCCAGGTGAGAAGCCAACCGTTTGTGTGGTGGTGGAAGCACTTATACCTCGTTTGAGCACCTGTCCAAGCACCTTTTTGAAGCACCTTTTGCACGAGCACTTTTTACGGTTTGATTCATTCTTGTATATTCGCATATATAGTAATGTGATTGACACACTGTCAACTTTATTATTGCATTTTGAGCACCTTTTTTGATTGCACAGATTTATGCACTTTAAATACTGAGTCATTTAGGGAACCTACTTAAGCCCCGGAAGATTTTACCCACTTCCTGACCAGGGCCTATTTTGCGATTCGGCACTGCGTGACTTTACCGGACAATTGCGCGGTCGTGCGACGCTGTACCTAAACGAATTTGACGTCCTTTTTTTCCCACAAACAGAGCTTTCTTTTGGTGGTATTTGATCACCTGTGCGATTTTTTGATCATGAGCTATAAACAAAAAAAGAGCAAAAATAACAATATTTTTCACATTTTTTTTATATGAAATTCCCCCCAAGAAAAATGTAAAAATCAAAATGTTTTAACATTTTCGGCCAATTTTGTTTTATGCTACATATGTTTGGTAAAAAAAAAATCGCAAAAAGCGTATTTTGATTGGTTTGCGCAAAAGTTATCGCGTTTACTAACACAGGGATACATTTTTGTAATTTTTGGTTTTTTTTTAATGCGTAATGGCGGCGATCTGCATTTTTTTTTTTTTTTTTTTTGCGATACTGCGACATTGCGGCGGACAGATCGGACCCTTGACTGACATTTTTGACACTTTTGGGGTTACCAGTGACATTTCTACAGTAATCAGTGCTATACATATGCACTGTTACTGTAAAATTACACTGGCAGTGAAGGGGTTTAACTTTTTTTGAGAGGGAGGGGTTATGTGTGTCCCTAGGGGCATGATTCTAACTGTGATTGACTGTGGCTTGAGGTGTTGGAACAGTGATCAACGGTCCTACATAGTAGAACCGTATGATCACTGTTCATACACAGGGGAGAATGACAGGCGGCTTGTTTACATCAGCCGCCTGCCTTTCTCACTCTCCACCGACGATCGACGAGTGACCGGCGGACATCGGGTCCGCCTGTCACACGTGCGGGGGGGTCCGTGACCGCGCGGGAGCGCGCCCGCTCCCCAGTGCCTCACAGGCTAGTGACGTGTATATATACGGCACTTTGCCTGTGAGGGGCTGACCGCCGCAGTATATGTACTTGCGGCGGTCGGCAAGTGGTTAAATGGTTAATTACTGGCATCTTTATATTGTTTAATCGCCTAGCGCTATACTGTATATTTTTGGATTTTTATTAATACTTTGCAGTGGTAAGCTGAGTTGGTAAAGCTGCTTATTCAACACTTTATAATTATACATCTAGGGACTGTTTGTGCTGATAAAAATCACTCTGGCATATGTTTCAGCTTTGGTGATCGGATCCGCCTGGCCCTCACAACTTTTATGCTCAAGTTTAAAAAAACGGGTGACACAAAGAAGGTGTCGCCTTTCACACTAAGGTCTACCTCCATATCACTTTTTTTGTGTATAGTAGTTCAAAAGTTTTGGGGAATGCCTTTTTTTGTTGGCGTTCTGAATTTGACTGAATGGAAAATGTGTAAGTGGACCTTTTAAGTTTATATTTCAGTACCCCTGCTATATTCCTTCCAGACTTGGATGCATCTCATTCCCCAGAGTGCTGGAGATGTGGCCAAACTCCGGATTATTTCACTCATATGGTTTGGACCTGTCCCCCTATTGAGTTCTGGAGCGAATTAATGCATTAGTTTTGACTCCGGTCCAACTGGCTATGGAAGGCTGCCTATTGGGTCTGGTGGATAACCTCATCCCTACCAGGGCGGGCAAGACTTACAGTGGGTACGGAAAGTATTCAGACCCCCTTAAATTTTTCACTCTTTGTTATATTGCAGCCATTTGCTAAAATCATTTAAGTTCATTCTTCTTCCTCATGAATGTACACATAGCACCCCATACTGACAGAAAAACACAGAATTGTTGACATTGTTGCAGATTTATTAAAAAAGAAAAACTGAAATATCACATGGTCCTAAGTATTCAGACCCTTTGCTGTGACACTCATATATTTAACTCCGGTGCTTTCCATTTCTTCTGATCATCCTTGAGATGGTTCTACACCTTCATTTGAGTCCAGCTGTGTTTGATTATACTGATTGGACTTGATTAGGAAAGCCACACACCTGTCTATATAAGACCTTCTAGATCACAATGCATGTCAGAGCAAATGAGACTCATGAGGTCAAAGGAACTGCCTGAAGAGCTCAGAGACAGAATTGTGGCAAGGCACAGATCTGGCCAAGGTTACAAAAAGATTTCTGCTGCACTTAAGGTTCCTAAGAGCACAGTGGCCTCCATAATCCTCAAATGGAAGACGTTTGGGACGACCAGAACCCTTCCTAGAGCTGGCCGTCCGGCCAAACTGAGCTATCGGGGGAGAAGAGCCTTGGTGAGAGAGGTAAAGAAGAACCCAAAGATCACTGTGGCTGAGCTCCAGAGATGCAGTCAGGAGATGGGAGAAAGTTGTAGAAAGTCAACCATCACTGCAGCCCTCCACCAGTCGGGGCTTTATGGCAGAGTGGCCCGACGAAAGCCTCTCCTCAGTGTAAGACACATGAAAGCCCGCATGGAGTTTGCTAAAAAAACACCTGAAGGACTCCAAGATGGTGAGAAATAAGATTCTCTGGTCTGATGAGACCAAAATAGAACTTTTTGGCCTTAATTCTAATCGGTATGTGTGGAGAAAACCAGGCACTGCTCATCACCTGTCCAATACAGTCCCAACAGTGAAGCATGGTGGTGGCAGCATCATGCTGTGGGGGTGTTTTTCAGCTGCAGGGACAGGACGACTGGTTGCAATCGAGGGAAAGATGAATGTGGCCAAGTACAGGGATAGCCTGGACAAAAACCTTCTCCAGAGTGCTCTGGACCTCAGACTGGGCCGAAGGTTTACCTTCCAACAAGACAATGACCACACAGCTAAAAAAAACAAGGAGTGGCTTCACAACAACTCCGTGACTGTTCTTGAATGGCCCAGCCAGAGCCCTGACTTAAACCCAATTGAGCATCTCTGGAGAGACCTAAAAATGGCTGTCCACCAACGTTTACCATCCAACCTGACAGAACTGGAGAGGATCTGCAAGGAGGAATGGCAGAGGATCCCCAAATCCAGGTGTGAAAGACTTGTTGCATCTTTCCCAAAAAGACTCCTGGCTGTATTAGATCAAAAGGGGGCTTCTACTAAATACTGAGCAAAGGGTCTGAATACTTAGGACCATGTGATATTTCAGTTTTTCTTTTTTAATAAATCTGCAACAATGTCAACAATTCTGTGTTTTTCTGTCCGTATGGGGTGCTATGTGTACATTCATGAGAAAGAAGAATGAACTTAAATGATTTTAGCAAATGGCTGCAATATAACAAAGAGTGAAAAATTTAAGGGGGTCTGAATACTTTCCGTACCCACTGTAAGTCAGCCTACTACTTTCTCTATCGTTCATCGACAGACGCAGCTCCTTATCTTCATGACTCATAGGTTATGCTCCTCCTTCTACCAATAGGCACTAGGCAGGAAAAAAACGTAACCACGCCTATGTGGGCTGTCCCTGCAGGCATAACCGATCAGGCTCTGCTATCATCAAACAGTTTTGTTCTGCTTAGTGTTAGGAATAGGACCTAGCTCCCTGCTGGGTCTTTGGTCTTAGCTGTAACAGGGAAAGTTTATTTTTTTTAATTTTTTTAACTAGTTAGTTTCTGAGGGCCAAGATCCAGAGGAACTACAAGCAACAGCCGGCTGCGGTTTCACACTGGATAATCTAGATCCTTAAGGTCTCCTGTCCAGCGAGTGTGAGCAGGTTATTGTCCAGGACTAGGCCTTGCCACAACAGTGCCCCGATGGATGGAGACAAGCCTGCAAGTGGACAGCTGAGACGAATCGACCTGGAACACCCTGAGTCGCAGCTTCCCCTTGGTTGACAGCACACCCATCCCCGTGTGGGAGGTGATCTTTTTCTGAGTGGCGCCCACCTGGTATGGTGAGTAAAACACACGGTCCCGGGGTGGGCGTGGGGCCCTCCCTGGAATTGTTGGACCTTGGGGGCTCTTTCGGTTCCCTGGCACCCCAGAGGACTAATCTGGTGTACCCCTTGGCATTTCCTTACCCCTAGCAGGTTTTACCTTGGGGGAGGGCGGTAATAATGCGGCCATTAAGGCGATTATTTGATGGGGGTGGATTGTCCTGGGTGGGTCCCTGGCTAGAGACCTTTTAAATGACTTGTTCTGGGACCCCTTTGAGGGGTCCTGGAGACTGCATGGTGCGCCAGGGGGGAGGCGGCCATTTTGCTGTGGTTCATGACCTCTGTGTTCCCATTAGTTTGCATGGGCAGCCATTTTCTATACTTCCCTATTGAGAATGTATGAGTGGTCATTTTCTTGAGGTCCGTGGGATGGACAGGCATGCGGTATGGCTTATGATGGAGGCAGAGCTTCTTCCTCTTTCTGTGCAGACAGTGTTATTTTAGTTTTTACACTGATCAGGCTGGATGCTTCTCTGTGGTCTGATAACATTCCTGGGTTTCCCTGTGGGTTTTTTCCTCTTCTGCTCTGCTATTACATAATAATCAGGGATTGTGAATCCGTAGTAATAGCGGTGGGACTGTGTTTTTCGCGGTCTTAAAGAGACATTACACAAAAAAAGTTATATGAGCAATGGAGTCCCAGGATAAAAATTCACCTGCAGACCCCCCTGTAAGCTACTGCGAGACCCTCCGGTTCACAGTCGCAGCCAGAAATTGCAGTTTTTTTTTTTGTTTTTTTTTTGCAAAGCCTGATGTGGATTTTGTCATTTCTGGTGCTGCCAGCTGCAAACGCCCTCCGTCCTCCCCTCCTTCGGCAGGGTCTTTGAACTCTGAGATATGGTCGCCACAGAGGGGGTCGGTGTCTTCACATTTTGATGGTGAATAGGATCTGTCCTCGTCAGCCGCCGCGTGGAAATGCGCATTGGTGGAAGCCCGGATTCGTTCCTGTGCGGGAAACCCTAAAATTGGCTTATGTACCTACAGCGTCAGATACGCAGGTGTCTTTTGGCTCCTGCAAATCCCGTAAATTGGGCAAGGTATTCCCTTGTCCAGAATTGTTTCATACTATTGTATTGTAGATTGGTTTGGCAGGAACGATTTTTCATAAATCCATGCTGATTACTACTTATAATACCGTTTTCATTACTAAAGTCTTGTATGTGGTCCCTTAACATCCCCTCCAAAATTTTGCAGACTACAGATGTTAGGCTGACCGGCCTATAGTTACCCGGGATATATCTCGGCCCCTTCTTAAATATTGGTACCACGTTGGCTTTTTTCCAATCAGCTGGCACCATACCCGTCTGTTAACTATCCTTAAAGATCAAGAATAATGGTCTGGCAATCTATTAATCTATTAACCTTCTACGATGAAGTGAGCAGCCACCTAGATAAAGGGAAGCCTGTGGATGTGGTATATCTGGACTTTGCAAAGGCCTTTGACACCGTTCCCCACAAACGATTACTGTTCAAACTAAGGAAGGTAGGTATGGATCATAAGGTGAGTACCTGGATAGAGAACTGGCTCCAGGGGAGAGTACAGAGGGTGGTGATTAATGGGGAGTACTCGGATTGGGCGGGTGTGGAAAGTGGGGTCCCCCAGGGTTCTGTCCTGGGACCAATCCTGTTTAATTTGTTCATAAATGATCTAGAGGAGGGGATATCTAGTACAATCTCAGTATTTGCAGATGATACTAAACTAGGCATGCCAATATCTTCTATGCAGGATGTGGAAACCTTGCAAGCAGACCTGAACAAAATAACGGGGTGGGCAACTACATGGCAGATGAGGTTTAATGTTGATAAATGTAAAGTAATGCACTTGGGGGCCAGAAACCAGAAAGCAAGCTACTCACTAGGGGGGGAACCTCTGGGTGAGTCTAGGATGGAAAAGGACTTGGGGGTACTGGTAGACAACAAGCTTGGCAGTGGCATGCAATGCCAAGCCGCTGCAAGCAAAGCCAACAGAATACTGGGATGTATAAAAAAGGGGATTCACTCCAGAAATAAAGAGATTATTCTCCCACTCTACAAGACTCTGGTCCGGCCACATCTGGAGTATGCTGTCCAGTTCTGGGCACCGGTCCTTAGGAAGGATGTGCTGGAATTGGAGAAAGTCCAGAGAAGGGCAACAAAAATAATTAGGGGAATGGAGGACATCAGCTATGAGGAAAGACTACAAGCACTGAACCTTTTCTCTCTGGAGAAAAGACGATTGAGGGGGGATATGATATCAATGTACAAATACTGTACTGGTGACCCGAGCATAAGGAACAAACTATTCAGAGAAAGGAGATACAATAAGACACGTGGCCACTCACTAAAACTTGAGGAAAGGCGGTTCAACCTTAAAGTGTGTAAGGGGTTCTTCACTGTAAGAACGGTAAGGATGTGGAATTCTCTTCCACAAGCAGTCGTATCAGCAGGGAGCATTGATAGTTTCAAAAAACTATTAGATGGACACCTTAAAGACCACAACATACAGGGGTATACAATGTACGGTTAAAAGCAAACACACACACAGGCATCATAGGTTGAACTGGATGGACTGATGTCTTTTTTCAACCTCACTAACTATGTAACTATGTATTGTATCGACAAAAGTGGATTTTTCCAGTGGCCAGGTTGAATAAAGCGACTCTGGTATCGATGGAGGAATCTGCTACCTTTCCAGAGCCCATGGATAGACGGGTGGAATCCTTGTCCCGCAATTTACATGTGGTAGCAGGTCACATGTTAAAGGCTACCTTTGTGAATGTTTTAGTAGCGCAGTGTCGGGATTCGAACCCGTGACCAGCCACATCCCAGGCGGTAGCCCTGCTTACTAGGCTACCGTCCTCTCTGGACTTTCCTCCCTGAACATTCCTCCCTGAAGCCTATTATTTCAACCTTAGTCTTGCCAAGCCTTGCTCATCACCCTTGATTCCTGACACCTGGTACTTCCCTATATAAGTCCAGCCCCGTGCACTCAAGTTTGCTGATTATTGAGCTCCTGAGCCTTGATCAAGCTACTCCTCACCTGCTGCTCTTATCTACTACCACAAATCCAACGCTGACCAGGAATTGACTACCGACTACTCTTCTGCTTTGTCCCCATCTACTGAACTGCTACCTCTGTTGCCGATCCGGATTGTCTGACCACGCTTACTGCTGCCCGCCCCGACCTTTGGCTCGTCTGACTTCTCTCTGGGTATTCCCTTGTCTGCTCCTCTGCCTTTGGACCGAACCTGCACTCTGCCTGGCTGGGTGATCCTGAGGACCGCGTCCTGGTGTTAGCTTGCAGCGCAGTCTATCCCCACCATTAGGGGCTCTAGTGAAAACCAGCTAGCACTTAGTTTCCACACCTCAGGTGAACCCGTGTCCTCATCAGAGTACTACGCGGTGTCCATCCGGTATCCAGCACCTACTACCTGCCTGCGGTCTTTGCCACTGGGCTCCACTCCTAACTCTGGCCAGCAGTCCTCTGACTCAGGTGAGCCTGTAGGATTGTTACACGCAGATTGCTACTGAATGGGTGAAGTTACTGAAAAGTAACTTGGAAACGGCACAGCTTCCCCCTGCGGTACTAGAACTAATAGACCAGATGACCCAAGCCCTGGTGTTCATGTGTGATATGTCCCTGGACTCAGCTTTGTTGGTGGCGAGGACTTCAGCAGTGGGGATTGCTATTAGGCGCATGGTATGGCCTTGATTGCTATTAGGCACATGGTATGGCTAAAATGCTGGTCGGCTTCTAAGAAGGCTGTGACTGATCTTCCTTTTACAGGGGAGAGGCTGTTTGTATACTCCCTGGATGAGTTGGTCAAAGGTATCACAAGGGGTAAGAGCACTAATCTGCCCCAATTCTCTAAGGACAAAGCGCCACGTACTAGGCGGGGGCCTTACTTTTACTGCTCACAAATGTCTTTTTTCGTGCCTCCAGGTCGTAAGAAAAAGGTAAACCATTTAGGTCTTCTGGGGGGCCAATCTGGTCCTACAGACAAGTCTTTGGCAGCTGCATGAAAGGGTGTCCTCACCCGATTCTTTCAGGAACCCTGAACCTCCTTGATTCAGGACAAATGGGTCAACAAACTGATCAGATTAGGATACAAGATCGAATTCCGGTCTCGTCCGTCCGGACAGGTTCTTCCCGTCCAATCTTCATTTATCCCCCGTCCGGTTAAGGGACTTGCGAGGGGCGGTATGCTACTTGCTGTCGCAAGGAGTGATTGTGCCGGTTCCCGCTCAGGAATGTTTTCAGGGGTTTTATTCAAACCTATTCACCGTGCCCAGAAAAGAAAGCGAGGTGCGTCCCATCCTGGATCTCAAGGTCCTGAACCGCTTTGTGTGGGTACAGAGGTTTTAGATGGAGTCCATCTGCACAGTAGTAGTGTCTCCGCATCAGGGAGATGTCTTAGCCTCCTTGAATATCAAGGATGCATATCTACACATCCCTATCTACGCTGGACACCAACGGTTTCTTCCCTTTATGGTAGTGGAGGAGCATTATCGATTTGTGGCGTTACCCTTTGGTCTCGCCTCCGCTCCGAGAGTGTTTAACAAGGTACCAGCACTGGTATTTGCACTGCTGCGCCGACGGAGGATTGTGGTAATGGGGTACCTGGACGATCTCCTGTTGAGATTGGACTCTCATTCAGCCTTGTTGGGGGATCTGACGATCATGTTCCGAACTCTGCTGGAGTTCGGTTGGAACATCAATTTCAAGAAATCCGAGCGGTTCAGAGACTGGATTTTCTGGTCTTTACTCTGGATTCAGCTTTGGCGAGGGTTTTTCTTCCCCCGGACAAGCTGCAAAAGTTGCAGGGGACAATTCAGTAGTTGTTGGACAACAGTCTGTCCTCTCAACGAGTTTGCATGCGAGCCTTGGGTCTGATGGTATGGACCTTCGAGGCGGTTCCGTTTGCTCAGTTCCATACCAAGGACTTTGCAAAGAGAGATTCTTGCAAAATGAAACAACGATCCAAAGTCCTTGGATTCTTTGATTCGGTTGAGCCGCAACACAAAATCTGCTCTGTTATGGTGGATTCAGTCTCCAACACTATGACAGGGCAAGTCCTTCCTTCTGTTGTTTTGAACGTTGGTAACCACGGACGCTAGCCTGTTGGGATGAGGCGGGGTGCTGGAGAAGCTCTGTGCCCAGGGTACCTGGACAATGGAAGAGTCAAAACTTCTGATAAATGTTTTGGAGCTCAGAGTGATAAAGCTTTGTCTAAATTATTGGATGACTTATCAGAAAGGTTGTCTGGTTCGGATTCAATCAGGCAACGCCACAGCTGTGGCTTACATCAATCACCAGGGGGGCACCAAGAGTGTCTTGGTGGCAGAGGAGGTGGCCGAGATTCTGGCCTGGGCGAAAAGCTTTGGTCCAGCCCTCTCTGCTGTAAAATTCCAGGTGTGGGGAAACTGGCAGGCGGATTACCTGAGTGGTCAGATGTTTGATCAAGGGGAGTGGTCCCTACACCCGGAGGTGTTCCGCCTCCTGTGTGTTCGGTGGGGGACTTCTGAGGGCAATCTGTTTGCCTCTCGCCTCAACAAGAAGGTGCAGAGATTCTTAGCCAGGTCTTGAGATCCTCTGGCCATTTCCACAGACACACTGGTGGCTCCTTGGGATTGTTATTGGCTGATTTATGCATCCCCCCCCCCCCCCCGATTGAAACTCCTGCCAAGGTTTCTGCGCAGGATAGAGGAGGAAAAACATGCCGGTCATTCTAGTGGCTCCAGACTAGCCTCTCTGGTCTCGGTACACAGACCTGATAAGGCTGGTCGCAGATACCCCTTGGAGACTTCCTCTCAGGGAAGATCTGCTGTCTCAAGTTCCGATCTTCCATCCTGCTTTACAGTCACTGGCTTTAACAGCATGGCTGTTAAGTCAGGTGTTGAGGTGTTGAGAGATAGGGGTCTTTCTGACTCTGATTCCTACACTCTTGAAGGCTAGGAAGTCAGCTTCCAGGAAGATCTACCATCGTACGTGGAAATCGTACATTTCTCCTCTAAGGACCACAACACATGAGAGATGAGGCTCCACCCTAAAGGAAGCACAATCAGTCCACAGCTGTTAAAAGGCCCCACCCTTCCCCTTGTCCCTCAGTATTGATTGTGTTTTTCCTACAGGGAAACATTTGTTTTTTTTTCTCTGACCAGAAGACCTAGAGAGTCGGATGGTATTCCAGTGAGGCAGGTTCAGGAATGCCGATGAGGGCCACACTCTACCTGCATGCCTTTTAGGCTTCTCACAGGTCGCCTCTTGTGGCAAAGGCAAGTCAGACACAGCACGGTGGTCCCTCCGGTTGTTGCCCCACTCAGCAGCTCTGGTCTCCTCCTGTCCTCCCCTGCAAACAGTGGGCGCCATGCTGTAAAAGGCCAACCGCATAACATCCGCTGCGATGAGCGGAGGACCCAGTACGCTCCAAGCTTTGTTCTAAAACTGGAACTTCCTGTCTGAACAGGGAAGACGCCGAGCACGCACAGCGCGACTCGGGAGCAATGTAAGGAGCAGAGGATACGCTGGTCCCGCATAGTGGCGCAAAAGAAGCACACAGCCTAACTTTTCAGCTTCCCAGTCGGGACAGCAACTTGCGAAGGGGTGATTTTTTTTGCCGCTATCCTCCTCATGTGATCATGAGGATGAAAAAGCAAGCCCTGTGGGTGTGGTAAAGGGGGAAAAAAACAGTGGCGAGTACTTCCCTTTGCCTTGGGAGCTTAGCAGCACTATCCCTTATAGCAGCCAGGTGGTTTCTTGAGCTTGTCATAGTACTCACTCCCTTAATGAGGGTACTACTATCTTTTCCCTTAGGCCTGGGAACAAGTAACCCAGAAGCTTCAGCTAGAGCTAGACCAATGTCCACAGCTTCCTTTTAATTCAGGAGATGCTGTGGTTATTGCAACATTAAGTTGCCAGTCTCTCACTATAAACCCTATTGCACATCAATAAGGGTAAATCTAGTAAATGGAGTGGCACCTGTTAAGACACAGTTTCTCTTACAGGCTATTTCTGCCACTAAACAAGTTAGACATTACTAAAGGGTTAATCAATTGGAATGTAAGGTGGCTTTCAGGAACCTGGAGATTCCTTGAGTAATACCACAGATTTTTCCCTTGTCAGCAATGCACACCAGAGCTGCTATGACTCTGGCATGTATCTCCAAGATGGTTCATTTACAGTCTTCTTTCTCTTTAAAGCCTGCATCCTAAAATTTCTCCACTTATGGTGGAAAGACACAGTAAGGGGTACCCTTGGGGAACTTTTTCTTATGGAGTTGCTTGCTATGTTTAAACATGCTATGTGTAATAACTTAACAGGCTCAAATCTATTGTTCCCTCCTTACAATGCTGTTAGATCGGTTGGTGTATAAGAGTTAATTGGGACCCCTGGTGGTTTGGGCTACTGCCCACCCCTTGATGAACTAGAATCATTGTTTTCTGCAACTCTGATTTTCTGGGTGCAAAACCTCTATACAAGAGCTACAGTGGGGATCGAAAGTTTGGGCACCCCAGGTAAAAATTTGTATTAATGTGCATAAAGAAGCCAAGGAAAAATGGAAAAATCTCCAAAAGGCATCAAATTACAGATTCGATTTTATTTCCATCATTGACACTTTCAAAATTACAGAAAACAAAAAAATGGTGTCTGCAAAAGTTTGGGCACCCTGCAGAATTTATAGCATGCACTGCCCCCTTTGCAAGGCTGAGACCTGCCAGTGCCATTGATTGTTCTCAATCATCAACTGGGAAGACCAGGTGATGTCAATCTCAAAGGTTTTAAATGCCCAGACTCATCTGATCTTGCCCCAACAATCAGCACCATGGGATCTTCTAAGCAGTTGTCTAGAAAGCTGAAACTGAAAATAGTTGACGCTCACAAAGCTGGAGAAGGCTATAAGAAGATAGCAAAGCGTTTTCAGATGTCAATATCCTCTGTTTGGAATGTAATTAAGAAATGGCAGTCATCAGGAACAGTGGAAGTTAAAGCAAGATCTGGAAGACCAAGAAAAATATCAGACCGAACAGCTCGCAGGATTGTGAGAAAAACAATTCAAAACCCACGTTTGACTGCACGATCCCTCCAGAAAGATCTGGCAGACACTGGAGTTGTGGTACACTATTCCACTATAAAGAGATACTTGTACAAATATGGTCTTCATGGAAGAGTCATCAGAAGAAAACCTTTTCTACGTCCTCATCACAAAAATCAGCATTTGAACTTTTCAAATGAACATATAGACAAGCCTGATGCATTTTGGAAACAAGTTCTGTGGACCGATGAGGTTAAAATCAAAATTTCTGGCCGGAAAGAGCAAAGGTACGTTTGGAGAAGAAGGGGCACAGAATTTAATGAAAAGAACCTCTGTCCAATTGTTAAGCATGGGGGTGGATCAATCATGCTTTGGGGTTGTATTGCAGCCAGTGGCACAGGGAACATCTCAGTAGAAGGAAAAATGAATTCAATAAAATTTCAGCAAATTTTGGATGGCAACTTGATGCCATCTGTGAAAAAGCTGAAGTTAAAGAGAGGATGGCTTTTACAAATGGATAATGATCCTAAACACACCTCGAAATCCATGGTGGATTACATCAAGAGGCGTAAACTGAAGGTTTTGCCATGGCCGTCACAATCTCCTGACCTCAACATAATTGAAAATCTATGGATAGACCTTAAAAGAGCAGTGCATGACAGACAGCCCAGAAATCTCAAAGAACTGGAAGACTTTTGTGAGGAAGAATGGGCAAAGATACCTCAAACAAGAATTGAAAGACTCTTGGCTGGCTACAAAAAGTGTTTACAAGCTGTGATACTTGCCAAAGGGGGCAGTACAAGATATTAACTCTGCAGGGTGCCCAAACTTTTGCAGACGCCATTTTTTTTGTTTTCTATAATTTGGAAAGTGTAAATGATGGAAATAAAATCTAACTT
The DNA here is from genome assembly GCF_965119305.1 of Pelophylax lessonae. Lineage (NCBI taxonomy): Eukaryota > Metazoa > Chordata > Amphibia > Anura > Ranidae > Pelophylax > Pelophylax lessonae. Next base: position 144,390,149 of record NC_138777.1, read on the forward strand.
TTGTTGACATATTATAAGAATGTGTAATCTGTAATTTGATGCCTTTTGGAGATTTTTCCATCTTTCCTTGGCTTCTTTATGCACATTAATACAAATTTTTACCCAAACTTTCGATCCCCACTGTACATATATTAACCTGAATTTAATGTTTGCTTGTTAAGCCCTTCAGGTGTCTGATTGCCTCCAAGCTAGAATTGTGTCCACCTCTTCCTGGTGGACCATGTGGGCTGAAGATCAGCAAGGCATCTTCAACCCATGGCTACATTTCTATGGGAATGCTAGGTGACCAGTCAAGGCATTAAGGAACTTGTCCAGTGTTTACACTTAGCAGCCGTTTGCTTACCAATCCGGATACAGCGCTTTGGACACAGGCTTTGGATGCAATTTTATCCTGGGGAGGGCACTTTAGCCCCACACAGTCTTTGGTGTTATACAGGTCATTACGTCATAGTGTTCTGGTGAGTAGGAAAGCTGAAGGGGAGCGCAAATACTATTTTGTGATTGGAGCACTGAAGCACTTTTCCGGCACCATTTGCACACAGGAACATTATATATTGATTTTGGAGGACAGTTATATTTATTTTTCATTACGTTGGAAGACTGGATATCACTATATATAATCTGCACTGAGCACTTTATAATAATTTGTCATTTGATGATTGTTTATTTATTTATTTATCTCCAGATGGGTCAGGCAATTGGTGGTACAGGCCTATTCACTGAGGTGTCAGGTTCCTCCTTTCCCAGGGAAGGCTCATTTTATGAGAGCGCTGAGTGCCTCTTGGGCTTTTCGCCATCAGGCGTCGGTGCTAGGGGGCACCAAGGGTGTCCTTGCGGTCTTGGAAGTGACAGGCTTTCTTCGTTGGGCAGAGTGCCTTGTTACAGCTCTCTCCGCTATTCCCATTCCAGGTGTGGAAAATTGGCAGGCAGATTGCCTCAGTCAACAAGCCTTGGATGCAGGGGGATGGTCCCTTCATCCGGAGGTGTTCCAGCAGTTGTGCCTTCGTTGGGGCACTCCAGACGTGGATCTGTTGCCTTCGCATCTACAGGTTAGTGTGGAGTTTGTGGCCCGCTCCTGGGACCCTTTGGCAGATGCACTGGTGGCACCATGGGTCCTGTCGTAGGCAAGAACATATGCTAAGTTCAACATGAATGATGCTGATACGTTTAGCATGGTCACCTGCGCAAGGATGACGCCGGCATAGTCGTGTGAGAGCGATCACAGATGGGCCAAGGTCAGTATCGGCTGCTGTCTGCCTTTCCGCCTCTCAAGTTGCTGCCAAAACTTTTTCGCAAGATCGAGGCGGAAGGGATTCCGGCCATTCTCATGGCTCCAGACTGGCCTCGCCGAGTTTGGTATGCCGACCTGGTCAGGCTAGCCGCAGGCACTACTTGGAGACTTCCTCTCAGGGAGGATTTATTGTCTCTGGGGCCAATCTTCCATCCTGCTTTACGGTCGCTGGCTTTGTCGGCTTGGCTTTTGAAAGCCCGGTACTGAAGGGCAGGGGAATGTCTGCTTCAGTGATTCCCACCCCGCTTAAAGCGTGTGATGCGACTTCTAGGATGATTTTTCATCGTACGAGAAAGTCGTGTATTGCGTGGTGTGTCCCTTTGGGCTCCCCCTCGCTTTTACTCGGTGGCCCAAATCTTGGCTTTCCTTGAGTACTATCAAGGATCGGGTTTCGGCTTTGTCAATTTTCTTCCAAAGGCTGTTTCCCGCCCATTCCCTGGTGCATAACTTCCAGGGGTTGCGACACTGGGTACTTCCAGTGCGACCTCCGTTGCCAGCTGGGGACCTTGATTTGGTGCAGTCGGCTCTTCAAGAACCTCCTTTTGCAAGTATTCAAGGGTATCCCCTGCCTACCTTATTGCAGAAGGTGGCCTTCTTGGTTGCTGTCACTCTGCGCGCAGGGTGTCGGCACTGGTGACGTCCTGTCGTTCTCCCTATATGTTGGTTCATGGAGACAAGTGGTGCTTCTTCTGAATCCGTCCTTCCCTCCTAAGGGGGTTTCTAGTGTTCACTTGCAAGAGGACATTGTATTAACATCTTTGTGTCCTAAGGAATGTGCATTCCATACTCTGGGTATGGTTCTGGCACTCAAGGTGTACTTGGCGACTACTGAGTCTTTTCGTGAGTCAGGTTCGCTCTCTGTACTCACGGATGGCCCAAGAACAGGGCTGCCTGCGTCTGCTGCGACTGTTTCCAGCTGGATCGGTCAGACAGTGGTGCAGGCTTATTGTTTTAATGGTCAGGTCCTACCTTCCCTGTTTCGGCGCATTCTACTCAGGCGCCTAATGCTTCCTGGGCTTTTTGCCGTACAGGCATCTGTGCTTCAGGTTGCAAGATGGCTACCTAGCTCCTTTACCTGACATCTGTTCACTCCTTTACCAAATTTTATTAGGTGGATATGCTGGCATATGCCGATACCTCATTTTGCCAGCTGCTGTCTATAGGGCTTTTGGCCTTCCTTGAGGGTGTTTACTGTTTGTTTCAGGTGGGCCTCATATTTTTGTTTGAGGAGTCCTATGTTGGCTGTGTTTAGCCTTGGGGACTTGTTCTTTTCTGCTGTTCCCACCCCTCATTTTATGGCACTGCTTTGGGTCATCCCTACTGATATGGATCAGAGCACTGCGTCCATCAATGAACGATAGAGAAAACTGGATTTTTGACTGACCGTAAAATCCTTTTCTCTTAAGTTCATTGACGGACGCAGTACCCGCCCCTCTATTTGGAGTTGGGTTGGTGTTACTTTTCTGACACTGCTTTGATACAAAACTGACATCCTATGCAGGAAGAGAGAGGGTGTACCCTCTGGGACTACCCAGAACTTTCTTTCTGCCTAATGTCCTACTCCGGTAGGAGGCAGTATAACCCTACTGATATGGATCAGAGAACTGCGTCCGTCAATGAACTTTAGAGAAAAGGATTTTGCGGTAAATCCAGTTTTTTACTTACCGTAAAATCCATTTCTCTGATGTTCATTGACTGACACAGCACCCACCCCTTTATGAAGTTGTATTACTTCTGATACGGCTTGTAACAAATCGGAGTACCTATAACAGAGAGGAAGAGTATACCTCCTGGGACTGCCCATAGGCATAGTCAAGTTAGTTATTTTTCTGCCTAGTGTCCTATTCCCATAGGGGGCAGTATAACCCAATGGTCAAGATCAGGAGCTGTGTCCGTCAATGAACATCAGAGAAATGGATTTTACGGTAAGTCAAAAATCCCATTTTTCAGATCCTTTATTTGGCAATTTACAACTGCCAGAGTAAAACTGGAGCAGCTGCAACATCCTAAAGATACTGGGGGGGGTGACATTACCCAACCCTTGGCTGTACCATTTAGCCTCCCAATTACAGCACATGGCAAGAGCCATACGCACCAATTTGCTCTAGAGCTGAGCCTAATTGACTCTACTGCTAAGCTCCTTAGATTTACATTTGGGACAAAGGTCGCTGATGGTCTGGAGGCCATACATTTTGGTAAATCCAACAAATTATACCCTACCTATAATTGGCTGCAAAGAATCTGGAAAAAGGTCAGGAAACTACAACAAGTCAAAAGGTTTACTAGGTTCATCCATATATGGCATGATAATCACTACAGTGAGCTGGGGAAATTGCAATATAGCCTGACATGGCAACAGCATGGGGTATCTCACCTATGACATAGTCTAGTTGAAAATAGACAGTCCATCTACTTCAACCACTAGGGAAAACAAAAACAAAACTTTTTTTTTTTTTTTTGGGCAATCCTGTCTACACAATCCTATACCCACAGTTGATCCAAACAAAAGCAAAAAAACTGCAGCAAAGCATGATCTTTTTTGCTCCAGCAGGGAAAAAAAAATCCTTCCTGATTCCCCCAAGAGGTAATCGGATGATCCCTGGATCAACTTTACCTATAAATGTTAGTATCCTGTATAATTTTAGCAATGGAAAATTGTGTTTTTTTCTTATCTCCAAACAGTTTTTGCTCCCCCTCATCCATGCAATTCAAATATATACAACTTCAAAATGTGATTAGGGCTCAACCGGGTGTTGATTTGTGGGTACATTGTCCTCCTCCCATTTTCAATTACTGTACATATACGAGGTAACTTCCTATAAGGGGTTTATCTCTTGCAGCTATGTTACTTAATGTGCTCCTTCCAGATTTTACCCGTAAAGTGATATCCCAATGGGGAAAAATGTGACTTTTGAAGAGGATCAATGGAAAGAGGCTTTACTAGCGGTTACACAATGTTCTCTAAATATAGCTAGAGCTCTTTTTCAGGCCCGAAAACTAATTTTGAGACACTGGAAGTCTACAGAGCCCCCACAGTAAAAGAATGGATCATTCAAATGGGTAATACCATTAAACTAGAAAAATATATCTTACCAACAGCTCAAGGAAATTTGACAAGCTTTGGGCATCCTGGCTAGATGTTCCAGGCTTAGCTCCGGTAGCTCTTATTCTGGATTAGATATTGTAAATGAGGTACTCAAGATGTGATATTCGTACTGTAGATTTCTTGTAAGGGGAAAAGGACATTTTAGTACCTTCTTAGAAGCCTGACTGCTTTTACCTATGTGCTTATTGGCTGAGAACATGTTTTGTATAGATGCTCTGTAACTGAACGATGGAGATGCTCCCCCACTGTAATTGTTTGTGAACCAACAATTGTATTGCTCTGGAACTTGTAATGTTTATTTTACATATTAGTCTCTTTTTGAGATAAAAAAAAGAAGAAAGCAACCCTTGTCAGTGCAAATTGATAACCAGCTGGTTAATTCTCAAGTGATGTTGGCTCAGGTCCTGGCGCTGTTGCGGCAGTGGGGCGTATCGGCCCTGGTTTCCTGGCCGCTCTGCTTCTCCGCTTGGAGTCCCCTACGGTGCTGACAACAAAGTTCGTTGTCACTGTGAGAACTGTGGTGGAGTTCAGGTGGGTTCTGAACCTTCAGAAATCATCCCTGGTCCCTTCCATGAGACTGGACTTTCTGAGCCTGACTTTGGACTTGTCCTCGGTCAGGGTGTTTCTCCCTCCGGGGTCAAAACTCTTGGCACTTTAGACTGCGGTCGATTGTTGTTGTCCCGCACATGGTCTTCCCTTTGGACCTGCATGCGAGTTCTGGGACTGATGGTGGTGTTTTTTTCAAGACGGTCCCTTTCGCTCAATTCCTCTTGGGGATCCCCCAGGATGCAATCCTTCTCAAAGGTGACTGGAATCCAAACTCTCTGGACTTGCGGATCCGGTTGGGCCGGGTGCCCGGGGAGTCTGGCGCTGGAATCCTTCCTCCCCGTCTACTGGACAATTGTCACCACGGATGCAAGCTTGTCCGGGTGGGAAGGAGTCCTCGGCAGGTTCTCTGCTTCGGGAGTATGGTCCCTGGAGGATCCAGGTTACCGCCTATTATCCTTGGGCTGAGAGCGATCCAGCTTTGCCTAGTTCACTGGATTGGGCACCTGCAGCTGTTCGGTGCACTTTCAATTGACTATGCTGTGACCGTGGCTTGTGTCATTCTACAAGAGGGCATCAAAGGTGTCCTTGTGGCCTTGGAAGTGATGATTCTTGTTGGGCAGAGTGCCTTGTTCCGGCTCTATCCACTGTTCCCTTTGCAGGTGGGGAAAACACACAATTGGTAGGCGGTTTGCCTCAGTCGACAGGCCCTGGATGCAGGGCAATAGTCCCTTCATCCGGAGTCGTTCCAGCAGTTGTTCCTTCGTTTGGGGACATTCCGGACATGGTCCTGTTGGCATCGCATCTACAGGATAGTGCAGAGGTCGTGGCCCGCTCCCGGGACCCTCTGGCGGGTGCAATAGTGGCACCATGGGCTCTGTCATGGGCAAGAACATTCGCTAGGTTCAACATGTACAATGCTGAGAAGTTTGGCGTGGTCACCTGCGCAAGGCTGACGCCGGCATGGTCATGTGAGAGTGCTCACGGATGGGCCGAGGTCAGTGTTAGCTGCTGTCTGCCTTTCCTCCTCTCCAGTTGCTGCCAAGAATCCTTCGAAGGATCGAGGCGGAAGGGATTTAGGTCATTCTCGCGGCTCTGGACTGGCCTCACCGAGCTTGGTACGCCGACCTGGTCAGGCTTGCTGCTGATGCTTCAGGGAGGGTTTCTTATCTCCTGGGCCGATCTCCCGTCCGGCTTTACAGTCGCTGGCTGGCCAGCCCGGCTTGGCTGTTGTAAGCCAGGTGCCAAAGGACGGAGGGTTGTCTGCTTCCGTGATTCCCAACCTTTTTCATCATATGAGAAAGTTGCGTATTGAGTGGTGTGAGTCTTCTTGGGCTCCCCCTCACTCTTACTCAGTGGCTGGATCTTGGCTTCCTTCAACGGGGGGGTTGATCAAAAGTTGGCCTTGAGTACTGTCAAGGGTCAGGTTTTAGCTTTGATAATTTTTATTCTACAGGTCGTTGGCCCCCCTTTACCTGGTGCGTAACTTTTTCCAGGGGGTGCGACACTTGGTTCTTCCGGTGCGACCTCCGTCGCCAACTGGGTACCTTAGTTGGTGCAGTCGGTTCTTCCAGACCCTCCTTTGTGAGTATCGAGGGTATCCCCTGCTTACCTTATTGCAGAAGGTGGCCTTTTTGGTTGCTGTCACTCTGCAGGAAGGGTGTCGACATTGTCCTTTCGTTCTCCCTATATATTGGTTCATGGGGCCAGGTGGTACTTCGTCCAGGTCCGTCCTTTCCTCCGAAGGTAGTTTCTAGTGTTCACTTGCACGAGGCCATTGTGTTGCCATCTTGTGTCCTAAGCCCCCCTCATCCTACGGAATGTGCGCTGCATACTCTGGATAGAGTTCGGGCACTCGAGGGGTACTTGGCGACCGTAGTCAGGTTCGCTCTCTGTGCTCACAAATGGCCCAAGGACAGGGCTGCCTGTGTCTGCTGCAACTATTTCCAGGTGAATCGGACAGTTGGTGCAGGCTTCTTCATTTATAGGTCAGGTCCTACCTTTCCCTGTTTTGGCACCTTCTACTTGGGCGCCTAGTGCTTCCTGGGCTTTTTGCCATACAGGCATCTGTGCTTCAGGTTGCAAGGCGACTACCTGGTCGTTTTTTCACACCTTTGCCACGTTTTATAAGGTGGATGTGCTGGCATCTGCAGATGCCTCTTTTCGGCCGCAAGGTTTTTTGCTGGCTGCGGTCTATAGGGCTTTTTGGCCTGCCTTGAGGGGGTTTACTGTTTTTCAGGCGGGCCTCATATTTTGTCCTATATTTGAGTCCTATGTTGCCTGGTCGGCTATGTTTGGCCTTGGGGACTTGTTCTTTTCTGCTGTTCCCACCCCTCATTTTATGGCACTGCTTTGGGACGTCCCTACTGATATGAATCGGAGAGAACTGCGTCCGTCAATGAACGATAGAGAGAACTGGATTTTTGACTTAAGGGTCATACACACTATAAGATTTTCTGAAGACTTTTTCCTTCAGACTTACCAAAACCATATAATATGAGGTCAAACCTAAACACTTTCAATTTGTATGCAATCTGGCAGGCCCTTGCACTACATAGAAACGGTAAATCTGAAGGAAAAAGTCTTCAGAAAATCCTATAGTGTGTATGGCCCCTTACCGTAAAATCCTTTTCTTTTAAGTTCATTGATGGACGCAGTACCCGCCCCTCTTTTTTGAGTTGGGTTGGTATTATCTTCTGACACTGCTTTGATACAAAACTGACATCCTATGCAGGAAGAGAGAGAGTGTACCCTCCAGGACTGCCCATAGGCGTAGCCATAACTTTTTTCTGCCTACTGTCCTACTCCTGTAGGGGGCAGTATTACCCTACTGATATGAATCAGAAAGAACTGCGTCCGTCAATGAACTTAAGAGAAAAGGATTTTACGGTAAGTTAAAAATCCAGTTTTTACATTTGAGTCTCTTTTTGAGATAAAAAAAAAAAAAAAAGCAACCCTGCCCCTGCAAATTGATAATCAGCTGGTTAATTCTCAACTGATGGCCAATAAAATGGTGTCTAATTACCAAGATGTCACACAAGAAGCCCCTCATGATGAGTAAAAGCAAAGAGCTCTCTCAAGACCTTCACTACTTTGTTGCAAAATATACTGATGGCCTTGGTTACAGAAGGATTTCTAAACTTCTGAATGTTTCATTGAGCACTGTTGGGGCAATAATCTGGAAGTGGAAAACATAATTTCACCATAAACCGGCCACGACCAGGTGCTCCTGGCCAGATTTCTGACAGAGGAGTGAAAATAATTATCAGAAGAGTTGTCCAAGAGCCAAGGACCACTTGTGGAGAGCTTCAGAAAGACCTGGAATTGGCAGGTACGATTGTTTCAAAGAAAATCAATAAGTAATGCACTCAACCGCCATTGCCTGTGTGCAAGCTCACCACGCAAGATTCCATTGCTGAAGAAAGAGCATGTTGAAGCTTGTTTAGAGTTTGCTGCAGAACATTTAGACAAGCCTGTGAAATACTGGGAGAATATAGTCTGGTCAGATGAGACCAAAAATTTAACTCTTTGGATGCCTTATAATACACACCATGTTTGGAGGTCAAATGGCACTGACCATCACCCTAAAAACACCATACCTACAGTGAAGTTTGGAGGTGGGAACATTCTGGTGTGGGGCCGTTTTTCAGCATACGGTACTGGCAAAGTTCATGTCATTGAAGGAAGGATGAATGGAAATATGTACTAAGACATTCTTGGTAAAAAAAATCTGCTGCCAATATAGCAGGATGATGAAGAAGAAACGAGGGTGGACATTTCAGCAAGGCAATAATCCCAAATACAAAGCCAAGGAAGCTCTCAATTGATTTCAAAGAGAGAAAATAAAGCTGCTAGAATGGCCCAGCCAATCACCTGACTTGAATCCAATAGCAAATCTATGGAATGAACTAAAGATCATAGTTAATAGATGAGGTCCATGGAACCTTCAAGATGTGAAGGCTTGTATGGAAGTATGGCCCAAAATCACACCTGGGCAATGCATGCGACTAGCTTCGCATACAAGTGGTGTCTTAAAGCTGTCATTTCCAACAAAGGATTTTGTACTTTTTCCCTGTCTCATTCCATTCTCTTACTCATACCATAGATATAAAAAGTATACACCCCTGTTAATATGTCAGGTTTCTGTGATGTTAGACAAAAAGATAAATAATTTGAGAACTTTTTCCACCTTTACTGTACCTATAAACTGTACAACTCAATCGAAAAACATAAGCTGCGCTAAAAAGTTACAAATTCCCAAAAGCAACAACTCTGCTCTGAGATACACAGTGGATGTATACAGTAAAAATAGAGCTGTGCTAACCTATATTGAATACATCCATAGACCATACAATTAATAAGAAAAAGGATGTTCTAAGGTGAGAAACTCCATCCAGGTAAGTACACCAGTACAAACGGTAAAGACAAAGGAAAAACAAAACAACATTGTATAAAGTCCAATTGTGATATAACAAAATCCATCCTGTGATGTGGACACCTGAAGTGTAGTATAACCATCACCGTAAAAATTGCCTGCTTACCAGCTTGTATAAACTTCTATAAAGGTCAATAACGCCTGCGCCTTAAACCCACCCCAGGGTCTTGATCCATCCACAGAAAAGGATTGGCAAATCCCACCACGCACGAAGTGCACCGAGCGTATAATCGTTAAGCAAGCAATGTTCGATCACAGCTGCAGCCCTCCTTGGAACCCGTATCCCGAACTCATTGCCGTTTTTCAAAAAGACATACAAAACTTGCCATAGTATAACAACATATGGAACTGTAATAATGCTATAAAAGATTGCACTTACAATGGAGATACATTAAAATTGCATGTAAAGACCCCCCCCCCCCCCAATTTCCCTCCGGTGCTTCTCCTGGCTTGCCTGTGCAAGAATGGCGAGCCGGAGAAGGAATCGGCCGGCGGTGGAAGTACACCCTAGAGAATACCGAGGACCAGATGGTCCCCAGCAGTCTCTGACTCTCGGAGGCCCGGGCGCGACGTTATGACATCACGCCCTGCCTGGCAGTTGTAAATACTGCCATGATCTCGGCAGGATAGCTAAGATCGTGGTGTTTTTTTTTTTTGTTTTTTTTTCATTTTTTCCAGCCTGCAGGAGAGGTCTGAGGTCCTATTGACCCCAGATCTCTCCATAGAGGACCTGTCATGCACTATTCCTATTACAAGGAAATTAAAAAAAAAATTTAAAGGGCCCCGTCCCGGCGTGCTGACACTCTGAAGTAAACGCATACGTACATCACGCCCACATATGAACGGTGTTCAGTCCACACATGAGGTATCACCACGAACATTAGAGCGAGAGCAACAATTCTAGCCCAAGACCTCTGAAGGTGATTTCTCTTTATATTCACCCTAGATACCTTAAATGTATACTCAAAAGTTAAGTCCCTGACTTAATAGCAACGTCTAGTCTGTTCTATGCAAATAAGGCAGAGCTCTGGAGAATGTTCTATCCTGCTAAAGAAAACACGTCCAAACCGTGATCAGTCTAAAACATTCTTAACTTTATTTGCAAAGCGGGGTAACTATTATACACAGTATTGAACAGGAAATACAGTTGGGAGGGGGAGTGGATACTCTCAGGAAGAGTCAAGTTCTCACAAAAGTTGAACAATGGGTTAATACAGAATGTTCGTTAGAAATTGCAAAATACGCCTTGTCTAGACCCTATAGCTCAACTTAGAATAAAAGGAAGCAGAATGTGTTAGGTACAAAGGAAGTGGGGATGTATCTGTATCTTGAAGTGTCAGAACATATCGGGTGATTTACTTAGGTCATTGTTCATGTTTAACTAAAGACTTAAAGTAACCTTAACTGAAACAAGTCATTACAAGTCACAGTTGTAAGAAAGAAAATGGTGTTACACAGGTCAAGCTAGAAAATGGTTGCCAGCAACTAGAAAGAGGTCCTGTCATTCCCCTTCAATCCCCTCTAAAAAATCATAATTTCATATGCATGATTTTTCTCCTTATCAGTTACACGGTGTCATCAGAGGACACCAGGCCTCTCTGGAAAGGAATAGCAGGTTAGGCGACAATGTCCTTTGTTTCCTTAGTATAATCAAATAAGGACCTAAACCTGCCCACCTAAACGGTAGACTTGGCTTTCTTAAACTTTACATATTCCTGGTAATCGAAAGGGGTTTGGGTTTGTTGGATCAGAACACCTTGTCTAGCTGTTAGAAATGTGTCAACATTTTCAGCATCTCTGTTAAAGTACAAACTTACATAAGATCCCCCTCTACTAGCTGAGTCTGGGTTCTTTGTGGTTTTAGCAATTAGGCACATAATAAGCTTAAAGCATGCATATAAAAATAATAGAAAAAGTAAAATCATCACAATCATCATAGCAATGTCTTCTAACCAGGAAAACATCCCTCCAAAACCAAAACCTCCCATACCTACAAAGGGATCCCAGCTTTTAGCAATGTTACGGGCCTCTTCTTGCAACTTATTCACCTCCTTTCTGTGTTGGGCAATTATGTCATAATAATTTGGCACTTCCAAAGTGGTATTGTATATCCAAGTGCAACATTCATAGTCCTCAGTATGCTCACAGAGGCCAGTCAATGCAGCACTCATACTTTCTATAGCTAGATCATGTAATTCTAACTTCTTCCTAATGGCCCTTTGTTCAAGATTTAGCAACTTAATATCATCTGAGTTTTTTTCCATTATCTCATCAATGATTCCAGAATGATTATTTAATCCCGGGGATAGCATTCCTTCCCACAACATACATATATACTTTGTCCCCGTGAAAACGGTCTTTGGGCAATATATTCTTGTAGGCGTCTATTCTGTACTGCGGTCACAAGGTGGTCCAGTACTTTTTGTATGTCTCTAGAGAAATTCTGGTAATTACTCATTATGGTCTTATTTAAACTAGGACTTGATATATCAAACAGGGAACATGATTTTTTCAATGGGGCCTGGCAGGAAGTAATATTAAGAATTGACTTTTTGCAAATGGAAGGGTTAACACGTGTTATTTCCCAGGCTGAAACACCAGTCTGGGAAATGGCTCCTCCCATCTACTGGGAAGGTGATATTATTATTACTTGACACATTAGTTAAAGTAGCAGAGGTCTCTTTAAGAAACTGGGTAATATTCAAAGGGACAGCAATAAGAGGGATGCGGGCTGTTTCTGGATGGAGTTTGCTACAAATCCAACATTTCTCAAAACCTGACTTCCTAGCATAAGCATATTTAAATTTTGTTAGTAACATTTCACTATGAAAAGTGGGTGGATTCTCATCTACATTATGCTCAATACTCAATTCTCTCTTTGTTCTGTTATGCGTCTCATATGCAGGGTATGGTCCGCATATACTTCTCATGACACCCAAATTTTCAGGGTGATAGATGCAGCTAGTAACAGTCCATACAAGGGAAAATGCTGAAAATGGAATCAGGATTATCAGCAGCCATAGTTTGGCTGAGTCCGGTGCAACTGGAAAAGTCATTTTCTACAGGGTCTGGGCGGTTTGCCTCTGTCAGTACCCCCTTTTCTTGACTCTCCTGTTCAAGGTCAGGGCAATCTGCCCCCGTTAGTACCTCTCTTGCTTCTGGATCCTCCTGTTCAATGTCAGGGCAATCTGCCCCCGTTAGTACCTTCTTGCTTGCGTCTGGATCCTCTGGCTCAGGTCCTGTCCGCACCAACTTCACTCTAGTGGCATGGATCCAAGTGGGGCTGTGTTCGGTCAAAACAGCGGTCCTGGTAACTGCTACCACAGTTGTCTCTGGGCCGTAGGCGAAATCCTTTTGTTTCTTTCCTTTGGGCAGCAGCTTCATCACCACTACGTCTCCTTCTCTGAAGGGATGGGTATTTTCCTGTAAAAAGAAAAGAAAAGGTGCGAGCAACTTTTCGTTCCGTTCCACTTGATTCTTAAGTTTCAATTACTCTTTATTTGTGCTATTCATTCTTTCCATTATACCTGAACTCTGCGGATAATAATCTATTTTCAAGATTTTAACTAGTTCCTGGCATATTTTGATATGAAAACTGGAGCATAATTAAGCCTAATTCAAGGCAGGCACCCCCATCCAGGAATAATCTCCTGACTGAGAATGCATGCCACCGTGTGGGCATCTCCCTTTTTGTGGTCCTAAAAGCTTCCACTCATCTGCTAAACACGTCCACTATTTGACTAAAAAGAACTCTTATTTCTTCCCTGCTTTGGGCCTATATGTGAAATCTATTTGTAGATGTGTGAATGGGTTTGATGGGTATTGGAGATGCTCATGTGTGGATTGTTTGTTCCTAATACAGGTGATGCACCTAGCAACATATGCTTGCACTAAACTGTCACTAATACTTCATATGTTCTTTCCCATCCCCTGTGTCCTATTCCATAATACTAGGCAATAAACAGTAGGGCGCTAGCTGCGGGGATACACACAAGAGCTCACAAGAGCTCCCCTCTTTTAGAAAAAGGTGATTCTCAACTTTTTCTAAAACATCACCTAAGTTCTTAAAACTTGTTCTGTAGTATGTGTTTGTAGCTTCAATAATGTGTGATCTTTTGGCTTGGAGCAAGAAATTAACTACAAAAACATCCTGCTCCCTCTATGGCTGCCTATATATCATGTTGTGGTGTAACACACCCTTTAATACCAGTAGCCCATTTTAAAACTGGGGCCTACCTAGGGCAAATGATGTAGCCATCCCTATTACCATCTCACAAGATGCTATGTGCTATGTTTGGAGTCACTTCAGGCATGCCTTTAGACCTGGACTGCGACCATCTTTGGACAAAAACTATAGGGCAAAGTTTACCACCATACTCCTGGGCAAGTACACCTGTCATGGTCTTACAATTGTCCCTTGCATAAACACAAAACATTTTTCCTTGATTTGGGAGGCCCAGTGCAGACGCTACAACCATAGCATTTTTCAGATATATAAACGCATTTAACATTTCTGGTGACATTTCTGGACCTGTGGTTTGTCTCAAAATGTTATTATAGATAGGAGTAGTCTGGATCCATAACAATTAATGATTCTGTGGGCGGGCAAGACCCACTGTGGGCTGGCAAGACCCACTAGAGCAGCAGCTCTTATATGACTGACTCTACTATCACCCTCTGTGAGAACAAAACCAAGGTAAACAACACTTTCCTGACACCACTGTCATAATTCCTGTGACACTTTGTGTCCACATACATGTACATTTCTTCAATAAACTCACTCGCTCTGACTGGCCTCCACAGAGTGACTACATATGTCATATACATATTGTAGCGGGACTGACCCATGAGCAGGTGTCCATCCCCTCTTGCATGGTCTGGAGAACTATAGAGCGGACAATTGAATTGTCTACTTATAGCCCTAAGGCATTTCTACACCAGGTAAGTTACCTGGACTGAAAAAATAAGAAACAAAGATGGCTGTGTCTCCTCGTCCAATAGGACGCTTAAAAAAAACACACTACTTAAACCAATCACTGTACAGTGGGTAGCATCGGATGGTATGGCTGTCAGTAGAGATGGCACATCAGATACCACTTGCATGCTATGATCCGATAAAGAACTAAAAAAACTTTTTGGCTTAGTGCCAATTTTCCAAAAAACTTTTTTTTTTTTTTTTTTAAACCGTTCTTAACAAAAATCTGGCCAGAGGTTCCCCTCTTTCAATAGAGGGTACCCCTAAAATATCATTCAAGAACTATAATCAGATAAAAAGTTAATCTGATTTGAAACTTTTGGCTCTGTGCCAACAGGGTCCAATGGTCACACTAATTGCGGTAACTCTTTCTGTCCAAAAATAAATTCCATAGCTATAACAGGAATAATGATATGACATTTGAATGGTTTCTTGGCAAGTAGCCAATTTTCAAAATTTTGCAGGAAGGCTCCCCTTCATATAGGGGGTCATTTGCAAAATATAATTTTTCATTATCTATAATTCTATAAAAAATAACTTCAAAATATCCTGCCGACAGCAGCCATTTTTTTATTTTTTTTTTTTTCTAGTAAAATAGTGTTTTTATTCATTATTACTACGCTCATACAAGATGGGCACAAATGTATAAATGGCAAAACTTCTAAAAAATTCTATAAAAATAATTGCATATGTATGGGAATGCTGAGATCGTTTGTTTGCAGAAGTGACCCCCCCTCTTTTCCCCTCGTGTAAGGAAATGTAGTAGTTTTAAATGTATCTGACACATAAACATTTTCTGCTTGTCTGACATTACGAAGAAAACTACACCTGCCTTGGAGAATGAAACCGTGGGGTGCAGGTGTGGTCAGGGGTATTTGTAAGGTAATATTATTATTATAGGGGGACCTATGTTGAAAATGTCCTACTCTTTGATTTGCCTCTTCTGATAAGGTCCTTGGAAATGCGCCCTGACAGGCTGCTTTTCTTTAGACAGATCAAAAGAGCCAGCCACATCGCTCTCTGTTATGGCTTTTTTGAAAACCTTACAAAGTTTTAGTAGCCCAATCAGAAACTTGCTGTTTTACAATTAACATGTACTGTGACTTTAAATCAACGGCAAATGTTTGAATTCTAAGACTGTGCTACTCAGCAATGACACTTCACTGCCCAAAAACGCCAAATTCTCACCCGTCTTCTGTCTATAGGCAATCGCTGTGGTCTATATCTACGTATTTAAAGACTTTCACTTTCACTTCTAATAGCTCTACGTAGCTTTTTTTTTTTTTTTTTTTAATTGTACTAATACGGGGCATAAATAAACCAATTCTCCCCACTTTTTCCATGTACTTTATATTACAACTAAACATTTACTAAAAGATTTACTTGTATCCTAATATCTCTAAGGCTGGCCACACATGTCCGGACAACTCTTTATCATACAATTTTCTGTTAGATCCACCACAAACCACATAAGAGGTCAAAATTAAACATATTCATCTGCATTCAATTAGGCAGACGTTTGTACTACATAGCTGAAGGTAAATTTCAAGAAAAACTGTACTGAAAATTGTAAGAAAATTGTATCATGTATGGCCAGCATCAGACCTAAACCTTCAGTATAATTTCACAAAAGCATAAACAAAACATGTCTCTAAGATTTACACATTCACAAAATCATTTAAATGTATCTGGGTCCTTAGACCCTCTTTATGGTTAAAAACCCCTCCTGAAAAGCCATTTGGTGTATGTATATTACACCTTATACTCCTTGGTATAGTGGCTATCAAGAAGGTTTTCCTACCATTATAGACAAACAAACAATACACATAATAAACATTTATCTTGATTTGTCTGATTACCCACGATCGGTCAGTCAATTTTTACAGTAATAATGAAACTGTCGCTATCAGAACAGTGTGTTATATTAACAGTCAGCAGGCGCAATTTTTACAAGTCATATATAATTATAGATACAGTTTCCATATATGTCAAACCAGCAATATAATACTCCAATACAATATGACAATATTTTCAAATGAAATAACAAAATAATCACGTGATGAACGAACTTATCTACTTACTAAATAAGCTTTTTTAGATCACACAAACAAATTATCTTATACTCTAAATCTTACAGTTTCTATGCGATAGAAAGATAGAAGCAAGAAAAGGAAAGTATTTGTTTTCTACACAGAACAGACTGACATCTATTTATTATTCACTAAAGGAATGGGGTTTTCCTAAAACCCCCCTGGGCTTCCCTGAAACCCAAAGAAAAAAACTGTCTTTGTTGAAGACAGCTTCAACGCCTCCCAGAGACGTTTTATTTGTCCCTCCCAGAGGAACGGGATTCTTCCCGAGGAAAAAATCCCCTGGGCTTCCCAGAAGCCCCGGATATTGTCTTTCCTTATAAATGACAAATCCTGTGTCTCCCAGAGACACTGTCTCGATACGTTCCCAGAACGTATTCAGGTTCAACAACCTAACATATAATATCTTTCCCTGAAAAATATTATTCTGGCTTCCCTGAAGCCTCCTTATATATATATATATATATATATATATATATATATATATATATTAGTATTCAAGCTTCCCTGAAGCTTCTATATATATATATATGTAAAAAATCCAGAGCATCTCCCAGAGCTGCTCTATTATCCAACACGCTCCCTGAGCGTTTGGTGTCTATGGCTCAAAGAACGGAACCAGGGCCAAACGACCAAGTCCCACCGGACAGGCAAACAGATAAAATAAAATATCTCCTTACCCAGACCGGTGAATCCTTGGACCCGTGATGGCCGCTCTCTCTCCGTCCCAGATGTAGCCCCCAATCTGAAGGTGATTTCTCTTTATATTCACCCTAGATACCTTAAATGTATACTCAAAAGTTAAGTCCCTGACTTAATAGCAACGTCTAGTCTGTTCTATGCAAATAAGGCAGAGCTCTGGAGAATGTTCTATCCTGCTAAAGAAAACACGTCCAAACCGTGATCAGTCTAAAACATTCTTAACTTTATTTGCAAAGCGGGGTAACTATTATACACAGTATTGAACAGGAAATACAGTTGGGAGGGGGAGTGGATACTCTCAGGAAGAGTCAAGTTCTCACAAAAGTTGAACAATGGGTTAATACAGAATGTTCGTTAGAAATTGCAAAATACGCCTTGTCTAGACCCTATAGCTCAACTTAGAATAAAAGGAAGCAGAATGTGTTAGGTACAAAGGAAGTGGGGATGTATCTGTATCTTGAAGTGTCAGAACATATCGGGTGATTTACTTAGGTCATTGTTCATGTTTAACTAAAGACTTAAAGTAACCTTAACTGAAACAAGTCATTACAAGTCACAGTTGTAAGAAAGAAAATGGTGTTACACAGGTCAAGCTAGAAAATGGTTGCCAGCAACTAGAAAGAGGTCCTGTAATTCCCCTTCAACCTCCTCTGTAACTTTAAACTGGAAACCTGCAAAAGATTTTAAAGCGTTGCCATTGGAGATTAGGTACCAAAGTTTGGTGCCACTCCACGAGTAGGCGCAATTTTACAGACTGACATGTTCGGTATTCATTTACTCAGTGTAACCATCTTTCACATTATAAAAAAAAAAATGGCTAACTTTAGTGGTTTTACACTTTTTTTTTTTTTCCCCCAAAAAAAGCATTTGAAAAATTGTTGCGCAAATACCGTGTGACATAAAAAGTTGCAATGACGTTTAATTCCCTAGGATCTCAGCTAACAAAACATATATAATGTTTGGGGGTTCTGAGTAATTTTCTAGCCAAAAAATGTATTCTAAAGCCCCGTACACACGTCCCGAATGTCGGCCGAACGATCGGCCGTCTTTTGTCTGGTGCTGTCCTGTCGGCTGAAAACTACAAAAGACTGCACATGAATTTTGTCGGCCAACAGCCGACTGAAGAAGTGATGTCATGTGATGGTTAGCTTTCCGTGTGTTTTTTCTTTTCTGAGCATGCCCAGTCTTGCTAATCGGCTGTTTGTCGGCCGAATTCTGTACTGACTGGCGAACAATCGGCCGTTCTGGTGTTGGCCAACAAAAATTTTAATGCCTGCACAACAGATTCTGTTCGGCCGAAAAGTCGCTGTCGGTTGTCGGAAGCATCATACTAACAAGCCGACAATGGGCCGATCGTTCGCCGGCCGAATATTTACGGCCGACAATCGATACGTGTGTACGGGGCTTTACATGTGAAAGCGGAGTGTCAGAATTGGCCCAGTATGGAAATGGTTAAGACCATAGGGGACATAAGATTTAACTTTATGTATCCAAGACATATTAGGCTTCGAGATCTCTCTCACTGGAGAGCTTCCCCTCCAGAGAGGACTAAATGTATCTATCCCTGAAAATATGGTGTTTTTAGGATCCCTATTATGTACTGAAGTATGTTTAGATACAGAATGGTGTTAAAAGCCCTTTCTGATGTTATTAATATACTCATTGAGCCAAACCTGAAGGGGGCACTCAATCCTGCCCACATATTATAGTCCACATGGGCACTGCAATAAATAGACCACCCTTATACTAGAGCATGTGACAAATGGCTTAATCTCAAATTCTGCTGCAGTGCTGGTAGAGATAAAGCCGTTTGGTTCTCCTGCTCCTACACCCATTGATTGAACACACCTGGTATTTCCTACATTGATAACCAGTAAGGTCCTGAAAAAAACTTAGTCTATTAAAAGGAGGATTGTAAAAATAAGATAATGTGGTTGCATAAGTGTGCACACCCTTATATATATATATTTTTTTTTTTTTTTTTTAAGTTGACTTAAAAAGCAGTTGGTCTGATGTAAAATTATCAATTGTTTCCAGCATGTTGCTTTTTTTTTCTTTTTTTTTACGTTACGGAGTACACCAATTTATTTGTCATTTTTAAAAGTTGATTCAACTGTGGCAAAACCAATATGTCATCACCTTTTCATCTTTACTGTGCTTAGTTTTGTTGTGTGATTAGGTTTCAATTTTTAGAAATCCAGACTGATGTAGGCAGTTGAAAACATCTAAGACCCATTGGACAACACCATTTAATAGGTAGTGAATAAATAAAATAGGTTTTACAACTTTACCCAACTGTAACTCATGTCAACTGCCTGTTTGGGCGTTCAGCTCAATGCAATCACAATGAGTGTAGCTGTGCATAATGTCATAAATCTTAGATGTTTTTTTTTTAATGTTTAGCTCCACCAAGTTAACACCAGAACCACTAAAAATTGAACCTGCAAAACACTTATGAGTTAAAAAAATAAAACATACTGTTATCAACTACACTTCATATATGTGTCAGTGTCCAAACTGTCTGCCACAATATCTCAGTCCTGCTATATGTCGCTGATCGCTGTCATTACGATTAAAAAATAAAAATATCCTATAGTTTGTAAATGCTTTAACTTTTGCGCAAGCCAGTTCAATATACACTTACTGGGATTTTACATCTGCTACAAAGATATGTAGCAGATAATTTTTTCTAAATTGTTGTTTTAGCTAAAAAAAAAAAAAAACTCAGAGGTGATCAAATACCACCCAAAGAAAGCTCTATCAGTGGGGAAAAGGACATCATTTTTCTTTGGGTACAACATCGCACAATCCGCAATTGTCAGTTAAATTAACGCAGTGCCAGATTGCAAAAAATGTCCTGGTCATAAAGGGGGGGGGGGGTAAATTGGTTTGCGTGAAAGCTATAGCATCTACAAACTATGTGATTTGTACTGGAATTTACGCAGCTGTGACACTTTACTGGTAATAGCGGTAATCAGGGACTTATATTGGGACTTGTGATAGTGTGGTGGGCAATCTGGTGCTAGCTGACGCTGGATGGGAGTTACATGGACACTGACCTCAGTAGTGACACTAATACAGTGATCAGTGCTAGTACTGTACTAATGACACTGGCTGGGAGTGGGGTTAACATCTAGGGGCAGCTTGTGTGCCGAACGATGTGCAATGTGTGCTGTTTCTACTTAAGCATACAAAGCTCAGTATACAGCATACAAGCAGCAACATTATTGCAGGAGAGACATAGTATGCCTCTTCTGTATTAAAAATCTTGCCCGTTTGCCAATAGTTTTTCCAGGCTTAAGTTCCACTTTCATGATTTCAAATAAGGTTTAGGATATCTAACTTATATAAACGTATAGGAAGTATCTATATTATTTTTTACCATTTAGGATGTAAAAGCCTACCCATTAAAATGTAAGCATTCCTTTCTTCATCTAGGTCCTGGCAAAATGTCTATTGTGTTCTGAAGAAGGGCAGTCTGGGATTCTACAAAGATGCGAAGAGTGCAACAAGTGGCATTCCTTATCATGGTGAGGTTCCTGTTCAGCTTAGTGGTGCCCAGTGCAGTGTAGCCCATGACTACAAGAAGCGCAAGAATGTCTTTAAGCTAAGGTATGTAACCAGCATAGTTACGCTATGTCTACAAAGTGACATTTATTTGTGGTTTATTTTATAAAAGTTATGACTGACAATAGATAAAGGTCTATAGCAGAATTGCAGTGCAAACATAGATTAGTGCAATTATTGTGATGTCAAGTATACAATACATTGCAATCAAACATGTATAAACATCTAAAAATGCAAACCGTGAATGATCAACTAATGTACAAAATTTTCTGTGCAAAATGTAATACTTGCCAAGCAAAAAAGTGTATTAAGTCCAAAATAGCAACTGCATAAAGACAGTCCAGAAATGTCTCAAATTCCATAACCCATGTTTCATGATAAGCTAAAAGTTTTTTTCAGGGCCGATACCAATATTTTGGTCACTAACTATCGGTATCGGCCAGTATTGGCTGATATTTTGTACATTTAAAGTTTTGAAAAATAGACAATTTTTGACACAAATCTGGTACTGAACATGTTGGTTGTTAACATTTTTAACACGAAAGGCTCGTTCTTCATACCTTACCTGCATGAAAACTGATAGGAAAACCGCACAGCTTTCACTTGCAGGTACATCAGTTTCACATCATGTGAACGAACGAGTCCTAGAAGAGTAGACAACTGTGAAAAATAAAGTGCTGGGAAAATAACTAAAGGCTTCCCAAAACAAAATTTACATAAACTGCTGCAGTAGTGCACTCACTGTCTGCAATAATTAAATCTAGTAGCTGCGCTGCAGTGCAAAAGACAGTGGACTGAACACTAGTGCTACTCACTTTCAATACTCCCAGTTAATTAGAACAATATTATAGTGCAGAAAAGATAACATTTCAGCATGTTCACCAGTTAAACGGCTTCTGTTTTTTTCATATATTGCTGCCACTTCACTAAAAACACGCTCACTTGGTACTGAGGAAGGAGGAGCAGAAAGGTATCTTCTAGCATGAGAAGCAAGTCTTTTGTAGCGTGCCTCATTTTCTTTCCAACACTGAAGAGGATCACTTCTTCTGTCAATTAATTTCCTTCAAATAGAGATGAAGTTCATCACCCAGGGTCATTATTGCAGATTCAGAAGAATCCTCTGCTGCATGAGGCCCCAATAAAACACTGAACATGGCATCTATTCGACCACGCTGATGTTTTTCTTCTGTCCGTTGTCTTTTTGGACATTTTTCTCTTTTTGCAGCATCCTGCTCTTCCAGATTAGAAACCTGCTCCTTCTGACTTGTCTTTTTGGCAGGAACCTCCTGCACCTCCTGTTGAATATCTTTTGTTAGCCATTGTTTTACCATGGCCATTACATCATCAGAAGAGAAAGCATGATTCTTGTATCGAGGATCCAAAAGACATGCAAGCACAACATTTTTATTCTCTTCATGCTTCTCAAAACATTTGGCGAGGCTGTCCCTCATGGCCTGCCTACATGTTTTAGTGCCACATGTGTTGGGTCCTTCATTCTCTTGAAGAAGCATCTTCAGCACACTCACACATGGGATGACTAATAACACAGATGAGTCGTAATGACTCACCTCTAGTGTCACTTCCTCTATGGGGAGGAGGGTCTCAATGACATTGGCTACAATGTCCCACTGATCAACAAGAATATCCTCTATATTCACCTGAATAGATGGTAAGATCGCTTCTGCTCCAGCATTCTTCTCAGCATGTGAAGTGTTGAGCTCCATCGTGTTGGAACAGCGTTAATCAAGTTGTTTATGGGTAGGCCAAGGTCTTCCTGAATGCACCTCAGTTGCTGTTTGGCAAGAATTGAATGGTAAAAATGGCCTGCGCACCTCTTCAGCATGCCAATTAGATCAAGCAGAGCTCTCTGGTTTGACAGACCATCATTTACCACAAGTTGGAGGGTGTGCGCCATTGCAACTGAGGTCTGACACGTCAGCAAGCCTCATTCCTTTCACCATGTTCGCTCTGCTGTTTCGAAGCACAAGCATCACTCGGTCTTTGGTGATTCCCCAGTCTTCCAGCATGGCTAGAAACCTTTCTCTAATGTACTCTGCAGTGTAGGATCCTTGCAACACTTTTGTATTCAACACCAAATGCCTTATTGTCCATCCGCTGTCAGTGAAGTGGCATGTAAGACTCAGTGATTCTGATTGTCCTGACCAGCAGTCAGTCGTGAATGAGAGTGATTCTCTGGTTTCAGCGTAGCCTTTACTTTCTCAACGACCTTTTGGTGAATCTTTCCCAGCATTTCAGTTTGATTAATATTTGTCACTCTTCAGTGTGTACCTTGGCTCAACTATGGACATCAACCGCTTAAATCCAGAGTCAGACACCATTGTAAATGGCTGGTTTTCAGTGACCATTATCTCTGTGATTACTCTGTCCAGCAGTTGCTGATCCCATGCTTACATTGTGCATAAACCGGCCACGACCAGGTGCTCTTGGCCAGATTTCTGACAGAGGAGTGAAAATAATTATCAGAAGAGTTGTCCAAGAGCCAAGGACCACTTGTGGAGAGCTTCAGAAAGATCTGGAATTGGCAGGTACGATTGTTTCAAAGAAAATCAATAAGTAATGCACTCAACCGCCATTGCCTGTGTGCAAGCTCACCACGCAAGATTCCATTGCTGAAGAAAGAGCATGTTGAAGCTTGTTTAGAGTTTGCTGCAGAACATTTAGACAAGCCTGTGAAATACTGGGAGAATATAGTCTGGTCAGATGAGACCAAAAATGGATGCCATATAATACACACCATGTTTGGAGGTCAAATGGCACTGACCATCACCCTAAAAACAGTCAGTCGTGAATGAGAGTGATTCTCTGGTTTCAGCATAGCCTTTACTTTCTCACCGTCCTTTTGGTGAATCTTTCCCAGCATTTCAGTTCAATTAATATTTGTCACTCTTCACTGTGTACCTTGGCTCAACTATGAACCGCTTAAATCCAGAGTCGGACACCATTGTAAATGGCTGGTTTTCAGTGACCATTATCTCTGTGATTATTCTGTCCAGCAGTTGGGATCTTCCATCCGAATTTAGCCACCTGTTTTTTTTCTGAAACATATCTGCTATTGTTGCCTGCTGGAATACTGGTATTTCACCTTGTGATTCACTGTTTTTTTCTGTGCTGCATGATATAATTTAACATGATGAACTCTTAGACGGGCCCAAAGATT